>NC_061485.1:5800698-7193198 GCF_022539355.2 Hippoglossus stenolepis
AGAACATCGGCAGGAGGTTATCAGAGTCAGACGCGTTCACGACAACGTGAAAATGTCCGGAACATTGATGTGAGGGGTGGAGTCTCGGTGGAGCAGCAGGTGGCAGGACATGACGTCTGCCCTCATCACCAAAAGCTCTCGAATCTCGTGTTCTCTAAGTGGACGTCTTCGTCGGCTTCTTCTTCATGTGCGGCTCCTCTTTTTCGTCCTGAGATGTTGATGTAGATGTTTTCTTCCAGCTTCGTGTGCGTTGTTTGTTAGAAACGTCGTCAACACGCCCACTCGCTCGCTGTGAGTTTTTCCTTCTGTATTCTCACATTATTACATACATAACATTACATATCATTCACATGGGATCAAACTAGGGAGCCGGTAGGAAAAGTTCCAGCAACTGTCAGGGCCGAGTGACGCAGACATTTGCGTCGGGACTTCAGTTCATGTCTGAAAGCAAATTTAAAGTGAAGAGTTCACATCAAATAACTTTTCTCAAACATGGTTTCCATCATTTGAGGGATTTCTCATCACTCAAAAACAGGGTGAAACGCCATGATTGACAGTTGAGACTGACTCACGATTGGTTGAACTCGTTTGAGGTTCGGTACCTCACCACCGCGGCTCCACATCATGCAAATGCAAGATGGCGGCGGCCGTGTCTGGGATATTTTAGCTTGATTTTGGTACTGCGGGACAAAGTGGAGTTGCGCCGTCCGTCTTTATTTACAGTCTATGATCTGATCTCAAAGTATCAAACAAGGATCCAAACAACCTTGAAGGAATCACACTTTGTTTCACACTCTCAATCGTCGCACGAGAGCAAACCTCTTCGTTTCTTTTGTCCCGATTTTGATCTTCAGCCAGCGTCGCTAAACATCCGTCCCGTCCCCGCCACCGTTGGTGTGAAACTTGCCTTGAACGTCGCTGCCAAAGCGTGGCTGCGTCTGTTTGATCGAGACTCTTTCAACATTGGCAGCCAGTCAACGCGAGGAGGCGGGGGTGTGGGTGTGGGGGACTCTGGGTTCATATAACTGGTTTGGCATGCTTCACTTGATCGTCTCTAAACGGGAGCGCTTGCCCCCGCTGACCGGTCAAACCGTTCCCATGCAGAACATCCAGATACAGCGGCAGGTGTCCAGATTTGACGAGTTATTAAAAGAACAAGTTGTTGTTGGTCTGCAGAGGCCAAAGCTTTGTTGTGTGTCTGTGTGTGTCTGTCTGTGTGTGTGTGTGTGTGTTAGTGGGGTTTCAGCTGGTGTCCTTATCTGCCACGAAATGAGAGATGCCACCGACACTTTGCTCTAATTAAGACGGGATAAATCCTCCCTCTGTCCCCCTCTCTCCCTCTCGCTGCCGCTTTCATTTCAGTTTCTCTCCTCTCCCTCTGTTTCTGTCTCACTCCTTTCTTTCTCCCTCTCTCTCGACCTTACATCTTATTTTCTCCTCTCAGTTTCTCCCCTCCTCCTCCTCCTCCTCGTCCTCCTCTCCTCCCTCCTTTTGTCTCTCTCATTCTCTCTCCTCTCTGTGGGACGCCTCTTTCTGTGCTTCGGGTGCTGTTTGTGTCTCACACCATTTTTGGAACATGCCTATATGTGGGTGTCTGGTGGAGGTTCCCCCCCGCTGTGAGTGAGTGTGTGTGTGTGTGCATGCATTGATTGCAGTGTGTGTGTGTGTGTGTGTGCGGGCGTCAGTGCACAGGGAGATAAGGGCCACGTTGGCGGATGTCACGGATGTTGCCATGCATCAGTGACGATGTTCTGGTCTCGCTCCACATCTGTTGTACCTGCGACCAAATTACCACTGAACCCTCGGTGTCTTCTTCGCTCTCGGCTGCCGCTCCCTTGCTGACAGATGGACCTTCCTTATGGCTCTTGTTTTTTTTTCACCCCGTGTTGTTTCCAGGGGCCTTCACCATCCAACACACTCCTCAAAATCTGCCTTTGCGGTGGACGTGTGAACCTCCCCGACGTTGTTTGCCGGGGATTTTGACAGACAAAGCACTTTTATATAGCTGAAGTCAGTGCTATTGGCCTTTGAGGAAATTAAGTTTAATGGTGTTAACTGCAGTTTGGCAGAGCTGTTTATTATGCAGAGGCATTAACGGAGGCGGTAATTTGAGTGCTCGTTATTGAGTTGATATTTATGAAAATACGGAGGCGTGGGCGAGGCGTGTTCTAAACGAGATTAGTTTTTTTTTCTTTCCTTATCTTTAATCAAGAGCGCGGTCTTTCAGTTTAAAAAGCGGGACTTATTGATTTCACGTTCAGAGTTTGTGACGCTTTCACTTAAAACCCTGCTTACACTCAAATAGTCCCTTTTGAAACTTTTGGAATAAAATGGATAATGATGTGAATGAAGCCGTGGAGGGCGGGGGTGCATGAACCTGGTGAAAGTAACTATCTGTACATGGACTCTCAAAGAAGTAAAGCTGACGCACCCACGACAATATCATCCGTCAGCACTAAACCTGTCCTTCTATTGGTTGTGGAATTTTGACAGACTTGTTGCGCGAAGAAATCCAAGCGCAGGAGAAAAAGTCCAGGAACAGACGATTGACACATAGAAGCAGGGTGAGCACAAGCAAAAGAGCTGAAGCTGGAGCACAAGCTGAGGCTATCTGAGTGCAAGCGCAGGGGTTTTGAGTGGATTAAACACAAAATCTGAATGTGACATAGATGAAAAGTATAATAGTGTTCAATAGAATCGTTCTGATACAACAGATTTGTTTTTCCTTGGGACTGTTAAACTTAACGATGCAGTTTTCTTATCATTATTTGCGTCTTCTTAAAACAGATGCTTGAGCTGCTGCTTTGTTCCGGCACATCAAAGTGCTCCGTTATCGACAGCCTGTTATACACTTGCAAAATGGAGCATATGTTGTAGATCAGATTAATAGTCGGCTGATGATTTTCTCTTCCAGTAGATATGATCTATTCCCTCATTAATGGACAGTAGAGTGTTCCCTGGTTTCTGAACGTCTAATCTCTGGTCAGGAACAGAAGACGGCCTCTGCCTGACATGAGGGCTCCGCTGCAGCCGCCTGTTTCTGGAGCCTTTTGTCTGCGGGATCCTTATGGCCCCGCTGGTTGCTATGAGCGATAAAACAACAGGAGCAGATGGTTCCTGGAGGTTTGGTGTCACAGCAGGTGACGCTGAAAGTCGAACACACACACACACACACACACACAGCAGTTTAATACCAGGGTCGCCTCGTGCTCGGCCTTTCCCACCTCACCTTGCTCAGATCCGGGTCCGCTCTCTGTTTAGAATATTTTTTTTATTTCGAGTGCGTTGCCGAGGCGTTGCCATGTTTGAGGGCCGGACCGTGGCGAGGTCTCTGATCTCATCAGAGTTTAATCATCCTGCTGCTAATAGCGCCCCCTTTGCAATTTCGTGCAAGATTACCAATCACTTCATACTTCTGTTGCTCGGATGCATGTCTCTCCGGTGGCCTCCTCACACTTTGTCGCTGCGCTTAAAAAACACACGCACACACATTATATTGTGTTTTCATACAAGCTGTTAACAGTAGTAATCCAATTTTAGCTCCTCTGCTCTTGGCTCCTCATTTTCTTGATTAGATTTTCTTGTATTTTATACGTCAGTGCTTTCTCACCCTTTGCTGCTGCAGTCAGTTTGCATCCGCCGGGTTCAGAATGACATCGAAGTCAGATTTAAAGTTGTCCAAGTTCGTGTTGTGTCCCTTTAAAAAAAACGTTATTAGTTGTTTGTTACTCAGTTGTTACCTCTGCACTTTCAGAACTTTCCCCAGCAGTCATATTATCAATGGAGTTTGTATTAGGACTTAAATGGCTGAATTACAACATCATGATCAAGACTGAACGTGGTTGTTGTTGAAATATTGAAAGTGGAACAAAGTGATTTCACCCACGTTGATTTGTTATATTTTTTGAAGTTATATTTTTCAGATATAATAAAATACTTAATCTGCTAAAGCATGATATTGATCTTGTATTGAAACAAGAATGTCTCATCTTCTTCAATTAAAAGACTTATTAAAGGGCTGTGAATACTTCATTACAAATCGTATTCTTATTGTAATTATTATAATCAGAATCCATCTATAATTGCAATTGTATTCACGACTAAAGTAAAAACAATAAAGTATTGTATGTATTAAAACTCCAACACAACTTTTCAACACTGTGTGGCTAATGACCCCAAAACTGCATCTTGATTTAAAAGATGTTAAGTCCTAACTGGTGCATGTGAATAAGTGACGTATATAAAAAGTGAAAACAGAAAAACGTTTTTAAAAATACAGTAATGACAGAGAAATGTCGTAACTAGAGCCAGACAGATTTATTGGTATCAGTCAGTGTTGAAATGCTGCTGTTCAGTTTGGTGGATTTGGCTCATTTGTGAATGACACTCGTCAGCTCCCGGCAGCTTGTTCGGCCGCCCGTCGCCTCAGCGGCAGGTTCTTACCCTGCTGGGTCGTACCTGCATCACACAGCCACGTACTGACACAGACTGAGGTGCAGGCCTGTGTTGTTCCGGGAGGTTGTTCATCACACACCAGAGACCGAGCTTAAGCCCTGGAATGCCACCCAGCGAGCTCCATTATCATCCCCATCCTGTGTTTCCTCAAAGGACCACCTGTTAGCGGCACATGAAAGTGTGAGCACTGCTGTGCGGGGATACTCGTCCCTTCCTCCATCACTGCCTGACTTCTCCTTTCACATGACAGCTCCATTCAGGCCTGAGGTTTGATGGAGCCGACGCACCATGTCCTCTGAGTCTGTGGAGGTGCGACATCCTTCTTTGTGTTGGGGAAATTAATTCTTCGAGGGTCAAGTTGTTGTGGCAGCGTGTTTAGCTTCTGTTCTGAACTGCTGCTCAGGTGCTTCTGCACTGGTTCTGTAAACATGTTCAATGTTTAATCTGAACTGAAATATGCAGGCAAAGGTGCAGGTGGAGTAGAATGATGTGTTCAGTAGAGAGCGCACCTCCTCCAAGACCCAACAGCTCCCTTTAGTTCAATGTCTATCTAAATTCAAAATCGTGCAATGTTAAATAATTCTCACTTAAAACTAACTGAGTTGTGTGCATGTTGTGTTGCTGTAGCGTTTGCATTGCAATGCTAGCGTAGCAATGTGACAACGTTTTCCTAACAGGAAGTCGATGAATCCTCTCTCATTCAAACTCTCTGGGAATCAACACCACCCTACTGGCCAGTGGCTGTAACTGCAAGCAGAAAAAAAAAGTTTACTAAATAAACCCATTATTATTTTTGTGTCCTCTCTGATGCAAACATGTGGAGAGCGACATAGACAAAGTTATCATGTGTGAACTGTTCACAGCTGAATATAAATGCTGCTCTGGCATAAAGCAAGCAGATGTTCAAGTTTGTAAAATACTATAAAAAACAAATGCATTCAAATAGATACAGAAATCTCAAATGTTGCGCTGCTACACTGTATTTAATACGACAACATCGTATAAATGTACATATGTGTATATATAGAAAGTATTCAATCTAACCAGTGTTTTTTGAAGATTTTTACCAGCCCACAATATACATATCAGCAACCTGAGTATATGTAATGATGTAGAATGGCTTCCCTGTCTGAATGTCTTTCTCCCTTTGTTTTCTTTTTTTCCCCGTGGCCTTGGTGGAGGAGGGTGACGGTTCTGTACCAGTAGTATGTTTTTGTTGTAAGTACGTGAAATGAACGTAAACCACATTCAGAGGCTTGAGTCCTGCTGCAACGATCCAGGCCCTTTGCTGCATCTCTGACCCCGTTGACTTTAATTTAAACATAAGTTAATACGACATGTTCTCCGACCACGTCTCCCCACAGTTGAGTTTCTGTGTTTTCTTTTGTCTCCTGACTAAATCAACCTTCAGCCTGTGCAGGGTCCGGACCACTCAACACCTTGTGTGTGTGAAACAGACGGAGCGTAATCCTGGCTAAACACTTAGTGCGTGACACGGCCGACTGCCCGGCCCCCTGACACTCTGAGGGCCTATTTGGAGATAACGGTCTCACCTCAGCGGCCGGCCTCACGCTTTGTGTTTGCAAACTGCACAGCTGGTCGAGCTCCCAAAGGCCAGCGGACGCAGTCTGCCTTAAAATCCCCCGAGGTGCTGCCTCCTGCGCTCACACTGCAAATTTCCCCTGACATCATCCAGCATCCTCTCAAGCACACACACGCACACAACACATACTCTCACGCACACACGCACACACGCACACATGCACACAAACACACACAAACCACACACACACACACACACACACACACACACACACACACACACACATGCTACCTGCAGCTGCTGTTCTGTTTTTTTAGAAATACCTAAACAACCCAGTCTAAACCCAAGAATGTGCATTTTCAGCTTGGTGTGTGTGCTTCAGTGTAGAAAACGGAGCATAGACCTTATAAACCCTGCACACACACACACACACACACACACACACACACACACACACACACACACACACACACACACACACTCCCCTCACACACCATCACTAGCAGCTCAATACTTCTCCCTCATTGATTTTCTGTTCGCCGTCCGCTGTCGTTTGTCTTTTAACACAAAGGAGTCTCCTGCCACAGCAGCATAATGATGCTGTGTGTGTCTGCAGCGAAGTGTTGTCTCTTTAAGTGGTGGACAAATAAATATCATATTTCCTATAACCTGTCGTCTTACATTACAGTTTCTAAAACAGCTGGTGTTCCTTTGTCTTTAGTGGTTATTGTTTGGTTTCGATCTGGTTGGTGGTTTTGTGAATACAAATATTGTGCTGGGAGATTTTTTTGAATTTGAGAATGATAACACAGAATGAAAACAAAACTAGTTTCGAAATGAAAACAAAATTCGTTTGTGTAGCTGTAGTCGGGTTAGAGCGATGTTTGGGTCCGATGACTGATCAATGGGCTGTAGTCTAAGAACCAGGAACAACCACAACATCCTGATGGGCAAGAAAACCAACATCCATCCATCAACCCCATCCACCCATCCATCCATCCATCCACCCATCCATCCATCCATCCATCCATCCATCCATCCATCCATCCACCCACCCAACCATCCATCCATCCATCCATCCATCCATCCATCCATCCAACCAACCATTCATCCATCCAACCAACCAACCGTCCGTCCAACCAATCATCTATCCATTCTTCCATCCATCCATCCTTTACTGCTTTAGTAGGTTGTACAAGACAGGAGTTGTCTGATGAATTCTAATTGAGATAATTAAAAACTATGAGTTCTAGTTATGTCAACACGATCGTCTCAGTTTGATTTATGTTTCGCTTTTGGGTGAATCTACGGAGAACAATTATTATTTTTAACCACTAAATTCTGTGTGTGTGATTGATCTGAAAAGAAACTGGCTTTAAGCTTTTGCTTTACAGATGAGAGATGGTTGAAATGTCCTTGAACGGTCGTTGATGAAGGATGTGAACTTGTGAATTATCTCATAATGACACAGAGGACACAGGATTGATGTCCGTCATTTCTAAGAGGAAGCACCAGTGTCTCATTTACCTCAGTGATTAATCTGCCAGTTAAATTCTTGATGAATCAATTCATCATTTGTTCGATACAATATCAGAAACATTGAAAAGTTGCAGGTTGATTTCCTCTTCTTCCAGTTTTTTTCCAGCAGAAACAAATCCCTCAAATATTAGTTTTTTGATCATATAAGACAATTTGTCCCATAATTGAAAGTAATATCTGTTACTTTAGCTTGAAAATAACTTTTGACGAAGTCCACCTCCAGTTTCAGTTATTTGACACAATCTGTACTGACACCCTCTTTATGTTCTGTGTTCCCAGCAGGTGTTCTGCAGACAATGGCTCTCTCCTGGATTCTGCTCGCGGCGTTCCTGTTCTCCAGCCTGGCACCGTCGCACAGCGCCGAGCCCGGAGCGCCTCACGGCAAGAGGAGACAGAGCTCGGCAGGTGGCGGCAACGTCCTGCAGCACCCTCTGCAAGGTCTGCAGGGCCACGGGTACGGCAGGGACCCCGGCGGGCACCAGGGGGCCCGTAATGGCAAAGGTGGGGCCGGGCTGCTGTCCCACAGGCCTCTGCACCCGCTGGCCAGGCCAGAGGACGACGGGACGGGCCTGGAAGGGTTGAGCCCGGTGAGGCTGGAGATGGGTCCGGGGAGGGACAGGGACAGAGGTCGATTGAATATGAGGAGTCAAACCCAGACGAGGGAAAACAACCTTCTGGGGACACGCAAAGGGAGAGGGCACAGACACGGGCAGGGACACCACTTTGAGCCCAGGAGGCAAGGGAGCCGGCGAGACAAGGGACGACACGGTAAAGGTGAGATATGAACGCAGAGTGGAAACTATCTCTAATATATTATCAATTCACTCCAAAGTCAAATGTTAAAGATAACGTCTGAATTCCACTCAGCTGTGAAAACACATCTAAGTTTTGTCCTTCTGTTTCTCAGGTTTTCCTGTGGAGCCCGAGCTGAGGTCTTCGCTGAGGGACAGAGATCTGTTCGAGGACACTCCCTTTTCCTCATCCTCCCCCTTCTCCTCCCCCGCTGCCTCCCCCTCCCTCGGTGCGACCCCGCCCAGCGAACCCCCCTCCCCCATCGGCGCCGCCTTTGGCTCCGGCTCCTCCATGGTTACCACGGTGATGAACGAGCATCCCCCAACGCTGCCCCCGGCCTCCACCAAACCCCAGGTAACCCCAACGAAGCCCGGGTGCTTATTAAAGGCAGCGTCTGTTGCGGCTCAGTGTGATTCCAGTGCGCGAGGGGGGGGGAAGCGGAGTGAAAATGGGCCCCGGTGCTGCCGTTACACTGCCGCAAACCTCATAGCTCATCTCTGAAATGACAACTCGCCACAGAGAAAAACCTGAGAGTGCTGCTGGTGGAAAACACCCTCCAGCAGGACGAACTCTGGCTCCTGGTCTCTGTGTGTTTGATCGATGTGATCGTGTTTCCTAGAATAAAACTACGCCTCTGGGATCAAAAATCACACAGTTCAAAGTCCAGCAGCACATTTTCTGTAACCACCTCCCTTTTGCTTTATTAGAAACCACGTCAGGACAAAATGTATGTGACCGTGAAGAGGGTTTTTTTTTTTTTGGTGTCCGACTGTGGGCACATAAAAAACCTGCAGGAGTGCGCGGGGCTCCACTCACCACCTGTCACATCCACCCAGCACGAGGCGGCGACACCGTGTACAACAGCGTTTTACAGGGAGGAAGAAAAGTCTCTTTCAATCACGGAACGTTACAAAATGGCTCCTGATGTCAACAGATATTGAACAAGTGTGTTTACAGCTGCCAGACGTCCAGCAGCTTGTTTGTGGCCACAGTGACAGGATCAAGGACACGGTTTGATTGACAGTTGTTTTATTGACGAGCTCTGCTCAAGAAAATCCATCATCAGTCCCGCTTCTCCTTAAAGGGGAGAAACACAGTTACACTCTAATAAGACGGAACACATGCTTTATATTACATATAGACAAAACTAGAACTAAAATGTTCATTATACAATAAACAAACGCAGTAGTGCTGGAATAGGACGTAACAAGTTTTATCCTCTATGAGGTTTTTAATTAGAGTAAAATTTGGTATAATAGTGTCTAAGAATATTATATTTTAGGTCTAAAGTGGCATCATGTGATTTGTAATTAGAGCAGAATCAAAGATTTCAAATGTCTTGTTTTGTCCTTGTTATGTCAAAAGCTGCTTTCAGACTGAACTCCGGAGATCCTCCACAGGACGTGTCTGAAAACTGAAGTACAACTGTGTTTCCTGTCTAATTAACGACATATTATTTCTAGTTTTGTGTAATTTCATATAAAGTACAGCTTGTTACGTCTTGTTAGAGCTCTGTAAAATAAAGTGCGACCAAATAGTATTGAATTAAAACCTCATTTCAGTTATTTCGATCTTTCACAGGTCCAGAGTGTGCTTGTATAAAGATGATGGAGTTTAGCTACTGGTTTAATGTCATCACTGAGTCAGTTAACAACAGGTTTTAATATTTTTATCGGTTTAAACCTCCCTGGATGGTCGTCTGTTATGAAAACAGATGTTTGGATTCATGGCTGAGATATTTAGAAGAAGTCACAACGAATTCCCTTCAGCCTCCATGTCTGAAGTCTGCAGACTGACAGTCTACTTGTTATTCTGTTTCCAAGGTGTCTCAGACCCCCGGAGACCGTGCATGTCTTTAATGTGAGGGCCGTCAAATATTATTGGAGCTGCCGCCCCTCCTGAACCCAGGTTCCGTGCCACGAGCTCCTTAATTAATGTTCGATCTTCTGTTGATGGTTTAATGAGCAGCCGAGCAGTCGCGGTCGGCCGCCTGCAATTAATCTCACTGGTATTTCCATATAGGCTCATTTCCTGAGGGTAATAGGAAACAAGTATGGATCTGTTTACATGAAGATCTTATTTTATTTTTGATTGATTAAATTTTCCTCAGGAGACACCGCGAAGCCTTGTCTTCTTAATTACACTGTTTAACTTCTCTGTTGTGTTTTCGTCTGTTCGAAGGGACATAAAGTTAAACTGTTCAGCACCTTGACTGTCCAATCAGAGCTTGACGACCACCGGCTGTTTCCATCAACATGCCTGTATATTTTAAATGCATTAAGAGTAAAGAGGCTGATGTATAACTGTGGGCAGACATCGATTGCTTGTGAAGCTCGGCTGTGATCTCCGTCCACTGTGTGAGGGCGTTTTATGAATCGATGAAGCGTTACCGCTGCTCGCCTGCAACAAAAAGTCCGACGCGTTTCATCAGGAACGCCCTGAATGTTTTTACCCGACTAATCAAACAGTCGTCATCCCCCGCTGCTGCTGCTGCTGCTGCTGCTGCTGGAGCACTGGAGTAACCCCACATTTATCTGAGGAGACAGAATCGATCCCTCCAGTGTGTTCACCGCCGTGGCTTCGGAGTCACATTCAGTTTGTGGATTATTCTTTAAAAACAGTCGAATGAAGGATAGAAGATTCATAAGATCTGACAGTGGTGGCAGAGTTTACACAGTAAAGTGTTTCACCGATTTTAATAACAGTTTGTCTCCGTCCCTCAGAGGTCTGGTCGGGGAAAAGGACAAGGCGAGGTGATGCCAACGTTGGACATGGCGCTCTTTGACTGGACAGACTACGAGGACATGAAACCTGTGGACGCGTGGCCGGCCTCCAGGAAAAAAGGTTAATAATCAACTGTTTGCTCCGTACAGTGGACGACATGTCTCCTCCTGTATGTAGTGATGTAGTGACGAGGTCCCGTCAATACACATGTTCGACCAATCACGAGTCGGCCGTCTCAGCTGTCCATCAAAACCAAACTTAAAACTGGAAAAATTAAACAGCTGACCTCATCTCTGAGAAAAATGTATTTGATGAGTACTTTAACTTTTTAGTTTGGTCTACTAACATGGAGCAGACAGGGTTTATGACCTTTACAGCAGCCAGCCACCAGGGGGCGATCGATACACTTTGGCTTAACTCGTCAATTAGACTAATTTAAACATTTTCACAGTTTTTCTGGATCCGGAAATAATCTTATAATTTATATCTGCTCTCCACAATTTAGCGAGGAGTGAAAACGTGTTCGACTCTGGACACCGGATATAAAAGTGTCATCTGGAGAAACAGGATCGATCTGTTTATTTTGTGTTTTCCTGCTGCAGACAAGAGGCGGAGTAAGAACCTGAGCAGCGGGAACGTGACTGAAGACGCTGACGCCACCGAGCCGTGCGACCACCACCTGGACTGTCTCCCCGGTCAGTCTCCATCTGGAACGTGGACAAACGCTGTGATATTGAAAAGATATTGTTGGTCTCAAAGAGCAGCCGTGACTTGACTCCACCTTCTGACCTCCTTAATCTGAGGGGTTACAAGAAAACGCATTCATATTTATCTGGTTTACATCTTTGCATATCTTCAGATCCTCAGACATTTGTCTTCACACTGTTCTAGAGACCAGGTTGGAAACCTAAGGGAAAGAGCTTTTGCCACCTGGGCCTTGAAACTCATCTTTTTCTAAAAACGTATCTAATCTAATCTAGGTGGTCCATTTTATGGATTTGTCGCCTTGCTCATCACTTTGTAACTAGTTTTCTTGTTTCTCTCCGTGGGAATAAGACGTGTTTGAATGTTGTGGTTCCGCTGCAGGTTCCTGTTGTGACCTGAGACAACACGAGTGTCAAGCTCACAACCGAGGCCTCAACAACAAGTGCTACGACGACTGCATGTGTGAGGACGGTGAGTCAGATCATGACACGCTCGTTTAATGTGCAGCCCAAATTTGTATTATTATATTAATTTATATTATAGCAGCTCGACTGGTTTTAATGTTTCCACATCTCTCAAATCTATTTCCGTCTCTACTCAAGGGTTTCGTTGCTACGCCAAATTCCACCGGAAGCGGCGCGTCACCAGGAGGCGGGGCCGCTGCGTGGTGCCAGAGTCGGTCAGCAGCGACCAGGGAGGCTTCATCACCATCTGATGAAGAGGAGGCACACGAGAGGAAGGAGAAAGAGGACGAACGACGACCCCGTGACCCCAAGACATCACATGACTCTGCTGACAAGTGCTTCACACTGATGCTTCTTTTCTTTTTTTCTTACAGTAAAGAATCTAAATACCAAAACCAGCAGTTAAATCTTAAGTAGACGTAGTTTAACTGGGAAATCCTTGCGTTATGAGTGTTGCATTGTGGGAGAATCCTCACCCAGCAAACCGCCATCATCAAGCCATTGATTTGTTCAGTGAAAATGACAAGACAGACTTTTTAAAACTCCAGATTCTTTTGAAAATGAATTATAAATTAGCGTTTAATTGGTAGAAAAGTTTCATTGTCAGAGTTTACGTTTGACTTTTCAACACAGTTACTGTTGGTTTCGTTAAATTTTGAGGAAATGACACATTTTGAGAATTTTAGAAAGAAACGCCTTTTCAAACAATTCTCACCATTTCTCATGCATTTGATATCTTTGATGTTTTTGTCCCAGTCCGAGTCGAACAGTGTTTACAAATCACTCATTTAGTGCTGAGCTAACTGAACTGTGGACTTGCAGATTATTCTCTTGCTTCAGGACCATTAGCATCACTCACAGAAATGCTGTCGGAACAGTATTGTAAATATGAATGTGTTTGAATTGCCAAAAGTTAGTTTTTTTTAGATTTTGAGACCCTTCAAATGTACTAAACAGTAGAAAGATAAACAAAGATGCTCGTTCGACCTTCCTTATAAATGTCTTAATATATGTTTTATTTATAAGGTTCTTCAAGACCTTTGTCTATATTGTGTTTTTCTGCCTTTTGTTTTGTTTTCATGATTAAACACTTACTACGATAAATAATACGTGGTGTGGTTGTTATGTCACTTATCTATAAACTATACGTTCACATTTATTTCACTAATTAATCCTAAAAACTAATTGAAACAGTGATTTCCACATAGATAATATCTTATCTCTGTTATGATGACAAAAACAAGTCTATCTGCCATAAGAGAATAAAAGAATATAAAAAATATCTTAAAACTGAGAGTAGACTATAAAACCAGGTTTTATTTGGTATTGAATTTCCATATTATTATGTTATTTTACTGCAGTATTAAAATGTCAAAGCAGCATTTTAGTGTTTTACTGAGGCAAATATAATGATTTATGGCTCTACAGTATATTCCAGTGGATCCCAAACAGAGGGTCACAGCATGAATCTGGTAATGAAGTGATTTATGGGATGGGAAAGAAGTGGCTGTACACAAATATTTTAATTTTAAAACTTGAATATTGGCTTTTGTTGTGAAATACTGAATAAATGTATAACTTTGGGCCTCGATCAGTCGTTTGAAGTGAAGACTGGAGAGATCCCTCTGATGGCTCCGCCCAGGACTCACGTGTTAGCTGTGAAAAGTAGAAATATCCAAAGTGCGTGTGCAGGTATAATCTTTTCTAATCCTCCTGTCTGAAGAAGCTTTGATGGCTCGTCTCATTGTAAAACTCTTCCTCCCTCGTGATCTCACCTGATGAAGAGGGGAATCTTCTTTGTTGAGCCACAGGAGGATAAAAGCCACGACCTTTTCTCAAAACCGATTTTTGTCACGCTAGAGCTTCTCCAAACACACATTGTAGAGTCGGTAATGAGGCGGATCTTTCTCCACGTGATAAAACCAACAGTGCAGTCTCTGAAGCTCATTATCCGAACTGTGTCAGAGGCTTTTTAACGCCGAGCTTTCGACTCGTCAGAGCAAGTGCAAGCGATAACATCCAGTGTGTCTCTGATCAGGCGTCTAAAAATCCATCCGTATCAATATTTGATTAGCTGGAGAGACGGTGAAACTCATTTTTCTTTCCTAAGCAGCAGCTCAGCCGGACTCTGATTGGGCCGATCCTGATTTACGGACCCGGAATAAAAAGCCTCCACGATGTGTTTTTAGTGCTCACCTCTGACGGAGGGCCCTGGTGGAGAGGCCTGTTGGAACGTGGCCTACAGCCCAGTGATAGATTACAGCCAGACACGTCCCGGCAGAGCTGCAGCTCCTCATCACCGGCACCACACAGGCACCTAAAGCTGTCCCCGAGTTATTAATGACCAAAGTTGGTGTCTTAACCCACTTCTCCAGGACTCAGGCAGAGCAGTGAGAGGAGCTTTCATCAGAGGAAACACAGGTGCAGGACATGTTGCAGCATCAACCCCAGTGATCAGTCCTCTAATTATACATGATTTAAAAAAAAGAAATCTATCCTAATGTATTTGTCTTTAGGGAGTTGGTGAAAATGTCAAAAAATGCCTCATCTCACAATGTGAAAGAAAGTGAAAAAGAAATTCCTGGATCCAAACCTTATGTCCGGATCCGATCCAAAGAGTTAATGAGTTCTTCACATGTTTCCACCAAATTCAGTAGCTTTTGCAAAATCCTCTCAAGTCTCTCAGGAGAGCTCGTATCGCCTCCGAGTCCCGGGAGTCTCCTTAAATGTAATCAAGCTGCAGCAAATTGCTTTTTGTCATCAACATATTTGTGAGAAAGTAAAAAAAAATGTAAAAAAGCCTCATCTCACAATGTTAAAAAAAAGTTCCTGGATCCGTCCATATGTTCTGATCCACACCAACATTTAATTGGGACTTTTCTCGGCTCACGTCCAATCCTTCCCTCAAGTTAAAAAAAATAATAATCTGTTTAGTAGCTTTTGTATCATCATGCTAACAAAATGACAAACAAACAAACAACCCACCACAAAGAACAGCGGTGACACCGTATCTTCCATAATTTAAATAATTTCATGAGCAGTATTCAATCAATCATCACCAAGACAAAAAAAAACTTTTAACTGTGGAAAACATGTAGAAACTTCAAAGAGAGATAAATAAAATAACATTAAAAGACAGTTTTCAGGGGGAGATCAAAGAAAAGGTCCCACAGAGATAAAAGGAGCAGCGATGATAATTGTACCGATCGAGGTATTGACAGTTAATATTATAAACAACGGAAGACAAATCTTTCACACGATCTAAATAACAACATCTCTGATCTCTGTAAATCTCCTGTCATGTCCGTCAGCGCAGGTCAGGACGTAAACGGATCATTTGTTTCTAATTACATTTACTGCTTCGAGCAACGTTTTCCCTCCGGTGCTTGAAGTCATTACACCTCAAATTATATAACATGTCTGTCACAGCGCACACACACACACACACACACACACACACACACACACACACACACACACACACACACACACACACACACATTACATACAAACACCTTCAACCCAGCACGTTCAGCTGAGTCAGACGTGTTTCGGAAGCATAAAAGCTTTAATCAGAGGGAAAAGTCACCCGCAGGTCAGAGGTCAGGCTGGATACTGAAGAGCAGCGGCCATCTGCCATGTTTGATTCACAACACGGGTCACAGCTCCTTTCAGATACAAGAGGACAGAAGCTGTAGTTGTAGAAAAGAAGAAAAAAAACCACACAGAGAGGAAATGACATTAGCATTTTAAAGATGTTGCCGCTGCTCCGGTCCACAGCGACTCACACTGAGCTCAGGGCTTCGATGTGCTCACATCCTGAAACTGACATCGAGCAACGAGCGACATGACGAGTGCAAATGTCTGTAAAAGCTCCGGGACTGAGACGTACTTCATGATTCTGTGCCTTCAGAAGAATGAGAGGTGAAGGGACGACTCTGCAAATCTGATCAAATAAAGTCCACCAGCTCTTTGTGGAGCTTTCAGCTGCACGTCATGGTTTTCAACAGCAGGCGAAATGCTCAGCTGGATCTGGTCATGTGACCTTTATGTAATTACAACCTGCCGGAGAATGAACGATTAGAAATAGACCAGAAATATGGCAAAAGGAAAATGAGCGACTCTCCACACGCACCTGCACAGAGGAGTTTTCTCTCAGGGAAATTCCAGTTTATTACAATAGATCAGTTGATGTATTTAAAGATGGACGACATGGCTGTTTCCCAAAGGTGAAGCTAAATCTGGTTGATGAGACATATTCATCAATGTTATCAGCAGGTTTAACATCATTAAAACATGAGTTTTGTGTTATAATAATATATATTTTACACGTTATAACCTACGTTTTGGGGATAAATCATTATGTGATTTACTTTACAACGTGATGTCATAACAACATGAAAACATCATGTTATAACACGAAAGTATCAGTTTATAAAGTGACAAATATATATATACAAAATTATATATGCTAGAATCATATATATATATATATATGCTTTTCTGTTTCTGGCCTGTCAGCAAAATGCTTCTATAAAAACCACACAGTCATAAAATCATCAACCTGCTGCTGTTTTTTTTGTTCAAATGATGATTGTGCAAAATATAATAAATAATAAAAAGAGAAACTGAGCAGGAAGTTAGATGTTTACTTTGCAGACGCTCCCTGCTTCATTCCTGATCGTTCATAGTGAACCACTGGAGGGACACTGAGACCTGGGAATTAAAAAAAACTTTAAATCAAAAACCTACTGTGACTGATGCTGATGCTCATGTGGTTTATTTTCATTCTCTCTGACCACAGCAGCAGGAACAGAGAGGAGGGGGGCTGAGTCACATGGGAGGCAGTCAGGTTGGAGTCACATGGTTCGTGTTTGCAGGCTGATGTGAGGGGAGGAGGAAGTTTGTGTAAAGAGGAAATCTGAACTTTTTCATGCAGCCTCCTCAACAAGTGGCAGCAGAGAAGCGGTTCAAAGCTGAGCTGCTCTGAACTCACACAGGACATCATGGAAATCCCTGCGATCAACCTAAAGGTGAGACTCCTGCTCCACTTCGTCTCATTGGTTTTAAAGCCTGGTGTTCAATTATGTGATGATGTCAACTCTGTTGCTCAATGTCTAATTCCTCTGTGTGGAAACAACGAGACACACAGCACAGGCTGAACACAGGCTGAACACAGGCTCTGTGTTTCTCTTGGACGGCTTTCGTTGAGCTGTTAAAGTTATTTAGTGGATTTAGCCTCCAAAGATAATCAAACATTATACATTTGTTAAAAGTATTTTAAAGTCTGAAGAGCTGAGTTTTCAGTGGTGAGGAGCTGACATGTGGTGAGTTCCACTGTGGGAGGTGAGACATGCAAACATAGTGATGAATCGACTCATTGTGTAGCAGACGTCTGTGTGATTTCATTAAGATCAAACTAAAAACTCATCTGAAGTGAATCTGCTGGTGGATGTGGCAAAAAACAGATCATCACTTGAGCGATATAACAATCTGTGTCTTAGATGTGTTTATATAATAATATCGTATCAGTTATTTCTGATTTCTTCCACTTGTGTTTAAAAACCTTCTATTAGAGAAACTTTTTTTCTGTAAGTGATGTCTGCTGAGGCCAGAGCCTTTAAATTGAATTATGTCTCTGTGCTGTTTCTAAAGGCTTCATAGTTTAAAAGCGATTTGAACAAAACTCATTCAAAGCTCGGAAACTTTGACTTTACATCAAAAGTGAAACATAAGAGAAAGAAGATAACGATTGATTTTCTAATATGACAAAAAATGTCATGAAATCAGTTCAATTCCGTTTGACTTTTAGCTCTTCAGCTTCTTCACCTTGAACTTTGTGAGTTCACATAGATTAAAAAAAGGCTACAAAATTATAATTACTCCTCATAATGATAAATAAAATCCAATTAGAATTAAAATAAATGATTATTTCTACATCTATTAAACCATTTTTGTTGGGGCAATACATATTCTAAAAAATAGTAAATGGCTGCAAAATAACAATTTGTCAAAATGGTCCAATGCTAGGATTATCTATAGTTTTCCTATTACATATTATATATTTAATTATCTTATTTTTTTTATCTAGAAATTACTTTTCCTTTATACTAATATTTTGGATTAAGCAACTAATTATTGGGGCTATGAATATTCTGAAAATAGTAAATGAAGTGTAAATGGCTGTAAAATCATATTTAGTCAAAAATTATCCAAAATAAAATATCCATTAGTATTTCTAATATTAATGAATTAATAAAATGTCAGAAAAGTCTCTTATTGTTCCACCCACTTCAAAACTCTGGCTTTCAGCTGTTAATATGATTGATCATCAGTTATAGGTTATAGTTCATTTTCTTAAAGTATTGAAGAGATATTAAACAACCGTATATTTAACTCCTGTCTCCTGTTCTCTATCTCAGGCCATAGTACTGGTGCACTGGCTGCTTACAGTATGGTGAGTGTGAGTTTTTTTTTTTTCTTTCACAGAGCTGGGGAATTTCTCTCCTCGTCAGACACACACACTCGCACACACACACGCACACACACACGCACACACAACCCTGTAACCTCCACGTCTGATACTAACCCTTGTGTGAGAACGGGCCTGGTATGAATCGTGTCTGTCCTGCAGGGGTTCCATGGCGTGGCTTCCCAGCTCCTTCCCCTGGGGGAACTTCAGCGTTTTAGCGGTGGGCGTCTGGGCCATTGCACAGAGGGACTCCATCGATGCCGTGCTCATGGTGAGTGTCGGCCTGCAATCTTACCGTCATGTGACACGTAGCCGGAGTCTAACTATAGGCACTGCACTGCGTATCCGTGCTAACCTATTTGTCTGAGGAATCTAGGGCAACCTGCGAGCGTCCCTCAGAGAAAGATGCCCCCCCCCCTTAACTCAGCTCAGGGAACAGTCGTGGTGTCTGCATTAGTTCAGTGAGGCGGGTTTTACAGAAGTGTTTCAGACTTTCATTTCCATTTGATGGGGTTTTACTTAAAGGCCAGAAAATGACAAATGCAAACTCTGACCTTAGAGCTACTTCCCAGTGACCCCTGAGCAGTGGTGCCAGATGAGAAACACAACTGAAGACACATCTCAATTATCTCCAGGTTTCACTTTGGGACGTTTTTTAAAATGATTTCCATTTATCTTTTGGTCAAAACTTTGCACACATTTTACAGAATTCACAAGAGCTTAAATTAATGAAGTGATTTTATATAAAAAAGGTCAAAGGTCACCTTCACTGTGACTTGCTGTTTTCTCAACATTGTTAAGCACCGGAGCTCAGGAGGAAAAAGGGAGACGGATCATATTTCATGCATTTTGATTGGTCGTTGATGACCTAAAACCACGAGGCAGTGATTAGTTCCTTTAGGTGAATAATTACTGTTCCCAGGATGTGAGATAATAAAGGCAATAGAGGGATTTCTAAATTGAGAGTTAGTATGTTCTCTTGCATTGTGACTTGCAGTTCGATTTTTATCTAATTTCCTCTATGAAAGCAATTTTCTTGAGTATAGAACACAGGGAACTTTTCCCTGTGGTGTTTTCACTCTGTTGTCATTTCTCTGCAGTTTCTGGTGGGGATGATTCTGACGATACTCACCGACATCATCCACTTTGGGATTTATTACGACCTGACCGAGTCGGCACTGCTTCGGTCGAAGGACTTGTTCCACTTCAGCGCAGGAATGGCCATTCTCAACCTGCTGCTCAAACCCGTGTCCTGCTTCTTCGTTTACCAAATGTACCGCGAGCGAGGAGGAGATTACAACGTCAACTTCGGTGAGTGGCATCAGCTGTTCGGACACCCAGTCAAGGACAGTATTGGAAGTTTGTCGTTTTTTTTGAAGAAAGTTCTCATGTGTCACTGATGCTGCTGCGCACCAGAGGATACATTCAGATCTGAGGCGGATCCAAAGATCGTGTTGTGTGAGGGGTTCACTGACATAATCTCAATTTAACCCATTTATAGTATTTATATCATTTCTTTCCCCTATTTTTATATTATTTTATATTTATACTTGCACTAATTCACCACAGCAAATTCTTTGTATGCGAAAAACCTGCTCGGCAATAAAACCTGATTCTGATTCTGAATCAGAGTCTCTCAGATTCCAAACATGATTCAAGTATTATGAAAGTATTATGAAAGGAACAGTGATTGGACGAGTGAGCATTAACCATCACCCACCAGATGTTGTGTATCTGTGTTTGGAGCCGAAACATACTAACCCGCCTACAGCGTAAATAACACTTTGGTCTCCTTGGCCAAATAAGAAAAGTCTGCAAAACACTTTCACTGCAAATCGTTACCAAAAAAAGTGCAGCTAGCTGACAGCGCCGGTGGTCCACCTCCATTTTTGTGGTTTCGTTCAGACTACTCCCGTTTGAAAGGTTTATTGCAGCAGCAGAACGTCATGGGAGTTTGGCGTCTAGACGTCTAGATGATATTTGCTCAAGTGACGAGCAAATATCTTTGACCCCTGTGTGAGAGCCTACAGGTGGAGGCTGGAGGAGCTGAATCGACAGCAGAGGCAGTGCCAAGCGAAGGGAGAGATGGGAAATATGTGCAGTTTAAAAAAACGCCATACTGGGAGGAGGTGTGTGATGGACGGTCGTCGAGAGTGAGGCAGGTCACATGATCAGAGCAGCGCAGCTCGGGTTGGCTGCTTGAACTACGGCTCGCAAGTGTCGCTCCATTTTTCTGAAGTGAAGTTTGATCACGCCAGTTTGTGCGAGTTCTCACGATAAAAAGATGAATATCGGTTACACCTGTTGTGATGTCTGTGGTCTCCCATGTTTCTCAAATCTGCCTTAAGATTGTCTAGTGTGCCGTCGACATATATCAACAGGAAGAAAACAGATATTTGACAGTTTATTGTAAATTACAGACCAGAAAGATGGAGCATGATCTACTTTTATTTTTGAAAATTACATAACACGACAAGGTTTCTTCCATCAAGTTCGGATTCCGGTAAATTATCTGAGATATGAGGTTTTTCTACTTCCCACAGAAAAACATCCACAGCCCCGAGTGCGACCAAAACTCGAGGTGCGATGAGACGCTGGAGTCCAGGGGGCGCTGGAGTCCAGGGGGCGCTGGAGTCCAGGGGGCGCTTTGAGCTCCTCGCTGTGTTGTCTTATGCTGTTTGTCGTGAACGCGCTCCTGCCAAGTGCAGAACCACCGGCAGATGATCCCGCAGTCAAACTCATTAGTTCCAGTCACAAGACTTTAAATGTCCGAGCCGCGGTTCGGCCGGGCGAGGAAATCAATTCTGCGTGAGCTGTTTGTAATATCTGTGTCGTCCTGGTCACCAGTTCACGCTGCATGAAGGAGCACATTAAACCCATGGAGGCCGAAAAAACACTGATCTGAAAAGCATGATGGGAAAAAAATAGCTCGGCACAGATGTGAGGAGGAGCAGAGAAATGTAGACGTTGTTATTGACCACTGAGCCCGTCTCTCTCCTCGTGAGCAAACAAACGAGAAGAGCTCGTCCTCCACCGAGACGTCAGGAGATTCTGAAGATGATGTTCTTTGATTAATCGTGTGAGGCCGTTGATTTGTGGACCAATGAGAGTTTTTCTATCAGAAATCCCACAGAGCTGCAGTTCCAGCCTGACTCTTAAATCCTTATACTCGTGGATTCAGCTACATGGATTAACAGTGTGTGTTCATACTCATTAATTGTATTGATGGTCGATTCAGAGCGGTTCCATGCAGGGGCCAGTGAGCTTGTCTTCTTCATCCAGTGTTTCCCGTCAGAAAGAGACGACATCATGAAAACACATTTAAATTCACTCAATCCAGATTTTATTTGGATCTGCACACACTTGTGAATATCAGTCCCCTAAACATGCTTTTGATTTTCATCAAGATCCAAGAATTATTTTCTGATAAATCAAAGAAAATGTTGAAAAACTCTCTATATAGATAATAACGTTGAGGTAGTCGAAAAAACTGGTGTCACATTAAAACTCGATCACATAAAAACAGTAGAAGGGACAATAAGAATAAATAAATAAGAATAAATAAATAAATAAACTAAAAGGTGGTAAGAAAATGATTAAAAAAAGACGTCATGAGCCCAGGGCCCTGATTTCTATGATGTAATCTATTACACTAGATATTTGGAAATGCCATTGAATCTCAACCCTGCGGCTGAAAGAACCTTCACCTCCTGATTCAGATATCTGGGAGATACTTGAATGCTGATGAATCTGTTCTCTGTGGTTTTACTCTACCGCCACACAGACTCAGCAGGTTGATCCTTCAGACTGTGATTGTGCAGTGACTGATTAATGCAGCGGAAGTTAGTGACATACGATGTGTGTGTTTTAATCGCTGTCTGATTGCGTCGCTGGTATTAACGTGGTTTCCCTGCTGCACTGAGCTCACTGGGGGACGCAGGTAATCAGGTGGAATGTAGATTCAGGGCTCCAGCGCTCCCTGAATTTTGACTAACATCCCTTTAATGCTGGTTAAAATCACTGCTTAATACGATAAAGGCTGCAAGACACAGCGATCTCACATTTAATATTGATTTAATCTATTATTTTGATCTAAATTTAAAGAAGTGGATAAAACAGTGTGTTTCTCTGCTATAAAAGAAACTGTAAATAAAGTTGGACGACACGTCTCCACTTCCTCCCACAAACCCGAAGCCCAAATATCCCAGATACGGGAGCTGCCATCTTGCACTGGTGATTGTTGTGATCATTGTGGAGTGGAGCCACCCACTGAGACATGTGATCAACCAATCATGAGTCAGTCTCAGTGGTCACATCCAGCACCATGGGGGGGCTACATGTTTTCAGCTGTGTGTTCGCGGTCACACAGTCGATTCCTGTGTGTAATCTGGTTTTCTTGCATGTTATGATTTGTAACCCTCCCAGTCCCTCTCGCTGTTTGTCACACTGCACTGTCATGTTTTCTCTCGTGTTGTCTCGTGCTCTTCCTGTTGTGATTTGACCTTTTTGTTCTCTCCTCTCTTCTCTCCTCCGCTGCTGACCTTCGACCTCTCAGACTTAGAGACCTCAGTGGACAGTCGCTGCACTACGGACAGTGCTGACAGTTTCTTTATTGGCCGCCGCTATTGATTCCCCGGCTCCCTTTTTACCATTTCTCTCCTCCAATCATCCTCTTCCATCCCCTTCCACACAGGAAGTAAGATCACAAAGCTGCTGGACCAAAAAGAAAAAGACTCTCTTCTTTCTCTTTGTCTGTTCCCACCTTCCTCAGTCTTCACCACCTTCCATTACCTGTCTTCATAGCTGTGTTTCAATGTGTTTGTATTCATGTCTATTCCATTATATGTTGATGTGTTTCTGGAATCAATGTTTTATTCATTTTAGTCACTCTCCAGACGCCTCATTAGTGATTGTGTTTGCATATATTTAAAGCAGCGCTGCATGATGGTGCACATTCTCAAATCAGCCTAATTAAAGTCAACATATTGTTGCCTCATAATAGACAATGAATGCAACATGTTTTCATGGGCACTTAGAGGACGACAGAGGATTTAAAATTGTTACGCTATCAATAAAGTTTGCATTAAAGGAGACACATTCTGCTCATATTCAGGTTCGTCTCTTTAATTTGGGTTATTGCTTGAAAATGTTTAAATGCTCTAATGTTCAGAAAACACATCACTGTCTTCATACATCGCTGCAGCTCCTCTTTTCAGCCGCTGTCTGAAACCCTCCTTTAGCTCCTGTCTCTTTAAGCCCCCCCCCCTCCTGAGTCGGCTCTGATTGGTCAACGGCTTCTGGCATTTGCAGGAAAATGTTTACCTGGCTTTGTTAGGGGGCGTGCCAGAGTAACCGCTGAGCGTGCATTACACAAAACATGGGACATCGTGCTGTGAAGTATCGGCTGAAGTATCACTGCAGACTTTGGCTTTTGGCAGACTTTGGCTTTTTTACATTTAAACCCCCCCCCCCAAAAAAACATAACACACAAGAGGAGAAAAACTGAAAAAAAGCATCATATGTCTCCTTTAATAAAATAAAAGGATTATCAAATCTCTGCAATGAAGTTAAATAACTTGTGAGTCAGTGGTCGTGGTGATTGTGACCATGTCAGAGTCTGAGCTGTTTGCAGAGCGTCACACGATGTCCTGTAAGACGTAACAAATGGATTGTAACACTAAACGGCCTCCACAGAATTCATGTGAGCGCAGGTTTTCAGTGTGAACAGTTAGCGCCGCTCGAGGAGACGTTTAGCGTTCATCAGCAGGAGTGAGATTTACTGGTTCCAGCAGCGTAATCCACATTAATCCAGACGGGACCACATGCTCAGGATAGTAAATCTGCATAACTTTGTCACGATTGTGTGTGTGAGGAAAACTGAGTGCGAAAAGAAACCAAGAAAAAACACCAGAGGAAGTTTTGTAGAAGCTTTAATATGTTTACAAAACCGTTCTTCAAATCAAGAGCGTTGATCACATGAGATTAGATGATAAAAAACATTGAGTGTGTGTGTGTGTGTTTGACGACTTCTGGTTTATCTCTGCAGGTTTTCCCTCGGTATCACGGAACAGAGACGCCTACCAGTCCATCGACCAGCAGGACGAGGCCTCCAACCCGGCCAATCCCTTCAACCAGGCCGAGGAGGGCAAACCAGCAGTCCGCACATACTGAGTGAACCACACACTGTTCTCCTCTCACATTTTTACGCAGCAGTGCTCAGGGGCAACTCTTACAAATCAATTCCACGTCCGTCCATTTGTTCCGTACAGTCGCTCTGCTGCAGCGCTGAAAACACAAATTGAATACCTTTATTATGGTAAACCAGCCCGGTCTGGGTTTTTAAAATGAAATGTGGCGTAATTAAACCCATCGTAACTTCGTGTCTTCGAAGGGGGGGAATGTTTTTCTTTTTTTGCTGAGCTCATTCATCACTGCTGAATAAATACAGAGGTAAAAGTGGCTCCAGCAGTCCTGTGCTGTGTTACTGTTTTTACCGGCTACTATTTTTAGTGGAACTGTTGTTTCACTGGTTTACTTTTCCCAAGTGAATCGTTTAGTTTTTTTACAAATGTGGCGTTTACAGACATTACGAGTCATTTGTGTTTCTGTAAATGTTTGAAGGACTCGTCATCTGCTGTAGGAAATTATTCTTTTCCTGTTCGTGTTTTCTTTACGACGCAGCAATACTCAAAGCTCTGGACAGTTTTTAACACAGGAGTGTGTCAAGCCTGAGACACGACCAGAGCTTGAGTCTGATTGGTTTGTTTGTGTTGATCTATGCAAAATCCTGATGAAAACAGCACTGTGTGAAATATATACGATTTTTAAATGATAGAGGTACGACTCTTCTCTGTATATAAAGTCCCCTTAAAGGGAAAGTCTGCTATTTTTCAACCTGGGCCCTGTGTTTATAGATGTGGGCGTGTAAATGAATGGTACTTTAAAAAAACAACAACTTTAGAATCAGTCCAGTGGAACGTCTCTGCCAGAAGCCGCGCTACAATGTAACCCTATGGGGCAACTGCGACCGTCCACGAAATGTCCCCTAAAAGGCTCAAATTGATATATCAGGTTTTTTCCTAAGAGTCTGGCAACATTAAACATGTCTAGGTTTTGTAAGAACCATTAGAGTAAGGTTGAAAAATACCAGAAGTCCCCTGCGTTAGATTGCACAAACTCATCGATATCCATTGCCTAAATGTGCCGGATGGTAAAATTGTGAAATTTTTGAAAGTCCTGCGTCCGTCCCCTTTATCCAGATCCACATCTACATTTATTGGGATCTTTTTTGACTCTTTTTTGAGTTGTGTGGTTGTTTTTGTGTAAATCCTGCTGACAATCAAATCAACACAAAACAAACCAAACCAACCGACAGGGGGTGAAAACATAACCACTCAGTCCTGATCCTGACAAACTGCGGATCAGAAGATGTTCCTGTAATGTACAAGCAGCAGATATGAGGAATTGTTTTAACATCACAAATGTTACGTGACTTTGAATCTTTATATTTTACCAGCAGCTCTGTCATGAGTGCTCATGGAAAGATGAATAATATTGCACATCATTCCCTGAACAGCATATGAAGTGTGCTCTCTCTGTTAAACACTGAGGTCAGAGCTGTGGCTGCAGGCTTCACTGAGTGATTTCCCCATTTGGATTTTTTTTTATTTTTAACACTCAGTTCTCTTTTGAAAGTGTGACGAGCTCAAAGTTCCTGTTTTGAAATCCCAATTAGTATAAGTGACAGAGCAGAGATGTGGCAACTATGGATAAGTGAAGCAATCATTGCTCAGCAGTGTGAGAACCGGACATAAGGTCAGAATCTTAAAGTTACACAATCAACAATAATGTGCATTTCTACTTCTTGTATGAATGTGGATTCAGAACATAGACTGTAAATAAAAATGCACGACACGTCTCCACCTCCGCTCGTTGTACAGAATGGGTGCATCCATTTTGTACGTTATCCCAGGTACGAATTCTGCCATCTTGGGCTGATGACGTCATTTGGAGCCGAGTCTGCGCACTAGCGATCGGGGGATGGAGTTGCGGTAGCGAGGTCCCGCCCATAGACATAGCTGTCAATCATGATGTTTCACCCTGTTTTTATAGCATCAGTGTTGTAAGATTGAAGAGATTTATTTAACGTGACCTTTTTTTGTTTGGTCCATGTCCCATCTGCTAACATAAAGGGGCGGGATTTATGACCTATACTGCAGCCACCCACCAGGGGGCAACTGCGCTACTGTGGCTTTACTTTTGGGGAGCCGTCGTGTCGTCCATCTTTATAGAGTCTTTAGTCGAGAAACCTTGTCTTTGTCATTTTGTTCGTAATGAAGCTCATTTTAAAAGTTCCATCTTTGCACCAGGAGAAAGTTACCCAGACTGATCTTTGATTAAGTTTTTATTTAATTACATAGATAATATTCTGCTGTGAGTTCAAATACTTGTCTTGATCCCTGTTAAATACTCATTGTTTCTCGTGCTGTTTCTTCTGGATCCTCATGAAAACGTGAACGTATCCTGAAATAAAACAGACGTTGTAGCAGCTTCAGCTTCATGACACTCGTTCTGAGAGAGATTGGGTTTGAACAAGATCAAATAAAACTGCTTCAAAGAAACAAAGATTGTTACGCCTGCTGCTGTGATCACTGTTTCACTAAGTTCTGGTGTTTTCATGAAAATGCTGCAGCTGTGCTTTAATTCTGAATTTAAATGTTTTGTTGCACCTTGTTTTTTCTTCTTTATTTCTTTGGAAATAAAAAAAAAGGACCGATATCTGTTACATGCAGGTTAAGTGTTGAATCATTTTAATTATTCTCGTGTCTGTGTTTAATTATTTTCTTCTGCTCTGTGTTTGCTCTCACCCTGCTCCTCTCGAACATCCCTCTGTCTGCCTGCTTTTATTTATCCAGCCAGAACACACATTTATCTTCCCCGCTCCTCCCGTCCTCTGGCCTCCTGCTCTCGCACTCCGCTGTGCACTTTCCCACAGACACACCACCTTCAGCCGTAAACCATTTTCAGCGAGAGCTTGTCAAAACTCACCTCACGCTCCCCCACTCGGTACAAACCACACCGTCACCTCTGTACTCGTCCTAAAATGATACGAGCCTCGTGAAAATTAAGTATCTTCTCCTTTTCTCTTTCTGCAAATATACAACAAGCATTAGTAGAATCATAATACTTGTACCTGCAATATAAAAGACCAGATTTTCATATTTCACCCATGCATATCCCTGCAGGTGAGGGTCACTGTTCCTTAATACATTTCAGAACAGTAGTACACAGAGAATGTGAACTTTGAGTCAAGGTTTATGTCCCTGATGACTTTCTTTGTCAGCCTGAATGCTCCATTGTCCTCGAGTGTGTGGGCTGCGGAGCGCTGAGCCCTTGAGGCTGCAGCCTTGTTAACTGTTTATATATGGTGGAGCCTCCTGGGCCTCTGGAGAAGGCATGGAGGGAAATTGTGTTAGTGCAGCAGCGACAGATACGATCCTGTACACATCCAGATGCGGGAACGTGTGCTAACATTCCACTGATTGTACAATAACAAGCATGTTCAGCGTCTGAGTCCAGCTCCAGTCATTTTAATGGAGAGACTGAGGCAATGTGATGATTAAAAGTTGCCTCTGTTACCTCCAGTGTCTGTGGCGACATGAGGTGATCTGCTCGTTCTCTAATCATTGATTTTTCAAGAGGAATGATAATGAGGACGTAGATGAGAGAAGTCGAGGCAAGAATTTGTGTCACACACCGACTCTGAATTCTTTCAGTTAAATCGAGCTTTATTCAATTGGTCTGTAATTTGATTTACTTACACAATGCTTTCAATTTCCTGTAAACATCCGGATGTTATTTGGAGCTAAATATATAGCAGCACTGGTACATTTCTAATTTATCAATTCTAACAAACTTCTAGTTCGACCTCGAGAATCTTAAATCAGTGCACAGCAGATCAGACATGTGATAAATACATACATCACATGGTATCTGGAGAGTAAACCAATAAAGATACTTTATCTTGAGAGATTTTCTATTTTCCACATAGCGGAGATTGAGAGATTGAGAGATTGAGAGATTGAGAGATTGAGAGATGCAGCCAAATGTTCAACCAAAGAAATGAAGACGTTTGAGCCAGTTTGCATCTTTCACATCTACATGATATTCCTTATTTACCACAATGTACATCAGCCACTAGGAAAGTCAATGCATTAAACTGAAAGACTTCGAGAAACTAAAAGTAAAAGGGGAACAACTTTATGCCATTTCAGGGACCGCCCCCGATTGTGTCTCTCAAACGCTCCTTCAAATGTGGCCGACACATGCTTCCCTCTGGAGCCAAAACTATCCCAGGATGCATTGCTCTTTGGGGACAAACTGTATTTTCTAGTTTGCACTTTTAAATGTAAGTATCAGGATTCAACTCAACGAAACAGCTAACTTTACACATGTTAAAAAACCAAGGGGACTTAAAACGTTCTTGTCATGTCCACTTGTCAAATTGCGGTTTACGGCGCAGGCTTCGAAGGCCAGTCCACGCAGCCCCCCCCTTAAATTGGGACACAGTTTATACATTGTAATAAATTGCCTGGAATCTTAAACTGGTTTCTAATTGGATTTTAACTGAATTTGTTTATTCCCGTCATGCTCCACCAGCGCACCAGATGTCCTCGTGCTCCCAGCAGCCACTGCTCCCAACCACTGGAACGTCCCCGCCCACCTGCACACCTGTCCCTTATTGTCTCTGCTGTATTTATACCAGAGATTTCACCTCCGTCTGTTCCCACAATCCTCCTGCGTGTCTCACTGTGATTCCCTCTGTGCTGTGGTCAACTCTCCGGCCTGCCACCTCGTTACCTGTTTTAGTTTCCTGTTACCTGCCGGAGTGCCTGTCCACCTTTCTGCCTGCAGGTCGGAGTTGTCATCATTTCCTCTAATAAAGTAAAATCACATCGTGACGAGGTGAGATGTTTCAGAAACGAGGCCAAATTTGCCAAAAAGCAGGGGAACACTTCAAATCACTTAAAATAATCCCAATAATCAGTATTTTGTAATGATTTACAGGCTGGATTTCTCTGTCAGAGTCTGTGGGGGGGGGTCTTAAGCAGCAGGCGACCTGTGTTAATGATTCATTTGCTCAGAGCTTCTGACCAGACTGGGAGGCCGGGGCCGTGAAATGGAAAAACAAACGGTGGGGAGGACGATGGTGGAGAAACCAACAAGCTGCTGATTAATACGGAGCCGCCGGGTTCGCTCTCCTGAGCCCTGACACATCCTCGGGCTCACACCTGCGATTCCTCCCATTCAAGGACACGCTCACTCGCTGCCATTGTTGTTGGACGCAATAAAAAGGAACTCAATTTGTCAGCTCTGTTATTGCGTTAGCGTCGATCCCCCGGGGAGGTTTGTGAAAGAATGAGTTTGTGGGCGTCAGAGCTGCAGACGTCTTATTTACAGCGTTGAGATGTGACTAATATTTCTGAAATCTGATTTATGTTTATTCCAGAAAAAGATATTTGGTGAAGAAACTAACAACTTTTAGTGCTTAATTCATTTTTTTAAAGAAAATCCGCTGCACAAGTGATCTGGTGTCTGAGGTAAATATCAAATAAGTAACATTCTGCCTCTTTATCAAACTTTAAACTGATCAGAATCAATACAGCACAGTGTTGATTCAACACAGGCAATAACACTCATAGGGTTTCATATGAAGTATTGATTCAATACCTTGATATTGCTTATTTTTTTCTTATGTTGCTTTGTTCATTTCAGTTATTTCGTAGGATTTTTCTCTTTTCCCAGGAGAGAAACTCACAAGTTTCAAGTTACAAGTTATTTATCTTTTCTATATGAGTATATAAGTATTTTTGGAGTATTTTCTATTTCACACAAAATGACATTATGATTAATGGTGTTAGAAGGCAACAAGTGAAAAGACCTGAATTAATGCACCACCACAGAAAATGTCCCAAAACAAAACACATGTGGAGTCACCATCAGGCTCATACTGGGTTTGGCTAAATGCTAAATGCTGAAATACTGTTCATCAGCAACATAATCTAAAATTAAGACTTTTCCATCTTGGGGCCCCACTCCATAGCTGCCTCCTGCGTTGGCCGCTGTTTATCTGTTTCGTCGCCAGAACTCACTTGAATCACGTTTTAAAACAAAACAAAACTCTTCTCGTTATTCAGAAAATGTAAATATTTAGTAAAAAAAAAAGTCAAAAGTCAAGTGGAATCATTTGTCTTAGTCAAGCACGTCTGAAGTCAAATTTCATGTCATGTGACTCGAGTCCTTGGTGCGTCCTCCACGGTGCCGACTTGAGACGAGTGTTAAAGAGGAGAGCGTCGGTAACGAGCTGCTTGTGTTTCCTAGCAACATCGCAGCCACAGTTAATGTTGTTTATACATCTCAACCTTTTCTGCTGCTCTAAATATGGCATTTTAATTCAATAGATTCATCATTTATCATTATTATATAACATATATAATGTTTTTTCGTTGCAAATGTAATATAATAATATTTACCAGTACTTTTCACATTACTTTTTACTTTTATTTGACTGTATTTTTATGTAAGTCATTTTACTTAAATTTATTTTAACTAACAATATTTTTATTTGCCTCCAATTTTCCACTACACCGTCCTCTCATGATTTTTGTTTTGCACCACCATGTTTTCTTTCTGCATTCACAGTAAACATGAACTCAATATAAACCAGATTTTCCGACTGAGTGCAGACTCCCAATTATTTCTAAATAAATAAATACAAAGAAAACGGCAATTAGCACGTTTTCATTCACACTTCCCGATGCAGGCAGAGCAGACAGGGGGATACAAATATGAACCTGAGAGCAGCTGGGATCAAACTGAAACCTCTGGCTGTGACTTCTGGGTAAATTATACAGCGCGGGGCACTGAGTGATGAAATATATTGACTGACCTACAGGTCTGTGTTTGAGTTTAGATGCACAGGAGAGATAATCCGTCTCCTCTGGATGGGCAGATATTTGCGGAGGAAAAGAAAGTGAAGGAGGATTGTTAAACATCTGGAGCTGTAACAGAAAGACAAGGAGCAGAAACATCAAAAACCCTCGGAGATGAAACCGGTGTTCGCAGGTGATATTGATTCAGGGATGACATTTTGATGACTGGAGCATCTCCGGTCCCCAGGGGGCGCTCTCTCAACCCCCTGACCTTTTCACACTGTAGCCTCGTCCATCTGCCATCGGTGATAACGCCATCAGCATTGATTCCATTTACCCTCCAATCGCACGGCGGCCCACAGAGAAGGGGGGGCGACAAATCCCTCGACATTAGGCAAAGGACTGATTGGCTGCAGTTGTTAACACTGTCTCCTGGGGGGGGGTTCTTATAAATTCATGACAAAAGAACTGTCATGAAAGAAACAGAGGCTGAGAAATCCTGAATTTTACTTCTCAGTGAGCATTGACTTCCTAAAACACTGGATCTATAATGAAAGCAATGATTGGCGACTTTCATTCAAGCCTTTCATGATCGATGTCCTTGTCTTTTAAACTCCACACGTCTGTATATACACGTAGACTGTATTTAAAGGTATATACACATTGTTTCTGTTGTTAAGTCTCTAAACCAAAACTGAGATGACGTTATTCAGTCTGAGAAAATCCAGGTTTTCCCTGAATTTACGTTCCACATATCTACTCCACTTATTAAAGGGCCGATAGATAAGTTTAGGCAATGACAGAAACCATGTTTGGAAATATAATGATTAGGAGGTGGGGTTTGTGACGTATACTGTAGCCCGCCAACAGGGGGCGATCAAGATATTTTGGCTTCACTTTCGGGGAGCTACCATATCGTCCTCTGTGCTCTGACTGTAATTTAAAGTTACAGTCTGTCCTGTCACTTCCCGATAGTGAGTCAGTGCAGCGTCCAGGACGAGTCACAACCTCTCGTCTTGTCAACACAACGACGGCAGAAGCTCTCGGCAAACGACCATCCCCACCACCTGCTCCTGGCAACAAACCAGAGAGAACTAATATAATTTTTTTATTTAAAAAAAAAAATCCCCTGTTCTGTAATCGTCTTTTAAAGCTCCCATCTATATAAAAGTCTACAGAAATGTATTCAGCTGTAAAACTGCAGCGCTGCAGTTGTGTAGGCTCATCACCGCAGTTTTGTGTAGCATGATTAAGACGTCCGTGTATTTTCATCCTCATTATTTAACCATTTGTGGTTTTATCTCAATCTGCTCTATTTGGTCTAATTGTATTTTCTTTCATTTCTGCGGTGACCCAGTTTTTCCATGGAGACCATTAAACATTCATCTGATCTTTATCTTTCTCTTCTGTCTTTAATGTTTTTTTCTTCAATTCCATGATGATGACGACTTTAGATCTGAATAATGGTTCCTTGGAGGCAGACTTGTTCTTCTGGTATGTCCTCTGTGATAATGTAAAGTGAATGGAGATAAGGTTTGTCCGCTCTTAAGCCTCAACTACAGGACCGTGGATCAGTGGCGGATCGAGGATATTTCTAAATGACGTATCAATTATATTCAAGAATTACAGTAATTGTGTACTTCAAAAAAGCTTAGAGAATAAAATGTCAGATTTATTGTTACAAAGTGACTAGTTTTTTTTAAGTCTAATGATGCACAGGGGCACTTCAGGGCCAATTGGATTTAAGCTGGGGCCAGTCCCCCCCCTAGCCCCGCCCCTGGATCCACCCCTGGTGCAGATAGTTTTTTGAACTGATATTTTTCTCACCGATTTTTCAGAAATCTCCATCAGCACAACCTTGGTTTTTAAAATATGTCTCCGTCCAGACGCACACACAATAATGACTAAAAAATGTATTTAGCTGTGATCTTGTATCAGTGATAACCAAACATAGAGGAACCGGTATAGAGACGCCATTGTTGCTGTTGTGTCTGGTGTCTCTGCTCATTACACAAACCAACATGTGCAGAGTAAACTGTGATAACGTTTCCCAAATGCTCAGTTTCACACAGAAACACAGACACCAGAATGTTTGAAAAGCAAATTCATTTTGCCAAATATCTGCATGAGTGTGGCCAGGGCATAAAAACAAATGAGGAGAAATCAGTTGATGAACTAAATGTGCCAGGACTGTCTTCTCCAAAAAATACCAGTTATTTTCTTCCTGCAGTGAAACAACCCTCGGAGTTGAATTCTCCCTCCAGCAGCAGGTGAGGGAGCCCGGCAGAGAGAGAGAGAGAGAGAGAGAGAATAATCAACAGTGAACATGGACCTGGTGGTTGGATGAGTGCAGATGATGAATGACCACGGGGACGGTGTACAGGACCAAACGCACAGGCACGGCCATTTGTTACTCTGCTGTCACAAATGTATTTTTAATGAATCCGCACCTCTGACTCCTCCGCAGAGCGCCACTGTTCCTTAAGGCCGCCGTGACCCCGATATGTCCCGTGAAGCTGCAGCTCTGAACCGAGCCCACTTTAACTCCGGCAGCGTGATGCAAATAACCTCCCCCTCGTGTTTTCTGAAGCCATCAGTCTGCCTGCTCGTTATTATCCTTACCTGCGCTGAGAATAGGGGCCGTCCCTGCCTCTGTAGCATGTGTGTGTGGGGGTGGGGATGTTCACCTTGAAACGCTCCTGTGTGTGTTTCTCCAAGACGTTTTTTTTTTTTGGCAGAATAAAAAAGTCCTATCACAAAAAAAAGAGAGAATTGATTTAATTTGGAGATCCCCCTTCCTTTTGCAGTGGAACCGTAAACATCTTTACGTCCCACCCTCTTGCTGTTATTTTTTACACGGATTCTATTTTAAAACTAACAAGATTAATTAAGGAAAAGCCTACAGGGGAGAAAAGAGAGGGGGAAGTAGGAGAGCTACCTGCTGATGTCCTGCAGGGCAAACGCCTTACAGCATGCTGCAGTCGATTTAAGAGGCGAACCAAGAGGAATATATCTCCTGCAGCAGCAGCTCCTCGCTCGGCTGGGATATTGAGCACAGGTCTAAAAAAAAATAAAAAAAATTGGAGTTTTGAGGTGAAGGCCAACATCCGCACACGTCTGCAAATCAATTTTTTTTATCTTTTGTATGACGATGTAGAAACTGCAGTGAAAAAAGAACCACCCCCTCTCCCCGCCTCACCATCCTGCCTCATTTTGCAGGAGACTTAAATGCATGAGATGATACCCATGAAACAAATCAATACGTGACCCTCTGCCCACCCACACCCGGAATGACAAACACATCATCGCTTGCACTGCTCCATCGGTGCCATCAACACCGGCTCAACTGCAGGGAATCGGTCATTCATCACGAGGCTTCAGTCACCAAAAGGAAATGTTTTATGCAAAGAAACAGATACTGCAAAAAGCAATTCTACACCCACTGTAGATAAAAAGACAAAAGGGAGCGATCGGTCACACCTTCGGCACACTTCATCATTTTAACAGTCCCAACACAAACAGTCTGGAGAAGTAAGATTATTCTCTCATTACAGCCGTCCGTGGTTTTTTAAAATAACGTCAACGCAGTGTTTCCGATATCGTTATCTCCGCCCGCTCAGAGCGAGGAGGCTTCTTTCCGTGTGACAGCTGCGACTCCTTGACCTCCGCGTGTGTACGCTCACAGTTGCCGTCACTTTGGAGCCGTTGGCAGCTGCTGAGGAAACGTGACGCCCAGTATCTGGACAGGCGAAGAAGTCACATACCATCCTGGGCTCGTTGCAGCTGAATTAAGGTCCATTGCTCCACAGGGCCGGGGAGAGGGGAGGGAGAGGGGGGTGGGAGGGTGAGAAATCAAATGACACGGTGTTTATGAAGGCATCTCATTGTGGCTGGACGTCTCCGTGGGCCCCCCCCTCGGCCTGCCTGGATGATCGGTCTTGACGGAGCTGTCCCCTGATTCCAGGATCAGTGGACGGTGGTTCTTGTCTCTGTCTTGGTCGGCGACACACGCCTGGTTGTCACTGTCGGCGAGAACAAACGAGGAGCAGGGTCAACACAGAGGTCAACTGGTAACATCTGGGGTGTTGTTGTCATTATCCCACATCTTCCTAGGTATTGTAGTTGCAGCTGTTTTCTAACTTCTTCTCCCTCCCTGTCTTTAAAAAAGTTTTCAGTCTGGCCCAGATCACAGAACAATCAAAATCCTCATAACTCTATTTCTTCAGAGTTATAATTCCGTCTAAGACAAGGCTTTAGTTTACACGTGGAGAAACTACAGTTGCACTCGGCGTGTGTTGATACCTGTCGTGACTTTCCTTGGTTATCGAGCTGTCTTCGTAGATTTTCAGCATCGTTTCTGTGCGGTCGTCATGTTGCTCCTTGGGCTCCTGAAACCTGGAAAACATATTTCAAAAATGTGTTATTTTCTTAAGTTGTCAGAGGTGTTAAAAACAAGGCTGATACAAAAAGAACAAATCTAACAATGTTTTAATCTCTCTCTCAGTATTTGGAAGACAGGTCACAAATATGTATTTTCATTTAAAAAAAGTTATTTGGAGACCATTTTCTCAGCGTAATACTTATACGCTGCTAAACTGATTAATCTACATTGCCCGTGTTTATGATAATGACGAAACTACACATTTCTGTTGTTGTATCCTTTCGGTTATTATACACACTAATGATTCATACAGTGGTGCTTCCTATCAAATGGTGGAGGCAAGAGGGATTTCAGTCATGTGTCATGAATCAACTGGTTTGGCAGCAGATGGACAAACACCCTGTGAACTCAGCACCTGGGCTCCAGTCTCTCTTTGACCTTGGCGATGGATAAGATGTAGGGGCTGATCTGTTTGGCGATGGTGGTTAAGTAGAAGTTCTCCTGCTTCAGCTGCATCAGGTCCAGAAGCTGAGCTGGAGTCAGCGCACAAAGAAAATGATGTTTAAACAGTCAACAAAATGAGCAACAGTTGGTTGTTCTCCTCGTTGTCGCTGCTGAGGACGAACCTTCATAGATCTCCTGCTCGTTAGTGACCCGCTGAAAAGTTTCCTCCCAGATCTGAGAAGAAAACATGAATAAGCTCATGAAGTAAAATAGATGAACTGCAGTCGGTCGACTTGAGGGAGACTTTGATATTTACTACTTTGTCTTTGTTTCTCTCTGCATCGTCAGCAACCTGCATTTTTAGCGGTAGGTAAAACTAGTTAGTGCGAAGTTTGGAGAACTGTAGAAACGTGTTTGTGTCTGGTGGAGGCAGAGTAACGGTAAAGGTCAAAACATGGAGGTTCCACCGGACGCACCTCTTCAAACACGACCCTCACAGTTTCCACAGTGGAGTACTGGGCAGTGATCTGGCTGTCGATGTGCAGCGACCTGTCCAGGACCTCGCCCATTGTATCTGTGTTTATGATGGAGTGGTGCTTGGTCAGGTCCCGGTGCAGCTCCTGGACCTGGTCCTTTAGATTCTGGATCTCCGTCTGGAGAGTCTGTAAACATGCACACGTTGATACTATATAAGACATGATATTAAAGAGACTTGATCCGTGTACAGATGCCAGGTGAAGTGCACACTCAGAGCTCTCACCCTGTAGGTGTTCTCGTAGTTGCGACAGTGCTCAGTGAAGGGCGTCTCCCGTCCCTCGGCCAGGAGGACCTTGGTGCAGATGTTGCGATGAGATGTCGGCCTTCGCCCCAACACCGAGCCCAGAGGCATCTCACTGAGAGACGGGGAGCGGCAGGACATGGAGAGAGGCGACTGGAGCCTGAGGTGAGGAATCAAAGAATCAAAGCCTTTACTTCTCACATTTGTAACTGTGCTTTGAACATGTTATGACCTTTGTTTTGGCGTCAGCTTTATATAACCTGTAGCTGAGCTCTGTCTGTTAAACCACAGGAGGATTAAAGGTTCATGTAGAATAAATTCTACACAAGGCTGCATAGATTGTATATGAACAGCTCTGCTCCATGCACAGATCAAAACACTGAGATCCTACAGTGCAATATTCATATTGTTTTGAGTCTATTCTGTTGCTTCCTGAGCTTTCTGCTGCTGTCAGTGGGGAATTGTGTGCTCACTGTCTGCAAAAAAACAGATCCTAGGTTTCTATTATTGAATGTCACATATTACCTTTAAGTACATCGAAGATTTATATAACTTTGTTAACTTTCTCTATTTCAAATCAAATTAAACGTGTTTTCTGCTTGATCTTTATCAGATTTTGTATCAGGGCCTCAAAGACTTTTTCTCAGTAAACAAAAATAATGTTGATGCAACATCTCTACTCCTTGGCCGTGAGCTGCTAAGCTTCAGCTAAGTGCTTCTGTCAAGCTCAACCTTGGTGGTAGTTTTTATCTCTACATAATAAAGTAAATATTGCCTGAACACGAAAAGTATTTCCAAATTCTCCAAGTTTCTATTTTACTTTAAATCCAAGTGAGGGATCTGTTCAAGGAAATTCAGATTTGAAAAGAAAAAGTAAATATAAAATTTGAAAACATTAAATATTCTTACTCCATGTGTCAAGTGCCATGAGTGTCCCTCTGATCACTCACATCTCCCCTGTCACCTTCAAGAAGCGTGTTCAAATGTGTATCTAGCACAAAAGCAGCCTTTTAGATAAACTTGCATTTATCTGGGCTCTTACAGAACCTGTCCCAAACGGCCCTGAATCTATTTTCCCACAGTCGAGTCGTGAAAACATCCCTCTCCATATAATTTGTGAATTTTGTCCTCTGTGTCCCCGCACAGCCAATTTAAGCAGCAGCAGCAGCAGCGTCGGCTGCATGAAAGAACCCGGCACAACTTCTATTCTGTGAAATTATGATAAAATTGCAGTCAGCCAGCTGGCCGTCCACCAGACGCTGCCCGCTCTGCATCCTGCATTAATGGCTGATAAGTGGTGGAGGAAGCTTTCAGACGGCGAATGAGGATGTATCAGACACTACAAGATGTTCAGTTGAGCCCAATAATAGACTACACACCATGTGGGCGGTTTTCTGAACGACCATACGGTGAGGAGAAGCCTGTTTCCTCCTCCTGAAGTGGACAAACTGTGAAGTCAAGCATCTCATGTAACTACAGTCATGTTTTCCTCTTATGTTTCCTCAGGATTAAACAGAAATTTGCCCAAAAAGAGTAGAAATCCAACCTCTGATAGCACATCTGATAAAACACCTTTCCTCAAACCTTTATCCCAATGAGAAATATCTCAAGACATGCAACTGGAAAAGCTAAATGTATTGAATGTGCAAACTGCACTACATAAGAGAATAGACTGCAAAGATCTAAAAAAGAGTAACATCCACATCCACTCACCTGTGGCAGCCTCTTTCTCCGTCCCTCTGTAATGTTGATGCAACCTGTCTATAACAAGTATTCCTCTCGTTCTGCCGCTACACACACGTCACCCTCTGTCACCCGGCCCCTGTCCTCCCACCAGTGACGCCAATTAAAGTCTTTGCCCGCACTAAAGCCGTGACATCAGTGGCCTGGAACACAGCGGCCCATAACCGCTCCAGACGCATTCCCAGAGAGTTCTGTGAAATTACGATAAAAATAGGGCCAGCCCCCCGGCCACCAATTCCTGCCCTCTCTGCGTCTTGCACTGGCACTGGCAGAGCACTAAACAAGTTGGAGAGGAGAGTTGTCAGTATGCTGACACTCGTGGGTGATGATGTGGAAAAAAATACTGGTCAAGGGAGATGGGGGCGTACGTGGAAACCTTTATTGTGATAGGTCGTCAAATAAATATTGTGTTTCCTCATGATTTCACTCAACTGTTAAAGGACTTAAGTGAGTTAAAAGACGTTTTTTGCAATGTTTAAAGGTTTTTATTTACCTCAGATTACAAGCAAATTCGATATAACTTCTCTTCAAGACGGCAAACAGAAAGCATCTCTATCCACGACTTGTATGTCCTTTCTAAAACAGGATCAACGGCCTCCTTGCCAGCCCCTGTGCCACAAGGTGACTTTCGTAAACGTCCCAGTGTACAGACAGACTGACAGACAGGATAACTGCCATAGTGGGACTCAGCGTGGCGCCTCCTCTCCTCTCACTGCACTCATCGCTGTCTACCATCTGTAGTTGTAAACCATTTGCGGGGGATCTAGCGTTTGGATGCCAAACAAGTGTGAAATGTTCCGCCCAGGACGTTTCTAATTCCTTGGAAGAGTCCAGAGGATGTTGTGGTGACATCCGGGCACATCGCAGAAGGAAAGGATCAATTAGTCACCACATTAATGATAAACTCATCTCACCTTGCTGCAACACTTATAGATCCGGCCACAGAGGCGGGGCAGCGCGGTCCCAGCAGCAGCAAGGGCTCCAGGCAGCGGGCGAACTCGCTCCTGTAGTCTGTGTTGATCTGGAGGAAGACGGACAGAGAGCAAGTCGTTTAGTCTTCTGTGAAAACAGGTTGAAAATGTGCACTTACTGTACATCTCAGAATCATTCATGAAGGGTTAGACCATACAGTGAAGTCAGTGGAATTCTCTTCCAGTACAGCACATCTCTCATATCATTTCTTATGCTATTAAACTCGAGAAATGAGGAAAAGAAAAGACAAAATACAGAAAATCATGGTTCTGGGCTTTCGAGCCTCAGAGCTGAAAATCTGGTGAAACAGTTGGGAACTAGTGACACAACTGATCAGGCGACTTCTGTGGATCCCACTCTGAGTGTAACCTCCTCCAGCGCCGCGGGAACACTCACTTTGCTGCTCTGAACCGGCTTCAGGCGATGAGGGAGCTTCACGATCCTCTTCAGCCGCTCCATTAGCTGCTGTGGAAGCAAGAACCCGCGGGTGTGAGTCAGTGACCCGCTCCACCTCGCTGAGGCGTGACAGACAGACTCCACTTAGAGACCAATTCAGTCCAGCTGATATGTGATGTCTCTCTCTACCAACTTCTTCAGAACAAACTACAAACTACAAACCCTTCAACACTTAAATTCATTTGTTTTTGGTTACAATATTCAGTCTAAATGATGGGTTTTGTTATTTGAATTCTCCTTTTCTCCTTATCTATTGTGCAGTGATTCTGTTAGAATTTAAAAAACACTATTTACTATTTAAAAAACACTATTTACATTATGTAATTATTATAATACACGCAGTTCTTGGTTTACGTTCCTCCACTTCCCGCTGTACTCACGTAGCCCATGTCCAGAAACTCAAACCTGTTGGCCGAGCTGAGGAAGGCCGAACACGTGACGAGATGAACCTGAACACATCACAGATTAACAGATTAACACATGGTGTCAGTGATTAACTGACACCATGATGGATTAACACTGATATCAAATCGGATTTAATTCATCCCACAATAAACTACACAAAGTAAAGAAGTAGTGGAAAGTAACTATATACACTTACTCTACGACAGTTTTGAGATACTTTACTGCTTTACTTCACTTTGCTTTAGCTTTACAATGTTATGATCCACATGCTATGTTATGCTCAGGGGCATATCAAAGGACTTTAAGGGCCCCAGGCGAAAGGGACCTGGGGGGCCCCCAACACTATTGTCGTTGCTGTGGATGAATATAATCAGCTGTATTCTCGACGCTCGGCAGTTCGATCCCAGTCTTTCCCACTTCGCTGAAGTGTCTGAGGACAAGATACTGAACCTCAAAATTACCCCTCATAGAAAAAGTACTGCCCATAGATGTCCTGTATGAATGTGTGTGTGTGAATGGGGTGAATGGTTAAACACTTTACTGTAAAGCGCTTTATAAAAAAGACCATCTACCAATAATACTCCACAACTTTTCTCTGGTCAGATTAAGATTTTACATATAAAAAAAACACAATAAGATTATAAAATACAATAAAAACCCATTTAATTTTGGTGTGTATCCAGGAATTTGTCATTTTCATTGCAGGAGGCTGTTTTTCAACATTTTCACCCTTTAAAAACAAATCCACCATATTTCTGGAACTGTTATCTTTGATATCAGAGAGTGAAATTCGTGCAGCTTGATTGAATTCAGGGCGACTGTTGGGCCTTGGGGCAGGTGTGCACTCTGATGCCTTTCTAGTTTATTATAAGGTCTTTATGTGACTCTACCTGGAGGGTTGGTAAAAGCGCAGTAAGATGTGACAGTTGCTCCTTCAGTGCTTTCTCCTTCTCCTCGTGTTGACTGCAAACACACGAACACAGAACACATGAACATGTAACGCTACACCGTCAGCTCCACGCGTGTCCAACTCCACAGGGGATTCAGTTCAGGAGGTGCAGCTGCAGAACAACCCATCCACTCCATATTTCCAGAAGCTAATCTATCCGTCTTCTCGCGTAACAAACACATAAGCAGGGAGACACAGGGCCGGACACACAGGGCCTGACATAAATAGCCTTTAAAGCCCTTCCGGGAACCAAGCCACTGGACGGCTTCCAGGCAACGAGTGAGAGATGGAGGACCATGGGCACAAAAGAAATCTCATTAAAGATCCCCACAGAGTGCAACTCGATACACTCACTCACTCACACGCACTAAATTGTTCTGATTCAATCGTGCACACGTATCACACGGAACGCACAGTGAAAAGATAAAGTGCTCCTAAATGGTTCTCGTTTATTTCTTGCATGTGAGATTGTTGTTATCTGGAAATGGGAGCCTCATAGAAAACTGTAGAAACTATCTCACTCTGGATCACTGGGCTTTCACTTAGGGACCATCAAAAAATTACTATAGCCTCCATGTTAGACTCCAAATCAGCTGATTAGGTTTCATATAAGCTGATTTCGATTTGTAATCATTGTAACTTCTGTTTTCTGCAGAAACAAACTTCTTCAGTTCTCAACCGGTTAACCTGCTCATGTTTATTTACATTTATACTCGTGCCAGTACCTGTGAATCTATATGAATATATATTTTATCCCGCAACCTGGTGCAGGACTCTGCCATAGACAAACAGCACAAAGTTAGTTTTATTAGAATTTAGTGCATCTGATATTTTACATGAACAGTAATATTTCTAAGAATCACACAATTGAAACAGGAACTTATTGATGGTCCCTAAGTGAATATCCAACTGACTTCACCGCAATGATAAAACATCTGCATGTGTATCTATCCCACACTGGTTCCTCATTAATCTTCCATGAAATGTAACTGATGTGCAATAATTTGTTCTTAACGACTAATTAGTTGCCAATGGTGGATGACAGTAAATCAAACTTTAATGATCCCTCAAGGGATGTTGCACATTTAATTATTTAATTATTTTAGCATTAAATTAATGGTTTTGTGAGGCTGTCAATAAAAGGTAATTTCTTCATTATTTATCACTTTACAGTCTTGTGGCTGCAAACGTAAACAGCTACATCAGAAAGACTTGGAGAAGGTTTGACATGACAGTAATGGCCACTGCAGGTCCTACAGTTGGTGGAGAATGTGCTGTTTTGATGCAACACGGAGGGAATCTACATATTGCATCCATGTTGCTGCTGTTGACAGTGTAAGTCTATAATTACCAGTTCTTTTCACTTGACTTCATTTTCACTGACAGGACCCAGGTACAAGCTGCCGCCGTGTCCTTGAAAACTGTGATCCCGCTCAAGTGTTTCTAATTCAGCATCACACTTTGTCGAAATGAAAATCCCCCAAGAAAACATGTTTGTTGGAGAGCAAGATTATTTCAGGGGAAGCAGGCAGCAGCTATTCATCACCCAGAGTACAATGCAGCACCATAATAAAAAAGGAAAACGTTTGAAGTGTCCCGGTGATAGCAGCATTATAGCATTCAATTTAGTAACTATTGAGGTTTGTGGCAACAAAAAAGCACATTTTTTGTTGCCACGTGTAAATCTTTGTATATTTCATTTTACCTCTGAGCTGCTTTCAGCAGAATCTTCTTCCTCTCTGCTAGTTTTTCCTGTCAGGAGAGAAACAGAGAAAACAGCCTCTTTTATTCCTGACACTGCTGTGAAAACGGCCTTGAGTTCTTAACGCCTGAAGAATTTTCAAGATAGTGGAAAAAAAGTAGGTGTGAATTGCACAGTGTGGTGTTTGCTCTGTCTCTTGGATTGTCCCTCGGAGGAAGGTTCACAGAGACACCCAGTGGCCAAACTGTGCTAATGCTGGAGAAAGGAGCAACTTAACTGCCCACTACAGTCAGACTGAGCCACGTGCCGAATAGATACTACAAATAGATTCTAGCGAGCGTTTGAGTGTGTTGTGTGTATTCACAGTAGACAATAAAATAAAAATAAGAACTTATATATGCATACTATTTTGAGTTTGATATTGATACGTGCAATTCTCTCATAAAGCAAAGTAGAAAGGAATTAGAGGAGCAACTCACAGTCTGCTTTGACTGTGATGATATTAATGACGGCTGCTACCGGTGATTTTATTGGTTTGTTTTTTCATTTGATGTATTTTTGTGTTGTATAACAAATTGAAGTTTCTGTGGTGAGGAATATGTACTTATGGATTTGTATGTTATATATAATGAGCACCAGAATCCTCAAAGAACCTTAAAACAGCAGGTAATCCGCCTGGAATTCCAATGGGCAGTTGAAATGTATTTGTAAATGCAACATCAGACGCTGTTTGAAATGCTAATGTCAGCTCCTGTATTGGTCAGGAGTGTGAGAAGCAGTGTATTTATACACACATCTCATGTAGTGTTCAAGGCCATTGGAAACCAGCATTGATTGAAAAGAAAAAGAAATGCCTGCACTGAATTCAAACTGACTGAACACGTCGGCATCGAACACGTGTAGCTGCACGAAGACGAGGAGAAGTGAACGACCTGTTTCTCCACAGGAAGAATTTTTACGTCTTTACAATCAAGAGGTCAGAATTCAACGGCGATAAATGGAGAGAGACAGAATTTAGATATTTAGACATTATTTTTAATGTAGCTTGCTGTTGATAGCTGCCTATAGTCTCAATGAAAACATACTGTTGATGTATTAGCATATGTTCAAAGAAGAATATGATGTATGTAAGTCTGGAATCCAGCTGTCGATTTAAATAAATGTGGTGGTTGGGAGTCAATGAATATTTGAGGGACATATATTCTGTATCCATCACATCAGGATCGTTGTACAACCTGCAGACTGTTGAAGAGACTGCAGATCGCGTTCTCTTCTTCCTCCACATTTAGACACACTTCTCCGATCATTGATCTCAGCAGGACGATCGCCTCCCGGGCTGAAGTCTGCAGCTCCTTCACCACCTGCAGAGCAAGAGGGGGGGGGGAGGTGGCTCACTGTCAGCGTCAGTCACTGTGGGAAACTTAACTCACATTCATATGTCATCAGACTTAAAATCTACCTGTTCTGACTTCATTACAGCTTCTCCTGCATCTTAGGACTCGATCAATGATGTTTTTAATTAGGTTGTTATGTTTTCTTGTTGTGTTAATCGGCTTTTTCTACGTTTCTCTCGTGGATTCTCTTTAATCACATCCACCGAGGAGATTATGTTTTCACCACGTGTCTGTTTGTTGCTTCATTTGTCAGCAGGATTATGCAAAAACTATGAAACCGATTTGCTTAGTGGAGGAATGGAGCCTGAGTACGAGAAGAACTTATTACATTGTGGTGAGATTAAGGAACAGATGCAGGATTTTATTTTCACTTTTTTAACATCGAAACATATGTTATTTTTAATATTTTCATTAATTTGTCAGAGACTAATGAACAGATCTTGAATTCATTAAACCATGCATATTTACAGGGCTTGTATTTATTGGTGATTGCAATTTGATGCAGTTCCCCAAAAAATATCTTTATCTAGCAGATTTGAATATCTTTATGGGGGGTCGTTTTTTCCTGCCATATAATCACGTGTTCAGTTTATTTCTCTTGAGCTGATAGAAAACGTTAAGAGTAAAATATTTGTTGTATTCAAACCCCTAATCCTAACCCACACATAGAATCTCCCCAAACGTAATTTGCATGTATCTCTATTCAATTATAAAATGTTTGAAGTGTTATATTGAAAAACTATATTTAAATTGCCCTTCGATGAGCTAAACTAATTTTGCATAGACCTATGCTGCATTGCACAATGCCAGTGTAGATGAACAGACAGGACTCTCTCACCAGCACAGCCTGGTCCAACATCTCACAGCCCTGCATGTAGGCTGTTTCAATATCAATGCAGTGAGTCCGACTCTCCCTGCGGTAAACAAGCGACAAGTCATTGTCAGACGGTGGAGGAGAATAGAGGAGAGGAGAGGAGACAGACTATATAAGTGATGTATGTGGTGGATTCACTCACACTTGCATGTCTCTGAAGCACTTGATACAAAGCATTGACTTGTTCTCTGTTGAGAAGAGGATGTACGGCTCCTCGTGGAGAGCTGCAGAGACACAGATGCCTTTTTAACTTCAGCCCAAAGGATTTAAGTAACTGAACGAATATAAAACTAAGACACTTGAGTAGAATATGATAGACATGCAGCCAGACAGGAGGTTCAAGCAGAGAACAGGTGGGACAACAGTTCTCCTGACAAACATTCTACCACTGGTGTAATAAAACCTGTCTGGCCTGTAACTCTTCAGGAGTAAAGTGCAGGTGACACTCACAGCACTTCCTGTGTTTGGCTTTAGTGCGTTTGGCCAAGGTGACAATCTCATGATGGGAAAACATTCTGGCCTTGTGAGTCAGCTCCTTGCAGTCGCCGCACAGTGGCTGGCTGCAGGTATTACAGAAGTACATCAGCCCTGCTTCCTGTACAGAAACAAAAATAAAAAGGTCTGTTTTCAGGTTTGTTTTATTTCTTTACAAACAAAAATTTAATATATCTGATATTTCTGTTACTGTGAGTCGCCAACATTCCTTGGTTAAGCTTTCATATAACATAAGTTGTATCTAATGTCTGTATCTTGTCTATTTGTTCTTTGATGCCGTTATGTCACTAAACATTTACACACAACAGTGTATTAGTACCTTTTTGTTACTTTCCTGGTCACAGTTGGCACACGGGACTGTCTCCTCTGTGTCTGCATTGTTGTCAACAAGAAACCTGAGCAGACGGTCTTCAGGTGGGAGGGCATTATTCCCTTTTACTATGGATGGATATCTGTGTCAAAATGACAATAAGAGAAACTAATGATGTTTGTGCCATTTAAAATATACAAAAAAACTCAATAACAAGACAATAATGTGCAGTAATTGTTTTTAAAGACAGTGACAGACCTCAAGTTTGAGAAACAAAAACGTCTCCATACATCTAACCAACTTTGCTACAAAGTTCCTGAATATAAATCCAGGGAATTTTTCCTAAAATCAAAATATTTGATTTTCACAAGAGGAATTTAAACAACAACCAAGAGCAAATATATGTCTCTGTCTCTGTCTCATAATTGTGCAAGCTCCCCAGTAGAGGACAAATCTACAGGGCCTCAAAATTGTCCAAATTAAAAAAGCAAAATTGAAACAGCAAAGCCATTAACTGTGAAAAATCAAAGAAATCATCAAAGGAACACATCCTATAAAGTCAATACATTAATGAATACCCCTCAAATAATTCATTAATTATACAGTTCCACTTCCAGGTATTTGTAAACTGAGACCCGCTCAACTAATTCACCCTCAATCCAGGTGAGAGGAATAATTGTCCTAAAATCTATGACAATACATTAAATACAAAAACAAAAAACTCTATAGTGTAGCTATACATGTTTTATCATTTAAAACCCTGTGTGATTGGAAATATGTTAGATAATATAAATTTTTGTATTATATAAAACCCTGTGTGACTGTATAATATTGTAATTATTTTAATAATTTAAAACCCTGTGTGATTTCTTTCTGAGGGAGAAACTCCATTATGTTTGATATTACACATTTTATAATTTACAACTCTGTATGATCGTATAATATGTTAGATATAATACTTTTTTATTTTTTAAATCATTTAATCGCGTAAAATACTGTTCATTTTTATGCAGTACCCTGACCAAGCAGAGGGGGGCAGCAGCGACGACTTCCCAGGCCGCCCCACTGTCCCCGAAGAAGAAGACGCGGAAGTTGTGACACACAACACGATCTACTCGAACGTGCGCAGCTGCTGAAGCTTCGACATCTAGAAAGTTCCGGAACAACAACTCCACAGCGCAGGTGAACAGTTTCTTCTGAAGCGAAACGTTTAAACTCGACGCGTGACAATGTCTGTGATCTCCGAGGAGAGCGTGCGAGGCGGCAGCGTCTTCAAAGACCTCAGCGCCGATGACGAGGACTGGCAGCCCACCGAGATCGAGAGTCTGTGTATGAACTGCTACGAGAACGGCTCGACCCGCCTGCTGCTCACCCGGATCCCCTTCTTCAAAGAGGTCATCGTCAGCTCCTTCCGCTGCGACCACTGCAACTGGTCCAACACCGAGATCCAGTCCGCAGGCCGGATCCAGGACCAGGGCGTGTGCTACAGCCTCAAGGTGCGAACCAAGAAGGACCTGGACCGGGAGGTGGTGAAGGCGGACTCCGCCACCACCAGGATCCCCGAGCTGGATTTTGAAATCCCCCCCTTCACCCAGAAGGGCTCCCTGTCCACCATCGAGGGGCTGTTGGACCGAGCAGTCGCAGGGCTGGAGCAGGACCAAGCTGTCAGGCGGGCCGATCACCCCGAGGTGGCCGAGAAGATAGACGAGTTCATCCAGAAGCTGGTGAAGCTGAAAGATGTCGAGAGTGAGTTCACTCTGGTGATCGAGGACCCGTCCGGCAACAGTTTTGTGGAGAACCCGCGGGCCCCTCAGAAGGATGAGGCCCTCACCTTGTCCTTGTTCAAGCGGACGATGCAGCAGGAGATGCAGCTGGGAATCAGGGCCGATGACGACCTGGACGAGGAGCCAGCAGGCAGCGACCTGGACACCATGAGAAACGAGGTTCTGGTCTTCAACACCAACTGCCCAGAATGCAACGCGCCCGCCTCCACCAACATGAAGCTCGTCCAGATCCCTCACTTCAAGGAGGTCATCATCATGGCCACCAACTGCGACAGCTGCGGCCACCGGACCAATGAGGTGAAGTCGGGTGGCGCCACGGAGGATCAGGGCACCAAGATCACCCTGCACATCACCGACCCCTCAGACATGAGCCGAGACCTGCTCAAGTCGGAGACGTGCTTCGTCCTCATCCCGGAGCTGGACTTTGAGCTGGGGATGGCCGCTCTCGGCGGGAAGTTCACCACCCTGGAGGGGCTGCTAAAAGACATCAAGGACCTGATCGTCTCCAAAAACCCCTTCATCTGCGGCGACAGCGTGGCCTCCGATCGGATGCGGAAGCTGGCCGAGTTCGGAGAGAAGATAGAGGATGTTATCGCGGTGAGAAGGGACGTCCACCTCATCCTGGACGACCCGGCAGGGAACAGCTACATGCAGAACGTGTACGCCCCTGATCCTGATCCTGAGATGACTTATGAGCGGTACACTCGCACGTTTGAGCAGAATGAAGATCTCGGTCTGAACGGCATGATGACGGAGGGATACCAGGAAGAGAAGTCAACAGACAGCACTCACTGAATGGACTAAACAAGTCGTTAGACGACGTCTTGATAGAAACCTTGTGTAATTATCTTACTCCATATTTTCTGTCATTTTCATACACTTTAAGTTTAATTTACATACGGGCTGAGAGGTTGTTGTTTATAGAGCAGTTAAGGGAATTGTAAGTTACCCCGAATGCATATTTATGTGAAAATAATTTAAAAAACACATCAGTAACCTAATTTGTACAATTACACAGGGAAGCTGTTGATAAAGGTGTTTATTTGCATTCTCGTATCATCCCAGAAGATGGCGCTCTGTCCTCACCTCTGATTTTTTTAAAAAAGGCTTCTTTTCTTTCAGCGGACCACACACTGTGTGACCAAAGTAATCTTCTTATTCACCTGCGAGCATGAGATTGTCTCAATAAAGCGATATCGTAATTGATACTTTAGCTCTGCTCTTTGATTTGGCAGATGTTGAAAGACGGCAGATAAGGTTTGCGTTTAGGTTTAAAAGACAAATTTTCTGCTCTAATCTGCATAATTAGTTGTCAGAAAACCCGGAATTTGTATTTCTCTGTGAGCAGACTAAAAAAAATGGGTGTTTGTGTGGATTTATGGGAAAAGTTTATTATCGTGTTGGTGTAAATAAAAGCTCAGACTGCTTTAACTATCAATTCTTTCCAAGAACTTGTTTGAATCTTTCTAGAGAGCCTATATGAGCTCAGGGGAAAAGGTTTAAGAAAACAAGGGTGAGGTCAAATATTTAAAAAAGATGTGGCCCTGTAAATATAATCGGGTGCTAAAAACACGTAGCTCACTTTGCAAGTTCAAAGTATGTTTATAAACAAGGTGATGAATACAAAACTGAGATGGATATATTTGAATCATAAACATACAGCTTAGTCAATTTAATTCTGAGTATAAAAGGTTTTGTTTCAGCCTAAACTGTTTTGGGTCTACACGCTTTATTTATCTTTTGGTAACTTTTGCTTTAATGATATGTACAAAATTTCTTGTGGAGATTGAACATGTGGACCAAAATAAAAGTTTTCAAGGGTGGCATGATCCTCAGATTCCTTGTTTGATTGAACTACATCCAAAGATATCAGTTTCCAAAGAGATTTAAATTAGCTGTTTGTCTAACTGTGTTTCAGCTGTACTGATACCCCCCCACTGTGTGTGTTTTATCTAGTTTTCATAGCAACGTGGATCTATTGTGTTCTACTAATAGCACAGTAGTGAATTCCTAGATTACACGGTTCTTGAGAGAGCAGCTGTTAGCGGGGCTGTAGCTCCTGATAGAAATAGTAGCTGCCAGGCAACGGGCCCCTGGAGCCTGAGCCCCGGACTACAGAGCTCAGCGGCTCTGTGCCCACTGGATTATTTCCATATAGAAAACCTCAACACAGGTGAACATGAAGTAGCTGTGAGGCAGACGGGGAGGTCGCCTGAGGATCAGTCGTAGTTTGTCTGAATAATTTATGATTCAGTTTAAGAATGCAGCTAATGCTTAAACCTGTGGAAGTGGGAAAAGAATCAAACATATCCTCAGACGAAAAACAGTATTTTGAGAAGACATCTCTGTGTTTTAGCAGAATCTGAACCCAGAAGCTCAGGGAGTGTTTAAGCAGTTCTCAGTCTGAAGTCTCCGTCTACTGACACATTCAGAAGAGCTGCATGCCTCCACTTACAGTCCCCCTAAATTCAATGAAGCCTTAAAGCTAAGCCAACAAAACAATGCAGATCATGAAATCAGAATCTCCATTGCAGAAGGATGATAGGTTAATAATAACCACCCTACGAAACTACATTTAAATCTGTTAAATTCAGATTTTTAGTTTGATTAGCATCAAATTTCACATTCTCATAGATATCAGTCCCCTAAACATGTATGGTTTTATCATCAAGATCCATGAATTATTCAATGAGAAATCTGTGAAAATACCAGATTTCACAGTGATAAAGAAAGAAAACTACAGGATCCCCCTTAGTCTAGATCCGCACCAGAATTAAATCAATGTTTTCTTTGCTCATGTCCCATCCTTCCACCAAGTTTCCTGGAAATCCATCCAGCAGTTTTTTATATAATCTTGATAACAAATAAACGGACAGGGACAAAAACATAATGTCTTCAGAGGACATCACCATATCTAAGAAACTTGATATGAACAACTGAGAAAAATGTAGTGACAGCACATTTTCACTTTCTTGTCGTACACACACACACAAGAGAATCCACAAAATCTAGTTCAAGTCACATCTGATGCAGCAGAAAATATTTCAGGTTTAACATCGTGCATTAGAGGTCAATTACATCCCTATGTGTTTCGATGGGTGACAGTTATTACCGCAGACCTGAAGGTGACTGTAAGATCACGAGTCCCTCCTTAATAGGGGATGAAATAGATTGGTATCATGTGACTGCTTTTGATTGCCATAAGCTGCTGGCACCGGTGGCAAATGCCAGAACGCTTTGTTTGCTGTGCGACCGGTCTTAGTGGTGTTGAGGCCAAGGGCTAAATCAGAGACACGGGATGACCCTGCAGCTGTTAGAGCCACTCAGTGCTGCCCTGCCCACGCCAGGCCAGCAGAGGGTCACTGAGCAGAAACACAGTGACTTGACTCTCTCTCAAACCAATTGGATTCTCCCCCAAAATCTACCGCATGAACCGAACCAATCTACTAATCACCTTAAGTGGAACAAATCCCTTTGAGCCACGCTGCCCAAGACTGGGGCCTGAGGGAAGACTATGGCCTCGTGCATGAAGAAAAATATTATTTTACTCCAGGAATTTAAACTGCTGAGTCACGCTTGAGCAATTTGAGATCACCAATGTCATCATGATACAGTACAAGCTGTGGGAGGTCAATTTTCCACCAATAACAGTCAATCCTTGACCTCTGACCTCCATATTTCAGGTGAGATATCAAGACTCAGACTAAACACTGTGTTTTTTTCTTTAACTTATTATGAGTCATAGACTGCACGTAAAAACAGACAACATGACAGCTCCCCAAATGTAAAACCAAAGCACCTGGTGGCTGGCTGCAGTATAGGTGGTAAATCCTGCCTCCTCCATGTTAATGAATAGGACATGGACCTAACTAGAAATAAATCAAAGTACACATTAAATAGTTTCTTTCTCAATTATGGTTTCTGTAATTTTAGGTAGTTCTTATCACACTAATATACAGTATGTTCAAGGTCTCATGTTTCTGGTAAGTTTGGTTCTAATGAGTTATTTGATGTTATATAAAAAGGGGGTGAGACGTCATGGTTGACAGCTGAGACTGATTGGTGATTGGTCGAGCATGTGTATCAACTGGACCTCACGACCTCGGTTTCATCCCCTGATCACTAATGCTCAGCAGAGTCTGGCTCCGAGTGTGCAGCGTTGGTTTCTGGGATATTTTAGCTTCATTTCTGCATAGTGGAAAGAAGTGGAAACAAGTCGGCCATCTTTATGGAGTCTATAGTTTGAACATATAAGGAAATGTTTTTAGGCTTAAATTGTCCAGAATTCAAGACGTTTCCATTGCTCTCATGATTTATAACTTACATGCAGCCTAAATGGTTCCTCATCAACCTCTCAGTGCTATTCCTTACCCACAGAGGGGGCAGCTGAGACGGTTGTCACTGGTCCGGCCTCGCAGGCAGCGGGCACAGAAGATGTGGTAGCAGTCCAGCAGACACGGGGACTGGTACTGCTCGTGGCACAGGTGACACATGAGGGGGTGGACGCTCGTACAGTCCACGTTATACTGATGATCCAAACTGGTGAAGATTCCTCCGGCCATCTGTAAACACAGTGTGTGAATATTTAAAGACTGTCAGCGTGTGTCAAGTGATTGACGTTTTTTTAAAAGGCCACATCATCCCATCACTAAACAATGAATCCTCAGCATGGTGTTGAATTACAGTCCAAATAGAAGAGAGGCTAAGCCGACATGACATGAAACACTTTGATCAAAAGAGTCATATATTATCCGAAATAAACAAGAGGAACTTTTTTCTTTTTCATTTACCTTCTCAGATGTGTGATACGTGGTCAAGACCCTCAGCGACAACACATAGTCCACAGATGGCAAGAAAATAACATCACAAACATTATCCACACTGAAAATTCTAACAAAACTTACTGTAAATGCAGTATGTCAGTGTGGAGAAAGCAGAGAGCCACTGTCTTACCTTTCAGTGGTGCTATCAGCTACCCCCAGCAGGAATGACAGCAATGCAGAAACTCTTCAATAGTAGGCTGGTGGGGTCCCGCTGCCAGGCAGCTGACAGCACCCACCTAATGCCAGCCCCCAAGTGTTGCCAGAGAGCGAGAGGGACATTTAATATTGCTGTCCCATACTTTTTGTATTACTGCGAATACAGTTGTCCTGTCACTAATGTCTGCTATTAAGTCTTGGACATCATAGCAGAGTGAATGGAGGGCAGGGGGTGGACACCACAGCAGTGTACTTACTGTAATACGTTAACAGGAATGCTTTCAACTTGTCATATAAAGGATTGTTTTCAAGCACTTTGTAAAGTGTGTTGGCAAAGTGCTACATAAATTAAACGTTTGGTTGTGATGCATAAAAACAATGACGTTAATTTCACTACTATAAAACAAAAGATGTATTGTCCATAATAACTCGAGAGTAAAGAACTGAAAGTGATTACTTTGTAATAATTTCACATTCCTGACATAGTGTGTATAATATATAATGTGATGTGACTCATAAATACATATTTTATCACTACATAACTGCTACTGTAGTATTACTAAGCTATTACTATTATTATATTATTATCATGCTGTCGTCAATCAATCAATCTATCTGTCTGTCTATCTGTCTATCTATCTATCTATCTATCTATCTATCTATCTAGTTGTCATGGAGATGACTTGGCACATATTAGTGTGGTACATGATTCTTATTGTTTCCATTTATTAAAGCTTATATACATCTTAACATTTTATGTTTTATTTTACGTATTTCTTAGTTACAATGAGTTTTTACTTTAAAGCCTTCATTTGTGGGCGTTTGAGATTAGGCTTCTAAAGTCCTCACATTATTTTATTGTATTTGTACACAAACAATAACAATCTGTTGAATCTTAAAATAGAAGCTAATTTATGTGGTTAAATAAATTAGCTTAATTAGCTTCAGGTTGATTAATGACTGTTTTGGCAGCAATTTGTCAGAAAATAAAACATTTAGAAAGTTGTTGTCCTGTTATTAACACTGCCTGAGACACCAGTGAATTTTGTTATTTGAAAATTGCGTCTAAATCCACGCGTGTAGCCCGTAAACCGCGTTAAACTACGCTACTTCGCTTACCTGTCACTTGAGCCGCTTCCTAGTCGATCCCAGATAACTCGATGAGAGAGCGCTCGCTCGATCGATTTGGCGGCGCGGTATTAAACCTCCTGCGCAACCTTCCCCCTTCCTTTTAGCTGAACGTGTCAGCCATGGCCCCGCCGGTGAGTAGACACACGGTCGAATAAACCTCCTCACACGGTGTATTTCAGCTTCTCTTCCACATCCGCACGATTCGGTTCCACCTACGATCACTACTGTTCGTGTCGGTGGCGGGTTGAACGCGTAGTTTCGCCTTGTTTACTCTGTCGACGAGCACCACGTTGGGGCTAGCTCCCCGTGCTAACGCTAGCTAGCTGCGGTTAGCCGTGTGCTGCATGTCGCAAAGTGTTATGGGGGATTAAACGGGCAGATGCACAGTTAGGAGTTCACTTATTAGTATTAAAGTTGTTATACGAACAAAGTTAACTTGTCGATTTGAAGTCACGTGTGATGTGATGGTCGTTTTGAGGGAGTTTTAATAACCAACATGCAGGTTAGTAAAACCAGTCGTACCAGAAAAGACAGGTGGTCAAGAAACAGGGTGGAAAGAGGAAGTCTATCTATACATATATCTGTCTATCTCTTTATCTATCGATCCAATGCATTACTGATGTTTCACTGCACATATTTATATTTTTCCTATAACTCTTAAAGCACGGTGTTTGTAGCAGAAGGCAAAGTAAAAGTGTCATTGTGCAGGACTATATATGACAAATAAAACCTTTTGAACCATCTGTATATATGTCTATACATATATCTTTCAATCTCTATCTATTTGTCTATATCTATCCCTCTATCTGTATATCTACCTCTCTTTCTGTCTATTTATCTATATCTCTTTATCTGTCTGTCTATCCATCTGTCAATCTGCGCAGTGTCATTAGTGAAAATACACATGCAGATTCACAGTTATGAGCTCTCTACGTTATTTGCAAATTAATTTAACGTGTTCTGTTGAAGTCACATGATGTGATGGTCGTTTCTGTGAGTTTTAATCACTTTGCATGTTTCACTCGTACCAGAAAAGACAGGTGGTCAAGAAACAGGGTGGAAAGAGGAAGAAGCAGATCCTGAAGTTCACCCTGGACTGCACTCACCCTGTGGAAGATGGCATCATGGACGCTGCCAACTTTGTGAGTATAGCAGTTCAGACATGACAGGAGAGTCATAAAAGTAAGAGGCCACTTTCCCATTCACCTGAATGTGGTAGTGGTCTCAGACCTGAAGGCCCCACAGAGAGTGACAGCTTGTTGATCAGTAAACAGCAGCTGTCAGACACAAGCCCAGTGTTTAACACTGCTGTCACATCAGTGGGATCCTTCCTGAGTCACTGGAGGTGATGTTCAGTCAGTTCATCACGATCAAACTATAATCCAGTGTAGTTTATATGGCAACTAACAAGATGTCAACTAAAACAACCCTTATAAACATAAGTCTTTAAATCCATCACTGTACAAATTCTATAAATGGATATGAATATCAACTATTGTGTATACATGGATATCAATCTTCTGACTTTATTCTGAATAAGACATTACCCAGATTTATGGTAACATGAGTTGCTATTAGAATATTCCATTCATATTTCTGTTTACATGTTACAGAGTATAGTCTGAGTTCTCAAGCCAACATCACCTCTAACTACTTGCTCACATTCAAACCCAGGGCACGCGTCGTCAAGCAGTTGGTACCAGCTGCATTTCAATGTTGCATATTGCTGTGAAAACTGAATACACAACTTGGGCCCGTCAAGCTGGGTTAGGACAAAAAAGGTTAAATGATGTTTGGGCTCAGCTTTGTTCACGTTTGCTGGGCTAACTACTTGTTTTACATAGCATGCGTTTTTAATCAGGCTGCGATGCGACATGACATTATGTGAAAAGACGGGATTATCATGCAAATAAAGGGTTGCTAGTATGCTAACTCTAGCACGCTCACGATCCTTTTTTTTAAGGTTGTTGTGAAAAAAGTGACCATAATACATTGGAATGATATTAAACTAAGATTTTTTGGAGTATTAATGGAGAAAATACATTTGTGGATCTCTCTCCCAACTTGGTATAAGGCCCCACCCCTTAGCCCTAGCCCTCGGTACCAACAGGTATTGGGACAACCTACCCCTACACGTGAACGTGCAAAACGAAGGGCCAAGGGGTGAAATGGGATTGGGCCTAAAAGAATGCCACACTGACCTCCAGTCATGAACGTCCCGCGGTTGTCGGAAGGGACAAATCGGGTCTAAAATCAGCCCGATTATCCTCTAGTGTGCAGCAGCCTTTATTCTGAGTATGATCTTATTCCGTTTAAGGTAGTCTGAATACGCTGTTACGTGGCAGTTTCTACTGTCAGTGTGTGACTTGTTGTTTTCTCTGCAACTACAGGAGCAGTACCTGCAGGAGCGCATCAAGGTGAACGGCAAAGCTGGAAACCTCGGAGGTGGAGTGGTTTCCATCGAGAGGAGCAAGAGCAAAATTGCTGTGAACTCTGAAGTTCCCTTCTCTAAGAGGTACAAAATAAGCTGCAACTCATGGCTGTCAGTTAGTTATGTTTCATCAGTTGAAGTAGTACTTTTCTTTTTTTTTTAACTAATCAGTCACATTTGAAATTCTCAACCACTGTTCTGTGCAGTGCTCGCTACTGGGCCACAAACATGCTTGGGTGTAAAAAGTGCAGTTTTGTATATAAGAGAGGAGAAGGCAAAGCTTCACTGAAAAAATTGAAGTATTTTTAAGTAATTTAAAAAGTCCTTTTTGTTTAATATCATTGACGTATCCACAACAGTTATGTAACAGACAAAAATAAAAAGACACCAAACAAAGATTTTTTATTACAAATAATAGTGATGCTGCCCAAAATGTCAGCTGAGTACACAAACCCTCCGAGACTTCACATGTGGCTGTGAAATATTTGTGGTTTGTTACGTAATGGAAAAAGCTGTGTTCGGCTATTTTCTCACTCCACATAGCACAGATACACAAGTTGGGAACACCACCACCAGAGGGTGACGCTACCATTTTGATTCTTACATGGACCACTTCATATTTACCAGTAGGATGTTGGTACTCGGGTATCTACTAGTAATGCATATAATAAACTTTATTTGTATAAATCTTTACTTACAAAAATTATAACTGCCTAACAAAGAATAAATGGAGTTTAAAGGACAAAAATTAAATCAAGAGATTGTCAGTCGACAACAGTGGGGAATAAAATGAAGTTACACACAAAATAAAACACAGCTTTTGTCAAACATTTATCAAAGCTGTGCTATTTAAAAATAAATAAATAAATAAATTAAGTTTAAGAAGATATTTTAACGGTGTCTGCCATTTTAATAATCTGAATTTTATAGCTTACAAAGCTATAAATGTGATACAATATTACGTTATTGATCTTGATACATTTAGCTAAGTTTCAAACATTCCATCAGGAGTTAAAAGTTGTTTTGGCAGCATGCACAGTTTGTCATTTCTCCATTTGCTGTAGTTCTTCTCAGTGAATCAGATATTGGTACCGTAATAATACTACAAACAAGACGTTTTTTGTAGTATTTGGTTTGTTGATGTGGGTAGTATAAATCGAAAACTATACGATCAAGAGGACCAACTTGAAACTGATGGCCTACGAACACCCTGGTCAGAGTTTATCATCGTACACTCAGTCTCTGTAGTTTGAGAGATAACTTTGCGTTTCTGTACTCGGCTACTTCACCTTATCTTCAATTATTGTGTCAAATATTTAAAAACAAAACAAAATCCTGACTTTAGTGCATCTGAGGTAAAAAATTAGCCCATTCCCAATTGAATAGATTGTGAAAATGTATTGTATATTAAACATTATTATACCCCTCTGTTCTCTTTCAGGTACTTGAAATATCTGACCAAGAAGTATCTGAAAAAGAACAACCTCAGGGACTGGTTGAGAGTCGTGGCCAACACCAAGGAGAGCTACGAGCTGCGCTACTTCCAGATCAACCAGGATGAAGAGGAGGAGGAAGAGGAAGATTAAACCTAAGACCACTTTTAATAAAAGTTCAAAATAAGGTGGAAAAAGTGTCTCCTCCTATTTTTTATGTTTTATTTTAATGGTTTGATTTAATTTCCTCCCTGGGTATCACACACACGATCTCAGACCCCATCGGGTATCACATGTCGCCGAACTGGCCTCTGGGGGCAGCGTCCAATATTCTCCTGATGTAGACGGATATCAAAACCATCTTCCATTAGCCGAACACGATTTATCACTCGACTAGTTTCTTTTATGACAAGTTGAACGTTTCTCCACACAAACACTGATACTTGTTTTAGGTGTTTTAGGTCCAGATGACATTATTTAAACTAATAAAACCTAACTTCATATGAATACAGATCGATTAAAAAGCAGAGAGCCACGACATTTCAGTCAATGTTTTCTGCTTCTTTAGCTCTTGGACTGTTTACCTGCAGATAAGTGTTTTTAAAGTGCTTCTGGAGTCGAAACCGCCCTCTTACTCATTCTGCATATTCACATTTAGTATCTCGTCAGAGATGACACAACACTCAACACTCGTTATTATTTTTAAATGATTTAGAGCCGTAATAAACAATCTAATTGAAGTGGCCACATATCAGTAACAGCCGACTATACTATCGGTTTACTTTTGTTTTAAGATGCTTTTATCTGAATCGAGACGGCAAATGAGAAAATGTAACTTGTTTTTTGTTACCTATAAGCAGAAATTGGCCCCAACAAATTAAATTCCGGGAACATACAATTTTAAAAGTGGGTAAATGTGTTATTTTAATGACCAGAAGAGATAACAAACAGTTATACTGGATAGACGTAATAAACAAGCTACGATACATGAAACGGCTCCAATTCTGAACAACGAACACAAAGGAAATGGACGTGCACACGCAGCTGTTGGATTTGTGTATCTTACGATAAGGAAAGTGAAGCTGGAAGTCATCGCTCTCTGTGGGGCATCCAGCTGTGGTAACCTTGACAACAGTTAGACCACTGGCAGGCAGGACTCCTCAGCATGAAGTCATTAGGCTGCAGTTCCCTCTCTCTGTGTGTGTGTTGGGGGGAAAGAAGCCGAAAGTTGGCAAAATAAAGGATGAAAATATTTTTACTCTGGTTGTTTCAGGCATTTGATAAAAATGGGGGGGGGGAAGTCAATAAAATGTTAAATTGGGGGGGGGAATGTCCCCTCCCTACACACGCGCACACACGCGCACACACACACGCACCCTCATATCGAGAGCAGCAGAGCCTGTGAATGAACAGTGAAGCCGCAGAAGTTCGTGTCTCGTGCCTCTGGACTTCCACCACAGGGAAGCAGGGGCACGCGACGGGCGCGGGAAAAAAGAGTGTCCGTCCGGTCGCGGGAGAAAAAAAAAAAACATGCGTGGCGTCGCCGCACGGTGCGTGTTCCTCTCTCTCTCTCTCCCTCTCTCTCTTTTCCTCCGCGCGCGACTAGTTGGTTAGAGCTGGTAACTAAGGCGAGCGTGACTAACTAGTTGTGGGTGAAATTATGGGATGCATCGTCATGGCAACAGACCAGACGTCACAATCTGGGCATGTGTGTTCCATTTTCGTCTTTCTTATTTTTCAGACTGGAGGACCTGGATAGAGATCAGTGGAATAAAAAAAAATATATACATGCATGATTTTTTTATTAATTTATTTTTTTTAATCCTGCAGAGGAATTAACAAAAAAAACCAAAAAAAACATCGACGACTACCCTGCAGTTTTTTTTTTTTTTTTTTTTTGGAGGTGAAGAAAGAAGCTGCGGCGGCTGCAGGGTTAACTTTCAGTCTCCTCAGCCGAAAAAACCGCGGGGGACTGGGGGGCTATGAGCTGAAGATGCCGGGGTCGCTGAGTAATGAAGACGAGGGACAGGACGACATGGATTTTGAAGACGATTTGCCAGGTGAGGGGAGAGAGAGAGAGAGAGAGGGTGGGAGAGAGGTGGGGGGGTGGGTGGGGGTAGAGAGGCGGGGTGTCCTTCACTGTGTTTCTGCGCCGCTTCGCCCTGAATGCGGGGAAAAGGGCTTGTCCTGCTCCTGAGAGCGGTGCTGGAGGATGTGGAGGAGGGGTGGGGTGCAGCCAGCAGAGTCATGCCATTATATCCCTGCACGACCCAGTGTCTCTAAGGTGGGAGCAGGCTTTTTCTTTTTCTTTTTTTTTTACATTTGGATTAGCCCCAGGCTGTCCTCACATGCCTGATCTGGAGGCTGGAGATGAAAACCCCTCCTGCACGGCTCCTCTGGGCTGTTTTCCTGTTTCTTCTCCTGCATGCTGTGCACAAGTGAATGTGTTTACCCTCAAGTCCAAAAACACACAAGTTCTGTGTCAGACAGCTGTGGGGAAACCATGACAGTCAATTCAGTGCAATGCAGTGATGGTTCTTTATCCTCCTCAATCAATCAATCAATGTGTGCATGTAGAAGTGAATGTCTTCACCTCAAACCCCCCCCAAAACCACAAGTTTGCTGTGTGTAACCATGTCAGCTTATTCAGTGCAATGCAGTGATGATGATTTTTGTCCCTCTCCATTAATGCATGCATGTAGAATCGGGCTCCAGTGACAACATCCGTGCTCATTTTGTCTCCACTTCTGCTCCAACTTTAAAAAAATCCCCTGGCCTCAGAGGTGTGGAAGCCACGTGCACAGACCACAGTAAACACTGCTCATCACGTCTTCGGCCCCCGAGCTCAGCTGGCGACCCCGGTTGGGTCGCCACACATCCATTCAGCTCTAACCCACATTCTTGAGATGCAGCTCATAGAGTTCACATGGTGGCTGCACGCAAACCAGAATCTGGGCAACAGCCGAGTTCCTCTGCCTGGAAAACTAATCTGCTGCTTTCCTTAAAACATCCACTCACAGGAGGAGATGTCGATTCCTCCATAGATGAAGGTTTCTTCCAACGTTGTGTCCATTTGGTTTTCTTTAGGATGATAGTGTTTCAGGCATGTGTCCAGGTCCCCAGTGGTTCTTAATGGTCCCTAAAATGTAACTGTACCTGGGGGAAACTGATAAAACACCTGATTAGCTCGGGGAATCGTAGTTTTATGTTCTGCCGACTATATAAATATAAAATATTCTTCACTGCTGCACGACGACTGTTGCTCTACTTGTGATTAGATAAACCAGCAGTGGGATAAACTCTGGGGTCATACGTAGTTTCTGCTAACGGGGGTGTCACCCATCAGTCAGCTTCACCAAAATCAAGAGCTCGACCGATGTTATTGGTCGACAGATAATATCGTATGAACTTCTCACAGATATATTGGTATCGTTATTTATGTTTGCAGATACCAACTTTTATTTCACAGAATAAACAATGCAGAAAAATATATTAACCCTTAATTCAAGTTCTATATATATATATATATATATATATTTGATTATATTTGTGTTTTCTCTTTATTCATGGTTATTTATACAAAAGAGTAAAATATCAAGCCCCACATTTCTTTCAGGGATTGATAACAACATCTTCGGAATCATATATATAATTATCAGGAATATATCAGGTATCAGAATTATCAGTATCATCCTCACCCCCATCAGCCTCTATAACAATCTACACTGGTTTCCTGATCCTTTGTGGTAGGAGCAGAAGTTTCCCACTGTCGCCCCTGAACTGGACAGAGACTCCAGGTTATGACTCTGCACAGTTGGTCCAGTGCAGCCAGTTGAGTGACATATCACTTTTCCGTTGTGCCCCCCATCATGCAGCTCGCTCTGAGCGTCACATTATTTGATGGTTTGATGTCAAGGGCAAGACTTCAAAGATGCTGCTCTGCCCTCTATTTCACTTCCACACCACTGCGTGAAAAAAGTTTCCTGGTTATAATGAAATACTGAGGGAGCACAGGACTTCAATGCAAACAAAGGGCTTAAGTGCTGCTGAATAAGAGTGTTTTATCCAACATGTTCCAGTTCTGCTCCAGATTTAGATACAGTCCTGAAGTAAAGACATACAGTCTAGTCATACAGGCTTGAATATTGCAACAATAAGCCTTTGCAGAATCACATTGCCTTGGTTTTGTCACATGATTGTGAATTCATTGATTTTTATTTGGCTCATATTTCGGGTTTGTTTTCAAGGTCTTGAGCCTTTAAATCTCATATTTCTTTCACACAGAAAAAGGCATTTTTTCCCCCAGTTATTTTCTGTTAAAAGACCTGAGCATTGCGGAATATTAAACCCGGCACATATATATATATATATATATATATATATATATATTATATCTTTGATAAGCCAGATCAATACTTGCAGGCTTCTTTGTGAATGTGTTCAGCAGGGAGAGAAAAAGACAGGCAGACAGAGGGAGGGAAGGGAAGGGGAGAAGGAGAGAGAAGTTGAGGCATCATCTGACTGCCAGCCGTAGCCTGAGGGAGAACACGGGCACTGATGCGTGTCCCCAATAACCCAGGGCCTGGTTAAACATGTATGAGGAAGGAAAGGTGCGATTGATTATGGCAGGTGAGTGAAGATATGTGGGTTGTAATCCGGTGTTAATAACACAACAGTTTCATGTGTCAGTCACATTTGCTTCATACGTGCTTTGATAGAATCTTTTAGGCTGTAAATGTGCCAGTGGAACTGTGTTAATACCGTCATCCCTCATAATAAAGAGCAAAAGAAATGGACAAAACGATGTCGATAAATGAAGATATCCTCTGTGCTGTTCTCACAATACAATCCGTGGTCTCTGTTGTCTTTTTTATTTTAACTCGTCACATCACGGGGATAAAGAGATGCGGAGCCATTATTTTTATGCTGCCGCTACAGGAAGCAGTTTTCGGAGCAGTTTACGACCTCCATCGACAGACGTCAAATTGACGGACAAGGTCAGGAATCCAGATCACAGCTCTTTTTTTCCCTTTTCCCGGGCATCGAGACGCTCCCGTGCAATTAAAAGGCAACAATGCAGAAGCTGCGTCCCCGTGGAGCCGTAGGAACCCTAAATGCCGTCCCATCACAGCTTTTATTTGCTGTGGCACATAAAAGTGTCCTAATTCCCTTTGTTTCACTCCGGGGTTCTCACACTGTCACAGATTGCTCCGTTGTGTTTTTCTGCTTTAATTGTTTTGTTCGTCCCTAAAATTATAAGATTATCAGGGGCTTTTGTTTGCCTACATATGTTATCCCCAATTGGAACAGGGTCTATTTTTGGATCCTTTACTGCGAAGGTTGACACCATTTTTCCCTGCTGCGCGTGCACGTAGGCAAAGCACGAAGGATGCCGTTTTAAAAAAATGTGTATTAGCAGATGAGGGGTGTTGCGTTCTGGTCCATTTTATATCTGCTTTATATCGAACACATTGTGATCTTGCGCATACGTTGTGTATAATAGATATGATTTTAATGATACCATTTGGGCTTTATCCTTCCATCACTTTGATGATTTCATTTTCTAATAATAGTCTTTGTCTGAAGGCATTTGAGGCCTGAGCAATAAGCACTTAATCAATGAAGAAAGGAAAACCCTTTGGCTCCGTCTTGCCTCCTTTGTGGCGAGCCATGCTGGGCAACATTAAGTGCACATTGCCATACAGGGGCCAACAGAGAAAGGGCTAATGTTCTTTCCAGTAATCTCAAGCTTTCTCACTTGGGAGCCGCTCGTGAATCTCCCTTTCTAATGGGTCAGTCCGGTGGCCAAGCCCTTGCAGGAAGGTCAGATCTGTGTCTGTGCCATTCGTCCACACTTCGGAGGAGGCCTGTTTGCCAAGTGCAGCTTTGGTCCTGTTCCTAACTGGTGCCAGACCTCTCTGTGCCACATGACTGGGCGACCTCCCCTCTTCCAACACCTGGCACCGCCTGGTTCACCCACCGAGCAGAAAGATTATCTTTCCCCCGGATGGCTTTCCCTCCGGGGACCTCACAGGCCATTTACCACAGGGTTAGGATTATAAGGTGATGCAGGTTTAAACAGATAGTTGTTTTTTTGTCTTTCAATGAATCACATCGCTGTGAGGGTATGTAAACCCTTTTATAAATAAAGTCTGTTCGTGACAGATCATTTGTTCTAGGTTTGCTGAAACCTTTTTCTTACCAGAGTCTCTATGCTAGCAGCTCTAAGAGTCACAACTGTGTTTTCAACTGTGTTCTGAAGATGAGCACATATAGTTATTAGTGGTTTCATGATGGTTCAGTGTTACATACAGAAGATTCCCAGTTTGAATCCTGGTTCAGATCTTTTTGTTGTGCATGTGCTCCTTGTGTTTTGCGTGGGTTTTCTCCAAGTACACCGCCACAGTCGGAAAACTTTCTTCTTGTACTCGTACCAGTTCTTTTAGAACCGAACCTTGCACTCGTTGCTGCCAGACTTGGGAAAGATGATCTCGAAGGAACACAGGCCAAAGACTGTGGAGACACTAAGCTGCCTGTAGTTCTGAATGTGGGCTTGAACGGCTGTTTGTCTCTGTATGTTCACCCTGTGATACGCTGGTGTGGTGTAAGATGGGATTGGATCCAGCTCCCCCTCTGTGACCCTCAAGGGTTAAGCTGTATAGATGGTTGGATGGAACATAGTTTAGCTTGTTAGCATGCCCACATTAGCTAATTAGCACAAAAAAACACACTGTAGGAAAAGATTTTGTCATAAAGTGTTTGGTGAAACAAATGAATCTCAAATTTCGAGGTAATTCAATGGTTGTCGAAAGATTTCCCTATAAACTACAAAGAGTAGAGTAGAAGTCAGAGGATCAGTAGGATACAACATCTGAGGACCATGGACGTCTGCACAAAACTCTGCACAAACTGGTGGACAGACCGACATCCCCAGAGTAACACCTCCCTCGTGGTTAAGTCCAGAGAATCAGGTGCATGTAATTGAACTTTCCAACCCTTCATCCGTGACACGGTATCATCACTGTCACTTTGAGTGATTTATTTAGCAGGGGACACACACGTGTCTAATTAGTGACGTGTGGTCAAGCCGTCAGTCATGGTTCATATGAAGGGTGCATAGCGCTGGACTGTGATTCCTGTAATTCAGAGCTGTCTCCAGCTGCATCTGATCCGTGTCATCATCTGTGTGTGTCAGAGAGTGGAGAGGCTCGTTGTGTTGCTGGGTTGCTCTGTGGTTTGAGGGTTGCCATGGGTGCATATTTATGACTAGCGCCGTTACACTGACTCTAAACAAAGCCTCATTCCTGTGAAAGGCAACGCAAAGACGATCGGATCGTTCTGTTTCGTTAATGAACGACCTCACCGTCCACGTAACCATCAACCATCTGCCTGACTGACTGACTGTCGTCGGCTGATCTGCTTTTAACGAAAAAACCTTTGAGTGAACAAAGGGAAGCTGAGATAGTTCTGATGTTTGCTAGTTCTTACATCACCTCCCTTATGTTCTCTACAATCACGAAGTTTCAATCATTGTTTGAATTATTTAGAACGAGAAAAGTGTAAAAATATACTTTGTTGAAGATGTACAAGGCCGATTTGTGCCAATTTATATCTTGTGTGTTGTCTTCAAAACTTTCTTGGCAGGAGTCTAACACACATCTGAGACGTAAACAGCAACTAAACCACAGAATGCTGCTCAGTTTCTGCGATCACGTCTCATCCTTCCACCAAAATTCGTAGAAATATGGTTCGGTAGTTTTTGCATAATCCTTTAACGAATAAAAAACTAAATAATCAACCAACAAACAAACAAATTGACAGACATTCTCGGTGGGGATGAGGGATGGATGGATGGATACAACTTTTTTATAAAGAAATTGTTTATAAAGCCCCAATTAGTGCTAAAGAAGGGGCGTCGCATATCATTTGTTGGACGGAAGAAACCAAACAAAGCTTTGAAGTCATTAACGTGTATATACTGTAGGTGTTTTTGTTGGTGTGTGTCTGGGATACCTCCTGCTAGCTTTGCTAAATTGAGGATAAGTGCTTGGTGAGGTTTGTGTGTGTCTGTCTACTACACAGGAATCCCTCCTCCCCAATCTCTCACTCAGGCTACCCAGGGGAGCGGTAGACTGCAGGGCTAGTGTTGGCTGATTGACTCTGATACATGTGCTGCATATTTCATGCCCTCCAGCCTGTCTGCGCGAGGGGAGACGCGTCGAAAGACGGACTGAACGAGACGAAAAGACAGTCGGAGGCGCGGAGGGGAGGTTGCATCCTGTGCGTGTTTCTCCTCGCGTCTCTTTAATGTGATGTATTGTTTGGGACTCTCTCTCTCTCTCCCTCTCTGCCTTACTTACTCCTCTGTGACCCACTATGGCATCAGTGAAGGCTGCTGTGCTCAGCAGTCAGTACGTTTGTACACAGCGGCTCTGAGACGGTGCAGCTGACAACCAGCAGCAGGTCGCTTTAGTCCCAGCAAGCATTAAAGGCAGGAGATATGCTCAGTATACCTCGGTGCTCCTCCGGGGAGTTTCCATTTAGCGGCGGGGCAGGCACTCCGTCTACTTGTCGTTTGACGGGTAAAGTTGATCCACACTCAATGATGTGTGATCGTGAGGTTTATTTTTGCCAAGTGCTCCCGTTGGCCCGGCAACGATTCATCATTTTTATTTTCCAAAAACTGACTGACTCCTCACTTGTTTATCCCCTCTGTGCACAAGGCTGACAACTAATGATTCATTTCATCATTGATTAATCTCTTTTTTAATAAACCTTTTTTTTTCTATTAGCGGCATGGTGGTACAGTGGGTAGCATTGTTACCTCCCACCGATGGGGTTTTGGGTTTGAATCCTGGTTCAGCTGGGGCCTTTTTACGTGGAGTTTGCATGTCCTTCCCGTGTTTGCGTGGTTTTCTCCGGGTACTTCCGCCCACAGTTCAGATCAATTGGCGTTAGGTTGATTAGAGACTCTGAAGTGTTTGTGTAGGTGTGAATGGTTGTTTGTCTCTGAAGAGCAACTTTTCTGCTGTTCAAAAGAGACGCAGGTTTTCTTTGGCTCTGATGGAAACAGCCGGATGCAAATGTAGCATGATGCACTGGAGAAAAAAACACAGAAAGGCAAACTCCTCCACTGGCAATGGGAAAGGAGTCAATTGTCTTTTCTGGTTTTCAATGAATGGATGAATGGATGGACGGATAGATGGATGGATTTCGTCTATTAAATTCAATCACAGTCTTCACATTGCTTGTTTTTGTTTGTAACCAACTCAACTGACCCACTCACATTTTCTTCACTTAATGAAACTATTAATTAGTTATCCAAAATTGTTGTCAATCACTTTCCTGCTAATCGATATTCACACTTACAGTTTACAAGCCAAACTGCATTCATCAGTTCACATTCAGGCTAATTACAAACTCAACTGGCTGTAAAGCCGACAAACTCAGGGGATCGGCCAAATCTCAGAAATGTATTATCTTAAGTAGTCGGTGCACTGTGTACTTTATGTTCCTAAGCTGATACATCATTGTCTCTCTGTGTCCAGATGAGGATGACGAAGGTGAGCGCAACGCCGTTGTTCCCCTCACGCCCCTCGACAGCTTCTTCTCCGATGATGACTCCCTCAAACAGCAGAAGAAGAAGAAGCCCAAAAAGATGAAAGAGGGAAAAATACCCAAAGTGAAGAAGAGGAAAAAGGAGGTAAGGCGTAATTCTCCCTCAGCTCCATCTGTCACGACCTTGGACACAACAGCTTGGCAGGCGTTTTGGCTCAAGCTGCACTCTGTATTCTCCATTTCTCAACCCATCGCTCTTTTGATGTCTCTGCAATTGGATCAGAGGTGTGTTTTGGCTGCTGGACTGCCTCTGTAATCTAAATGAGGGGCAGTGGACTGTTTCAGGCTTAGGGGAGGTTGGCAGCAGTGTCCCCACCTGTGCCAGTGTAAGCTGTGGACACCAAGTGCCGGTTTAAAGAGTGCAGATTTGTGCCTGTGGTGCTGGTGCTGATGGCAGAGACTGTGGGTCAGGGGGGGGGCCCTCCGAGTCGGTGCCAGGCGAGCAGTGGGAGTCAGAACGGGTTTTAACAGCAGAGTAGTTTTTGTAGTAGTTTCCCAGCCTTCAGTCTCTCAGATGTCAGGTCAGGTCAGAGGTTTGATTTGCTCTCAGCATTTACACCAGTGACTTTATTTAACTAGATTTGTCCTGAATCCACGGCAGCGACAGCCACGGCCGGAGGCGCCGTGTTTTCGGTCTGTCCGTCCATCCGCTCCAGTGACTGTAAATAAACGATGTGACGGCTCCCGAAACACTTTGACCTCCTTGTGGTGGCCGGGAGTATAGGTCGTAAACCCTGCCCCATCCATGTTAACATATGGGACATTGGCCAAACGAAAAAAATCTAAGCACATGACTCTGCCTCTCGAATGCAACATCTCGAGGGAATTTCTACAGATTTAACACAAACATTTTCTTGGACTCAGAGGTGAACAGAAAATATCTTACATTATCTGAAATAATTTACCATTAGCTAGCATAAGCTATATTCGCAGAAACCCAGTGTTGAATTCAGCAAGTTGGTGTTTAATTGAAGTTCAATGAATTCATCCTTTTACCTGAAAGAGGAATAAAAGTAAAGCTTTTTCAAATGTTGCTTTTAAGTTGCATTAATGTTACATATCATTATCATATAAAATCAAGTCTTTTAGTTAATCGCTGGCGTCTGCTTCCCTTATTTGTGTTGGTCTCAGGGCTGGACCATAACATGTTGCTATTGTAAAGGTAATAGCAAATAATTGCTTTGTCTGTTGTTCTTGTGGTGCTGGGCCTGTAGCTCCCTTTTATTGTTCAGAAAAAGCCGCCTGCTGTGACAGGGAACAGTGTTGATGAGTTTCACTGTTGCATTGAAGGGTTTTTTCCCTTAATCCCCTTAATTTAGGCCCGATTGGTCATTTTCGGGACCCCATGGCAAAGGGGAGGAAGACTCCAGAACAAAATATCTTCTCAAGATTAAAATGTAACAGGGTAATATGGTGCAACACTGGGAAAACAAAACAGTGACCTGCAAGTGGTTCAAATCTCTGTAAATCAGTTTTAGGAGATAAAATAGAAAATAGAAAATAAAACCTGCGAGGAAATGGCTTCAACATCTGATCTAATGATGATGCTGTGTGTTGATCAGTGCAGCTATTTTTCCTGCTATGCATGAAATGTAAATGTCCTGAAAAACCATCTGATCTCGGAAGCTATGGTTTTTTTCCATTGAGGAATCCACCAGGTTCCCGGTGCCAGTTTCCCACCTGTGCTGGCTGTAACAGTGTCAGTGACACAGCCATCGGGACGTTCCCCTCTGTTGGGGTGGAGATGCCAGCAGTGCTGTGAGGAGCTTGGCTGGCCAGGCTGCCACCCGGCCCTTTGGCTGCTTGTGGTAAACACTGAGCTCTGGGTCTCACTGAGCTGAGGATGAGGAGAAGGAGGTGGAGGAAGAGGAGGGGGACTCCCTCTGACACTCTCCTCTTTCTCCCCCTCACACACTGTGCTCTGTATTCTCCTCTTTCTTCCCTCTCCTCTTGTCTCACACGCATCACCTCACTTTGCTCTGATCGTGATGCTGCTGCTTTTCTTTGTTTCTTTGTTTCTTTTCAGTCTTTCTTTCCTCCCTCCCTTCCTCCCTCCATCCCTTCCTCCCTTCCTCCCTTCCTCCCTTCCTCCCTCCCTTCCTTTTCTTTCCTATCTTTCCGTCCCTCCCTCCCTCTGAGGAACCGTCGCTGCTGTAATTCACTTCCAATCACTCCCCAAAGGTCGGTGTCAGACAGGGGCCAGAAGTCGAGCGAGGTCGGAGACAGTCGGTGACACAAACCAGTCCGATGTCGGAGCTGCTGGTCGGACGAATGGTTGCCAGGGAGAGATGTACTGCACATGTACACGTCGCACCTTCTCTCATCTGCAGGGACACAAAGAAACTGTAAAGGCACGAAGGTTTATTTGGCCTTCGCTTCTCCAGAAAGAATCCAGGGAATAGTTTATAGAAGTGAGATCATTTTATTGATAAAGTAAGAGGTTGGCGTTTGGCCACAATTAACCTTTCTTAAAGCTGTGATGCAGGATTCGTGTGCGTTGGAGGTTTCAACAGAAACGCTGCTCATTCACTTTGAATGGGCCGGCGTCAAGCATTAGGAAAGTGCATTGTGGTGTGTGTGCGCTTTAACATTGAGGAATAAGGCGTTTTTTCAACAATTCCGTGATTTCTCCGAGAAACACACATTTATGATAATTATGTTTGTAATTTGGTGCAGATCCAAATAAAAAATCTGGATCTAGTGAATTTTAAAATGTGGTTTCACAAGGGGACTGTTGTCGGAGGTATGAGGTATGACTGAGTGCCCCTCTAGCTCCCCCGTACTTATCCTTAGCGTTGATAGCTAACATGGCACGTTGTTGGAAAACGAAAGCCAGGAAGTCCGACGACTGCGCTGGCACCAAGCGTCGGACACACTCGTGGCTTTATTGCTGAAATACAGTTTATTTGAGATGAGCCTCTGTCTTGTTTTTATTGAGTTCAATATCCTCTCTGCGATTGTGAGTCAACAAGGAGCTGTTGCTTGTTTCTGGGGGAGAGGCCGTTGTTAAACCACAAAGCCTTTTTACAGCAGCACTTTTGTCTCGTTGAACTAGATTATATTGAATATCCAGCTCTTTGCTCGTTTCATATTTTCTGTGGCATCCCCTGCCATCTCCCCGAGGCAGAGCCATTATGGGAAAACATCTAATTTGATTACGTTATCGGCACTTATCGGATTTTCTTCCCCCGTGGAAGCAGAGACACCCTCTTTGTTGCTGCCAGCGTCCACTTTGATCCTGTGACGTGTGCGCCACACTGAACTCTGTCCCACGATGAGCTTGTTGCTCAGTTTTCCACCTTTTCTTTGCAGTTGCTCTCAACCGAGGTTCTGCTTCTCTGCTTTTCCCTCCTCCATCTCCACCCCCACTCCCATCCCCCATCCACGATCTTTAATTTACTCTCTCTCTTTCTGTCTCTTGCTCTATCTTTCTCTTTCTCTTTCTCTCCCTCTCTCTCTTTCTTTCGCTCTCTCTCTCTCTTTCTTTCTCTCTCTCTCGCTCTCTCTTTCTTCCTATGCATGAGATTTGTCTAGACGGGTGCTGGAGCACCAGCTCTGCAACCACAGGCCTCTGCATAACAAGCTCGTTATGCAAACGCCTCTGATTGGATGGCGCTGTTCCATTGGCTGCCACTGTGATGGTGTGTGCATGTGTGTGCGTGTGTGTGTGTGTGTGTGTGTGTGGTGTGTGTGTCTGTCTGGGGTGGGGGGGTGGCATGATAGAAAAAAGGAGTGAGAGAGGAAAAGAAAGGGGGAGCCGTTAAGAGAGAGAGAGTGAGAGACAAAATAATATTGGGGGGTTGTTATGAGATATGAAGGAGAGAAAGTGAGAGAGAGAGGAACGCGTGTGTGTGTGTCTGTGTGTGAGTGTGTGCATGTGAGTGTGGTGGGGGGGGTGAGCTATGGGAAAAAAGAGAGAAAACTAGGAGGAGAGAGAGCGAGAGAAAGAGAGAGCTGGAGCCAGACACTGCTCAAATTTGGTCACCATGGCAACACAGCCAGGCTGCTGGTAGGGTTGGCGGGCGCTGCGGCAACGTGAGCCTTTCCACTGCGCTACAGAGTGAAACGCCTGCAAGTCTCTCCGTGGATCCACGCAGGCCTGCTGAGCAACAGGCAGCGAGCAGGAGCACGACGCTGCTGCGTGCACGGATTCACTCCTTAGCATGTGCACGCACACTGTACATACACACACATGAAGATGTGCACACAAACACACGTGAGATTGGACGATAATGCACAAAAAGATGCATGCGTGTGCACACACTGTATCCAGGCACGTGCACACACATGAACAGACACACGTGAGCATTCAAAAACATATAAAGATACACACACGCACAATTGAAAATCAACTCATGCGACACACACACACACAGGCACCAGATACTTTCCTCTCTCCCTCTCTCTGACTTATACACACACATACTTTTATGTGCACGCAAATACTCTCACACTGATGCAAACACACTCTACACACACAGACGTGCACACAAACTCATGTGAGATGAAAAACAACACACAAAGAGATGCATGCACATACATGTACTGTATCCAGGCACATGCACATACACACAAACAAGACATTCAAAAACATGATACTTGTCCCTCTGCCTGTCTCTTACTCATACACACATACTTTGACCAGTACATTCGTTCGTATGCATCACTCCTCACCGCACACGCACCACCTGTTTACTGTTACATCCACACACTGGCCCAGATGCCTCCTGTCACACCGGCAGGATGCGGCTCGGTCGACACATCAGCTGACGGGCTGCACCGCCTCAGGTGCTCTGCCTCTTTGCTCAGTTTGATGTCGAGGCAGGTGTAAAAGGTGAACGTGCCTCTGACTCGACTCCTCATCGATGCATATTTTATAACAGGCAGCAGAATTATGATATGAGCCGAGCAGGTGACGCTTTGGAATGATGTGATTTAATGAATGCAAAGCTTTTATAGTGCACTGAGAGTTTTTCTATTGCGTAGGTGGCCTCATGTGGGAGCTCTAATCCCTGACACCGGCAGAATTAATGCCATTCGCCCCATCAATAAGTTTAATATTTTCATAATTTCCCCCTTTTTATGTCTGTAGATTTGAAATCCTTATTTGTAGTCGCACGTAAAAACGCACACGTGTCCCTCTTTCCTTCAAACGCCTCCAGGGAGGAATCCAGCCGAGAGTCGACAGCGACCCGGAGGAGACCTCGGAGGTGGAGGTGGAGCGGGAACGTCCAGAGATCGGCTCCGAGAGCGAGAGCAGCATGTACGGCCCCACCAAGAAGAAGAAGAAGAAACCGAAGGAGAAGAAAGAGAAGAAGCCCCGGAAGAAGAAGAGAGATGAGGAAGATGAAGATGATGACGACGATGATGGTAACTCGAAAGTAAGTGAAGGTCCATGACGCAGACGTACTGATGATCACATCTTGTTCTATAGATCTATTGTTTCTGTACAGAGCCTATATGTAGGTACAGTGACTTTTTGTCTTAGATCCTCTCATTTTACAATAATATTTTAATCGTGTTAAATTAATTTATGTGTTTCAAATGTCCTCAGGATATTTGACAGGAAGACAAAGGGCAAAAAAAACGAAATGTTAGATTAAACATTTTAAATTGACTCTGCATCACAGTCAATAAGGATGTTCTAGAAAGTAATACATATTATATTCACATTATATTAATTTAATTCTATTCTGTCCTAACATTCACTATTTCCCAACTCTGTGAGGTGTCATTAATATAAACCTGTAATATGTCTATAGCTACATATATTTATTACTCTTTACGTTTCTTAAAAGAATACACCCAGGTCCAATGCATGAAAAAGTAAAGCTGTCATATCTCCCCAAATATTATATCTAAAATACCAATGAAATAAAAACTTTTTTTCTTAATCCACTGCAAAGATGTAACATTGAAAAGTAATGTTTTCTTTTTGAATTTAGGTGGCGCATCCTTAAAGGACCAGTGCATATGATCAATTGACAGAGACGGAATAAAATATTCATAATCGTGTTTTCATTAGTGTATAATCACCGTAAAATAGGAACCATTGAGTTTTCATGACCTCAGAACGAGGTGGTGAAGACAACAACGACATCATCACACTAGATCTTTATCACTACTGTTATTCATTTAGATTTACAGACCCCGAGCAACGGAAGTTACACATTGTACGTTTAACTTATTGTATGTTTGTCGCCCTCACTCATTTCTCCAGGAACCCAAATCCTCGAGCCAGCTGATGCAGGAGTGGGGTCTTGAAGACGTCCAGTATGGCTTCACCGAGGACGACTACAAAACCATCACCAACTACAAGGCTTTCAGCCAGTTCCTCAGGCAAGCGTCTAATTTTATGTCTGCACTGTCTCTCTGTGTCAAAACAGCTCTGATCTGTTTCTAAGAATCGTCGGAGTCCCTGACGGAGAGAGAGACTTCCAACAGAACCTCCACAGCGAGGCGATGGTGCTCTGTGACGAGCAAACACTGCTCTTTTTGTTTGAGCTAGAAAGCTCGGCTGTTGGTATAAAGAGTCTGTCTCACCTGGGGCTGTCTGGCTCCGCTAAGCCTCTGCTCCGACAAAGTGGAGCATGAGCTCCTGCAGTGCCCCCTGTGAGCAGTCAGCTGCTTACTGGATGCCTGTGACAGCCCGGAGGCTCTGGGACTCGCTGCTCTGACCCACTATCCTTCACAGGCCAGCGTGCCAAACCTCAAGCTGTTGCCTGACAAATCACAAACATGACATACACACAGCAAAGCAGGCAGAAAAAAAAAACTTAAGGGGCAGTGGGGGTGTCAGCAAATCAGGAGCCGGCTCCCTTCAGTGCTGAGGGAAGTGGAAATCACACCGACAGGAATGAAGGGTGACATAATAAAGCTGCTGTTGTCTCCTTCTCCCTGGTTTTACTCAGGCCTCTCATTGCCAAGAAGAACCCGAAGATTCCCATGTCAAAGATGATGACGGTGTTAGGGGCCAAGTGGAGAGAGTTCAGTGCCAACAACCCGTTCAAAGGCGCATCTGCCACCGCCGTGGCCGCCGCCGTGGCTGCCGCCGTGGAGACGGTTACCGTGGCACAGCCAGCGACTGTCGGCGGCAGCCAGCCGATCTCTCTGCCGGGGCCAATCAAAAAAGCCAAAACCAAAGAGGGAAAGGGTAAAGGCTCAGTGGAGTGTGGCAGACGGCATTATTTTTAGAAGTAGTAGCAGGAGTACAACTTTGATTAACTTGTCTGGATCTGTGTGTGTCTCAGGACCAGGAGTCAGGAAGAGAAGCAAGTCTGTGAAGGAGCTGAAGAAGAAGCCCAAGCCGAAAAAGACCAAATCAAAGTCGGGCCAAAGTGGGAAGAAGAAGAAAGCCTCCTCGGTACAACCTGTTTTATCTGATCATTGTTTTCCTCTCGACTCATCTCCTCCTCTTCTTCTCACTGACACTCACACACTGTTGACGGTGTTTACTACGAACGCTGGTTGATTTGTACTTCTTCCTGCGGCTCTGAGCTCTTTATTTCTTGTGTGTGTTTGCTCCTCCAGAGTGAGGAGGACTTCCTGGAGGAGTCAGACTTTGATGACATCAGCATCCACAGTGCCTCAGTGTTTTCCGATACCTTGGGGGCCGCCACCAAGAAAAAGGCCCGGCGTGGGCGGAAAAAAAGGAAAAGTATGTTTACCGTCTCACGCTCGCCTCGCTCTGCGGTGTGTGTGTGTGCGTGGTGCGTGTGTGTGTGTGTGTGTGTGTGTGTGTGTGTGTGTGTGTGTGTGTGTGTGTGTGTGTGTGTGTGTGTGTGTGTGTGTGTTTTCTCTCTCCTCCACAATCACAAACAAAATCTCCCAGGCTGATTACAGCTCACGAGTAAATTAAAATGTATTTATAAGCTTTATTTATTTTAAGAACGTTTTTTTCTCGTTGGTTATTTCCCTCACACTCTGTATAATGTTTCTAATCGGCTGCGGTCACGTGGGATTTACTCATGTTTAACTTGTCCTTCACCTTCTGCAGAGGAGGACGGCGACGGCTACGAGACCGATCACCAGGACTACTGCGAGGTTTGCCAACAGGGCGGAGAGATCATCCTGTGTGACACGTGTCCCAGAGCGTACCACCTGGTCTGTCTGGACCCCGAGCTGGAGAAGGCCCCCGAGGGCAAGTGGAGCTGCCCGCACTGTGTGAGCTGACCAGTTGGATTATCCCGATAAACATATGTTTTCAGTTTTATGCTTTTATACACGCGAACAATGTGCTGAAGCAGACTTCTGTGAGAATTTAATTTGGGAGGAAGAATGAGCCTCATTGTGGAAACCTTGATTTTTGGGCTGCGGGTAACATGCAGTTTTTACACTCAACTTTTTATTCTCTCAATATCACATCAGCAACGTCACCTTTTCAATTGTGCCTTTATAAACACGGGCAAGAAATATAAGCGAGGGGAACATACATGAGAAACCAATAATATATATGAATATATAAAATCATATTTTTCTCACGTTCTTTCATTTGAGTTTTATGATGTGAAAATATCCAGTTTTTCACCCAAAAATTATACACAATTTTCTTCTTTTTGTGGAGCAGGAACTTTTGTTCTCATGATCTTCAGAACAGAACAAAAGAAGCAGTTAATGCTGTGGACGAAAAGTTTCCTTAGATTCTTGTTGCTTATCTTTATTCTGCATCTGTAAAGTCACACGTCACTGCATCCACATTATTCTACATATGCACAATTGATCACTAAGTAATAACAACAAATGACTATATATTTTATCTCATATATCTTAATGTGGCCTCATAGTAATAATCAGGGTTATTTTACAAACAGAAGGTGGGATAATTCAATCTGTCAGTATGTAACCTCGCTGAAACCACTTGTGCAAACTGCGTCTCTCAGGAGAAAGAGGGAATCCAGTGGGAGGCTAAAGATGAAGAGGAGGAGGAGGAGGAGGAGGTCGTGGCTGAGGAGGAGGACGACCACATGGAGTTCTGCAGAGTGTGTAAAGACGGAGGAGAGCTGCTGTGTTGCGACACCTGCCCGTCCTCCTACCACATCCACTGCCTCAACCCGCCGCTGCCGGAGATACCCAACGGCGAGTGGCTGTGTCCGCGGTGCATGGTGAGTCGAGGCTGTAGAGGCACGGTGGTGCAGTGGTTAACACGTCAGCCTCTGGGTTCTCTAACCCTAACCCCTAACCCGACCAGGACCAGGCCCTTTCTGTGTGGAGTCTGCACGTTCTCATGTCTGTGGGGTTTTTCTCAGGGCACTTCCTGCTTCCTGCCCCAAAACATGCAGCTTAGGTTAATTAGAAACACTAATTGCTCGTAGTGAATACATGGTTAATGGATGGAATGACTGTTAATTAATAAAAATATGCATCCAGTCCCAAATTCTTAGGCTTATAGGTTATGCAACGTCTTAAACTCACCTCCTAAACGTCTAAAGAATATATATTTCTATGATTTCTACATTTACAATCCCTTTAACGATATTGTTAGTTTGGAATCTTACAAAAAAACAAGTTTGCTATTTGACTTAAGTTGTGGATTTTCGGGGTGAGGTCGGTGGAAATGTGCTGATGAGTCATAGGAGAGAAAAACAAGCTCGGGACGAAGATGTGAAAAATAAGTCTGTACACTGTATTTTATAAAAAGATAAAGTGCCTGTGGCAACAGAAGTTGGCAGTGATCGTCTTGGTAAAGTTATCAGAAAGTTTGTGAGGGTGAGAGTTAAAAACAAGTGTCAGCTTGAATCTAGTAATGATTTGTAAAGTTTGGATTCTGAATATACAGGAAGTTTTTCTGGATGTGAGCTCCTTCATTAGGATGTTTGTGTTTGAATTAATCTGCATATTAATGTGAACTACATTCATCTGATATCACGTTTGTGTATTTACTCTCACTCTACTTCTGGTCTTTCTTTAAGTGTCCCCCGCTGAAAGGTAAAGTACAGAAGATTCTGCACTGGACATGGGGGGAACCTCCGCTGCCGGCTGAGCTGCCCGCCGGCCCCGACGGGAAACCCAACGACCCACTGACCAAACCCCCGCTCAAGGGCCGCGCGGAGAGGGAGTTCTTCGTAAAGTGGGCGGGCCTGTCGTACTGGCACTGCTCCTGGGTCAGCGAGCTGCAGGTGAGAGGACAGAAGTGTCTCACATTAACACTGGTGCTCGCTTTAACCACAGGAACAAGGAATTCTCTCAATATGGAAAACACAGAAGAGGGTTCTTCACCTTTTGTGGTTTAATGTGAAGATAAGATAATAGAATAAAATAGGCAATAAAATAAAAAATACAATATAAAAAAATACAGTAAATATGTATATGAGATACACCAACTGAAAGGTACTTGACTATGTGACTGTATTTGTGTATTATCTATAAGGAGATAGTGAAATAAACATATACATGCATATATAGACTGCTGTAAGTGTATGGTACGAAATACAAAATGCATATCGTACCAAATAGTATAAAGATTCTATAATTTGACAGTAGTATACTAAATAGTACAATACTATATATAGTACTATATATATACATATACATAGTAATATAGGATAGTATAATATTATGAATATGAAAATGGTATGTAAAAATATCTATGTATATAAATTGGTGAATAAGAGGTATACATATGGAATAATATAATTAGTATATGTTATACAGACAATGTGCAAAAGGACGTGTTAATGGAATAAATATAATATTATAATGCATGATCATAGAGTCATTTAGCTGTCAGTCTTCAGGATATATACAATCAGTGAGGATTTCAGAGCACAAACCTAGTTGACATTTAATTTAGAGATGATAGAACAAGTGTTTATTAGTAACAGGACGTCTTCCCTTCATTAGATTCTGAAACCTTTAGCACTGAATCCAATGAGTTTCTATGCTTTGGCTGAATTATCTACATTGAGTTGGTGCTGATTGAGACTAAGCTGGATTCTTGTGCTCTGCCTGTGGCTGTGCAGTTGGAGCTGTATCACACCGTCATGTATCGGAACTACCAGCGGAAGAACGAAATGGACGAGCCGCCGCCGTTCGACTACGGCTCCGGAGAGGAGGAGCTCAACAACGAGAAGAGGAAGAGCAAGGACCCCCAGTACGCCGTGATGGAGGAGCGCTTCTACCGCTACGGCATCAAACCCGAGTGGATGGTGATCCACCGGGTGGTCAACCACAGGTGGCTGCTCACGGCTTCTCACATCCAGATGTTTTGCAGATTTGTGGTTGTGGACGTTAAGTTGGTGCTCGGTGGTTTATGCTCGTTGCAATTCTGCTTTTTATAGATGGAGATTATTCTTCACCGCACAGTGGCTTTAAATGTGGTAACATGGGAAATACCGTGTTTCAAGTCTCAGAGAACACTTAGTGATGAATGTTTAAAGAGAAGAGAAAGTTTTTTTTATCCAAAGCGAAAACCAGAACGTTCATTTTCACATGTCTCCAAACTTTTCAGAAATTCACTCGAGACAGATTCAGTATAAAGTCTAATCATATGTTTCACTGCATATATTTATATGAGAATTTAAAAGCAAAACTAAACATACATATTAACCATTGCTGCAGCTCCTCATTTCAGCCTCTGTCTGACACACTTGGTCCCCCTCCCGATGCATCCCAGTCTGCTCTGATTGGCCAGATAATCCACTCCAGATGTTGTGATTGTAGGAAATATCGGACTTTACGATCGTTTTACCTGGTTTTATTAAAAGTCTTTTACACCAAATCTAATTTAGGAAATTAATAATAAAAAGCATCATATGTTTCCTTTAACTTCTACAATTGTGGAAAGTAGCAAATTACCTTCATGTGATTTTGGCCACGTCTCATTATCAAATGTTTTTATGCTTGTTCTTCCCTGTAGTTTTGATACAGATGGCGATGTGCACTACCTGATCAAATGGAGAGACCTGGCCTACGACCAGTGCACCTGGGAGGTGGATGACTTCGACGTCCCAGAGTACGACAGTCATATAGCGCTCTACTGGGACCACAGGTCGGTTCAACAGCATTTCTAAACCAGTTTATTTCCACAGTGTCTCCTCGTGGTCTGGAGACGACAGTGAAGATATGAATATAAACACAGACTGACTGCATCTTCTCCTCTGCCCTGCCCTCTATCTGTGTGATTCCCCTGTTTGAGTTGTTTGGCTCATCATGTTGCTGCAATTTCTTTTCTCTTTTTTTTATCTCAGGGAGCAAATTCTAGGGGAGGACCAACGCCCCCTGGTGGAGAGGAAAGGACAGAAACTCAAAGAGGACCATCAGAAAAGGGAGGTCCCTCCTGACGCTCCCATCATAGATGTAAGCCGGGATGTTTAGGCGCCGATGAGTCGACCTAGTTACATGTTTCTGTTTAGTGAAAGAATTTCAGTGTTTCTGGCTGATTTCTGCAGCAGTTTTCTACAGTCAACCTCTCAAAAGTGATGTTGTAGGATGTCATGTGCTGTTGCCTTTATTCTTCTACCTTTATAAACACTTAATACCACTGTACGTTCATATCCTCAGCCGACCATCAAGTTCGAGCACCAGCCGTGGTACATTAACGCCACTGGAGGAACGCTGCACCCGTACCAGCTGGAGGGCCTGAACTGGCTGAGGTTCTCCTGGGCCCAGGGCACAGACACCATCCTGGCCGACGAGATGGGCCTGGGAAAGACGGTGCAAACCATAGTGTTCCTCTACTCACTGTACAAGGAGGTGAGGGAATGTCCTCATGTTTACTCTTCATTGAATCAGATGTGTGACATCGATTATCCAGCTGGATCATGAGAACGTCTTCCCTCCCCTCCCTCCCTCTCTGTATCTCAGGGTCACTCCAAGGGGCCTTTCCTGGTGAGTGCGCCGCTCTCCACCATCATCAACTGGGAGCGGGAGTTCGAGATGTGGGCTCCAGACTTCTACGTGTTGACGTACACCGGGGACAAAGACAGCAGGGCGACGATCCGGGAGAACGAGTTCACCTTTGAAGACAGCGCAGTGAAATCAGGCAGAAAGGTGTTTCGCATGAAGGTGAGGTCGGCTGCTCCAAGACCACACCCACATGAAATACTTGAGTTTGAACTAGAGCCTGACGGATTCATCGATTGGCTGATAAAAGAGCCTTTCAAAGACATTTCAATTTCAAGTTTGTTAATATGAAAACTGCAGAAAAGATGTGCATGTATGTTTTTTACGTACAAAAACATTCATTCAATATTAACTCAAGCTGGTTGTACACATATATAATTTGTTTACTGCCTAATATCGTTATTGGAATCTACCTAACTCCATATCGGTCGAGCTCCAGTTTAAACCTTTAGTTGACAGATTTCTGTGCCGACGTTTGAGGAATTTAAATAACTTTCCTTCACCAAAGGATCCTACGTCTAAATCGGGCGACATTTGAAACGCTCCTGTGTTCTTCTTTGTTCCTCCTCTTGCAGAAAGACACTCCAATCAAGTTCCACGTGCTGCTGACGTCCTATGAGCTGATCACCATAGATCAAGCCATTCTGGGCTCCATCACCTGGGCCTGTCTGGTGGTAGACGAGGCCCACAGACTGAAGAACAACCAATCAAAGGTACAACAGCCTCTAGATAGTGAAACCCATTAAAGGTTGGATGCAAAAATGAGCGGAAACCAGTGGGATAAATATTCCACCACAATATTCTGATAAAATGTGAAAATGTTTGTTTTGGCCACATCCTTTTAACTATATTCTGTACATTCTGCGTCCTGTCCAGTTTTTTAGGATTCTTAACGGGTATAAGATCTACTACAAGCTGCTGCTGACTGGGACGCCTCTGCAGAACAACCTGGAGGAGCTGTTCCACCTGCTCAACTTCCTCACCCCAGTGCGCTTCAAGTAAGACCTTCCTCTCTTCTGCCATTCGTCTTTATCCCCTTGCTTTTTTTATTTCATTCTCCATCTTTTCATTTGTTCTCCGCTGCTGTTCCCTCCTTTAATAACTTGTGACCCGCGCAGTAACCTGGAAGGCTTCCTGGAGGAGTTCGCCGACATCTCGAAAGAGGACCAGATCAAGAAGCTTCACGACCTGCTCGGCCCTCACATGCTCCGGAGGCTGAAGGTCGACGTGTTCAAGAACATGCCCGCGAAGACGGAGCTGATCGTCAGGGTGGAGCTCAGCCCCATGCAGAAGTAAGGCCCAGGGGGAGGAAAACATTAAAGGGATGATGGTTGTAGTAAGATGATAAGTTGATCGTGTGCATTGTTGGTGTCCGGGACAATTGATAAAACATTGTTCTTATCCACAGTTTATATATTTTAAAACTAAAAAGTAAGAGCTTCATAAGACCATATAACTCAAAAGATACAAAAACTTTAATATGGTCTAAAGAAGCTTTTATCTGCAGATGTACAGGATGAAGACGTCTTGATGGTGTTACGCTGCATAAACAATGGGTTTTGCGTTTATGCAAATACAGTGTATAGGTGGTGGTGGGGGGGGCTGTTTAAAATATGTAATAAGATCAAACTAAATTTTGAAATCAAACAGTTACATTGAGGTTAATGTACATAATTAATTTTAGTGAAATTAACATAAAAAAATGACAGTAAATTATACTCAAAATTATGTAAATCATGAATATCATTATTTTCAAATAACTAAAAAGTATGTTTATTATTATTATTATTAAATCAAACAATATGATTTTAAAATAAAAATAAATGTACACTCACCTATATGTCAATATTTAAATACATTGATTTTGTGCAACCACTTGCTGTAATACATTTAAGTAAATTCAACATAATATTTTTAACAGTGCGGTGCTAATTAAAAGTAAATGTGACTTTGTGTCTCACTCCTCTTGAATCAATCTGACCTCTGACCTCCGACCTTTCAGGAAATACTACAAGTTCATCCTGACGCGGAACTTCGAGGCTCTGAACTCCAAAGGTGGAGGGAACCAGGTGTCGCTGCTGAACATCATGATGGACCTGAAGAAGTGCTGCAATCACCCCTACCTGTTCCCTGTGGCTGCTGTGGTGAGAGCAGCACACGGCCACCGTTCAGCACCTTTCAATCGCTCAGGAAGTTAAAGCAACAAATAATAAAATGAAATATCATGTATTTCTCTGGAATTATGTTTTTTTTGGTCTTTGCAGGAAGCTCCTGTTTTACCCAACGGTTCTTACGACGGCAACCAACTGGTGAAGTCCTCAGGGAAACTGACGCTGCTTCAGAAGATGCTGAGGAAACTCAAAGACGAGGGACACAGAGTTCTCATTTTCTCTCAGGTAATAGTCCAGTGGATATTGTGTCTGTGGCTATGAAATCCAGAAATCCACATTTTAGCCTCTCCAGTGCCGATGTCGGTTGTCGGTGAATGAACTGAAATTCCAGATATTTCAGCAGATTCACTCTTTTCTTAGGTTCAACAATTCACAATTAGTTTGATGATCGCAGCTACGTAAAACTTGTAATACCACTTTTTTTTACCCAGATGACAAAGATGTTGGATCTGCTGGAGGATTTCATGGAGTTTGAAGGTTATAAATATGAACGTATTGACGGAGGAATCACCGGAGGCCTGAGACAGGAGGCCATCGACCGCTTCAATGGTGAGTTAGTGACGATGCATGATGTGTTATTCTACGTGTGTGTGTGTGTGTGTGTGTGTGTGTGTGTGTGTGTGTGTGTGTGTGTGTGTGTGTGTGTGTGTGTGTGTGTGTGTGTGTGTGTTTTCTGACACATTCACGCACACATCAACTCCCTGCTCTGGTTTCCGTCACAGCGCCGGGGGCTCAGCAGTTCTGCTTCTTGCTCTCAACACGAGCTGGAGGTCTCGGCATCAATCTCGCCAGCGCCGACACTGTCGTCATCTACGACTCCGACTGGAATCCTCACAACGACATTCAAGTACCGATTCACGACGCACTTGCATACTTGTGTGATTTATTTAGCCGTTGTCGTAGCTGCTTCTTACCGGTGCTGTGCGTCATCCCCAGGCTTTCAGCAGGGCCCACCGCATCGGCCAAAACAGGAAGGTGATGATCTACCGCTTCGTGACACGGGGCTCGGTGGAGGAGCGGATCACTCAGGTGGCCAAGAGGAAGATGATGCTGACCCATCTGGTGGTGCGGCCGGGCCTGGGCTCCAAAACCGGCTCCATGTCCAAACAGGAACTGGACGACATCCTCAAGTTTGGCACGGAGGAGCTTTTCAAAGATGAAATCGAGGCGGCCCGGGCCATGTCAGGTAAGTCTGATGCTCCGAATTGTCCAGAGTCCAGTGTCCAGAAGTTCCCTTGATTCTCCGTCTGCCACGTCATAACTAAACACTACTTGTGTTTCTCAAACGTACATCTCCATTCACCCTGATCCTTGCAAATGCAGAAGTGGTTCCTCCTCTTGCTCTGTTTGTGCTGCAGCTGTGCAGATGTCAGTGACTCACAAAGTAAAACACTGAGTGTGGAGCTAATCTCAGACAAAACCCCAAAACGCCAGTGAATCCATATAATTATGGTTCGGCTAGTTCGTTCAAAAGTTCTCCTTTGCAGACGCGGTCAAACATCAACAGATTGAACTCGGCTTCTCATCAACAGGTGACACCAAAGATTGCGAGGAGGGCAACGTGATTCACTACGACGACGACGCCATCTCCAAGCTGCTGGACCGCGACCGGGACGCCACCGAGGACACGGAGATCCAGAACATGAATGAGTACCTGAGCTCCTTCAAGGTGGCTCAGTACGTGGTGAAGGAGGAAGAGGGAGAGGTGAGGAAGTACTCGTGTTCCTCAGCCGGTGAAAATCCGGGCGAGTGGGGTCACACAAAGGAAAAAGAGACCTTTAAGATGGAAATCTCATTTGTATAAGAGTATTTAAAAGGTTTTCCAAATTTCAGTTTTATTATCCAAGTTTTATTTGTATATCCCATATTCACAACATCTCTTCCTCTATTAACTCATCTATATTAACTAGTATTAAAGCATTTACTAGCGTGTGTGTGTGTGTGTGTGTGTGTGTTCAGGAGGAGGTGGAGCGTGAGATCATCAAGCAGGAGGAGAACGTGGATCCAGACTACTGGGAGAAACTCCTCCGTCACCACTACGAGCAGCAGCAGGAGGATCTGGCTCGGAACCTGGGCAAAGGCAAGCGCATCCGGAAGCAGGTCAACTACAACGACACGACGCAGGAGGATCAGGGTAGGCTCCGTCACCACACACACACACACACACACAGACACACACAGACACACACAGGACTCACATCACCTGCTTCGTCGCTTTGCCTTCACCGAGACTAATTTATAAAGTGTTAATCTTTAAGATTGTTGTTCAGAATTATTTCTCCCTGCAGCATTTTTGAATCAACAGCCATGTTGTACTATCGCCATTGTTCATTTTTTACCAGTTAGCACCAGGATTTGGCCTCATCGCTGATTTAAGAGCAGAGGTGATGCAAGAGAAGCTTTGTGGCTTGTTTGTAGCACACGAGCCAAAAACATATTTCTGAGAAAGAAAAGACTCAATTTTCCAAAGAACAACTCAGCAGGCTCCTGTTTGGTTTAAAAAAAAAATATGGATCCGTTTGTTTTCACCCTCAAATGATCTTCATGCAGTTTAGCAGCTAAGCAGAGTATTAAGGCCTGAGCAGTCGATACTAAATGCTGTGTTTTAAATTCCAGGAGCTGCCGCCAATTATGATGAGATTGAAGATTAACACTTTTGATATTTCACAGAATTTAGTGTTTCTGTCGAAAAATAAGCTCAGGGATTTTCAAAGTAAAACGTTTCTATCGACGTTTAGAAGAAGTCGCTCGATTCTGCGGCCGATCGGCCAATCAGCCACCAAAATGGTAGCATGTTTGTTGTGTAACAGCTCAACGCAACATGTGACGTTTCCCTGCAGTCATTTGAGACTTTGCGGAAACAGGAGATTTGTTGCGTCGATGGCATCATTGCACAGACCAGTGGACCTTCCTCTCTGCTGGCTTCTGCACGTCAGCAGCTCTCGTGCACCGAGTGCTGCGATCGATAGTGTGATATCCTGTTAATTCAATAACAGAACAGTGACACTGAAGCTGCTGCTGCTGTTTCCTCACATGCTCGGCTTTCATGAGCAGGTTAAAGGGATAGTTCACCCAGAAATGAAAGTTCACTCGTTTTCTACTCACCACTACGCCGATGGAGGGGAAGGGTGAAGTGTTTGAGTCCACGGATCACTTTTGGAGTTTCAGGGGTAAACAGTGTTGCAGCCGAAGTGAACTCTTCTTCAGACGAATTAAAACAACAGAAACAACACAACATGCCTCCATAGTGCTCGTGTGGTGTCATCCAAGTGTCCGCAAGCCCACGGCATTCAAATTCAACTCGAAACGAGGTCATTTACACCAAGTTTTAACCCTAAAAGTCCAGTACCGGAAGTGGCTATGCTAGCTGACGTAGCCTCAAATAAACGCACCCAGCCCGTGCCCTTGGGCAAGAGTGTGTGCGGTGTTCTGAGGTGCCCGAGGGTTTGTAAACGCACCTCTGAGGAGGCTATCAGGGTAGACTTGGTGTAAATGACGTAGTTTCGAGTCGAATTTGAATGTCGGGGCTTCCGGACACTTGGATGACACCACAGGAGCAGCATGGAGGCATGTTGTGTTGTTTTTATCACGTCTGAAGAATAAGACACCATCGACTTCAACTGTATTGGATTCTGCTGCAACAAAGTTTACCCCTGAAACTCCAGAAGTTTTTTGTGGACTCAAACACTGCACCCACCCCCATCGACATAGTGGTAGAAGGAGTAAATCGTGCTTGAATTTAAAATGTTTCTGTGTATAATCCCTTTAACGGAGAATAATTGTACAATTTAGGCAAAAACTGGACAGAAATTAATCACCCAGTGTGAACGAGAGCTGTTGACCTCCATCAAATCCACCACAGGGAGCGTTACACTGGCCTGAAGCTCTCAGGTGTCTCGGTTATCGAGTTTCCTCGGCTGGTTCTGAAGCTCCGCCACAGTTCAACAGCAGCCGACCGAGTGAGAGATTTCACAGCTCAGAGTGCTCTCTAAGTCTGGAGTGATTGTCTGGCAGAGTAGTGCTCTCTCACCTCACTTCCAGAGGACAGGGGGGCGGCAGAGCGTGAGCCTTCTCCCGGCTCTTGTGGTCTGCGGTAATCGGCAGTGCCACGGCGCCCTCAGGTGGCCACCAACGGAAGCGAACACAATGTACTGTTTCTCTGTGATGTATGTGCTCAGAGTGGCAGGATGATCTTTCAGACAATCAGTCGGAGTACTCCGTGGGGTCCGAGGACGAGGACGAAGATTTCGAGGAGAGGCCTGAAGGTAGGCATCAGCGTATGACATCATCATCGGGCGGTTTTCCAAGTACAGTGCCTCTCTGTGAGTGGTGACGTCCACATTACACCGAGGGAAGGATCCTTCTGACAGTGGATGTGACTTGTTTTGTTGTAGGAGGTCGCAGACAGTCTCGTCGGCAGATGAAAAGCGAGAGAGACAAACCTCTGCCTCCATTACTGGCCCGTGTTGGAGGCAGTATTGAGGTATGTCAGGGCTCGAGGTCCTTTTTTTCAAGATACACTGGGTATAAAGCAACACATCTTGGGATGAGGGACCAACATTTAGCATCAAAACAAGCTGACGCCCAAGCAAACACCACCAATCCCCAGCTGATCCTGTGTAATCGATCACTACTCTGCGATAAGACAGATTAAAGATCAATAAATGATTGCTTTGTTGTTACCTCCGCCAATGAGGTTATGTTTTCACCCCGTAAGTTGCTTTGTGGGCTGGATTGTTTCTTTGTCAGCAAAAAGAAAACTTGGTAAATTTCCACAAAACTTAGTGGAAGCATCGGACGTGGGCCAAGAAAAGAACCCATTTAAATTTTGGCGCATCGAGGTATTTATTTTTCCAAAGTTTTCCCCATTTTCTCAGGAAATAAAACGTAGATCTTGATGAAAAAAATCTGGCATTTTTATGGGACTGATGTATGAGTCTGTTAAATCTGGATCTAGTGAATTTAAATGTGGTTTCATAAGGGGACTGTTGGGGGTGTGCGCTCTATAACAATAAATCAGATTCTTCACAACATGATCATTATTTTTGTGTAGTTTTCGGCCATTATTCTTATAATGGGTCATAATAAAGTTGTATTCACCAAAGTAATTGCTGAGATCGTGTGGGAACGTGGTGGCATCCAATCATCTGATGGAATAACAAACACAAACCGTAAGTGTAGCTGAAGGTATAATAATCTGCTGAGTGACCTTCTAGTTACTTTATAAAACAGGCAATACACATAACACATGATTGTACATACACCAGGTAGTTCAGTACAATCAGTCTTATGTGTTTATGAGAGTAACGTGCTCTTGCAATGTGCTCTGGTTGTTGGTTGAGATTCTCAGTCTGAAGCTGTTCTTTCTCTTTCGAAGGTCCTGGGGTTCAACGCCCGCCAGAGGAAAGCCTTCCTCAACGCCATCATGCGCTGGGGCATGCCGCCGCAGGACGCTTTCAACTCTCACTGGCTGGTGAGGGACCTGCGAGGGAAGAGCGAGCGCGAGTTCAGGTGAGAGTCCGGTAGTTTTCTATACTGAGCGTGTGATGGTTTTATGTGATTCAACCATAACTGTCTATTCACACAGGGCTTTTCTCTGCCAAGTTAAGAAGCAGTTCCCGGCTGTTTGGTCGGCTTCTCATATTTAATTGGTTTGCCCAGAGCAAAGCTCCAGAACTCTCTCATAAACTCTCTAAAAGTCGGCCTTGCCAGTTTCAGGGTTACCTCTCTCTCTGTATAATGAACCAAACCCAAACATTGCACATAAATATTCACAATCTTTGTAGCCCTGAGTTCTGTTTGTTTATTTCTAAAGCAAAGTACGAGCAAATAAAGTTTTACCACCACTGGTGACTGGTCACTACTGACTCTACTGGTTCGACGGCTGTTACTGTTACTGGTCTTCTAACAGCTTGTGAAACTGCTTCCACTGTTGTCATAGTGAATATTCTACAGACACAGAGGTCGTTAGTCTCTAATTGTTCTGTATTCTCCATATTTCATTTGTTCTGTTGGGTCTTACATCATAATTTAATTTACATTAAACATGAAGGTTTAAATGCTTTTTCAAAGCCTTCTCCAAACTCACAGGAATAGAAAACTACCATAGACAAATTAAAGCCTTAAAAAAGTAAAGTAGTCCAATTTAAATATGGATCCAGTTTAGAAATATTGTAATAAGCTTATAAAATACCCATATAGATAAATAAAAAGAAAACAATACATACAACTTCAATTAAGAAGCGTGAATGGGCATCTTAGTTTTTATATCGACAAACATAAATGCAGATATGTGTCATATTGGCCGATATTATCATCCAATCAATATATCGATCAGCCTGGATTTACATGAACAACCACTACTACCACATTCTAATACTGCTACTAATGCTACAGGTGCTGCCTTTACTCCTTTTCTCCCCAGTTGTCGACAGCACCAACGCCATGTTTTTAAACTCAGAGGAATCTAACTCTGAAGTGTTTTCTTCATCAGGGCCTATGTGTCCCTGTTCATGAGACATCTATGTGAGCCGGGGGCGGACGGGGCAGAGACCTTCGCTGATGGCGTCCCACGAGAGGGGCTGTCTCGCCAGCACGTTCTCACCAGGATCGGGGTCATGTCCCTCGTCAGGAAAAAGGTACAACACCAAAACACCGGGTTCTCTGCTGCGGCGCCGAGAGATTAGAGAAAGTGGGTCAAACTGTTCACCGAGAGGCAGATGCAGACAAGATGCTGTTTTTCCGCTCAAACTACAAATTCAGATGTTTGTTTGCTCTGCGAGGCTGTAGACGCAGGAGAGGAAAAGGGTTTGTGTATTCTCTGGGAATCAGGGTTCATATTTCAAAATACAAAACCCTGTAATATTCAGATTACAGTTGTATTTCCCAAAGAAATGCAGCAAATTGTCTCATTTGAGAGGCTGGAATCCATGTTTGGCATCTTTCACAATTATTTCAACCAGCAAAGTAACTAATCAATTAATAGACTTCATGATATATATCAAAATATATATGACATCATCACCTTCATACACCTATTGTGTTGTTTTGGTTTGTCGTACAATTTAGCAGAGACACTAGATGAAGTTTAATTATTATGGGGAAACCTCACTTTACTCAGACACTGGGAAAAAGATCCGTCCCCCAGTAGATCTGGTTTTAGTCGTTGCAGGTGTCTGCAGATTCAGCGTGACATTCACATCACTGTGATATTTTCCAATGAAAAGCAGCAGATCATCTCATCTGAGAAGCTGCAGGAATATTTCAACTTCAATCACTCCCTATCGCTAAGATAGCAAAACAGTCATGGAATCATAATTTCCATTGTGGAGGAGTGACAGGTTCATAAAAATACAAATCAAATCGATCCTCATGATCTCATCTACCCATCGGTTTTATTTGGATCTGCACCAAATTGTACTCACTCACATAAATCTGTTATTTCCTGGGACATTGGTGAAAATGTCAAAAAAAAACTCCGGGATCAACCTTTTTGTAAACGGCAAAATTGAATGGGTTCTTTCATGAAAATGCATTTAGCAGTTTTTGTGTAATTCTGCACACAAACACACAAACAAACAACAAACCAACAACAACAGAAAATGTCAGGACTCACTCGACAAACCAATGAATCAATAATCTGATTGTTTCATCTTCACTAAATTAAAAACTATGCTAATTCTGAACTAAAAGCAAATTAAAGTAGAATTATTAAGTTAAATATATCTAATATCATATATATAATTCATATAATGTGATGTATATAATCTAATGATGATCTCACATGTCACAGTCACAGATCTCATGTGAGTGAATCTCTGTGCAGGTGCAGGAGTTCGAGCACGTGAACGGGAAGCTGAGTTCTCCAGATCTGATTCCCATTGGGATGGAGCTGAAGAAACTGACGGAGAGCGTCTCCTCCGACCCCAACACGCCGGTGCCGGCGAGCCCCGTGGCCACTCAGCCTGGCACCCCCGTCCCCCCCGGTCAGAACAAAGCGTTTCACTTCTCTCCCTTCGCTCTGAAGCTCATGCTCAGAGAGATTTTTTTTTTAAAAGATGGAAGTTTGAGTTTTTGCTGTTTTCTGACTTGCAGAGAAGAGCGAGTCCCTCCTGGGGAGCATGGAGGACAAGGAGACCACAGAGCAAGACAGCAAGAAAGTGTCAGAGCAGGAGGTGAGTTCGTCCCTCCACCAGCCGCCACTTTCATTCTGCTCTCCTCTGTCGTCTTGTCCGTCTTCCCGTGCTTCATTACGCTTTAAAACCACCACGCGTGTTGTCTCCGAAGACGCTGTTGTCAAACTTCCACACCTTTTAACTCGTCTCTTTGCCCTCTGCCAACTTTCCTCCTCTTTCCTCCCCGCGAACCGTCCTCGCCGCTTCTCCCTCGACAGACCTCCAGCTCGGAGCCGGCATCTGTACCTGAGAAGGCGGCTGACAGCGAGGAGAGCAAGGCCAGCTCAGAGGAGAAAACGGGAGATGAGAGGGACAGCACCGAGTCGCCCTCCACAAAGACAGAGCCATCTGCCAACCCCAAAGAGTCGGCTTTGAAGCAGGCAGAGCTGTCATCCGCTCAAATCTCACCTAAAAGTGAGTGGTGCACGGTCCGGGCGCTGCAGATTTTTGTGTTTTTCTCTGTGAGGTTTTTTAATTTCACCTTAAATGCCTCTTTCATCCTCAGCGGATCCCTGCAGGGACTCAGAAAAAGGAGATAACGATTCTCCTCTGGCGAAAAGTGAAGACAAGGAGAATAAGCCAGGTATGCAGACTATCGATCCTCGAAGCATCGCTGATATTCCTCTTTGGTTGTTTGTTCCTCTTTTGAATCGACTCCTCTGTCGTCGCTGTTGCAGACGACGTGAAGAGTGAAGACGCGTTGGAGGGTCGGCTGAACGGGGACAAAGACACTCTGGAGGAGCTGGACGAGAGCAGGAAGGACGACAGAAATGGATTCAAAGCCAAGTTCATGTTTAATATCGCTGACGGAGGTTTTACAGGTAAGAATAAGTTTCTGAGTTTTTAGTTTAAAAAAGAAAATGTGACGTAGCTTTTGAAACTATAGAGAATATTATGTTCGATGGTTTGCGGTGTGTTTTCATGTTTATGAGAATAATTCGCTCACATGGAGAAATAGATGTTTAAATAGTCTTCATGTAACTTAACTATAACGTAGTATTAGGGCCAATTAAAGAGGGGAAAGATATTTTGTAAATATAGGAGAGAAAGTAGATATCACAATCATAATTTTAAGCTACATGTTATTTTATCTGGGAATATTAGAAAATCACCTGAGTTAAAATGAGGAATGTCTGTGTAAGTCTATTGTATGAAACTCTGAAGAAAGAACCACACAGACCGTAATGTTACAACTCTACGACTTTTTTCTTAAATCATGACTTTCTTGTCAATTACAAATTTTCTCGTTGAATAACAACTTTATTCTCGTAATATTTTGACATTATTCTCGAAATCTCTGAATTTAATTTCTTGAATATGGCCCCGATACGTCGCAGTGAACAAACATGACGTGTCTGATTATTTTAGTTTTAAATCTTGTGGATTAAACTTGAATCTCATGTTGGACGTTGGTCTAAAAAAATACGAAAACAAAAGCTTGTGTTGTTAAAAGGCTCTGACTCATTTCCATAATGTTGTTGTGTAATATTGTGCGGCTGAGATTTAATCGGGGGAACTTAAATGATTTTTCTGTCGTTAAGAGACGGAGCGATAAGCCAGTTGTGATGTTATCTGGAGACAAATGAGCAGTGAATAAAGGAAGTGGGACGACAGCACTCGAGTTGATTTCACTCAGAAATTGTTTTCCTCACAGCTGGAAGCTCTTCGCCCTAAATATAACCATTTTGATTTCATGACTCTCTCCCGAGTTTAATAATATCACATCCTCCTGCCAGACTTTGTTTAACGTCTCCTGGAGTTGTGCTCTCTGAACACTGGTTGTTTTATTTCAGGCGCCATAGTGAAGTTGTCGTGTTTTGTCATCCGTCTTGATTGTGTTGTTAATGTGCTCTCACTGTTTCTCACTTACCTACTTTGTGTTTCTGTTTAAAAACACACACCCTCTGTCTTTGAATCGCTGCCGTCAGAGCTGCACACCCTGTGGCAAACCGAAGAGCGAGCCGCGCTGTCCTCTGGAAAGATGCACGACATCTGGCACCGTCGCCACGACTATTGGCTGCTGGCTGGCATCGTAACGTATCCTTTTCCCAGATGTGCGAGCGAGAGGCTCCAGCATCTGTGCCACGGTGATGGAGCTGCTCACGGCCGGAGGGGAGGTGCGGTGGAAGGAGCAATTTAAAACTCTCGCTGTTTTTATTTGAAGAACTTTTATGAGGTTTTCTGTGCTTCTGTCTGTTTTTGTTTCTTGACCCTGAATCCGACTCAGACACGGCTACGCTCGCTGGCAAGACATTCAGAACGACCCCCGCTATGCGATTCTCAACGAGCCCTTTAAGACTGAGATACACAAGGGCAACTACCTAGAGATGAAGAACAAGTTCCTGGCTCGCCGCTTTAAGGCAAATCGCTGAGTTTTCATAATTAAAATCAAAACAACTGAAAACAAACGAGTTCAAGGATTAGAGGATTTGTTTTATTTGAATATTTCCCTCTGCCCTTCGCCCTCTGTGATTCACCCTCTCTCTCTCCTTCCTCTCTGTCTTTCTCCCTGAAGCTGCTGGAGCAGGCTCTGGTGATCGAGGAGCAGCTGCGGCGGGCGGCCTACCTGAACATGACCCAGGACCCCAGCCACCCGGCCATGGCCCTCAACACTCGCTTTGCTGAGGTGGAATGTCTGGCCGAGTCCCACCAGCACCTGTCCAAAGAGTCCCTGGGTGGGAACAAGCCGGCGAACGCCGTGCTGCACAAAGGTCTCAGAGATAGCAACAGATGTAATGAACCTCGGCCTCGTCTGCCAGAGGCTCCAAAACAAAATCTGCATGAAATGAATGTTTAAAAATGTATCTGCTGAAATCTCCCCAGAAGTATCAATATCTTGATTTCAAATTTTTTTACCACTATGTTTATCCATTGGAATAATAGATGTTTAACTTAATAGTACTATTATTGCTGTAGCAACACTAAAGATATATCTTTTAATGAAGTAATTTAGAGAAACCTGATTCAAATGAAAATCAACTTATATTCTCTAAAATCATGTTTGATTTATTTTTACTCGATACCGACATGAAAACGTTTATTTTACAGAATAAACAATGCAGAAAGGATGTGCATTTATGTTTATGCTTCATTAAAAGAATATTTATTACATTTTATACAAAGGTTTCTGAATTGACGTTCTATATATTTGTTTGTATTTGTGTTTTCTTTCTATTTCTATTTATTTATAATCAAATTTATTGTACAACCATAAAATATCAATCCTCAATTACATTTCCATGTCACGAGGGTTTGATAACGACATTTTACAAATCATTGCGATCTTTGAAAACTCTTTACATCCACACAACAGGTGAGTTAACGTGAGGAGCTGAAAAGAAGCTGTTTGACACAGAGGCATCATTTAATGTTAATTTACCTCATCGTCAAATCAACACGCCGACAGCGATTAGTAAGAAGTTTGGGACGAGGCCAAGACGAAACACTGAAGAGTTAAAATGTTATTGTTTCAAAATGTTGCCGCCTGTGACCCTTCGCTGATTCATCTGCCACTGGAAGATTTTATGGCATTTAGCTTTTGGCAGTTGTTAATTTCAGGCCCAAGCACCCCCCAGCTCATTTTTTCTAATGATTTGAGTTCGCTCTTTAATTTTAAAGATGATTTCTCCAAACTTTTCCCTGCTTTTAGTCTCAGTTGTGGGTTTTTTCTCACTAATTTGATACCACAATTGCAGCATTTAATGAACAGAAGTGAAACACCTGTCTGACTTGTTGTGTGTTCCTCTCTCTGATGTGTTGTGTGTTCCTCTCTCTGACGTGTTGTGTGTTCTCTGTGTTCTCTCAGTGCTGAACCAGCTGGAGGAACTTCTGAGCGACATGAAAGCCGATGTGACTCGACTGCCCAACATGTTGTCCCGGATCCCACCGGTGTCGGCGCGCCTGCAGATGTCCGAGAGGAGCATCCTGAGCCGCCTCACCAGCCGAGGCAGCGAGCCTCCGCCGCAGCAGGTGAGATGTGGTGGTCAGGGAGGGTCACGTGACTTTAAAGAAGAAAGCAAACACGTCAATCTCTCATGATAATAATAATAATAATAACTTGAAACAAACTAGAAACAGAAAGCAGAAGCTTCCGGCCCCAAAATCTTGCCCCTCGCCGACAGATTCTGCTAATTCACCTGTAAAATCTGTTTATAGAGATTATAACTAATAAACTCCATGGAGACTGTGACAGTAACGAGCATAATCGAAAACAAGCTAACGTTTGCCCGACTGCATCATCACAATAACACAGAATCTGCTGCTGGCCGAAAGTAAAGCATGTGGCTAACTCTTGCTGTGTAGTGAACCACGATGGCAACAGACCATAGCAACAGTTTTTCACAATTACGACAAAAAAGTTTGTTTTGTAAACGTTCCCGTCTGCACCTTTAAAGGTTTCTACTTGCTGAGGAAACTATTGTCAGTTAAACGTGTGAAAGAACTTGGTCAAATTAAACGGCTACGGTCTAAAAACCCTGAAGTGTTTCTGTAGTCACGACTCAGCTCCCACATTGTTCCTTGAGAGGGAACCTGTGGAGACTCACTATCCCCGATGGGAAACTTCCCCCAGGTGCAAAGTCAAGAAAAGTAGTTGTTCACTTCCACCACGTCTCGGTCCCAGAGGAGTTTTACCAAGACTCGTCTGTCTCATTACTTTCTCGTCTCCTGCACCTGTTCCCCAACAGGAGCGTGTGTTTTATTTTCACTTATACAACAGGTTATATATTCATCATATGTCCCGACTGCGCTTCTTTGGTTGCTATGCTCAGCTCCTGTCGTTACCAGGGAAACTGTTGCCGATCTGACTCGGTGTCCTTGGTTTTTTTTAGCAGGAAAGAAATGTATCTGAAAGAGCGACTGAGACAATATTTTGAATCTTTATTACATGTCGTTTGATTAACATGTCTTGTGTTGTTGGTCCTGTGAATCCCTCACACAGCAGGTTAACTTCATGTCTGTCCCTCAGCCTTTCAGCCAGGGGGCGTTCGGCTGCTCCCAGATGTACGGCAGCAGCTTCGGCGGCGGCTTCAGGGGCCCGGGTGGACAGCCCATGGTGAACTACAGCCAGATGCCTATGGGACCCTACGTCAGCGGTAAGGATCAACATCTGCAGTGGATAACAGGTGACTTGAAACAACTGGGAGAGGGAGGACGTTCTGATGTTTAACTGTAAATTGTTTTTTTCAATGTTTTTCATGTGAAAATGATCTCTTAAATTTGACATGCGATTCAGCATCACCCTGCGCATGTGTGTGTGTGTGTGTGTACAATATAACTACAAAATGCATGGACAGATTTCTACCAAACTTGGTGGGATTAATACGTAGGCATGTTTCTCCAGATAATTAACTTTTGGAGCTGATTGGTCAAAGATTAAGTGCAAGTTCAACTGAAATATGATCAGAAAACCACATTTTCCAAGATATCTGCATGAATAATTGGACGAGAGACAATCCAGAGCTTATAATAAGATATAAGATAATCAGATAATCAGATAATCAGATAATAAGATAATCAGTTTGTCTGGATTAGCCAATCATTCATCATCAGTATAAATTACGTCTTGTCATCATTATGAAATTGAATTATGACATTTAACAAAAGTTACCATATCCTAATTGGGGTATAAACATTGTGTTTGTGTTTACAGACCAATGTCCTGATTCTGTTTATGCTCACTTTCAGTTTTTAATGTTAATAAATTACATTATTGCTGAATTTACATTGTTCCTTCTGTTTGTTAGTCACTGAATCATAAGATTCTACGGTGAGAAAGATTCTAAACACTGATAATTATTCTGCTGCGACGAACGAGTACATTTTCCATCTCTCGTCCTCCTCAGTGTCCGCTAACGGCCCCCCACCCCCCACAAGCCATCTGGACAAGAAGTCACTCGACTCCTTGAGAGACGCCGTCACGCCGGACCTCAAGTCAGGCAAACCCAGTGATGTCATCTGCATCGAGGACTAGACGAGCGTTGTAACTCTGACCCGAGGGCAGAAACCCTCCGGGGTGGAATCTGCACGGACGACAGTCGCCCATCTCCTTCTGCTTCATCGTCCTCGTTCTCCCGCTCCTTCGAATCTACAACATCAAGCTCCCTGCTGTCTACGGATGAGGCGATTAACTTTTTAATGCAGATGTATCTATCTTATAACAATTGCACTTTTACCTTTTGAGGATCGTATACAAGTACTCCAGTAGAAGGGAGGAGGAGGAGGGAGGAAGGAGCAGTTCCCCTGACGGAGGACTTTTCTTTTTCCCACTACGAGGCAGAACTCGGTTCCTGATGCTCTCGATTGGGGCTCAATCTAATCTTGGAATGTGTGTTTAATTTGTGCCAGCCTCGACTGTTTGATTCCGCGTGCGCCCTGCTGCTTTTACCCATCCACCCACTCATTGTACACTGTGACTGTGCCCCACTGGAGCTTCTCCTCTGTGAAGACGAGCGGAGTCGAGGACGTCTTCAGTCATAGTTTGATAAGAGATTGTTTTTACTGAGGGGGGGCCGCTATCGTTACTTTAAATGAATATGTGGTTTTGTCATTCATGTAGTAACCAGTGGATACAGTATTGATTTGAATGCATCAGAAGCTATTATCATGTATGCAGTAGCTGGACACAGTCTGTCTGAATCCTCGTAAGACTGCCACCCGCTGGTAGCTTGCAGTCACACTGGACTGCAGGTCCCTGTGAGGGTCGGCCTCTTGTACTGTATATACTCAGAGACTGCTGTTTATTTTACCTCACATAGGTCTAATCATAGTAAAAAGACGTGTACAATACGTGGATGAAATCAGACGCCGGGCTTGGAGACACGTACGAAGGTCGGGGCGGAGCAGAAGAAACGGTTTTTAATGCATTTCAGAGACGACTTAGTATTTCTGTGTATGGTACGATATTTGTGATTCTTTCTATATTTGAATGTTAGTAGTGGCGGTAGAGCTTAACCCTGGAGGCCAGTGGGGCAGGATTATGATTTAGAATGTGGGGGTGGGGGTGGGTTGGGGGGGGTGGGGTACAGAGACAGGCACGAATCCTCAAAAGGGCTTTTGTTTTTTCTGATACCCCGACACGAGGTAAGACACCATGTCTTTAAATGAATTAGATCCGTGCCCTTCACGAAATGGACGGTTGTGACAAAGAGAGCTGGAAAACTACTTCTAGACATAATGGAATTATAGCCTTCGTGGGGTTTCTATGATTATACAGTCCACTTTCTTCTTTAATAACATATAACTGTTAAAATGGTTAAAAGTCATGTATTTATTTATTGAAACTACATTTATCCGACCCCATTCAGGCTATAATTATATCATGATATTAAATGAACTGTACACAGTGTATGGGTGGTAGTTGTCCTACTCTCTCTCTCTCACTGTCTCACTTTCAGGCTCCAAACTGAACTAAATGCTGAGATATTCAATGTTTCATGAATTGGAAATTACTCGAGACGACTGTGCTCATATGAAATGATTTAATATTGAAAATCCAACATGATCTCATTATGAATATTTATAACGTGAGCTAACTTTAGAAAGAACATTTGGACATTTGGGGCCATTTTTGAGTTTGGATGTTTAAATTGGTTTGAATGAGAATCAGTTTTTTAAGAAAAAAGAAAATTCAGAGACATTAGGAATAAAGTTGAAAACACCACGAGAACAAAGTTGTAATTTTAAGAAGATTAAGAAGCAAAAAGGATCAAACTCTTCAAACAATCTCACTGTGAACCTATGAAACCTCTTTGATTAACATGCAGATGTGATCAAGTTAAACCCTGCAGACCAGTATATTATACCAGTATAATCCAGATACTTATGTCTAATGTAGAGCTTATGTGCCAAATTATTACGGATCATGTTATTTGTGAGACTTGACAAGATTCTCCACATTCCTCATCTTAACGCAGGCGACAGATCTTCTGATATTTCCTCTGTAAAATGACAAATGTCCTAAATTACAACTTTTTTCTCGTACTATTACAACTTAATTTATTCATGAAATCTCTGAATTTTCATTCTTCAACATGGCCCTAATACCCCATCGTACGCATAGTGCCTGCAGGCTGTGTGATTTTTTAAATATATATAACATTATCTGATAGTAAAACGTGGTGGGATCCTGTTCTGCCTTCTGAAAACGCGTGGGGGACATGTCCCCTGGGCCCCCCCCCCCACTCCTCTGTGAATTACACCCCTGGACTGCACTATAAACAAAAACACATCTGGTCCACATCCACATCCAGGGTCAAACCCACAGAGTTGTGAGTGGAGAGTGACTTTTTAATTCTCTCATACGTCCCAGGGACTTTCCCAGTTCCCCCGTTGATACAACTGAATGAGAAGTAAAGTCCTTAAGGTGCGATGGAACATTGAGTCTCGATATGAGCTTTACTTTGCTTCTCTTTATGTAAACTTAGATGTATTTGGTGCCATTAAAGAAGAAGAAGATCCGGTAAAGTTAGTTCTTCGACGCGGAGGTGACACCTGAAACTGTTATTGTCGCCGTCTAAACCTCCATTTGAAGGAATATTGTCTATTTATCAGCTTTTTAAGGACCAGTGTTGCACAACATCAACTCTAAGGTGATGTCTTCACTTTTACACTTTCCTCAGTTATGGGTTATTTTCTTTCGAAAGTGTGCTGCTGCCTATTGCTTTGCCTGGTGTGACGGCACTTCAGCCCGGTTTATCCACATATCCATCAGTTGTTATCATGCACTAAAGTGTCCACTACGTGAAGCAATCTTCTATGAATCCAATCCAATTTATTTCGTACCAAGGCTCAAATATTTGGTCTCAAAGTGAAACTTCCTCTCGACATCGACACATTTTCTTTGGCGTCTCCAGTTTGTGTCCTCGCCCGCAGCACTTATTCGACATTGTGGGGATGACGACTGTGATTGGACTAATCTAAACTGAGGAGGAAGTGTTGTACAGGGGCGGCGAGCGTATTTTCTTACTCTCCTCTTCGACGATACGAGATGATTGTCCTGAGGTGCTCTCATCTTTTCCACTTAACTTTGATTGTGTGACTGCAGCCTCTTCGCCCCTCGGATCTCCGACTCGCTTTTAACTCAACTAAAACACGAGCAGAACTATTTTGCCCGCGAGACGAAGCTCGAAGTGCATCACATCGGTTTTTCTGCGCTATTCTTTGTCAGTGTGAATCAGTGCTGTTCTGTTCGCTGTGTTTCCTTTCACGTCACCGATTACTCGACCATGACATGTATTAGGTTGCTTGACAGATACAACCTCAGAAACATGTAAATACTTGAACGATTTTTTTTTCAGAGATAAGTCCGTCTGCTATAGATTTGCGTATCAAACTGGAACATAGAAGAAGATGAATGTCTGCTGGATGGTGTTTGCCACAGAACTGCAGTGTGCGCCGTACGTGCTCATCAGTCAAAATCTTGTCTTTTTCCCCCCTCTGGAGTGACGACCACGAGACGACATCAAAAACATACTGCAATGAAATGCAATCAAACTGAAGTCAGTACGAATGTAACGTCTGTTAGAAAACAAGGCTTCAGTCTAATATTATAAATATGTTAACAATGTATGTACATGCTTATTAACATGGCTTCTAAAGCTACCAAAAGACCCTGATAAAAGGCACCTTTGTTGCAGCGAATGCACAGCATGTGAAGCGTCTGACGGTTCACTTCGAGGAGGCGGTAGTGTATCTAGCATTTACAGACAACGAGCTCCGAGCAGTGTTATGGTTCTGATATTTGTTCTGTATAGCAAACGAATGAAAAAAAAAGTGAATTGTCATCTTTTTATTTGTATTCTGTGTATTTGTTCAATGTGTTTTAATAAATCTTCTGGACAACAGTGACACAGGGATTTCTTCTTCTTCTTCTTCTCCCCCCCCTTGCAGACAAGTTAAATGTGCATGTGAGTAATTGAGTTGGTGTCGAGGAGGAATTGAGATTTAAATCTGGACTTGACCTCTAGCGTTACCTCGTGTTCGTGCTGCGGCGTCTCCTGAACGCCACAAGCTGCTTGAGCCTGCAGCACCGCAAATGTGATTAGAGGCAGAAATAGAAACACTGCTGTAGGTAGTATGAGGTCAGAAATAACAGACTGACGCCTTTCAAAGAGAACAGTCACAGAATAGTTCTAGAGACAAAAAAGCGTAAAATCTGATTAAAAATAGTTTGGATATATATTATATAGTATAAAGCATGTAATTAAAATGCAGTGTACAGCTCAAAAATGCCAATTAAGCAGTTTTCAGACATGAACTACGGAAGATGTCCCAAAAAAATTGGGTCGAGATGTTTTCCAGAGTTTCTCTTTCACATTGAAGAATGCAGCAGGAGATTGTTTGGGATCATTTCCGGATTATTCAGGAGAGGAGGCAGGACGTGACGTTATAAATTCCACTGTAAAAAATCCCCTGTTTTAAAAGCACATGTACACAACTCTAGAATCTTGTTTCACTTTGTTGGTGTCTTCTATGGCATCTGTTTTTCATCCTGACATATTTGTATGATTTTAGTTTTTCCAGCTTTGCATTTGTTGCAGTTTACTCACTCTCTGTGAATTTTCCCCAAAATTTTCTTGGTGTATTTTTACATTCTGTTCTGAAAACGTCCAGAGCTTGAGTTATCACATTCTCCAGAAAATTTCACAGAACAAATAAATTAAACAATATATTTCTATAATAATATATAAAAATATAACAACGATGATCCATTTTGTAAAATTGTATTTGTTTTTATATATTTATACATTTGAATACTTGTAGTCGTCTGGTGAAGTAAGATTTTAAATACAAGGTTTGCATCATCCTATTGCTGCTTGTATCTTATATAATAAAAACATGAATAGAAGTACAATAATAAAACTAAATACAATATGAATAAAAGGCTAGAATCGCAATAATTGCTCCAATTAATTTGCCATTTGCTCACTTTGCTAAGTCTCCCCAGTCTCTTTTAAAAAACAATTTATTATAATATAATCATAATTTTTATTAAAATTTTTCCATTCCTATTTCTTATCATAAAACAGTCAGAGTTGCCTAAAATCCTATATAATAAAAACATGAAGAGAATAATAAAACAAAATAAAATAGAGTGAAATATAAAATAAAAAGCTAAAATATATTGCTCCATTTCATTTATTACAATATAATAATATTTTTTAATTTAAAATGTTATATTGTTATACCAAGTAAAGTTTAGGTATGAAGTACATTTAATACATTTATAAAAAAATCCTATATAGTAAAATTATGAGAAGAATAAAACAAAATTAAATATAAATCTATATCTAATCTATCTAATATACATAAAATGATTTGCTTTGCTAAGTCTCCTCCAATTATAATATAATAATAATTTTAATTCAGTGACTATGACCACACACCTGCAGTCTGATGCGGAAGTGCTGTGAGACGGCATTGCCCCTAATTCCCTTTGCCCCGCCCTCTTCTTCTCAACAGCTCCTCTGATTGGTGCTAACACCAGCCTGCGGGCTTCTTATTGGCTGTGCGCGTGAGTCTGTCGCTCCGCCATTGGCCGGTTGCGTCTGAGAAGCCGTCGCCCTGCTCTGCGTCTGGACAGACTGGAGAGAGAGGGCGGGAGAGGGGGACAGAGCGAAGAAAGAAAGGACAGACAGAGGCTGGAGGGAAGAGAAGGAAGGAAGAGAAGGACCCATCTGATGAAAAGAGAGAGGGAAGAAGAGAGAGAGAGAGAGAGAGGAAGGAGGGAGGGGGGGAGCGGTTTCCTCATCTTCAGCTGCTCGTGCGCACGGTGCAGGGGGAGAAGTTGTGGGAAAGTAAACAGGAGATTTCCACCATCAGGATGAGTGAGCTGCACCCGGCGGAGTGGTAGAGAAACGGGGAGGGGGGTGTATGGGAGGCTGCAGGGACTGAAGGGTGGGGGTGGGGGTCCAGCTCCTCTGAGGACACACCACCCAGGACAAGGAGGTGAGATGTATTCTATGTGTACTTCTTCCCTGCAGACACCTTCCCCTATCTCCTTGTCTCCCCCTTCCTCCCCTCAGCATGGTCAGCATGTTGCAGAGACAGCAGCGTTGTGCAGTAGATGTGTGTGTGTGTGTGTGTGTGTGTGAGATGGGGGGTGTGGGGGTGTTTTCTGTTTGCCTCTCTACCCCTCAGTGACACAGGGTCCGGTGGACAAGGTGGAGCAGCAGCAGCAGCAGCAGCAGAGGAGGATGGGGATGGCAGATACCCGTGTGGCCCACTGGCAGAGTCCACACCATCATGGACGATTAAACCTGCCCCACGGAGCGGCAGGGCCTTGTTGTGATAGCTCCCGGTTCCCGAGACCAGGAAGCACGAGGGACAGATTTGCCGGCTCATCCCAGACCCACACCTCCTGGCCCGGGTGCTGTTTTTCGGCAGCACTGCACTTCACCCCCTTCCACGAAAAAGCCTCCGGGGCCATACAAAAAAGAGGCTCCCTGGTCTCAGCCATTCCAGTTGGACGGTTGCTTCCCGCACTACAATGGCCCCTCCCAGGATGGATTTCACGCTGCTGCCGCTATACTGAGCAGAATGGAGAGGGGAGACAAGGGAGGAGAGGCATGAAGAGAGGGGGGGGGAGTGAAGGGACCTCTGACCATGTTGCTAATTTGCATTTGGAGCTGGAGCACTGTTTGTCCCCCACTTGCCGGATGTCCAAGAGCCTTTTGCTTCTTAGAAACTCCATGGACTCACTGTATCAGGGGTCTTCCCCCCCCCTCCTTGGTCACAGTCCCCCACTTCCCAAAGACATTAACAATCCATGCATGGCCTGGAGCTACCAACAAAGACTTCTCTATCAATGGCGACCCTCTGCCTTTTGCCACACATTCAACCATTTAACACTCACACGGTCGTACGTACACATGCGAGGAGCCTTGGTTGTCGAGTGACTCACTTGATAGTGATGACTCACCTGTCAGAGGTTCGCTGCTGCGCTGTGACATCTCCTGGGAATGTCAGATAATTGACGAGGAGAAGGAATTTGGGAACGTTTCTGAGGTGGAGGTCTGCAGCATGTTGCCCAAACATGACTTGACTTTTATTCTGCTGACAACAAACTAGTTTGAAGAATGACTCATATTCTTTAAAGTACTTTGGATTTGATTGGCCCTCAAAGTTTAGGCTACGTCCACACTGCTATGATTTAGTTCTAAGATGCATCACTCGTTGCTACTATCGCTAATCCAGAGTTTTCAGTTGCCTGCCCCGTTTTAGCTTGAAAACGTCAGGGCTGCGTTGTACTATGGAAGGTTGTTGATGTTTGGTAACGATGCAGTTACTCGCTATAGCTTCCCTGATTGGTTCTTATCAGTCCTGACTTGACTACTGTGGTGAAGGCAAAGTTAAACACTTACAGTTCTTTAAGTTCAGAAGTTTATTTCCATATGTGATTTCAGACTTCTCTCCCTTATTGAAGGAGCGGCCTCTTTTGAACTGATGCTACTTGAAGATGCCCAATCAATGACATAATAACCAAAGGCTAAAACTAGCTGTGGGAATCATAAAGTACTTCGGACGTACACTGAAGTCCTGACATTGTCCTGAAATTTACTTGTGAGGCTTTATGTGAGAATGCAAACGTCCGAATCAGTTGCCCCGAGTAAAATGTCCAGAAAGTATCTTGAGTGATCCCACGTGAGAATTCGGCAGGTAGTTGTCCGGAACATTCACAGTGAGCGAGTTTTGATGATGTCTGTGATATGCGACGGACTTTAAAAGTGAAGGAACTCGATTAACTCAGGTTGAAAAAGAGCTGACATATACGTTGAAGACAGACAAAGATGTCAACTAGGAAACACGAGATTCGAAAGCTTTTGGCGATAAACAGAATTTCTACGTCATGTCCCGTCTCCTCCCAGGCTCCACCCATCGCCTGAATCTTCCCGTCGTTTTGAACGCGTGTGACTCAGACTATCTCCTGCTGTTGTTCGTCAAATGTGAAAGGCAAACTGTGGAAAATGTCCAGATAATTGGGGCTCTGGAAATGACTTGAGCTCATGTCTGACAACATTTTTAGCGTGTAATGACAGCACACGCCAAAAAACCTAATGGTCAGCAGCTGTGACAGCGTTGTTTTGAGTCTGTGTGTGTCGTCATAGCAGCAATTGGTCCTGGAAACACTTCCTATTGTGAGAACTGTCAAGGAGGCCTGAGGTCTGTCTGAGGAGGGATTTTCTACAACCATGTTATATGGAGTCGTGAAACTTTACAGGTGTGCCAGGGTTTGACAGTGGGTGTGGTCCCACCCATGAGTTGTGAGTACTTATGTAATAGTCTCAGAAGTCTGCGTCAGTTTAGATCCACCTCATATGTGCCTCTGTGTTCCCAGGTGGCAGTTACTGTAGTAACACCGGTGTTGTAAGTTCAGGCTCGAGGAGGTTTACTCAGAGGCAACTCCCGGAGCTTTGACTTGGAACAATGAAAAGATTTAACGCTTAAGTCGTAGCTTTTACAGTTTTTAATGCGGACAAGGGACGAATCACAAGATCACATCATATGGCTACAGGTGGTGATGATCATGCAGTTGCCGAGTTATGAGCTGACGCTGGTTTTCCATAAGGTGGATTTAAAAGGCACAGAAGCACAGTGAGTCTGTTCAGCTTTCTCATCATTCACTAAAGGAATTAGCAGGAAAAAAGCTGCATATTCTGATGACTGACACGTGGTGTATAATAAAGGGGACGTCTCCGGATTCTTCCAGGGAAGTTGAGCTCATGTCATGTCATGAGGATTGCTCACCTTGTGAAAACAGCTGCATGGCTCTGGACAAGCTGTGTCAAGTCTGGGAGAATAATCATGTGACGACTCGGCTTTGAACCTGGAGGTGTGAGGTTTGAAAGGCATTAGCATGAATCATGCAGGGAGTCTGTAACTGGTGGTTGTACAAAGGCAGCAGTTTTTAAAGTCAAGACAAAATCAAGACAAAGTGATTTCTTTATGTGCGACTTCAGGGGTTATTATGTGATGATTCCAGGATTTTAATGTGACAATTGTGGGATTTTAACGTGGATATTCTGGGATTTTAATGCTATAACTTTGAGGGCACATTGTGATGATTCTAGGGATGTGTTGGTCAGTTAATTCTGTGACTTCTAAGTGGATTTATGGACAGTTATTTGTGACGGACATATCCTTGTCTCACTAATTATCCAAAAGTGTGCATTCAGATTTAACCGTGTTGTGATTCTGTGAAGGGATCTGATGCTTCTCATGTTAACTGTGGCAGTCAGAGGCACTAAGGGGTTTTAAAGTCCCCTTAGTGCCTTTTTGAGCTGTTTCACAACCACTGCTGCAGCTCTGACTGTGATAAGTGCAGACTCAGCAAAGTCAATCACCCAAAACTATAGCAACGAACATCCGTTGTGTTTTTCGAATAACACACACCTGTCCCTTTCACCTGTCTTCAGCTCATGTCTCGTCTTTCACCCGTCATTGCCTCGCGGTTGTCCCTCCGTGCCCTCCCTGTAACTCTCTCGTGTCATCCCCAGGGACGCAGGCCTCTCAGTTTGCATTGAAAGAAGTGTAGGACCCTTTGTTTTTGGAACTTGACCCACACAAGGAACTGAAAGTCAGGACCTGCTGTTTGGTTTTGACCGTTCCTCTTTATGTCTGCCTCTGCCAGAGTTGGGCACTAAATTGCTGATGCCCATAGCTTGTTCACAAGACAGGACTATCGACCTGAGATATAAGAGATGAGTTTGGTGTTTGATATTTGAATGATAATAATGAGGTAGCAAGATGTCCTGACGTTCCCTAAAAATTGTAATGGCTTTGCATGATAGTGTGGTTGGAAATAAAAGAAGAAGGGATGAAGAAGGGAAGAGACTTCGTTGACTGGAATTTGAAATGCAGAAAATCCAGAAACACAGACCCATAAAAAGCTCATGAATTGTCTGCAGTGATCAACAACCCAGTCAAGCCTCTGGAGACAGAAACACTGGAATGCACCTCCACCAAGGCCCAATAATACAACTCGTGATTTTCTAGTTCTTAATGTAGAAGTATAAAGGAAGTGGTCTGGCAACCTCAATGATTCATTTTTCATAAATCTCAGATCCTGCCTTTAGTCTGCATCCACACCAAAATATACAAGCTGACACTGGTGACCCTCTCAGTGGAGGTAATAATGTTCACTGTGTTGTTGGAGTTAATATCTTTCACAGGACATATTCTGTAAAAGTGTGTTCCTGAATTATTCACATGAATGACTAAACTGGACATAGATTTATGTGATCATTCTTCTTGATAAACAAAAGCCGTGTCTGGTCGACCCATTCAGGACATTCCTATCTCTCTGCAGTATTTGCACAGCATACATCCAGTGCAGTAAACTATTATTCTGCGAGCAGATGGGCAGTGGAGGTTGCTCCCACCGTGTCCTTGACAAATGCGACACCAGCAGCACATCACTGCTGCTGTGGACCGACATCACTGGAGCCCTCCTCTGCGGCAGAGGGCAAATGAAGGCCAGGCCGGCTTTTGAATGAACAATACATCCCTGAATGTCTTAACTGTGGCAACATGACAGCAAACCTGTGGGGAAAGCAGGAATCAACTCAAATATGCACAGATAAACCTCTTATCATGTTGTGTTTACAGTGTGATATTATATTCAGCATGGCCCTTGGCACAGAGTCCTCCAACATTTAAAGTTGAGATTTTAAAAGCATCCGTCCCAGTCATGATATATTATGCAACAGGCTTAGGTTCTCCATGTGTTTAAAGATCTTTTGGTGAGGTTACGCGATGTTAAAGCAAATCCACGAAATCCTCACATGCCTGTGAACAGCCTCCCACTCAGATTGTTCTGCCTTTTGACAGCCAAAGAGAGACATATTCCATCTGTTCTCAAGGAGCCGTTTGCGCTTCCTAAATTGGCCGTATCTCTTCATGGGAAATCCTCAGGGAAGCCGAAGACGGAACGGGCGCCAGAGGCAGAATCCTCCCCTGCCTGGCACTGTTTGTTGTTGTCAACGGTCCACCGCTCGCTCATTGTCTGCGGGGTGTTTGTCTGCCATTTTCTGTCAGAGCAAAACTCTAAAGTAGGGTCGCTCTGAGTGACTTTCTGTTAGATTCTCCAATGGTGTTTATTCAGTCACCACCAGCTGCTGCTCTCCTCCTTTGTCTATTGATACAACCCACTGCCACTGGCCAATGGCTGCGAGGTTTGTCCGCAGTCGGTGTAAATCAGTGGCCAGAACTCAATGTGCTGCCCAGAAGATTCACAGAGTCCTCACTGAAAAAGTTTGGGATACAGCCACTGGTTTGGAAACTCCTCCTTTTTCATCTCCTGTTTTTTAAACCTTGTCATTTAACTTTCTCTCTTCAAAGCAAATTACATATCCTTCCAGCTCAGCGAATTAAGTCGGGAGCTGAGTTGGAATCAGAGACAACATTAAAATCAGGTCTACGAATCCCCGTTTGTAGGAGCTACTACATTCAAAACGAGACATGATGTAATTGATGCTTTGAGTCGGCGAATGTATGGCCCGGTTTGCCGTGGATCACCCGTGAGAGTGTACACATTCCTCACTTTCCTCCACTCATTACCACATTGGGTACACAGCGGGAGAGTTTTCAGAGCTCTATGTAGGTCAGGGACAGGGTGTGTAGGAGTTGGTTTCATCTCTTCACTCTGTGATGTATCTTATTTTCCCCTCAAGAATAGCTTTCACCCAGCGCCACTCCCGGGGCTCTTTATTTTTCTAAGCCGGAGTCTGTTTGATGACTTGTCCAAATGCCTTGTGTCAAAGGAAAGTTGCTCAGAATACCTGTCGTTCCGATGCCGAGGAGGGTGTTTTAAATGGAGAGCTTTTGGCCCTGGAGGTTTTCAGCATTTCTTTAAGCCACAAGCTGTTTTTTTGACAATGTGAAATGATCAATTACATCTTTAAGATCTCAGGGCGCTCTTGGTTAGTCCGTTCAATTCAATCCTGTGAATATTCAAGAGTGATTGTTCAGTCAGCGTGGCTTTCTTTTGTGGAAATACAGGAACAATGTCTTTTCAATCAAACCTCACATTGTAGTTTTCTTTAAAAAAAATATACTATTCATTCAAAGAGAAAGCAGTTTTTCTTCTCATAAAATCCTCCATTCTTCCACAGATGGAGTTTGCCTGTCGCAGTAGACTGAGCAGCCAGGGTCCAAATGACCTGTGAGCTAATCAGTGCTGCAGTGACGAATGCAGAAACAATGCCTGCCGAGGCTGAGCAGAAGTTTTCACTCCACAAAAGAGTCATTGTTAATTTGACCAGCGAGTGGGACGACTGGAGAAACTCTTGTTTGTGGTACAGAGGCGGTAACTGGGTCCAAAGGCTGCAGTGGCATATTGTCCTCGTAAAACAAGCAGAGAACTCATTTATCAATATGTATTTTTTTACTGCTGTTATTTAAAGACTTCTGAAACACATTTGGTGGTGATTTAAGATTCGGAAGCCGTCACTGCTCCTGAACCAACATCTTGTCCAAACTGAGCTGTGAGCAAGCAGCAGTAAAAGATAATGGGAGCCGTAACATTGTGACAGCGCCTGTATCCAGGTGAAACAACAAGTGCTGACGAGGAATTTTTACAATCCGCGAAGCAGCATGTTTCAGGGATGTCTTCCCACACAGTCGGACCTGTGTTCTGTTGCCCCCCCCCCCCTGGCCCCATGCTGTCATTTTCCCAAAGGAGCCCGACAAACCGCCCGTCAGGCCCCGACAATGTTCCAGCGCTGGAAGAAGTTCAGTGCTACTCAAAATGCAAAGCAGATTCAGCAGGGTGCTGGAATGCTACACCACCATGTTCAGGAAGAGAAGCGCGCACGTCATAGAAAATCCCCCCCCTGTTTTATGAAATATGGAAAGAGCTGCAGCGGTTTAATACCTCGAGGGCACATGTGTGGTGGAAGATTGATGTTTTATTGTGAAAATATGCCAAGAACAGATCTGCGCTCCATGGCTACGGATGATGACATGCTCTTTTGTTGAAGAACGCTTGCAACATCATTCGGAATAACATGACAACATTGATCATTTCTGATTGTTTTAAAATATGGTTCCTGGCAGTTGAACCTGTTTTCATTGATAAGACGAGGTGAGAGGAGAGTCTCAGATTACTGAGGTCAGAAATGTTTGGGGACTGTGGGTGTCTCCTTTAATCTGCCACTAAGCCTCCTCAGACCGCCCCCCCACTCCTCAGATTTAACTAACAGTCCTTCTTCTGGCCATATGTCATGTTTGTAGTTGTCGGTTAATACTGTGCTTCTCCCTCAGTGCAGCCTGACTGTGGTTATTGTACATTTATTCAGGTCGTTTATGCCAAAGTGTCTGAAAACGTTGTTCAACTTAGGTTGTGTTTGTGCACTTTAAAGAAAAACAGCCCCACCATCCGCTGTGTACTAATGAAGGCTGAGGATTTAGGTCTGATATTTTGTTGTGAACACACTGTAGGTTCAAGAGTTCACTTCAGTTCAGAGAGAAATGCTGATTTCTAACTTGAAGGTATTTTAAATACCAGTGTTTTTATTGAGCAGCCACTGTTTGGTGTGTTTTTTAAAGATCAGCATCCATTTCAGTCCTCCAGCTAATTTCCCTTTTGCCTTTATCCAAATCAATCTTTTTATGTAAGGGGGGGGGGGGAGTTAACACAAAATTAATGTCACATTAGAAGCAATAACTCCAGGGTTCAAATTGAGTTGAGGCCAGAAGAGTGTTTGCATTTTTGGCCTTTTGATTTGTGGTAGAAAACACATTGAGTGGATGTGAACCTTTAAATACAAACCAAACGCAAACAGACTTGTGATCATGTTCAATCGTTCAATCTCATGTGATTTATGCATATTTGTGGCTTTGTATTGTAATACGTGTTCCATTGTATTGCTTGATTTTAATAATGTATTTTAATCATGGGTTATTATTGAATGTAAAGTTTTAATCATGGGTTAATTACTTTTTTATAATAGTATTCACAGGTTTGTTGGATGATGTGTATAATGCACATGGAATATCCATAGATAATTGTAATTATATAAGATAGGTGATTTTATTTCAGGTTGCCTGGCTCATTTACATTATTTTGTCTGTAGATTAATGAGCACTGTCTCTATCAAATATAATAAATGTTAATCTTTAATAACCATTCCCTCATAGTGTTAAGGAGCTTTATCTTTTTCAGTAAAAATGTGGTCCAGGTGTCGTCTTAAACTCAAAGTGCTGAACATCAGTATTCACACATGAATATTTTCTCACCTTTTCAGTAATTATGTCGACCGTGATGTCTCAGCCACCTCCAAAGGAGGATGAAGAGGACGAAGAGGAGGAGCAGGGGGAAGAGTTTGTGTTTGACGACAGCACGGACGAGGAGAAACCGGAGGAGGACAGTAAAGGGATCAGCTTGGACTGTGTCAGTTCCGTGCAGGTGTCAAAGAAGGAGGATAGTGGGACATCAGGAAACGTATCACAGACAATAACAGACGGGACTAAACTCCCTGAGACTTTGCCTCCTGCTGGACAGGAGGGCATCTCCACCGAGGTCAAGGCGTCAATTTCTCCTGCAGGTGAGATATTTTCAGGAATAATAAGGTTTTTTAAACAGGTGCTGAATTGATTTAGTTTTTTTCAGACAACCTTGACAGAGGCTGTCTGTTTTTTTCAAGTGTACCAATCCCATATGGTTCGATTCAAAACTTTCTTGAAGTAAAAGTATGATTTGCATCAAAATACACTTTTGGTGAAGAACTTACTTGAAGAATTCTCATCACGTACTGGAAAAAAGTATTTCTAAAAAATCGAAAAAAGTAATGAATCATTTCCTCTAATGTTCGGCCCTAATATACAAATTCTCTTTCCGTGCAGCAGATATTTTAAATGGGGATATATCTTTAATTATTTGTGCAGATTTTTAGTGGTAAATGAGTTTTAAACGTTTTACTATTGCAAAGAGGGATAGTAAAATAAATGAAATAGGTTCAGTCCCTCTCTACCAATCACTTATTTCTGTCCAGCCCCCAAACATAATTCTGTTATTTAACTTCGGGTTAAAACTTCACACCGACTCGTCTGCTGCAGCCGTAGAAACTAAAAATAAGATGTTGTTTTAAGAAGATGCTAATGAACAGTTTGGACGTCAGCTACTGACATTAATCCTGGTTTTTGGCGAAGGCATCAACCAAGCAACCCTGAACAGAGGAAGCTATAGAAGATACAATGTTGAAATACTATAAACTGAAAATTAATAAACTAAGAATGATCAGTATTAACTTTACTAATATTCATTATGAGTAAAAACACAAGTAATCATAATCCAATACTCGTAAAACATAATTGTTTGTGGTGATATACCACTGTAAATACAAAATGAATACTGTTTGATGGGTTAGGTTGGGTAGTAGGAATTCTAAGGTTGTAGCTGGTCGAGGTTTGTTTGTATTTTTCTTGTACAATAAATCATATTTATTGAGCTGATAATATGTTTTGGATTCAAATGCTTAGAGGAGAAGTAACTCTACTTCTGTGCCAATAAATGTGGCTGAAGGAAGTACCCCCCCCCTAGAATGTAGTAGAAGTACAAGTAAAATATGAGAAGGCCTAATCAGTGAATAAGTGAAAACACGTGTGGGTGGAATGTGCATGTGTGTGCAGGGGCTTCACCTTTAACATATAACTTCATGTAGACGGGAGAAAATACCTCTGAACTTATAATGAAGTAGAAATATAAAGTAGCATAACATTAGTACTAATTGGATAGAATAGAATACAACTTGCAAACTGTACCTGTCCTCGCTGAGCTGTGTCTACGTTGTAGATTCGATGTTACCTCTTCACTTAAAGTAATCTCATCAGTTCACCATATGCGTGTGAGTGACCTCAGCCAGTTGTATGTGGTTTTAATCTCAAATTAACAGGATTCAATTGCCTCCTGCGGCAGACAGAGCTCAGAGAGCGGAGTTAACTTTCCTCCTAACTGGATGACGTTTATGTAGATATAAGTACGACATATTTACTACCAGGCCGGCCAGCGTTGCCCAACAGCTCCTGGTTCACACACACACACAGATAAAGAGAGAGATTTAAGGTGTTGGACGAGCTCTTTCGGGCAAAGTGGAGCGATTAGTGCTTAATTAAAAAGCTTTTTTTTACCAAGTCTGTGTGGTATAATCCGTTAAGTGGGCTGCGGGGATGCGTAGGGGGAATTCTGGGCATTGATAACAGTGTGTGGTTGGAGGTCTGTTATGTAATTGAGGGCTGAGAACAGCTGAGATTCAGATCCCCCCTCACCAGATGACATGAGTTTACATGGTGCGAGCTAAAGGAAATCGATAATGGCATTTGTTTAACAGCACCTTTGCTTTGACAATACAGCACGAGCATGCAAGATCAGTTTGAAGTTGTGTTTACCTTTCACCACCTAGTTCATTATCCCAGACTTTGGGTATTTACACACCGGAAAGTCTGAACCAAGGTTCATGTGTCATATTGTTTATATTTGTTAGTATTGGTTTCACATTGTAATTATGGGAGAACGCTAAAGACTTTTCCACGACACACATCTACATATACTTGACATTGATTGGTTTCGCTGACGTGAGCATGTTGTCTCTTCAATGGGAAGGAGTCTTATTGTTTGTGAAATTCGTTACTACCAGCAAACTGAGCATCCTCGTCATTCAAATATTATATCATAAGCGAGCAATCTCACAAGCTTCTTCTTCTTCTTCTTCTTCTTCTTCTTCTTCTTCTTCTTCTTCTTCTTCTTCTTCTTCTTCTTCTTCTTCTTCTTCACCACAAAACCCTTTTGGAGTCTCCGAGGTAAACAGCGTTACAGCCAAGTCCAATACAGTTTAAGTAAATGGTGACTCCTTCTTCAGATGTAAAAAAGCCACAGATAAAAGCACAACATGCCTCCATACAGCTCCTGTGGTGTCATCTAAGTGACCGTAAGACATTCACATTCGACTCGAAACAAGGTCATTTACACCATGTTTTTATCCTAAATGTCCTCTGATATGCTAAAAGTGTTTTGAGGACTCAAACACTTCACCCACCCCTCCATCGGCATAGAAGTGAGGAGATAATGTGAACTATTCCTTTAAAAAATAGGTCAGAAGGTCCAGAACCAGACAAAGTTAGTCAGCAGATGCATCATCCTAACTTCTTTCCTAAACGTGAGGGTGATTTTCTGCTTGGGGTTGCATCAGTCATTTTTCAAATATGTACTCTCTTTGCTTTCGGAACAATTTGTCTCACTGCTGTTTTCCTTATTTCCAACAGATGCTCCAGTTAGTGAGTCACCCAGCTGGTAAGTTGCCTCTGATTCCTATCTCATTGTGGGGAGAAGTGCTAAAGGGCGGTGGAGGAAGTAGACTCCAGGCGACACCACATCAGTGTCATGTCATTATGTCTGAGATAATGTCAGTGGGTATGAGATACAGGGATGTTACCCTACATGTGTTTGTACAACATGGAGACGCCAGATGGTTCCTCACACCCGCAGCTAGAAGGAGTAATGTCAAGTATGAAGTGATGCTGCTGTTCCAGTTCCAGGGGGAAATCACGGGTCTGCCTAATTCATGATGATGCATATACAGAAAGATAAGATGAGTCTTGTTTATACTCCATCCCTAAGTTTTCTGCTTCCTCCCAGTACAGTGGAGGGGGATGGGAACTCATTTCATTGGAATTTACTGTACAATTTCCCCTCAAAAAGCTGTGAGACTGTTGCAACATCAGTGGCTCAATTCAGTGAAGTATAACATCAGGCCTCGTACTTTTTCTTATCCTGAAATTCTTTGACTTTTGTCCTAACTGGCTGAGCTGCACAGACTTGTCATAGCTTGCTTGTTTCAGCCTGATTTATGATGAGCTATGCATTTGTGAGATCTGATCATCATAAGCATAATTAAATGTTCTTACATGACTGCAAATTCCATCTGGTGTGTGGGAAAAGTTTCACCCTGAAAAATGTTGAGTAGAGTAGAAAGAACAATTTATCACTAAGCTTCATATCTTCAAAAATCAGCAAACAATAAAAGCAAACGGTGGCACTATATACAAACTGAGATAAGATTGACTTGGAAACAGATTATTCCACAGAATACATGTTCCTATGACTACTTCTTGTTTCTGGAAGGACGTGCGTTGATTCAGTTTGACCCATTTCACTGATTTGAGTGAAATGGCACAATAATTAATTAAACCGTCATTATAATCTGGTGGTGGCACAATGTAAAAGACCTGCAGACCCGTGCAACACCTACTCAAGCTCTCTTCAATTAGTCCAGCTGTTTCACTCACTCTCCTGCTAGCGAGGGGGACAAATTACACTTCTATATGTTACATTATAGTTCTTTAACCTCACATGATTCCACTTAACTTCAGCCTGTGCAGAGTAACCAAACCCACCTGGTGCATACATCTCAGAAGCCACTGCACATAAACCTGAACACAAACACAGTAAACTAACTGGGGCCACTGGGGCTGATTTGTATCTGTTGTGCTTTGGGTGAGATGACACGCAGCCTTTAAGTCGTGTTTCCTCCACACACACACACATGGAAACATTAAAATCCACTTGATAAATGAAGGGTTTCCCTCGTAACAAGGTTCTTTTCACTTGATTGTTTGCTTTTTTTTATTACTAACAGTAAGAACAAATTACACAGTAATTGCAAATCACCAAATTAGTAAATTCTGTTTTATTAAACTACAATTATACTTCAATATCCTCTCAGCTATACTTTCACAATCTGGGGCAATGGTTGACGATTAATCGTCAACATCTGCATCAAAATGGCGGACTGGAAAGAATGATGTGTGTTTTTGTCATTATTTGGTTAAACCCAAATTTGAATTGGTTATTAAATTAATCCAGTACTTTTTACTGTGTTTGACATTCATCAATATCTCTTGGAAGTAATGTCAGGGAACTTTATGTACAAGTATTACATGTATTTATATTATTGACATTGTACAAGTTGGTGCAGATTCACTCTGCTGTGCTTTTCGATAGGAGCTTGATGGACGTGTGTGCGGTGGTTTGAATGTTGCAGAGGTTACTGGTAACGTGAAGTGAACTCTACTCTCAATATACAGTGAACTTCAGGTGCAGGTGTGAAGTGAATCTGCTGATGGAGTCACACACCATCTTTCACTCAATCAAAAAGGCTTCAAGGTCTCAGCACAGAAAATGATAATGAGATATTTTATTGATTCCTCAGGGGCAACAGTCTTTCTCCTGCCCCGCTGTACAGGGAGGTGTGCCATCTTATTTAATGGCTCAGACCATTGGAATCTCATTAGTCTGTGTAAAACAAAATGAAATAAACACTGTGGTTTATAGCTGCAAAGCTTCTACCACATTCATACCAGGGGAGGGAATACGCCCTTACTTCTGTTCCGAATGCCTCGAAACACTAGATTATAGTAATTAAGAAATCTGATCTTTAATTGTTAAGCAATTATTCAACTTTTGTAATATTGTAAGATAAAGTTTCGGTGGCAGAGACGTCTCAGATAAGCACGTTAACGGACAACAGGAATGGATAAAGCCTCAACAAAACGGAAACATAACCACGATGGATTGTTGACATTGAAACGAGCTGAGTCACTGCAGCAAAGTGAGCCGTCGATTGTTAAATCCTGGAAAAAAGCAGTCGTGGCTTTAAATGTGCTGCTTGTCTCTCTGAGTTGTTGCGGTTCAGGTGGTTGGACCAGAAAAAGGAAGAACAAGCAAATGACGGCTCCAGCCAGCAGGTTGTGTGGTTGCGTTTCCGTTGTGTTGTCACATCTTCATCGTGTTGTTGCTGTTGCATTCGTGTTTCACGTTAATGCCCTTGTGTGAGACATCTTGGTATAAAATATTTCTTCTTCCTCTTCGTTCGGTTTATTGGCGGGTGGCAACCAACGTCCCTATGTGATAAATGCAATAAAATGAGTTGTGCACTTCCTCCTCCTTCCCGGACTCGTTCCATTTGCGAGAACTCTTTGGTTTTAAGAATCATCCCCCAGCCTCGGTGTCCTGCGTGTTGAAGCCATCCAGGGGCCCTGGTTTTTGGTGAGGCCCCCCACCTGTGCTTCTAGGAAGTGTGCTGAGAAACCTCTGCTGACAGTCGACGGTAGAGGCTGGATTCCTGTGGGCTTTCCTGTGCTGAAAAGAGACGCCTGTATTTGTGCACAGGTGCGCGCCCGCGTGTGTGTGTGTGTGTGTGTGTTGCAGCTATGTGCATGAACGACTGCATGTGTGTGTGTGTGATGGAGTCACAGTGAGGTCTTGGCAATTTCTCATCCAGGGACATTTCTGCTGAGTGCACGTTTCCACGTTAGCCTGGCTTCTAGAGAAGAGCTATCAATAGCATTTTCCAGCATTAAGGTGTGAAGACCATCAGCACATCAGCAGATTTAGAATAACATCACAGAAATGACTTTGTGATTGTCGTTTCAGAAACATGTCTTTTTTTTCCTGCTTGTTCGGCTCGGGGCAGCGTTTCCCTCCAAACGCTCCAGTGTTTGATGCCAACATTGACTTGTGGCTTCACTCTTCGCCCCTTGACAGATAGTTTTCATTAAACGCACGGCATGGAACCTCAGCGGTGAGGACGTGGACACAAGAAGAAACCGTGACGACGTGGCGTGTATGTGTCTTGTTTCATTTACAGAGCGAGAGTAGAACTTTATCTGTTGAAGTTTCTTTGTTTGCCGTCACCTTTCTACCCTTTGGCATCCTTGCAGAACTTTACACCTTTGCCCCCGGCAAGGAAACTCATCTACTGAAGCTGACGGGACACATTTATCTTTCATGGGCGAGGACCACCTCACCCTGTTGCACTCCTCGGCCACGCACAAATATATAGAGAAAACGTGAACCAAAGACGTATATTAGCGTTATCTTATTTGAGTCGTGCAGACCAATGTCGGGGGGGAGGTGACACTGCATCATGGGAACGGTTTAACTTGGTGTTTACATGGGGAGATTTATGACCTGAGGACAAACAGAGCTCCATCAGTATGGTCAGCACAATGTGAGACACCAGGGGGCGGAACAGGTAGACCCATGTCCCGCTGCACTGCCCCGGCACAGTAACTGAGAGGAATGGTTGAACGGTGTGAGATTTGCATTCAGGCCGCTTTCCACTGGAGGCTGCGCTCGGCCCCCGGGCTGCGTCATTTGCATTGACAAATGGTTCCCGCCCCCTCTCTCCTGGAGCTGTACGTCTCACTCGGCCTTATAGGCACAGATAAGTTGTGAAGGGACGCACAGAGATACGCCGGGATCGACCGCTGCACGGCTCAAATCACTCACAACCTGACGTGAGCGCACACAGCCGGGGAGGGACTATTGTCTCGGCTCCACGCCGTTCCCGTACAGGCCATTTTAATGATGAGGGAGCGGTCTATTGTCAGAAATGTGTTGACACATCGCTCTTTATTTTGTCTTCATGTGGGCGCAGATCGTTTTCCAGCTCCCTCCATTGAGACGAATGATGCAGCATTATAGAGAAAGCAGCAGAGTAATGCTCGGCAGCTTGATACCGCTGCAGAACCAAATGGCCACTATCAGCACCTGTAATATCAGTCAGTGTGGAGAGATATTTATGAATCTCACCCATCAGTATTCTGTCTGTCGTTAAACAAAAGGTACAAGATGCCTGCTGTTATTTTTTAATCCTCCTCTGCTCCGGGCTCGCTCTCCTTTCTCTCTAACACACACCTCACCTGCTGCTGTGTCGTGCAGTGCATTTAGAAAGTGTTCAGACCCCTTCAGGTTTTTTCACATTCGTCTATGACGCAGCTTTATGCAAAAACCACTGCACTCAATTCGTGGGAACAAAGTGAGAAAGTTTTTGCAAAATTTTCCAAAAAGAAGAACTGAGATATCACATTGACTGAAGTTTTCCGACCTAACGCTATGACACTTTTTTAGCTCAGGTGGTTACTGTTAATTATTTCCTCCAAGAGGGGGGGGGGGCTTTGTAACAGAGATGACCAAGAACCTGGTGATCACTTTATCCCAGTAAAGGTCATAAACCCGACCTCCTAATTTTTTGCACTGTGGAAGGAAGATGAGACTCATTGTCCATCTTTAAAAACAGAATATGGTCTTGAATACTTGCAAACGTTTCTAAAATTATGTTTTTATTTTCATGAGGAGCTATTTTATGAGGTTTTTATTTGAGAAACAAACCACAACAAAATGTCTTGATACTTTGTGAATGCTTTGGACAAGGACATATAATAGTTTGCAAGATGGTTGGAGACATTTACTTTTATTTCCACTTAAATGAAAAGTTTGTGAAGCTTGTTCTCCTGCAGGTCAAAACCACAGCATTTAATCCACATTGTTTTCCCTGTCGTGTTTATCTGCCTCTTGCCCGTCACTCTGCTGCTGCTGCTGCATGGTGGAGAGTTGCTGAGGTGTTTAGCAGAGGGACGGATTTAATTAGTGTAAATGTGTCTCTCCTACACGATGGATCCTGTCACATTATGAGTCATGTGGGGGAGGACAGTCCCTCACTGGCAGCGTCAACACAGGCCATGCGATAGCTGTGTCAACAATATTTCCCCTGTCTGTTTTTAATAGCTGGTTCAGGACATGTTTTCACACACAAAGCCAGCGGTGATTATAGTAAGCCGCAGGCCTGACAGATAGTGATTCGACAGAGCTCGAGGGCAAATTAAGTAACGCAAGTAACAAGCAGTAGGTGTGAGGCTTTGTAAAAGTTGTCCATCAGCTCCGCTAATCCCACGTCCGGCTGAAGTTGTCACTTTTATCACAAAAATAACGGAAGAAGAAGCAGAAATAGTCATAAATAATAATAATTTTAATTCTGTAATTCTGAATAATTCACTAATATCAGTTTGGCTCGAGGTTTCCGTGTGGGTGGAAAGTTTCAGGACTAAAAACCTGTGCATCCCCCATGCAGAGCAACCCTCCACATCTGTTACTGGGTGATGGAAAGATTTTTGAAATTAATTTGTGTCTGACTGCTCAACTGCATAAAAATACATATAATAATAGATTTAATGTGCCAGGTACGTTTCATCTAAGTGCAGTGGGTCACATGGAAAAGGGTGAAAAGGTGAAGAAAAAGCCCAACGTCATGTAAATCCGTATAAAATGCTTCATCCTCACTTTGAATAGGATCCAAATGGGAAGTGCAGAAAAAAGTTCATATAAACAGTTGTTTACATTCATCTATCAACTTATTCCAGAAATCTCTGAGTCTGTATGTCGTATAACTCGAGTACCCTTCATCTTACCAGCTTATTTATACGTACATTCAATATTAATAGACTTTGACAACTGGCACTTTGTAGCAGTGTCTCCTGGGACATTTGAGATCACCACGCATTCACGACAACAGGAACTGATTCTCCACTTTGGGGTTTTACCGAGTCGAGCTTCATTAAGCTTCCAGTGAACGGCTCTTGGTGCAGCTTCGTGGTTCTGTGCAGTCCAGCAGCAGCAGCAGCAGCAGCAGGTCTTTATTTGCTCTTATTTACTGCGGGTCACTTTAAAAGTTTCAGATAGATAACAGGAACTAGTATCAGTCGACAGGCCAAACCAGGCAGCTTGAGAACGGGCACTAGTGTGAATATAAAAGAGGATATCACGGAATTTACAAGATGATTTAACTTGTTCATCGACCAAACTTTCACAATTTCATTTAAATTTATGAATTTTATTTCATTAATTGGTTACGTGGCTACTAGGAGTTAAAAATGCATCTGTCAGCATGGAACTGCCTCACAAACAGGCTGATAAACTGACAGCAGCAGGTTGTGCCCTGTCAGGAGTTAGGGAGTGTGCGTCTGCATGCTTTGGTAGCAGCAAACTACTCCCACCCCCACCTCCAGCCACCGTGCCTCCCTTTCCTCTCACTGAAATCAACTTGTAATGAGGCGCCCGGCGCTCGTTGTCGGTTTAACTGTGCTAATGTTTGGGTACCTTCCAGGGCCGCGGCAGCAGACGAGCCCAGCACCTCGGCTCCTTGTGTGGGGACGGCGCTCCCGGGGCTTCCTGTGGCGCCATCAGCTGCGGAGAAGCCGGCTGATTCAGCAGAGCACGGCAGAGAGAGCATCAAGGAAAGCTCTGGCTCCAGGGACAGCTCTGAAGGTACAGAAGTAAATTATATTGACAGGGAAGTGATGCACCTTTATATTGAAGATCAAGGGGTTCAATTTCAGAGCAGAAAGATTAGACCTAAGCTTGCCTTGGGATTCAGGCTCATTCCACCAATGTGTTATAGTGTTCACATCACAGACAGATCCAATAGAAAACCAACAGGGCCTCCAGAGTTGCGTAAACAGCACTGTGGACTACACTATAATGACACTGGCAATATAAATTGTGCACCAGTATTCTGTTAGTGCTGCACATCGCATCTCTTGACCTTGATCAGAGGTGACAAGAAGAGCATATTACAGACTTACAGCCACCTGAGGGCTCATTGATTCCTCCGGTGGGCAGACACACACATGTACAGACACATGAATCCGCGCAGACACACACACACACACACACAGGGTGCACACAGATCGACACAGTACACACTGGCTCACGCGCACACATTCTCTGCCATGATTTGATTCCTACACAGACATGACATGAATCCAATTAATTCGGGATGAGGATCAATAGAGAACCATTTCCATGAGGGAAAATTGCTTTTGGATTTTGACTCCGTCAGCAGCGCTGCTGTTATTTGAAGGTGGCTCAGAAATGAGAAATGTAAAGGAGCCCCGAAATGCTGCATGACATTCTTTTTATATCCCACCCCTCTGATGTATTTTCACACATGCACACAAAGCAAGTTATCTTAAGATGAATGACAACGTTTGCACTGATCTTAATGGGAAAACTGTTACAATGCTGCATTTGTGTTTTTACATTTGAAACTGTTTTTTTTCAGACTCTATGAAACATTTCTGCTTTTCTATTAACCTGCAGAGGTTCTTTGTGTTGTCACTGTTTCAGTTTGACCAAATGTACTTAATATGGGTCATCTGCTAACTCCAGAAATCTGTATCTGTCCGTCTGTGGCTCACATAACTCGACAATCCGCTCATCTTATCAGCTTCGTACTCGGCATGTGAAAGAGTTCAGGGTTCTGCGAACTGAGTCGAGCTCCACTGGACTTTGAATAATCAGGTGAACGGCTCTTTGTGCTGCAGCGGCGATGCAGCTCTCTTAATTACTGCAGGTCACTTTTACAGTTTGAGAAAGAAAAGCTTTCCACAGACAAACAAGCTCATTCCAAACATAGAACACGCTTTATCAAGCACTGTTGTGAATAATGAAGCATTTCCTGTGTGTAGCAGCCGCCACTTACTTGATTGTGGTCACCGCACATTGTGATGTGATTGCCTGACATTGATTTCTAAATGCTCACTATGTAATTTCTCTTTTTTTTCGCAAACAACTGGGACAAATTCATAACGACGGTGTATTTCTGCGGTCGCCTGCAGCGCCGGTGCGACCTGTCAACGAGTTTACCAGAGTGTCATTGTGCTGCTGTAGAGAAAAGTTAAATAAAAGTAAGAAGACGGAGCGGGGAACTTGTGGTTTACCACATTTGGAATAACAAGCCGTGTTCCCGCGAGGCCCAATCACTTTGCAGATATGCTGATAGTCAGACTGATAGCCCAAATCCAGTTGTTTTCTTCTCTGTGCTGAATCCTCTCTGAATGCACAAGTGAAGGAAAGGCAGCGAGATATAAAGAACATCTGAGTAGCTAATCCTGTTTTGAGGAAAGAACAGTCGCCCCTTTGTTCGTCTCCTGGATTGTGCCCAAGGTAATTTCAAATGTCGGACTTAACTCCGCTGAATAATCCGGGACAGAATACACATCTCCAATCAGATTAATTGAAAGCAGTGATTGTTGCTGTTCGGGGGGATTAGGGGAAAGTGTTGCAGATAAATCGCAGTTTAAAACCAAATCAATAAAGCTCACTGAGCTAAATTAGCCCGAGACACTCTCAAAGCAGTTAATGACAAATGCTGTCGAGCGTGGAGATAGAACGGGTCAATAGCTCAAACAAGCTCGATCGCAATCACGTCGCGTTACGTGGACGAGGCCGTTATGGCCACACGCACCTGACGTGTGCCAAATCTCCCCGAGGAAGACGAACAAGTAAGTAAATATTCCAACTGGGTGAATTCCCAACCGGAGGGAAAACAATCTGGCATCTTCTATCTACTCTGCTTTGCCAAATGGATTCCGGGTATGTAGTCTGGTGTTATGTGTGTGTGTGTCGTGGGAGAAATGGTCCAACAACAGGAGGTGCAACTATCAAACAGAAGATAGAAAACCTGCATCGCCATTCTTCCATTTAAAAACAATGTTTGTTGACTTTGCTAACTTTGCTGGTTTTTCCTCGCCAGCCTCACGTGCGGTCGAAGTCGAGCCACCGACGTCGGACTCTCCCGAGGTGATCTACGACGACGTGCCCGGCGAGGACCCCCTCTCTCCTGTCGAAGGTTAGCGCGCGGTGACAGGATTATGTGTGTTTACGACGTTTGTTCGCACATGAATCTTGAAGCGCGGCGTCGCTGACTTGTAACGTTTCCCTCGCAGACATGATTTATGAAGACGTTCAGAGAGACACGGGTCCTTTGAACGCAGGCAACGGCTGGAGCTCCAGCGAGTTTGAGAGCTATGACGAGCAGTCGGATAATGAGGCCAAACTACCTGCAAAGAGCAAGGTATTGTGTGTGTGTGTGTGTGTGTGTGTGTGTGTGTGTGTGTGTGTGTGTGTGTGTAGGTGTGTTCCTGATACATGTATTTGTCTGTCACGGATGATTCTTTATTTTAAGCGGCCAGGTTGTCGTTGAGTTTCCATCCCTTACAAAAAGAATCAAGGAGAGTGTTTCATCTCCCAGTCTTCCGCTGCAGCCGTCTTTATTAATGTACAGAAGTGGAAGGAATCTATAAAGAACGTGAGAGATCGGGCTGTCTGGGCTTTATGCCTCCATTGTGAAACGAAGGTAAACAAGAGGCATTTCTGTGGGAGAAGCCTCAGATCTCCTCTCTCCTCTGTCTCCTCTCTGCCAAGGCTGCTGTTCATCAGTGCTCCTGCAGCCCATCAACAGTGTTGCTCTTCCACATGATGGCACTGTGCACACATTCACACATTATACTGCATTCTCCCCTTCCGCTCCACCAGCCTTTAACACGCATGCTTCGATGCAGGCATTGGGGGAAAAACATTTTAGGAGTCATACTAATAAAGAAGCGTTGGGTGTTTAATCATTATCAGTGTTTAGACTTATTCTGGCCTCTAACACTATTTTTTCTTTACACATCGCAGTTTACAGATTTATGAATACGCTTTGAAGTAAGACAATACAGAGTTAATGCTTTTTAGGGAAACCGAAGGGGGAAAGAAATGCTTTGGTACAAAAAAAACAAAAACAAAGGAGTTGTGGTAATTACAGGAGGGTGTGGTGTGAACCCCCCCCTCCCCTTTTTCCAGGCCACTGAACAAGAAGAGGCTCTTCAGCTGCACCGGTCGAACAATTAATGAAGAACTCTTTTACATTTTATATAAAACACATTGTTTATAATTAGTCCTGCTCGATTAACTTTTCCCCGAGTGCACCTGAAGTCTTCCTCTCGTAGTTTTGCTTTTTTGATATTAGCCCTGAACTGCCTGCACCGCCCCTAACATCCCCTTCTGTAAATCAGTGGCCATTAGTCTCATAGAGCAGATTTCCTTTGACCAGAGCAGCGCTGTGAGCTTTCACTCTCTGTGCTTGTGATTAATTCCCGATGTTGTGTCGCTTGTTTTTGCCTTGATCACTTTGCCTTTCCGTTTTCCCTTTTCCATTTCCTCTCCTCCCCTGTGTTTATTGTTTTCCCCTCTGTCTTCGCCCCCTCGGCCGTGCCCTAAAACGCGACCTGGCCCCCTCCCTCCCCATGCCCCCCACCCCGCCTGTCCACCAACACCTCTAGCTCTCTCCTGACGGGCTCGGGAGCGGTGTGCCAGGACCAAGCGAGAACTGGCCATGCGGCTGTCTGGCAAACACAACTATGACATCAAGGTATATCTGCGAGTGAACACAGCGATATCACACCTTTTTCTTTGCAGAGCTCGAAGCAGCCAGTGAGATGTTTGCTTCTAGGACTGACGATCACCCAGAGCTGAAATACGCTGCGTTCGTGAGCTTAGCTGATTCAGAGGCTTTACTGACTTGCTGCACCCTCCTTTCCTTTGGACTGTGACTTTCTTTTTCACGACTGTCTTGCTCCCCCCCTCTCCCTCTCTCCCCCTGCCTGGTTTAATATCAAGATGCATTTATGGGACACATGAATAATTTAATCATATTCTGCGTATTTACTTCCATAAACACCAGTGCAACTTACCCCCAATTAATGACCTACTTTCCCGAAGCAGCATCATTTAAAAATACTATCACCCGGAGTGTATTCTGGGTGCGTGGAGTCTGGTTGCAGGTCCTCTGTGATGCTCAGGGTGGAGTTTGCGGTCAGATAAATTCTCCCACACTGATCTCTGTGACTCTTAATATGGAGAGACACGCTCATGGACTCTCTGATTAGAGGCTGTACAGCGAGCCACGGGGAGCCGCAGATGGCGAGATTCGTGATGAGCCCAGCGAGCGCCACTTCTCTCCAGCGCTCTCCAGAGGAGCAGCGTAGGTCATCAAGACTCCGCAGCATGGCACGGGCCCTGTGCTTTAACACTCCCTCGCTGTCTGTGTCTGCTCCTTCCCACCAGGTTCAGCAGCTCATGAAGGCGGCGAGAAGTGGGACAAAGGACGGGCTGGAAAAGACCAAATTGGCCGTCATGCGAAAAGTGTCCCTCCTGCAGAGGAAAGATCAATCGGGTAAAGGTCTGATCTCTTCTTGTCTGAAAAGTTTCCAACTGTTTGTTATCTTTTGGTTGAAAGTGCAACGATTTCTAATAATGGATAGTGGTTATGAAGTTAGTTTTTTTGTTGCTCCTGCCTGTTGACTTTTTGAATTAGAGGCAGTTTCTCGTGTGTAGAGCTCGCCGAGCCAAAGTCCTGTTAGATGGAGGAAAAAGGTTTTTATTTTGCACGATCCCCTCAGGCAGAAATGAAAAATGCTGTAGACAATAAAGACAGATCACACTGATTAAAACCATAATGAATAAAACAGGCAGTCCGTCTTAGTTTCAGTCGAGTTACGCGTGAGGGGAGGATGAAGCAGCTCATGCTACACACTATAGGTTTCTGCACATCCCTTGTCTAACAATAGAGGGAGATTAGCATCCATTAGCTTAGCACCGAGCAGCTCCGAAAACCAAGATACCAGACCCCCCCCCCGCTGCGCTTCAAACGAATCTGCGAGCCATCACAAAGAGGTAAAGAGGCCGGTGCTGCTATTTTTAGGTGTTGATGTCTTTAATTGGAAAGACATCAAGGAACGGTGGGAGCTTCTGGTATCTTGTGTCTTTATGGTGTGAAGTCGTTCTTTTTTTTGTGATGGTGTCGAATGTCTTTGTGCCAATGCAGAGATGAGAATGACACGTTCCCGTGTGCTGGCTTTACTCCTACAGAGATACAGTATTGTTTTGAAAGTCTTTTTCGTTCATAGGCCTTCTCTCTCTCTCTCTCTCTCTCTCTCTCTCTCTCTCTGTCTCTCGTTCCATCCTCCATTGCTTGCTCTCTCTCTCTCTTTCTCTCTTTCTCTTTTTCAGCGAGTACAAAAGTCTCTTCATATTTTAGAGGTAATAAACTTAGTGTGTCGCAGTGTCTCCAGCTGCAGTGAGATCTGAAGGCTGCTCCTCTGCTGTTCCCTCTCTGTCTCATTGTGTCTCTGACACACACACACACACACACACACACACACACACACACACACACACACACACACACACACACACACACACACACCATTTCTCTTTTTAACCTCTCTGTATTTGTCTCCTTCATTCCTGATTGTCTGCAGAGGAGGAGGATGATGCAGGATACCTGGATGTGGCTGTGTCGGAAATGAAGCACCCTCCCCCGCAACTGAGTCCGATGCCGGAGGGGCTGACCAACCACCAGGTGCATATCACACTTTTTGCAGATATTTATTTTTCTTTTCTTTTCTGTGCTTGTGCAGCGCCTCATTGTAAACCCGCCTGTTTGCTTGGCCGGTGTTAAAGCTGGTTGCAGCTTTTCTGTCTGAAACTGAAAGAGTGACCTGCAGTAATTGAGCTGTGGCAAATAAAAGCCCTGCTGCAGTCACCTGTGTATTCAAAGTTTATTAATATTGTATGTATACCGTATCCAAATCCCACCAAACTCAACACGGCACTTCCTTTGGCCCTTGACGATACTAAAGCCAAGTTTGAAGTCGATGAGATGCACAGTTCTGGAGATATGCCACAAACAGACAGATTTGCAGTGGCTAGATGTTTAACCTGCTTGTGTAGAAACAAGCACTGTTATTAATGTCTTGCACCTGGGTGTCGTGTTTAAAAGTAGTAATATTATATAGTAGTAAGTATTTTACACATTTTTATTTATTCTTCTCTTTTCCCTGTTTGGAAAAGCATCATGTTTTATAATGTTACGGCCAGAGCAGGCGTTTTCACGTCACAGGAAATCCAACGACTCAGAGACCGAGGCCTCGCTCGAACAGACCCTCACCACTTTGACTCTTTTTTCCTCCTGTGACAAACACGTGATCCTCGTGCACTCCATCAGCGTGCACCACGTTTAACTGAAAGCACGCTGCACACTGCCGCCCCATCGTGTCCCCTTAGCGCTGGATTCCCTGACTGGTCTGTTGTCTATGCAGGTTGTCAGACGCCATATCCTCAGCTCCATCATCCAGAGCGAGCGCAGCTACCTGGAATCTCTCCGGAGAATCCTGCAGGTGAGTTGTTTAGTGCCTGTTGTCCTCCTCTGCCACATGCAATATCTTCACCATTTAGCCAATATGAGTTACACCGGAAGGAGAAGTGGTGATATCCATCAAATTACAGAGGTGTCTCGGCATAAATAATCCTGATAAAACAAGCGCTCTGGTTTCTGCGGCGCGGCGTTGATGCTAAGAGAAAGAGACACTGTCAGGCGTGCTCAGGACGCGGCGCAGCCTTTTTTATGTTTTTTGGTGGGGGAAAGGAGACTTGTTATCGCGTAATCACAAAAAATGACAGGAGCACCTACTGAAATGCAATCAGCAGCAATCAATGGCTGCCTCATGCACCGCAAACTTCTTCGCTGTCAGGATATGATGTGCCACATTTGTTGCGGAGAGACTTGATTCTGGTGCTACGTGGGGATGCTCTTTGGAAATCTCTCTTCTCGGCTCACAGAGTGAATGCAGCGTCTCCGGAGAGTTAAAGACATGAAAAGATGAAAGGTCACGAGCACAATTAGACACTGAGGCTTGTAACTTTACTTTTTCACTGTGAAAGGGTTGTTCGTGTTGCAGCCGCCTGCCCCTGTTCCCTCCGTCGATGATTCAGTGACAGGTTCGCAGAGATAAAACTTGTGAAACATCAGGTGGCGTCTGGGTGGAGCAGAATTCTCTGTATTCTTTTTGTCTCTTTACTTCAATTTATCATCCCACACGTTTTTAAAAATGTCATCAACTCGCTCGCGGTGAATTCTCTGGACATCATCCTGCTGTATTCTCACGTGGAGTTTTTATTTTTGGGGGGCTGGCAGGAAAAAACTCTGGAGAGCGTCCTGCGTTCTCACACACAGCCCCTCCAGAAAATTCCAGGAGATTATCCGGAGTTCTGTGCATTGATGTTTGTGTTGAAAACTGTTTCCGTCCGTCTGGTTTAGCTTTGACACAATATTATCCACACTTCAGCAGGTGCCGATTCAAAGAAGTCATGTTTACTGGGTTGCTTGTCAACATCGTTTCTATAGGCTACGCTAATATCCCTCATGAGCACCGAGTGAAGAATCAGTCAATGCCCCTTTCACCAGGTCGCTCTTGCTTCTGTAACTCTGCTGGGAGCTGCTACTTTGCCATTATTATTCTGGCTTTTATGATTACAAGTCACCTTGAGTGCTGAACATGTTTGCTCGTCGCAAACGCTGCTTTACGGGTGAATCCTCTGGATTGATGTGCTTCCAGGCAGCATGACTACATTTCCTCATTATAGCAGATTCATGGGATATTTGTCAGTTACCTCTCACTTGTGTATTTATGCTGCTGAAAAGAAGAAGTTCTAACTGGGGTGATGGACTGCAGATTCATCTCAAGCACACACACACGCACACACACATGTATACACATGCACATATACCGCCAGTAATAAAAACCCAATTTTCTCTCCCAATCTCTCCAGGAATACCACAGACCGTTGATGGAAGCAGACCCGCGCATCCTGAGTCCGAGGAAGATCCGCCCCATATTTTACCGAGTCCGGGAGATCACGCAGTGCCACTCCATGTTTCAGATTGCACTGGCGTCTCGAGTGGCTGAGTGGGACAGCAGCGAGAAAATTGGAGACTTATTTGTCGCCTCGGTTCGTGTGCATGCTTGTGTACATCACTTCATACGTGTGAAATGGAACGGCAGAGTCGAGGCTTATTTGCTGTGCGACATGTGTTTGTGTGCATCCTTTTGTTTCCGTGCAAACATGCAAACCAAAGCCTTGCGTTCGGGGTGGAAACTCCTATTGTTCTTGACATTCTAACACGATCTCTGCTACCCCAATCTCTGTTATAATGAGCTACAGGTTTTTTAGATTGAGCAAACAGGGATAGTTTACTCCAAACACGGAATCAATTATGGTCGAGATGAATCTCCCTGGGAAATGTGTCCACACATTTTGGCACTAGAATATTACCGTTCAGTGTGAGTCCCTGCAGTGTGCTCATCCATAAGGTCCACTCATTATTTGCCTATTAGAGGGGTGCACTCGACCCTCTCCTTCTCCGCTGGCCATTACGGCTCTGTTCCATTGATATCCTGAGACCCGCCATCAAATGAGGCCAGTGAAAGTGCTGGGACTGTGTACTCCTCTCGGCGCTGCCCCCTCTGTCATGCGGTGATGTATCCGCACCTGCAGGGCTTGTGGTGATATCTTAGAGGTAGGATCCTAAAGGAGGGTGTGAGCAATGAAGGTTAATTCCTTCATGCGATTTGCTAATTCCCCACCACTCCTCAAACCGCCACTATCAGCCGCCTGGTGTGGGTTTAATTGAGGGGAGAGAACAAATGTCTTCCGCACAACAGACACACACAAACACACACGCGCATACATTCTTGCCCGACCTCTTAAATGGCTCGTGAAGGGTGTTGCAGTAACCGGGATGGTAAACAAACCAATTTTTTTTAAAGCACTATACTTAAATGGCCATTTTCCAGCCTCCCCCCCTTTTCATTGAAATTACCCTCGGGTCGGCCTGCAAACAGGATGGTTAGCCAGACGTTCAAGATGTCAGAGGAAATTACCTGACTGCGTCTGTGGATGCTGGTGTAAAGACAAAATAATCCAACGTGGCGGAGCAGTAGACCTTCGAGTTCAGGTAATTATGCTTGTGTCTGTTTCCACAGTTTTCCAAGTCGATGGTGCTGGATGTGTACAGTGAATACGTGAACAACTTCACCGGAGCCATGGCTCTAATTAAAAAGGCCTGCTTGTCCAAACCGGCCTTTCTGGAATTCTTAAAGGTGAGTTTCAGACCATTTACATAAAGTGTTTTTCCAACCTCTCAAGTTTTAAATCAGAGGAACCCACACGTTTTCTGTTCCTCTTTTAGTTTGTGTTCAGCAGATGCTGATTGTGACGAACCCCCAAAGGCTCCAATAATACATCTCAGGTTTAAAACAGGAAACACAAAATGAGTGTTCATGTTCATGTGGGTATTTTTACGACCGTGGATTTGGGCGACTTGAAGGGAGATTTCGAGAATAAAGTGATAATTTTTGGTTTTGTGTCATTTAGAGGAGAAATGTGGAGCATATTGTAAATTTATACTTAAGTGCAGGTTTCAGAAATATATAAATACTTGCCTTAATATATTTTTTTATCTTTTTCTGGAAATACCATGACTGTTTTGTTATTAAATGGCTTTATTCATGTGATATTACAACTATTCCTGAAAACTTCAATTTTTCAATAAGGTCCTAATACCTTTCAATACCTTGAAAGGACGAGCTGTATAAAGGATGGATCGATACAAATATTGTAGTCCTTATTAAGTAATGTGGTGTTCACTCACTGTGCTCGTATTAACCCTGAAAATGCCCAAGGTTTTCCAGGAAATTGCCTGTATTCATGTTGTCCACGAAATTATTCTCAGAATCTGACAATAACTGGCCTGTATTTTTATTTCTCTCTCACTCTCTGTCTGGAAACCTTTTGATAATGTGTCTTTAAAAGCTCACGAGTTGTGCGATGGATGGATAAATGGATAAATGCAAACCCTCTAGGGGATTTTACACCTCTGGCCAATCTATACGAGAAGTGGAAAGTGGAAAGTTTTCCACAACGAGACAATTATGATGTGTCCCTCTGTTTACTTAACATTTCCGATATTAATTAAGGACTGCGAACAATGAAACATTCTGCCAAGGTGCATAGACGGTGCCAAGAATTGATTTGAATATACTGAGTTTACAATTCCCTGCGTGCCCCGGCATTCATGCATGAGTATGAACCTAGATCATTGAGCTGTAATGCTGATTTATAGAAGCAGATCACACAGCTGACAGCCCTGCATGTTACTCCAGATAACATGCATCCCTTTCTGTCTGCTGAAAGCTTCCTCCGTCTCTCCCCCTGACTGTTGCAGCTCACACTGGCAGCGTGAAGGAAAACCAAATAATACATTGGTATGACACAGACTGGAAAAAGCAACCACACGGAATAAATGACATTATGTTGTTTTTTTTAATTATTGTAGAGGCTCGTGATCATGAGCATGCAAGGAACATTTGCAGGGATTGGGACTCATGAATTATGCGACTGGTTTCAGTTGTCAGACATCATGATGTAATGTGAGAGCTGCATTTTGCAGAGATGTAACATGGTGGGTAAATCCGTTTTCGGTACAACAGAAATCTCAAAAGTCAGCAACAGAGATGTGGAGTCAGATTTTTGTCGATATAATGAGAGAGGAAGTCGTCCACCTTTAAAAGCAAAATGACAAAAATACCCTCCCCCTTAAAAACCTGTCAAGTCTGCCATCCCCTCTCAGCCATCTCCACAGTCCCTATGAGAAAAAGAGCAGAATTTATATGTGCAGGTGAACATCCCATAATTTACAATGCTACTAAATCCTGTTATTGACAGTTTATTTCTTATAGTTGAAACCAAATGGCATCAAAAATAACTCTTTCTCTCCCTCACACACACACCGACAGTCACACTGACCATCAGCAGCACCGGAGAAATCCTACCTGCGTCGGTGGTCGTTAAAACATCCATAAAGATTTGACCGTCTTCTGCAGGCAAGAAGGATTCAGCATAAACTCGGCAGATTCTTCCTTCGCTGTGCTCGTTCTCTCCTGCAGGGGCGTTGTCCTCCACACCCACAATTTTTGATGGATCAAATACTCCCAAATAATATTCACACCAAGTGCAGTGAAAACAATAAATTGTCTTTTACTCTTTAGCTCACTCCTCCCTCTGCTTCTCTTCCTCTGATCAGTGTCGACTTTGCTGAGTCGCTGCCAGTTCTCTCGTTTGCTGCTTTAAACTTTCTTTGCCTTTCTGGCAAAAACCTTTCACATGGTCGAGTTTTAGAATCTGGCTCTTGAGTTTTTGAGTGACGGCTGTCAGTCAACCCGATACTTGCGCTTTCTGCACTGGGAAAAAAAGTTTTTCATCGTTTGTTTTTGAAAGAATTTGACAAACTTTATTAATATAATACGATGTTATCCGGTTTGTGATGATATAGTGTGTGACAGTGACTGACTGATCCAATAATGTGAATGCGATGACCAAAAACTAAAGGTATTCATCATTCATCACCGAGATAAGCTCAAATATTTATAAATTTAACAGACTGCAACATTCAGACAACTTTAGGCTGAGTCATTATATTGCAATCATCAAATATCTACTTATATCAGAACATCAATGTCAATCCAATTAATTCAAAAACAGAGGATAAATCAAACCGATACTCAGGTCTAATCTATGTGTCATCTTACGAGTGAAAAAAGTTTCTTTACGCCTCAGGAAATTATATCAGCTGCTGCACTTTATAGCCGATGATGTAATAACTCTGAAGTTCCAGGAACTAATCTTTATAATTTTTCCTATGTTTTCTGTGTCTCAGTTGACTTCAGCCTTGGACCTTTACCAACAAACTATATTTCAAATGCGTCCAGTGGGTTTTTTCCCACTTTATGCAGATGGTGTCACGATGCCACAGATTTGACATGACACCGAAACCATATCTTCTCCTGACCTACGCCCACAGTAATACATTAGACAAAACATGCTAAAAAAAACAAATATTCCTCTTTCATACTTTCCTCTGACTAACAGACCCTGATTTTCATAACTTATTCACCCACTCACACACCCACTCGCGGTTTGTAGAGTCTTCTGACAAGCGCCTCTTCAAGCAGGAAGTGCGTAGATTCCTCATAATGGCCTTTCTGTTCAGGAATAAAATTTCGAGTCTGTGTCTCGTTTAAATTTTTCCTGTTGTTTTCTTTGTACTTGCAGAAGAAGCAGGCATCCAGTGTTGACCGCATCACTCTGTACGGCCTGATGGTGAAGCCCATTCAGCGATTCCCTCAGTTCATTCTGCTCCTGCAGGTATAAACTCCTGTTTGTCTTACAAGCTTAAACACATCCAGTATGAGAGACTTCAGTCGGATTAAATATTTAGCAGCGTGGGCACTAATAAAGGTGCAGAGCTGCAGGGCTTTTACCTGGATTTTAAATTTTAGTGCGAGAAGTCTTACCTCACATACTTTTACATACAAGCAGCGAGCCACATCGGCTTTTTCGTGTTGCTGGCTCCACATCCCCTGCTCCTCCACTTTCTATTCCGGGCAAAGATTTGGATTTGAGCTTGACTTGACTAGATCTGCAGCAGCCCATTTCATCCCTCAGTAAGCATTGATTATCCATGAATTCAAAAGATAAGTTATGAATGTGAATCAGGCATTTTCTCCCAGCCCCAACTCGCCGCTCCAAAGAGGAAGTGGATGTATGAAATCATTACATTACCGGGGACTGGAGCTCATGGCGCCGAGCTGCGTCTGAGATGCATATCGAGACAACGCGGGACTCTCAGTGAGTCATAGATGCAGGATAAACATAGATATCAACATAAACATGGACCCGCCACAGCCTGTGGTTAGACACGGTTTGATCGTTTGGAGATTTCAAATTTATTTGAGCCAACGCTGCAAATCAGGGAGGCACACAAGTAAACCACGGACTGTGAATACAGATGGACGCATCTCTACTTCCTCCTGTTGGACAAGAATTAAGCTGAAATATTGCGGATTTGGGGTTTTTGCTATCTGGGGCTTTTCACGTCATTTGGAGCCAGAAGCTGCTCGGTAGTGACCATGGTGTGGATCTGAGATTTAACCCCGTTTTTATTACATCAAGTTACTGATTAAATCCAAACATACCAAATAATCATCTTTTGAGAAATTAGTGTTAAATCCATGTGGTTAAATGACCAATACTGCAGCCAGCCACTAGGGGGCAATCAAGATGTTTCGGCCTCACTTTTGGCGAACCCTTATGTCGTCCATCTTTATTCACAGTCTTTAATCGAAACCTAAAGGGAGTATTAGAATTAGCTTTGATCACAGGACTTGTTCGTATTCAGCATATTGGAGGATACACATGACGTCTTGCATTTATTTTAAATTGTTCTGTCTTTCTAGGACATGCTTAAGAACACGCCGAAGGGCCACGTGGACCGCCTGCCCCTGCAGCTCGCTCTGACGGAGCTGGAGATGCTCGCCGAGAAGCTGAACGAACAGAAACGAGTCGCAGACCAGATTACGGAAACTCAACAACTGGCCCGCAGCGTCAGCGATCGCCTGCTCAGTAAGGTGACTGGACGCACACGCTCTCCACATGTCTAATATGTGCAATCGCACACGCGCACATGCCCCAATCAAATCCGCTGTGAGCCCCTTTAACTCCTCTGCCTTGTTATCGCTGCGAGCCAAACACCTATGAATTAAACCAGCGTGGAGCGATCGCTTATATCACTTTCCCCACACATTAATCTGGGGAGGCATTTTTATATAGAGAAATTATCTCCCAGAAATGATGCCCATTATCGTCCCCAAACAGTAGCCCGCTGCGATGGCAGAGGTATGGCCTCTCCATCACCTCGCTGAAATTACAGTCCTGCCGCCACAAATCTGAACAAATGCTGCTCTGAATAAGACGAATTAGAGGGTAAATGAGACATTTAATTGGAAACTGTAAGAGAGCTATCTCTTTCACCCTGACTCTCTCTCTCTCTCTCTCTCTCTCTCTCTCTCTCTCTCTCTCTCTCTCTCTCTCACCACTTTACCTCCCTTCTATTCCCCACTTGCACTCGCATGCCTCTGCTATCGCTCTCGAGTCTTGTGTGTGGAGGTCTGTGTGGCTACTCCTTCTCTCTCTCCACTTACAAACTCTCGCTCTCTTCCTCTTGTGCGGCTGCATCTTCTTCTTCCTTCCTTCCTTCCTCTCTCTCTCTCTCCCGCTCTCTCTCCCTGCCTCTCACACCCTCCCCCCCTCTTTTTTTATTTCCCTCTATCAACCCCTTGCTTTCCAGGACTCTGAGATGAGCTGATTCGGCCAATCTCCCGCACTCCACACAGAATTCCATTTGCCGCGGTGACACTGCAGAATTCCAATAGGAAACAGTCGACTCTATTGCCCCCATAACCATCCAATGAAATATTCATTCTTTGTCTCAAAGTATCTAAGTCACCAGAATAGGACAGATAACAATGTGAGGGGGAATGGGTTTCACACACACACACACACAGACACACACACACAGACACACACACACACTTGCACAGATGCTTGCTGCAGTGCACCCTGTACCTATTGATGCCTGAAGACTTTTAAGGATGTATTCTTATGGCAGCCCACATCTTGAGGGAGCTGTACGTTTTTTTTTTTGTAGCCATCAAATAGCAGCTCCAGTCAGACTAATGATTCATTCCGTGTGCTGTGTGAGCCACAGCCAAAATCAGCCTCCGATTGCCTGCAGATGAGACGTCCCCGCTCTGTGAAATGTGGTCCGAGGCGTTTACTGCACTGCAGGTTGTGGAATCGACGCAGCCCGGAGATTCATTATTCTCTTAAATTTCCTGCCTTTTGAACAAACACAAACATCAAAGTGTCAGGATGTGAACTCCTTCTTTGGACTTAACCTCCCGCTCGCGGTATAGTGGCTTCACTTAAATCCTAACGAGCCTGGCTCAGATCGGCGCAGTGTGCATAAAAGTAAAAGTATTGATTTAGGCAGCCATAAAAGACGCTGGATCAAAGTGATTAAAAAAAGCTTTCTGTTGCTATTTCCTTTTGCCAAACATATGGATGACTGGAAAGCGCAGCGCGTGCCAGCTCAACACTGTAGCTCAAATTGCATCTGTTATTATAGATTCTTTGGCTGCGTGTATCTCTCTCTCTCTCTCTCTCTCTCTCTCTCTCTCTCTCTCTCTCTCTCTCTCTCTCTCTCTCTCTCTCTCTCTCTGTTTGTGTGTGGCACCGTTGGGGACGTTTAGTGTGTACATACACTCCTGTGATTATTTACTTAATGTCCCATATGTGTGTATATATATGTCATGTGTGTGTATATGTGTGTCATGTGTGTCTATGTGTGTCATGTGCCTCTGTGTGTGATCAGTTCAACTCAGTCATTCAGGCGCTTGTGTATGTGCATATATACGTGTGGCTCAGGGCTTCATCTAAACTCTCATGTGTATAACATTAATAGCCTAATAGGAATCGTCACAGTTTTATCATGTTTATATCACTTATGTAGCTTTATTTAAATTATTAGTATACACGTATGATTCATTCTCCATCAGTTCGTTCCTATTTAATGATTTGGTGAAGCTGTTTAATATGACTATTTTGGACCAATGCCTTCTAATGTATCTCACCTTCCACATGTCCCTATAGTTTAATAATTAATCAACATTCATGCTGAAATGTGATTCAAGGCTAAAACATGAGATGTTTCTTTTGCAGGAAAAGAGTCTTTAAATAATCCTGCAAACCGGAAAAAGCTGAATTCTGAGTTATAGATAGTTTTGTGTGTGTGTGTCTGTGTGGTTACACTCTGGCCTGGTGTCTTTTTCAGGTGATTTAATGAAGGTTAATGAAGGCACTTGTGTTTCAAACTAAATATCAGCTGCAAACCTGGGGCAACAATTGATTAATTCTTTAAAATGCAACGATGGAAGTATTTAACCTTGTTGATATCAAAAAATATCGTGAGCGAATTAAGCAGTGAATCTGTATGAGTATTTAAATAAGTATTTTTACCTTGGAACTGCAGTGTACCAATTACACTCGTGTGTAAGGATCCCATCAACTTGTATTAGAATACATTCTCATACCCAAAGGCATCACAGGAGAAACTATTTGAAGTACTATCCATCATCTTTGTTTTATGTTTTCGGTTTGAACATGTATAACTGAAATACTGTGTGTTGTGTGTGTGTGTGTGTTGTGTGTGTTGTTGTGTGTGTGTGTGTTGTGTGTGTACAAGTGTGCATGGGGCAAACTTATCCCAATGTAGTTGCCCTGTTATGGTGGAAATCATTGTGTGTCTTTCATCACTACAGACGTGTACAAGGCAAAGATAGAGAGCATATACAGTCTTTTTCTCTTTCCACTGAATTAGCAGGATGTACAGACTGTAGTTGTGTGTGTGTGCTCCCCTTGTGTAAACATATACGCACATCTAAACGACCTTCAGCTGTATGAATGTGCCGCTAATCCCCGATGAGACGTCTGCTCCGCCGAGTCTCACTCCTGCGTCCTCCAGGCACTGAACTCGTCTGTACTGGGCCCTTTGTGCCGCCGTCTCCTTCCGCCTCTGATCTGATTGCTGTGTCCCCTTTTAGCAACTGAACGCGGAGCAGGGGTCACTGGTCCTTTGTGAGACGCTCATTGAGACCGTGTACGGCGAGCGGGGACAAGTCCTGAAGTCAAAGGAGAGAAAGGTCTTCCTCTTTGATGATGTTCTCATCTGTGCAAACATAAATGTCAAGTAAGTCCCTGTTGGAGAGCAAGCGGAGCTGCATGCCCTCGTTTGTCAAGAATAACTAACGTGTCCATAATTCTAGTTCTAGCATGAAGTTGTGTGTGAGTTTCTTAAAGGGGGGAGTCTGCCAAGCTGCACATTTAGGTGGCACGGGGCTCTAATGTGATGCCCTGGGTTTCACGGAAATATTTTGGCAAACTGCATGGTAAAGAGAGACGGCTGCTGGGGGGTGCCGGGCACTATCTGGAGTCGCAGGAGCTTTATCAGCTTTAAACAAATGCTAGAATGCCTAACTACAACTGCAGGAGTCCTAGATTACTGACATAAAACACTTTTTAGTTTCTTTCCAATTTATTTGCTATGACAGCGCCGTTGATCACATCTCTCTCTCTCCCCCTCTCTCTCTTGAGAGAAGTAAACAGGAAAGGGGATTTTGTTTATTTTGCAAAGCTGCTGTCAGAAATGTCGCTTAGAGCTCTCTTGTTCAGCCTTCAGAGTAATTATCGCTCCACGACTCATTCAACTTGAGTGTCCCGAAGTTGACTTTGTCTGCCCTCCAGGATCTTGACAAACCGATCACAATGTTGATTGTCTGCGTGATTACAGGAATACATGAATAGCAATGAACTCCTCCTCACAGCTAGGGGTACAATTTTTTTTTGGTGGAGGAACACGGGTGATAATACAGATTCTAATTCCAGTTCCCCGGGTCGTGTCCCTGACGTTTCCAAAGCTGCGTCTTGGTTGCTGTTTAGCAGGGGAGGGGATTTTTTTGTCTCAGGTTGTTTTCCCCTCTCAACTCCCATCTTCTAATTTTCTTTTCTCACATCCACCAGGGGGCCTCCAGATATCAGCAGCCTCGTCCCCGTGGGCCCCAAGTACACCATGAAGTGGAGCGCCCCTTTGCAACAGGTGCAAGTTGTGGAGGCGGGGCAGGAGGGCCCTCAAGGCAAAGACACCTTCTTCCAGCAGAGCGGGGCCAAGCGGACGGGTGGCGCCTGCACCTCAGGTAATAACCAGGGGGTGGAGCCAGGGGTGGGGCCAGGGGTGGAGCTAGGGGTGGAGCCAGGAGGGGACTGGCCCCTGATGTGTCAGTATTCTCTACTAAACAAACCTGAAGCCATGACAACGCTGCTGCACAAAGAGATGTTCACCTGTTGGATTCAAATTTCAGTTAAGGTCAGTCGTCGTGGTCATGAACACAAGGACGGATACAGTGGTGGGTCCAGGGGGGCACTGGCCCCACATTTAAAGAAATATAAAAAAAAATGTAGGTACAAAATGAGCTTGAACAAGGAACAATTTTCAAAATATATCCAATAAAGAGGTAAAGGTAAACAAGGAATGACTTAAATATGCACCTCACTGAATCAGGTACCTGGATGTTTGGCCCCTCTGTGTTGATTATGGCCCCCGATTTAGAAAAATTCCCAAACCATAAGCAGTCGTATCTCGTTCCTCTCCCACTTGTGTCATTCTCGAGGTTAATCTCATCACTCGCACTGACTCGACTAGTCTCAGCACCTTTCTCTGACTCAGCGAGGCTAATCTGTTTCCGCTCGCCAGTGTCCCGCGGAGGGCTGGAGATGCATCCGCGCTGCTTGTCACTCTGATTGAGGATGTGTTTGTGAGGAGGATAGTGATGACGGTCACTTGTTCCCATCTGCCTGGGGTGTTTTATCTTGGAGAGCGATAGGGGGGTAGAGAGCCCCCTGCTGCATCATCCCCACAGTCTCATTTCACTCTCTGATAGACCACAAACACATCTAGAGTGGAGTCATCAATCTGCAGAGATTATTCCCTCCCTTTTCCAGGCCCAATTAGAGAGCCAGTAGCAGTAGATAGGAATCGCTGGTTGAAACACTCGTTCTCCTACCACCCCCTCGCAAAGCTCCGGTGTATACAGAGCTTGACGAGATCCCTGATAAATGTGTCATGGGAATAGGGCGATACAAAACCTTATCGGGATGTTATGGTACAGGCTTTTTAAAGTTGCAGCTCCGCGACTTAAATATTAATGGTGCCTTCTTCAGAGCTTCCCGTGTCATGCTCAGCAAGCAGCTACTGTTTTGAGAGCTGGCTTAGATTCTGCCTGGATTAAGTTTCCACTGTTTGTCAGGTGGTGCGCACCCGTGTGCCAGGGGATCTTTTAAGGTTAGCTCTCGATGCGCCTGGCTCTGCGTCTAATTCTGCAAATGTTAAACCCCCTTCAGGTTCCGATTCCAACTTTCTCTCTTCTTCTTCTTATTTTTTTTTATTTTGTACCACCTCTTCGACAAGTTGCAGTCACCTTAATCACGTCTGTGTGCAAATCCGTGGAACCGTTCCCCAAATTTTTCCTTCAGACAGGCCGCCCCGTCTATTTATAGTTCAGTCCCCCTGTGATGTCACTGTGTGGGGTGTGTAGTCTAAATCCTGCTCTCCCTCAGCTCACCCCTGGAGTCGTTCTTCATCTTCTGCAGGTCCTGGTGCTCTTCTTTTACGGGAGAAGCCTCCAGGCCTGTTTGTTCCTCAGTCTTCTCTGCCTGTGTGTCCGTCAGGCAGTCGCTCTCCCTGTGTGTTTCTACCTGCCAGAGTATGTGCTCTTTTTTTCTCCCGAAAGCCGACTACGCCTGTTGTTTGCTCTCATGCTATCTTACCTTGTTCTGCCCCCGTTACACCTCCCGTACAGCTATTTCTCTTTTGACCTGCTGTCAGGAGCGCCGTTTTTCAGTCAGTCCACCAGCGGGCTTTGGCGGCGGATCAGTGGAGGGTTTTGATGCAGGTGCTGAAGCTGCATTGTCTTTTAAATCCACTGACAAGCGTCACTGGCACAGCCGCTAAGATTGCTGACTTATTCCGGAGAGAGCAGGGATGGACCCCTCTGGGCCCTGGCCTTCCACACCACTGAGCTATATACGTGCCTGGCGGCCGGCGTGGATAGCCGTGTCTGAGTGTGAAAACCATATCCTGCCTCACCAACGGGATTACGCTTGGATTACAACTCAGCACATTCACCTCTCGGGCCGGAGCCAACAGCGGGCCCCAGAGGAGTCGACGCATCTGAGCAGGGGTTCAGGTTTTTCTCTGCGGGGAGCACAGGAAGTACATTGTTCTCGCTGCTCACAGCGCACCCCCGTTATATTCAAATGTCTCACCTATTGATTTCCGTGCACAGATGACAGATGCCACTGGCTGCCCGTGTCAAAAATCCCATTAAACCCCCAATGCTACAATGGAGCTTTTTAGAATGAACAATCCCATCCTACCCACACTCCCTTTCCTCTCATGGCTTTTCTCTCCAGTTATGCACGTGGATAGACAAAAGGTAGCGGGTCCCCTCGGAGGGAGCATGCCTCACTAAGCCCGCCTACTGGCCGGGCTCTTCCACTATATTATGTGGCGGCGGTGACAGGGCACGACAGCTCTGGAGCAAACATCTTGCAGCAGAATTTAATTAGGCGCTTCTCGTGGAACCTGCTGCCGGGTAGCTGTGGGCCAGGGGGAGCTGGGACGGAGCGCGGCAGACAGGGGGAGACACGGCTATCGATCCGCAGCAGGAGGAGAGAGAGAGACTTTGAAGGCCGCGAATCGATGCTGAATTTTGCGTCTAATGAGACACCTGCATTCCTTTTGGCCAGCGAAAGGGCATCATAGCTCCAAATAACAGTTTCTCCATCTACTTTCTTTTTTCTTTTTTTCTACTCATAACTTCACAACATCAAATAATGACAATCGATCCGTCTACACATCAAACCTCTTATTCGCGCCACTGGAGTTTCAGTGAGATCTTGCTATGTGACCTTCTTGTCTTCGTATGATCGCTTCATGCTGTCACGACGTCACAGTTTATAAGTGTATTTCTTTTATTGGAATATGTATTATTACAATTTACTCTATTCTCTATGTGCTGTGCACCAAAAGTTTGGAAAAAACAGACAAGTGACTTCTGTTGATATAAGAAACAACTCAAGACTTATTTCTATGATCTTGCCTTTAATTAGTTGGATCTGTTTTTTATCACCATTGTCTTTATTTATTTGTATCTCTTTTTATACCTTTTGTTAGTTTTATGTCTTTGTGTCTTTAAGTCTTAGTTTTATTGTGAACGTGTTCTTATTGATCTTATTTCATGTCTTTGATTTTATTCTAAAGCACTTTGAGCTGCATTTTATGTATGAAAGGTGCTGTATTAATAAAATGTATTATTTGTATTGTTATTATTATTATTATGTCGGTAATACCCTTGCGTGTCATCTCCTAGGTAAAGTGATCCTGGGGCCTCCTCGGCTCTACCAGGAGCTGCAGGAGCTACAACATGACCTTTCTGTGGTGGAGGAGGTCACGCTGCTTGTGGGCACGCTGCAGGGGACGTACCAGGTATGTGCGCCCGACTGGCATTCGACGACGTATAAATTGAAATATTACAACCGACAACGACACCCTGATTATAATCAAGGTAGTGCAGATGTTAACTGACTGAAAGACCAAAGCAATGTATAGGAATAAAAAGCAAATAAACCGAGAGAGAATGATCAGCCTCAGCCTCTGAAGCAAATAGAGTAATGAAATAAACAAAATGTTGGATAGGCTTAAACATTTGGCTTTCATAGTAAATCATTGTCTTCTCCCTTCGTGAACATTTTTTAAAAAACCAATAAAGACGGCAGACTCGTTGAGATTCCCCCCCCAAACTCGTCTGTTACCAACCGAGTGTGTCAGCGGGAACATCGTCTGGGTCTAAATCTTCATTTTTATTTTTATCGCTGTGTACATCAATGAAACGCTGCTGTTAACTGCTTCAATATCGATCTCAGCCATTGTCTGAAAATGCAATGTTAAAAACTTGCTGAAAACCCAATAAAGTACATTTCACATAATGCGCAGTGAAAAAGATGATATCATATAAAACGCACACGCTGCTCATCGGGCTCTAAATGGAGAAGCACACAAACGTCTTAAAGGTAAATACATATGTTGCATCATGCCTGAATGGGTTAATGATGCCCATGTATCTATTGTACATGTTTAACTCTATCATACACCACATGTAATGTGAGATCTCAGGCATAGGGGGCCTCAGTCCCACTGATTCTGCAGCTTAAGCCACAAAACTCACAGTTCATTACATTTAACACAACTCTACACAGGACAGCTTTGTTCTCTCAGGTTTAAAACAAAACCAAAAAAGCTGCTTTAGCTCAAATTGGCGTCTTTACAAAAAAAACAAAACAGTTTGTTAACAGACTGACCTTCAAACGTGCTATTCTCTCCTCTAAAAAACTGATTTCAGCATCACAAATTATTTATAAGCCAGTTATCCCAAGATATTGACTGAAAATCTATGAAATATGGAGTGGATTCTGTTAACTGCAGCTTACCTCGCGATAGCTCCAAAGTCCTGGGGACACGCCTAAGAATCACACAGGCACGGGAAGACAAAACTGAAGTATGCACAGTTAATTTAAATTGCTGGAGTCAGTGCAAACTTTAAGAGATCAAGTTTGGATGGTACAAAGATAACCACTGGGAAATCTCTTTCTGCACGATGGATTCTGGATGTTTAAAATGTGATCAAAGTGCAGCCTCGCATGCTCCTTGAATCATCAATTTCTGAAAGCACGGAGTCTGCCATCTATCTGCTCATCAACAGTGTCACACTGGCAGGAATGAGATGTTCCCTCTGATACATTCCACAGACGAGTCATTTGCTATGTTGCAAAGGAAACCAGATCCCCTCCTGCAGCAATCGAATGGGGACACATCCCAGTAGCCCGCCGCTAACGCAGTAACAGTACCATTCACTACACAACGCGGCCAGGGAGGCACACTCCAGCAATCACCAAAGAGCCTCTCAGGCTAATGGTGGCACCTTTGCCTTCCTGCACTTAATTAGCACAATGTCCTCAGGAGAAGTCATATTGGCCTGGCACTAAATGACTGATTTTCACTTTCCGCTCCGTTATAATATTGTCCACCGAACAAATAGACAAAATACTTCTGCACAGCTCATTGACTTCGGAGAATTGATTTGATTCTATTTGACTTGAGGGACCGGGTTTTACTGGTAAATGGATGCCGGTGTTGAAGTGAATTCGGCGTTACATTGGAGGGGATAAAAAACGCCACAACTATGTAGCCTCAAATAATGTACTGCAGTTTGTCTCCGCGGGTGTGTTGTTGTTTCTCAGTCTGCGTGTGAGACCATTAACAAGGAAGTGCATCTACAGAGGAGCCCCGCGCTCAGTATGCATGTCATGTGCTCGTGTTGCTGCTCCGCGACCGACTGAATGCTGAAAAACCAAGATTTAACTGTGTGTTTTCTCCCCATCAAAGAACCTGAACACCACTGTGGCCCAGGACTGGTGCCTGGCTCTGCAGAGGCTCATTCGCATCAAAGAGGAGCAGATCCAGAGCGCTAACAAATGTCGCTTACGCCTGCAGGTGCCCGGCAGGCCAGACAAGTGAGTGGTAGCATCTCACACTCAGACATAAAATAAGAGGTGAAATCGGCTGCGTGTGTTTGGCAAAAACACAAATGACCACAGAAGCAACAGCAAAAACACAAAAGGTAACAACTACAACATGAAAACCTTTCCCTGTGCTCGTAACTTGCTTTACTTGCGTAGTCTCAGTGCAGTCAGAAAATATTCACACTATTATTTTGAACCCTGAAACTAAAATAGAGAAAAACACATTTATCTCTCATCATTGTACACTCAGAATCAAAAACTGACTTTTAGAAATGTTTGCAAACTAATACAAACTAAAAGCGCCTCCAAGGCCCAACAGGCCCCTTATGAAACCACTTTTAAATTCACTCCATCTGAATTTTTTATTGGATTTGCACCAAATTGCATACAAATGTTGAAATACGCACTTGCAATGTTAAAGAAAGGGAAAACGAAACACTTGAACTGAATCCGCACCAAAATGTAATGGGTTCTTCAAGGTCACATCCTGTCACCTTGAATAAACTTTGTGATATTTCTGGGTTAGAAAAACTGTTTTTGTATAATGTAAGTACACGAGGAAACTAAGCCATGACGTGGAGGGAGCAGCCTGCAGAGCTCAGAGGAAGGATTTGTGTCCAGGCACAGATCTGGGGAAAGCTACAAAAAGATCCTGCTGCACTGATGGTTCCCGAGAGCGCAGGTTCCTGATGGTCAGACTGGCTGAGCTCCAGAGATCCTGTGTAGAAACGGCAGAACCTTCCAAAGAGAACAGCCCTCATTGAAGTGCATCACTCCGTGGATCAGGGCTTCACGGCCGAGTGGCCAGACGGAAGCCTCTCGTCAGCGAACGACACATGAAAGATCCTGAAGGACTCTCACTGCGAGAAACAAGATCCTCTGCTCTGATAAAACCAAGACTGAGCTGTCTGGCCTCAATTCTAAGAGTCATGTCCGGAGGAAACCAGACATGAGGCCTGGGATTGGCCTCAGTCAGGACACAGGGTCTCTGGAGCTCAGATGAAGTGACCATCAGGTTCTTGGTCACCCTTACCCCCCACAGATTACCCAGTTTGACCCGTCTGTCTGAGTCCTGGTTGGTCCAGACTTCTTCCATTTCAGGATTATTGAGCCCGCTGTGCTCTTGGGAAACTTCAATACAGCAGATTTTATTGGCACAATCTCGTCTCGGAGCTCTGCAGGAGGCTCGTTCCATCCATGTAGATTCATGTTGGAGCAATAGAATGTACAGAAGGTCGACTCCAATCCAGGTCTAGAAACATCTCAAAGATGACGAGAGGAACTGAGAGACATCAGAGCGAAATATTAAGTGTGTGTGGTATTTTAGTAATGGGTTATTCTGTGTAGACTAATCAGGAAAACAGTTTAATATTGTATTTTGGCATAAAGCTGCAACCAAACAAGACGCCAGGCTTTTTAAATGCAACGTATACATAAAAATTTTTCTCTTACTGTTTTGGCAATTTGCCTTTTTTGCACAGTGGAAAAAAAGTAGAATGAAATACAGGAGGAGGGAATTAAAGTCCGGGACATTGTGGTTATATACATGCACTTCTCTCACTGGTCCTACAGGACACCCTGACCTTTAGCAAATTAGAGGCGAGAACAGTTTATTCTGTCATGAGCTGGGTAATTACCCGACTCAAATAATTCATTTCCTCCCGTACTTGGATGGAATAATGATTACCGTTCACAAAATGTTCCTTTGGCTGGATTCGAATGAGACACGCTTTCCATTATGTTCCTGAACCGCTCGACTCTGATCCGTATAGTTTCAACTGTACAGTGTCGGTGCTGAAAGGACAAATATTTGAACAAGAAAGCATTTTCCTCTTTTACTACACAAGAGAAACTTTAGATAAATAAGTTATTTTGATTGTTAATAGTCCTCAATCTGTCATTTATAAGACTGTAGCTGGAATAAGCAATAATCTAATTCAGAGGTGTTGTTTTCTGACTGTTGCATTATGTAGAGTTTTCACAGCATTTCCTAGATTTGAAGTAACTTAATGTTGACATGAAACATAATCAGATAACATGTAAATCAGAATATTAATGGAATATTCTACTAGAAACTCATGATTTACTAATGTCTCATTAGAAATACAGTCTATAGTCAGAATATTGCTGTTTATGTAAACATAATCAACGATTTGACTGAATCAGTCCAAACTAAAGAACCTGCGGCTGCAGTGTTTCTCAGCTTCACGCATAATTACTGTACACGCAGGTTCGGTCGTCAGGCTGAGGATGTTAAAGTGCTCATCTTAACATGTTGAAGTGGATCCTGGTGGGTAAAGAGACTTCCACATGACTGAACACGTACTCGAGAGGAACAAAGATGCAGAGAGGAGAGCGGCGAGTACCTCAGAGTACTCGACTGAAACTGGGAATTGTAAATAATGGTAAATTTATAATGGATCCCATTATGCGGCTTCTGGTGTGGAGGGGATAAGAAAGAGGCAGCGGAGGACAAAAGAACGGGGAGAAAAAATAAGCTCGAGCCCTGCTGAGAGACTGAGCAGGAGAAGGAGAGGATAAAAAGAAAGAGTGAGGGTGATGATCGCGCTCCCCCATGAAAGAGTTGGCTCGGTGCCGGCAGGGCAGCGGCAGTCAGAGGAGTTGGCCTAATGCTTCAGAGCCAGGGAGAATCTAACTGTGCCAAGCCAAGCTAAAGTGACAGCTTGAGCAGCAGAGCTGTGCAGATCAGTTCTCCCACATCTCCCAGCTTTCTCATCGGCTGTCACACCGGGCCTGCAGGACCAATCTGCTTACTCAGATGTTTGCTGGAGCCAGATGTCATGCTTACAAGAGAGTCCCCAAAGTCCCCTTCGAGGGGTACCCTGTTAGTTGAGTTTCTGTGATAATGTCATTAGCAGTGACAAGGGGGTCCAGGCAAAGATTTAAAAGTCAAATAATGCAGAGCAGCTTCTGCGGTGAAATCATACTTGGAGATGAGCACGGTGTTTTTTCCGTGGAGAGGTGAGAGATAACAATGTCAGCTGAAAGAGAGAAGGCTCCTGCAGGGAAAATGAGTCAATCCTGGCCGTGTGATAGAAATCTAATTGAGGCCGGGCCTGGGAGTCGGGGAGCCGGACGGGCAGCGAGCCTCTGGGCCGGGGGTGACAGGTGGCACAGCGGGCGCCCAAACCATTCTGACACTACCCAGGGTGAAGAAGTGGCAGATTGAAGGAGAGATCAGCGGGCGGACTGGCTCCGGCGCTCTCGCCAACACACACACACACAAGCAAACACACAAACACACACTGGCCATCATTCTCTGTTGTGTTACAAACATTAGTAAGTGGTGAATTGACGAGGGCACAAGGGAGCTTCCACAAATCCCAATGACCATGTTGCATGTCGTCACACATGCTTCACACAATCCACCTGCACATGAGTAAACATGCATCTCAGACAAAGGGAAAAACACACACACACACACACACACACACACACACACACACATACACACACAGACACACACACACACGCACACACGCTGAGCTGAGCTGAGCCTTTGCTCGGCTGGTGAGAGTGGGACCGCAGCAGGGACCCCCTGTACTGAGTCGGTCCCCTTCTGTCTGGCCGCAAGCAACTCTCTGCAGTCAGGCAGCACATCACAGCCTCCACACTGCAAACAGACTGAATACGTGGGGAGAATCCTGACTGCCGCCTCAAAGGCACCAGCCTACGTGTGACAGCAGTTCATTAACATCCTCCTTTTACTGCGTCTCCTGGAACAGCCACAGACGCAGACACACAGGCCACACCCGCAAGTGATGGATACACAGTTCAAATTTCATAGTTTAACCAAATGTGTTTTGTTGCTTCATCCTCGTCTCCCACCAGCGTGGCACACATGAAGGGACAGTATTGTAAGCCTGGAGCCTTGTTTTTTTTTTTTTTTCGTGACGGGCCTTTTCACGGAGGCTGTGCAGGCTGCCTGCGAGGGGAATGGTAACCCTTAAAGTTTCATACGACTGGTTTGGAATCTGGTTTGTTCTGATGGAGAGTCCGAACAGACGTGCTCCCTGAGACGCTCTGGAGAATCCCTATGACCTCATGTCGGTGTCTGGACTGCAGAGGGGCTTCTCTGATCATCACTTATGTATGAGCAGGGCTGTGCTGTGGACAGGTTGCGTGGCGGGATACCACTTCAAAGGTTGGCCCGCCCGAATCAGGGAGAAATTATTTCCTGCGATGTCTGGTCATGCACACAGCTATCTGGTCGTGTTACCTCCACCCAGGAGGTTATGTTTTCACCCCTTGTCAGTTTGTTTGTTTGTGGTCAAGATTGCACAAAAAGAACTGGACGGATCACCAAGAAACTGGCAAAGCTAGATACGTTTGCTTTTGACAATTTAAAGGAACTCTCTGACACTTGCATTCCACACGATGACATCTTCTTATCTGACTCACAGTAGGACTGCACAGTGCTCTTCTCAAGATGTTCTTATAACATCCATCACATTCTGGTCTATGTGATATGCATGTGAATAGCACTGTGCACCCACCCCCACCTTAACACCACCTATATCTCTGAGACTTACTGGTTCTCTTTGCTTTCTCACATGTAGACACAGTCCTCGACTTTTACCCAATTCCCAGGTGCAGTGGGCTTGAAACTGAACGGCACCTCCGACACATTTCCTTTGGTCGAATGGAAAAGTTTGTGGTCCTGCTCCAGTAATCAAAACTAATTGGGAAACTCAGCCCCTTAGTTTGTTCACTGAGGAGGTATTTAATCGTACCCCTACATGCGGTTGTCCCTATATTCATTTTAATATAGCGAGCTGATTTATGGTTATGTCCTCTTTTTGTCTTTCTGTATGGTGCAGATACTCTGAACCTCCTAAAGCAAATAGAATAAAAATAATCCTTTTTTTTTTTTTACTGCACTTTGTTTTACAAGACCACAAAAAAACAAGCCCGGGTCAAAACCTTGTACAGGCGCTGGAGTGTTAATGGACAATGTGTGGAATTGGGGAAGAGGTTGAAAACTTGTGGAACCGCTGTGAACAACCCTCCGTGCACAGTCTGGTAACAAGCTGCACGCTCCACCTCGCTGCCACTCTCACAACAACTCTCGACTCTCTTGAACAGAAAGACCTTCTCCTTTTCTCACATGAAGAACGCAGCAGGGGGTCGTCCGGGTCAGACCGACTTCAGCACATGTCTGAAAGCAGCTTATGTTGCCAGATTAACTGCTGGTGGCTTTTTTTTTTGTTAGGAAAAAGTTGCTAACGGCGTCTGCAAAGATGGTAAAAGTATCGACGGAGATGCTGAGTTCACAATACTTTCTGTTAAGGCCCCTGATGCCGATATAGAAGCTGTTCATGGGGTATTTATCAACTATACTGCAGCCAGCCACCAGGGGGCGATGAATATACTTTTGGGAAGCAGTCATGTCATCCATCTTTATCTGTTTCAGTGAGTCTGTGTTTGTGTAACTGTTCAGTCTTCAGATCGAACGACCTCCAGACGTTTGTGTTATTTTCAGGGCTCATTGTTTTGCCCCATGACGAGATCCTTGTTTCTTCCCTCTATAAATCACACTCAGTCCTGAATCCACTTTAACTCTGTCACCTGTAACGTCTTCTTTCACGCGACTTGTTTGTCAAATCCGTCCAGGGCGGGACGGACAAACTGTCAGAGGAGACGCTGAAGTGTCTCCTTCAGCTCATCCCCCTTTTTGCAGAGCAGTCGTTCCCTTTCGACTGTTTGTTTCTGCCGGGGGGTTGGAGGTGAGCTGGAGGATGGGATGCATGACAGGCTGCCACTCAGCACTCACTCCTGAATCTGTCTCGTCCTTGTACATTAGTGTGACGCGTGTGCGCCTCGGCACTGACCTGCTCGCGTTTATCAGCCGGACCTGGCTCCTCGCTTTGCTTCCTTGCCCCTTTCTGCCCTTTCTCCTCCTACCTCCTTCCCTCGCTTGTTTTGTTTTTTTAAAGCACTCCTTTCCTCTCGGCTCTCCTCGTCTCCCCTCTGCCAGCCAGTCTAGTTCTCCATTCCGGCAGTGCACCACACCTGCACTGCGGCTGTCAGTCAGCGGACAGGAGGGGGGGGGATCGGAGACTCTGCGTTCGGTTAAGCATGTTTGAGGCCATATGGGCACGAAGTGTTGCCTAAAGAATCCGACCCAGCGAGCAGTTGTATTCCCGTCACACCTCGTCTCCTCCTCTGTCTTCGGCAAATTGCCTCTGCTTATGTTTAAGCAGCGAATGGTATGAAACACACCTCTTTGTGAAATCCGCACTTTTTCAGCACGTCAAGGAAGTTTGAGATCTTACTTACTTTATTCTGTTCCTGTCAGCGATCTCTCTCTCTCTCTCTCTCTCTCTCTCTCTCTCTCTCTCCCCCTCTCCCTCCCTCCCTCCCTCTCTGTGTGTCTGTCTCAGCCATTTTCTTCCTTCCTCCATGAAAAGAAAATGAATTTGCAGCGGCAGAACTCCAGGCTGTTCACCGCTCTCCACTCAGTTACCTTCTAATGATGTCTGCTGATGTCTGATTGTGACGTACATACATAACATGTGTCTGAAGAACCCCCACACACTCTGCCCTTCCACTTCCCTTGTCTCTCTTTCATCGCCCCCCCACCTCCCAGGTGACTGAGAAATGGCCGTTATTTCAGAAAGCTACTTAGTGCTTTAAAAACTCGTCCTTGACTCGACAGCTTGCTGGTAGTTCCAATAAAGGCTGATCAATCCGGACAGCAGAGTGCTGCTGTCAATGCATAGACACCGGCTGAGTCACTGCTAACGCAGGGGCCACGCTGCCTGTCTCACTTTAGCCTGTTAATCATTAAGAGGTTATTTTTACTTCAGTTGACAGCAGAGAGTCAAATATTTAAACACCGCTGGTCGAACAAGGTGACTCTTCAGGCGCTAAATGTTGAGATAAGGATTTAACAAGCAGGAAATGGGTTTGTATGTTTCTATAGCCTCAACTCACCCATAACTCCTTACCCCCAAACATCTGTTCTTGCTCTATGTATCTGTGGTGACCGGGTACGATCTCAAGTACATCAAAATGGACAAAAACGTCCTGTAGTGAATACCTTCTCAGTGGCTTTGCTTCTTGTAAAAAGTGCTGAAAAGTATTAGCTTTTGAAAACCACAAGCTAGGTACGTCGTGGAGTTAAAAGCAGTGTTTATCTCCAGGAAACATTTGAAATAATAAGAATTTTAAACCGAGTTTGGCGAATTTGTTGCAGCAGCCACTCTTTTGGTTCAGTCAACTGAGGATCATGGGTAATTTCCACCTTTCAGTTGTATTTCAGAGTGGGACTACGCAGTCAGAGCTCTGCACAATGCATTGATAGGCTTTTTATTTTCTCTACATGAAAACCACTTAATCGCCCCAGCACAGCGCCCATCATAATTACTGGAATACTGGTGTTCTTTAAAAGTTACACAATGATGCTTTAACAGAATCTGGTTGGTTTTAAGTGTCAGTCGACTTCACTGGGAAAAAAACCCACTTTAAACCACTTTGCTGGGGCAGAGACCTTGAATTCTGAGACCCTTTCATTATTGACTCTGGTATTGATGGAGGTTGAGTTTTTATCTTGTGGAACTCACTTAAATCACTCACATAAGACAAAATAATAAATGCAGAGAAAAATGCAGAGAAAAAGACATAGGATTTGACCTGAGTACTGAGACTTATAAGCTTGTTTGTACAGAAAATAATTGATTCGCTCATAAATGCATCACAAATATTGTCTCACGGTTTTTCTACGTCACAGCAGCAGCGTTGGCCAAGTCTCATTTCATGTTGGCACGTAGTGAGACCTGAGCTAAATCTGTCTCAGACAGCAGAGTGTTTGAGGAGGGGTGAGGGGCTGCATGGAAGGATCAGGCTATAAAAACACACTGTGTGTGCGTGTGTGACATTTATTTGTTTACATCTTGGCTTTGTGGCCCAGCACCGGTTACCGTGGGGATGAAGGAGACACAACACCCGGTGGCCTGGGGTAGAATATACGTGAGACAATCTCAAATGATTGTGTAGTTCTCAGTCTGCGCCAATGAAGTCACTCGTACCTTGAAATTGATGTAATAACTGACTGAACTGTCAGAAACCTGATTGCTGAATATCTGAATAATTATCAGTTAACGATACATCACCTTGACTTAAAACCATTCAATTGAAATTTCCATAATTCTGATAGAAATAAAGGGCAGTCTCTGGTCATTTTAATATTAAAATCGATTTTATTTTATATACTTTATTACAATCTCTACAGGCACCGTATTGTCCAGTACTTCACATCCTGAATGAATACATGCCCAGAATGAATTATATATTGCTCTGAGGCTTTTGTGCACAAATAAAAACATCAACAAAGGTAAAAGCATTTTCATTGTTATAATGTCGTCTTGTTTAAATTGTTAAGTTCATTATTAGAAACAAATCAACACTTGTTTTGTTTTTGTGAATCTGCACATTTTTCTACATGAGCGGAACAAAGAAACATCCATTAATGCACAACATATTTACGACGGAGGCGAAATGCAAATCCGAGCACGGAGATGTGTGATCCAGCGTGTTGTAAGGCCTTGAGCAAACTGTGTTCCCTGTTCATGATTTACATTGAAGAGGACGGGTATTTTTCACCCCTGTGAAACAATAACCTACAGGATTGTAATGGAAACACAAGCATAGATTAATCAGTGTGAATGAAACAACATCTGTCTTTTGAGAACTGTAATAGGTGACCTGTTAAGTTGTATTTATATTAGTTTGATTATGATTAATGCATGAGTTCATATCAGAATATTAGATATCACGGAATGAAGGAACAATATTAAATATTAAACAGTCACCTCCCTGCAAGCTTGAAAAGGTTCCTTTGAAAACTTTGTTCCGTGAGCCTTTGCAGATGATATCAGGAGCACTGGGATTGAACTCGTGGCTTTTTGCACTGGATCCCAGTTTCAAGGTGGAGAAGGTTCATAGAAAGTTTTCACGTACTCTTACACTTCTCTCTCCATTTTGTATGTTTGCTATTTATCAATATCGTCAACACCGTTATTCACGACATTAACCAATACATTTTGGCCACTGCAGTGGGACTCAACCCTCCCTCGTGCCGGCTCGTTCACCCAGTAGAGGCTTGAGTCGTCCTGCAGCAGCCGCAGGTTCTGCTCCCTCACCACTGACCCACAATTCTATTATTTCCCCAACTGGGAACACTGCTTTTGGACAAAACATCCATAATTACTGTGTTTCTAGTCTTTTTGTTACCAATGGTGATGCTACACACACACACACACACACACACACACACACACACACACACACACACACACACACACACACACACACACACACACACTCACACCCACTCTAAGTTCTGTCCTCCCACTCTGTCTGAACCTGAACCAGCATCAGAAAGCTCTCACTTATCGGAGCCTGTACTGTTTGTGCCTGATCTCAGCAGAACTCGCACATTAGTGGCATTTTAAGCATGGGAGCCCATCAAGAAGCAATTTGCTGTGACCCCGCTGTGTAATCATCACAACCCACCGACGTGCGGGCTGGAATCACAAAGCCTCGGCTTACCAGACTGAACCTCAGTTGAAACTACAAGCAGACAAGACACTGGTCTGACAGAGGAAGTCTTGCGGTTTGAAGAGGAAGCTTTGTCCTCCCTGTTGGTTCCCAGTTTGCTGACGGTTTTGTACTATTTGTTTTTATGCAGCACATTTTGAGTATATGTCAAAAATACACTTTTCTCCTTTTATGTTGCTGGACTGCAACAGCTGGACGAGCCCGGGAAACATGTGTGAGACTGACTGAGTGATGGAGGTACCTCAGTTGTTGTTAGTTGGTTGATTGTTGGTTGATCAGTGTCAGTAACCGCTGATTCGGCTCAAACACTTTCTATTACATCATCAGGGAGCGTTTACCGTGGACCATCGATAAAGATGGACGACATGACTGCTCCCCTAAAGTGAAGCCAAAGCGTCTTGATCGCCACCTGGTGGCTGGCTGCAGTATAGGTCGTAAATCCTGCTGTAAAACGCCATGATTGACAGCTCAGACTGACTCACGATTGGTCAAGCAAGAGTCTCAGCAGGACCTTGCTACCGTAGCTCCGCCCCCCAATTGTTACAGCGCAGACTGGCTCCAAATGTGCAAGATGGCAGTGTTTGTATAACGATATTTCGGCTTCATTTCTGGACAGTGGGAGGAGGTGGAGACGCAGCATTTATCTGTATGTACAGTCCATGGAGTTCATGGGTAGAGTTGCTGCTAGTTTACCAAGTTTCAGACCTTTTTCTTTTCTACTTTCCGAAAAAGAACATCACCAACACCGCCCTGCATGGGCTCGCTTCCCTCCACAGCTGTTGTCTTTAACTTTAGTCTCCGGTGGTTTCGTCAGAAGTCGCTGTTTTTAATACTTGTTACTTTTAGAAACATGTTAATGAATATAAAAACATAAATTTGATGAGGAGAGAAGGAAACAAATAAGATAACGAGGAGGGATAATGGAAATACGTAAATACGGCACAATGACTGAATATGTTAATAAACATATTACATGATAATGACGTGCTGACCTTTCGAGCAGGTTTTAGCTGCTTTGCATTAAAAGCAGTTGTTTCCATAATGATCCTAACTACAACCGCAATTTTGCACAATGACAATAAACACTGCAGCAGTACAGTCGTTATGAACCATTATGATTTTCTGGACTCTATCTGCAGACACAGGAGCAGAGACAGGAGAAGTTTTAATATAAAAACTTGCAGGAAAGAGAGAACTGCGGCCGGCAGGCAGCCTGGATGTATGTGAGTTTCTGTTCCAGTGAGCAGGGCAGACTGAGGTTCAACTGAGTCCAGCTGATCTCCAAATGACGGAGCACAGCAGGCAGCCATTCAAACTACTCCGGTTTCCAATCCAGAGACCCGACAAACAGTTTGGCTGGAAGTGTCAGAGCAGGGCGGCGGGTGGTGGACTCGGGCACAGGTGCACGGACTTTAAGAATTGCAGGAAAAAAAAGAGACCGGCAAAGTAGAATCTATCACAAAGGCAAAAGGCAGAGGGCAGCCGCAGTGTTAGGACCACAGAGTGTGACTGAGCGACCTGGGGGAACCGGTGGGTTGAACAGGGGTCACATGGTGAATCAGGCCTGTTGATTGGAATAGAAGCTGAGTCACAGGTGTGTGTGAGTCGTCCCGAAGCCGCGTCCAGCCAGGAGGACACACACATGCTGTTGACTTATTCAGACGGTTGTCTTCTCGGGCTAATATCAGAACAGTGGTGTCCTTGTAAATGTTTCTGTTGTTTCACTCTTGAAAAACAGATCTTACAGACTGTGTAAAAGGCCATAATCACACTTTAACGTTCTCCATTCAAATAGAAATCACCTGCAATGAATGAACACATAATTATCTGACCCTGAAATATACGAGAACCATACGTTTCTGGAAGAAAAACATATTATTATTATAATAAACGTATTATTATCTTTTACTCACGTCCTTCCTCTTCAAACTCCAGTGTTCTCTTCGTCTCCTCTGTTCTGACCTGTTGAAACATGTATTTTCTGTCCATGTGATGTGTGTTTGCACCTGATCCTGAGCGTGTGTGTGTTTCCATCGGTGTTTTCCTGCAGGTCAGGGCGTCCTGTTAGTTTCATGATGGTCTTCAACACTCCCAACCCCCTGAGTAAGATCTCCTGGGTCAACCGACTGCACTTGTCCAAGATCGCACTACGTAAGTACACACACACGCACACATGCACACACACACACGGGCATATACACACACCAGAGAGGATTACTATGTGTTTTTCTATTTAAACAGCCTGATGTAATGCAGTGAAATACAATAACAATGTTTAAGTCAGAGGCTCAGACGCATCATCAGTGTTTGCTTCACAATGTATCTATTCCACCTTATATAATCTCAATGGAAGAGAAACTCTCAACTGGGTCATGTGGAGTTTATGTGCTGAGGGAAAAAGGCACAAACTGTTAAACTGTGTTGAATTAATAACCTCGTGTCTCTGATGTAAAAGAACAAACTTAACATTCAGGAAATCTTGTGTTGCGTCACACACAAGGTCGTCAATTCAGTGCTTTCACTTGCTCGTAAATCTACATCTGCCTAAGCAGCGGACCCAATTCATGGAGGAAATAGAAGTGTCCAGACCCTGCCCAGCAGGGAGCAGCACCGTTCTTTTTTCTATCCGCCGAACCTCCCTCCTCCACCCCGTGCCCTGCTCTGCCCAGGCCTCAGCCCGCCACGCAGTCTGACCACGCTGCAGCGCAGGAGGTCGTCCTCTCCTGGGCTCATCAATGCACGCTGTCATCCCGTGGCAAAAGCAGAGATGGCACCGCTGAGGACATTAATCTGCTTATTTGGCCATGATGGCACGCATATTCAGCCCACTCACCACCCCGGTCCCCTTTCCCCATCCTTTCCCTCTCCCTGTGTCGCCTTGAGCCCTCTTCCTTGTCACACACATTTTATTCTGGGTTTGTTGTGCATGCACTATATGTCTCTCAACGCTGTGCCTGTGTGTGCAGCTCCAGTTGTATTGTTGTGGCTCCTTACCTCCCAGAGGCCATCGACGAGAGCATCGGCGCAGAAACATTCAATATCTCAGAGGAAGTTATTGTCGTAGATTAAAGGACACAATTAAATGTTTGTGTGTGTCTGTAAATACTCGAGCTCAGCCCTGAGAACCTCAAGGAAGTTTTAAGTGTTTTAGGCATTAAAGAACATTTTCCTTATACATTTGCCCACTGCAGATATATTTCCATCTATATTTTTACATCTCTCCGTCCAGTCGAGAGCACAAAAACGACTACAAATGCTCAGTCGTGGCCAGTTGGTGGCGATAACGTCTACATCAACAATCCCGTTAAATTCTACAGAGGAACGCTGTGGTTCGTATGATAGAATGATATCGGGCGAGGCAGACACCAGTGAGTGTCGTTAATGCGGTGCAGCAAACTTGTAATTAGACCGAGCCAAACGTAAAGAAACCAGTATAAATATATATATATATATATAACAGTGGTCATGTTCGACGTCTTCACTTCCCAAAGGGTCCAGTTTTTGAAGATATACAATTTGGAAGGCATTTATAAAAATCTCAGTTTTACTAAAATGTCTTTCGCGTGTTCCTCTTCAGTCGAAAGATTTTTGTCTTGCAAAATATCTGCATTTATGTGGACGCGGGGCTGTTTGCCTCCCTGTATCTTGAGAATCTCCATCCCTGCACGCTACTGTAAGAGAAGAAGAAAAAAGAGAACATGCAACAACGTGTTCTTCCCCCGTTCTGCTGGCTCTATGTTTACCAGCTAGGTCACAGAGGTGCGTGAAGCATTCAGTGCATCTGTCGAGTCTTCAATAGAGAACGCTGTATACGGTGTGTGTGTGTGTGTGTGTGTGTGTGTGTGTGTGCGTGTGCGTGTGCGTGCGTGTGGCATCAGAAACATCAGGCTGCAGTGAAGCGCAGCATCCCCAGCCTTTCCTCGTTGCTCGCACCTTTATCAACCGCACAACAGGCGCACTGACGGGGCCACTGGCAGAGATAGAACACGCCACGCGTCTCCTCCGTGGCTGCGATGTGGACACGGGAGACATTCAGAGTCAAATCATGGAACGTATCCACAGCTGGAGTCCTACAGAGATTAAAGAGACCATCAGCATCTATTAGGAGAAGTGAAAGCATGTCCAGAGTCTTTTATTTGCTCAAATACATTGAAGCGTTCAATATGTTTATTGAATTTCCTCCCCTTTCGTACCACATTACACGTGTGGAAAACATTTAACACCCTAAGACACGGGGTTCAAATTCTGCTGGAGTTTAAATAATGCACATTATTCTAACTCTTACACTGAGCGACTCCGTAATGGTCCAACTGTCAGCATCACTTTGTCACGCTGTCCCGCTGCGTCGAAGCCTCGAGCGCCTGTCACAGACATTTTGCTCCCGTGTGTTGAGATTAACATGAAATCTTCGCCTTATAAAAGTTTCAGATCATTTGACTAATGAAGGGAAATTGACATACCTGAGGTTTTTTTAGGCCTTTAGTTGACGCAGCTGTGTTGGGCAGGTTCCGATGAGAGAAAACCAAAAAAACATATCCTGCAATTCCTTCATCAACGTCCTGATGAGCAGTCAAGCAGGAGGAGAGCAAACTTTGAGGTGCGAGGAAAGGTGATAAAATAACAGCGAGCACAAGAAATACAACGAGAACTGTGGGGAGAAATACAGAAGAGTTTGAGGGGAGGTGAAGCGAAAAGAGAGGAGGGGGAAAGATCACAGAGAAACACCCACTGTAGCCAGGACATCAATAATTTCTATACATTCACACGAATCCAGAGGCTTTGGTCTGACCTGACATTTTGCTGTGTGTCTTCAACAAATCAACAAATTCTACACATCATGCCCGACACACAGATTCGGGACGTGAGGCTGCAGAGAGAATAAGAACCATCTTTACCCTTTTAATCTTTGTTAGAATGATGGACAGCGCGTATTTAAACATGTGTTTGATTAGAAGATGTTTCCCGTTAAGTCTGTAAGAGATTTAAACATGTGTTGCACGATCCAGAGAAGTTCTTTCTTTGCCAGTTTTGCATCTATGCAATATTCAAACATGGAAAAACACAGAAATAAGAAAAAACTAATTTCGATTTCAATTTAAGGATTGAACAAAAATACATACATATATACGTCTAACACACCAAACAGTAGAATATGTACACGTGGAGCAGCAGCAGTCATAAAAGGTGCAGGTGCATAAAAGTAATTCACACACTCACAACAGGTTACAGGTGTAAGAAATGGCAATAAAGAGTAAATACAGCTTTAAAATGAATACTTGCCTCTTTAACGTCCTCACAGTTACTTCCCAGCTGCCAGTAGCAGAGCAGGTGTGGAGCTCCACTTCACACCAGTACACAGTCCAATCGTTAGTCTTGTACACAAAGAGGATTCAACACAACCCGAAGTTTACACATACAATTATTCCCCCCCTGCAAACAAGTAACCGTTGTGAGCGCAGTACAAACAAACACAAATTTTAAAAAAAAGGAAAACTAGTGCGACACAGGAGGCAGAACCAGTATCTTCTGTGAGGAGGAGACGGGAAAGAGATTTAAAAAAGCAAACAAACAAAGTCCCACAGCAAGAGCAGCTAATGGACGACTGGTGTTCTGCTGGAATAAAAACACCAATATTTAAATAAATACCAATTAAATGATAAAAACTACACGACTAAAGTTCAATATACAATCATCTGCTGTCTACAGGGAAACTGGAAAACGCAGCTTCTGTTTTTACACCCCCACGTTCTCTCTACTGGATCACAGGGGAGCTTGTCCCAGCATGCATTGGGACAAGTGACCTCATACAGTGGTAATTGCAAATAATAGATTATGAAGGCAAATTTGACAACAGCTCTCACTAAAATATTGATAATCAATTACGCATCAACTTCATTACATCTTGTGGGACAATATAATTCCCACTGGAAGTTTGATTCATATCTTAAATACAAATTTTAAATGACCTCAGATCATTATGGCTGTTTTTTTGTCAAACACGTCTTTTGTAACAACATTTTTGTGATATGATATTTTGTGTATTTGATGGGTTTGACAGACTGTGTTTATGTTTTAAAACAGTTTTAATAGAGTCAGGGTATTTAAAGAGAAGAGACATTAATTGAATAAAAATCCTGCAGATGAACTGGATGCAGGCGCCTACACATCCCATTAAAAATACAGGTTTTAAAATTAAATGATTGCATAATGGGAGTTGTGGTTAATGTAATAAACTTTGCTCTGTTCCACAATATTTAACTTCAATATTGGCTCCAATTTAAATGATTTTCCGCAAATTTACGTGTCAGAATATGTGAAAAACTTATTTGTGGTTTTTAAAAACTCAAATTCGGTCTGAGTCGCTTGCGACACCATCGACTGTCGATCATCACGTATAATTCTGTGTCCGCGGCTGCACGGCAGAACCACGACACCGCACTTTGTGATCCATTTAAAAACAAGTGGAAGAGATGAGGGCGGTGTGATGGATTTCGTTGAATCCCCTGTGAAAACAGATCAGCACCAACCTGGTCAGGATGACAATTACATGTTAATTGTTTTACACCCACACTTTGCCTTCCCATTTAACCAAATGTAATTACAATAAGGGAGTTGTTGATTTAATTTCACGCATGGCGTACTGCCGCAGAGGTTTCCTCGTCGTTGCAGGCGGGGGCAGGCCTGCCCTGTGCTCGGCGGGGGCGGGGGGGGACCCACAGCTGAGTCAGCATTTCCAACGCACCCGACCGTGGCCTTGTTTAGTTTGAAATGGGTGCCGCGCTCCCGAAATGTCCCTAAATGGTGGACAGCACAAATAGCTAATGTACTCATGCATGATTTAGTGAGTGATTAGACATTACAAAGCTCATTTTCCCAGACTCATCTTCACACCAGTGTTTATCCTGCATGTGCCCTCAGTTTAAGGGAAACACAGCTACTATGTCTCTGTGCTGTGGTTTGGCCCCGTGTGTGAATATCAGGATCAGATGAGACAGATGCTCTGTCAGTGTTTCTTCCCTCTGGTGTGTTGTATAGATTTGTATGTTTTCATGTTCGTCCCTACGTATGTTTGTAGGTCTGTTTCTCTTCCTATGTGTGTTCGTCCCATTCTTGTGAACATGATTACTCAAGAATGCTTTGACGGAATTTCCTCAAATTTGGTTCGAACATCAAGTTGGACTCAAAGATAAACTGGTGGGTGAACGTCAAGGTCACTATGACCCTACCAACACATTTTTGATCTTTGGAAAGCAAAAGCTCCGGAACACCTTGAGGGAAGTTTGGTGGTCAAAGGTCACGGTCACAGGGAACTCATGTTTTTGCTAACGCGGTATAGTTTGAACCCACATAGGGAATTTCCTTACATGGCACAAACATTCACTTGGACTCAGGGATGACGTGATTAGATTTGGAGGTCAAAGGTCAGTGTGAACTTACTAAAGTCTGGTGAAAGTCACGATGGAATCACAAAACATATTTATAGCCTCTTGAACGTGATATCTCAAGTCTGCCTCTTGGGAATTTCTTAAAAATGTTGAACTGGAAGGATCAGCATGAGGAACGTGACGATTCAATACGAGCTCCTCCTTCAGCCAAATACTGAAGCTGCACTAGTTTACATGATTTCATATGATAGCCAAGCCCAGTGAGGCACGTTTCTAGTAAATAGCATTTGTCACTTTGAGTGGACGTGGTGGTTGTGAGGCCTCGGAACAGAGAGTGAGAATTAGCCCACAGCGGTGCTTTGCCAGGAGTCCTGGGGTCCATTAATAACCCGGTGTGCCAGTGCATCTTTTATGTCTCTCTGAGTGGCCCTACCGTTTGTGAAGGCTCTTCGTGAAATAGCCAGAAGCGTTGCCTAATTAATGGGCTTTCTGGCTGCAGAATTAATTGCTTCCTACCATGCAGTCCCAGCCCTTTCAGACAGGGTTACGGCTCTGGACTTTGATGGCCCTCACAAGAAGAGCGAGAGGCCGTCGAATCATGAGAGATTGCCGCCCGAGACAGAGGCAGAGGAGTGAATGAGCCGCGCAGAGAGAGAGAGAGAGAGAGGGACGGATGTCGAGGGGTGTGTGGGAGTGCGTGTCTATACGAGTGTGTTTGTGTGGAAGTGATGGTGGTGGAGGGGGTGGGGGTGAACGGATGATTGAGACAAGCAATCAGTCCCACTGCAGGGAACAGAGGGCAGGCAGGGGGCTGCTGCCTGCGGTTACACTGCTAAGTGTGCCGCTTCTCTCTCACCACCACCACCCCCACCCTCGCACACGGATCAATAGATGAGTGGAGTGCGGCTTTGGGAAGTTCTGGCACACACTCTGACACGTCTTCTTAATCCACTGTGTGATAACCTGTGCCATGCTGATGTGCACCACACAAAAGGCATCAAACAGGCGGGGGGGAGGGGGGAGCATGCTGCACTTTTATTAAGCCATGCATTCTGATTGTTTGGTTGCTATGGTGATGGATTTCTCTGCATACGTTAGCTATACCTTACATTTAGGTGTTATCTCTTTAGCTGTGTGTCGTTAGGTGTTTATTATACACGTCGAGGAGAAACCCCCACACACACACACACACACACACACACACATTCACTCCCCATGTGCTGGCAGGATTTTCCCTTAGTCCCTAAAATTAATCTGCCAGACAGCAGAGATTATCTCCCTATCTCGCCGTGCTCAAACATGGGAAATGTTTATGATGAGTAAACATTATCACAGATTTAATTAACAGATCCCACACTCGCATTGATCCATGGGAAATATAAATTGCACTGGTGTATTTAATTAGTCTATATCTTTGCCCCTGCGTGTCACCGGGGTTGATAGAGCGCCATGCTCTGCAAATTAATCTTCATCAGTAAAATAGACTTGAAACAAAAGCATGATTGGAATGTGGAAAGCGAGGAAACGGAGTCCGCCCACTTATTATTCCGACCCCGCAGCCCCACAGATGATGCTGTTAGACGCAGTTATTGTACGGTAGCTGCGATTGAGATTTGTAGACAGACCCGACCTTCACCTTTGAGCCTGAGGAATCTCATCTTTCATATTGATTGCCTCTAATTAACACCGCGGATGAATAAGCTGCGGCTCGGCGGAACTCACCACACCGTGGTTTATTATTTACAACATTAAAACAGTCGTAACTGTCAGGATCTGACCTGCTTCTGGACTTTGTGGACTTTCTGCTTGGCCTTGTTTTTTGAAATTTGTTTTGATTCCACATTTGCTTTTCAGTTCTTTGGACTTTGGCCTTGATATTTGGCCTCGTTCTGTTTTCAGTGTGTCTGGTCTTTGATTTGGATTTTTCAATTTATGTCTTGGCTCTGGTTTGTCTTTGTCTGCTGAACGTTCAATCGCACAACAATTGACACCATTTTGCTACGGTTTCCAATTTGAATGGTGTTGACCCTTTTTTGCTTGAATCCGTGTGCGCCGGGCCTCGAGTCATAATTCATCTCGTTTGGTGGGCGTGTCCGAGGCGGTGGCCGATCAGCCAGTACTCAGAAAGTAAAGTTCTCTACAAGTACAAGAGCCGGTGCTTGGTGTTTGCATCAATTGAAGAAAGACAAAAGCAGAGACTGCAACATCAAGAGTACCTTGAAGTATCAAACACAGTATAAACCCATCGACCTCGGAGGTTTTTACTCTCTCAGCTGCCACAATAGCAGTAACACTTACATGATTAAATAAACGTTTGGTAGGTGTTGTCCGTGCTGAGCGCAGCCTCGGTTTCCCTCTGATTGCCGGGGCTATGAGAAAAATTAGCTTTGATTGAAACAACACATTACAATCAGATCTGTGGAATAAGTTATTAAACGGTGTTTACCATCAGGTCAGGAGATTTCATTCGTTGGGAACATTGACGCTGAAATGACCGCAGCTCTGCATTAGTGGGAATCTTACTCCCTGTTTGTCCGCTGGCGTTTGTTTCTGCATTTTAGGAATAAAAGTTGCACTTGTTTCTATTTGTACCGGTTCACTGATCAAGTGGTTCACAAACCTTTCCTTTAATCCGACGCCACAGCTCTTTCACATCGGCCTCTTCACAGACTCGTTCCACAAAAGGTCATCGAGGAAAAAAATGATCCAGGAACTGTTGATGCGTAACTTTTGTCTCTATTTAGACGGTCTGGCACATTGTCAACAGCACTAATACCACATGGACCAACACCACTTTTAACTTTAGCACTTTATGCTATTTCAGCCTCTCCACTTTCCCCGCTAATGAGTTTTCATGCACTCTTCAACCAGAACGGTGTGTTCAGGTGTTGCAGCTCACTCAGACTGGGATTATCATATCTGGTAGTTTACCTCTCAGCAATTAGAAATGGTGCTTGTGCGTTCGTTTTGCTCTTCAACACAATTAAGTGGATTTTTAAAAAAGTAAACTTTTATAAAAACTAAATCATAGTTTTTATTTTTCCAGCTGAGTTGCTTTACAGCCTTTTTTTCCCTGGCAGCTGCAGAAGCACCTCCGGGGGAAACGTACACCTCCGGCTTGGAAGCACTGCACTAATCTACTTGTCAGTCTTTTTCGTGCAATGCATCCATGCAGCAACTGCCTATTCCACAGTGTAGATCCACTTTTATTAGGCATCGGTAAAAACTGTGGAAGTTGGAAGTGGATCCTAACTCGCCGGACTCCTCTCCCGTTGCCCTCCGGGGGGAAATGGGCTAGTTGAGCATGTATTTAGAGAGCTCTGCACATACTAGCAGTTACATGCAGGCAAGTGTGATTCAATGTTTACCTCAGCGTGCAGGATTCCCAGGTGACCTCGTGATCAAGCCAAACTGGCGTGTGTGTGCCTGTGTGTGTTAGTGTGTGTGTGTGTGTGTGTGTGTGTGAGAGCATTTGTCCGTAAACAGTGAAATGACAGCAGCATTCACAGTTACATTCATCGAGTGGTTTTCCTATCGATATTTCCAGGTGTGTGATACGCGGCTGTCTCTCTCGCTGCGGAGGATAAGGTTGCACAGTCAACAGGGATGTGTTTTGTTTCCTCGGCGACAGCGAGGCCAGCTGATGCACATGACTCATGACATGACAGGGGTTGAGTGAAGCTGTAGACGTAGGCTGGAGGTGAGCTGGTTGTGGGAGGTGTGTGGTGTCGAGCAGGTTAACAGGGAAACGTGAGGCGTTCCTGAAGCTCAAGGAAAAAAATTGTTGAATTGCACCAGGTAAAGCACATCCCTCTATTGAAGATGAATATTAACTGTTTATTAATCTACAATATGTAATTTGCACATTGGTGGCAGTGACTGGTTTCTAGCCCCATGTGTTACCGTACAGTGGCTGAAAGGATCTTATCCCCGTATGACTCCACATTTGGATCCACTAAATCCATAATTTTATTTGGATCTGCATCAAATTGCACAAACTCATAGATGTCAGTCCCTTCGATGTGTCTGATGTTTTACATCAAGATCCATGAATTATTTGTGAAAACACTCAAAGTTCAAGACGGTGATATAAAAACTCCTGGATCCCGGCCTTTGTCCGGATCTGCTCCAAAATTTGACAGGTTCATTCTTGGTTCATGTTTTGTGAAAATCCATTCAGTAGTTTTTCTTTCATCCTGCTGACAAACAAATAAACCAACAAACAAACAGACACGGGTGGAGAAACAACAGTGGTGATTACAAATCCCCTTTTAATTGCCTGAAGATGTAACATACGATTTGTCCTTCCATTGGTCCGTTGCTTTGTAAATCAAATGTTACACAACTGTCCTGGTTTTGCGATTATTTCTAATACGCTGTCATGGATAAAAGTATAAAATATATGTTGAATCCATATTCCAACTTTTTTATTTTCATAATAGACCAATGATATGTAAGAATAACCAGTTCCTTGCATCTGTAATATAGCGATTTAATGATAACATGGTTTTGATTCTTATTATGTCGGACTGGCTGCTGGCTTTTGTGACATCCATGCACTTCGCTGCCTGCACTGTGACACTAATTGGTAGATATCGGAAGCCACAGCAAGTCGCATGTCCCCGGCCCCTGCTTGTAATCACCATTATGCAGCTGACGTGAATCCTTTTTTTTTTTACCCCCTAGTCTGTGTAAGTCCTATTAGTGGTAAATGCAACACGATGTGAATCTTGTATGAATCACAGCTCGCCGGGCACGAGACCGGGGAGAAACTCGGAGTAAACACATGAAATAGAAATGTTGTCGGTGAGATCTTAATTTTTTACTACAGTCAGTTTAACACCATCAAAATGAGAGAGTGATGGATTCAGCTACTATTTCACTTCACGACGCGGGACTTTAAGGAAAAGATGAGTCAACGTCATAAATATCAAGTTTTTTAGTTATTTTCGGAAAATTTACGACGAGCAGCAAATTTACGACTGAAAAAGAACCTGGAAAGTGATGGATCCTTCTGACATAGATGAGGAATGTGGCGTATTCACACCTCTTGAATGTTATGGCTCCTGTGTCTAGAGGTGCAAAGGATGCAAACACATTCATAAATGAGATGTGTGTGTGTGTGTGTGTGAGGTGCATGTCCCAATTTGATGCCGGTTTCAATTTAGGTCCGTGCTTATCATTTGTTCATTGTTATTCATCATCACGACTCGGTGGCAAAGACTGAAGGTGAAGGCCATTTTGTGTCCTCTCATACCCACGAACCCGTCGTTCCGTTCCTTCCATCTCCCCGCGCGTCCGATTCCTTTAAATCCACACCCAGCATTCCCAAGCGGAACATTATTTTAGCTAATGTATTAATTAACTGATGAAAGTTGATGATTGCTCGGGTGTAGAGGAAACCGCTGGACCTCCCTTTCCCCACCTGCAGCAATCTGGCTGCGATTCAAGTCTTTTAGTCAGTGACCTCACACCTCCCTGATATCCTGGCAGGGAATCACTGAGGGGCGGTCGGCCCACGGGGCCAAAACTCCACCGCCCCACCACGCCCCCCCCCCCACATCCTCAAGAGTAATTATTAAAGAACACGCCGCAACTCTAGATGGCTGAAAAATATAAATGACCGTTTTTTAAAAACCTTATAATTATCTGCCCCATTCTCCGCAGTGACCTTGCTCTGAGCAGGACTGTGTTAGTCACGATGTTGTGCCAGAGATGGAGAAGACGCTAAATGTGTTATAGTTAAAGTCAGTGGTGGGATGTAACAAAGTACATGTACTCAGTTACTGTACTTAAGTGCATTTTTCGTGTATCTGTAGTTTACTTAAGTAGATTTGTTTTCAGGTACTTTTCAGTTTTACTCCACTAGATGTATCAGCAAAAATCTGTACTTTCTACTCCACTTCTATAGGGAATGGGCTGCACACAGCTAATACTTTTACTTTTAATACTTCAAAGCAGGTATTTTCTTACTTTAACTGAGGTAGAAAAGGTAATGTGGTACTCTAACTTGAATATGTGTATTTATGTGTACTTGAACTTAGATTCACTGCATAAATTGTGCAATATCCAGCCATTTTATGAATTTTATATAAATCAGATTAAGCATCTCTTGAAAAATGTCTTGTATCTCGTCCTGAAAAACCTATTTTCCTCAAAAGTTGTATTCTCCTCTATTCTTTTGGTGAATACAAAATGAAAATATCTTTTTTATTTCATGCATCTCGACTGGTGTAGGCACGCAGACACTTGGATTTGTTTACAAATGTTTTGAGGATAGAATGGAGGTGGTGCTCACAAGGTTAAAAAAACAGATGTGAGAGAAAATCAACAGCAAACAAACACAAAAAGGAAAAGTCATTGAAAGTTCTGAAAAGAAGCAGCCCACTCATTCCTGTCCTTGATCATTGTTGCAGCTCCTTGCTCTGTATGACCGTGGCTTGAATTTTATTGAAATGCACTCAAGCTTTGAATGTGATGAGAATTTCCAACGACTTGGGAGAGCGATGATACATTTCTCTAATTTCACTAATTTGCTAAGGAGCTGTTTAAATTGAAAAGGTGTATTTATCTGTGAGGCCAAAACCGGATGAATGGAATCATTCAAACAACCTCTGGTGCCGTCATTTAGTGCAAACTCCTACATGCAGAGAAAGAGTCGACCAACATTGTTCCTTTTTAAAAACAAACTCTGAAATAAACCAATGCAAATACATCTAATGTGGCCGTGATGCCTGGGAGACACAGCGCCGCTAATAGGCAGCTCGTGCCAATGGAAACGTATGCAGGCAAATTTTTTGCAAGCTGTTGAATTTCATGCACAATTTACTTTCTGTAAATTGAAATTGATGATCGCAAAAATTACATAGTGGGATCGGTTTGGCAAGATTTGCCCCGGCGCCTTGTCAGGGGGGTGCACCTGTTGTGAAGCTCGGAGCTGCGAGCGCCGAGATGTTTGCAACAAACAGCCGGACCCATTATTATAACTCAAATCCAGCAGTTGTATTTTTTCCTGCCGGGACCGACTCTCACTGTTGATTAAGTGCAGGTTTCATCACTGCTGAGGCCCTGTGTTGGCAGAAGCTGGCCTCGCCTCCTACATCAGGGAATAGGCCTCTAGCTGATTATATTATTCACATGCTAATAACGCTGTTCATATCACATAATAGAGGGAGATAAATGTCCTTCCTCTTTTTCCTTGGTTTCTGACATGTTGAAGGAGAGTTTACGGCCGATGTGAGCGTGAGCTTTATTCAGTCGGTGCGTGTCAATAAAACAAGCCGGTGAAGGATAACGACATTAACATAGATCCACCTTCAGGAGAGGAAATGAAAAAGTCTCTCTTTTCTCTCTCTCTCTCTCTCTCTTTCAGGAGAGGAGAATTCACCGGGCTGGTTGTACGGAGAAGACGAAGGGAAGACGAAGGCGCCGCTCTGGTGTCCGCTGCTTTCCTGTCACATGCCCGTCTTTGCCACGAAGTCACCAGAGAGAAAGGTAAAAACCCCTGTGACACTGGGACAAAGATCCTTTCTTAAAGAGCACAGATGTGTTCTATGCACGTGTAAGAGGGAGCGAGGATTAAAGGTGAAAGGGATCTATAGGTAGAAATATAATATAAAATAATCCTTGTGATGTTTTCACTTGTGTGGTTCATCTAAATTGTACAGATTATCTTTTTCTTGACCCTAGAATGAGCTCTTTATATTTAAACACGTTATATTTACATCAGGAGCAGGTCCTCTCTATGGAGGCAGACATTTTCTTTTTTACAGTTGCCCAGACTGGACAAACTTTACACCTTTTGAGTTTTTATGACAACTGAAGGCTACCACAGGTTCTCTACCAGGGGTATTCAGCTGCAACATGCAACTTCACCACTAGGTGTCACTAAGTTCTACACACTGAACCTTTAAGATAAATGTGTAAATCTTGATCTGTGACTGATGCTGTCCACCTCCGGCCATGAACCTGTCGATCAGCCCTCGTATAAATCAAATAGGAATGTAACACAGTGGGACCAATCAGTAAATCAAGGTATAGCATCTAAGAGAAAAGTCCCATAAATTCTTTACAAGCTCATTAATCTTTAACACTACATCTGGTCTCAGCTCGGATGAAAACATTACAGGATAAATCTTAGTTAATACAAGTAATGCAGAACCAAATTGTATCAGTTGAATGCATAAGAAACAGCTAAAGTCAATATGTAAGTAAAAAAATACCTCAATAACTCATGACTAGCTTTTTAAATTTTAATTAAATTATTATTATTATTGGAGAAATCAAACTGGGTGCACAAAACATTGTACTTCCTCTTTCTTATGATGATATATGATAATGATAATATGAAGTTTTCACCAGAACATAAGTTGTAATTGATTGAGAGGAAGCATGTTGAGCTTTTTCAATGTTTATGCCTCCGTGCCGGTGAGAGCCAGTGGCCGGAGCCAAAATGTTTTAGTTGCCATGTGAACGCGACATCTTCGGAATACCGCCTGGGAATATTTTCAAATTCTGTACAAACGTTCACTTGGATTCAAAGATGAACTGATTAGATTTTGGTGGTCAAAGGCTAAAGGTCAAGGTCACAGTGACCTTGTGAATGTGATATCTCAGTAACACACACAGGGAATTTCATAACATCTGGGACAAAAATACACAAGGACGCAAAGACGACCGGATTATAGTTTGAAGGTCGAAACCTTTTTTTGCCTCTTGAACTTGTTGTCAGAGTGGCTGGAATTTCCTACACGTGCAGAAACTGCATCTAAACCTTTTCAAGTAATAACCTCATTAAATATTATGAATGAGTAAAACATTTTAATCACTGCATCTTTATGAACTTGAACTCCGTCTGTGTTCAATGTTTCTAAACTGGCACTGTTTATGCTCAGGAAGCCAAGTGCCTCCCTGAGAGTCAGAGCAATTTAACTTTCACTGATGCTAACTTCTCCTTTTCGCCAACAGCAAAGTCGGAATCTTTATTTTCATAAAGATTTGTGTCGGCAGAGATCATTTTGCCAATTACTGCCGTCGTTTTCAATTAAATGCAATCAAAGTGCAGATGCTTTGCCCCAGCGGCTAAAAATACATTGTCTCGGGGATGATCTCACTCAGAAGTACCCAGACTATTAGAATTACAAGGTGACACAAGAGCATCCCCTCAAGATGCCGGAGGAAGCGTCTCGATCAATACAAGCTGTTAAGTTCTGGAAGCCTCCGATAGATCAAGTGGTCAGCAAAGGTGAGAGAACGACTAAAAGGGTTTATTCAGAGGAAATGGTTGGAGATCAATTTGCGAAGGGGTTGAGAGATAATATTTCCAACCACATTTTATAACACCATAATGTGGTTACGGGTCTTTCTGAGCCAGGCTGGTGGAGTGGGTGGGGGGTGGGGGGCAAATTAGGAGGGTGTTATAAAGTGATCATGCAATTATCTTAATGGCTGTGGGACACCCAAGCATAAATCAATGCTCCGACATTAGATTAAGACCTATATGCCATCCCGGAGTCTGCAAGGCCATGTGGACGAGACGGCGAGGGTGAGGGGAGGCAGCGGTTGGAAGTGTGGAAAGTGAAGCTCTGACACGGCAGGTGGGAATTTCCCAGAAGATCTCGCCGAAAGTTCTGGAGTGTTCTGCGAAAGTGTGTTACACCTGGCTGGAAGCGGAGCCAAGTCAATTAATATATTTAGAGGCAGTGGGAGCCTGTGGTCTCCAAGGATCCGCTCGTATTCTCCACCTCTCACACACAAACAAATGAGGCACCTGAGCACACGGATGAGGGGCACGACGGCCGTGTCAGTCACGAATGTGGCTCGCCATGAAATTGTTTCACGTGGTTCACATGTATGTTGTTGCTGTTAATGTTCAGGCTAATATGTGAGAGAGGGACACATTCATGCTCGCATTGCTGTGGGTTTTTAAAGTCCGTTTTCAGACATGAGCTCCAGAAAATGTCTGAAAAACTGGCCCTTGGACATTTTCTGGAGTTTGGTCACACATGTTCAAGAGGAGCTGTGGTGAGGGGGGGCGTCTGAGTAGAGCAGCAGGAGGCAGGACATGATGTATAAATTCAGAAACCAGCATCAGACCTTATCGTGAAATGCTCCCGAATCTCCTATTTCTAAGTTGAGTTATCTTAAAATGTATAACACCTCGTTTTCTGATATATTCATATTCTTAAATCAGATTTTTTGGTGATTTGCGTCTGTCGACATCAATACGCCCCCCCACCCGTTCGCTGTGAATCTTCCGCACATTGCTGTATTCTCACACAGGCTCCACTTGGATATTTTAACAGGGAGCTGGGAAGAAAAGTTCAGGAGCAACAAACTTAGACGTTTGCAGCCCTTCTGGAAAATTTCCAGAAAAGGTCCAGACTTCAGTGCTGCAGCTTATGTATGTGCTTGGTTTGCATGTTCCCCAGTATTTGTTTGTGATTACTTTAATGCATCACATGAATTGTTGCGTGATAGGAACCGGGGCCTAGGTATCAGAAAGCTGAGGAGGTAAGCAGGAGTATTTCTCTCCCTTTTTTTGACTAAAGAGAAGGTAGCATTAAATGGAGTGACTTTAAGTCCTTCATGCAGAGCAGACTGTGATTAGGGGCTTAACTCGGCAGCAGCCCTTCTCCCTCTCTGTGTCTCCATCTTCGCCTCAGCCACCGCCTCTGGGACACACACGCCTCTCTGTGCCAAAGCTCCGCAGCATCTCTTTCTCCAGCTCTCGCAGCTTCTCTTGGCAGTCTGAGTTACAGTGAGTAGAAAGGATGAAGAAAAGGAGGCGAGAAAAAAAAACGAAATCCCAGATTAAAAGAGATGTGGCCGAAGGGGCCGAAGCCATCTCCTACAAGAAATAAAGTTCTAAAGCGGCGTAGCATGAACAACATGCGCAGGTCACCTGAGGGAGCTCACCCCCACTGCTGGCCCGGTCCACTCAGGAGCCGGGCCTGGGCTACTGGGCGAACTCGTTAGGCACCGGAGATAAACCTTATCACAAGTCGGAGAGAACAGCGGGGCAGACCAACTCCCCTCAATTTATCTCTTTCATTTTCTCCCTCTCTCTCTCTCACACTCACACACACACACACACCCACACACAGAATCCTGGGCTATCGTGGTCAATAGACAATCCACGTCGTGATGGCCGTTGTTTAAAGAGTCAGCGCACATCCTGTCTGTTGAAAGATGGAACAGGGCAGGTCTGGCCCCTTAGGGACCGTGTGAGGTGCTGGAGTTAACGGATTAATAGGAGATGCTTTAGCAGATGAACCACATTTCCATACGGGAGAATCAGCTGTTAAATGGCACAGTTAATGACTGAATACGAAGATGGACGATGTGTCTCCACTTCCTCCAAATGTGCAGATTTGAAGCCAAGATATCACCGATACTGGTGCAGCCATCTTGAGTCTGCACAGTGGTGATTGTGGAGTGGAGCCGCCCATCAAATAACTAATAATACCACACGTACCAGAACTACCTCAAATGACAGAAATGTTTTTTATTAATAAGAAATTAATTTGACCAATGTTCTGTTTGCTAACATTGAGGAGAAAAGGGTTATGACCTATACTGCAGCCAGCCACCAGGGGGCGATTGAGATATTTTGGCTTCACGTTCAGGGAGCTGTCGTGTCGTCCATCTTTAAACCTTTAAGCAACAAATGGAAATAATAGATAGCTTGTGTCATCCATCTTGTACGACACTTAACTGTCCCCACGGTAACAGCTGAATTGAAGAATATTTAAATTAGTTTACATCAAAAAAACGTGTTAGCATGGATTGTTACTTTTTGATTTATATATGTTTTATATGTATATATATATAATTTATATAATTTAATTTAACTCATGCTCTAAAATCTTAAATACAGGTGCTCCCTTCATCTCCCTGTGTGACTCTGAGCCTCACAGAGTTTTATCAGCCATTTATTTTCAAGTCCGTCCCGCAGGCGTTGTTCGCCTGAAGCCTGGAGACCAGTAATGGATGTATTTATGAAACGCAATAATGTGACAGCTCAGCACGCTGTATAACAACCGCCATCGGATGGCGTCACATAGTGCATTGAGAACTGAATGACTTGAATTACGTGCTTTTCTCAATGCAGGACACATTTATTTTCTGTGCACTGTGTTTCTCTACAACCGCTCATTCAGCAAAGCTCGGAAGGCGATCGATGCCGGGTTCCTGCACCGACCTAACCGCTCTGAACGAGGTGCACGTGCACACTGTGTGTGCAGGATTTTTACAGTGAGGGGACTGGAATCCCTCGGCTGCATAATGACTCACAAACACCTCATATCTCCTTCTTCTCCTTCCTCTGCGACTCTAAAAGGTTCTTAAAGATCCAAGACTACAAAGACGTTAGAAATAGTAAAGGGACATGTTTCCAGACTCCATTTATGAGGCATTAGGGCTAGGACAGGTTTGAGGATGGCTGCTATGCCAGAGCTCTTATAATACCTTGGGGGATTTCATCATGTATGCTTTGAAGTGCAGAATGACAAACTGGGAAAGGGTTCGGGCTGCATCGGGGGTGAGCTTCCCTTCTCTTTCTCTGAGAGGATTAGCTTCTGTGTCTCCGCTCAGAAAAAACGGCAACGCTTGCTCACGTCTTACCCCTAATACACACCACTAGTTTACACAGATCACACAGATCATCATAATTCCTTATTTACTTCATTTTTTAATGTATTTTCCCTTTTGGAAAGTCTTGTTATTCAGTCTGGAAATCCATCAAACACGTTGTAGGTCATCTCTGTCTGTCATCCAGTACAATTACACTGTACTGGGTCACTGGGGTCTGTGCTTGTTTACTGGACTGGCTGGTGCTTTTGGGGCATGTTGTGCGTGTCCCTTTCACTCGCGTGGTCATCCATCTTCCCCGCTGATGGAGGCGATAAGAGAGCAGAACTGTGTATTCAGTTTGCCACATGAAAGTGAGAAAATGAGCTTGTTGAGCAGCATCCCTGGCAGCGGCGAGCACGGCGTGTTCACGGCTACATTTTGTCTGGTGAATGACTGATTTACAAACATAATGACTCCGAGCTCCCACAGCCAAGACGAGGGAACGGGTTCAGTGTGAAGGCTGCCGGGATGCTGGGTTATGAAATATGGATTAAAAGGGAGAAGGACAAAAAGGTGGCCTTCCCCCGATGCAACGCCTCTCTGATGATTTATTTCCTCTCCCTCCTTTAGACTGTTTATGTTATCGCTTTTTTTAAAAGGCAAGTCATCAAATTAACACCTTTCAGAATATACCCTCGCCGTTTTTTTTAATTTATTCTTCTTGAAGGTTGTTTGCTACCTTTCAGATGCCCAGACACCAGCCACCTCTCTTGATTTGTCAAGACAAGATGCCACAGCATGGATTAAAAGGTCGTTCTGGCCACATGTCCACCTGAGGTGCGGCGACTCTTCTTTCTCGTGCCGCAGTAATATCCTTCTGGCAGACAGAAAAACACAAACAGCTGGACACACGAAAGGCTTGAGACCGTTTTTTTTTTGGAAAGAGCACATCTTTCTCCTCCCTGACCTGATCGTCATCAAGAGCAGTTTTCTCCCCCCCCCCCCAGGGATGCTTATTAGAAATGTAATCTGCAGCACGCAGGCTTTTCTGTGACTATCAGGGCCAAATGAATCATGATGATGACCAACTGTACTGGTGTGCTCCGTTGCTCTATTTGGCTGCGTGCGCTTCATTATCGTTTCCACAAATGATGCTCGAATATGCCATCAGTGGCCACCCACCAGCATCTTAATTTGGGAGTCGTGGTAAAAAATGTGTTTTCTACCTCCCTTCAATTTGGACCCGCAAAGTAATGCATGTCCATGAACGCAACACGAGTTCCAGCCTGGTGGTTAGATTTGCTTTGTTTGCACTTTAGGATTTTTTTTACAGCACATTTTAATGCATTGGAAGCTCAACAAATATCCTGTTTTTCAGAATGCGAAGCAGAAGCGAATGTGGCATCTACAGTAAATCCAAAATCAACAGCTGCTGTCGGTAATATTAAATGCATGGATACCAACACATTTCCATGTTCTGTCAAATTGTTCTGCTAGTTTTTTTTTTACAAGCGTCCATCTGCAGAGATGTGTTTATTGTGGAATTCAGTATACCATCCTCCCCGGATCAATTTTTATTTATTGAACTGTGTTTGGTGAAATGCTTCCGAGAGCCTCACTCAGAGGAAAATAGCTCGCCTCAAATTTAGTTGTAAACTTCGGAGGCACTTGAGAGCTCGGTAAACATGCAGCACAGCTCCCTCCAGGAAACAGACCCACTGCTGCTTGTCATCTGACTTCCAAGCTGGTGGCGTGCAGAATACTTGGATGCAGGAGGAAGTGTCAATCGAATTTCTCTGTTTTTTGAAGCCTGGACCACAGCAGACCTGTCGCTGGAGCTGATGCAGCTCGGGAAGCTTCTGGCTGTCGAGGCTCGGCTCAGAAAAGCCCAACTCCAGACGCACCAAACTTGTCACTGTCACAAATACAGGGGGCAGTGACAGCACACAAGCGCTGAATGCTCAACGCTGCGGATCAAAGAAGGACCTCGCTCAGAGGTCAGGGCAGAAGTCAAACTTTGGCATTCGCGCAGAACAACTCTGCGGGACTCGTGACGCTTTCCAACATTTGGGCTAATGTTTTTCGGGAGTGTTCCGAGGTCAGACCCTCTCTGTAGATCTGGATCTCCACTCTGCCGGGCGACAGAGGCACCAGCAGTCGGGTTTATTGAATTTAAGTAATAGTTTGAAGGTACTTTTCAAGCCGGAAGCGCCGACTGCCAGCTGCACCGCCTCCCTTTTGTGATAAATTTAAGTCCGGTGTCGGCAGCAAAACAAAGATGCAAGACCCACAGAGGCAGAACAGTAACTGTGGTGGGTGGGCACTGCTGGTGTGAATATTGACTACATTCTAACAGGAGGTGGATTTTGCGGCTTGTTTTTCATCATTTTTACAAGCAACTGGAGAAGAAAATGTAGGGTTCAGAGATTATTAGTCATAGTTTATTTTTTACGGATTTCTGTTCTAATCTTTTATGAAACAGAAGTTGTATTGTTCCAAATGCCCTAAAGTGTTACTAACAACGTGAGAGTGTGGAGGTACATTATGAATGGTTGTCATGCTTGCCAATAGTACAGCCTTTTATCCCTGCCCCGTATTGGCCAAGACAGGAACACTGGATTTGCTGCCAGCTTAGGCAGCAAAGTTGTTTCTGTGTGTGTGTGTAGTGAAGTGAAAATATAGGAGCATTAAAAAAAATAGCTCCAATATTCAGGGGGGAATGCTAATCGAGTGAAGTCGTCATTTCATCCTGTCTAACGCAGCTTTTAATTAATTTAATAAACAGCTGTGTTGTTGAAAGGGGTTTGGGAATTTTAATTTGTGTCTTAACGACAAGATCCAGGCGGCACGGTGGTGCAGTGGCGAGCACTGTCGCAGTAACAAGGTCCTGGGAGTCTGCATGTTCTCCACGTGTCTGCGAGTGTTTTCTCAGTACTTCCTCTCTCACAGTCCAAAGACATGCAGGTTAAGGTAACCGATATCTCGTATTAGCCCCGTAAGTGTGAGTGTGAGCGTGGAGGGTTGTCGGCCCTGTGATGGACTGGCGACAAGTCCAGGCCGTACTCCGCCTCTCGCCCCAATGTCAGCTGGGATTAGCTCCAGTCGCCCGTGACCCTCAGAGGATGGATGGATGGATGACAGGATCAAGGTGGTTGATTTTTGTAACCCAGAGTCTGGTTTCACAGCAAGCGTGTACAAAAACTCCCCAGTCCGGTTGTTTTCTAACATAAATAACATACTTGTTGTCCTTTGTGCCTCTTGCACTGTACAATTCATCTCGCCTTCATCGCTCTCCCTGCCAATAGAGGGCAGTGCGACGCCTGAATATGCATAAACAGGGGGTCGCCACACCCACAGCTTGACAGCGAGGTCATTTGCAGAGGACCCTGATGGGTTGCTGTGACAGTTAACATACTAATTACAGGGAATCATAGACACTCGAGCAAAGCCTCAGACTCGAGTCCTCCTCTGGCCCTGGGTTTTTTTCCCGCTCACTCTGTACTTGTCAAGATAGCATGCAGAAACAAATTATGCACCCAGGGGGGGGAATCCTGCAGATCTGCTAAATGCGGTAATTCGGTCGCATTCTTCCGCTGTGACTATACATCAATGTGGAGAGGACGATAGGCGAAAACAGCATTAACTCAGAAGAAAGGGGAGGAAAGCTCTCTCTCTCTCTCTTCTTTGATTTCCTATTGTGCCAAACCAGTCGTTTCTGTTGCAGTGAAACGTCCTCTCTGTATTTACTACCTATACCACTCTGGATGCTGCTTCTTTTTATTGGTCCTGGCCAGTGTTCAGAGATTCAGGGACAGGAAATCTCTCCCTCCTGCTCTAATTTAAAGTAGGTGCAAATGTTAACTTTCCATTCAGCTCGTGTGCAATTCAGAAAAAAGTGTTTCCACTCAATTTAATTGCTGTATTTTGGAGCCGATGTCATCTTTGCTTTTTTTCCAGATCGGTCATGAAAGACAAAAATCTTCGATTGATCCATAAAAGTCGGTTAAATCATGTCCAACGTTTAAAATCGTGATATACAGGCTTGAGACAAAGGCCCTGGAACGTGGTATTTGAATAACCAGATTAGTATTTGTGAACAGTTGTGGTTTGCGTTCGTCTCATGTTGTGCCAAACAGGCCACCGCAGAAGAAGGATCCAAGGATTGTAAGGGGCAGATTCAAATTGGGGAGGTACTCCTTGATGTGCAGAGTTTCCTTGGCAAAAGTAGCTCCAGCCGCCTCGTGGCGAGGACTGAGCTGGCACGGCCGTCGCCTTTGTTCTGCATTTTCCTGCCATCTGATATTAAGGATTATAGAAAGTCTTGTCTGCTCCCGTGCCCAGGGTTTCATCTCAGACCCCATGTTGACAAACAGTTGTGTTAGTTTCTGTCTTTGAGGTGGGCAGAGATTGCTCGTCCAAAGCTTGTCGGTGCCGTGTACAGATGTCTGGCAACAGAGAAGGGAAGATGGAGGAAGTGATTGACTACACAGAGAAGTTTTGGCCCCTAGTCCTCTTTTGAACCCATTAATGCAGGGGTAGTACACTGCTTTCATCCAGAGCTGGAACTGCCATGGCCGCAGGAGTGTGCGGTGTGTGTGTGTGTGTATGCGTGTGTGTGTGTCTCTGTGTGTGTGTGTGCGTTTCTCTCTCTCTCCCTCTGTGTGTGTGTGAAGAGAGGATTCAGCGACACAGCGAATTTGCATCACATTTGTTGGGCGTGTAGCAGTCGCTCAGCTAGGAGCGGTGAAGGGCACGGGGGAGAAAATCTCAGTCGAGTCATGAATATGAGTTTGTGATGTCCTACCAATGTCAGACTGTGGCTCTCGGCAGAGATATGCAAAACCGCTCCAACTTCATTCCACTTGTTGCTGATACGATCTGTGGCACAGCCAGGGGAGGCGAAATCGTTACTGTACAGGCCGTGGTTATTAAATTGAGGGAAATGTCCTGAGCCAGTTTTAATAAGCTGATAGCCGTATGCTTTTTGCTGCGAGTCCGAACCACGCCTAAAGGACCCGATACAGGCCGATCAGGAGTTAACAATCAGGCCGTCCATTCATCCCTCTTGTGCAGATGCTTTAATCTTATTGTCTCCAAATGACTTTGAATATTCCGAGCGTAATGCAGCGCCCGCGAGCACAGAAGGTGCCTGGCCCCTTTGATCTGCGTCTGTAGATGCCGGCGGAATTTAAATCGCAGGGTGTCATCGAGCTCATGAAATCCTGACATGAGCAGCAAGTCTCAACTTTGATCCTGTTGTCCCTTTGTGTTAGCGTCATCTGAGAGTTTGATGTATTGGAAAACAGACGACGAGCAACGACACTTTGCTTTCCCCGTATGTGTCTGCGTCACAGGAGCAGCGTCACAACCAATGTGTCGATGTGTGACGGCTTCTCGAACACACTGTATGAAGCCTGTTGTTTACTGCAGGTTCCTCCACACTGAAGACTTCATTGCTTTACATGAACTTCATGGCACTGGTGCTACGGAGGTTCGTAGTTTCTGTAGCACAGGAAACAAAGTTGAAGCACGAGTAAACATCTGTTACCGTCTCTGCAAACAACCACAGCTACAGTTCACTCAAACGGGGTATTCTAGCAGTTGTCAGGCTGCGTGTGTTCATATGGACGTAGCTTTAAGGAAAGGGCTGATGGGAGGGGGCACATTACAACTGTTTTAAAATGTCAATACATTCAAAACATTAGTTTAACATATGGTGCCACGGCGGTAAATGTGTTCATCGCGCAGTTTTTTTGGTAACGTATATCTCGCAGTGTTCGTACAGTTTAGATTTACTTATTCATACTCGCTTACCTCTTTAGATCAAATTGAGAAAAAAATGAAATTGTCTAGGTGTATCATCCAAACACAATCAGCATCTCGTATACGTCGCCATTTTTAAGACAACAGTAACTCAGCTACCGGCCACAAAACACGTTTCAGTTTGTCATCGACGTCGAGAGTTGTCCGTAGCAGCAGACCTCCAGTACCTGTTAGTCTCCTGCAACCGAGACCAAGCACGGATAACAAACTCCTTCTAGAATGTATCCATGAAGAAACGTCACTCACCAGAAGCAGGAGCAGTAAATGCCAGGAGCTTGTTAAGCGTGTGTTACCTATAGCAGAGCTCTGGATGTGGGTAATTTCTGACTGACCGACCATCCACTCAACATCCATCCTGCCTGCAGCCTGAGGCCTCAGTCATGTTTCACCCATTTCAATTGAAACAGACCCTGCCCTCCAAAGGGCAATTGATTGACAAGCAGGAATTTAATCATTTACCCGGCTTCTTTTTTTTTCTTCTTCTTCTTTTTGAATATGCACAGTTATTGGAGAAAAGCCATCGCAGTGCAGAGCAGGCAATTTTCTTTATTTTATAGTGAGGATTGAACTACTTATCATTTCAGACGCACAATAAAATTTAACAGACCTCTTTAGAACTCTGGACACAGATTACGGAGTTCATTGTGTTGAGTAAATTTGAAACTGAGGAGCTGTCGGAGGTGCGGCGGGTCTCCGCTCCCCCTCGTCCGGCAGTGATGTGTGGGGGGTGCACACCAGGTCCCCCCCCCCCCCACACACAGGTCTTTCTCTCATGTAATGCTAACTCTGCTGGGAGATCTCCCTCGTCTTCATCCTCCTGTCGATCACTGCGTTTGCAATTTGGGCTGATTATCCTCGGTGTGCTGTTGCATTTTAAATCCTCCTGACTGGCTCCGTGTGGCTCGAACATTTCTGAAAAGGTTTAACAAACATTTTTCTCTGTTTGTCTGCAGTTATATTTTTATTTTGCCCGTTTTTTAACAAATTGTAGAGATGTGAAAACCAAAGGAAACTCAACAAATGTCTCTATATTTAGCTACACTTCTGAAAAGTAGCAAAATGATCAGTTTCTCTGGTTTTACTATTTTTAAGATATGTGTTAAAATAAAATGAACATTTTTATTCACCTAACCCTAACCCCATAACAATTTAAATGCAAATACAAAAATCTCAAATCTGGACTGAAAATGAGCAGAAAGAAGAATAATCTTCTATAATCTGCCGCTCTTTCACAAGACCTTAATTAACAAAGCAGATAATTTAATAAAATAAAATATGAATAAATACTTCATCTTGCTTATTCATACAAAATGGTTTATGGTAGACATAATGTAACCTCCACATGCACCATATATATGTTGCCATGGCACATTTGGACTGTGGTGGCTGCAGTTGTTCACTTTCCAGCCCACTATTGCTTTTGGGGTTTCTTAAGGAATTGTTTATGCTCTCTGTCTGTCAGCAATAAAAAATAGTCGGTGCAGAGAAAGGTGAGGCCTCTCTTCACTTTCTAACCTACGTTTTTTCAGGATGCTGAAATTGCACACAACGCATCCACAGTCCCAAAACATACCATTATTGATGCAAACTCATTTCAGTCCCTGCATTTTGTCTGCTCTCTGTTTCCAAACGTGCCCCCAGATGCTCGAGGGCACCTCCGGCCTCAGGCAGTGCACAGCTGCAGTGGGAGAGGGAGCACCAGCACCAGTCAATTACCAGTTAATAAACAGAGGAAGTTTTCTATTAGTGCTTGTTAGTGCGTGTAAAAGATTGTTGGTATGTGGAATTGGGGGAAGTCACTGTGACTGTGGAATTAGAAAAAAAACATAAAATACAGGCATATTTTCCGGGCCTGGGTGTAATATACAGCGCCCAGTTCTCCGTACGCACTGGAGATAATATTTGTTATTTGATTTTCATCCGGCCATACAGTCCAATATATTGTATTTGCAAACTCATTTTTTCCCCTTTTGAACAGTGCAGAAGTGTGTGCTCAGTAGTTTCACAGGATGCAGTATTTCAAAAGTGACTATAGAGCCCACTCTCCAATAAAGGGAATCCATTACGTAAGCACGGCGCCGGCCAAACAATGCAACGCTGGCCGGCTGATAACAGTGTGAGCCCCTGACGCATGTGATGCCTCTTTGGATAGCGGCTGTCACAAACCTGATGTGTGGTGGACCCCCCACGCAGCTGGGAGCAGACTTCACTGAGCTCACTGAGGTGTAGAGCGCTGGAAGGAAACGGCACCTGAGAAGGAAGTAAAACAACATTAATTGGATTTGAAGTCGTCCTCACTAAGGGGGACGTCGCTCTGACAATCTGACATCGAGGAGAGTGAATCATTAAAACCCTGTCATATTAGACCAGGACCCAATAACCACCGCTTCTTACATTTGATGACATCCAGAGCATAGAGCTGCTCACGGTAGATAAGTCACAGTAAACGGCCCCATTCTATCCTGTAGGAACGGCTTCAATTGCACATTTTTTTTACATTTATGTACCGGGAATAGCAATGGACGCTCCTCCGGTAGCCATTACCACCTGGAGCCAGCATATGGGCAGGCGCCCTCTTGGGGTAATGGGTGGGGCGGCCTCTCTGTCGACCACTGGGTCATTGGTAACCGGCAGCTGGGAGGCCGCCCTCTCGTCACATCAACAAATCTCGCTTTAATTAGCTCAGCCGCCCGTTTCCTCCCCACACTCCCCACAGTCCTCCATCAAACCTCCCTCAGACGGCTTACAGGCTCACCTTCGCCTCTCATCCTGTCTGCACTCACGGGAATAGCTGAGGCTCCTCCACATCTCACACACACACACACACACACACACACACACACACACACACACACACACACACACACACACACACACACACACACACACACACACACACACACACTGGGCTATAACAGAGACTGACAATTGACTTTCAGAAAGCTTGGATCTCATTGATTTTTAAACTGCCTCTCACTGATACCTTATTAGCACTGGGATGGCCACTGATACGGTCATCGTTACAGACCTACATTTCCTTAGTGCCTGTAAATATAATTTGCACATTCACAGGTAGGAGATGATCTCACAGGCTTCCTTATTATATGCTCACCCGAGCTCCCTTCCATTGGCCGTTAAAAAGATGTTCAATAAGTGGACCAGGGGGTTTACTGTATTGATCCCAGTCACCGTCTGCACTCTAATGGGAACACAATCTGTCCCCGGCTCAGTATCATAGAACCACATCGGCCCTGTGAGCCGCTAACACAGAGAAATGTGGCTTGATGTAACAGTCCAAGAGTTTTATCTGAAATTGATAATATGGAAATGAAATCTCATGCTAATCATTGCACGATTGTGTGGAATTTAAATAATTGGACGAGATGGAAAAGAAGAGCTCTTTCACATTTTTAAAGCATAATGGGGCGTTATTAGCAAAATAGCTAATTACTTTTACATTGTTCCAGAATTAGATCTCCTCTTTATACCTGCAATCATTTCACAGGAGTGGGCGTCACATTTTTCAAATGGCGGGATTTCTCATTAAGGACGAGCTCTTCATTAAAACATCAGCTGTTTATCTGAATCTTCCTCGTGCACATTCCTGCCTGTGAATACTCATCTGATAGACTCCGACAGAGAGGACGGATCCCAGTTGCGTTGCCGCGCTGACTCTGGTGAGCGTTAATAGACGAAGCAATCTAGACCCGGGGAAGATTGGCCCACAATACCCCCCCGCCATTGAAGTACCTGCACAGTCCAGTATGGAGCGTCAGTCCCTCTGGTCCACAGCCACTCTTCCTCTCTCCACCACAGGGCCTCCATATGGAGCCACATTATGGCTTCTGCTTAATTACCTATAAAAACAAAAAACATTTTATCACACGTGATGGGGGGGGAGGAGGGACGAGAGAGGAGAGGGAAAAAGACACGGAGCAAAGGGAGAAGAGGAGCAGGGCGTAAAGCAGATTGAGAGATGGGAAGGAGAAATGGGAAAGTGGGACTGAGAGATTGATACAGGGGCGAGTCGTGCATCTGAATTTGAATAGAGGCAGACACGGAGGAGGGAGGGAGGGAGGAAGAGAGAGAGAGGGAATAGCTATGTTCTGCAGATGGGGCGGGGGGGAGGGGCAGCGATCTGGCCAGCATCCTTTATTATTTTTGTTTATTGTTTACAAACACACCCAATAGAGAAAAGGGGGGCTCCTGGTCAACAGAGGCTGTGAATTACCCGTGATTGATGCTCGCCGCCGCGGAGCACGACAGTTGGAGACGTGCGGCGCTCATCGCTGACCCTCCCTCCGCTCCCCCTCCATCCCCTTCTCCACCCACAAACTCCACAACTCACCCACTGCCGCAGCACCCCCCCCCCCATCGACCCAACAACACACAATTAGCTGTTCCGTCTGTCACACGGCCCACCCTCAGCGGTGACAGACCAAAATAATAATCATTCCCGACCAGAAAGACTGCGGGTCAGACGAGCAGCTCTCACCACGGGGGTTTGATGCCACAGCTCCTATACTGTAAATGTCAACCTCCATCGTTCCTGTTCAGGCAAACACCTGTTTGTCCGAGGAAAATAGATTTCACATTTATATTTAGCTTTTGATTATATGGATTTATTCCTTTCGCCGAGGACGTTATGTTCACTTTATTTCACATTGTGAGATAAAGTGTTTTTAAAAATGTCTTTGATTGCTCAGAAATTAATTAAAAATCAAATAAGAATCTAAATACAGTGAATTTAAATGTGCTTTCATCTTTAGGACATTTGTGCATTCCCAGGTTTGATGAATTTCACTTCTAACAGTAAATTTACCGGTCACACTAATCCTCCTGTGTCGTTTTAAGTAAATATTATCTATATGCATCTCAGAGCTTTAAGAATATAATAATATTCAAACTGTACAATCACAAACTAAGTCTTTATGCATTTTGAAATAACTTCCTGTTCATTTATGGTGTTTCAAAGCTTGGGGAACAATCCTAGATATATTCATGTGTATGAACAGATAACTTTAATAATAACTACAGAAATCACAGAAACATGAAAACCTTGAATACAAAACAAATCTAAAGCTGTAAATATCAATTATATAGAGAAACATAAAGCTGAATGTTTGCCTCCAATAATAAGCTGTTTTTATTGTCCGTGTTTTAATGTTGGCATCGGTAGAAGAAAGAAATTTAACACCTACTGGTTAAACACTGATAAGAGCGTCGCTGGGTATGTTTGCCATTTGTGTGTGGAATTGTTTTTATATAAAATGGCTGTTTTAGATAAAGTGTTCACACATCAAAAGCAGGAATTCATTGAAGGCTCCCAGCAAAAGTTATTTTACACATTGTATAAAAATGTATGAAGGTATGAAAACCCAATGCCTCAATTCAGCGTTTTTAATAGTCGCACATTTACAGCTCATATCACGTGGGTGGAGAACCATCAACCTCCACGGGAAGTGACAAAGTTCCCGTTGATGGCAGAGCGGAGAATTTCGATTTCTCGTGCCTCCACATAAAAAAAGTGACAAGCCTGCTCTTTGTTGTGTTAACTTAGAAAGTGTTTTTATTTTGTGACTCACATCAACAATATGCTTGCAGTATTGAGCCGTGATATGTGTATTTAATCAATATTCATTTTGTCTCCCTCAGCTTGAAGCCGCCCTCCATAATCCGGTGCACTGTGCATTGCTGGGCTTCTCTGCAGCGAGCACCTCCTTACCTCAAGGCTACCTCTGGGTAATGTGTTGCACGCACACACACACACACACATATATACACACACACACACACACTACACTGAATGCCAAACACCTTAACCATCGACAGGGCAAACATAAATATACAGTCGCTGAATTTCTTTAGCTTTTAACACAATTAACGTGTCACTTTTAAACATCCTCTCTCTGATCTGCTCTCGTTAATTAGTGAAATGAATAATAATAATAAATATCTCAAGGCTAAAAATGGCACATGCACAATTTTTCACAGTAAAATGTCACCAGGATGCTATGAATTCATATAAAGGCAGTTGGTTGGTAGGTAACTGCTGTGTTTTATGATGAGTAGGGCAAATTGTGCTGCCAGACCTTCACAGCACAATCCCTGGACTAGGGGGGGATTTAGTGGATCTGGGGTAGAGTGGGGGGGGGGAAACTGAGGGACCTAAAAACTGAGTGCAGAGAATCTGCTATTAATCTTTATGTTTCAGTTTTTGTTCCCTCTCCTTTTTTTTCCAGAAGGTGGGCAATTTATCAGGTAATCCCATTCTGACCTAAAGGGTGTCTGAATCAAGTGTAGGTCCTCCAAGACAAAGAGTACAGCTCAGTGTCTCTGTCTTAATTGCTTTTGTGGGGCTATTCTAAAGAGGAGTGGGATGCTCTCTCAGATGGAGGAGAAGGAAATACGGGGGAGCTGGCTTTCAGGGCAGTGTGGTATCAATGTTTGAAGGGGCACAGGCCATACTGCACCATTACAGATGACTTAAATGCCCCTGACCTTGTCCTCCAGCACTATTTCGAGAGGCAAAGGTAGGTTGTTCTCATGTTGTGTGCGACACACCGGTGGAGAAATTGTCCACATGAGTGAGTGAAGGCAAAAGTAAAGACTGCACATGGTTATGTGCAGTGTAAGATATCAGGGGGTGAATCAGCGCTGCATGAACCTTCACCCTTGTGCTCTGATTGGCTGTCTTGTCTCAGAGTCGTCTAGATATGTAGTCAGAGTCTGTGACGTGTTGGCGAGTCCCTCAAATTGCGTCTTTGAGTTCAATGCAAAATGCTCCAGACTGGAGCATTTTGTTTAGGACTTTTAAAAAACTCTTACACGACTGAGGGAAGGGAATTGAAAGGAATCCAAATCTCATGGACCAATTTACTTCACATTCTATTCCTGCCTGTGCAGAAGTTCTTGAAACCAACCTTGCAACCAACCTAGGACACAAGCACGTTATTGAGCACGAAGCAAAAACTGGACCTTCTCCCGGCGAATTGTTCCACTCGGCTCAGTTCAACTTCTAATCAAACGCATAAAAAAAACTCGTATCCACTAAAAAACACATAATAGTGAAGGTCTGCAGATGCCGCAAGAATAATTAGTGGCTGAGTGTTCCCGCCCCCAGTCGGTTCTACCTCCCTGGCAGGCTTGTCAAATACGGGATGACACTAATCATGTTAAAGTGAGTTGGGCTATGGGGATTTCTGTGTGCTTTGATCAGAGTAATGACATTGTGTCTAATCAGCCTGATAACCCAGTGTTTCCCGTTACCCTCCTTGTCCCACTTTCCCCAAACATCCTACTTCTTATATTTTTGGATAAAGTCTTTATTAACTCAGCCCATATGTCTTCTCGTTTTATTTATTTACGCAGGACAGTTTTTAGCAGTGACTTAAAATGCATTTTTGAAGTAGATGGACATTCTGGTGATCCGTGGTTTTGGCTTCGTAATGTGGCAAATACCGTAGAGAGCAGTTTGCCATCATGACCGTTCTCCCCAGGCTTCCTCGCTGTGTCCAGAGCGATGTAATTAAGGCTGGCAGAGCATTTCACTGTTTGGGGAGGTTTTCTGCTTCCCTCAAACTGGGAGGAGAAATCTGTCCAGGGCACAACTCCAGACATCTATTTCTTCAAATGAGTAGTGATGACTTTGTCAGGACAGTGTGTTTGCACCGGATGTGGGGGGGGCTGGGGGATGATTAGTGGTGATGGGGGGTGTGTGTGGAAGGGTTCGGGAAGGCACAGATAGACGTGTACGGAGGAGTCTGGGTGAATGGGGGCCTTGCCTCCGGCTTTGGTTACACAAAGTCACTTGAAACTGTGTATTTTTTTCAGGCTTCTTGCTGCAAGATAAGTCCTCCCTATCTTCTTTTCACCCTGTGCAACAGACCATTATTTGTTCTGGCTCATTCTCAAGAGCCCACAGGATCGCTCCCGTCCAGATTCTGCACGCTGATACAAATCAAACAAATGATTGCATGCAAATAAGGGTGAGCATGGAGGAGAGGAGCTAAAGACTATATTTAGCTCATGTCACATTCACACGATGTGATTCATACAGAGTATAAATCTTCGCTGTCGAGCAGCAAGCAGCCGTGCATCTTTTCCAGGAAGGGCTTTGTACTTTGTCTGGACATCCACCTAGGACTCACACAGGAATAATGAATGAGATTATATTGAAAACCCACAGCGGCAATTTAATTGTTTGGGAATAGAAGCAATGCCACCTTAATTGGAATTGCACCAGAGATAGGTTGGAGGGCTCCTGCTGTCTTTGTTTTCTCAGCATTGGCATTGACAGGCTTACACAAAGGCCAATATAAATGTAGGACATAGGAAATCAAGTCTCTATTGAGGCAGACAGTCGGCCTGTGGGGTGTGAATTACCCTGGGAAGCTTGTTGTGATTGGTGCACCTGTTTTGATAAGGTTACTTTCTGGTTTGTTTGAGACGTTGTTTCACAACTTGTGTTTTCCTCAAAAAGGGAGAGACATCGAGGGCCGTGGACGGGTACAGTCTCACTCCTAACTGTGCTTTTAACAGCTCGGTTTCTTTGAACGTCTTTATTACTACTGAAAAGAGTATCTTCAAGTGTTATGTGCAACCTTGGACATGCTAAAAATCAGATGTCGGCTCAAGTGATTGATTGATTGATGGGTTGTACCCAAGAAAGAAGTGTCAGATGAAAAAAAGGAGGGAACACTCACTCTGCAGCTTCTTCTGGGGACAGAAATGGGTCTTCTAGCTTGAAAATGGTGATTCCACACTATCAAAGTATTGCATTGGTATTTTGCACATGACGAATATCTATGACCATACAGCCTAAAAGTTTTATGATTAAACATGGCATGTCCCAAAAGTACAAGGCAATCTGAATGACTGCTCAACTTGAAGAACTCAACTTGATCGAGGGGCGTCATTAAGTGACCTCGCAATATGTAGAGACATTATCATTAAAAAAAAGTCTTGAGGGCAGCGCTTCTTACTGAATAAAAGATTCCAGAGTTTTTGGAAATGTCTGATGTTCTTGTTGTGAACCCATCACATAATGTCTGTTCTTATTGAAAGTGAGGCGGGACATTGACAAGGTCTGAAAGAATCATTGATTTGAACTCTTTAAAAATCCAAATTGCTGAGAGGCAAAGAAGTTTTAACCAAAGAAAGATTCTCAGTCTTGACCTTTTTTAACTCGACTTTCTTTTCCTCCACACAGGTGTCAGGTAGAGGTGAAGGTTCACAGGGGCAGATAGAGATCTTCTCCCTCAACAGGCCCCTGCCACGGGCTGTGAAGAGCCTGCAGGTGGGCTCTGCTGTCCGATGTCTGGAATACGTCCCTGAACCTCCTCAGGCGGACGAGGTGGAGGCTGCAGTTCACAAGGCACCTTCAGGGAGCGGCGCCAACATTTGTGTTGGACTGGACGATGGCCGGTGAGAGACGAATACGTTTCTAATAATATCTAACAATTCTTTATCCAAATTTTTCAAACTACAATGGGACCAGCAGAGTCTCCAAATTCCCCCAGTGGCTTCTTTCTGTGCTTGAAAACGCCGGAGTATACATGGATGTGTTTTGAAGCTAAACTGTCTTTCGTGTAGATGCGGCTCGATGTTACAGAAATAATCAGATACCTTGTTAAAACAGGCAAAAGAAAGCCTTTGCGTAGAAATGGAAAAATCAAATAGTGAAATCAAATGTATTGGAATTTCCATCGTCAAATGAGAAGCACAGATATCAACGTAAGAACACAAATGCTTTTCAACATGCTCCACATCTTCTGTGGTATATTATCGTCCTGTATTACCCGGCGCTCTGCTCCCTCGAGGTTTTTTCTACCTGTATAGATTCGCTTGTCAATATTTCATCAAAGCAAGAAATCAGAGCCGAAGCCTCGACGCAGCATCGATACTGCCACTGCTGCTGAGATCAGTTTCATTTTCAAATCCAATAAACCCTCTGATCCCCGCTGTTTGTAATAGACCAGCGGCCTCCTGTCGTAGTAACAGTGAATAAATTGTTTTCTCTTTCAGGCGGAGAATATTCTGGGATTTCAGACGTAGCCATTATGTTTCTGTAATTCTCATTAACTGTAGTGTTCAGTCATTAGTTTAAGAAACGTGTGTCAGCAGTTTGTTTTTTTAACGCTGACTCATTCTCTTCCAATGCGATTGTCCGTCCAGGGAAATGAAAAAAAGACGTACAGTAGAAAGAAAGAAAGAAAGAAAGAAAGAAAATATAATTTCAGCACGCTCAGAAAAACACGTCATCTCCTCTTCTACTTGACATTTTCCTCTCAGACTGACAGAAACAAACAAGCGGCAATGTGCATTTGTCATTCTGGAGAACACAGTAAAATGTAGCCGCGCTCAGATGGGATTTCAAACATGAGAAAGACAGAGTGGCTGCACACACACACACACACACACACACGAGGCTCTGCTCCAAAGTGAACTGTTAAATCAAACCGCATGAAAACGAGCCGCTCTGTCATTTTAAATGACGCTCATTTATCATGTTTCCCTGCGCCGCTTTTCCTTCCTCCAGCATCCTGGTGTATGGCAGCGTGGACACCGCAGCACAATGCCTACTGACCCTGCGTAACCCAGAGGGCTGCCCTGTGCTGTGCCTGAAGCAGTCGGCTCGCTTCCTGTTTGCGGGCCTGAGGGACGGCACCATGATGGTTTATGGAAGAAGTAACAGTGGTGAGATGTTTGTTGTTTTGTTTTCAGCCTGATTGTTGTGGTGTGTGGATGTTGCGTCTCTCTCTGTGTGGCGTCTGTCGGTGGAAGTGACAACGTGTCGTCCTATAAACTAATCTAAAGTACAAAAAACATGCTGTTTATTAGTTAAGACAAGTTAGGTTTGACTTATACACACAAAGGAAGGTCTGTTACATTCTTGTCATTGAAGTACAATGCTGATCAAACCTACCAGCGCCCTCTATCTGTATTTGCCAGCAGGCGGAGAGAAGAAGCTAGCCGGATGCATCCAAGAAAAGTTTTCAAGTTTACCTGTATGCGTACATCATAAATACACGTCAACGTTTTTTGTATATAATTACTCTCACTGCCAGAAGAGAGAGATGAAAGTTCCACACTGTTTTTATACATTTTTTGTAATAATCGTAATTTTTCTATTGTTGAAAACCTGTTTTAAATTCACATTCACGCTTGATATCTGTGTTTGTAGCACAGAAGGGAAAAAGGAGGGAAAGTGGCGCCTTGGAGAGAGACACACAATAGGAATCCCCACTGTCGCTATATATTTTTTATTATTAATATAGATTTTGCATGTGAATATCTGGTTTATGAGTCACCCACATAGACAGAAAATGCCTTTTCAGAATGGGTATTACTAAAATTATTTTAAAAAATCACGTTAACCTAGAATCACTTTTCCCTTTTATGCTATACGTCCGATTCCTGGTGATTTTCCCACCTGGTGTAAGCATGACAATAACGCCCCCCCCCCCATGTGGTGGATGGCGTGCCATGTCCAGTCAGGCATCGCACAAGGCCAGGAGGGCTTAACACCATCTCAGCAGTAGTTCTCTGTCCTCGCAGCCAGCGGGAGCACAATGCTTCCATCACCAGGTTCTTTTTCACCTGGCTCCAGTAAATCAACGTCCCTGCCTTCCTCCTGTGCTCCTTTCTCCTCCCAAGCAGAAAGGATGATTAATTACACCAAGCTGCTGCATGCCGATTAAATATTACTATTCATGCTTTGTATGTAAAAAAAAAAAAACAGGACAGGAGAAAAAGCTTTGGTGGGTGCCAGGGAATGTTTGTGGATTCTGCGCATCTGTTAAAGATGTATCTGCCTTTGACTAGCGTGCTACTGTCTTAAAACGCAAGTCTGCAACCACCAGAAAAAGCAGAGGCTCGAATTGAGAGCCGTGCTCGCTGAGACGCACGTCGGACACTGTGCTTAATGTAAATGAAAATACTCCACAAGACGAGGACGGAGAAGCTTGATGTGATGCAATGTTAACCAGGGAGAAGCATCAGCGCGGTCCTGCCGTGTGCACGTGGGCCGGAGGGACATTTACAGGAGTCAAATTTGAAACGGTGGGAAAGTGACCTTTATAACACACCAGGCAATTAACCTGTGGAAGTCAGAAGCCGTTGTGAAGCTATTCTGCTATGAAAGGCAGAAATAAACAACTCAAAATGTTAATTAAATGGCTGGATGCACTCCCTTCTGTAATTTTGCTTCATTAACGCATAGCAAAGGAAATGCTTATGTAATTCGCTCCGTAATGTGCTTCTGTTGTAGCTGCAACGTGATTAAAACTCAAAGAAAAAAGGGGCCTGCTCCATTTTCACAATGATGAGGCAAAAAAAAAACAAGGAGAGAGCGAGCGAGACGGCGAGGGAGCGAGGGAAGAAGTTGGAAAGTGGATTAAAGTGTACACCAGAGTTATTAGCATGTGGGTGGCGAACGCTGTGCGGCTCAGTGTGTGGGGATTGGAATGGAGGTCCACACTCTTTCTTCAGTCAACCTGTAGTTCACGTTCTCTCACATATTTGTTTTTTAATTAAAGTGAAATAAAAGGAGCCTCCACTGTGAGCTGGCTTCGCTGATGCTTTAGTAATTGCTTAATAACATTTAACTGCTTTAAGAGTATTTTTCAAAATAAAAAACCGAGGTATCTCGCTGCAATACAAGTGGGGGGAATTGAATGTAATTGCCTCACTCAATGTGACGGTGTCGGAATAGAAGCAGGGTCTATTAATATGATTTTAAGCCAGCTGTGATAATAGCCATTGATTTTTTTTCTTTCTTTCAGTGTTTCTTTGTCACTCACAGTTGTGTTTGTGTTGTGTTGTGTTTGTGTCAGACGATCTTTGGGAACCAGACTCGTGCCGATGTGTGAACCTGGGCTCGGAACCCGTGCGGACGCTGCTGGTGTTGGACGACTCGGTGTGGGCGAGCTGCGGGAACTCCGTCACAGCCGTGGACGTCTCCAGCCTCAGCACTCAGGTAAATAACCAGATCACTGCCGGGCACACGTGACCTGCACCTTCACCATATTCATAGTCAATATTCTTCAACATTTTTCATCCGAGAAAAACTGCCTCAATGTGAGCGGACTTTTAGGATTGTGGATTGTTTATCTGGATTTTTCCTTCTTAAAAAGTAATGAAAAAATGTGTGTGTGTGAATAAATAATATAAATACATCCACATAGATAGGCAGATATATAGTGAGAGTTAGATAGATAGATAGATAGATAGATAGATAGATAGATAGATAGATAGATAGATAGATAGATAGATAGATATACACACACATAGATAAAGCTGTACCTTATGACACGCAATAAAGTATAGTTCAAATAAAGTGTCCTGATGTTTAAAAAGTTATTATACAGCCCAAAAGCTGTATTTTATTTCAAGAAGTATTTCAAGAATATTACAAGAAACCATGACGACTATCATATTCATCTTTTCAAAAGCTTTTGTTTGAAACAACCCTCTTGCAAGGTCGACTCCTCCAACATCTCCTGCAGATAAATACTCTCACTCTTTGCTGAAACATGGTTTGAAGACCTAAATGGATGAGTTCATAAGTGAAACTGCAACACAAGGTGTTCTTTATTTTATTTGTTTAGTGTGTGGTATTTGTTATTTTTTTTGCAGCTTTGAGGAAAATTTCCTCTCCTCTCATTTTGTGAAAAGATTTATGCCGACAGCCTTAGAGAGCCAGCTTTTCTAATCTGTGATGTCATCAAGATTTACTGCCTGGAGCCGCTGCCTGGACAACGAAGTCAAACCTTTGTAGATTCATACAGTGTTTGTTACGGGGCTTCCATACACAAACACGCTTCATTTTTGCTGAGGAGCTCTGAGTTATTGGGAAAGAATTCACACCATTATCTCCCAGAAAAATCCTCCCGGGTCTCGTCTCTGTCGTGCTTTTCCTTTTTGTTGTTGTTGTTGTGTAGTCTTTCTCCAAGGTGCTCATCTGTACCGTGTGTCATTAGATCTGTACAGGGGGATGACTTCCCTAGCTGCGGTAGACGATAATGAATGGCAGAAAACAAACTCTTCTGGGTAATGTTAATGTGGTATTCAGATGCTGAGCTGCAAACCATTACCATTTAATTATGGATCCCAGATGTGAGTGTGCGTAGCTGTAGAAACGGGTAAAGGCTTTTGGCGGAAACGAGCTTGTGCGCCGAGCAGACCTTCCCTGGTCAAATAAAAGTTGTTGACTGATATAAATACGATGCTGAATTTGAATTTGAACAACCTAACAAACTAAAAGACTAAAAATAAACAAGATACATGTGTCTGTTGGACCACGGCGTAGAAATCTGTTTTCCGTTCCCAAAGCGGAAAACAAATGATCTACATTTCAGGCGATAAGGGGGAACAAGCAAAGTGGCAAAATGCTACAGTGGTACAGTGGTACTGTCATCTCAAAGCAAAAAGGTACTGAGTTCGAATCCTGTTGCAATGTCAGCTGGGATAATATCTCCAGCAACCCTTAAAGGTTCAGTGTTTAGAATTTAGTGACATCTAGTGGTGAAGGTGCATGTTGCAGCTGAACACCCCTCACCTCACCCTCCCCTTCCAGACATGAGAGAGAACCTGTGGTAGCTTCAGTTGTCATAAAAACTTAAAAGGTGTTAAGTTTGTCCAGTTTGGGCTACTGTAAAAAACATGGCGTCCTCCGTAGAGAGGAGCTGCTGATGTAAATATAAAGTATTTAAATATAAAAGGCCCATTCTAGGGTAAAGAAAACAACAATTTGTACAATTTAGATGAAACACACTAGAGAAAACATCACTAAGATTATTTTATTTTCAATTTCTGCCAATAGATCCCTTTCAGCTAAATCTTACACACTGAACCTTTAATAGATAAGCAGTTTAGCCACAGAAAGGATGGATGCATAACTTTTATCTTGAAATTCTAGATATTTTGCTTGACATCATGTCAAATATACAATCGGCAGCAACATGCAAGAGACAAACAGTATTTTTTGATAATGTAAAATACAAAGTTAATAGGTATTAAAATGTTCTATTTTAAAAAAGAAGCAACAGACTAAAAGAAGCAGCTGGCGAATTTGCACGATCAATCCGGCGACAGATGCTCTTCCAGTCTGCCTCAGGAGCCTCGTATTTCGGAAGAGAGCCGAGCCGGGGATGTCTCCTTTTATTCCTTCACCTCTTTTGCCTACCGCAGTCCTCCGGAGACATGAGTTTAATCAGCTGAATAGCCATGCAGGAGAGCCACGGTTCTGGTTCACCGTGTCTCCCACAGAGCTCAACGGGTCAGCTCTGGTTACTTCTTTGCTAACCTTGTCTTCCTCGCTAATGTGGACTCATGAGGCCTGACTTCACAGGGGCGTCGGTGCATATCCAGGATCTGGAGAAGCAACACTTGGCACCTGTAGCGAAGAGATATGACTCGGAGCGAGGCCAGAGGGTCACAGATTCTCACTCGCTTCCTCCCCTTCGTTGTTTTCCCCAGCGGACGTTCGCCCGTTTTGTCAGATTTGCAGCACTTTTGAATCATTTATCCGTGACTCTTGGTGGACGCGGCGGCCCGTCTCGCCTGACGCCACCGGCCCCTGCACACTGCTACTTGGCATGAATCTCTCCCTTAAATCTTCACAGTCGGTGCCTCGGCGCTGCAGACACACAAATATAACCCTTCTCAGTCTGATTTGGGTAAACATGGTGCATACATACGACGCTGTGGAAATTGGCTGCATGCGAAACACAAAGGATCCTCGCGACTGAAAGAGTTGTGCGTAGTCTCTGCTTTGTGCTATTCAATTATGTAAACTCTGGTGGGGATAGAGGAAAATTATAGGGCTGAGAAAAACCTCAGCAACACAATGAGGTAGAGGAAGACGGACAAATATAGCAGAAGGTGTGTGGGGATTTAGGAGTCGTTTCATCTGTCTTAACATGCCGATATTTAAGAAAAAGCTCACAAAGCCTCGCAATGATACCTCTGACAGTTTTGACTTTTAGATATTACCACTGGGGTTTGAAAAAGAAAATGATGTGGAAGTAAGACTTCACAGCAGTTTTGCTAGGGGGGGGGTGTTCTTTGAAACACGATTGCTTTTAGTATCTCTAGTTTACCACCATTTTATGTAAGTGTTGTGGCCAACCAAGGTACTGCAACAAAAATAACTAAAAGCATCCCCAGGGACCCAAACAGCCAAACTCTTACTCCTTCTCTCCCATCTTTTCATTTGAGATCATCACAGACATTGAGGGAAACTCGCTTCACCACCAGATTTAGTTGGAATAGTTGAGTAATAGTGACGACACTGACAACACTTGTGAAAATGATCAGTTGATACCACTTCTTTTCTTCCAAAAAAGCAATAAATTACAGAGCAATAAACCTGAAGTGGAGAGAAAATGAGAAAAAAACTGTAATGATTTATTTTGTTTTGTAGTCACACACTAGGGACTGATTTGATTGATCGATAATGCAGTGCTTTTGTTGAAATCCACCAAAACATCTCATGATTTCCGACGCGTCTCAGCCTCGTTTTAAAGTTTCTAACGGTCGATCTCTAGACCTCCAGATACTAAAGAACCCTGAACAGCACCTGTAATTTAACCCGACTCTTAACGAAGCAGGACATGCATGGACATACGAGCGTTGATCAGTACTGACTGGCAGACCTTGTTCCATCCTCTTCCCATTACTACTTCTTTCTCTACCTGCTCTGCCCCATCAGTCACATGTCTACGACTCCCTTCAGAGTGGAGATGTGGACTCGGGACTCGGGGAAAGGGACGGCGACACCTTGTCACCTGACGTAATGAAGGACTAATGAGCTGCTCCGACCGGCTGCAGTGTTACTAGCTGTGGCTCGGCTGGCGGAGAACTCTAAACGGGATGTTGTTGTTAGTGTGACACTGCGGAGTGGAGTGGAAAGGGCACATTACTACTGTCAGGCTCCACCGACCACCTCATCTCTGTAAGCAACACTGGACTCAGCAGACTAATGCCAGGTTGTTGGGCGGCGGCGGCGGGAGGGGCTTGTATTTATCCTGTATTCGACACGGCGCTGCAACATATCCGGTCTTTATCCTTGATAGAATATTTGGAGGATTCTATTTTTAACCAGAGGGACACAGGACCAATGTCCCCTTTTGGAACCACATTTAAATTCACTAGATCTGGATTTTTATTTTCAAACGCACCAAATTACACACTCTCCCCTAAAAACGTCAGATTTCTTTCATCATCATCATCCATAAAGTGCAAATGTAGACGATCGCACAAAGTTTAAGAAAGTGAAAAATAAGTTCTTGGATCCGCCCCCTGATCATGATCCATGCGAAAATGTAATGGATTCTTCCCTAACCCTTACTGCACCTTTACAACAAGTTTCGTGGTAATCCCTTCACTAGGTTTTGCATAAACCTGTTGACTATCAGACAAACAAATGCAGACAAAAACATAAACCCCTTAGTGAAGGTAAATATTGACTTAAATATATAAAAATCTGTTATTTTCTCACATTTTCAGGCCCTTTTTGACATTTTCAGTTTATCCCAGTCAAATAAGACGTCGTACACAACAGAGTGCTTTACAGGTGCTTGTAAACGTGTGGCGAGGAGCCATTAAACCCTATGACATCCATTTATTAGCTGGAAACCCCCTTTCAGAGCCGCCACACTTGATAATGATTCATGCGATGATAAAACAGCACATGCAGTAGGACTGTGATGTTCTTTACTCACCTCTCAACCCCATTTCAACTGCAAGGTGACATTTTCGCTTTTTTCTCGTGGATATATCTCATATTTGGATGGCGGCACTTGAAAAAAAAAAACAATCCCAGAGCTGCATTGCACGTCCTTTCTCTGGCGGAGCCGGCGCTCGCTGCTGAGGAGTCAATTAAAAGAGGAAAACACATCAAAGGCTTCTTCTTTTCCTTTTCCCCTAATTTCAAACAAAGGAGGACCCACTGGCAAGGGCACACAAACAGGTGGTAATCCCTGTCCGCCGGTGCAGCCGGTTCGGGCCGCGGGGGTGCATTCTCATCCGCACCCACTTGCTCGCATTGACTAATTGCCCAGCCTCATGCAACTCGTGCATTGACAGTGATATGAGTTCCAAGATGATGCCCGAACCAGCCCTTGTCACGCCTCGGACCGCAGGGGCTGCATGTGTCGCTATGATAAGGCTCATTGCATTTATTTCAAGCTACTCATTAAGACTGTGTGCCTGCAAAACTCTCTTTTTTTTTTTCATTGTGCTCCTAAAAAAAGATGGAAGCCAGGGGACTGCTGCAAAAACATGTGTCGGGGAGTCTGTAAATGACAAAATTAGGAGGAACAGTTTGGATTTATTTAGAGAAGAAGAAGTGCGGAGCAGCGAGTGAACATTCAGCAGGACTTCTAATGACCTCATCATGTCACGATATAATTGTGACACTTATCTTGTTATGTTTGGAAAAATGAACTCGAGCACAAATCAACTTTGAAACGACGTCACAATAATCAATAAACGGCGTACCAATTAAAAAACTGTCTAATGAAGCACTAGGCACTCATACTCACGTCTTTTATTCTTATTCATGTTGTTTGTGAAATACATAATGTGGAAAAATAACCACACGCTCGTTCAATTATTAAAGGAATAGTGCTAAACTCCTCAGAGAATAAAAGGCTAAACTGAAAAAGACCAAAACAGCTTTTGAAAAACTGGCTCTGAAGCTGCTATTCTTCAAGTCCACAGAATATATTGAGGGAAAAATCCCCCCCGATAAACCCGGAGAGAGCCAACCTTTCAGTTTTAGAAATGTTCCGTGTCACACAAATGTAAAATTGTCAGACATTGATAACTAAGTGATTTTTCCCTCCTGTGATATTTATGACATTGCAGAAGTTTGAAGTCCACCCGGACCCGATGGTCAGCGTGGCGCACATGGCGTGCGCGGGCGGAGGCGTGTGGATGGCGTTCTCCGAGGGCTCCTCCATTCGTCTCTTTCACACGGAAACGCTGGAGCTGCTGCAGGAAATCAACATCTCCACGCGGTCGACGCTGCTCAACACAGGTACACACACCGGCACACATCACACATCACACCGGGGTCTCGACATGAGGAAATATTCTTTGTGACATTTTAACGTCTCAAACTTTCACATCTTTATTTGAAGTTAGAGTTGAACGTGCACCATATTCAACACTGCACCCCCCCTTGGGCCCAGACAGACAGATTTAGTCAGAATTAGTAGAGAGATAAGAAGACGAGAGGATTCTGATTCAACACTGATGAAGCTCTCCTCTCCACAATCGTATTCTCTCCTTGTCCGAGCTGCTCTCTGGGTCTCGCTCCCGGGGGGCTGACCTGCATAATAGCTCAGGCCTTCACAGAACCATAATAGAGACAGGGATTGATAATAAAAAAAATAAAAAGGATATTGAGCTGCATTTAAGATTTTCATACCAAGGGGTTCCCATGGAAACACTCTTGTCTTTTCTTCTAAATGCTCAATCTGTGATATCATGCCCATTTTACCTCCTTTTCTCCGCACGTACCTTTCTTTTCATCCCACTTTCTCCCCCTCGCTGCCTGTTTCATCTCCTCCGCTCCGCTTTTTAAAAAAGTCCACTCACCCCACTGCAGTCCATTTAGTTTACCTCGGATAGCCCATTACTTCCTGTGTGACTTCCTTAGAAGATAGATGAAATATTTATCATCCGGCGTTTTTCTCCTCTTTTTTTTCAGAGATGAGCCACGGTAAACAAATTAGATCGTAATGAAGCGTACCTAAAACTGTCTAATGGTGATAACAGCACTTCCCTCCGACATGTCTAATGTTGTGGGCCATCAGCTCGTTCAACACGGAGTCGTGTGAATGCATTTATAATATATCGTCCCCTTTCATTGAGCCACACCAGACTGTGATTGATGTATTTAGAGCAATACTCAAAGCTGAGGTAGCAGTGAGAAGAAAAAGGTTTTCTCCTGCGAGTTGAGTGAAAGAGTGAAAAGGCGGCATGCGTTTCAGGCACCAAACTTTTTCTCTTGTAGATCAAAGTAGAGAAAAAGACTTTAAGGAGCACACACTCCTATGGCCGTCGTATCTGGTGATCCAGAGGTCGTTCTCATCCAGCACCGGCGCTTCCCCTTGAAATATGCAGCAGATTTGAGGGGAGGGTGGCAGCCTCGAGGCTCGGCCCTGGGGGGGGGAGAAACAAGGTCAAGAGAGAGGAAGAAAAAAGAGAGAGCTGCTCGGCTCATGTCTGCAGGGTCCACGGAAGGAAGAGGATCTTTGACTTAAGTTGTGATTTGTTTTGCTCACAAGAGGAAAGAGCTTCCCCCTGATACTCGACAAGCGCAGATACTACACATGAAATACTGATAGTTTCCCTCTGTCAATAGGTCTCTGCTCCCTTAGGTTTCTCCTTGACTTATGCTGGGACATGCAGTAATGATACACCCCCCCTAATCCTCTCCCCTTAATGTGATCTATACTCCATAGGGAATTTCAGTTGCAGTAAACAACAGAAGTTTCTGTAGCGGAGGAAACTGCTGATCTCCTCGCTACTAATGCCTTTAATAGTTCTGTCCTTAGGGTGAAGACGTAATATTCCAAAATAAAGTCCTCAGTGACATATCACAGGGAAGCATTTATCTTTAGAGGCATCTTCTTTTTTTTTAAGGCAAATACCGGCTCCCACGTTAAACCCCCTCTACACACTGCACACACTCGAGCGTGTGCATTGCTGCAAAAAACCGAAGGTGCAAGACCGCTCGAGGTTAAGCTATACCTCCTTAATCTCAAGTGTCTTCGTCATTATCCATCTTTATCGCCGTTCGTAAAGACAATGCCGGGCGCGCACATCCTCCGACTTAACTTCAGATTTCACGGTAACCCAAAAGTGGGTGTTCACGAGCACCACTCTCTCGCTTAAGCTCTCCAACCAGAGTACAAATAGGCTCTGGGGCGACGTGAGCAGGTGGCAGACAGTTTGGAGATAAAGGCAGGGTTTTTTTTTTTTCTTTCGCCGGCGCCCACCTCACTCGTGACCCTCCAAGGTCTCCACCTGAAGGCGTCTGGCTGCGTGTGCTCCACCGCTTCGCCTCCGCTTCCTCTCGCGCAGTCAGCTTCCTGCTCGGGATGATGATTCATCTCTGCACAGCCCGATGAATTCATTAATGACACCGTTGAGCCACTCATGCAAATCCTCATAATCTGAGCATGACACCGAACAAACATGTAAATGCAGCTACACATGTAAATGAGCATTCTTTTAGTCGTGATCAAGAGTGTCGGTGTAATTCAATTACCGGTTGCCATGGATATTATGGGAAATGCGTCTATAGATAACTAGGCCACAACGGGAGTGGAGAGCTGAGGGAGCACAGAAGGAATGCAAAAATAAATTCAAAACAAACAATGCTTTTTTTTCCCCAGCCCTTTGTAAACTGGAAACAAAGGATGTGCACGTATAATAATAGCGTGCGATTGTCCTTTCTCCCCGTCGCTAATGCAGTGCAACAAAAACACGTCAGCGGCTGAAGAAACTTCACAACAGAGGATGTATGTCGACTCTCGCGTCATTCGCTGTTACAGGATGTGAAAACTTGACTTCATACAAAGAAAGAAACGCTGCTTAATCTCACCCGGAGGATTATCGACAATCTGTGGGAAAAGGAAAATCATCCTGACTTACTTCCTCTGTCGCACTTTCAGAGAACCTCATAACGCCAACTTGATACGTCTCATCTAATAATGAGTATTTACGAGACAAGAATAAAGTGACATATCTATATTAATATGATTATGTGCAACTCACATTAATTCTAATTAATTCAATTGATTCAAATTCAAAAGTTTTAATTGAAATGTCACAGTAGATGTTTCTGCTACAGTCAATCTGACAACATTTCTCAATGTGTAAAATGCATGTTGTGTTTTCTGTGTTCAAATATCCAACATGGAGAATCCTAATCAGCCACTGTTGTAATAATCTGTATTTGAACAACGTCTAAATAATTACTTTTTTCAATGTCAGTTACTTCTCATGAGGTGGAACATTTAGCATTTTCATTAGAACAGAGACGTGTCAGTTTCAGATGATGTTTCTTCAGTGTTTCCTTTACGTCGGTTGTTAAGAAACACATCCACAGATTCTAATGTTGAGCCTGAATGAGCCTGAACTTCACAGCCTCTCAATATTTCCTTTTTGCTGCGCTCCAGTGCTTGAACTTGTGAACTTGCTGTAATGTAAAGCACAGGTGAACTCCAGACCCCCTGACGTTGCCGTTAGTCGTGGTTACTTGTGCAGCGGAGCAGGTTTCTAACTCAGAAGTGAAACAGTCTGTGCACCGGAGCAGAAAAACACACTTCAAGATCCCCTCAGAAGACTCGATAGTTTTCAGCTATTCTGGTCGTTAGCTTGAAACTGGATTTGTTTTGTGTGTGTTTTCTTTGAATGAAACCACTTGAATGAATAACGAGGTTTTATGTTCTTCAGTAACAGCCGCTGTAGCAGGAATGAAAAAAGGGTCAGGAGGATGTCAGTGTTGACTGTGTTTACCTCACAGGCCTGAGAGCTGTGGAGCGGTTGGAGTTGAATGGACTGAATCTATACAGAAGGTTTTTCTAAACTTAACGACCACTCACAGCGCATCACAGGTCACATTCAGCCGTTCACACACACTCGCCCTCGACACACCGCTTCTCTCACACACACTGTTTGTGGTTGTGGAGTGTTTTTGCCTGAGGACACTGAGACATGTGGAACCAGAGGAGCCGGGGATCAAACCACCGACCTTCCAATTAGTGGACGACCCACAGCACCGGAGCACACCTGTGCGTGCAGGGTTAAGTTGTGGCTCGTTTCGAAGGTTACGCAGCCACGGTTTCAACTGACCACACAATTAAATGTTAAACTGAATTTATGATTAGTTTCCATTATGTGGCCAAACATTGGTATTTATTAGAGTAATACTGCAGTGTGTAAATATTACTAGAGTAATACTGCAGTGTGTGCTGGGTTGTAATTAGCGTGACGTTGAGAAACACAGGTGATGGAAAACAAGTCGTTTTTTGTTATGAATCATTTCATTTAGAATATATAATACATATATATATAGAATATAGAATCCTTTTATTGTCATTGCACAGTGAACAACAGTATTTAGCAGCAATCCTCAAAATACTTAATATGTGTGTGTGTACATTTAGTGCAATTAAGTATACGTATTTTTTTAACCAAGCAAATGAAGCTCGTCTTATGGGCGAGGTTATGAAAATAGTTGTCATTTCCCGCAGGCCCTGAATGCAGCACAAACTGTCCAATAATAAATAAAGTGTCAGACAAGTGAATGATAAATATTATAATGATGTTTTGCTGCTTTTTATCTTAAAAACTTAACATTAGCCAGGTAGAAAAACTAGTTGAAAGGAGACACATGACACTTTTAATAATTTTTATTTCCTCCGAGTGAGTTAAAGGTTTTTTTTAAGGTCTGCAAAGTAAAACAAAAGTATTTGAATGTCAATATGAAAACGCTCTCTACATCTTAATGGCTCTGCTGCATGAAAGCATCTTCACTCTATTGATAATTGGATTATTAGATGCTTAATAAAATATATATATATATATATATAAACCTCAATTTTGTGAACTGCAAATATTCTCTTCTCCACCTAAGCTGAGAATTGGTCTGATCTAATCATCCAAACTGTGCGGCTGTACTGTGTGTGTGTGTGTGTGTGTGTGTGTGTGTGTGTGTGTGTGTGTGTGTGTGTGTGTGTGTGTGTGTGTGTGTGTGTTGAGGTAATTTGAGGAGATTATGGGCGTCTTTCATTTCACCAGCTCTCCTGCAGATCAGTTTGGCTTCGTACCGACCGAGGTGAACACCTTGAAGCTCAACATTTCAAAAACCACTCACATCTGAAACACAGGTGTATAACACTAAGTTCAGAGAGTGGGGTGGGGGGTTTCTACACTTTGTGCTTTTACGATTCTTTCAACTGGGTCAGTAGCAATTCCACAAATCCAATTTTTCATAATCTTGTATAACCCCGAGCTCCGGGTGGCTGTGCTGTGCATGTGTGTTAAGCTCGTCAGATCCAGATTGATCATAGAGCTTAAACTTTACTCAAAGCTGACGCTGATAACTTACAATAAAAAAATATTTCTTTATTTCAATTTTTTTTCAATCACACGAGGTCTGAAGAGTCAAATTTCCAAAATGCAGCATTTTTTTTTAAAAAAGTCCTGGAATAGTAATATCAGGATCAGTCTCTAACAGAAGCCACCATAATCTGTCGGTAGTTTTAAACTACACTTTGATTTTATAATGATGTGTGGTGAGTTTTTCTGTTGTTTTCTTTGCAGGTCAGAAGAACATGCGAGTCACGAGCCTCCTGATTTGCCAGGGGCTGTTGTGGGTGGGCACCGCCCAAGGCTTAATCATCACTCTCCCCGTTCCCAAACTGGAGGGCATCCCCAAAATAACAGGTAGGGATCAGAGGAGGGGGGCGGACGGCTGTGACTGAACAGCCTCTTCAGGGGTCAAAAGAGGAGCCCAGAGGGGTTTTTTTCATGACAGAAAATTACTCTGCTCTGCCCATTATTGAGGTCACACTTCACATTTCTCTTGTGGCTCCGGGAATCAGTGCAAATATTACCAGGCAGGCGTCACACAAATCATAAACTGTGTATATATTCTCATGCAGGGTAATTTAAAAAACCTGCCCGGCAGCATTTTGTTTTTTTATACCAACTGAAACTGTAGGTGCCATCTACACTCTTGCATCCAGGAATATAACAATTCTAGAAAACTATTGATGAACATTATGATCCAAGGTTTGGTTCCAGTCATTGTCACTTCACTAAACTCTATTCTAATCTCCTTTAAGTGATGTACCTGTCAGTGAGCTCAGCCCTGTGGAGAAGCCGTGTCTCTGTCGAAAATGTTTGAATATTCTGTTCCTGCCTTTACAGGAAAGGGCATGATCTCGTTAAACGCCCACTGCGGCCCAGTGGACTTCCTGGTAGCCACCACCAGCACCCTGTCTCCCGAGCTGCTCAAGAGGGACTCGGTGGGGGAAAGCCCGGACTCGGCCTGTGGGGGCGAGGACCGCAGCGACACGTCCTCCCAGGAATCCCTGCAGCAGTCCAGCTCCTATCAGGGAGAGGGGCGAGGCAAGGGACGCGGCGTTCTGCTGCAGTACAAGCTGCGCTCCACGTCGGGATTGCCCGGGCGGCCGCTAACGGCGCAGGGGGACGAGGCGTCGGACTCCTCCTTGGAGTCCCTGGAGCACAGCGTGGAAGACGGATCCATCTACGAGCTCAGCGACGACCCAGAAATGTGGGTCAGGGGCCGTCCTTGTGAGCGGGAGGGGGGGCGCAGGGACAGGGTGATCTCGGCGGCGGTGATCTCTGGAGGCAAGGGCTTCCGCAGACTGAAGGAGGGAGCTCCAGCAGGTACTAGGACAAATGTGGAGGGTTTAGAGAATATTCTAATGGTATGGCAGCTCCCACTGACGGTGTGATATGAAATATATATGGCAAGATGATGTATATTTATAGATCACTACCCAGCTTAGCCTCCAGTCACCTGTTCCATCATTTTCAAGGGATTTGGATGTATAATGAGAAGGTGTTGCCATTGTTACAGAGCTTGATGTCTTATGATTAAACCTGTGGAGTAAGAACATCTGAGGCGTCCTGTTGACTCGACGCCCGTAGGACGCCTCGGATGTTCAGGACTGTGCGTCGTGATCTTTCCAGCGGAGGCCAGAGCTTCACATCTCCACAGTTTAGTTCCCTGTGCTTGTGGTTCCTCCTCCTGCTTTTGTTTGGATTGAAATGCCGCAATTTAACCTCATCAACCGCGGCTCTGCCACGTTTATCTCATGCGGGGGGGACTTCAGTGTGAGCGACCATGGACAGCGCGCCTTTGAGAGGCGGCCTTTGTTTTGAATGTGCCGTGCTCCACGTGTTTTATCTGATCCTGTGGGAGAGATCCCATCTGTTTAGAGCTGAAAGCCGGGGACTATACCACCGCATCACAAAGCACATTAGCATCACTTTATTAGCTCCGCCAGCCTCGCGCTCATCCCTGTACAATGTGAATGTAAGAAACCTTATATTGTGTCTCTCAAAATTCAATATGTGCTCTCCGAAGAAGAACTTTATGTTTTGTTGCAGCTGTTGCAAAAAAATGTAGATTTTTTGGGTTTGGGAAAATTTGATTCAGCCAAGAACTTACCAGCATGTTCCTACAGACAAAAACTAAAAGACGCAACTTATTACGTTTTGCGCCGTAAAATAATTCTGTTGTTACAGGTTTACTTAAAAAAAATCTAAACGTCTGGGATCCATAATCTTCTGCAGCTGCCAGATATCAGATCCATTATTCAGTGTCATCCGTCAGCCTGATGAAACAAATGTGTGCTCACACTCTTGTTAATACGCAACTCACATTAGCAGGAAACTGCAGTCACAGATCAAAACCCTATTATCCAATGATGTAATAATCATGTCAGCTGCTACTGGCTATGTGTCAACGAAGGGAATCGAACTAAGACGTGTTTACCTGCACATTCGTTTTTCAACAACACAAGGATTCTGACTCAAGGGGATGTTTTACAATGGACAGCACATCTGTACTGAAATGAACACAGATGTTAAGTCACATCAAACTCATCTCATTAGTTTTCATGATAATATTCGGAGTTTAACACAAACATTACATTTTCCTGTAAAGACGGATTGATGACAGATGGAATAATATGTAACAGGCACATTTTACACAGTGTTCAGTATCACACTCTGAACTTGGCTTTGTGGATTCAGGAGCTCAAAGGTTAAAGTCGATCAGTTTTTTTGTTTCCCCACATTCCTCCACGCAGCCCGTTCTCCGCACAAGGATTCACGTCTTATCCCTTCATCACAGACGAAGCTTCAAAATTCCTATTTCGTTCGTTTCTCTGAGGCACATTGACGTTTTCCTCCCCCCCGCCCCCTTTCTTCTTCTTCTTCTTCTTCTCCTTCTTCTCCTCCTCCTCCTCGGCGCTGAAATTCAAAAGGCATTTAAACGTCCCGCTCTCGGCGGGAATGGTTAAAAAAAAAAAAAAAATACGATGATGTGAACCGTCCTCAGATGCTGTCATCTAAATGTAAATCTCAATGTCATGTCAAAAATATATATACTCTAATTCATGTCAGGTTCAATGCCGCTGGTACCACCGCACCCTCATGGTCACTATGGAGATTGTTTGTTCAGCCTCAAGCAGAGAATCTGATCGTTGCCGCTTGAGGAGCCGGAGGAAATCTCCTCTGCCACAGATTTGATGTGTTTCACTAACTTATCCGCTAACAACTGAGATTTATTCTCCAATGTATTTCTGCCTTTAAGGGACTTTGACCATTTCGTTTCATTTGCTTCGATTATATATGTGCAGGTGTCATCCATACACTGAATATAATGCTCACGAATGAACGTACTGTACTACTAATTAGAACTGTGCTAATTAAACCTTTATTCCCTTTTGTAAAGTGGACTGTGACAGTGTTGATATTTTAGATTGAGCCTGCATGAGGCGCAGTTTTTATTTTCCTGTGGTGTTAAAGGTTATTGTTGTTTATCAAAATATATTATTCCTGTAGATTTGCTTCTCGTGTGAATCAGTCGTGACAACATCAGTTTATTTATTTATTTGAACATTTAATTAGAGCATGAACCCCCATTGAGAGGCGGGGAAAGTTAGTAAGCAGCCAAACAAACAAACAAACAAACAAAAAAACCAACAAAATGAAATAAATACATGAAATTAAAAAGTCTGAGGAGATAAGAAACACGAATTGTCATGTGAACAAACTGGTTTTTAAAAAACGTTTTCAGTGTTCAACCGGGCAAACTCCCTGTGGAATGAGGTACGATGACATGAAAGCTGCTTAAATTTTACCACCTGCAAATGTTGGTTTGTTTATAACCTGTGTGATCATGTGACTGCTTACGTTTCTTAAAACCTGCCGATGTTGCTACAGTGAAAAAAAAATCTCATTTTGGTGTCTTCAATATAACCATGACTGAAATATTATTCATATTAATAATGAACCAGAATTATCCTCAAAACTAAAGTATTGCTCTCAATGCCATCAAAAGGCATATTGAAATAAACGACCTGTTTCCTCTTGGTACAGAACTTTAATGTTACGCGTCTCGACATTGTCTCTAACAAGCTAACGCTAAAATAAAACCTCTTTAAACATGAGTTTGATCTTTGTAACTGACTCATGAAGAATGTAGTTGATGTACATTATATATTGTAGGTCTGCAGCATTATTCTGTTAATGATTTAATACATTTTTTTTTTTCATTTCTCTCCGACTCTGAATTCTGTCTTTGAACACATCACCTGAACCTTTTCACCTTTTTGTTTCCAGCCAGTGAGACGGAGTCGTTATGTTTTTGTCCCATTTCTGTGAACACGATATCTCAAGAATGACTTGAGGGAATTTCTTCAAATTTATAACAAATATTTACTTAAACTCAAGGACGATCTGATTCGATTTTGGTTGTCAAAGGTCAAAGGTCAAGGTCACGGCGGCCTCACAAAGTTTTTCTTAAACGCGATAGCTTAAGAGCAGCCTGAGGGAATGTTTTCAGATTTAGTACACGTCCCTGTGAATGTGATATATTGGGACGGCTGCCCGCAGGGAATTTCATTACATCTGGTAGATTATGTTTCAGTGGTTGAAGGTCAAAGGTCAAAGTGACCTTATATCAATCTTTGGAAGAAAAGTATGTAGAAATATGTACATGAACACTGCACTGGTTGGTGCAGGCGATGTTCTACTTATACTCAAACAAAATGCTTATTAACAGGAAACACAGAACAGAAGATAATAATGACGTAATTTGAGTTTAGAGCTCGGCTGTGTCCTGTCTTCTTCGCTGCCCTCCAGACATCACGTCGCGGGTCACAGTCCCGTTTATTTTAGTCTCGTGGCTTTTGGTCCCCGGTTTAAAATCCATGAGAGCATTCGTTTCACACGTCGACTTTAGTTTAATGAAAAGTAAACACATTAATTTATTAACCTTAGGTACAAAAGCAAAAAAAAAAAAAACAGAATCAGGGAAAAACGAGGTTGCGTGAATTTACTTCAATTTACATTGTCGTTAATTACGAGCTAAATTTGTTGTTAAACGCTCACCCATGAGATTTTGGTTTTTTGTCTCAATCTTTATGCTTCCTCACGTTCGGGCTCATGCTGCCGCTGGCTCGCTGCACTTGGAGGGTAGACAGGCGGGGATTGTTAGGAGCCAAACTACAGGCGCTGACACACTGGGGAACCCCGAGCTTTTCCCATCCTCTTCCACTCCTCCTCCTCCGACTCTCTCTCCACCTGGCTCTATTGCTCCCTGGCTGTTTTCTTTATCCTTCTCCTCTTCCAGCACGCGCGAGGAATACAAACTCCACAATCCATCATGTGAGGAGCGGTGTGATATTTCCTCGTGAGCAGGTCAACGTGTGCAACTGTTTTCCCTTTGACCTCAAAGCCGCATGAGTAGCCTCAGCAGCAGTCCACGGGAAATTAGCAGGAAAGGTCACTGCTAAAATAAACCATGAATAATAAGAAGATGATTTGGATGGAAGGTGTATAAAGGTGTGTAGCAGCATCTAATCTCTGTTTGTCTGTGTGTGGCTCACGTATCTCCACAACCGTTCATCTAATCGACCTCACACTTAGCTTGTGTATTGTTATAGGCCAGAGGAAGTGCAGTGTGGAATTTAGTGCAATTTGGACACATGACACGTTCAATATTAATAAACTTCGAATTATCAGGCAACGAGCACTGTGGGCTGAAATGAACATATTTAAAAAAAGACGGAAGATTATAGCTTGATTCTTTTTATTTTGCCATTTCAGACACAGACGTTCAGAGGCATCGTGGGTGCTGATCGTCATGGCAACAACATCCATATAATCACTTCCTCTTTAGCAAGTTCTCTGCAAAGAAAAAGTGCAACATTAGTTTTGCAATGCTTTATATCGAGCTTTTACTTTGAAAAGTTGTGAACTTGGGTCTGGAGATTGCTTCAAATGCTTAAAAGACCTGAACTGGTGACGTTTGCATGTTTTAACAAATAACACAAGTTAAGCAGATCATTCAAACTTGTTTATGAGCCACAGTAATAAAGCAATAATTTTATGAAAAATGGTTGATCATGGACAGCTTGATTGCAGATAAACCAGGTAGGATGAACACAAAGTCTGCTAATGTCATTCCGTATATAAAAAGCTCTGCACACAACGTCCTGCTGACAAACAATTAAAAACTGACATTATATTGTAGAACTGTCAGAGTAAGACTCACTAATGAATTCCAAAGATCCTATCACAAACGGGCTCATCACTAGTTTAAATAATCACAGGATACGTGACTAAACTGATCAGAGACAGTGGAATCTTTCATTTACACTTCATGTAAATCTACTGGAGGCTGAATATGAAAAGCAGAGTTACATGATTACACACACGCACAGATGGCTTTTTAGTTAAATGCACTGATGTCTTCCCCTCGGTGTGAAGCCGGAGTTAGAAATGCGTAACCGTCAAAAAAACGGGGTGTCAGAAAACAAAAAAATGCATTCCCTGCCATTAATATGCCTCCTCACTCTCTGCGGATGCGTCTAATCTAGGCTTTGTTTACTTGTTCTCTTTTCAGTTTCGCCCGCGAGCTCTCATTTACTCAAAGTTTTTTTGGCTCACAGATTTTTATCTTGGGAGCGCCAAAACACGAAAAAAAAAAAAACCCCGCTTCCGGCAGCGCAACGAGGATCACATGGCGTTCAGACAGCGCGGGTACAGCCCCGGTGAGAGTTGTACTACAGATCTGATAGAGCAGTGCTGAGTGTGCCTCGTACCTGGGTCAGCGGCAGAGCGAGCACTCGCCTAGAACCGAAAAAAACGACAGAATAATATGAGCCCCCTAAAATGCTGCGCAAGCATTTCACTGTGGAGTCAGACAGCGCAGGGCACAACTATGTGTGTGCGTTTCCTGGTGGGACCTCACAAATCCCCCTTTTACCGAAACCTTTTCTATAGATATTTTCTGCCAATTAACCCTGCTCCGGGAGAGATTTGCCTATCTCCAGCCCCAGCTTTGCGCCTGTGCAGCTCGCGGCGTCACTCTCCCTGCGTCTCAGGTATAATTTGCATGCCTCGGTCAAGGCTAAACTGAAGCGGATGAAGCATTGCAGTCTGAAGGTCTGCCTGCTTTATCTGCCAACTCCTAAAAGCCAGGCAGGCATATTTGCATTGCTTTTCATTTCCAGCGGCTTGGCAGGAGGAGCGATAAAGGAAGAGGAGCACACTGCACAAACCCTCGCTCGACAAAGGAAGGAAGTAGCTAATGATTTGCATGCGGAGAATACGAGGATAAGGCCCACACGCGGCTGCCTCGGGTGGTGTTATCGGCCTCCATCAACACTCGTAGACGACGCCTGTCAACGCACGCCGCGCGGCCCCACAGAGAGAGGGGGTCAGATGTCCGTGTCACGCGTGGGCGTCTCACTCTCTCTCTGTCTCTCGACGAAGTCAGTCAGAAAAAAGAAGAAATGATTGTTCCAGTTGAGGGTTTTGTTTTCCAGTTCAGCAAACTTTCAGATCAGTGAATTCCCAGTAAGCCTGTCCATCGCTGGCACCCATCAATCTCCCGTCACTTTACGTGGACCTGTCTTTTACAATGCCCTCACTGCCGCTCACACGTATATATATTTTATTAACCACCTTTTAATCATGCAGAGGATTAATGAAATTTTGATCGCTGTACATTATTCAACTTGTCCCCGAGGAGCGGGGTCGTCCCGGTGGCATGACACCGCCGCGCCTGTATTGAATAGTTATCATCTCCCACAATATTTATCTCTCCGTCCATCTATCCGTGCGGCGGCACTGAACAATGAGCGGCGGGCTGCGTAACAGTGGCGTCTCTGTAATGCCGTCGTGTCGCAGGCGTCTTCCTTTGACTGCGACATTATCGTTTCCTTCTTTTCTTTTTTCGCAGTCTCTAAATCAAAAAACAGGTGACGTGCAGCTGAGGAATTTTTATAGGCAATTTCCTCAAAACCCATTTTTATAATGTCTCGGAGCCAACGCTGCTATCCGCACTTCTTATTTACAGTCATATGTATAAACATGGCAGCTTTACATGCCCCGCACTTCTCACTGTCCTGCCGTGTTTTATTTTCCCCGAGACTGTTTGGGCCTCTGAAGGGTGACCTTCAATTCATATATCTGTTGCTATAACTCTCTGTTACTATCTCAGTGGGACCTCTGCGGAGAAGAGGGGAGAAAATCTTTTTATGTCTCACAGTGAATCAAGTCACTTTTATGCCAACATTTCACTGACTATTCAAACAAAATGAGAGCGTTAGCACTCAGGTCCCGTCGTTCTCCTCCTCGCGTCCCTGTTGGATTTGGATTCGGGCCAGAGAACATATCAGAGGTAAATAACGTGTTGAGCGTTGAAACGTGACCCGAGCTGCGTTTCACCTACAGAGGCAAGGATAAGACCCGGATCATATTCCCGCATCAAACATTTTCATCTTCGTTATTTTTCACGTCCGTCTTTTGTGTGCGACACGTTCCTGCAACACTTGCGTCACCTGCATCTGAGGATTCTCAGGGATTGCGCAAGAAGACGCATTTTCAGGCCCTCGTGTTTTTGAATGTGTCCAACCAAGTTTCCATTATTTGGACTCGAGGCAGTTTGGTTCAGTTTAGTGGGTTTTACTCTCTCTCTCTCTCTCTCTCACTCCCTCTTTCTCTGACTCACTCTGACTCTCTCTCTCTCTCTCTCTCTCTCTCTCTCTCTCTCTCTCTCCTCCCCCCTGCCTCTCGTCCTCCCCGGGGGAAGAGATGTACAGTTCCTTTTAGTGCTGTTGTCCTCAGCGTGACAGATGGAGCCTATTAAAACACATTTTCATTGTATTATGGTAAATAACACAGCCGTGTTTTATATAATATTACTGTTCCCAAGGCAGTGCTACAATGCAAGAGAACAGCTTCACTCTGCATGGCCACTGCTCTATATCTGCTATGTAGTTATAGTTTATCTTCTAACTGAGCCGTATTGTCTCGATTGTTGGTTCTGCTGCAGCCGTCAGTCCAGAGCGAGGCGTGAAAAACCCGCTCTGACACCAGCAGAGCACAGTGTGACTGAGTAATGGACTTTCTCCACCAGCCAATCGCAGCTGACACCCGCATGCATGAAGCGGTTAAGATTCTTAGTTTTTCAAAAGGTATAGAAAATCACTATTAATGGTGGCAGGTATGATATTTATTCAGAATGCTCCCCCGGTAAAAAAAAAAGCAGAGTGGAGGCTTGGCTTTGCGGGAAGCTTGGCAGCTTAGACGCTGTCTGTTTTATAGGGTGGACATTCACAGTAACCAATGATGACAGTTTCTATTTTTACACTCCTCACTCCTCTGAGAGAGAGAGACTCTCAAAACCCAGCGTTGCCACAGTGGCTGGCACAGGGGAGAGTTCCTGTTTAAAATTATATGATAAGAAAAATAGATGCTTTTTGGCATCACTAACAAGTCATAATTATCCGTGAGCGTCCAAATATTATGAGGTTTCACACCGTTTATTGGCCATTAAGTGAAAAGTAAGTGCAGCGATAAACAAAAATGTTCTCAAACTATCAGCTGAAACCAGGCGGACGGTTTATTTTGTTGCTCTTTCTAGGACAAACCTCCTGGAGACAGAGTCGATCGTGTTCATAAAACCGGTTTGTCACTAAGATGATGTCACTCAACCCTCAAATAATGTCCATCGCACACACACTGGGATGACACTGTGCTAAATTATTAAGCATATTTCATATATATATATGTATAAAACACAATCTGGTGCAATATGTGCAATTTCTACTATTGTGTATTTTTGCCATTTGTTGCAAGGTCTTTTTAAAACCATGTATATCATTCAAAGCTAATGGCAAAGATGGAGGATAGAGGTTTGGTTTGAAGCTCAATTTGATGAATAAATAAATGCAGGGCACTGAATCTCAGAATCAGCTCCATCCCATTGAAAATCAACAGCACAATGCAGCTTTTACTTTTGGCCATAACTGTTAATAAATATGGATAACTCCTCCCACTATCCAGAAATTAAGCCAAAATATCTTGGCCACAAACACCGCCATCTTGCGCAGATGACGGTATTTGGAGCCAGTCTGCACAGTGGCGATTAGGAAGCCCCAGTATCGAGGTCAATCATGATGCTTCACCCTGTTTTCACAGCATCTAATTAAATTAAATCTAATTAAAACCAGAAAAACAAACTCGAACATTCCTCAGTGTGATAAGAACTACTTTCAATAACAGAAACCATCTTTGAGAAAAACGTATTTGACGTGAACTCTGACATTTAGTTGGGTCCATGTGCCGTCTACTAACATGGAGGAGGCAGGGTTTTTGACCTATACTGCTGCTTGCCACTAGGGGAACTGTAATTTGGGGACCTGTCATGTCGTCCATCCTTAGCTCATTGTTTCTTTGTGTCTTTAACGTTCAGCCACATGGACGTTATCTTCTCCGCCCCGTTTATTGGCCTCCTGTCATACTCCACCCATCCACCAGATGTCCCTGCACTTTCTTCCTGTTTCCACATCCACCTGCTCACCTCTTTCCCACACACCTGTTCTTCACTTCCTCTCATCGGCTCCATCCAGTCATGTGCTTCCTATACTTTCCCACTGCTCATGCTGTGGACTCCATGTCCTCCCCCTGTTTGTCTGTAGCTGCTTGTCCGTCCATCCGTCCGTCTGTGAGCCTGGTCCCCATCACTTCTTCTTCACATCTGTTGAAGTTCCTCCATTGCACCTGCCTGCCTGCCTGCGCTCCAACCGCCAGCTGTGACAGCAGCGGTAAACAAGTGGATACAGTTAAAAATAAAGTTGCAGATCCAACCTGACAAAGACCCACACGTTGTTTCTGAAGAAGCACAAGAGGAAACATACTGCTGAAGAATTATGTCGAGAACCTGGACGTATTGTCTGCAATAGACTTGTTAGTATCAGTCCTTATTTTCTTCATCTTCATCTTCATCTAACATGGTAAATTGAGAGCGTTGAATTCCTCGCATTGGTTTCACTGGAGCTACACGTCAGGATCTGTGTGATAATGTTATGGAGCCAGATCCTTGTGTGGGAAAGTATCAACATTAGCAAAGTATCAAAAATCATATTCTTACACTAGAAATAGAGAGTCTGACACTTTTTCGATGAAAACAAAGATAATTATTTGATTATATAAAAACTAACTTTTACATTTATACCAAAACATATTTCAATAATAAAAAAGCTAAATGGGATTATTTTTCCCCCCGAAAATTGATATTTTTCACATCGTTATCATTTCATTTTGGGGAAGAAGATAATGCAGGTCGTACAGATTGTTAAACTCTATGAGACAAATTGTGATTTGTGAATTCAAGTTAAAATTAAATTGATTGCTTGGCAAAACTAATCAAAAAAATTAAATTTGCAAATTTTCCATCTTTTTATCTCTTAGTCTGTCTCTGTGCAGCTGCACCGAGTTAACATCCCCGAGGGATCAATAAACGTTCATGTCATCTGCTCCTAATTTGTAATTTGTAAAGAAAAAAAAACTTTTTGTTTAGTTTTACAGAGCGGCGTCTGTCGGGCCCGGAGGTTTAGTGGATGAAGGTAAAACACAGATTCACTCCCACTCCCCCTCTGAAGCGTGGACGCCTCAGCCAGTGGGCTCGGTCCACATGTGGAACACAGGGTCGTGGCTGGAATGTACAAGCAGCGATTCAGCCAGTGCTCTGAATTCATGAGGTCACCCGTACTGTAGTTTGTTGCCAAAGCACAAACCGAGAATCCACAGTAGAACATATATCCCTGCCAAGTTCAAATCAAACTAAATATATCGTGACATTTCGATCTGTACATTACTTACAGAGAAATTGACGTTAATAAATGTTAAGGAAAGTGATTTTAAAAAGTCTTAAATTGCAGCATAAAGGATTCTTTGCTTCACGACACACGAACAAACATACACGGATGAAAACACAACATCCTTGAGGTAACGAAGCCCATAATTCCATTTTAGCGTCGCCGCGCCCTTCAGTTGGACACACACATAATACGAGGGGTATGAAAACAGTATTAATGTCACGCCAGCTGCCGACGAAATCCACGTAGCCCACTGGTTTTCATTTTGTTTTTTTTTTGAAGACGTGAACACAATAAAAGCCGAGTTTGAGCTCATCCGAGGAGCAGCTTTGATACCGCTGTTGGGAAGCAGATGGGACTGGCTGGTTCTTTCTCATCGCTTGAGGTACTTGTCACAGACTGCATCAGAATGGGCCACGCAGACTGTTTCCACCAATGGTTATTGAAGCGATTATGTTGCTGTCACATTGTGAAGCGCTTCTGTATTTTTCAAACTGTGGGGTTTCTTTCTTCTTCTTTTCCACTTTTTTTTTGTTTTTGTCTCATCACTATTACAGGATTACCCCTTGGCATGTGTAGCAAGTTTAACTAAACATTTTACTACGCCAGAGCCTGGGAATTACTACACAGCCACAGGGATCCCGGCTCATACTCCAGAAATCAGGTGGCAAAATAGAATAAACTTCTCACCCTGAGGGGGTTTTCATTGTGATATAAACAAACCAGGTGGCAGAAGGTGGAGCGTAATCTCCCGCAGTGTGAATGGCGGCGGCAGAATGTGTGTACAGCCTTAAGATTGGTTGGCGCGTTTCAGGTTTAATGCTCATTCAAGATGAAAAAGCTCAGCGAGAGGGTGTCAGGGACAGTTAAAGCGTTTTCAAAAAACGTTGTTTAATGTTCTCCATGGACAGGAAGCCAATACTGTGGGGGATTCCACACGCCGAACGAGCGCCGGTGAGGAAAGTGACTGTACTGGGGTTTGATCAGCTGTTATCATCTCACTTAACATTCTGATTCCCCGTGAGGGTTGAGCTCAAGGTCAAGAACAAAAGCTTCTGTATCTGTGTTTTTTGTTTAAAGCAACAAAAGCAAAATTGCACGATTCTTTAAAGTTACATCAAATGCCATTAGAGGTTTTCATCTGCATTTGTTTGTCTGACAGGGACAGAACCTGTTAGATTTTGATGCGGATGCGGATAAACATCAACGGATTTAACGATGCACGTAAATTCACGAAAACCTAGTACATGTAGTAATGTGGTGATTCCCCTCGGGATGATATTTAAACTACACCAGACCAGTTTCCTGTCAAACTAATTCCATCCTTCCTATGGACCCTGGCCTTTTTTAAATTTTAAGACTATATCAAAAACCCACAAATTCAAATTAAGAAAAAGTCAAGAATATTCATGGATATGTTGCTCTTGTATTCCTAAGAGATCAATTGCAATGTTTTAGAAAAAGTAAGTCTAATATTCCCAGTATGACATATTGGTTTAGCCGACTGTATTGTCTCTTTGCATTAAAACAGCCGCTGCTTGTGAATAAGTTGTTAAACTAACCGTTAGCACCGGGTCAGTGTAAATCAGTCATGTCCTCGGATTGGAACTCACAAATTATTAGCTCGTGGATAAGGTTAGCTCGCGCTCGAGAAGGAGGAAATAGGCTATTACCCTGCAAGTGGTTCTGGCTCCAAGACGCCTGATTTACTCACAGCAATATTTCATGTTAGATATCTTATCTGATTGTGGGACAAGTGCAGGCTGTAGACCTCTAACATTAAAGCCCCTGAAGTTTGGACTCACCATTAAACTCAGGTCGGGGCCTGTTGGGCTTTTGTTCTGTAATTGAATTAAGGAGACTTTACACAACACAGACATGTTGAGCTGCCTGTAAATAGAAAAGCTTGATTTCAGCTGCCTGCGAAAAACCAAGAATGTGTCCGATTTTATTTAATAGGCTACTTCATAAGTAGAATCCTTATAAGTCAAGAGAAAACTCTTTCGCTGTTAAAGACGTTTTTAAAAATATTGTATTTCCAATTTGAACTTTTGGCAGCAACTAGTAATAAACTAGTAATAAATCTAAATATTGATGAATACACACAAAATGACATCACCCAGCAGCAATGTGACACAGAATGCTGTATTTAATAAAACTGGTAAAACAATTCACTTAAATGTATAAATCCAAACTGCATCGCCATCTTTATACAATTAGAAATATACAATCACTTCGCAATATACAAAATATTCATCCACTACCTGACCACTCCTCAGTAATTTATTCCTAATCGTCGTGTGTACCAACCCCCAGCCAGACCCCCCCACCCACAGAGCTGACCATGGACCTGAATTCCTGCTCTACCCTGGATAACCATGATATGCATTACCGGCGAAAACCTTATTGCAGCGCTGCACTTATCTCTCACTGTCTGTCAGCACAGGGCTGCTTCTTTTTATTTTTTTCTGCACACTATCACACTTTCCAGCCCCAGGAATTATGCACATGTTCTCCAGTCTTCCTAATCTGCTCCTCATTTTGCTCAATACAACCTCATCATTGTAAACTGTCTGCTTGACTACACATTGCTTTAGAACTATGAGCAGCAGCCTGTACAATACTGTCACTGAATGTTCAAGGGCTGATATATAGAAATAGAAATATAGCTCCGCCAACTGCGCGGGGCCTTGCATTGTTCCCGTCGCTGTAGAAGAAGACATGCATGTCAGGGTCGCATTGAAAAGCAACATCGTGCACATTCTTGTTCCAGGGTTGGCTGGTGAGGAGGTGCGGGACAACGTCAATGTTGTGTGTGTGTATGTGTGAGTGTGTGTGTGTGTGTGTGTGTGTGTGTGTGTGTGTACTCCTTAGCTTGTAAGCCTACCTTTAGCTTAGTCAGTCACCACTGGAGCCGGGTGTTTAACAACCATTTGTGTTGGGTGGAGCCATTGATTTCCTCAACAAGTCTATAGAATAAACTCCAATCAGCCACAATACTGGTTCTAATGATGTGACTAATCCGTGTTGACATGCAGTTGGCTCGCCTTGGTCGGGCGCAGACACAGCACGTTATAGAGACGGATGAATTGCCATATTTTTTGGCACCGTTTTCCGTTGTGTGACCACTTTAGCGCAGTAAAATGAATTACACCCATATGTTCTCCTCGCAGTGGCGTTTCAAAATGTCACAACACTAGCATGTTCATACAGGGGCCGGCCCGTCCTCCAGTAACAAGAACCCTACAGGTCGTCTGTGCGAGCAGCTTGTTAGCACCCACAGTAACTTTTTATTATGAGGCGATGTCGACGAGTCGCTGTAATTATGAGGGAGCAAAGGAGCAGGTCAGGTGAACAAGGTTTACAGCGAGTAAGAGGAGGTGGTGGTGGATGGATGGGTCAAAGGACGCTGCACTTTCAGACAAGGGACAAGAATGTTGTGTTTTCATTGGCGTTTGTTAGTTTGCAGGACGACGTAGTAACTACTCAAAGGTTTTCCACAAAAACGTAGTGGAGGGAAGCAATGCAAGCTGGGAAAGAAGCCATTCAGTTGTTGTGCAGATCTCCACCAGGGGGCAGATTCAAGTGTTTTTTTTCTCTTTAACATTGCGAGATGAGACGTTTCTCAACATTTTCATTGATTTCTCGGAGAATAATTCATTCTAGTTTGTAATGTGAAAGCAATAATCAATATTGTGTCTTTTACCTATAATCATTCCACAGTCTTAGCTGCATGTTTTAATATCGTTGCCATGACGGCAAAGGACCTCTCACCTTAAGGATGTACTTATTTAACACTAACCCTGAACACATTTGTTTTCCCTACATCTCTCCTCGTTGTTCTATATGATGTATCAAGCCTCTACATTTGCTGAGCTATAAAAAACCTTCCTCAGACAGTCCTCAGAAGTCTAACACACATAATTACCAAACTGTCGGTGAATAACCATCGTCGATGACAGACTCGGAGGGTTTTTAATGGGCGAGCTCGGCTCCTGACACATTTATTCAGCTGATTCCTGCTCATGCCAACGCTCCCTCCGCCACCTCCACCTCCTGGTGTCACACAATTCAAGTGACTCTGACTGAACTGGTGAACTCACAGAGCTCCCACACATTGACTGGTTGAGAGGAAAACCACTAAACCTCTACGACTGGATGTGGCGAGGAGAGTCCTCACACGCTACAGACCCTGTTGGCACAGAAAGTGGTTCGGTTCCTAAAATTTATCCCACATCAAAACAAGGTACGATAAAAAACAGTTTGTATGAGTCGAGGAGCCGCTGAAAGGAATATGGAACAGTAAAATATACTACTGTACCCCCTCTGTCCTCGTGCTGTAACCTTGTTTTCAGATGTTTTCCAGCATCAAAGTGCCAGATGATACATTACTTTGTTCTTTGCATTTTCTGAAGCTTCTGAGGTGAAATCAATTGAGGCTGCGAGATTTATCCGTTGTCTTAATTTCCCTTCATCTCAAGGTTCAGGCTTCGTACGCAGCTACGAAATCTGCGCTGACCTCGCCTTGCACCGCATTTGTTGTTTTGACTCAGCGCACATGCACTGTTTTCCGTTTGATGTCAAGCAATCCCATGAAAGATATGTGCACACGTGGAGAATTGATTTGCATGGCGCGTCACATGACCACATGAGATAATCAGTGCATGTGCTCGCGCTCACGTCCTTGATGTCTTTATCGTTTACAGGAAAATGTGTTTGGTGATTAGGAACATGGGAGGTCACGGTGGGGGGGCGGGGGGGCGGGGGGGGTCACAGCTCTGATGCCTGAAGTGAACAGCCCGGGGATTCAAATGAGATCCGTGCGTACAAAGCACATGAATAGTAAATATGCACTTTATCTCAATGTTTTACAAGATGAATGCACAAGAAGAGAAAAGTTGTACCTTAGTGCCACAGCTTCATTCTAATGAAATGGACTGGATCATTTGAACTGTTGTGTATTTAGCAGAACACGATGGAGGATGGTGGAACGAGGAAGTGAAACCAGGAGTTCTAGTTTTTTGGGGTTATGACAAAATAACATTGATGTACAGGCGTCTAATTTAAAGTGTAAAAATGACATATGAGAATTCAAGTATGCTAAATGAGACATATTATAATTATTTTCGGAAACTCCTTGAAACACCTCGTCAAACGTCCGGCCGATACTTTCCCATCATCGCAATGCCATGTCCCACGTTAGCATAATGCTCGTATAGCGGCTAATCTGGTACGCACCCTAACAAACCCACTGATTTATGGACATTATCGCATGTACATTTTCACGTAGTAATCAAAATTAACCGGTGAACCCGAGTATGAGCATAGTGTGTTTAATTTAAATGCCAAGACGTGACACACAGGAGAGCTTGAATAGTGACGTGGTATTTAAAGGCCATCCGTGGCATCGAGGAGACTTCTCTCTGTCTCTGCAGTCTCATTGCTTATGTTTAATCACATTGTTTAATGTTAAATAGCTTCAGAGCAACATTAGAGAGTATTTCAGTATCATCAACAACGACCAATTAAACCAATAACATCTGGCTGACTTTGCATTGAGGAGCTCTTGGCTTGACTTTGGTTAACATTTGTTTTATCCACTTTAAACTCACTGAAGCACTCAGTTCTGTTAGATATATTCTATGTCGCAGCTGGGATGTAAAGAAAAAAAACTAACTGATGATAATAATAATAAAAATAAAGATATTGTGAATTGGTAAAGTTTCTGAAATACTGCAAACAAATTTTTTTGATTTCGCATGTTGAAACTTCTTTGTTTTTCATGCAGTTCCTTCTGAATAATATAATGCATCTCCTGCTGTCTCGACGAAGGTGTAGTCGGCATAATCAATAACAAATTTAACATTTAGGCTTGTTATGTTTACGCACACAGAGCTGGAATTGGATATGTAAGCCACCTAATGAAATCAAGACAGCATGGAGGACGCATTTTCTCTTCCCGAGGATGAAGAAGGAAGAAAAATAAATGTTGGTTTCGCTCAAATATCTTTGAGTAACTTACACCGGGTGAGACCTCGTCTGCGTGGCCTTGAAAGATACGATTTAATTTGTGTTTGGCTATAGGTGCTGAAGGCTGGCGCTGTGCAGCAGGTTGTGTGTATGTGAACTCTCACAAATTGACGATGCTCAGATAATATTAATGTTGTAAGGAACTTGAAAAATGTCCCTGCACAGATGTTCCACTTCTGCCTCACACATATTCTGCATCTAGCCTACTTTTAAAACAACACATAGTTTGTTGTGTGCGCCGCACATTTCCACCGAGGTGTCAGACTTTATTTAAATAAAAAAAGAAGTTCCACCCTAAAGTTTAGCTATAAATGGGAACCAGCTGACACTTGCTGTCCTAATGGCACATTAGACACTAAGCAGATTTTCCCTTTTGTGGCGGATTGTGAGCTTTTTTGTCTGCACCTGTTCTGAAACCGCGCGAGCAATCAAAGCGCATTGAAACATCCTTTTGATTTATGAGAAGGCTCCAAGGACTTGGGAGCTGGTTCCCACAGGGAGCGGGGGAAATGGGAGAAGCACCTCTGAAGCCCTGATGATGTAAACCAGCAGAAAAGAGAACAGTCTGCGGCTGCATCGGGACTTAATTGCTCTTTCAACATGGCTGCGTGTGAAGCCGCTCTCAGGATTTGATGAGCGGAGCTGCCGATGTGCCGCTGCACCTCTCCACGTGTCGCGCTGACGGTTGTTAGGAATCACTCGGCGTGCGTGCTGGTTTGGTGCTCGGCCCAAATCAAGCCAACAGTTCGACGTGTGCGCTGCTGATGTTTGTGGTTGTACTGGCTGTAGCAGCGAAGCGTGAGTCCGTGGAGAGCCTGTGGTGAAGTAGGCACAACATCAAACTGCACTCGCCTCCACAACACATCTGTGCACCACTGACACACACACACACACACACACACGCACACGCACACTGGCAATAGTTTATTTCTGCAAAATATTGATCATCTGTCACCCACACTTTGCTCCACACTGAGCAAACATCCCCCCACTACAGTTCCTGCTTCTCTTTATTCCAGCCTAAGTTCCAGGGGCCGCATTCATAACAAAAGTCTCTGTCTCCGAATGTGACCAATCAGCAGTTACACTGTTCTCAGCATGAAAGAACATTATTGGACTATTTTGGGACGTAATAATCCCCTGTGTTGTAGCCTCTGCTCTGGATCGTGAGTGACGGTCTCACAGCCTGTGATTGGTGTGAGACAGGAAACTGGAACAAAGGTCATTTTAAGGTAATTCTTGTTTCTTTGTTGATGCTCAGTAACTGAACTAAACTATATCATTGTTATTCTAATATGTTTCTTTTCTTTTCTGCGACTTTATAAATAAGATGTTGGAAAATAGTCTTAATGAGCCACGATCAAACATTTACATTTGCAGAAAGCGTCAGATATTTTAAGTAGTGTTTCAAATAAATAAATACACACTAACCTAAAGATTATCTGACATTTCTTGATTCATCTTAGTTTGAATGTGTTGTCATTTTGTATTTGAGGAGTTTTTTATCCATTTTAAATAGAGGAGAGATGAACTAAAACAGTTTTATAATTACCAGTCATCTATGTAATTATAATTTGTTTGCACAAGAACATGAGAAGAAAACATAAATGACGCTGCGATATAATAATAACAACTGAAAAGAACTTTTTTTTTATGGAGGTGCAATCACAGCAAGTATCAAGATGGATTTTTTACAGGAAACAAAAACACTGAACGTTGCATCTGTGAAAAATAAACATGCCACAAAACCACAGAGCTGCACAACGGAGGTTCGTCTGTTGTTGACAAACTGATTCAGATCCTTACAAGATAAACCGTGTTCTGGTTAAAATGATCTATAATCTACAGCACATACAGTCAGTGTATATTGTATTTACATTTTTTCAAATATCAACATTAATTGTAATTTAAATAGTCAAAGAAACCTTGTGTATTTGTTTCAGCATTAACAAAGTCCCATGTGTGAATGTTACGTGAAGGTCAGACAGAGGAATCTTGGTTCTCAGTGATTTCAATGTATTCAACGAATTGAAGAGTATCATCTACAGGTCTGAAGGAGCCGGAACAGTTTGAACTCTGTGTTTGAAAACAATCCAGTGCAAAGTCTCGTTGCTTTAATGGAGAGCAGCTTTTTAAAGGTCATTGATTGACACAGAGGAATGTCACCGGGTTATTATTGTTTTTCATTGTGGACCTTTATCTCGCTGCCGTCACCACCTGAGCGTCTGCCAGGGGCTCGCGTGTGAAGCCCAGACGATCAGGAGACTGAAGCCGGTTGGTTGTCAGCCCATGATCCAGAGTCACCGGTGCAATTTCCCCCCGTTTGGTTGTGATCACATTATCAGTGTATGAAATTCCATTATGCTTTGATCGGATCGCTCAGAGAAAAACCAAATTAGAAACAAAGCAGTGTCGACCATTTATCCTTCAGAACGTCGAGGCTTTTCAGGGGAGCTGTTAACACTGAAGTGTTTTCCTGTCTCAGGCTCTCTGCAGATTGGTATGAACCCTTCTCCATCTGACAGTGTACTGTCAAAATACAGTCACTTCCCTGATGTGCTTTGTGGATTTACACTTGAGAATTTATCACCTGACTAGCTGGCTCTCTGCATTATTCATCGAGCGGGGAGCGGGAGAGATGGCAATCTGAATGCAGACGGCGTAGGATTCACACTCGGAGCCGTACAAAACGACAGCATTGTCTTGGCGATGCCCTTGTTAAAACCCTGCTCTGGGTAACAGGAGGCAGAGACAACCCGCAGCCTCATTACAGTCCTCGCTGCATTTGTTCGAGCACTAACAGTGGAGGAAAATGTGAACCGTCATTTTAATGTCCTCTGCAGGAGTTTCTCATTTGTTTACACCGAGTAGAGTAATATGTGAATATTTCCAGTGAGGCACCGCACCACACTGTTCATCACAGCCACTGTGTGTCTGCAGGATGCGGCTCACAGGATGAAAGGTGAAGCCATTAAAACAGTTTCACTGTCAAAAACAAACACAAATACGAGTCCGTCTTTTATTCACCAATATATTGACACAGACAAAAAGGGACATGAAGATAAAAACATGCAATAATTCAAAGATAGATACACATGTGGCTTATTAAGAGTCTAATCAACCAGAATTAATGAAAACATCTGTGTGTGTGCATGTGAGCACTGTACACACACACACACACACACACACACGTTGTACTTCTATCTTAGTGAGGACACATTACCTAGACCCTTACCCTAACCTTAGACATCCAAACTAAAGGCCTGACCCTCAAACAGCCCATTGAAAAAGTGAGGACCGGTCAAAATGTCCTTACTTTTCCAAATAATGTCCTCACTCTGAAGGGTCTATGCTTAAAATAGTCCTCACAAGGGTATAAGTACGGACACACACACACATGCAAAGGTGTGTTAAATCTGCTGTCAGTGCTTCTTCTTCTCCTCCTCCTCCGACTTTGATTGCTGCCTGGATCTGACCTTTGACCTTGCAGGTAACTGGTAGGCGGGCTGTTCACTTCAGGGAACTGGGAGCACCTGGGCCCAGTGGTTCACAGCCACTATAGAAGCTGGCTCCTGTCTGTTAGTTCCAGGTCCTCCACAAACCCTCTGAGTGGCGGTGTCACCGGCTCCTGGAGCTCGTTACGTCGTCAGCGGAGCCGCATATAAAACCTGCCGCAGCCGCAGCTCCTCCACGGACGGAGCCAGTTGTCTGATGAGCTGCTGCTGTGGTGCAACTTGTTATTGTCTGTGTTTTTGTCAGCGCTTTGTTTGTTAACACGTTTGTTTTGTGTAACTGGTAGGGGTTCTCTGCCATGTTCTGTTCCCTCCTGTTTTGTGGTCAGATGAGGAGTTAAGTGATGTTTTTGTGTTTGATTTTTAAAACACTGGTTAAATTTTACTTTTATTTAGTGTGTGTGTGGGGGGGGGTTTGTTTGTCAATGTGGCCTTGGAGACCCTGACGCTTCCAGTTCTCTGCAGGACAATATTTACAAACAGTTTTTCTGCAAATTAACTTGTTGTGTGACTTCCTGTCACCTTCCTGTGAGCCCGGAGAATTTATTGTAGGCTGTTAAGAGCCAATTTATTGTTTTACCACCAATATCCACGTAACATATTTTGTATAGCGCGTCTCATCACTGGATTTCATATCTTTACCGCAATTTGATTTGGTTTTAAAGTTGATGAAGGCACATTCCTTTCTTTATTTGCCGTAACTGACAAGTCGGACATAATTATGTATTTATGTGCATATATAATTAACCCATTTTCTGGATTTAAAGCACTTGTTCATCCATAAATTTGAAATCTGCAACTGTGGTATTTTGGGTTTATTCATCCCGTCAAGGTTTTAAGAAATGTGTCGGCTCTTATACATATTTTAAATTATGAAATTGCGAATTTATCTAGATGTTTGTTAAAGCCCCTTAATACTAGTGGTATATGTGCGTTTGTATGTGTATATATCACAATGTTTATCTGAGTAGAGTTTCTTTCAGGAAATTCCGCTGACATGTTTAATTTGCAGAAATGATTGATGCACATTGTTCTCTGTGCTTCTGTGTTGCATGAATATGTTTTTAAATTAGTGAATTTATGTTTTGACGGGCGTCTCAGTTTAATTTGAGGTTATTTGACAGAGGTGAAGTTTCTTCTCCTCTTTGCATTGTGTGCTTGTGGTTCCTATAAGCTGCAGCTCACACAGTTTACACACCGGGTGCACGAGGTTAAAGTGATTCTAATGTCGTCATGCAGAGAATTGTCTGCAGTAATTACAAGTTTTAGGGGCCTTTAAGGTATAATCATATTTTTTAATGGATTCCGAAATGCGACGGCTTCTCTCGTACAATGCTCATCAACACATCGAGGAAATGCATCACAATCGTGTCCTATACAAATTAAAACTACCAGAGAGGAGTAGTCATCAAGTTTTATCGGCAGTGACAGACTCTGAGTAGGGTAATGAGCGACTGGCAGAACTTGTCTGAGTAACTGGCTCGTTATACCTTTTCAATCTTCCCTGGGAATTCAAGGCGTCAGTCCTGTATACATCAATTAAGTATCACCAGTCTAGAGCCGTCTTGTTAAAATATAATTGACTATTCTCGTAAGCTGTGTTCTTGCTCTAGTGCACAGCTGCCCTCCCAGAACGCACAACACACTAACCTTTTCATAGTAGTATCTAAATGGCAAAAGATCAGAAATAGAAGGAGTCATTGAGCAATCTACCCCTGGGTCTGATTTATATATTCTTATATCAACGAGGTTCCCTGTCCCCAACATCCAGAAGACTACGACCTGGGGTGAAATATTTTCCTCTCAAACAAAACCATTTGCTCTATTTTAATCACATTAAAACGACTATAAATTAATTTAACACTAATTTGTCACTGAAAATAAAGGTGATGGACCCAGTGGAACGGTTTTGTTTGCAATAAATAACTGTCAAGTAGCCACCTTAGGGAAATATGAGCATTAATGGATTTAGCTGTGCAAGTCCTCCATTTATTATAGCAAGCTATTTTTTTGACGTTTTGTTCATTTTTGCTTGACAGCACTTTGTAAATGTTGCAAAAACAAACTATGACAGAACTGGCGAGACTTGGTTTGTGTCTGAGTAGATTCCAGCACCAGACTTAAGGGGGGCAGACAACTCAAGACCAGACTTGAGATTACATGTTGAAGGGGCCAGAAACATGTAACGTGAGGCCACTATAACCTTGACCTTTGACCCCCCAAATCGAATCCGTTAATCTGTGAGTGTAAGTGGACATTTGTGCTCAATTTGAAAGCTTTCTCACGAGGCGTCCTTACGATAACGCGTTCACAAGGCAAAAAAAAGTTTCTAGACGGCCAATGGCTGTCACCACTGACAACTTTTAAAGAAGACGTTTAGCCTTTTTCCTGTAACGAGTCTGTGGAGTCTGTAAAGATATGCCCAGCTTCACTGATCCTGAATCGTAAAGTCGATTAAGTCAAATCTGCATAATGCCTAGTCTGTCATGCCTCCTAACAAAACCTAAAAGAGCGGGGGCTGATATTTCCGACACGTAATAGAAGTAGCTGTCCAATCAGCATAGAGTCGGTCCAATCAGAGCAGACCGGGCTTTATCGGGTCGGGGTCCTCGGAGCTGAAACCAAGCTGAGGCAGCAAAGAGGAGCTGCAACAATGGAGGAAAGAATAGAGCCTGTAAACCTTTTTAAGTGATAATCCAAATTATAATCATGAGGGAGCATAAATGTCTCCTTTAAGAAATGTCCTGCACATTGTTGAAAATCAAATCTATTTGCCAAGGATGCTGGTTTATACCCTTGAACAACCAATGAATCAATGCTTAGAAGTGAATAATTGAGAGCAGAGACATTAGCAGGGTTGTGTATAATACATCACCAACATCTCTATCAGAGGGTGAAGTGGGTGATAACAAATGAGGGAATCTGCAAAGACACACAGGGAACGAGGCCACGTTCTGTGTCTGGTCGGCATCAGTTGCAAAAAGACGAGCTGACTGTTTGAAGAACAGCCGGAGTCTCCGTCAGGCTAAGAGAAGATCAGCAGATTGTTCTTTTCTATTGTCGGATCATTATGACAGCTGTGGTCCCAGGCTGTTTGTGGCGGGGCTGACTGACAGGCTGAGCGCCGCGGAGATGACAGCCTGAGCACATCCATTGGCAGATACAGATGTCACATGCACCACAGGTCCTTCGTGCAGCTGGCTGTGGCGAACAGGAAGGTCATCGCCACAAGGAGATGCCGGGCGCAAAAAAGAAAAGGTGTTCAGTGGCTGGAAAAGTAGAACTCGTGTTTTTTGAATCACCAAATGGCTCATTTTTGAGTGAAAATACACAAAGTTTTCCCCGTGCTGCTGGAAAGCCTGTTTTCATACGACTGAACACCAGTTGGGTTTGATGTACTTGCTGTCACAGCAGCCACGTGTCAAATGTATAGAGACGTTGATTAAATCCAATGCCACCAATTACCCGGCATGTAATGGAGAAGCTGTAGAAGCTGTCTCCGTGTGTGGCTGAACTCGTGCCACCTAATTAGATGTGACAAAGTTCAGCATCTCTCGGGGATAGGATTAAGAACACACGGTGGAATTCAGACCATTGGGACCAAATCGATTATGACAGTAATCGCTGATGAATAATGAATATGGTCATTTACGCAAGATCGCTGCTGGGGGGGGGTGGGGTTCATTGTGTGATGACAAAATGATGCTCGGAGAGGTAAGCTGAAACGCACCATTTACTGTTCCACTGCAGTAATGATGGAGACCTCCTCTCTAATGATAATGTGCAGCGCCCTCCGGCTCCTGCTTCGACCTCTTTTCAACCCCACGGGTGAAGAGGCCAATCCCAGAAAACCCATTTAACTAATACAGTGGAATCTGTGTGAAATACCTGATGTGAAATACTCGGTGACACGGGTAAGTTTCCCGGCTCCTCTGGGAGGATATAAACTCACTTCCCTCAAGCTGCAGCACTTAAATAATTTAACACATAAAAGACTACGTGAGCGATGTGTTGACTGAAAATCAATTGGACGTCCACAGCCTCATACGTCTCTTTCGCAGCGTTGGCACCAGCACTTCTTTAGAGGGTGCGATAGGTTTTCCCTGCAGGGAGCTCGTCTCCGGCAGCGCTTCAGGAATCCAGTGCATAACAACAATATACTTTTATTTCTGATACAACGCAGCATCGCCGGAGCTAGATATGCTTTTTCTGTTACGGAAATCATTAACATTTTATCGTTGAGTGGAACAGAGGGTAACACAGACACCACTGTGTGTGTGTGTGTGCCTCGACATGACTGATGTTTCCAAGTGAGCACCAAACTTTTTTGTTTTGTGCAATGTTAGGGAAATCCTGTAGGATTGTAATTATAGAATAGGAATTTGTCTCTAGGGTCTTTACAGTGATGGTGCCTGGTTTTCTATTAAAATAATTATAATATTCTATTTTCTGATATAAGATCTGCCACAATATATTCAATATTGCACATGATTCAACACAATAGACCCACTCATGCTAATTATCATTATTTTTGTATAATTAGTATTATTTTGTCTGTTATTAAGTTATTAAATACCTAGTTAATAAAGTTGTCATTAATTAATTGTCTGGGAACCCTTTAACCTTCATGGACCATTTAAATACGCAGAAAAACTAGAAGAGAAAAGGTAAAAACTGAATGTCTCCTTTTTAAAATGTATAAATTACAAACAGCTTTAATAATGTTTTATCTGTCAAACCTTCCCAAATTGAATTGATTGTAAATGTGACATCATCCTCGTGCATGAACCAAAGCTGGACACCTCAGGACATCAGATGAAAACCAATTGAAAAGCACCAACTCTGCAGGAAACCTTTCTGAGTCTCAGTCTCATAATCAGACCTGCGAACTCCATCTCTTTATTTCATGAAACTGACATGGAATAGTGACATGGAAAAATTGCCGGCTCCCCTGTTTGTGTTTCCACATCTTTTTTTTCCCCCCCGCTCGGCTCCGAAGATTCATGGATACAGCCTCTTTTGCCAGATCATTCAATTTGTAATAACGCCAGAGCTGAACTCCTGATTTATGAACAGTCAAGGGTCTACAAGAGGCCATTAACTATAGGGAACATGAAGGAGTGAGATGTATATATATTCAATTAAAATCCAAGATTATAACTCTTGTAATTTCTAGGTTCTACGTCAGGAGAGGGATTTTGCTGGCGTGAGAAATATTCAATTTAAAAATGTGACACACAATGACTGTATTGCGAGTTTACTGATGGTCACGGCATAAATTAGGCACGTTCACTTCTGCAGTGTCCAGTGTTTTAATGTACTGCATGTGCACCGATTAAAGAGAGCGGCTCCGAGGGAGGGGATAATGAAAAGCAGCCTCGTTGCATCTGTGCGCCGAGCTGTGAGTGTTTGCGAAGCCAGGGCCCAACTTCACTTTGTTGATTTTGATTCAATTCCATGAGTTTGGACAGAGACATTTCTCAGAGCATAATTCTGTTTTGCAAAGACACCAGAACCCGGCGAAGCGAATACTTCCCGGGCCCCTGCAAGTTCCACAACGTCAAAGCGCTGATCCAAGCATTTCCATCTCGACAATGGTTGTAGTAATTTAAATGATTTGACAGGTACATCCTCTCTCCTGACAGAGCCGGGCGATTACAAAGAGTCTGTGATTCACGTACGGGTTGAGTTGAAACAGCTTTTCGGCGGCTACAGGAGCACAGACTCCTTCTCATTCAGGGTTTATTCCCTTGAATCCCCCAAATGAAGCCACAATGCAAACTGGCTGCATGCGAGAGGGACACACAGACGGTAGAACAGATGCTGCTTCCCGGTTCAACCAGCTGCTTAATGGAAATACCGTGTTGGTCTGTGGCTCTACATCACCATTTGGCAGTTGTCAGGTGAAGATCTAGCATCTGAAATGATGGAAAAATAGGAAAGTATTTAGTTTTTTAGAGACATTGACGATCACTGTGGACAGAACACGAGACATTTCTTTTAAGGGTGAATATCATAATGTAAAATATGGACTTTTGCCCGACCTATCAAGCAAACACATCCAGAGATACTGCCCCCTGTTGTCGGGGAATCTATTGGACCTTTTGCGAGTTACAGATCTTAATGGAAACCTGCTGTAATACAGGTTAACCTCTAAATCATTCTGAGCCACACGGGCGAGGTGGCTCCAGAGGGGGCTCCTCCAAATTCTCATTAGCATCGGCTGTACTTTTAAACTACTGTTAATGGATTTTATGCTAAACGTAAGATACTGAAACAAATGAAACTTTCTGTCCGTGTTTGTGTAAATCTTCTGGAAGCTTACGGGTACAGACCAAACAAACACAACTGACGGACGTGTCTCTTTTCAAAGTAAAGGCAGCAAGGTTTTTATACAATTATTCAATTACAATGACAAAGGAAAGAGTTATTTTCTGTCGGTTTAATATTTATGCTAGAGATTATTTTCATCATGGAATCATGTGCTGGTTATTTTCCCCTAATAATCAACTGATTGTTGGGTTTGTAAATGTTTTGAATATCGTGATTATGAAAATAGTTGTTTACATTATGTACATTTTCATTTTAAGAGACAGTCATGCTTGTAGGCGGAACAGCGAGGGCAGAGTAAAGAACAACATTTCCAGTCTGACGGGAATCACCGGGAGTTTGATGGATGTATTTTCATCTCCACGTCATCGGGGGGGGAATAGCCATTAGTCCAAATTTAGTGACCAGAATTAAGGTTAGACAGCACTTTACAGAGTGGATGAACAGAGCGCTGATGTCAGTGATTCATACACAAACTGACACACAAGCTCGAGGCTTTCAGGCAAGTTTTTGGGATCAGAAATAGACCCATCTGAAGGAAGGGGGGGGGGTGGGGGGAGGTTTGGGCAAAGCTGTCTCTCTCTAATCAGATAGTGGCTCAGGAAGATCGATGGATTACTACACAGTCATTAATTACGTGCAGGCATGTCGTTCTTCATCCCCTCGATGATGAGTATGAGTTTGTTCCCATCAGGATGAAGTGTCCGGGCACTTTTTACTGAGATTTTTGACTTTACTTTGTCCAGAGCTGCATCAGTGGTTTGTCAGCACATGTTGGCGGCCAACAGAATTTCCAAACCCTTAATGTCACAAATTCTGTATTTATAACCAACACATCTTGCGAAGGGAGTTCACTTCAGGTTCCTCTAATCTCTGCAAACAGCCTCTCCACGTGAATGTGCAGCAACTGAAGGCAAGCGACAAGATTCGGGGGCTGGAAGCCTCGGCCAATCACAGTTGAGCAGGCCCTGGTTGCCCGCAGGTTTAACAGCCCACGTGGACACGTTGGACTGTAATCAGTTTACGGGAGACGGAGTCATCGCCCGTTTATCTGCTGTCTACACTTGAAGCCCCAAAATATTGTCTGTTGCCCCCAGAGGCTGATTTGTTGTCAGACGTTGGCCAATGGGCTCAGAGATTGGCATATACAGTATGCTGACTATTTAGCATTACGTTTTTAAGTGACATTGACAAAGTACACTGTCCTACAGCTGCTCCGTCCACCACAGGGTAGAAAGAAAAATCTTGGGCTTCCCACTATTTCCAGGGGTTGTTTCCAGGACAGCAGACGTCCAGACGATCCAGTTAAGGTTAGTTATACTAAGGAGGTCCACAGAGGTAATCTTAGGTGTTGATCCAAGGGGAGCAGCAGAGAGCCCCCTCTAAATTGCACTGGTTTCTTTTTCCTCTGAAGTCCCACCAGGGCAGCCGGGTTCAGATCAGAAGTATGTAATAATTGGAGAATTTACACCCACAGGTCTAGACCAGAGAGTAAAGAGACGAACACTCTGATCGTGAGTCAAAGCCAAATCCCCAGATGTGATTTTGATTTTAAACGTGAAGCCTTGATGTTCCTCGTGTTTTCTGCTCCGTGTCTTACACGACGAAACGCATCACGTTGTAGATGAAGTGATGAAGACAAAAGTTGACCTTCGTCTTCTTCTTCAGTCCTGTAACAGATGCTGCCCACTCTGAGGTTGTATTGGTCAGACTGGCTCAGGGAAGTTAAAGTACGAGCCAGTTTACTTTAATTAGAGCTGAGGGTCTGTTTGCAATGATTTTCTTCACATCAACAAAAACCTGAATCACATCCCCACGTGAATCTTCTTCATAAATATGCACGCAAGACTCCTCCCATGTTATTACGCGTATCTCATAGAGCATTAATTATCATTAGCAACAGAGGTGTTATCCTCCTGATACGCTGCAAACGATGAGAGGTAGTGTCCCTATTTACCAGACGTCGTTTTGTTCGAACCGCTTTGTTTCCTCTCGCACGATTACGAGACACCAGATCCTCTCGTGGCGTTCATTAATTAGCACAACACACAATACTTAAAGTGCAAATATAGAACGGGGGAGATAACAAAGCTGTTAAAAGACTGATTATTGATTCTGCCGCGGAAGTTAAAGAGCTTATAAACAGATCAGTGACACCCTCGGTGCAGATTAATATTTTCAGTTTTATTCGAATGGGAAGTCAAGCAAAACTCATTTGATATATTGTCTCCTTTCAATTGCCAATCCAATAAATTAATTGCGTGTGTGTACAGTAGCTGAGCTGATAATGGTTTGCGCTTTTCTAAAGTATCAATTAGCGCCACATCGGAATGTGCGATATAAAAAGTTATGTTGCAGAGGCGTCGCGTGAGATGAACTGCTTTGACCTCGCTGGGATGTTAACAGATCTATAAATGTAGCAGCTTAAACAAGCGATGCATATTTCCCATTTTGTGGCCTGTAGAGTCGTGGAATGAGGCATATGGTTAAATTATGCATCCTTGGGTGTTGAGCTCATTAGCCCCCAGGAGGTCTCCTCTAAATAGACCACAGGCCTCCTCCAGGCCTCCATTTAGAGGCCGTGGAAGGAAAGTAGCTTCGGAAAAACCCACGCTAATGGTTCACATCCCCCACAAAGGCGACCTGATAATGGCACGAGAGTCACATAATGAAATCAAATTAGATGCCTCCCTCTCATATTGTGCTGTCCATTTTTGTGAACTGCGAGCTAAAGCGTCCGCCTGTAAGTGATTCACGAACAGCTCCTAATGAGTCATTCCCTCACAAGATTGCGCGGAATAAAGACGGCTCTGGAGAATAAAAAGTTGTTTGATCACGCATCCGTCCGGTGGCATGACAGTCTAATCCAATAACGGCTCCTTAAGGAGGTCACACCGAAAAAACTTCAGGCTCCTCGCAGACAACACAGGGGAATTACAGACGCTTATTTTCCCCCCTCATTCACCATCTACAGTCCTGACTCGTGTAATAGTGAGGCAGATGTGTCATTCCACAGCTGGTGAGAAATTCCATTGCTAGACACACAGCATGACTCGCCTTCGGGGGGGGGGGGGCTGCTGACACGAACAATCTGCATGATGTAATAAGAAGCAAGAATCCTCAAGTCTACCCCAGTAAATACTCGTTCCCACTGAGGCGATTGTACGACAACACTCCCACTGCTTCCTGTGGCCACCTTCCGCCCCCCCACTCATTACTTCCCAACCGAAGGCGACTCAGCGGAGGTGCAGCGTCCCTGTAGGAGTCACCCGTTGCTAGTAGCGGTGCCACAACCCCCCTGCATCTCTGTGCTCAGAGGGCAGACGCCTGGTGTGATATACACCTTCACATTAGCCCCTGACAAGAAAGGGGTTGTTTTTTGATGAAGTGCGGCGCTTTGGTGACAGCGTCCTCCCTCGTGAAGAATATTTACACAGCCACAAGTGGAGGGCTGTAAATAAATTGCCCTGGTGGTGGTGAACCACAGTCACCAGGACCTTGTTGGAGCAGATCTCACGCCCTCATCTTACAATAATTGACGGCGTGGATCGATTGCACCCGATGTCCGGATTAAAAGAAGTTGGAGGCATTAGCATATTCACGGCTCGCTCTGCTCGTCTCTGCAGCTGCTGGCGGAGTCCAGTTAACTATTGTAAAACATTCTCATGCTGCGCTGCCAAAATCCTCTGCACGCTGCTGCTGCTCAAGCTGACAGGCTGTCAGAAGTTATACTCAACATGCTGTTAAGAGAAGTAATGGGAGGAGCTGATGAGTGAGATAAATGCTGCGATCAGCACGCACGTTTTGGACGGAGTCAGTAAGGAGCAACACTTTGCCGTGAGTCGTTGCCAGCTCTCGTGGATTTCCAGTCACGGTGGACTCTTTAAAGTTGTTAAATATCCGTTATGCTGTTGCCACATTGGCGCCAGTATCGTGTTATATTACCTCCTTTTTACTTTTATACTTCTCTTCCCCTCTCCAGACAGATGATGTCTGCTATTTGCAGAGCAGTGATTTATTAGATTTGCTCCCATATACGTTTTTGTGTGTGCAGTATTCCTTTTTTCTTTATTTAATTGTATGATTCAATTCATTTTTATTTGTATTGTGCAAATCACAACATTATGTCAAGGCTCTTTACATAACGTCGAGACTTTAAAATATTATAGAGACCCAGCAGCGCAGAGAGAAAAACATACGTAGTTTTATTCTTTTGTGTAGCAGAAGAAAAGTGCTAAAAGCGTATTCTATTATTTTACCATTTGCTACAGTGTCTGTTATGTTGATAATATAATTATGTCCATTATGAATGAATCACTGCTCAGTTTATGTCCCAGTGATAATGGATCCTTTATGTAAAGGAGAGGAAGTGTGTGGAGGCTGAGGAAGGAGAAGAGCATCCAACCACCAACTTCCATGCAGGAGACCGACAGATACCTGCAACTCAAGTGACCAACAGTTCCCTCGAATTCAATCAATAATAGATAATTTTCCTAAATGTGAATTATTCCCTGGAAAATTGATGAAAATGTAAAAAAAAAAATCCAAGCCGAAATGTAATAGGTTCTGTTTTGGCTCACGTCCCGTCCATTCAGCAAATTTAGTAGAAATCTGTAAAGTAGTTTTTATGTCAACCTGCTAAAAAACAAGCAAACAAACAAACCAACCAACAGAACCAATGAAAACAAACACACCGAAAGCATAATAATAACAGTAAACACATTTTTATTAACCGTGACATGTACTTCCCATAACCTTTTTGTTTGCCTAATCTGATCCATACTTTAACCACAGTTTATTTGCCATAATAAGCACAAATATCAACATGAACCTAGAACTGTCCAATATTCCGGTCTGATGTTCGCGCTCCTCTGATGAATCAGAGCGTTTCCTCTTTGTAAGCGATGATAAACAGGCTCTTAACATTTCTGCTCCTTTTTTTCATCCCACAGATTTACGCGTATTTGTCAGCCGACCCTCTCGTTGTTGGGAAAAAATAAGATTTTTCTACCGACAAACAAAAACAAAATTAATTTCTGTTTATCACCCGGCATCTTTCATGAGGCTGGAATTTTTCAATTTCGCCGGGACACAGTGCAGTTAATATTGCATGACAGGAATTTGAATTCACCCACTTCTGTGGCTTTCCAATAACATAAGCCTCATATTGCCAGAACCGCGAGGATTAAAAAAAACAGGTGCTGGAGGCGCTCGGAGTCTCCTGCGTTACATCTGATCGCCACATTGGAATAATGTCTGGGCCGGTTACACGTTCTCAAAGCTCCTCGCTCACTGTGATCAAATATGCAGGAGGTGCACGATACATATTGTGAATCTCCTGGAGTTCACTAAGGAATCTGAAGAATCTTTTTCCTCTTGTGTCGTCTACTGTCCATAACACTTTTCCTATTCTGGGATGATATTGACTGTGAGACTTTACAGTGTCGCCGATAGGTCAAGGTCATCGATGTGCTTACTGTGAATCTCACACCGAGAAGTTTGATAAGATACAGAGAAACATCTGAAACACTATAATCACCCCTGACTTTTCACTCCACATATTGATCTGTGCAACTACACTGTGTGTGTGTGTGTGTGTGTGTGTGTGTGTGTGTGTGTGTGTGTGTGTGTGTGTGTGTGTGTGTGTGTGTGTGGGCAGTGGATTTATTATCAGCACTGCTCGCTAACTCTTAATTAATCAGACAACATATTTTCCTGCAAGGCCCTTTTGTTTATTTGCTGGTTTGCTGTAGGCTCTCTGTATCAGCACAATCATTTTAATGGACTTCATTATCTTTTAGTCTGTTGGAGAAAAAAAAAAGAGGAGAAATTCATGAGATTTTGTAAACACGTGAAACATGTCGGACGACATTTTGCTGGAAACACGTGAAATGACTCAAAACTGTTTAGCATGTAATTGTGGAACTGAACTATAACAGCACTTTGCATTGTTTTTGTGTTCAGGGTTTTTTTGGACATGCCAGAGTTTATGGCTCAATGAAATACTGGAGCCATACTTAGCATAACATCTCAGACTATAATGTTATAAATACTAGAACACATTAGCATCAGTGGTTTCATTGCAGGACACGAGATATAAACATTCAACACTTTGTTTGCTCGGGTTTTGCACAAGTATATTCATGGATTCCAGAATTTGCAGAACAGCTCTTGTTATTTAGGGTTTGCGAGGAATAATTGGGAGATAATGAAGATGAACATTTTTGATTAGGGAGCTGAGGATCACCACAAACACGTGCCACAAACTTTAATTGAGTCACCAGTTAATCTTACCTGAGTCTTGCGGCTTAACGGCCCCAAAAAAACAATTCTGTTATGGTTTCGTTCTGTGTGGAGTTTGCATGTTCTTCTCGTATTGGCGTAGGTTTTCTCCAGGTACTTCAGTTTCCTCCCACAGTCCAAAGACAAGCAGGTTAATTAGGGAATCTAAATTGCCTGCGGGCGTGAATCTGAGAGTGAACGGTTGTTTGTCTCTTGATTTGTTATTAGCGGCCTGTCCAGGATGTTGCCTGCCTCTCGCCCAATGTCAGCTGGGACTGACTCCGGCTCCCCGACGACCCTCGGAGGATAAGTGGGATGGATGGATAGATAGATAGATAGATAGATAGATAGATAGATAGATAGATAGATAGATAGATAGATAGATAGATAGATAGATAGATAATCTGTTGTTAGCAGTGACTGGGGCCATGGCCTTCATCCTTCGGCAGTTCATGCCCACAGATACAAATCCTTTTAATCAGTCAAATTTGAGGGTTAATTATAACACATTTCTCTTTGGTGCGACAACCTCAGAACACGTATCATTTCCTGCTTCACACAGACTTGTGAATGAAATGCAACCTCCACATGTGTTTAAATGAAGAGCTGATGAAAGCACAGTGTTATAACACGACCTCTCCTTGTTGTTCCTCGTTTTTCCCGCTTATGGAAATTCCCAAACACAACACAGCGCCCCAACCAAAGGAACGTGTCTTGAAGGTTCAGATAAGAACGTGGGTGAGATAAGCAGAAATTGACTTTGGGCTGGTGGAGGTTGAGACGTGGTGAGAACACGGTGTGTGTCTGTTTTGGACTTTTGCACTCGCCACAAAACAAGAGTCCACATATGTAAGGACTTGACAGAAGTGCTCTGCCGGTTTCACCCTGCGGCTTCAAGCACATTTTCTTGGCAGGTGGTATTTTGCGATATGAAGAGCAAAAGAGTTGCAGCAAAGTTTATTGAGGTTTAGCGTCTATAGCAGATTGCAAATTGAGGTGAATAATTGCAGGCAGCGGACATTAAATTGTTTTTATCTCTTTCAGGGGAGCAGTGAGTTGTTCCACCTGGTTGAGCTGCAGTTGACAGGGAAGCTGCTTTCAGACCTGCGCTGAAGTCGGAACATTATCCTGAAATCAGAGGGGCTGCATGTGCGAATGTCCGAGTCAGTTGCTCCAGAGATTTTTCCAGAACTTGTCCTGCCAGTCCCCTGTAGTAACATATGTCCAGGAAAAGCCCGCGAGTGATGGCGCTGATGTTTCTGAAACGTGAGGGACGCAAAATAGGAGGAATCCAAATATCTCTGGATGAAAAAAGAGGAGCCACGTGTAGGAGATGCAGACAAAGATCTCGACTTGGAAAGATGATGAGTTTTCTTCTGTTGTGATTGTGTCTGACCCGGAAAGTAAAATTTCAAGTGAACCTCTATCCTGCACCTGAAGCGTGTCCATGGTTGTGTTGCGGGGTTACTTAGCACACAATTAACACACAGTGATGCTGTCTCATGTGAAGCAGATCTTCCACACACGACTTCAACAGAACTTAATTAAACAGAAAGTAAGTTGGGCTTGTTTGTGTGTGTGTGTGTGTGTGTGTGTGTGTGTGTGTGTGTGTGTGTGTGTGTGTGTGTGTGAGGGTGTGGACAACGCGCTGACAATCACACGCTGTTTACTTCAATCAGACAGGTTCACTTGTGCACTGTAGCACCGTGTAATTAAACTTTGCCTGGACTCACTGTGGAGTCGATCAGGACATCTGTTCCTTTCTCCTCATCCAGGAGTTACTCACGGCTTCAGGAAACATATTGTGGGAAACTCGCACATCTTGGAATACTGATTAATATTGAACACATAATTAATTCATCACCACACGCTCAAGCAGTGTGTTCAATACTTTGCACAGGAACAGAGACGTTGCCATCCGTTCCCTCTGTTGTGGGATTCTCTCTGATGATGCGTGTGCATTATTTCGGGACGGTTTCTCACGCTCGCGGCATCGTGGACCAAAGCGATTAGGATGTGCATGTAACTGCGTGCGTGGGCAATCATCTAATAAAATATCTGCTGAATCTGTCGTGTCACGTCGCCCCGTGCCTCCTTCTGTTCATCTGCTTTGCTTCCGGGCGGCGCTTTTATCCCAAATCTGACAGCATCAGATGGGGAGCATCACAATAATGAGGGCTGTATACATAACAACGCAGTTCCACGATAATCAAGCCAATGCTCTTTTACTCAAATTTATATTTTTGTGTCGATGAGAGAAGCTGCTGAATGTCCAACTTAACAAAAGCGGTGCCTAATTGAGGAATGATACGATTCTATATTTCTAAATAAAAATTCTACACATCTATTCATGAGCCGCCAGATAAACACACACCAGCGATTATGGCGCTCTCCGGGTAGAGAGTGTGCTGTTGATGATGATGAGACCACATGGTGAGCTCGTCTTCATCTGGCCCAGCAGGGGAGCCACTGGCCGTCCCCCCCCCGTTCTCTGAACCCCTTGTCAGAGCACCACTTATCTGCTCACCCAGAATGGGGGCTGGCTCCTGTCTGGGTTCATCCCGTTCGTCCCCTCTCTCGAATCCCGCGGCATTCCTTTTGTGGAGATGAAGGCAGGCTAATACCTGTGCTGTTTTGCAATGCTCAGGAGCATCTTATCGCATGCAGGCAAAATCCCTGGCCTAGGAAGGGGGCAAGTAGGCCAGTCCTGTTGTGAAGGGGGCCGCGGCCGTGGTAACCAGTGGCGGGGAGGCAGCCTTATCTCAGCGTGAGCAGCCATGGAGCCCCTCCCTGTCCGTGGAAACTCCACACAAGCCTCTCAGATTAACAGCAGCGGCTTCCTCCCTGCAGCCCCTCTGCACATGCCCCTTATCCACCTCCCATAGCTCCCCAGTGCCCTTGAACAGCCATCATTAGTGTGATTATTACTGGTTATCAGGCTGATGAATGCAGGACAAAACCGGCGGCCCCGTTTTTGTTCAGGAGCGGCTTTGTTTCCCGGCGTTTTTGTGTTTGTTGTGAGACGCTTCTGTTGGACACTATGGGAAGTGGGATGCAGTAACAACAGCAACCTTGATTTAGCACAGCTTACTGTTTTACCTTTATCCCTGCTGTGAGAGTCACTATATCCCAACGCTTCCTGCTCTGTGGTTTTATCTTTGTGCTGCTCGGTGGATTGTCCCGGCACCACACACCTACTACACACACTCACACACACACACACCTACTACACACACTCACACACACACACCTACACAAGTGCACACTTCTAAATATTCTGCAGGTTCCGTGTTTGTATTCCTACGCTTTCGTTGGTCCGTTAAGAATTTAACAATGACCCCGTTCGTTAAAAGCACCTTATAAATACATTTTTCCTGGCAGTGAATTGACTTGATATATGCTTACAGCTCCCACAACACTGTAACACAGTGGGAAAAAAAATACATTTTTCATTTCTGAGAAATCTGATTTGGGTTTTCATTACTCAATTATTCTCCACTGAAACTTAACCTAAGGGCAGTCTGTCATCAGAGGCTGCACTGCACTCCTGGCAGCGTGGTCCACTCAGAGACATTGGCTTCCCCTTGTCCCAAGTACTAAAATATGTAATTATATACTTATTGCTGAGGAAAAGAAAAAAAAGCCTAGTGCCAAAGGTTAAGGATTTTCATGTTATGTGTTGTGCCCACACACCTTATTAGCAACAAACTTTCTAATCCACAAAAGCCTTTTCCTCTGTTGTGTCTGTTCACATTCTGAACTCGGAGCCTGGAGTTTAAAATGTGGACTCAGACCGGGGCATCGGACGACTCTGCAAAGACAAACAGGCATTTTAATTTAATTCAAAAACGCGAAGGCATTATTCCCGATCGCACCGTCGGAGAAATTAAGTTGGAATGGATTTGAAACGTGAAGTCAAACACACTGGTCGGGGAGGAAAACGGTTTAATTAAATCCCCGTAGTCGTCATTAACATGCGAGCTTCTGGAGCCTGGGTCACAGATTACATGTGATGTGCAAGAAAAAGCTGACGAGCACTTTTATTCAAAAGTTATTAACTTTTTAAGCACCCAATTACGTCTGCTGGATTGCAAGCACACAACTTATAATCTTCTGAAGCAACTTGGGCTCAGGATCATTGTCCTTCTGAAGTACGGCCAATTAAGCCCCTGTTGCGGCTGACAGAGGAAACACAGACCACGTAATGTCAATACGATGCTTTCCAATTTTTTTTTTTTCCTCAGGAAGCCTAACTGCTCACACAGGAAGATGCACCTTCCCCTCAGTTTTTTTAAGACAATTAACGTGCTCAGCAAAGTGGAAGAACGTGATGGGCGCCATCCAGCAATTAGCGAAACTGATTACTCAGCGTTTGTCGTCTGCTTCTTGCGAGGCACGGCGCGTGAAGGCGTCGCTCAGATGAAGCCGTGGAGGTAATTGTCACAGACTATCCGAGCTGTGCTATCATGACACAATGGAAAAAAAACGTCAGACTCGCCCAGAGAAAGCAAAAGAAAGAGTTTGTTTTTGATTTTCCTCGGCAGAACTGGTCCCTGTACTTATCGTTTGAATAAACTCGATTCGCAAACTCCTTTCACAGCTTTTATTTATTTCTCTTTTCTTTTCGCCCCCTCTTTGGAAAAACACTGAATTTTCCATTTGCTGTTTGCAACGGGACTGAGTCGACTCGGAGTGAAAAGACTGTTTGGAAAAATCTGATTTTGCTCAGTTCATAACCGAGAGAGCAGAGAATAAAAGGAAACACAGTTACATCACTTTCTAGATTAACAACGACAATACCTGGACAGAATAACGAGACACTTTTTGTGTCATATTCAGGGTCAAAATGTTATATAATAATATGATATCGTTTTATAATTTTCAGGGGCAGTGTTTTCCGGGGGTGAGGAGCTCCATTTACTGCTTGTCGACCTTTTACATACACAAAAAAAAGTAACGCACACAAAAAGCATCATATGTTTCCTTTAAATTAGAAAGAAACCATCTTGTCAAACCAGTGTAATACGAGTTGAAACGTACAGTTTCCTCCTTCGCATGAGGAATTTGTCGGAGGCGCCGTGCGTGACACTCTCACCTGCCACAGTATTTTCCCAGACATCATCCTCAGTATTTGTCAACTCATTGGGATTCTGTGAGCCAGGTAGGAGAGGAAGCTCATGGCGTGAAATTGTCATTGCGGTGACGGCAGGGGACTTGAGGGACGCGGGTCAGTTGTCAACCAAATGACAGGGTAGTCCAATCCTTGACTGCCTCCCAGGGCGCATGTCTCAGTGGCAAACACTTCCCTGCCAGGAGACGGTGTAGCACAGCCGTCCTAAGCTGTTGTGGCTTATGTTGGGATCCGTCCAACAGCCTGTCGTGACATCTCTCTCAACTTTTTCACCCCGAGTCGCCATTTGTTCCCCCGGCAGAAGTCCAAAGCCCTTGACATTGATAACACGTTAAGATCGACAAAGACAGGACTGCAGCTGGAGGAGCGCAGCAGAGAGGACAGCGTGAGCCTCAGCTACACCTCATAACGTCGGTAGTTAGCATTCTATCATTGTTTGAGATTTAAAACATATATAATTCATCTAGAAAAACACCCAAAAAGAAAGTTTGCTTGTTTAACTTCCCATCCTGAATTATATTTAAGAAATTCAACTACGTGGATTAGCATGTTGCGTGGCTCGAGTAAAGTCACGTTAAATACGTGATTTCATTGTAGGTCACAACTTTTTTGCACAATTCTACTTTTCTTCATCCCGCGACTTACACTTGAACGTTGATTCCAAGTAACACAGAGCGTGTTTGGTTAAAAAGATCCCGCGCCAAAAAAGACACTTAAATCCCCCAGTAAGCTACAGCGGCAGCGAGGCCTGACAGCGAAATCTTCGACTTAAAGCTGACGTGAAAGTGAATAGCTCTTACCCCGAGTCCCTGGTTTGACAAAACTATATTTGCTTTTAATCTTCTTATTGAGTCCAATGCCGGCCTTTTAAAGACCAATGGAGAAAATATGTAAATCAAATACAAATGAGGAGTAATTCTGATTTCCTCAGTCCGCTTGTCCCTTAGTGACCATATCCAATTTTCAGACTTATACTATCAGGCTTGGTGAAGTGGTCAGCACTGTAAAGGAGCTAATATCTGCCGGACCAGCTGCTCTACCAGGGTGCGGGTGGGGGGGGGAGAAAAGGCGTGATTCATGCTCCGCTCTGTTACCCCGTTTAAATGGACAGACTGGAGCTAATTTTAAATAAAGTCTAATTACAGACATGCTTTTGAAATGAGGAGAAACATAAGCCGGTGCGACCATCTAGTAGCAATTATTCTGCGGCATAATGCATCTTGGAAAAAAAAAAACGGAACCCGCGATGCATTAATCTTTCTTTCAACGTTTTTTCTGGAAAAGTCAAAGTTCATAGGTCATGTAATAATTACCCCCTTTGAAATGTCCTCTTGTCTGCCGTGTGACTGTGAAACAATGATTTCAAAGCTCATCCGCACGTCGAACATCATAAAACACTGTCATGGGATAAAGCAACCTTCTGCCAAGTACCCCCAAAATTAAATATTGAACCACTGAAACGGGAATAATTCAAATGTATGTGATTTATATAATGTATTCTGCTCCGTGAATGAGAGTGGAACATGGATGACTGATTAGGCTTTTATCTTCACTATAATTCCCAATACTCAATATGGTATTACAGAATGTCAGAGGATTGAAAGAGACCAGGGGGGAATGGTAACATCCGATGGAGCGGAGAGGATGAAGGTGCCGGCGCGTGCAGCCGCAGCAGAAGGGAAAATGGTGTCGTTCTGATTACATCTTGGGCGTTTGATTGAGGGTTTTCAGAATTCTTGTTTATTAAAATGTCCCAAACTTCAGCCTGTAGCGGTGCTCTGCGGCGCGTCGGTCCCTCGGCTCGGTGAAGCAGGACGTGGGGGGGGTATGTGGTTATCCCTCTCCCTCCCACAGTAAATCCTCGCACCTCGAAGGCCTCCCCCGATGTTATAGGTGAGTGCAGAGGAGCCGCGCTGCCAAAAGCACTGACCACTGAAAACCATAAGATATAGGAGCTGCCATATGATCCCTGCTCAGGAAGTGCTGTAATGTACTTACAGTAATGGTGTTATGGCCGTAGTTGAGCTGGTTATTTATCGGCCGGTCGGTTTTCCCCGAGCGCTGAAAGTTTGATCCTCGGAACATGATCTTTATTCTGTATTCTCGCCGACAAATGTTCACATTAACTAATAAAAAAATATGATGCAGTCGTGATAAGAGCGAGCATTAAACTGACGAGTACAGTAGGCGTGAAAGGGAAGAAGGAAAAACCATAGACTGGGAATAAAGATGGCAGCCAGAGTGTCTGGATCGCCCCCAGGTGGCTGGCGGCAGTACAGCTCCTAAACCCCACCTCCTCCATGTTAGTAGACGGGACCATAGCCTGTATATAAAGATGGACGACATGACGGCCCTATGAAGTGAAGTGTCTATGTATTATTTAAAATATGTAATATATGTATTTGTCTCTGTATTTTTGTTACGTGTGATGTTGTGAAATGGATCTGCATCATCATCATCATCATCATCTAAAGATAGACGACATGATGGCTCCCCAAAATTGAAGCCAAGGCGTCTTGATCGCCCCCTGGTGGCTGCAGTATAGCTCATAAACCCAATGTCCTCCATGTTAGTACATGGGACCATAGACTGTAAATAGAGATGGACGACATGACGGCTACACAAAAGTGAATCCAAAGGGTCTTGGTCGCCCCCTGGTGGGCCGGCTGTAGTATAGGTCATGAAACCCTCCTCCTCCATGTTAGCAGATGGGACATCGGCCGAAAATAAAGAGAAAGTTTCTGTCATGATCTGTGCAAGACGGCAGCGTTTGTTCGATATCTACGCTTCATTTCTGGACATTAGGAGGAAGTGGAGACACGTGGTCCATCTCTATTTACAGCCTTTCCCTTCAGACGTACCATTAACCTTTCAATGAATTATCATAATCGGTCACGTTGTGAAGTAAATATAAACGATGTGTATCACAGCTGTGTAGCTTTCAGCTGCTAAGTGCTGCCAGTCTCGTCACGCTGAGTATTTGAAGCCCGTCTTTTGATTATATGTGATTTTGGAGCATTAGCGGTTGTTCCTCCCTTTGGTATTTAAAAAAATGTCTCCCACTGTGATAACGGCCAAACCGGAGCTGTATGTATTGACGCGAAGAAAAAAAAACATAAAAAATAAAGTGTGACCTCTGTGAAAAGAAAAGGTCACAGTCCCAAACGGCGTCCTGTCAGCCGTTATCACAAACAGTATTAACCCAGCTTGGTGGCACTCCTGCAGAAATCCCACCAGCAATTTCCCACCATTTAAATGAACTGTCATTCTCTTGTCGTAGTTAACTCTAACTGATTCTCAGCCGCTAATCTCCTTAGCAGAGATCCCTACAGGACACGGAGATAAAAAAAAGAAAAGTAATAAAAAATCTTCGAGGAACGATTTTACAACAATCTCACGTTAATATTATTCATCATCTGCAGTGTTTAAGGGACAAGTTGACATAATCTGCATTAACCAGGGATTTTCAATGTGCGACGGAGTTAAGTGCTGGACAGTGACGGCCGCATTCCTCCGGTATTCAACTGTCACTCAACTTTAATGCGTCGGTCGACTCGCCTGTGTCCTCGTCACCAACTTGCTTAGCACTTTAAAATGTCCAATTACACAGTTGGATGACCATTCTGACTACACAAGTAAGTGACATGACTGAGCCATTGAAATTGGTTTTGCCGTGTGAAATAATCTCAAATCCAAATGGCATTATGCAAATGACGATAAATATTAAGACAAAGAGAAGGATGCTGATTTGCTCGTAGCTCCGCCGCATTTCACTTCTTTTTCCTCGCTTTGCCGAAAAACAGAATAAATTAACTGTAAAAGGCGTGCGAGATAAAATTCCTCTGAGGAAGTGGGACATTCAGACTGCAGCTGGAAACAAAAAAAAGTTTTCCTCTCTCGCTTTCAGCTGTCACAATCATTCAAGTTCCTTGTCAAGCTTATTTTTTCGTCGCCACATCCCGTCTGGAGTCTATTCATCACGGTCCACATCTGTGCCATGTGTGATTGATGTGTGTGTTTAATGGCAGCCAACTGCAAAACTACCTACAGCAAAAGTCAGGGGGGGGGCTCTTCTCCTCCTCGCCGATCGCCTTTTACTTTTCCGTCCAGCCGATCCTCACATGCACGCATCAGTATCAGAGCGGCCGTTCTCCGGCGACGCCCGATTCACGAAGGTAAACAATGCTCCACACCCGGCGCCAACCGTGTTATTTCTTCTGTAAACACATTTTTCATTTTGTATTTCCACTGATGATGGTCTTCAGCCTCTCCCGAGTTCCAGTTGCCCTCTGCTGTATGTTTTTGAAGCAGCGACATGTGCATCCTGGGGGAGCTGAGGAGCACAAAGTGTACAGAAAAACACATAAACATTTAAATGAGGAATTTTTTTTTCCAAACCATATTTTCCAAGTGCAAAACAGTTGCAAAGAAATGTAATTCACAGGAGATCAGGTTTCCGCCTCCTGCTATGTATTCCATTTTTCGACTCCATATGAAACAACTCATTCTAGGTGAGTCCTTTGAAGAGCACGGTGCTTTATTCTGTGGGAGGTGAGGAGAGGTCGTCCCGTCCCCATAGCGCCTCACACCTAAAGCATGAATTAATATATTGAAAGCCTGAATCTTACACTGCCACGCTGATGTCTGGAGATGGTGACGCCTGGTGCAGGTGCTGATAAGAAGCTGTTTTTTCCCCACTGCACAAAAACAACCTTAAAACCTCCCTGGTGGATTGATTAGGGTGTTGATCAATAGCAGGGACACGATGATTGCTCTGCAGGACGGTGTCGTCTCAAAGTCTGTCGTCGTCGTATTGTTACAAGAGTGGTTAATGAAAAAAGTCATAATCTGATGAAAATAGAAGTCGGAATTTAAGGAGAAAAAGTTATAATATAATGAGAGAAGAAAAATATATGGTTATTTGAATAACGTGCAGATGTAACTAACGGTTAATCTTCGTCGACCACGACCAAACATTTCCTCACAGTGAAGTCCTGATACTAAGTATATTGTTATATGTAAAATCTATACTAAAGCATAACTTGACAAGATTCATTTGTCATTGTAAAGCATGTGAAAGATTGATTGACATGACATGAAGCCTAAAATTTCTATTTTATTCTCATAATATTCCAAATTTATTCTCAAAATCTAAATCTAAATTCCCTTTTCCCTTTTAGTGGCCATAATGCTATGTCGCACTTTTACCTCTTGTGTTCAATTTGACTTTAAAGACTTTCCATTTTCGTAAAAACTAAATTTACAAAAATTACACTAGAAGACAATGTTACAAACAAGACATTTTTTCCTAAGATTTCCTTTTCTATTTGCTCGCTTGCTTTGTCTTGGTTGTGAAAATAAAGACTATTTGTGTAGGTTAAGGTCGGTGTTAAAACCTTAAAACCTGTGGATAGTGTTGATTCATTATAAATGGTTTTAATCTGATTGGTCTTTAATCTATGATCTCCCGTTACTCTGTTAATTACATATTGTTCCATTTGCTCGGTTGCACCTCCACCCAAGGACGGAGGGGGGCTGCATTTATTTCTGCTTTATTTATGCCTCGGCTTGTTTTGAGCTGGTTTGACTCCTTTCACCTATCTTTGCATCGGATGACATTGGAGCTCAGACATATTTTGTCCCTGTCCTATTAGTGAGTGATACAAGTGTTCCTCAATTAAGGATCTCATTAAAGACATTTGATATGTCTCGGTCTCCCTGGGGGATATCAAGAGACTCATTAAATCCCAAGCTAGGATAAAGTCCCCTAACATCCACTGTCACATTACTGTGACTGTGTGTCTGCCAGATCTGAGGGCTGTTTGTGTATCGGGGGGGTTGACAAAATGAGGCGGCGCAGACGTGACACGTGGCGTTCTGTGGTGGTGATTAGTCTCCACAGTGCGGGGTTTAATAGTGTGGATACAGACTTTGTGCAAAGCATGATCCGCTCACCCTCCTTGACCTTCTCCGACGGCGCGATTGACGAAAACAAACGACGAGCATCTGCTTTGGAGTCAGAGTCGGCGGCGGAGAGACACAAACCCATCAGGCAGCCGGGATCAGCGGCGCATTTTACCCCAGAGGACAAATCTCTCCAGACCCCTCAGCACCTGCCCTGAGACAATAGTGGAAACAAGCTCGCCACAAGGATCCTGACCTTGGTCCGATGATTCCCTGGATACTGTGGAAATATGTTGTGCTGCATGAAGTAGAGCGAGTCCAACACAGCCATATGTGTTCACCCTGTTTATGGAATCTGCTGTGTCTAGACCGACAGGCCTTTTAACAGAAGCTGAACACAGGGATGAATACAATGTGTGAGATCAGATAAGATAAGATGATCCTGTTTTAATCCCCATGGAGGAAAATTCTGGTATTACAATAGAATAAAAAATAGAAGAGAATAAAAGTATAAAGGATCAAAAACACAATGACACCAAAAGTTACAGAGGTGGAACAAAACTCAAGGCAGTATTAATTTCCGTATTTACTCTTGGATTACGCAAAACTGCAGAATGTATCCGTTAAAATAAGAGCGAAGGCCATCGTATTGCACATCTTCGGACCTGTGAGAGAAGTAAAGGACCTGTCAGCTCGCTGCTCCTTTATTTATCAGGTAGAACTGCTAATTATTCAGCCATTACAAAACTGTTTCTATTACATTAACCGCCAAGGAAGCGGGGCCACGTGTGGGAGTTTTCAATTTTTAATCTGGAGTTCTGCTTCCCTTCGAGGCGCTGACACATTTCCAGGTGTGCAGAGAACTTTTTTAAAGGATATTTTCGGAAATGTTTGTGCTGCCGGTAAAATAAAACTGTAGAAAAGGTCAACAGATCGCCACAAATATCAGGATGGATTTGAAGTTGCTGCCGTTACAAGCGTGCATCCAAAAAAAGCTACGCCAAAGCATTTGCTGTAGTTGGCATCTGCCTTCTCAAAAATCAAATCCCAATCCATCAGTCCCGCAGCGATGATGTCAGGGGTAAACTGTGATCAGCTGCCTGCGTTTGGTCCTGCAAGCGCCCGATGCCGCTGGAGACCGTCGGTAAAGGAAGTGGAAGAATGACTCAGTTCTCTCATCCTTTTCAGCAACTGGCATCAAAGCCATCTGCACTGCGAGCCCTCAGCTCGCTTTGATCTCCACTCTGTATGGCGGTGCATGAAGGAATGTAAACACGGTGATTGCATGGGAGTGGTTTCCTATTCAGTAATGAGACAAGGCACCCTGGATATATCTTTAAAATATGGGTTGATCATGCACTTTGCAGAAATGCACTTTGCAGAAATGCACTGAATAATCTCTTGAAACTATCCGTTGGATTTGTCCGATGTGTAAATTAGTTGCTGCGGACATTGTCCAATTGAGCCCATGTGAGAGCACAGCGAGCGAGTGGGCTTGTTGATGATGTTTCCAACATGTGATGGATGTAAACTGAACCACACACGTAGAAGGCGATGACGAAGATGTTAACTCTGAAAGACAATGAGGCTCGAGAGCTTTTGGTGATAATGGCCGACGCATAAATCTCTGCAGCAGAATTTCTATGTGATTCCTGTCTCCTGCCGGCTCTGCCATCGCTCACCTGAACGCTCCAGAGGTTGTCCTGTTGTTGTGAACGTGTACAACTAGAGAACCTCCTGCTGCGTTCTATATACGTGAAAGGTGAACTCCGGACAATCTCTGGACCCCATTGTGAGGAAAATGGCTTAGATAACTTCAGGGAATAAATTTAAATATTTTGATTCTATTGCTTTTCTTTCTTTTTAGATCCTAACTGATCTCTTTGAAATGGATGCACGTGGCTTAGACTCTTATCTCGCCCATCACTGTCCTCTCAACCCAACCGGTTGAGGCAGATATGGACGAGTCAGGTTCTGCTGGAGGATTTGTTTCTGAGCTTTTCTCTCCACTGTGTCCAAGTGCTCACTCATTACAGGTACTGCTGGGTGTGTGAATGCTCCTTGAGATAATGAGCGTTGTGATTTGATGCTATATACGTCAGCTAATCACATCAGCTTGAATGAACTGTAATTTTATACAGTGAAATTCAGAACCGCCTAAATTGAAGTTTCACTTCAAAGTCAAAGCATCTCAGTGCTTTAAATTCTGTGGTATTTCGATTTCTCCACTAATAAGTAGAGATTAAAATTCTAAATTCGATTTGCTGCTGATATAATTCAAATCACTATAGCAATGATTTACTTTCATGATTTTACACACGAGCACCACTTTCTTGTTGTGCAGTACTTTCGAATAAGAAATAATTTAATTTTGTGAGGAGCTGTTTTCTAACATTACACGGTTTAATATGAGAATAAGCCAAATTAGATTCATTCTAACAGACAGTCGCATTACGACGGCCTCCTATCTCCCGCTACGTCTGCCACGGTGCATTTGCTTTGCACTGTTTGAGGAAGTTTGAAATGCAAATACGAATCTAATATGCATCATCACAAAACACCTGCTTCATGATTCGCCTTTTGCCGGAATATTTTGTGGCTACGCTCAAGGCTACACTCCAAAAGATCTCGTGGACAGAGACCTCAAGCAACAGATAATGAGGATCAGACATGTGATTAAAGCTCTAATGCATCAGTGAGCGAGCCTATTCTTAAACAAAGCAGTTTATTATATCAGGGCCCTTGTTTTAAGCTGCAGGAAGAGAAGTTCACCAGTCCGACACAGATGCTGTTACACGGATGGAGAACAACTCCAAGAGGCTCTTTTTGCTGGATGTTCAGCAGACGGAGGTGAATCACTCACGGCCTCGGGGCAAAGCGATCGGTCGAGGCCGCTCAGACAAGCAAACGCATGTTGACTCAATGCAAAAAGTCAGCTGGACTAGATTGGTTTAATTAACTGTCGTTAAAGCGATTGAGCTGCTCTCCAATGTTGCTCTGTAGCTATTTAACATCACACAATGTGATTTAAACAGAGACGGAGCAAAGTCTTCTTCATGCTACGGATGCTGTGTAAATACCACTCCACTCAGCTTCTTGATTATTATACTTATATTTAAGTTAATCATTTTATTTTGGGCGATTACTCGAGAAGGTTCACATGCTTTAATGATGAGAAATCACATCACATTCCTCATACTGTCCATTGCTGGACCACATCTGTTCAGCCTCTGTCTTAAACGCTTGTTTTTTCGCTCCTGTCTCTTTAAGGCCATCCCCCCCCCCAACCCATAAAGCCCAGTCTGCTCTGACTGGCCAGCTGACCCACTCTGTTGTGATTGGTCAGCTGCTTCCAGCACATGTAGGGGATGTTGTTATGGTCTCTGCTTTACCTGGATCTGTAGTAGTAGTGGTCCTTTGCCCTGTGGAGGTTGTCTGCAGTGGTTTCCTCTCAACATCCACCATCAGGTTGCTCAAAGACCTGGGGACACTGGGGACACTGCAGCTCTGGACATTACAAGGGATATTCACCATCTTGTCCTATATCCTAAGAAATGTTAGGGGGCGTTTCCGGCTTGCTGCTAGTCGGATGATCGTGATGACATCCCAATGGTGCAGAAGTAGCCACTGCTGACGAGGCATTTCTGGGGGCGGGTTTTTTCCGTGGGGGAGAGGAGCTCCCTTGACCAGGAACTTTACCAGGTTTTTAACTTTGCAGAACTTTCACACAAAAAAAAAAACCTGTATAGCACACGAGAGGAAAGAGAAACTGAAAAACCACAGTATCTCCTCTGAAGCTTTTTTTGGTCATTTATTGCCATTTCGGTTCGGGTTAAGGTTTAGTTGGTAGAAAAAATGAATTTGCTATCTGTTGATACCAGGCTGGTCAATTCACTGAACAGAGCCAGAGTTCAATCAGTGGGATAATGATAATTGTGTCAGCAGTGCAGACATGTATTATTCAAATCTCATTTCCTTTTCTTTCAGGTGTTCTCAACAAGAGAAACCTTCACTATAACGCAGGAGAGTGACCTCGGAGGACAGAGCAGTTGTTTCATTTGAAATTCAATAACAGGTGGCAGGAAAAAAGGAGGAGCAATTGTCACAGAAAATGCAGTTATCCAACGTGAAGTTATCCGTACGTCAAACCCCCCCGAATTCAGATTCTCAGCTCACCCGAGATCCTCTCATTTCTTGCATACCTCAACTCAACTCTGTACCGTTTCCATCTAGTGCAGTCCATGCATTTAAATGGGATATTTAACTGAACTGCACCAGCATTTTGGTGTATATACGGTGGTCACTTTCACAATTCAGGAAAGTCAACCTCACATTTTTAGCCCCAGTATATATCCCATTTTAATTTATTGTGCCTGATTCCAAGTCCATATCACGTGTGTCTGAAATACTTTATGTGGGAACAATCAGCTGTGTTATCTTCATGAATGCATATCAATCCTGTAAATTGAATCCAATGTGGGTATTTCTTATAGACAGTTTCTAATTGGTATAAAATGCTAAGACACAATATCAATGCAGGACAAACTACTTGGATATGGTTACAGTTGTTGTGTGTTGTGTAACTTCCTCTGGGTTTAAGGTCACGCTCTGCTGTCGTCTGGTTTAAAAAGCCTGGATGCAGTTTGACAGCTGTAGAAGAAAAAAAACAACCACACACACACCTCACAGGCACAGTGGAGCCATGACTGAGCAGGGGAAATTACTTTTTTACTAATACCCAGCTCGGACAAAAGGCAGACAGAACACAATTTGATTTGGGTACACATCTGGGATCTCAGGTTGGGTGGATGTGGTACTTTGAATACAAACTGTACACCACTGACATACACCAAATATTCAAATATCAATTTTAATATTAATGACCTACCTTTTGATTTGAATAATTCCATTAATAGTTCACTGATTTTAGTAGAAATAGTGAGAGTGAAATGTATATCTATGAAAAATACTAAACACTCCTAGCAGTTGGTACATCGTTCATTTTGAACACAAAACAGGAAATGCTCATTCATATACCTTAAATAAATAAATAATCCATTTACTTTAAGTGAGTCAACAAGGTGACCGATCAAACAATCTATGAGAAAAGACCATCGTCTAAAGAGGATGCCTCTAATGTTGAGCAAGTGAAAGTTCAGTGAGTAAATATTGCTTGTTGTTTTCTGTCTTTATTCCTCTGACTGGATTTCTGCTGTTTCCTGTTTTCTGTTCTAATTCTCCTTGTCACCCCGGCTGCCCCTCGCTGTCACATTCAAATGTTGGCATTCCTGTAAATGTCTTACTGTAAATATTTCAAAAATATCTTTGCAAATATGTAGTTCAGATTTACTTTCTTATCGCACGAGCCACCATAACATCCAGGATGTGCAGGGAGATTCAGCTCAAAGTATATTCACATCACCAGGCTAATTGTAAGAGTCTGAATTTTGTTAAACGCTTCCCTCTGATCAGACCTCACTTAATGTAGCTCTGGCAGAAAGGTCAGCGAGAAAGATCAGTTGCCTCTCATCATGCCATCATGCTGCCTTTAAACCTCTGGGGGGGACGCCTGCTGTTTACTACTGTTTTAATTTTCTCCCACGCTGTCAAATCCTTACAGTCACATTTTCAACAAGAGCGTATTTAACCAATGACCCGACTGCCTGTGTTCTCTGAGCCAGTCGGTCCCTTGGTTCCTTCCAAGGAGTCTGAACACCTCCATCGACGTCTCACCTCTGGAGGATCCCGTCCTGTCCCCCATCATCATTGGAGCCTACACCCAATGAAGATGGTTCTCATTCTAAGATCCTAATCGCCAGACTTTTCCTTCTCGCTACCTCTACAAATTGCTCCATCTGAGCTCCCCTTATTGAAATATATATTAGACATTGATATAAGAGTAGCTGTGCAGAGCTACGGTATATATACAAGCAGTGCCACGAGTAATAACACATCTTCTTTGGGAGTTGAAATTACAGCAATAATAGTTACGGCTCGACTGCTGCTGCTGGCAGACGTAACAAAAAAAACCCCTGCAGATCCTGATATGAGAACAGAAATCCCAGGTTGCCCAATATGAAGCAGGTAAAAGAAACCTAAAGAGGACTGGGTCAATGTGACTTCATACTGGTTTCCTAAATGCTTCGTCAGCCGCCCAGTGGGACAAACTCCGCTAAAACAGATGCTATCACACTTGGCTACGAAGAGTTGGCCTGACTCTGTTTTACGAGTTTAATAAAACGCTCTGGTGCATCGACTGGACACACCGAGTTGGCCCTTTCCTTTTCCTCTGAAGTAAATGAAGAGCCTTTTTGGGCTAATGGTGATTTATACGGGGGGGCAGTATATTTAAGAAGAAAGTGTGTTAATTAAGCAATAATGTGACAACCACCCCACCGCGCCACCATGGCCCCAAGGTTTGACAATTTGATAGAAGGCCTAAAAGACCTGAATCCATCTAGTGCTGCCAAATTAAAGACCCGGTCCAGGAGTTATATGCCAGCTTTAGAAAGGCCTGCTCTGTCTAAAGCTGCTCTCAGACATGCACCGAGCTCCAGATATTCTCCTGAAGTTGTCCGGATGGAAATTGATGACATTTTTAACATGATGGACACAAAACTTAACTAAATAACAACAACAAAAGAAGAATATAAATATCTAAATATAAAAAAAAAAAGATGCCAAACATGTAGACGACGCCAAAAGAAGATGTCAACCTGGAAAGATAAGATTCAAGAGCTTTCGGAGATAAAGGCTGGCGCTGGTGTCAATGTGTTGAAAAATGTGTCTGACTTGGTGAATCTCCTGCTGCTTGCATGCGAAAAGCAAAACCCCACAAATGTCCAAATCTTTTCCAGAGTTGACTGAAAACAGAGGAAGAAAACAACAATACTAGCAAAGGTAAAAGGCCAACCACGAATACTCCACGGTGGCCCACTAGAGCAAATATGACTTGTGCTACCTGTCATAGATTTGCTGCCAATACACAGATTGCAGTTGTCTGCGAGAATGTAACACAACAGCATCTCAAATGAATTGAGAATATTGAAAATAATAGAAATAATTTTCAGTTGAGCTTTTTCCCCAATATTGGTTGAATCCATGATTCAGAACAGGACTTTATACAAGATCGTGATGTTCTGCAGGAGTCGTGAGGCAAAGTTTTTAACTGTTGTCACAAGGTCGAACTGTTTCCACGACTCAGCAGCCTCCCCTGGATCATTGGGGATTTGATTTTTAAGCTTGTTTTTTCTTTATTTCTCCCTTTACCGACTCCTTGTTTTCCAGGCTCAAGCAATGTATTGATGACTCTTCCCCCCCCCCCGGGGGCCATCGCATATCTACTCGCACCACATTACTCACACCAATGCAGATGATTAGTAGAGTCGGGGAGACGAGAAAAAACAAAAACAAAGAGAGAGATAGATTCTCTTAAGGCAACATAATGGATGAAGCGGGTGTGTCCCAGCAACAGACCAAACTCCACCTGAGTCGATAGAGGAAAAACAAGAGTCTCACACAGAAACGGATCATTGACCGTTGTCGTGACAGAATCAACACCGACCCTCAGCTTGGAGAAAGGAACTGGTGGAAGTTCCTCACATCACCAGTCACATACTTACATGTATGAGCATTTTACCGTCAGCGGTCGCCTCATTGATTCGCTTCCTTCGTTCATACAGCATCCGGGAAATTCCATCTACCCCTTGGTTTTCAGAGGGGGGGCCTGAATACACCACAGTTGAAGGGATGTTTGAAAGGCTACATGGCCACTGCCCCTACATCACAAAGAGAAATGGAATAACACGACCCCTTCAAGGCCACGCACAAAACAAAGTGGTCTAAGGTGTGGATTGGAACAGGCCCTCAGTAAACTAGTCCCCTAGGAGAAGATGATCAGCCCACAGGGAGTATTTCAGAGGATTCATTGGAGGCAACAGCACGATGACCATGAACCGGGAGGACAAAGGAATTTGTTCCAAGGATCTGTAAGAAAAAACCAGGCTTAGGCTCACGTGCAAAGATCAGCACCATTTTTCAAAACCTCACCACTTCTGCAGTCACCCTCAGTTTCACCTGGACTCCAGCCATCCTCCTCTTTCCTCCAGCCTTTGCACAACCTTGGTGGCCATTGTTTGCTCTAGTGGGAGCTGGCACAGACGGGGTAAAAAAAAGAAAAAAAAAGGGGGATTAAAAACCCACAATCTTGTCAATTTGGACCAATGTCATCCACCAGAGGAAGAGTCTGCTGATCATACACCGGAGCAGCAGGGAAAATGTTGGATTTCGAGCGACAGCAGAGCGTCGTGGATGACACGGCGGATGAAGCGGGACAGTCAGGCGTCTCCGAAGCCAAACACGGGGCCACGACATGTAATTGGCAAGAGTATAAAATCACGCTTATGTGTTTCGAAGCGATTTAAAGGTTTTTGCAAAGATCTTCTACGCTAAAAATATTACAAATCTAATTTCCTTTTTAGTCTAGTAAAATAGAAATAACGAGGCCTTTGAAGAATTGGGCAGCCCTGGTCGTTGCTCATTCTCGCCGGGTTCAGCTTAAATGACCAGATTTGTTTCTGTCCTCGTGTGCGGACGTCTGTCACTGCTCATTGTTTTGCTCATGTGTTACAGGTATTTTTGTTCAGCCTCCAGCGCCGGGCTCAAAGGAGCAGTCAGCGCTCTCGTTCATTTAATTATGCCCATGTGATGTACTGGCTGAGAGCTATACCTCGCCTGGCTTCCTTAATCTGATGGCAAATAAGGGTGACATCCATCTCACCGTGTCAGAAATAGTAATGGCCGCACTCTCTCTTCTCTCTTTGGTCTACATTGATGCAAGGCAGCCATTCAGCCTCCACTCCCCTCTCATCCTTCCTTTACTCTTCCCATTCATCACGGGAGGTCTCCACAGATGAGATCGTTTAACAGTGGGCGTGAATGGTGATGTGCGCTCTCCTCCCGTTAAAGAAGGAGGGTTCTGAGGTTCTGAGTCGAGTTTTAAAAGGGATTTGTCACTGGGACGGGCATTTTAATTGCACCATTAACTTCGGGGAAAGTCTCTTTTTCGGATATCTTGATCAGTTGGTTCTTCTCCCGTATTCAAAACCCAAACTCAGTCCTCCACACACACACACACACACACACACACACACACACACACACACACACACACACACACACACACACACACACACACACACACACACACACACACACACACACACACACACACACACACACACACACACACACTGCTCTGACCACATCTTCAAACACACTTTTCCCACCTATTACTGCCTGAGACATTTTCTCCCTCTTGCTGCCACAGTCTCACAGAAAAAGGAAGAAGATTGTTAAAAGATTATCGTGACCAGTGGGAGATGCTGTGAGACTGGATTTCTCACATTGCCACTTTTCATCCCCTTGTCTGTCATCGTCATGTTAAACCAATCCAGTGGAGTTAATAATATTTCCCCCCATAAATTTGTATCTTTGTCTAATTAATATGAATTTGTCAAATCAATTTAAATTGGAATTTGACCAAAGAAAACTAGACATTCAACATATTTGTATTAACTGCAAATGAATGAGGAATAGATGCAACAAATCTGTGAAACCGAGTTTTAAATAGATTTAAAACATTTTTTCTTGATAAACTAGTTATTCCACAGTTTTATTCTTCATTCATTTAGACTCTTTTGACATGTTTGACACATTTTCGTGACAACATGCTGATTAATGCAAACTAATTAATCGTTTCCAGTGGACACAAAAAGTGAAGCTGCAATAACCTGTCAATCATGCCATCACAAAGTTTAAACATTACATTTTTTATTTTGACTTGTTTTCCAACTCCACTGACTCAGCTGACTTCAATAATCACCCAGGTCATTTTCCATTTACCAGTTAATTACACTAATTAATCCCAGTAGCAATGGTTTTATGTTCCAAAAATCCCTGACTTTCTAAACTTTAAGCGGGTCATTCTAACCCACAGACATAACAGCAGGGCTATGAAAGTCTTTGTGAAATAATTATTTGTGAAAGTGACAGTAAAAATATTATTCTAAACGTTCCACAATATGAATTTCATGCCATATCAGCCAAATATCATTGTCTCCCACAGAGAACACAGAGGCACTTTGATGTCGCTCTGTGTTCGAGGCAGCACTACTCACAAATGCATCAATTGCAAATGAGTGTTAGCAAACACAAGATTGAAGGCAAGTTATGGCCTCAGACTTTAAAACAGTGCCACACAGCACAGGAATAAGAAAACGGGGGGAGGATTGGTAAAGAGAGTGCCAATTCTCCGAACCTATTGAAAACAACTCTCACCAGACAGATGAGATGGGAATGAAAACAGAAGCATGCGACAGAGGGAAGACTTTTCTTTTCTTCCTTGTGACTGTGATCAGTAATCACTGAGGCAGACAGAGGAGAGTAATCTCACAGAGGGTTCAACAATTCTGCCCATTCCGAGATTACATTATTTTTCCCAAATTGCAAGTGAAGCCTCTCAATCCGCCGACGGAATGAATCAACAGCGTGGGCCGGGGCGGAGGGAGCGGCGTGCTGTGTCATCGGAGGGAAGGCATGTGAGAGGCATCGCATTAAGGAAGGGGAAATAACTGGAACTGCTCTGTGTGTGGAACATAATGGCAGAGCAATGCAACGGCAGAAGCAAATTACCTCAGAGAGCCCGACTGTTTCAGGGGAGGAATTTTAATCTCTTGGAAATAAATACCTTCTGGAGGCATAGAACATATTCTACGAGTAAATTCCCGAAATATCCGTGTTTGTCCGTTTGTCCTCGGCATTTCGTGACGACTGCTCGTTCCGTCCACTTCTGACTTGTTGTTGGGGACGTCAGGAAGTTCAGTCTCCACTGAGTTTTCTCCTGTGAGCTGTTTTCGAGACCCTGAGCACCAGTTATTTTGTAAACTGCTAATTGTTGTGATGTCACTGATGCAACATTACAACTTACAACCACACTGGGGAAATTCACTGATATGCACATTTCACGACAGAAATATAGTTTGTATAGAAATGAACTGCAATGAAATGATCATGCACGAGCATAAAAGCTGTAATTGTGCATTAGTACAAGTCGATATTGAGAAGGATGCATCCATATATATGCAGATTTGACAATATACAGTATACAAATGCTATTGATATTCTAAACAAAAACACTGTATATTTTATATAATACAACTATAAAAGATGTCTAGAAATATTATATACATATAAATCCACAATAGTACACAATATAATATGTATAGAGAAAGTTACGCAGGTTTGTATATGGGTGTGAAATAACAATAATATAAAATAATATATCATTCGTATAGTTTGCACAGGTAATTTGCAGAGGACACTAATGACATTTAGTTAACAATAGTTATATGTGATTTTACATTTTGAGTGACTGGTGTCGTAGAGTCTTATATAATAATAATAATAACTCATATGACAGAAATCGACTTAATCAGCACTGAGCCATAATGTCTATAACTCATATCTGAGCAGAGAAAATTTTCTCTGACTACAATCAACAGTCCAACATGATTCTAGAACCTCCTTCAGCACTGAAGTCTATCGATGGTTTAGTCTCCTCATTCACTTTCCATTATTAACGTGAATATTTGACCTCAGATTCAAACACAACCCCCGTCCCTACATCTTATTCTCTTTCTTCAGGAGAAAGCTCAAAACTAAGGTAACAAAGGTAACCCATTAAAGATAAAGCATTAAACTTTAAAATCTGCACTGAGATGCTCGTCAGTGGTCCGTCTCTTCCAGAGTTCAGACGGTACCACTGCGCCTTTCGGCTTGGACTCCGACTGACCTGGTTCCACATGAGGAAAGTCCATCCAAGATCTCTGCCCATCACTCGAGTCGTTGCTACATGGAGATAAGTAGAGAGGTTGTGTAGCTGCTTCACATGTATGGAACTCATATTATTTAACAATCCTGCAGAACTGATTGGAAACCAACCAAGAGAGAATATTCTGAGACGTTTGAGGAAATGAAGATTTGTATTTGAGTCTGACTCTTTGTGTGTATTCTGTGTTTCTTTTGTTGCACTGATCCTCTTCTATCACATCCACTTCATGAAACTCCTTTATTTAATGAAAGTGAGAGCTGATTCAACTCCCACTAAGATGATTGGGTTTGTATTTCCGTCCCACAAGGAGGTTATGTTTTCTACTCTGGACCATTTGTTTGTTGGGAAGGAATGAAACCCATTAAATACAAAAAAATGTCCATGGAAATAGTTCAAGGATCTTGATTTTAAAAAAGGGCTTATTTAGAGAACAAATATCTGTGAGTGTGTGAAGTCTGGCTGATTGAACTGAAGGAGACTGTTGGGCCTTGGTGGTGGTGTGTGTGTGTGTTCTACTGATATCACTATTATTCTAGTTATATACCGTAGCCACATTCTACCTTTTCAAGAGTTTTTCCAATAATCCTCTTCTTGCCTTTTGCTAACTGGTTTATCTAACCCGTGATTCATCAACCCCTTGTATTCTATATATTTTGTTTTGTCCCAGTCAAATAAAGCCTTGGCTTCATTTTGGGGCTTTGCCTCATGCATAATAAATAAAGAAAAAAGAGCCTTCCTCCACCTCCGGAGTCTGAAAATGAGAAACATCCTGCCTCAGAAAGAATCGCGAAAAACTACTCCATGCATTTGTTCCCTATATAATGACCGGACCAGTGTAATTCTTCATTATCAGGACGTCCCACTAAGTGCAGAGCCTCTAGTGGATCTATAACACTGCAGTGCGAGTCCTGACAGGAGGTAGAATGGGAGAACATTTTTCTGCTGTTCCTCTGAATCGACTGTGAGTAAAATCTTCAATAATCCTTCTCCTCACATACAAAGACCCATTGTGTCTCGTAGAGTTTATTATTGTTGATGGGACCTGTTATTTAAGCTATTTAACTTACTCCAGGCCTTGGATCTACACCGCTCAGATAGTGGGTGTGCACCTTTTCACACAGTGGACTTAGAGTTTGGGTTTCTCAAGTTTGAAAGCACGCGTCACACCAAACTTTTCTACGCCTGCGCAGAAGCACACATGCAGGTGATGAGTTCCATTATAAGGAAGCTGTGAAAGGACGATGCTGCATTTAAACACAACAAGATTAGTTTTAATGATAAAGGGGTCATTAATTTAAAATGTGTTTAAAAAACAAGTTCCACAGCCGGTTTGCTTTAGTAAATGGACAAACTGTGAAGATCCTTTATAATAATAATGCTTTTCCTGATGTGCAGGTGAGCAACAACCATGCATAGAAACTCGAAGCGTCCTTGGAGAGTGCAAACCTGCATCAAGGCTCATCGCTCACCATGTTAGAAAAGGACAGAATAAAGTTCCGGATCTACTAAAAAATTTGAACGAGTTCTTCTTCTTTTGGGTTTTGCTCAAAATGTTAAGATTATTCTTCTAAATAATCCTATTTCCACAGACAAACAAACAAATGGCAATAAAAGCCTCGTTGGCAGAAGTAATAAAACAACACAAGCAACCTGCTTTTTAAAAAACTGAGGAGCTTCACTGATCTGTTTTGTACTTTTAAAAATGGAGGCTAATGTAACGGCCGCTCGTAAACACGTACACAATAAACCACGGTGATACATAAACCACATAAGAGTAACATGGTATCTAATTCCTTACCGTATAATTAGAAAGATAACTTCTGCTTCGAGGAATCCATTTCACTCTGGTTCCTCTGGGGATGACAAGCTCAAAGCAGCGTGTTCGGCCGGCAAATCAATGAGTCTGAACCGCGGAGGAAAATAATCTGCAGTACTATTGATTGTGAAATTCTGTGGCACCTTAAACAGCCTCTTGAGAGACCCTTAAGCACATCCTACACTGAGACCTGTGAAAGGCATTCCAGACACTGATTACAGCTGATGCTCCAATTTTTTTTTTATACTCAGAACCTCGTTGTAATTAAACTAATTCAGGTTTAATAACAAGATAATATCCGAACAGGTTGGATTAACATGAACCGCGTTGTAAAGCCGCAGTGGTCAGAAAGATGTATGTGGATGATTACCGTAATAATAATAATGAACCCCGGTAAATTTCCCTCGGGACCAATAAGTGTTCACGTATCTGAATCGAAGTATTCTGTGTTTCAAGCACTCGCAGTGGTGAGGTGCTCCATGTGCAGAGGTACAGCGCGGACAGAAGAGTGATAAACAAACACCGGGCGCACTGCGTGTAGATCCTGAGGCTGTTTTGATAAATAAAGTGCATTTTTAATATGTTGGCCATTCTCTCCGTGCTCATTATTGATGTTTTTTCGCAGGAATATGAAAATGACTTGCCAGAATCAGCCGAGCCTGACCTGGGGCACAATGGTGCAAAAATAAGCAAACATATTACCTGGACTAGATAACACCGATTAACATTTTGCACAGAGTTTAGTGTCTCGGTGAAGGCACATCTGAGATTGCATATGATTTCCAGTAAGAGTAAGTTGTGCTAATTAACTGGACGCAACTTCTCTGTAAAGTTTCATTGTTCCTTCGTGAATCATATGGAGGAATTGTTTGGCAATAAAACCGACAAAAACATTTATTTCAAATATAAAATGACGTTGAACGACTTCTAACTTTCGGCTGTTTGCAGCGTGTGGCTGACTTCAGGGAAACACACCGGTAGATAAAACCATGGTCACTTGCAGCATGAAGAATTTAGCATTGCACTTCAGTATTGACTGTTTTCTTACTTAACTGTGTCTGATGCTGCTGCTGCTGCTGCTGCATTTAACCTTAATTAAAGGTGAAAAACTGGATGGGAAGTGTTTCTCATGTGTGTTTGTTTGATATAAAAGTTTTATCTCCAAAGTCTCAAGTTAAAGGTTGAGTTTAGTGTTTCTTACTGTTGAGTTCATTGATTCTTTGATTCTTAGCAGGTTAAAGCAAAGTGCAATTTATTAAATGTTTGAATATCTTTTGTTTGTTCATATCTATAAAATAATAATTAGACACTGGGATATCAAATAAATTCAAAATCTGAAAGTCCAAAAAAACATTACTTCTTACGTTGCTTTGTACAATTGCTCTTAATTGTATCATTGTGATATACAGAATTTTTCACAATAATATTCAAAATATGTCTTGTTTTTATTTATGGTTATTTGTTTTAACCTTCTGTTTTGTGTAATCCTGTAAAAGGTATTTGAGCATTGTTAGAAGCACTGTACAAATTTAATATATATTATTATTATTATTATTATCAACTTTTTCCATTTTTCTCAAAACTAAAATGACACAAAACCATTAAACCACAAAATATAAAAATATTTCTGATAAACTCAACAATTTGGTTGGAATTCAATTGAATTCCAGAAAGCATCAGCCTTGAGGATCATTGATCAGAATGTGGATAAAGAAACTTGGACACAGACTTGAACTCCGCTGCTCGGCCAAGTCTGCAGCTCGTATATGGACTTCTGAACGAATGGGCATTTCACTGACCTTCAGTGTAATTAGAGTTCAGCATCAAGTAAATGGTGTGAAAAGTTAGTGGTGATCCCGTCCTAATGCACAACTGATCACGATAAGTCACACTGATTGCGTTTTAATGCTGTGTGTGTGTGGGGTGGGTGGGGGGGGGACAACAACAACGCTAATGGTCCGGTGTTGGCACGGTGAGCCGAACGCTGACAGAGACTTATCTCACCAACTGTGGAGACGAGTCAATCAGTGCGAGCGCTCGTGCCAAGATGTTGTTGTCACTTTGTGTCGCCGCTGGAAGGGTCACACTCATCACGCCTCCCACGGATGCATCCCGTTGCTCACATCCCACAATGCCTTGCACCTCGAAACCGCGTCACACACTGCTCAGCACCTGTGGCTCGTCCACGCCGCACAGAATAGGGATCGCGGAGAATGTACTCGCTGCTCTGGACTTTGTATTTAAAGTGTAGGTTGGAATTAATGAGACGTGTTCTCTGCCGGCCTGTCGCACACAATGAGCGGAGCAGAGCTACGAGGGATTTATAGGGTTGTTGATCAATACCGATGAGTCACTGATTACCTTGGCAGCTCCTCAGACTGCTGGCGTCCAAAACTCATTTTCCAGCTCATATTCTGTGATGGAGAAAAACCTGCCTTTCAAAATTTCGGGACACTGTTATCAGAGGTTTATGGGAGATGAGATAAACTCTGTGATGTAGCATTTCCTTGTGATTGCTGTCAGAAATAAATAAGGTGCGTGGATCACATCTCTCACCAGGTGCGCCTGGAGAAATCCTACATGCTCTTCGTGCTCTCACTTTGCAGAACCATGCCCTGTACCGTCGTCCGGCAAGTTTTGAATTTGTTCTCGGCAACTTTTGCCAACCCCCCGAGGTCAGAGTCCAGTACGTGCTGCTCAGCTTGCAGAGGTGGATTTACCAGAGGTGACGCGAGGTCACGGGAAAAAAAACCTAGGGGTTTCCGACGGTGCTCAGGAGCGAGCTTTCACTCATGAGCAGAACATTACGGAGCTTTCTTTACCGCAGCTCTGCATGGGCACGGCTGCACAAGTCATCAGTCACATAGGTGCAAAGGGTGAGCACATCCAGAGCAGGATTGAAAGCTGACTGATGGGTTATTGCTGTAAAGCTCTGCCACTGAGACTGGCCATCTATTAATGTCAGTCCAACCAACTGTGCCCCGGGTCTGGGGTCTGGGCAGCGTTGCCATAGAAAGAGAGCGTTTGGGTTTTTCTCTGTTTAACACCCCTTTGTGGTCGGATCCTCCAAAAAAGAACCACGCCGCCGCCCCTCTCAGATGTGCAAATTAGGAATTCACAAAATTACAGTGAACATAACATAATTATAATTATGCCAAGAAAGGGAGACAGAGTCAAGCCTGTCTTGCTCAGTCAAAAGCGCCGCTGCCCTCAGCCATTCCAAATGTCAATAACTCTCTAATTTCTGTACTTTTTATGCTCCGACAGATCACAGACATGTATAATTACCTCTATACGCCACATCCAGGGCAGTACAGTTTACGAAAAACATAATTTCAAGCCTTTAGAAGCAGTAATTTACAAGAGAGCTCTTTCAGGAATAATTGTCTTCTGCAAATTTAGCCCTATTTGGTAGCTGAAGCATCGTTAAAAAAAAAACACATTATGATCTTTTAAAATCACTAAGAAGGACGTACGCCAAAAAGCACGTTATAGATTTTTATATTAAGACTAATTACTGTATTTGGAGCCACGGATGGTTTTTGTTTTAAGTCATAAATTGAAGCAGCTACACGCATCGTTCTTATTTGATCTTTCTGGCTTTGTTCTGTTTTAAGCTCCTTGTTCTGCTTTCGAATGCAAATAAACAAAAATGAGCTTTGACTAAAACTCGTTTCATTACCTTAATATAACTACAACCAATGTAAGGTTAGTTATCCAGCATTAACCCCAAGTGCAACTTTGGTCTCGGGTCCAACAACCAGATGAAATTATCTCAGAAATAATAACATAATTGACTTCAAGATGGAATCTCCACATTGTTCGAAACAGCCGAATTCAAAAATTAGTTTAGACTTTTTCAGAAAGGTCATATATGAAGAAGCAGATTCCAACATGTCACCGAAAGGATCCGAACAGTTTGATAATGTCATGAGCAGCAATGCGTCTCCTCACAGAACATTATATTACAGCAATGCTCTATTTGCTCCTGCTAACAGCATCTCATAAAAAGCATTTACAGGCTTTTTAAAAAGACAAACCTCCGCCTGCAGTGTCTCTGCCCGTGCACCTCATCCACACAACAACCACCGAGGTCGTTCTGATGCCCGGTTAATGGTCAAATTCAGCACAAAAAAAACAGAAATGAAAGCTACTTTCGGTGGCTTCCCTGGAAGGTTTTCTCATTTACAGTCAGTCAGAGACAAATGCTGCACTGAGAGATGCCTAAGAGATGCCTAAGTGACTCTCATTTAGTTTTTGTTGCCGTGTCAGATGTCTGGATTAAAATATTTAAGCACTGTGCGGTGCTGCGGAGTTTGAGGTGAAATCAGACTGAAAAGAATATTTATTATTAATGAATGACAATTTTTATCTTCATTTTCCTCAGCCTGCTTTACAAACCGCAGGATGCTTAGAGTGTGTTGTGTTGTGGGCGTTTTTTATTTATATATTTATTTATTTATCATAGAGACATTCTCCCCCTAAGGGACGTACTGGCGACGGTTGGGAGGACTGGGGGGAAATGAAAAATGCTAACTTGTGGTTTATGAGATTTTTTCATTCATAGGAAATAGAAAAAGGACACAGTGTCCCCCAGAGCTCGGGGTTGAAAACAAGAGCAACGGAGGTCAGGGCCGAGCTGCTTCTGCCTCCGGAAAACTAATAAAGAAAAAGATTTAAACTTTAATATTACTACTATGTATATATGACTTGCAATGAAAATATAGTTAATTCAGTTTTTTACAAAGGATTTATGCACCAAATGGTTTTGTACATGACTCAAATGTTTTTACGGTTCCTGCCAAGGTTGTTTTCTCCTCGACTGTTTGTTTGTTTGTTGTTTTTTAGTTTCTCAGCAGGATTTTGCAAAAACTACTGAAACAGATTTCCAGCAAGTTTCACGAAAAGATGTGACGAGAAAGAACCTATTTTTACAAATCTTAAAATGTCAGTGTGGATCTGAACAAATAAATCATATTTTTAAACATTGTGAGATGCAATTTTTCTTATTTTACTGATTTCATTTAATTTCTGATGAAAAATATTAAGAATATTCAGGCAAACTGATATCAATGAGTGTGTAGATCCCCAAAAAATGTGGATGTAGCAGATTTAAATGTTTTCTCATGGGGGCTTGGATTTTTTCAGCTGCTGTAAGGAAACATATGTTTCTACAAACCTGTCGCTAACACAAGATTCAGTAGGAAATCAACCGTTTACTCAAAATGTAATGACTCGGAGGTCAAAGGTCAAGGTCACTGTGAAACTCTTTTTTTGCCACTGTGAACGTGATATCTTAAGAACGCCTGGAGACAATCTTGTCTTATTTGGCACAAATGTTCACTTAGACTGACGGATTAACTGATTCGATTTGTGGGGGGGGTCAAACGTCACAGTGCCCTCGCAAATAATTTTTGTAGCCTCTTGAGCATGATCTTCAAATTTTGAACACTTGGACTCAAAGATTAACTGACTAGATGTCAGTGGTCACAGGTCAAGATGTCCGAAACTCCCCTGGTTGGGCGGGGGACATACAATCGCAGGCCGGTAATTCTGGTTTTAGACACTGTATAATTTACCGTATGCTATTTGGTGTGAAAATTCAAGGGGACTGTTGGGCCTTGGCGGAGGTTTGCGCTCCACCAAGTTTAAATTTCTGTTCCCTCATCTGTCTCCCTGTGATTTTCATGGCCACGTCTAGCTGTCAAGCAGTCGCTCTCTCCTGACTCCATCTCGACGTGTCCTTTGTTGTCCTGTCAAAGAGTCCGCGCTTAATTCTCTCTGATGAAAGCACTTTCTAATTGAACGTATAGCAAGTCCATCTAACTGAGGCATTTTGATTATGTAGCAGTGGCCTGTATAATTCAAGGTCTTCAAAAGGAAATGGATTCTCTAACCGTCTCCACCAACCTGTTTTATTTAATATATTTCAAGAGGAAAAGAAGTAAGAGTGAGAAAAGAAACTAATTCAGAAGAAAAGAACAACCAGGATGCTCGGCACAGTGATTCACTCCCCCCCCGCTGTGAAACTGTCTGCGTGCTACAGTACGCTGCGAAATAAAGTTAGACCTACTGTGTGTCCCGGCCTACTGTGAGGTTTCTTTAGAGCCAATCTAAACCTTCAAGTTAGACTGAAAAATAACGTGTTTTTCTTGGATGTTTGTGGCTCATTACACTTAAGCCTGGGGACAGTAATCTATGAGATTACAAATAAGTGGGCCCCACTGCTGCAAGGCAGGATCTGTGCATTTCTGCGTGGGGAGAGGGAATTTGGCAGGCGGCTGTCAAGCCAGTGGATCAAAGTCCTTTTCCCACTGCAGTGGCTCATCACAACAACAGAGAATGAGAGAGGGAGGGAGGGAGGGAGGGAGGGAAAGGGAGAAAGAGAGAGAGAGAGAGCGGGAGAGAGAGATAAAGGGAGACAGAGATCTTGGAGGAAGACAGCTTACGCCACTCATGGTTGGCTCACTGTGCACACTTGCCTCACATTTGAGATCCAAAGCCCATACTGAGCAGAGCTCAATAAAGCACTCAAGTCAGCAGGGGAGACTAGATGTGCTGTCAGTGTCACTACATCCAAATGGATTGTGGCAGTGACACATGAGTGCATACAGAAACAGTGTCTCCATGCAAAGTATGAAAAGGATGTCAACATTTGGAAATGTTATGTTAAAAATAAAGTTTAAAGTTTGTCCCAGCAGAGAAAATATATAGTATATTGTATAGTCTTGGGAATATACTGTAGCCATTTCTAGCTCTAAAACAGTAGCTCATGTTTATATTTCTGTGTAGTGCAGAAAAAAGTATTATATATATTATATTAAAAGAATAATTAACCTTTAGCCACATTTTTCTAGTATTACACACAACCTCTGTCAGAGGAATCCCATGTAAATCATGGAGCCTGCATCGCACTGCAGCAGCCTCTGTTCCCTTTCAGAATAATGTTTCTCCTCCTGCACCGAGGAGTTCATGTAAGCATAAAATTCTGTCTCTGGCTACGGGCATTTTCAATGTGATTTGATATCTGTAGACATTAGAATAATGCCACATCCAGGGAAGGAAAACAATTTCATGCAGACAAAAACAGAACTTCAGTTAAACCGGGCTTTGGGATTACTGCCACTACTATTGAGGTGCCCTTGAGCAAACTGCTTTCTCCCCAGTTGCCACACAGAAGCCACACAGTGGTCAATCACAAGCCTTGGCAAACAGCAGCGGGATGCCTGTTGTGGCTGATTATTCCTCCAGGACCAGAGGACGAAGACAAACTGGGTGAAAACATTAGTCGGCGATAAAGCAGGAGGGAATATCGCCCTTTTTCTTACAAACCTATTTTTGGACATTTAATCAAGACGTGGAGAAATATCTGCAGAGTCTGTCACAGTTAGGGAGATCTCTCTCTCTCTCGCTCTCTCTCGCCCTCGCTGTCTCTGTGCTCATTATTAATCAGAGATCGTCTTTGTGATTCCTTTATCGCTTTGATAATCAAGGTTGCTGATGGAAGAGCACACATTCAAAATTGATAGTATGAGTGGAGACGACTCGGGGGACAAAAGTGTTTATTAATTAAGCAGTAAGGTGAATGGAAAGTGCTCAGGCTGAGTTCAACATTTTAATATCTCAATGTATTTAGTTTTATTTTTTCATTGTCATTTTCAAACAGGTATAAATCTGTAGTAATAGTTAAATAGATATCTTTAATTTGACCAGATAACCACCTGTATGTTATTATGTAAACCCTAAACCACCACAATCAAAGCTGCCTTAGTTATTGATGGGTATTAATATCACTGTGACAGCATGAGATCAGGTTAATAAGCTCTCAGCTAAACATGAGAGGGATGATACTAGTTTCGCACATAATGTGTCTTGAACCAAAATATTGGTGGAATTAAATTTTTTGACCTGACGATGACGATTATAACATATAAATTCAGGGCATCACCAAAGTTGTTAAAATGTCAAAGCGATTCCATTCAATATGTTAACATCACGGTGGCGCTAGAGTAAAAACTAATTTGGACACATAACGAGGTAAACATGAACATCGGACAATTCCCCCAAGGTGATACTGAGATGTTTCAGGGAATAGGTTTGACCAGGTTGTGGCCCCGGATTTGAAGTCGAGGGCTCACACAGGGCACCATCAATGTCCGCAGTGGATTTAATGACAATCTGCCCATTCGTGGTTCAGATAATTGACTCTGGATCAAAGAGGTGGATCCACCAAGTGAGTGACACAGATTTCTATAGGAAAGTACTGAGCCACCATGTTCTCATGGATGTGGCTAATAATAAAACCTCCTTTTCACAATGAGGAATAAAACTGAAAAAGAAGAAAGGGAGGAAATGCTTGAGGAAAATAAACTAAAAGTGTATTATCTGCACTTGCAATTAATAAAAAACAATTAAGCAAAAATAAGCACGTTCCTCGAGTCTTAATCAGTTAGGATCAAAAATAAGACCTCAAATAAACTACCGTTAATAAAATCAGTTAACTTCAATTTAACGTAGTCTGACGTTGACTATTTATTAAAATCTGAGCTCCCACCTAATCTTACTCCAAATAAAAGGGGTTTGTTGAAATGCGTCTTCTGTGTAAGCAGCAGTGCAGAGAACAGAACATGTTGTGCTGTGTTAAAGTGTCTGTTCAATCCGTTTTCAATATAAAGTCACTCAGGGAGACTCTTTCAAACAGATTTCATTAAAAGAGACCGATATAAACATCGCTCTACATGAAATAAAAATGCATTTCACCCCAAAAATTCAAAACACTTACACATTTAAACTTGAGTTTTCAAAAGCCGGTGTTCTCAATGTCCTTAACTCCTCTTTCAGTTCACCTACTGTTCTGCCATCAAGGTGTAAATCACCAGCTAATGCGACGTGGCTTCAAATGAAAAAAATCCCGCTGTGTGGGCGTTTGGCCTAAGATGCAACAATTCGACTCACAACTGACAACGATGATGTAGCAAAGACAGCCGGGGATGAAGTGCTCAGAAAACAGCAATAGGTCATAACACACAGCCCACACGGCAACTGGAAGCCAAGTTGATGTATTTCGTCAACGGTGGGAGAGACGCCTGTGGGCACAAACAGATAAAGAAAGCCATGAGATTGCACCAAACGTGTGATCGATGTAAGAGAAGCCAATTTCACGGGTGCCATGAATTCCTGGCAAAAATTGTGCTGCATGCAGCCATTTTATGAATAAAAAAAAAAAAAGAGCTGTGGACATAGTGAAAGACTAGCGCGGCATTTGTGAGATATATATATATATAAATATATGGAGCATGTCTGAGCTCAGGAAGGTATAATAATGAGATTAATGTTACATCTGAGTTTCATAGGGGTGTCGGGGACTGTCGGTGCGGCTGCATCAGACACAGATCTTCACATCATGGCAGGATTAGACTTCAGAGCAACAGGAGACGGGATGTGCCCGGTCAAGCTGAATGACAAATACACAAACTGGAGGAGCCTGCGAGCTCACGTGTGTATGGGGGGTGATGTTCCATATGACTCCAGGGAGAATTGCCAGATTATGAAGGAACGAGGCATCGGAAGCACAACACGTGGATGTGGTGGATCTTGTAAAAGGCAGGGAAGGCATCTTTATTTGTGTAGCACATTTTACACAGATGTTATGGCCACTGCAGTTCAGTGTGTTTTACGGGGTCATAAAGGAGTTACAGCAGAGGTAAATATTTACAATTTCAAACTACAAAAGTGCAGGTAAGTGATACAAGCAAACAGAATGAGTCGAAAGTAAAAGGGCAAATAGTGCTATTGTGCAAAATTGCTTTACACCACAGATCTTAACCAGAACAGGATGGCACAGTGGTGTAGCGGTTGGCACGGTTGCCTCACAGTGAGAAGGTTCCCAGTTTGAATCTCTCTGTGATGGAGTTGTGTTTGTGTGCATCTGCTGCAGGAACTCTGACTTCCTACCGAAGACATGCAGATTGGAGTGAGGATGAGTGGAGACTCTAAAATGACCTGATGTGTGAATGTTCTTTTGTCTCTGTGGGTTGGCCCAGTTAAATGCTGTGATGAATGGATGGACTCAACCAAATAAAGCTTTGAGAGTCAGATGTGTTGACTTTTGAAAGTTTTTCACAGCCTGAACACTAAAGTTTTTACGTTTGAGGGCCGTGTGTCCTGTGGAAGGATGTGCTCACCAGGAAGTTCTAATCAAAGGCTGAATGCATTATTTAGAACGAGGCCATAAAATGTGATGGTGGTTGGGGAAGGAAAACATTGTAAAATTTCTGGAGCAGATTTTTGTCCAGCAAAGCTTAAAAACTTGCTTCCCACAAACATGGTGAAGAAGCCTGAGGAGCAACTGTGCGATTTGTTTGTGCAGTTCAGGAGCAGGATGCTGAACCCCACCACCGGAGGTTGAAGGTCATCGTACTTTACTGCTGTATTTTTTTGTTATTGTCTTTTTTGCAGGTTGCCGACAACAGGTTTTGTTTTCGGAGGAAAAACAGTGAAGTTGTAAACAAAATAAAACAGAGGCTGGAAAGATTTCAAGGGGAAGCGTCGCGAGCAAAGGAAGAAAAAAGAGGTTTTGTTTGTCGTACCGGATAAAAGGGTATCAGTTTCTTTCTTAAAAATGTTCAGCGCAAGGGGAAAAAACATGTCAATGTTCCTGCTCTTTGTAGGGAATGATAAAAGATAAACAGTACATCCCCCCCATGCATGTTTTAATAATAAAGGATAACAGGTGCTGCTGCTCCTCTGAATCCTAACTCAGCGTGTGAGGCAGCATAAAGTTTTCCATTTGTCCTCCCCGAGAGAACAGAGGGGAACTCGTAAACCACGAGGAAACTCATAACCCTGAGAGAAGAGAACCAGACAAACCCCCTGTTCCGGGCGGATTGCACCAGAGGGGCTGAATTCACGCCTCGCAGACGAGTCCTCCTGACGAATCCACCCAATTGATCAACAGCTAAATACAGTGAAACAATGTTGGTGCGATACTCTTGTTCGGATTTGGACAGTTTGACTTTAAAATGTGATTTCCTACATGGAGCAAAAGGACAATGGGCGATAAGTGAGACAGAGAAGTGGGTGTCATCATTCTCGTTTTCACTCTGCCTGATTCTGAGGTTCCTCCCGACACCATGGGCACTTATAAGTCTCTCAAATGAATTCACCTGCACCCAAAAAATCGATCAGAATGATGCAGCATCGTTTTATTTGCAGAAACGTTGAAGCTCTTTGCAGGATGGTTTCAGGGAGTTTTGCAAAGTCTTGCTGGCTGCCACATGTTCTCTCCGATATTTGGTTGATGACTTACTGCCGTTGGCTGGATTTGATTGGACGCCAATCTGTCACTATTAATGAAATTGAAAGTGTGTGAGCTGATTGAAGAAAATAGTTGGAATTTGGACTTCATCCCCTTTTGAGTAAATGCTATCTTTACCTGGTATTCTTAGGATTATGGTTCGACTGCTGGTATTTGCATCAGTAAACAAAGGGTGGGGTGGGGGTGGGGGGACTCAGTGACAGGTTGTAGCATGCATAATTAATCGCCGTCTTATTTATTTTCTTTGGCGCGTTTCAAAGGTCGACTCTACCGGCAGTTTGGAGTCGAGGCTGACGCCTAATCAGTATGGGCGGGTCTCGTAGGTCCCTTGAGATTCATACCAGACTAGTGAGCAGGGATTCTATCTGTTATCATCCGGCAGTCATGTTATATGTATGTAACGTCATGTATATACAATCTATCGCAGTGCCTCACATGTATTATGTATTTATTATGGAGATGATAAAGGAGGAAAAACAGAGAGCGACGCGCATCGAGGATCCTGTGTGGGAAGAATTGAACCGACGGCTTTCCAGATCACGAAATTGTTCAGCTTGAAAACTGCTGAGAGCGTAGAGATGAAGGAAAAACACCGTAAAGGCACCGTGGGAAATAATAAGTTGTGAGTGAGGCGGCACAGGAGCGACAGGATCAGTTTGAGGAGGGACCACCCACGACGAGGTTTTACTCCGAGAGGTCGCGTGACGTCAGAGTTTCCACAGACTTCAACTTATCTTGTGACATTAAAGGGAGAGTTCACCCAAAAATGAAACTTCAGTCTTTATCTACTCACCACTATGATGGAGGGGTGGGTGAAGTGATTGAGTCCACAAAACACTTTTTTAGAGTTTCAGGGGTAAACAGTGTTGCAGCCAAATCCAATACATCTGAAGTAAGTGGTGATCAATTCTTCAGATGTGAAAAAACAACATAAAAACAACATAAAAATGCCTCCATACTGATCCTGTGGTGTCATCCAAGTGTCCGGAAGCACCGACATTCAAATTCCACTCCCAACAAGGTCATTTACACCAAGTTTTTAGCCTGAATGTGGATCACGGAGGACATTTAGGCTAAAAACTTTGAATTTTGAATGTCTTGGATGATGAATTTTCATTTTTGGGTGAACTATCCCTTGCAGATATATGTATGTCAACGTGGTGCTAAAATAAAATAATTTCTCTGGCCTTTTATTTATTGATGTACAACCAAATCCTCACAGCTAAAGGTTGCTGTGCTGCGTTTATTTGAATGTTTCTGTTGCTCCAGACGGTGACGGCGGATTCCAGTTGTAGCATCATGGGACATATATGACTTCTTTTTTAGTTTTTCTAAGAGAAAGGGACAGAAATGGAAGTTAAACAGGAGTTTGATCAGTTCATTGTTAAAGCTGAACAATAGTGAGCCTGCAAGCAGCGAACCTAGAGTTTCATGTTTAACGTCTACGGAGGAAAACAAATGAAATATACAGCTCCAGTAACATTATTACAACTTCAATATTTCAAAGCCCTCTTGTCAGCTGGGAATACAAATTTTTTTGCAAGCGTGTGTGTGTTTGCAAACACAGGCGACTTTTTTCGAAACTATATTTTTCACAATCTCAAGTGGGGAATTACTTCATAAAAACGTCTAAATTGTTTGTATTTACGGGCCAGTGGATTGTCACAACGCATGCAAACAAATGGTTAAAGCTGCAGATAAGTTGCTGAAACATTTACAATTACTCAGCCAGGAAGCCGAGGGGGGGGAAATTCGATTTATCAAGACAACAGCGAGATACCAGTGATCATCTCGCGCTGCAAAAATGCACAGTATCTCACTGCAGCTATTTTTACAATCAGCTATTTTCATGGCAATAGCTTCCTTATGATATAACAAATCTGTCTATATGGATTTCGGGGCTGACAGCAGGCCTCCACCACACTGTGCTGAGCCTCTGACAAGCTGCTGGTCTCACGGTTGCACTGCAGCTATTGATTTTGTTTCTCCACATGGTGGTTCTCAGGCCCTTCTGTGGTAAAGATGTTGAAAAAGGTCGTAGCCCCTTCAAGATGTGTGGAATCCAGACGACTAACCCTCCCTCCCTCCCCCAAAAAATAAAACCCAGTACAACAAGGCGGCAAAGCTCCCGAGTCCATGTTCCAGTGGTGCAATGATTTTCCATTGCTGGTTCCATGCTTATAATGCATTTGCAGTGTTTATGACACTATTGACCGTCCCTCTAACAACCCCGTCGCTCCATCGATTCCCGGGTGTATGTACAGTACGTCGCCTGCACTGACTCATCACTCTCCCTCTGATTTGTTTTTTCTTTTATTTGTCTTTGCACCAGTCATTTCGCAATTACATCAACCAGATGTGGCCGAGGCCTCGCTGTGCCATCTGCAGCCCTGAAGGACAAGAGTCTGGGAGCGAGGGAAGGCGGCGGGGAGGAGCATTGATTTGATGCATGTGAGACTCGATCAATACGCTCGCCGCAGCCCACGATTGACTTAGCAGCGCACGCCAACCGCCTCGGAGGCGAGCTGGGAGCAAATGCCGCCGCAGTTTGTTCCAGACGCCTCGTGGCGATATGATCAGGTAGTTCAGCACATCGCCCGACCGCAGGACGCTCACTCAGCTCCTCCCCAGTTGGGTTGGAATAACATTATTGAGGTGGGGGGGCTAACGCAGCACACGCCCCCTGCTATTTTATTGCTGTTGAGCTCCAGCATGTGTCAAACTGAGCTCTGTCTGTGAGGGACGGGTGAGAAGGAGCTCAACATGTCTGACGAGTGATGATACAGGTGATGGTTAACGTGTAGTTCATACAGTAGTAGTACTACTTCAGTATAGTATTCTAGACTTCTTTATTGTGTTTAATTGGTTTTATTCCTGTTTTGCACACACATGTATTTAACATGTAATGCAGAATCACAGCTTTCATTATAAATGTTAATCTACTTCTCGCTCCTTTCGAAAATATGTGGAATAAATCATTAAGTGTTTGATTTGTATTCCTCATCCCTGTCTGTAACTTATACTTTTCTATTTATCTTTTATCACTTGTTTGTATAATTTCTCTTTTTTTATTTACATGATCGAAATAAATTAAAAATCAATGACAAACAATGTCTTCATGTAAGATTCCATCACCTTGTTCTATCTTTCTGTCCCTAAATCACCTGAACAGAATCAAACTACAGTTCTAAACTATGTAACGATGCATTTTCAAGTGAAAATTATTCTTTTTAATGACATTTTTAATCACACCTCTAGTATGGCTTTGAATTTTAAATTGACTCAACTTTTTAAAGTCCTGAATATTTATTAAAGCTGCAGCAAAGGAGAGAGAGGAAAAGTTTTCATCCACATTATCGAGAGCTCGGACAAAAAAACCACACCACTTGTATTTTGGCACATTAGCAGTGATTGATAATGCTACGTTTTAGCAAAAAAGATTTTTAGTGATTTAATTGTTTCATAAATTTTCGGGAGTTAAAAAAGTTGTTAAATTGGATTCTCTTGTGGTATTATACATAAAAAGCAGCTAATGGGTCAGTTTTTGTGTTTGCGTTAAATTTGATTCTGATTCAGAGCGACAAAAGGCAAAAGTTGTGATTACATCATCAGGTCGGCATCTGTCCTTTGGCCTCCTGTTATTTTAAGATATAAAAATGACCTAGTGTTGCTTTAAATGAACAATAACAACATATTTGTATCTCTCAGTCAATCCCCCAGTGGAAACCAGTAAAATACGACTCAGCCCAGTTGGTGTGGTGGACTCTTCAATGTCCATATGACTGAAAACAATAGGAATTAAAACAGTCAACACTGACAAAATGTGACAGTTATGACATTAATTACTTCTTTCTTTGGTGATTAAACCCGGAGTCTGTTTCAAAGGGGCCTGTGTTTCTGCTGCAGGTGAATTACGACGCCGCCATGTGACTATGAAGAGAAGAAGTGGGAGCACCTGTCAATCTTTGTTTATCTGAGCGCTCAGCTTCTGTCCTCAGTGAAATTAAAACCCCCGCCTGCAGGACAAAGTGGCTTTATACTAGATGTCTGCTATAATTGCTTTTTAGGGATGAAATGAATGCTGCACTTTGTAATAAAAATGAATCTGCTTAGTTATGGCCGCACTTTGGAAAATATTAATGGACGGGCACAGAAAGCCCCTGGGATGTTAACTCGGGGGCCAGCGAGTCGGAGCCGAGCCGAGCTTCAGTTGCAGGTTTACCTTTCAATTCATTCACTTGTTCTCTGCACTGTTCGGGGCTTTGTCTGTGATAACGCAGGTACAGCTAGTGTGCAAGTGTTGGACTTTAAAATAAAAGGAGGAACAATGGAGGTAGAGCGGCTCGGTGGTTCGATTGCGGTCCAGTCCGGTGCTGAAGTGTCCTTGGGCAAGACACTGACACCCAGTGACCCTAATGTGTGAATGATGTGTGATGGAACTGTTGTATGGACGCGTGTGAATGTGACTCAAAGTAGAAATACTAGAAAAGAGGATATAAATGCAGTATATTTACCATTTAAAAGAAAATGTACTTCAATGTATCACTATTTTCAGGTTTTATATATATATATGTAGCCGTCAACATAAATTTAAACCGTTATTACTGATAAAATACCGAGAGGAACAATACGTTAAACGCATCAGTTTAAGCTGCGACAGTTTAAATGTGAACATGCCAATAAAAAGTAAAGAAAATCGACTTCTCCGAGTCTATATATTTGGATTCCGAAGCCTTATGACAGGATTACGAGAGCAGGACAAAAAGATCCTTCATCTCTGTGATAATAGGATTTTCATTTAAGAGATCAGTGACACCGGGGGTGTCACAGTAACCTGCGGCAGATGCCATCTTTTTAAGAAACCATAAGGAAAAGAGCCCGGGATCCTTCATTACTGCACTTCTCCAATGTATGTGAGCTTTCATCGGGTTTCACCGCTCGCACAGTCTGCAGTGAAAAACCGTCTCTTGTATCAGAGTCGAGGCTTCATCCACTTCCTCCTCGTTACCGGGCCACTGGAGAAAATCCACTGCTCTCTCTCTCTCTAAACTCATGCATTTATCATTTGTTCTATACGGAACAAAAAACAGCCCATCAACCATTTAGCAGGATGTGGAATCCCCCCCGAGCCGCGGCTACATTCACTAATTGCTTAAGATTAAAGGCGAATGATTGGGATTTTAGCTCTGGAGCCGCGTCACATCTATTTTCTTCACTTGCCACTGGATCAGCTGCAGTTACTCACACAGACCACACAGCAGGAGAAGCACTGGGTGAAACCAGGCTGCAGAATAGTGTCAATAATGATATAAATACCAAGATACAAATGTTAATCAATATTCATATTTAAGGTAAATGTCACATTATTTAAAGTAAAAAAAGTTTAAAAACTCTTCTTTATGAGCATCACTTTGCTTTTACAATGCATAAGCAATACATTGAACCTTTGTTATATTGCTATAGATGAAAGTAATACTGCAATAATTATTGATATTGTTCTATTACCAAGCCCTAAATTCAATTCAGGTTTATTTCATAGTCGCAAATCTCACTCCAGCATTAATTAAAATACAAAATCTAAATGTGTCTGAACTCAAACTCCAGGCAGTGAACGCACAATTAGTTCTTATATAGTTTCTAAATGCAAGAGGCAGGAAACTTACATACATGTTAAAAAAGCATCTTTATTTCCACAGACTTTGCAGAGATCGCGTCACACAGATTTTTTTTTTCAGACTTCAGAACCTGCGACCAACAAATCTGCCTGACGCAGCAGTTTCCATGTTGCCAGAAATATTTTGTGCTGATTTTTATGTTATCGAATAATTAGCCTCAGACTTTGTTGTTTGTTCCCCCCCCCATGAAACGCACAGTCATTTGAGTGCAGGGGATAAGTGCAAACTCAGCTAGAAGTTTAAAATCACCAGTTTTTCTCGTCATATGAGGAACCTGCTCTCACAGTATTGACTTTAACAGGAGAGCGGTTCTTCACGAGTGCAGAGATCCAGAAGGGAAGAGAACAAGAAGACGACACGGCTTGTTTTTACTGAACGTTGTGTATTTTTCTACGATTTGAACATGGAACACTCAAACTCCCCTTTTAACCCGTGTAATTTTAATATTAAAGAAGATTTGTACACTGAACTGTTTACTGTGGTTCTGCGTTTTCCTCCCTTTGGCCACAGATCTGCTGCCAGTGAAGACGAGCATCTCCTGCACCCGCCTGCCAGCTGATCTAACCAGGTCACAGTGGGGGGTCTGCTCGGGATCACATTTCCTGCATGAAATTCTATAATCAAATTTGAAGTCCAGACACTTTCTTGACATTATTTTAACCTTGTTATGCAATATTATCATATCATTATCATTTTTATAGGATTTTTATACAACTTTTCCGATCCCATGATGGTTTGGCAAGATTTACAATGTACTTTTACAAACTCATACACTTCAGGAGTTACTACCAGGTCAAAACTGACCCATAACACCACAGATGTAACTTTTTTATAGGCATTTAAAAAAGTTCCAAATGTATTTTACTTTTTTTATGCGTTTAAACTTGAAAATTTACCAAATTGAACCCAAACACAATACTAGAGCGATGTAGTCTTGCTTTGTATGACATTCTCACATCTAATACACACAGTTTCGGTATAATCTAACTCCAACAGTAAGCTGCATCGATTAAATAGCATCTCTCGAACAGGGCCTGACAAACAAAGGCAGGTCCAGCTGAACTAGGAGAGCGCGAGCGTCCGAGCGTCCGAGCGTAGCCGGCAGCAGGGTTTAAATAATAGGGTCAGTCCGGCTCGCACTTATTGGCAACTTGGAGACACACACACACACGCACACACACGCGCGCGTACACCACTGCGGTTAATGTGTTAGCCCTTCTCCATTCGGGTCTCTGCACTTCGCTCCATTCTCTCAAGGGTCAGCACTTTGGAGATGCTCAGCAATTAGTCGATGTTGTTTGTTCTCGGAGTAACTGTGCGAGATAATTCACTCCTGCAACCGAGGAATCGCCACAACACAAAACAACACAATAGGGTCCTGATTCCCCAGATGAAGGCAACAATACAGCCTCTTACAATTGTAATTGCGATGTCTTCGAGTGTCTTGGAATGAGTTATGTGGAGTAGGTGCAGTTTTATCCCTGCTACTCTCCTTCTACTTTCTGGCTCCTCATGTGTGGTTAAAGACATGATTCTAAGGGCTGCATGTGTAGTTAGAATCTGACGGTGCTGAAGTCGATTTTGAACGTTTCCCTCCGTGCAAATCCTGGAGAAACAAACCAGCACCCATCCGTCCTGCCTACCTTCAGCTGACTTTCTAAGAGGTTTATTTGGACGCAAATAGGAAAAGTACGTCTTGCTGAAACAATGCGTCTGTTTCAGGTTGGTTTTCTGTTTGTCCGTCCACGATTGGGCCGTGAATGGCTGGATATGTGTTTGATCGTCGTGCCAAATGTTCGTCTGTAAGACTGTTTGTTGCAGAGCTTTTGCTTTGTTGTTGCTTCGCCGAGACACAAAGAGAGCAAAGCTGTCGAAGAGCAGCAGAAACGGTTTCTTCCCATTTCCAACCACCGGACAAATAATACAAATAAAATGCAGATTTCATTTCCTCCTCTCAGCTTCAGTTCTTGCATTCTGAGTCTCTAACTGGACTTTGCAGATTCGAAGAAAGTGAACGTGTGGTAAGTAGAACGTATTCTATGAAATGTGATCATTGTTCTGGGACTCAAAGGGTTTCTTTGAATTTACGTATATTCTGAAAGCATCCGTTTTAAAAGCTAAATGACACTAAATTGAGGGTCTGAAAATGTATCGTTAAATATTAAAGTTGTAAAAAACAACTTAACATTTTTAGCATGTGAAACGTAAATGTAATTCCTCATTTTGATGCTGTGGAATTCCTCCCGGACGTGCAGACCTATGGATGTTAAATGTTTCATTTAAATTCCGGCTCTTAAGCACATGAACAAACCTCTTACCGAGGCAGAACAACTCTGACCTGGACACTAAATGGACGCCTATCACTCTGTGGATCCGTGTTTTTGAGCTTTTAACACCAAAATGAATTTCATTCCATTGTAGCGTGAAGAGCGCTGAACCAGAAAATGCAACCATATCCCTGGAAAATCAGCCTCGGTTCTGTGCCAGCGTCCGCAGAGTCAGCCCATTCCTCCCATTCCTCACTGCAACTGAGGCCCTGCACTGTGTTGTTTATTGGGGAATTGAATCTTTTTCTGGAAGCCACCGAGAAAAACTGTTTGAAATGAATTAAATTTTCTTTTATACTTCGACTAGTTTGATTAATATTGGTGTGGAGCATCTATAAAACACACCCAGCTCTGGAAGGCACCTGAATTCTGTTGTTTTCTGTGTTTTCTATTCATTATCAACTGGTTTTATTAATCTTAATCATTAGTCAATGCAAAATAAATGTATTTATAGAGTTAACAATTAAACTAACTCAATGTAACTACACATCCTTCTTCATTTTATTAGATCTCACTCATTTCTGGGCATAAAACGTCATAGAATGGTTTGAATTTAGCTTTAAATGAAAGCGAACAAAGGAATGGTCGGCAGCTGTGGCTCAGGAGGTAAAGCGGGTCGTCCACAGACAAGAAAGTAGATGAAGGTCGTGGTTGTATCCTCAGCTCCTTCATTCCAGGTGCCCAAGTGTCCTTGAGCAAGACATAGAACCCCGAAGGGTCCCTGACTGCTCTGCTGGCAGTGTGTGAGTGTGACAGAGAAAGTGCTGCACCTACATTCACTGTTTAAACGTGTGTGTGAACGTACAGTGAAGCCCTTTGAGTGGTCAACCAGGGTAAAAACATCCTTCATGAACACAGACACATTCACCACGAGTCTCCGGTAAATACATAAGAAAAGTTATCACAGTAAATTACAGGTCTGTTTCCGCAGGAGCAGGTAAAACAGTCAACAACTGCACAATGCAAAACAAAACATGATGCAATCTTCACACGCAATAACACTCACACAAGGGCAATCACGGGCGATAAACAGGCAGAGTGTGAAGGGGCCATTAAATAACCCAAATTTGCCGCAGATTGCCGAAATAACAACTTGAAAATCCGATCGGGCCGCGTGTGGAGGATATGCAAATCCACTTTGGAGCCGGCATCGCGATTCTAAATCAGTCGGGCCGAGGTATGCAACGAGATTGGAAGGTTCCATTAACTTCCTCCCCGTATTCATGTCTTAACATCAGCTGTGGCTATTACATCAGTCGGGACATGACCAGTAAGGTGAGGTGGGGAGAGAAATAGATTTCATATGTGACAGGTCTTATCTGCCCTTCACTAAACACATTTGCAGGTAGGGAAGGGTACGCAAGATTAGTCAGTGCATCATGTGGAAGATGAGCGACAAGGGCAGGCGCCCATAACCCTACGCTAGATTGAAAATTGAGAATTTCTCTGCACAATGCATCGGGGGTCTCGGCGGCCTGTTAGCTGACACCAGTCGACACCCCCATTACCAGCAGAGGCTGTCCTCCTGCACCACGTGATCCCACAGGTCACCTATGCAGGCGGCTTATTACGATCCATAGGAACGTTTTATTTCCAGACGCCCTCTGGCAGCTGTAGGTGACGTGGTCCCAACAGTTCGTGTTCAGGGGGGGAGGTGGACGGACGGATCCCACATGTTCAGTCATTTCCGGTGTGAAACAGGAAAAACAAACGAGTTCGACTTTTCTCTCAGCGTTTGACGACCTTGACAGTGTGTTCACTACTGTAACCATGACAACGAAGGACCTTTAACCATGAGGAGGTGTTTACTTAAATAACTAATTTCAAAGTTTGCATAAACAACTGGGACTGGGAAACTCTTACTGGTCTATGACCGAATATGATGAATTGTGTTTCTGCCACTTTGTGAAAATGTGTATTGAGTGAAAAGTGTGTAGGAATTTTTTATTTTCTTCTTGTGACCTATGTTAAAATGCTTTTGAACAAACCTCCTGATTATTGGCATATTATCCAAGTTTTATTAAAAACCTTTTGACAGTATTTGTTCTTTCATTCCAGCAGAAATAAAAATTACCAGCTTGTCTCCAGAAACGTACTCGTCCAGATGATCAGGCCTGAATGTTGCTGGACAACAAAATGAAGTATACGAACACACAAATAGATTTAATAGCAAAAAACAAAAACGTCTGTGTCCTACTGAGCTGATGCTAGATTTTCCTGTACTCATTTCCTACTTGGTGTTATTAAATATAAAGTATTTACCTGTTAACACACCAATGATTTAGAGGAGGAAACAACAAAGGAGACACAAACCAACCATCTGCTCTTGGTTCCCATCTGCAATTCAATTTTGTAGTTGGCATTTTATGTGACAGTGATTTTAAATAGTATTTGTAATCTTTCATTTTCTGTTATATATTATTCCCGTAAGACTTAGTGGAGCAACGTCTTTTACATAATCCTGACAAAAAGGGAACTTGGTGTCGGCCGCTTTAATACAGACATTAATACGCTCACATTATGAAGCTCTGATCAGGGGGGAGAGAAAATGTCTGCGGGGAACATTTTCAAGAGAAAACATGCTAATTATTTAGATATATTAGTCGATCGCTGTGGTTTCTGCTGCTCTGTCACCTCAATATATTAAAATCACGTGTTGTACATGATAAAAGGAAGCGGGGGATTTTAGTTCTGCGCAAAAAGAATCGCAGACTAAAAAAAGGCTGAGTTGCAAACATGCCGGCTCTTCATCAGGGAAATGAATAATTTTACCAGCAGTTGTGATGCTCGACCTTGTGAACTACAAGGATCGTAAAGACATGAGACATGACAAATAACCATTAAAAGCCTAAAGAGATTCTCATTGTGCCTTGAGCAGGTGGCTTCCACACGACATAATGTGTGTAAAGACGTCACAATACGTGTTGTCTTCTCTTTAATTATAGCAATTAACATTTCAATGACACTTCAATGACAGACAATAGGAGCGTTTCAGCATTGTGATGTAAAATCATTGTAAAGCTTAACGTATTTCACAGTATCAACTACACTGAGTGTTAGTGCAGTTTGTGCTGAAGATAAAACTGAAGAACTGAGCTGCAGCCGGTGATTTTTTTCCCGTTTCCACCGACACTAACTAAACAGCACAGACGCAAGGCGACACGCGGAGCTTGTTGTCGACCCGAGAGCGCGAGAGGCACTCGGCATCTTCCTCTAACGCTCTCCTCTCCTCTCCCCGACACAGACATTAGAATATCAGTGGGACGCACATTTACATTGCTTTTATAAATATTAATTCAACATGCATTTGCGTTTGTGTGGTGCTCCATCAGCACTCGCCCCAACACGCGCTCGCTTGTTGTACAGCGGCGTTGCTGCGGCGCGTCGCTCCTACCTGCTTAATAATAATGCTTCATTTACGATACTGAAATATACATTTCCCTTTTAAGAATTCATGAGCTGCACCCTATTTTTATCAGTGAGAAGTAATGGCCATTACTGCATTTGACAACAACAGCACTCAGACCAAAGTGCAGGCCACATTACAGAGAAGAACCTCGGCTGCGACGCTTGATACTATTCTCGTCCGGCGCAGCTATTAGCAGCGTCTTCCAGTTTACCCTCTGCAGACAATGACTGAGGCTGCGGCTCGGCCATATCAAGCATCCAGAGTCGTCTTGCCTCTTGGCATCTAATTACTGACACAAATCATCCAGAGATAATGCGTTCCCATTTGTGATTAGCATGTAATTGACGGTAATGCTATATCTGCCACGGGAAAGCCGAAGCTCTTAGAAGATTGTCTGCGTTTGGCAATATTGTTTTCAGATAAAGTTTCAGCATGTGCAGAGGGGCGAAGGTGCAGAGGTTGTTTTTGCAACACGGCGAAACAACAGTGATTTCCTGAACGCATGAAGTCAAGATAACGGTTTGTGCACGACATCTTATTCAACTGCAGTTTTTCACGTAATATATTGAAAATGTCACTTGTCATTGTCTTTTGTTTCCATTGTCCTCGCAGCCCTGAACGTATTCACTTTGAAAACAGAGCCGTCTCTGTTTCCGTCTCTCAAGTTCCACAATTTTCACTTCACAAGTTAGATAAAACAAAGGAGTTGACTCTGAGTTGCGCTGAACTGCTTTGTGTACGACTTCATCCGACGCGACAGCAGCAAAGGCAAACATTGACAGAGTTTAGACAACATTGTCTATCGAACAATAGGATCACAGGCATCAACATTCATTTGCATCTGTACACGAAAGACAGTAAAATTAGGCGTCATCCCCCTAAAGTGACATTTTAAATCTTCATTCATGAACTGACAATGCAGAATTTAGACCTTTTGCATTGGTGAGATTATAAAATGTTGACATGGGACCAATGTGCCTTTTATTAAAGTGTGACAATACAAATTTAATCCAGTTTAATATGTAGTCAACATATCAGCTGGGAGCTTTCTCTCCTGTATTGACCTCATTTTAAATATTTGTCCGTCATTATTCCTGCCACACGGTTAAACGTGTGGCAGCTGCATCAATATTCATTTCCTTCTTACCCTCGAAGTCAACAGCTCAAGAGGTTGAGTCGCTTTAGGTTTCTGTGACGGGGGGGCTCCTCAATCCACATCGTTGGTGACACCTTCCAATTAAACTCTGATTTCTTGTGCAACAGGAAATGCAAAGACAACCAATTCAAATATATGCTAATGCGGCAATCGTGGCATTTTATATAATGAGGTGACGCAGCCGTATACATTATACATTATTTACAAAGATGAAGAGTACAGGGCTCCTCATGGCCACAGTGGCAGGAACAATGCAACCCCCCCCCCCCGTCATGATTTAGTACTGAGGCCTCAACCCAACCATCTGGATGGATAAATTAAACAAGATCTTCAATCTGCTTGTGTTGCCGTGTTATCATGGCTTCATAATATCTTATTTATTTTTCCCTTCTCTTGTCAGTGCTTGGGAGAAATGTCAGGCTGACAGGGAGAGGGAGGGGAGGGGGGGGGGCAAGTAGAGGTCAATTGCTATGCTCCAGTTATTTAGGTGGCTATATGAGTTTGTTTTCATCCCTTGTAAACCTTCACCTGATGAAAGACACGGATCCAAACCAACGCAGATTCAACGTGTAGCACCACGAGAAGTTTCTTGGATACGAGGCTCTGTCGGATTTTTCTTCTTTTTTTTTTTTGGGGAGATTCAGAGGAAAGAAATAAACTTTTATGATTCACCAAATGTCGGCTGTGGGCACATTTGATCATGCTCTTCTGAGGCGCTGATTAGCAATCAGTATTTTGTTCCACAATAAATTGCTATTGATCTATTTCCAGGAAAGCAAAAAGGAAACATAATTGAGCGTCTTCCAAAACTTTGACAGAAGCAAACTGAGAAACGTCCGACTGGGCGAAGAAGATGAACAAAGTTTAACGAAGTGACTGAGCACTTTATTAGGAGGGCCTCACTTTGCTCTCAGAATATTCTGCTTTATGGATCGAGGATGTTTCTATAATTCTAGCCGATTATTTTCTCAGCTGCACATTCAAGCTGCTTATCCAAAGGTGTTCTACTGGATTTGGTGACTGGGAAAACAATCTTTCTACTTAAAACTTACCGTGATGCTCCTAAAACCAGTTGGATTTGACTTTTACTTTGTGATATGTTGCTTTTTCATGCACTGGATATTGTGGCTATAAAAGGGATCAGGCACAAAACTCCGATATGATGTGACATTACAACACAGAACAGAACATCTTATGTTTGTAGCCCTCAGCTTTGGTGAGCCTGTGTTTAAGGGAACCCAACGTGTTCTTTTTCCACCTCGATTCTATGATTCTTTTCTACTTACCACGGTTGTAAAAAGTGGTTTTCTGAAAATCTCCTCACTCTCCTGAACCCTGACCCTCAACAACAACAAGCCTATTCGGTATTTTTTGTTCTGAGTAACTTTGTGTCTTCCTGTGGTCAAAGTATCTGAGATCACATTTTTTCCTGCGAGGTTTGATGCCACTGAACCCCCCCACACACACACACAAACTAACCTGTTCCCAATTCCATGATCAGCTCTTCATATTTATACGTCTTAGTTTCCACTCGTTCTATCAAGGATTCAGTCTGTGATCTCCACGCCTGAGATTTTCATATTTCTTACAGGACCTTCCTGCTCCTCCTGCATTTTGATGTTTTTTATTTTGTTGGCCAGTTACGAACCACTGCCTCTGCCTCTCACTTCACCTGTTGTTGTGTTCCACAGCTTCAGTGTGTTAAGGCCATTGGGTCCCTCTGATCCTGAGCCGCGACAGTTTGACATCAACTTTTTGTTTATTTTTAAGCATCGCACTGCGGCTCCACGATTGGCTGATTGGATAATTGCGGGAATAAGCAGGTACACTTAGTGAGTGTTGATTTTAATCATTATACTTTCATCTAATAATCAAAACAACTAATTGATTTATAACGGAAACACTCACAAAGAATTGGACGCAGTCATAAACACTTGCAATCAACGAGCTTACCTCCTACAAACCACAGTCACAGGATAAAACTCTATACTTCAGCAATTACAGGTAATTCCAGGGCAAGTTTCAGTCTCAATGCAGGTGAAGTTCAAAATGCCCAAATTTCTCTTTCAGTTAAAACCCAGTCTCGACGATTATTCACTAGTTTCTTCTTGTTACATTCAGTGATAACATCGCTGACTTCTTGGAGCATTATCTCAGACCTTAACTCATTGACGGCTCGTGTATATTTCAAAATGTTCTCTTCTCTAATGCACCTGCAATAGAAATTATTCCAGGTATATTTCATAACCAATTTCAGACTTGTTGAAATAAGCCCAGACAGGAAATCTTGTTATACTCCACTGTGACATAAGAACTTTGTTAACATGAATCCAAATTCTGAGAAAGTAAATTCCTGTTCATGTACAGGATATCAAGTATTCATTCAAATTTAGTTTGTTCTGGCCAGTCTGCAAAATGAAATACATTAATAATAAAAAAGGAAAAACAAGGTATTTATAGACAGAAACGATTATAAAGCTGTAAGACTCGGGTCAGGAGGATGCTACTGTAGACAGACAGACAGACAGACAGACAGACAGACAGACAGACGGCAGGGACATGTTAGACGTGCACAGTGAGGATGTGAGCTGTCAGATAACAGAGATCACATCACAGCCTTTAAGATATTGTTACAGGATCGTGCTTCTTTCAGGTCGTTCTCCTTTGTTAAGCTCGTATGAAAGAGACAGTGATTTAGCTTCACGTCAAACCGACGCCTGTTGTTTAGCTCCGTCTCATAAAAGTCGTCTGCACGTCGCGCCGCGGGAACAATCGACAGTTTGCTCTGAGTCCATGTTAACTTGAGCGGTCGAGCAGAACCCCGCCGGTTGCCACGGCGAAAGGTTTGACCTTGGAACAGCCTGTGAAACCAGCTGTGCGAAAAGTCAATGCAAGTTGCAGTCGGTGGGGGGGGGGGGAGTTATTCACCTCTCTCAGATTTGCACTTTATCATCACATGTGCAGCAGCAATGACAGTCAAAGATAAGGAGCTGGACACTCGGCGGCTTTAAATGAGTTTTCTTTGTGTTAAACATTTGCTTACTGAAGCGTTGAGAGAGAGAGAGAAAAGTGTGAACAGGGAAAAAACTACCATTTATTAACTAAATTAAAAAAACTGCCAATAGTGTAGCAGAGTGTGGCAAACTCTCAGCTTCAGGTAAATTTAGTTTGGTTGAATTTCAGTTTTCAGTTCAGTTATTTTCGGGAACGAGCCAAAACCACTTCATTTATTATCTCAAGGCGCTGAACAGAGTGAGGTCGGGACTTTAAATAATATTTAAATAATATCCAACTGTTTGCCCTCCTCCAACAGAAGCAGATTCAGAGTGGGCAGCCATCGGCCTCAGAGGAGAGCAGGGATGGTAACAGCACCGACTACTACTAGTAATAATAATAATAATAATTAAGCTGCTGGTGGATAAGTCAAACATTTTGAAACGAAATTTGGGTTCAGGTCGGGTTCGGTTTACGATTTTCTGCTGGATTTTTACACTGCACACGCCCGCGATCGGGGAAAATTTCAGGTTCAGACGTAAAAAAAACCCAAATACCTCCAAGTTCGAGTTGAATCTTAATAAGTTTCCCTGTAGCTCGGCAGGTTCGGGCAGAACATTGTGGAGCTGCATTCTAGTTGAGGAGTGGGGGGGGGGGCAAATATTGTCCAATTCCATCTTGAGCCAATTAAAACATAGCCTGGTTTCTACCCCAGGCTGGATTTAAATTTATTCTTGTATTTCATTGTTTATTTTTAAAAGCAACAAGCAGGTTGACTTGATCACGAGTGGATCTAAATCTTCATGTGACGCAAGCAGTTGGAAAATAATCATAGCGATGCCTGTAGACTGTAATCACAGAGTCTGATTGCGAAGAGCAACACAGTTTAGTCACCAACTTGACGTTGTGTAATTCCAACGTAACAACACGATACAAGGCTCGTCTGTGATGTGATCATGATGAAACAACAGCTTTTCAAATTGATGCTACAGCCCAGGAGACGGCTAATTAAAACCAACAAGTGCTACTCGCTGTACTTTCCCTCTCGCAGCGACTGTACACACCCCTGTGTACTTTCAGCGAACCAGCTACTTCCTTTATCATGATGGCAGAGGAAGCCAGAAACGTACCCAGGAGAGCGATCCGTTTAAAGGGAGGCGGCAGAATAAATGGAAAGGTGTAGTCATTAAAAACAGCAGCGGAGCTAAGAGGAGGCCGCGCACTGAGACCTGAGAAATCGCTGGAAGTTTCACGCGTCTACTTAACACATGAATCACATTAAAAGATTGTTTGCAACATAATTAAAACTGCAGCTGAGTCGTGATTCATCCGGGAACACTGGGGTCAATTTTAAATAGTATAATAAAAATACAGAATAACTTAGTCTGGTATCTAAGGATCAAAAACACAAGGTGCAACTAAAAATGCTGCCACCAAAAGAATGGTGTTATTAAAATGAACCTTTTGACAGTTTGATGCTCATTGATGTTCAATGTGTGAAAGTCCTGGAAAAAAACAGAGAAACTTAAAATGTTTCTTTTTGCAGGTTGTGGCTCAGTTACAGATCTGAAGGAATGAAAACCGTAAATTGCTCGTCTTACTTTATATTTATACAAAGTGAGCAAACGATATTGGCTTTATAAACATAGCAAATCATATGCTTCAATTAAATTAGTATTGCAGCAAATTGCTTCAATTTAATATATTAACAGTAAAACATTTTTGTACGATTATTAAATTGCTTAATTGTCTGAAATGAATTAAATTGAATTCTATGTAAAAGTAAGTACACATCCTATTGCTGAATGTAAATATTATTAATAATATAATATAATTACTTGGCGCGGCTGTAGGGGATTTTCTTGAAAACACAGGGGATTTAATTAGCCTCAAAATTCATAAATCTATTGCAGAAAGTTGTCTTGAACTTAATAATTAACGTAATATATTATAATATATTCAATTGTCTCATGGCGTCACCGACTCATCGATTTCCTTTAGTATTTAACTGTTTCATTTCTAGCTCCACCAGTATCTGATTGTCTGACTGTGTTCTTTTTCTCTCCTGTCCTTTCAACGGTCGTCTGTATTTGTGAGTGAGCGGAACCCACATCTGCTCAGTCAGGACACCGGACCTGTGTAATTACTGCCCTGGGGCGAGTTTATCCCAGTACTCTCCCACTGTCCCACCACTTGACTGATTGGAGCTGCAGTGGGGGAATCACCAGTGTAACAGGTCATTACTCATAAAGGTCTGGGGGAAAAAAGAAAAGCCTCAGCTTCAATAAGAGAACATGGATTTCTTATCTGAGACGCTGGAGAGCCCATGGATCATTCCGCTGTGGACTGCTTCAAGTTGCCGTAACTGTTACACGTCTACGTCCGGAACTAACCAGCAACTAATTCATTGTTTAATCCAGAAACTCGTCCCTTTCGTCTTTCCGTGAAACCTCGATTATGGCAGTAAAATCAATCAATCAGCGTTATCCAACACTCTGAGTAATGCAAGTTCTTATTCTCCTGAAATATGGACATTATTGTTCTCGCCTCAAGGTCAAGGACAGAGATATTCCTGGTGACTGTCTTCTCTGTGCTGGTGTGAGGACTCTCTCTCTCTCTCTCTCTCTCTCTCTCTCTCTCTCTCTCTCCACATCAGACAATAGCAACTCTAATCTTCTGGAGCACCTGGGAAACAGTTGTCATTTCCTTTTACGTTGCAACAACACTACTACTGACATGTGAAGGCCTGTTGAGGCTGCAATAAACAGACCTATCACAACGTGTCCCCGGTTGTATTGTCTCGTCCCCGCTCACTGTGACAGACTCAGTCAACACTACAACAACACAGCCATTTAATGAGAGAAGTGACACCCGCATCTAAAAGTTATTAAAAAGTTATTTCCCTATCACAACAAAGCACTTTATGAAGTCGTTGGTAAAATAACTATTTTTGACTGAGGCAGTGGCGGATCTAGGATTTTTCTTGATCAGGGGCCATACGGGGGCCCACAGTTTACACAGAGCGGCCAATTATTAATCAATTAATCACATTTTATTTGTAAAGCCCATATTTACAAATCACAATTCTGATTCAGGAAGGTGCAGATTAAGTAATTCCTTGTTTACTGCTTGTCATTGAGTGTATTTTGAAAATAGTACCTTAGTGAAATACATTGAGTACTTCAAAAAAACTTAAAATTACAAATTCCAAGACCAATTTTTTATTTTTTTCCCCCAAAGAGTACTGATAGGACTGGGGCACTTCAGGGGCCAATCAGATTTCAGTTAGTAACACAGCCCCCCCCTGGCACCACCCCTGGATTCTCCCCTGGAAACTGGTAACCAGTAACCTACACATCTTCAGTAACTTCCTCGACACTGCTCATCTTCGTGTGGAAGAATTTCTTTCTCTGTTATCCATGAAACTTAATATTGCATAGATTACGTGGGTCGATTTCTCCCAGAAAACAGTTTGTCATTAAAAAGGAACATAAGAAGTAGAATCTCATGTCATGTTCACTGGCGGATTCACACTATAAATAGATTCTTCCACCAACACACCAGCGAGGCGACTGCTCAAGGTGGCTTACGACCAAATCAAGAGCTAATGAAATGAAGAAATCCATCTGGAAATGGATAGATTACCCGGGATGCTGGCAGGAATTCCATTAACATCTGGCAAAGGCATGTTGCACCTCATATCTGAGCCAAAGACATTTGGCATGAAATTTGAATACACTGTGAGTAAGTAGCACATTAAGTTTTTATTTGTGTGCTTGGTTTTTGTTTTTAGCGTCACCGGATGGTCTTTGTGAACAAAGAGGATCCAACACTACTTTGTGTGTGATGAGATACAGGAGACATCCAGGACGAGGACAAAACCAACATCACATTACTAAAGACCATTGTTTTAATCACATGCAACCTTTATTCACGTCATACATCAAAGTCCCATTAATCTATGGAAACAAACACACCAAGGGATGAATGCATAGTTTCAATCTGTATTTAAATCTCTACCATCAACACCTGCATTTTGAGAAGATTGTCTTTTATGCATTTACACTAAATTCTAATGATTTAACTGGATATTTCTTACAATGTAAGTTCATGATTGAACCGTGAATGTTGTATATGAAAGATTCGTCATGCAAATGCCATTTCCATTTACTTCCAGATGGATAGATAGATAGATAGATAGATAGATAGATAGATAGATAGATAGATAGATAGATAGATAGATAGATAGATAGATGGATGGATAGATAGATAGATAGATAGATAGATAGATGGATGGATGGATGGATGGATAGATAGATAGATAGATAGATAGATAGATAGATAGATAGATAGATGGATAGATAGATAGATAGATAGATAGATAGATAGATAGATAGATAGATAGATAGATAGATGGATATAGATAGAGAAATACTTCTCAATCCCTAAGGAAATTAAGACATTCAGGAGCTTAAAACACACATACAGGGCAAGAATTAAGTTTAATTTGACTTTATTTAAGTAAATTAACACGGTAAACTAAGTGAAGAAACTGTAATCTAAAAGCAAAAAACAAATATATTGTTCGTATAATTAAGGAGGTAAAAGTATGCGTCTATGGAGTCAACAAATTATACAAAAAAGTGAGTAGAATTACAGAGGTAAAAAGTAAGTTTGATAAATAAAAAAAAACACATTTTAATTACTCAATAAGAAAGTTGTGATCCACACGTGCAGGTGAAGGAGCTTTGTGTGATTTCTGCAGAGATGTATTGTTAATGTCAGCGCTCGCAAGTAATAAAGGTTTCAGATGTTTAAATATGTTTTGCCGAGTTAAATATAAGAAAATGTGATTCCTCTCCCACGCAAATTCTAAATGACTTTTTCCGTGCAAATTAAAAACCTCACTCTCTGATGTGACGTTATGATAATAAAAGTCAACACAAAGCTGCATCAAGTTCATTATAAGAAAGAGGTAGTGATCTTTTTCATTCTGCACTGATACCTGCGAGGAGCACGTTTGAATGATCAGAACATCTAATGGGAAACGACAGCGGAGGCAATAACCACAGCTCATTATGAGTTACCCTGATACAATATTTGCATTGTCTTGTTTCACAAATTAATTGCATCTCCTGTCACATTTTATCAAGACGTGAAGTCCCGCCGTCCGTGAGACGTTCGGGTTCCTTCACTGAATCTGCATCTGGATGATGATGAGGAGGGAAACGCTCGCTCACATCACGAGTTTAAGATATTTTTTAAATGTCAGACGTTTCCTGAAATGAGCTCAGTGGCTTCAAAAGTAGCGTGAACAATTTGTTTCTTATTGTGAAAACAGAAATAGGGAATAAAGCAAAACAGATTTACCATTTAGCAGTTTTGAAATTTGAATGTCTGTATAACTCTGGCCTGCTTCAGTACTTTTATTTATTGAACCTCTTTCGCTCGATCTCCTCAAACAAGATTTATTTAAATAGTCTTCTTTTCCACCTTAGAAAGAAATCCAAAGAATACAGTTTACAGCGAGAAAATACTGAGTAACTGTGGCATTGTCGCTGGAAAGACACACACACACACACCTACACACCTACACACACAGACACACACACTGCTGTGGAGTTTCTCAAATGTAATTTTTCAATAGTCGGAGCATCACAAACAAATCCTATACGGCTCATAGTTGGGTGACTGAATCTCAGAGGTAGATGTCTCCAGAGCTGAGCAAATAAAAACAAATGTATCTGCATGGCTAGACACAGCAATTGGTTTGTGACTGTGTGTGTCTGTGTGTGCATGTGTGTGTGTGTGTGTGTGTGTGTGTGTGTGTTTAGTGCAAACGGGTTGTTCAGGATTCACAACTGTAGTCGACTGATAGCGATGCAGTGACGTTCACCCCTGATTACTCTTCAGTCAGGTGAGGAAATGACCACGTTGTGCAGAGGCTCAGATCAGAATCACCAGATCACATTTACATCGTGTTCTCATTAGTGATGATGGCACGTTTCACAGGTCCCCCCCCCCATGCTGCCCCACACACAAATAAATATTTTGAACACACGGCAGACTCGTTGTAAATTTCACTAATGTTCAAATGTGTCATGGAGCCGAGATGGCTGTCTGGCTTCCTGTAGCTCACCCATCTGTGTGTCTGCGCTGAACATACAGTCACATAGCTGTGTGCACCTATAAGCTCCCTGATGGAATACATCATCTTTAATCTGATATAAATAAAGGATTAGGGCGCAGGGAGTCCATTAAGTGTTTTTACAGCCATGGCGACAATTTGTCACTGACGTATTTACAGTGTATCCACAAACACGCACTCAGAACTTATGAATACGACCCATTTCACAAGCTCTTTTGTGTAGGTGCTCGTATACACCGGTTGCCACAGCCTTGACACTGACTTTAACTGCAAAGTATTAGTGTTATTGAGTCTTTGCACAACGGAAACCAACACTTTCAAATCCTGCAAATGTTGGACTGTCAAAGACGTAGTGGTTCCAGGTGTAAAGGCCGTAGAGACGCCGCAGTAACAAGACGCTGGTGAGAAAGCAGGTAGTTTTCTTCAGAGCCGTCTCCTGGGGAATCTTTCAACACCACTTTGGAGATAAGAGGAGGAGAAGACAGAAGTGTGGACACAACGTTATGCTGAACATGCAAACACATGAAAGCTGTTGCATTTCATGGTTATAATATTGTTTGAGTTGCGTTGTTTCTTTCGCACGAATGAGTAAAAGTTCAGTTTTATCTCTTTTCACTGTCGCGGTCCTTCTCCGTCTTCTTTGGTCCTTTGTCTCTTGTGAGGTTTAGATGTTTTAGTCGATTCAGCCGTTCAACCATCTTGTCACTTCCATTACTGGGGGAACTGGGAGAACTCTATTCCCCTGCCTTGTTTTGGTTATGCAACAGGTGAAGTGGTTCCTTTGTGCCTTAAATCGAGTTGTTACTCTTCCTAGAGAGCCAGGTCCCGGGTGAACAGAGAGTAACCTGCTGAAAGGAAGTCTTACAGGGACAAATCTGAACAGAACCACTGCAACAAAGCCTCTCATATCTAACATGAAAGCACAGATCAAACGCACAGACTCGCAATAAACTTTAACAATAGTTGTGCCATTTCTTTTACGATTTCTACGATTGCGTCATTACGATTTGCAATTACTTAACAATTTCGAAAAGCTGGAAACAAAAAGAGCAAAGATTAATGAAATGTCACCGAGAGACAATTCGCTGCACGTTTTCCGCAGCTGATGTGACTTAGTGGAATAGAACGCCGGTTGGAGCTCTTATAAATGTAATCTTCCGTTCGTTCGTTTAAGTTGACATTTAAGAAGCAGAAATTGTTCCCATATCACTTTTAAATTGCCATGGAAACTGACATCGTGTGTGTGTGAAGTTAGTGTCGTTGTCAGTGAGGATAGATCGACTCACAATGATCTTTCATGGCAACACAACGAGTCCTGACGTGGTCGTCTCACCTTTTATTCTATTTTATTAAACACGACTGCATTGCTGTGTCAAATATATCAGAGGTTATCAGCTCCTGGTGATCTGTCAAATTACGTGTGTCTGTCTGTGATTTTTCATCTGCATCAGTGAGCTCCAGCAGGAACGTACAACCTGTAATGGTATTTTCCCAGGCTAACCACTGGGTGAAGTAACGGGAAGGCTGAATGCTCTGATAACTGATTATGCAGACATGTTGTATTCAAATTTAGATTATATCAATTTATATCACATTATTGAACCCAGCACTTTTTATATATGTATAATAAGAGAATAAAATAAATCAATCTCTGTTTTCTTTCATCAAACTGCATCACATCACTTTCCTGTGGAAAAGATGAATCTTTAAATACAGTTCTCTGTCAATTATGTTTTATTGTCTCAGCTCAACATCGTAGAGAGGAGTGATGGAGATCTATCATTCAATATGTATATATATATATAAACTAACCCATGCAGTGCAGGAATGCAGACACAAAATATACAACACTAGTTTATCAAATGAAATTGCTTAGTGTGACATAAAGTCTCTCTGTTGTTCAAACGTATTTGGAAAGAATATGCAGCGTCATGGTTTTGTATCCCTGCATCATAATCCCACCATTCTTAATATGTTGTTCATTGGTTTGTATGATCCAACATTGCCATGCTGGTCTATGATATAGTTGAGCTTCCCAGATTCGGCCCACGTACCATATGGAATAATGGCCGGTCCGCTCCTCTTTGCCGAAAGTGAGCCACAGCAATACTGCAACCAACGGTGGCCCGAATTAGTTTTGTGCTATTTGGTTACACTTTGTCTCGAGCGGCCGCATGTTTGCCAAAAAAGGCTCAAATTAGTTTTGGGATACTTGGCCCACATTTGCTATTTTCGGGGCTCACATCCATTTAGTTTGGGCCTCAAGTTGCCAGAAGTGCTGCATCACTGCCTGGAGCGGATCACGTCCTTATGCTATCTGGATTGTCACAAGTAATGAAAGTAAAAGAAACTCCTCCACCCATGATGTTTAGTTTGCAGGGTCGGGACTGAATTGGGAAAGAAATCTTTGAGTGCATGAAACAAGTAGCCGACCTGGTAAAAGCTCTCGAGTCCTGGTTGTCTGTTCAAGTGTGTTTTATGATCAACTTTGATGTTCTTCATTTCCGTGTTTGCCTGCTTATTGCTTTTTACCTTTTAAACAGTGTCTGCCTCGTAAAAGGAGGTTTTCTAATCTAAATGGGACTCACCTGATTAAATGAAAGCAGAAGTTAGGGCCGTGGTTGTGCTCGTGGTCGTGGAGTCGGAGAGAAAGAGGAGCAACAGAAAAGCTTCAACAAAACACTTTTAGTTTTGAATTGGTCATTTTCAAACCAATTGTACTCGTAGAGTCCTGTAACAGTTTTTCCTGGAGCTGGTTTGTGCCGTAGGTTTTGGCTGTGCACTCAATCACAGGAGGGTGAAACAGGAGGGAGCCCCTGCGATTTCTCATGAAATTGGGTTTTTGGAACATTTCAAAGAAAAAGCCACTAACTCACTATCATGTGTGTGTTTTTTTATATATATATGTACAAAATAAACCGTTCCAATGTCGTACACATCCTCCAGCTGCTGTTGTTGTGTCGTATACGTTTGTCGTGATCAAACTAGGAGACGTGCAGCTGATCAGAGTCGGAACTGGAGCTCACAATAAAGCAGGTGATGAAGGAGGCGTTTAGTGAATGCTTGAAGCCAGATCTGATTCCAATTTGTCAGCGAGAACTAATAAATGTGTCACCCGCGCCGGGTTCTGGGACGCGGCGACCGATTTAGCCGCGGCTAGCTCTGCAATTAAGCGGCTGATTTTCAGGTGCATGCTCTCGAGCGGCGCCGGGGCAAAGAGCGTGCCTATCTTGACACGGGGAGAATGTGCCCGAAGGCGGATCTCTCCAGTCGGCGTGAGCGGCAGAAGTGTTTATTATGCACGAATGATCAGCCTGCTCTGTAGTCATTAGCCGCTCTTAATAGGCACGTGTCCTGTTTATGATTCTGACTGCAATTAACTCTAATTTAAAGGGGTTTAGGTGCGTGAGTCACTGGAAACAGCAGCAGGGACGATGATAAAGGTTCGGAAGGATATGAGGCTGTGTTTTATTTGCGACTGGTTGAGGAGGGTTTAACAATGTAATTTAAAATGTACAAGGCAAACACTTCTAATAATCCAAGAGGATGTCCTAAATTTATACGGGCAAAAGATTATAACTCGTGGGATTTGAAAAAAGCTCACACACACACACACACACACTGCGTTTTCCACGTTTGTGCTCACACACATGCAAGACACACTGAATGTGGATTCCTTAGTTTTGAGGAGGACGTAGTGAAATATCCTTTATTACTTTCAGAAAAGTCTATTTAACCCATTTCTGGATGACCCGGTGTCCTGATGCAGGACGGTTGAACCCGTGGCTAAGTGCACAGGGCGGCGCTGTTCAAGCTGCTGAGGGCCAGTTCCACGTGTGGCCGAGCACTGATGCCACGTTGTCCCACTTTCATAGATGGCCTTAATCTCTGCCCTCAGCTGAGGCAGATTAATCCCGACAGCGCTGACATTATCTCCTGTTCTACACTGTGACAGTGGACGCAGGAGGAACTCCCCACGTCCCGACTCCTCTAAGCCGCGCCGCCACCTCCGATGCCGCCGGGGTCTCGATCCGGAGCCAAAGTATGAACCCGCGAGCGCTGGTCACAACCGTGCATCTCTGAACTGTATTTATGCAGAATATTTATGTCCAATAAGTACAGTACATTTGTTTCACGGCAGCAGCAAGTAGACTCTCCATTGTGCGGACTGAGCTGGTGGGTGGACTGCTGCGTGTCATGGAAGCCTTTCAGAGTAATGGCACTGTAATTACTCACAGGGCCCACATTAACGTGTCAGATGCATGCAATGAATGGAATTTAACGTAGAGTCCAGTATGCGCTACTCCCCACTTCTACCTTGACTTGTACTCTGTGTTTTTCAAAACCACAAAGTGCATGTCAAGCCAAGATGATTAAAGGTGCCGGGTGGCAAATATTTACCGTGTTGTGCGACTCGCACTAATGATGCCGGGGCTGGAAACAAAACAGTGGACGTCGGGGGGTCCTGCTGGTGCTGCCCGACAAACATTTTCCCATTAATTATCTTTGTAATTTATAGGCCAGGAGCTGTTTGATGTACCGTGACAGATTATCATAGTAATGAGGGAGTGCGGTGGACGGCGGCCCAACGCGTCTTATCAGGAGAATGAAGGTTCTTCCCTTTTTATGTTGCAGTATCCTTGGCTCAGTCTTCACGTCCCCATTGTTTCCAGAAGTTGCAGAACCTGTGCACGTGCACACGAGTGCATGAGAAGTGTCACGGCAAGTTCAAGGTTTTTAAAAAAAAACAAGTTTTCAAAAATGCTTTCATCCGAATAGAACAGAAACAGAATTAGATCAAACAAAGTGTTTAAGATGAGTTAAATTGTTGTTTGCTAAGAGTCTTCACAACTTCAACATTGATCTTGTGTTTTATCCCTCGCTGGCCCTAATCCTGTTGTTAGCGTGAGACGGAACTCGACAGACATTATAGTCTCTTTAATGTTACCAGCTGTCCAAGTATTTTGGGAAGTGATGACTCTGCGAAGCCATTACAATTTTTTTTTACAGCTAAAGGAGATGCAACTTATCTCTTGTTCAATAATAACAGCCTGTCACACGCTCGCAGAGGGACAATGCAACACATTGTAGGTGCAGTGAGCCGTGCACACACGTTTTTGGATTCTACAGTCGTGTGGATAAACACATTTCTTCTTCTTCTTCTTGATTATTCCCATTTGCATCACCGCTACTTTTACTTTATTTCAGTTTTCAGGATGTTGTGTTTTCGTGACAGAGAATGGTCGGCAGCATTTAAATTGGGTAGAATTGCTTTCACACCTTCCCACGCTGTAGCATTTTTTTTTTGCATTTGCATAATTTTTGGATGAGGCACGGGCAAAATGTTTTTATTCAGTTTTTTTTTTTTTTGTCCGTCATTACTCTTTTCTTGATGATGCACACGGCGTCTGAAGAGCTCACAGCTTGGATGTGATGCTTAAGATATTCCAAACATGTGCACGCCGGTATTAATGCAACATTCCCTCTATACTCTGGTTAATGTAAATCAGCGTTGCCTTTGTAATCGTGACTGACTCAAGGAATATCGCAATTTTTTAGAAATGGTTTAATTAAATCGGTTGTCTTAGATAGAGCTTACATTTATTAACTCAAACATGGCTCTCGTGTCTCAGTTCATAAGTTATTTTTATTTACTGCTGACATTTCTACCTGCCGAGGATTAACAGCAGTTAGTTGTTATTCACAACCTAGCCTGTGGACACCCCCACTCAGGTTATTCCAGAAATAAATTAAAGCTATTTGCCAAAAAAATAGTTAATTAAAAAAGAAATTGGTGCCACCAATTATTTATTTTTTCAGCTCAGAAAAATTGCAATTTAAACACTGACTCTTTTATTATCACCCAAATAAAGGGCAAAACTTTTACCATTTTCCATCTCTTTAAAATATAACTTCAACAGATCAGGAACATAGAAACGGTTGATATAATTTGACTGATGCCTGTGTTTGTCTCTTTTATCTTTTATGTTTTATTGCTTTATTCTATAAATCTCTATTGATTTGCTTTTGTTTAATGTCTTCTTATTATTCCTCTTCTTCTAATCTCAATTTACTGCTTTTATGTGCTGCCGTCCTCTTATTGCTTTTTATTTATTATTTGTTTTTTATCAGTGTTTGTTTGATTACCGCTGAGAATCCTGTGTCTGATCCGTCTCTCACAGCACTTTGTAAACCCCGCTTTTAAATAAAGTTATAACAATATAATATTTATTAGTTGCTTGTTTTACTTTATTGAAAAAATGTTTTAAATCCAATTCAATTCAGTGCTCTTGGTTGAGCAGCAAAATAACATGTCATTATCTCAAGGTGCTTTAAATCACAAGGTCCAGATCTTACAATGTCATAGAGAGAAAGAGAAAAAATCCCTTTCAACAAAGAAAGCTCTCGCAGAACCAGACTCGGAGTGGGCGGCCGTTTGTCATAGTAATTGCTGTAATAATAATAATAACAGGGAGAGAAATGTTGGAGCCAGGAGGAGGTAGAAAGTCCAGTGATCGACTTGTGTTTTAATAAACAAACCGATGCTCCTTCTCTTATGGTCGTGGCCCTTCAACGTCTGCTGTCACACTGCGACGGTCAACCTCGTCACCGAAGCCCTTTCTGGGTTAAGTATCAGGGTCAATCTGGGGCTTGTGTCGTATCTAAACTTGACAAATGTGGTGAAGGGGCTCCTGTGCTCCTCTGTGATATCTTTCTATCTGTGGAGCCATATGGAGTCGACGCTGCACCATCCTTCACCAGAGGCAGGCCGTGGTAATGAAGACACTCGTCCCCTGAGGAGCCTCCGTCTTTGCCGTCGCGTCTCAGATTGAATCACAAACGCGGCTAAAGGACGCCTCCCCCGCCTCCTCGCAGCCACAAGACCATTTCTGTCGCTGGCCCGAGAGATAAGTGGCTTTACAGAGCCGGTCCTTTATGTGAATGTCAGCTTTCCCACGCAGGGGCCGTGACACACCAGCGTGAGCCACCGGCGTCCGCAATCAACCCTGGCTCGGTGGTGAACCGCCTTACAGAGGTGCACCTTGTTCCCAGTAACTCCCTCACACATGTATTCAGGCCACATGAGGTGAAACAGAGATGTCTCTACTCTGCGGTAGAGAAACAACAAATCCTGAATTCTATGTTTGTTGTTCCTCTAACAGTTATTATACAGCCACGTCTTTCCCTGTTAAATACTCCCCGGACCTTTAAGCACTTCATCATCTGCTCCAGATGGTTCAGTGAGAGACGGAGACACTCATCGTTCACAGCTCTTCTCTATAAGCTCAGGTTGTTGGTGTTGACTCAGATTACTCTGTAAGGACTGATACAGTGTGTGTGTGTGTGTGTGTGTGTGTGTGTGTGTGTGTGTGTGTGTGTGTGTGTGTGTGTGTGTGTGTGTGTCACTTCATCTAAATTCCTGGGTACGGCCAAGTCTGTCACTGGAGATGAAGTCAGACTCCAGTGGATGAAATTAATTGCTTAACCTCTGCAAAATTGTCTGCCAATAAATCACATGGTGAAAAGACTTATCACACACATCGTGTTCATATTAACAGAAGTTGGTCTGTTATGCTTAGAAAAGAAAAAACAGGTTTCTGTCAAAGTAACAACTTAAGAAATAGAAAGAAAATGTAATAAGAAAGTACACGTATAGAAATACAGCGGGTTGTATCATGCAGCTGTGTTCAAGTGCTCTGTACTGCAGCTGTGCCGCTAATATTAGTCTCTTCAGTGGAAAACCTCCACACGCCCACAGTCTGACAACAGACACAATACAACTGTTTGCAATTTACTTCCAAGGAGCGATGTGCGTGTTCATCCATATTCCGGTTGCGCTATTGTTTTCGGTAACATCAAAGAACAACGGAGGGGGAGACAAATATCACTTTCCACTTTCGTTAAATTCTCCAAAGCCATTTCATCTATATTCACTCGATGTTGTGAGAGACGATTCCAGGTTCGTCTCCCCGCAGCTCCGCACATCAAGGTGGTATTAACAATCCATCAAGTGAGCAAAATAAAAAAAAACTAGAAGGGAGCTCTGAAAGCACACGTCTCCGCCAAGGCTGAAGCCGTTATCGTGTCAAAGCAGCGTTTACCATCTGAGTCTGAGGTTTCAGGTTCATAATGCACCCAACACATTTTTACACTGCTGATAATGACATGAGAGATCTTTAACTTGAGTGTTTAGCGCTGTTTCTGAATCGTGTAGCCGTGTTCAGCCCTCGTGCTATCATCCGTAATGTCACTAACCATCCACGCAGACTGTCAGATCTGATAGTTCCAGGCACATAATGCAGTTCTCTCTCTCGTGGATACTTGTCTTTCACTCTTTGGTCCGTGCACCTGTCGCTAGGAATCTGTTGCACGTGATGCGACATAGGTCGGATTAATTCTGTGGGAAATACTGCAAATAAAGTAAAACCAAATTCCCGGATCTACTGGTTTATTTAGATCTACCACCAAATGTAATGGGATCTTCCCTTTTGTCAGAGAGTTGGTTAAGCTTTGGCCCAAGTTCCTCTCCTCAGTCATTTGAAAGAATCCCTATTTTGAAAGATATAAAAATGACGGTGGAGCGAGACGGGGGGAAAGCAGACATGTCGATTTTCATGTTGTTCCGCTGAGCGTCGTCCAGAGGAGGTGGAGCATATTCATACTAAGTGGAGCTGTAAAAACCTCTGACTTGAGCCAACCCCTCTGTCTGCTGATAAATATTTCAAACTACTGACCCAGGAGGTCATTGGGAGAGTACGCATGCATTTACATTCCCTGTGACACTGTTATGAAACACCGGCACTGAGTCTGCTGCATTCGCTTCATTTGGATTCACATTCTAACCTGTGAGCATTAGTACATAAACACACACACAGGCCTTGTCCACACAAGGTGACCTGCTACTTTTTTAACCGGATATTTTACTTTCCGTATAAAAAACATCTCAGTCCACAAAATATATAACACTCAAACAACCAATGCCGGGCCAGCAGGTGGCGATAAAGTCAACCCTACGTCAATACCAGAGAAGAACGCTGTGGTCCAGGAAGCAGACGCCTGCCATCATTGTTATTTGTTCTGGTGCAGGTTCATTACACAAAGCAACACGAGACGTGTGAAATAGGCTTTTGACGTCTGTGTTTCCTAAATGCTACGTTTTACTCGTACACATAGAAACTTTTTTCTATGTGAAAACATTTCAGAAAAAGTTTTTGCGAGTTGGTAAAAATCTCAAATTTAGTGACTTAAACGCTGTTACCATGGGGACTAGAGGCTCAAATGAGGAGGAAAGAGGTTGTTTTGTAAAATATCTGCATCGAGTCACTATAACTTCAGAGGAGATAAAATTTACTTTGAAGGAAACTTTGATGATTGATGGAAAACTTACTAGAACCATAACTCCTACTTCCTTGATGCTAATGATTAATTAACAACCTAACATTTCACTAACATTTTCCCAAACTTTAAAATGTGTCTTCACCTGCAATATAATGATTTATGCTTTAAGCATATTGGCAGAGTGTGGCTGGGTAAACAGACTGAGGTCCCCATAGTATGAGTAATACCTGGACACACACACCCACACACACACACACACACACACACACACACACACACACACACACACACACACACACACACACACACACACACACAGTCATGTCCCCATGACCTAAGACTTACATTGATTTACTGGAGATTGACTCTGACCTTAATCATAGCTACTACTTAACTAACCCTAACCTAAAGATTCAATGATCTACATTATGTACAACTTGCTTTTTGTCCCCATTTTGTGACTGAGTTAATAGATTTCAGTCCCCATAATACAAATTTGACCCGGACCCCCCCCACACACACACACACACACACACACACACACACACACACACACACCCTGCTGTCTGCCGTGTATAAACAAACACACTGTACAACACCCAGATACGTTACCTTTGACAGAGGAGCTCATTGAATGCTGCAGATCGAGAAGGTAAATGGCGTCTTTCATTCGGCGAGCCCACCTTGAATTAATCCCATTCAAGGGTTTAGCTACAGCGTGCACTGCAGTATTCACTCAAAATAATCCATATCACACCCACATACTTTTCTGCACACATGCATGCACGTACACACACTTGTGCACCTATCTCATGGAAACGCACACAGGTCCAATTTCTCTCTTCCTTTGGATACAAAAATACTACTCTGCCTTTAGTCGATCCAGTTTATCTACCAGAGGAGAGGAATCTGGACTATCTGTCGTAGATGTTCTTGGTTGAGACATGTCATGAGCAGTGGTCCCCACTCACACACTCTCACAGTATAGACTTCTCCTGGACATTACAATATTAAAACATATCAACAAAGATGATTTCTGTCTCTTTCCGTTTCATATCCTCTTCTTATAAATATTCAACACTCAGGTCTTAGATGTGTTTCCTTTTGGGGTCGGGGGCGCACAGGTGGATAAGAATCTGTACATGAAACGCAAATGAATGAAAGCGTAGCGTGACTGTCTCCAGGGCTCCGAACGCACACCTTCAGCATCAACACGACCTTGGGGCAAAAACGAGCGAGAGCTGCAGACTCGAGGAGTGCAAAGGAAACTAAGAGGCACTCGGTAAATACTCAAGGTTGGTTTTCATCTTGAAACTTACCTTCCAGTGGTATATGGAGTGGGTGCTGATTCGCTGCGAAGACATGGGTACAGCACAGGTGACAATGGACATATAGAAATTATGTAGATCATGTGCTTTGGCCTTGACAGCCCCCCTGCAGTCCTCGGCCCATTCGAGCACCTATGGGGGACTTTTTGGGACCGGTGTATAATACAGTCCTCTTCGCCGCTATCATCAAAATACCAAAAGAGGAAAAATATCTTGTGGAAATATTGAGTTGAATCCCTGCAGAGTTCCAGAGACTTGTAAAATATATGCCAGTGTGCATCAAAGCTGTTCTGGCTGCACACGGTGGCTCGGCACCTTCCTAAGACACCTCATGTTGCTTTTTTCCTTTATTTGTCGTCTGTCTGTATATTATTTGCTCAATTCCATCACCGTCCGCTACGCATACTAATGAGCCCTGCTGTCGTTTACCCCTCCACTTTAAGTATATACAGTAAATCTGCAAAAAGTTTTTTTTCTATCAGTCCACTCGCAGAAATATCCCGTGTGTCCGGCCCATCACATTCTACATATTCACATGAATCTGTTTGATATAAATTTGATTGATGACGTAAAATAATATCATTGTATTGACTGATTGGAGATTTGTGGAGATCGTTACACCGTGAAACACGGCTCAGTTCTGTTCTATCCTGTTCTGTTCTATGTGTTTACATCCAACAGGTGCTCCGGGGTCACGACTTTTGCCATAGGTGATGTTTGAATGAGATAATTCATCTGACAGAGGAATAACGTACTTACCGGTGTGAATGTTGCCCAACTCCTTAATGAGCCTTCTTGAATAACCTTAGATCGCAATCGCCGCTCCACTGGATTCTCATTTCACACCCAGATACAATCTTAAGGGCAGGTGCAGCGTCTGATCGCCTCCACGATATTTCACTTGTGTGTGTGTGGAAACTCAAACTGCATGTTTAGACGAGAGATAAAGGGTCACGCAGCTTTGTATTGGCAGCTCTCATTTGATTAATAGAGTGGCAACATTCAATTTATCCTCCGTTCTACCTCATTACCCGACTACTGGATTTTCTTGGTGACTGTTCACATCTCTGTCTTTTAAGAAAGTGGACCAAGTTCAGAATGTCATTCATGAATAAAGTATAAACAATGATGCTGGACTTGAGGGGAGAGAAAATGGGTTCATCAGAGTAGTTTCTCTTTTATTTATCCTTTTACTTTGTCTCGTATAGTCAACCAGCTGGAAATGTGCACACGTCACAATTAACCAACAGACGTACATTATATAGACACAGATATCCAGTACATGTTCTATTGCTATAGTCTTAGATACATTTATTATGATCAATACTCATGTTAAGTCAGTATCAACCATTTAACCAATTCAATTTGGCTGTTAACCACTACGTCCTTACTCAAACTCAGTAAGGTGCAGTGTCTGTTCTAAACCTGCCTGTTTGGAATGTGGTGATGCTGGTTGGAGCTTTTCCTTCTGAAACTGACCTGCAGTAATTGTCCTGTCGTATATGGACCTGGCTGCAGGACTCAGTCTGCAGAACCCACAAGCCGCACCCCCGCTGCACAAGGAGCTGTTCAGGAGTTTCTTTGAAGATGGGTGAAGCTCGACAGAACCTCAAACTGCAGGATCCGATCTCGTTGCAGACGTCTTGAATGTCGTCTTTCTATAAGATTTAATTAATATTTAACAAATTTGGGGAATTATTTACAGATGATGTGTTCTCTGCCGCAGATCACGGGGAACATAAAGGTACAATCTTTAATAATTTCACTGAAGCTTTTCATTTTGTTCATTACTCTCTGCTTCCAACTCCGTTCCTTAGAATCTTACGGAACCTAATGATTAACTTTCACTTGCATCCCTTTGCCAAAACATATATACAAGTATAGTGACTGTGAGGTCATGTTTGTTGGGACCCCTTCCAGAACAAGGTGCTCCATCTCACAAGGTTTATCCTAATAAATAGAACATACACAGGATTGACATCACATGCATTGTTTAGTAGAAGTGGATAATTCAGCGACAAATTATGCCCATTGTCATCCTGACGGTTTTCCGAGCGAGCTGGTGAACGATGCTGAGCACTTGATCACTATTCATTCCTCTGCAATTCCATTACTCCTTCTGCCTCCAATTGAATCCTTGTAATGGCACATTGGATGCCATTGAAAAGACACTAAGTGCGCTATGAAATGCCTTTAATGTCGAGATGGATCAGCCAATTAGCCATTGTATCCCACAGCTTGTTATTCAAATTCACCAGAGTGAAATCAAAATGGAGTGTGTCAGAAAACACCATCATTAAGTGCTGCAGCCTACCTCGTGATTCCACAGAGCGGCAAATCCACTTACAGAGCACGGATCATCACACACCCTCTACTGCGTGGCCAAGGAAGGCAAAGTGGAGGTTATATGTGGATGTTAGGAAAAACACAATGAAAACGATGGAACTACTCTTCCAGACTGCTGAAGAGAATAATAGTAACTTCCTGTAGAGGGAAAAAAAACGCATCCACTTCACAGGGGCGTAGATAAGTTGCCGTGGTGCAAGTGTCCCGGGCTTCGGAGGATATTTGGGTTTCGGGTTTGGTCACGTCGGCTCGGTTGTCTGATGGATTTTTTAAGCTGCATGTTTGTGAAATCAGTGAAAACGTCGGGTTCGGTTCAGGTTCAGAGACAAGAAACTGAATGTTTGCCTGGTTTGGGTCGGACTCGGCTATTTTTCTTGGTCGGGTCCAGACGGAAAATTGCAGACGGAGCTGCACTCTCTACTGATTGATGAAGAATAGACTGAAAAATGAATCCCCGGCCGTACCTCTACCTTAAATAAAAGACAGCCTCACCCTGACTTCCTCCCATGATGCACAAACTAACTGTCAAACCACAAGAAAATTGAGTTGATTTGAACAGCGGAAGTCAAATAGCCTCCAAAGAGCTTTCGTAATAGACAATTAGCATCGTCTGTGTATTGGCTTCTTTTGTGAGTCCGTGTTCGGCCGTCTCCCCCCCCACCCCCCACCCCCCCCATAGTCATGGAGCTTCAGGACTTGGCATTTGAACATGGGCCCTGGAAGTCACTGGCTAATTAGTTCCCGAGGAAGAAGCAAGAGGCAATCCATCTTTCTTAGGAAGGAAAGTGTCCACTTCTGCAGCTGTGGTCATTGCACTTTAAATTGGAATGTCTTAAACTGAGAAGACAGATAGGAGAGTAAAACAAACAATGTATACTGCAGGGAAATAGATTCATTTTTTTCCCCCTTAAGCTGCATCAAACACATGCTTTGTTTTTAAACTGTGCAGTGTAGCTGGTAGAAGACAAACCAACGCACAACTCAACTGACCAGTGGAACCCTCACTGGTTAAGGTGGTGCGGTGCTCTCACATTCAGTTTGAATAATCATATGAATATTGGACATCTACTGGGAGAATATATGAGATAACTTTACCTGAGGTCTGGACAATGGAAATCTGGTGAAGTGCTTAACTCTGCTAAGGCTATTTATTTTTCTAGACTTCTACATTTATAACATAAGTCATCTGTAACTTGGTGTTTTGCTTGCTCGCACTATCGTCCATAAAGTCGTTACCGTCCACATAGACAATCAGACCTCCTAGTTTCCGCTGCAGTTGTGCCTGCACCTGCAAGAGATCCCGTCTTTCCCTCTGTAGCCCGTGGACCTGTCACTTGGAATCTGTTGCACAGGAGCGCGACCTCAGAGCACAGGCACGTGCCCCCCCGCTCCCAGATTCATGGTGATCCGTCCTGTTGTTTCTGCGTAATCCTGCTAAACAACAAACAAATAGAAAAAACACAGCCTCTTCGGCGGAGGTGAAAATGGTGGTAAACCGTAGAGTGACGCTTGTTGTATATTGGGCCATCGTTATGCGCTCGCGGTGCCAACTGTCAGAGAATATTAGTATTAAAATCTATCACTTTAAACCAATGCCAATAAATATTACTGGGCTTCTAAACTGACCGAGGAATTTCCTTGTGATTGTTTTCAATTTATTTCCAACTATTACAATAATGAAATCCGGCCCTTGCAGAATTCTATCAGACGACACATTGTATATTCTATAGTTTTTCCTTTCAGAAATGAATGAGGCTCTTTTCTGTTTCTATTAAATGCAATTTAAGATACCATTCTTCCTCTTCATGCTATTAAACAATAATGATTATGTTAATATTGTTGCGTGTTAAGTGTGTAATTTGAGTTTCATTTTTGCTTTGATCATAATTTCATGTATTCTGCCACAGAATGAGCGCACTATGCCGTCCATTTAATATGAAAATAAGCTTTCCGCTTATTATATATGGAATAATATTATCAGTTTTTTCCAGGGCTCGAAAAAAGACGAAAAGGAAAGACGCACATTTCCAGTGTTGTGTTCGGTGCAGTCGAGTGAACACACATTGTGTTATCTGCTGTTTACAATCATTACAGAGCCAGAGGCAGTCGTACTGTTAAGTTGTGTCACTGCTGCCACAAACGTAACGCAATAAAAATACAGTGAGAGCGAGCGGTGGTCAGAAATGCCATTCCTAAGTGCAGGGTGAGATGAAGCAATGGAGATCTGACATAGAGACAAGCAATCAAAGCCGACTAAAGGCATCGCCGAGTAATGAGTGAGTGGGTGGGTGGGGGGATCCTCCCCCGACTAGAGTTATTGGAATTGGACTGTCTGTGTAACTTCTAATCCTCAAAGTGGGAGTTTATAGTGGAGAAAATAACTTTAGTGAAGAAAAACTGTTTTTTCAAGCATGAACGTGATTGGCCTCTGAATGCAGAGAGGGGACGGGCGGGGGCCTCAGCCAAATCACCTTCGCACCAATGCGCAGAAGTTAACTTTAACCGTTCAACCATTAGGCTCTTAAAGGTTTCGGGTCGGTACGTTGTTTCTGTATCACTCTATAATCGGATCTGTGTAAATCCTCTTTGCGTCCCGACTGCAGCAAGTAAAGACGTCTGAAAAGAGGAATAAAAAACAACAAGGCCAATCATTGAATCTGTTCCGAATGAAGCAGAGACGATATTCAGAAGTTAGCGAGCGAGTTGCAGGAAAAGTCGGCTTCTGGCAGCTGTCAGGCGTCTGAGTGTTGTGGTGTTTTTTGGGGTGTAGCTCGAACCAGACGGCCTATGGGAGGGAGGGGGTGGGTTGGATATTGGCTGCTGTTGCTGTTCCAGTATGACCAACCCTCGTTTTAACCTCAAAGTGGGAAAAGACAGAAGCTGGACATGAAATTGAATCCTGTTGTTGTGAAGCGAATATCACATTTAGCTAATCAACAACAAGCAGGAAGATGCCAAAGTCTTGAATATCAACTTTGATAACCTCGGTATGACTTAGTGCAGAGTAAATGTTAAAATAGTAATAAATAAACGTAATAATAGTGTATGAATAAATTCAACTGTATATGTGAGTGTGTGTGTGTGTGTGTGTGAGAGCTATGGGGCTGAGAGCATAATTGCCATAATTATCAGTGTTGCTGTGGTTGAACAGAATTAAAAAGTTTGTCTTTATTTCTCCATCAGCAACTTGACACACACAAAATTAACTGAATTCCACTCAGAGCACTTTAAATTACAGTTTAAATTCTTCCATGCTCCAACACCTATATCTACCAGTGTGGGGTTTGGTGTCTCTCCCATAAGCAGAGTGGAGGAGGTGGGATTTGAACCGGCATCACCCTGATCAGCGGTTGACCTGCTTTGCTTCCTGAGCCGCAGCCACCTCCTGATTGGTTTGCTCTTAATTTGAGCAGTGACCCAGATGCTGTGGAAAGACGTCGCCCAAATGATTCAGACGACACTTGCAACAGACGGCTGCGGCGATACGGTGAAAGTATTGTGCCGCATGCGAGGGAGGGAGATTTCCTGCATTACCACTACATCAGATTAAATCAAGAAGCAGCCTCCAGATCAGTTTGATTGTTGGAGCTACGAAGGTGGATGAGGACAGGAAGTGATTTTCAGAAGAATGGCAATTTAATGAAGCCTAAAAAGTAAGAGGGGTTGTCTGCCCACTGAACCAATCCTTAGTTTAAGGTGATTACACACTAATGGAGACAGGATTACATCCATTTTCTTCTGATAGAGCCTTAAATCCTGCAAACTGGACCTTTCAAAACAAGTTGCTTAATATGAGTTAATTATAAGTTACTGAAAGTTTAATGCTTTGTTAATTCGGACTCTGTCACGCTGTGAGGAAAAGCTCGGCTCAGCCTGTCCGTCACTGCACTGCAGTGGACTGAACCAACTCAGAGGGTGGTCCGCAACTTTCAGATTTTATTGATCGATTCTGTTGCTTAAAAACAGTGAAATGATCATCGGTGTAAGAAGCTGAATTATCTCCATAACCCTCCAAGCTGAGAAATGGGGATGCATCTGCTCCACTTGATTTATTGTGTTTCCTTTCATCAACGTGTTTATGTATCAACTCATTTAATACGCTGATGGTTATTTAGCAGATTTGGATGAAAGTGTCTGGCTGATGGCTCAACGATCAGTTGATCAGATTCTAGTGACGTCAGGGCTGATTTCCACAGGACAAATCTTATTTTCTACTCACTGTATCTTTCTGAAACTGTAAAAGTGACCTTCTGCAGGATTCAGTCAATAGAACAAGGAGGCTGCATCACCGCTGCTGAACAACGAGCGGTTTATTCAAAGTTTATTCGCAGAAAAGTGCAGAATCTGTTGTCGTTTCTGTTGTCGTGATCAACAACATCACTTATGTCAATGAGTCCGAGCGCTGGTCGCCTGTTCACTCAAAGTTTAATAAAACTAAATTCATCACATGTTCAAATCGCACCACAATCGACACTGGACTTCCTCGGACCCTTAAGAATACACAGGCCAATAGACGACCTCAGCGGTGCTAAGATGATCTGATTCAGTACGTTTCCCTGAGCGACTGTTGATTGTACAGTAAAGTCAATTTAAACCACGCCACAGTTACTCACAATAACCCAGAGACCTCAGTGGGAACAGTTGTTTCCTCAAAGTCTGCCTGCCAACGGTTAGCAGCTGCACAGAGGGACGCCTGCACGCTGATGACTCTCGTGCAGTTGTGACAAAACAACGTGGATTAATAGAATTCGCTTCCACACAAGCTAATTAGGTTGGAACCAATCTGTTCACAGGTTGTGACTGTCCGAAGTTCAATTTAAGGCTAAATGTTTTCGTATATCACACTTTTGTTTTTCTTGGACGTACAGGTCGAAGCAGGTAGCGCGAATATCGTCCATCAAGTGTCCTATGAAGCTCAGGCGGAGTCTCGACAGCTCCTGCGTCGTGTTAAAAGTGTTGTGATTGTAGCCTCAGTGTTGTGCGGTTGGTGCGTCTCTATCTGTGTTTGCTGCTCAGCTCCAGAGTAAACCCAGATAAACCCACACATAGTGCTGGCTCATGTTAGCTCTGTGCGCCGCGACCACGGGGGAAATAAATGAAGCAGAAATAGCTTGAAAGCATTCTTCAGTGTTTTTTAACCCCGGGAAAAAAAGACTCGACAGAATTGCTTGTTCGGTGTCGAAGAAATGTGGAGTCAGTGCTGCGCCGGAGATCACAGAGGGAAAATACGTCTTATGATAAATTTGTAAAAACATCCATTTTCCAAAGTGACCGTTCCCCAAAGCGTGTCCCATGGCAGGGTGTGAATTATGTGGAGTGTGCAGAGCTTTGCTTTTTATTGTTTTTTTTAAGTGTTTCGGAAAACTAAAACATGCAAACGCCAAATCCCCCCGACCGACGGGATTTGAACTCCACCAAATAGTGGCTGAGATGATTTAATCTGGGTCAAAGACACACCCGTCCATAGACAATATCCTATAATCAGGATTTAGCCAACATGTTCTGGGGGATTTTGCCAAAACATAACCTAATTTTTGCAATGAAAAAAATAAGCGAGGGAAGGAATGTTAACACAATGGCTGCTTTCAGACGGAGATCCTCCACGTCTATGGAGGAGGTGGATGTGGGAACACAGAAGTCTGAGTAAGAGCCTCCGGAGTTTCAAACCTTCTCCACCACTGCGTACGAGTGGGGGGGGGTTGATGACACCTCTAACACGTGACAGAGGCAAACATGAAATACAAACTAAAAGAAAACGAATATCTCCGGAGCCAAACCCCGACAAACGTGTCTAGAGTGATGATCAGAGTCGACGCTGGTCTTGATGAGCTGTAAACCAAGTCACGTGATCCCAGTAGCTGAAATAATACGTCACATACAACGTACGCTGGGTCGTGCATGTGTGAGATCCTCCGCAGCTAATGTCCGTATCAAAGTTTGAGGAACAGCATGGATTTTATTGGCACTTGAAATTCAACCTGCACGATACATCTGTGGATTGTATCTCATTGCCACATACAGAGGTCCCATGCTTTGGGCGCGGGTTCGATTCCGACCTGGCTTCTGACTGTGTGTCTTCTCCTCTCTCTCTTCCCTTTTCACGTCAGCTCTCCTGTCAATAAACTGACAAACAAATCTTTAAAAAGAAAAATGTATCTCAGGGAGATTTCCCACAACAAGATACTCATATTAACATGTGTACAGCCAGCTGTGTTTAAATGAGGAGGATCAGGCAAAGATAAGTTTAGCCCTTGTGTGGCCATTTGTCATGTGACCACTAATCAGAGTGGTCCAATCCACCAGCCCGGGGGGGGGGGGGTTCCTCTATTCATACTTTCCCCGGACACACTTTGCCCTTCTAAAAACAAACAGGCAAACATTAATACACAACCCTGCTCACACATCACGTAGAAATTACAAAACCAAACTTTTGTGTAGCTGTTGCCTCAGGAAAACACTTCACAGCAACAACCCCCCCACCCCGTGTTCCTGAGACATGTTAGAACCAGGAAGTATAAATAGACATGAAATCAGCTATGGAGTCTTTTACCAGTTTTCAGCCTCGGAGCAGGAAGCAGGTGAGGAACACGTGTCATGCAACATACAAACATTAGGTTAGCGTGTCTTTCAGCAGCAAATCCACATGTTTGAGCCGCCGGGAGTTGGACAAAGGAAGTGGATCTGTTTGTTGGTTTGTTGGTCTTTTTACTTCCAGTCCCTTGCTGCTGTTGTTCCTCCGCAGCTGAGCAGAGGAATTCTGCCCCTGGGAAAAAGAACTGGTTTCATACTAAAAACTGTTTTTGGAAGAAACCCTCTTGATTCGATGAAGCCAGATTCCAGATCCTTACACTGAAAATGCATTAGGATGGAATATTTTAAACACTGGTTGGAAAAATTCACTTTTCATACGAGCACATGACTGTTGAACACATTTGATGAACTGTGAACCAGTGATTAGCTTTTATTTTTAGGGTTGGATGCTCTCAATGAGCAGAAATTACAGTGAAGTAAAGAGTCATTTCCTAATGAGATAGATTCCCTGCTTCTGGTTTTCTACTTGTTTTCTTTTCATTGTGTGTTTTCACGAGTTCTCTACATTTATCTCTAAATGAGTCGTATTAATATAAATGCATTATTATTACAAAATGTGCAAATTTCATTCAAACATTTCAACATCACCTGAAAATTTGCTTGATTTTACACATATAATTAAACATTTATCGTATTATTTTATCATATTTGAACATTTATACAACAAAGCCGTTGTTGGGGTCTTTTATAATTTTCAAGTGTTTATCCAGGGTCGTGTGTGACATTACTGCATTAATGACCACAAGTGTTCTGCAAAGCCACCACAGGCTACGACTCTTTTCAGTGAGTCACGCGAGGCCAATGGCTTCGGGAAGTACTTGTGGCTGACATGTGTGCTTTGTTTCTCTACGTGTGGTGCAGACAAAGTGAAATTGTGCGGCTAAAGCAAGTCTTTTCCTGGTTTCAACCTGGTCAACCCTGCAAGCTGGGTTGTGTCCCATTTTAAGAAGTCACCCCTAATCTCTGGTGATGGTTCCGGCGCATCTGCAATGTGTTCCCCACTGGCAGACTTCTGTGCCGTCCCCCGTGCATAATATCCATGCAATTCTGCTTCTGACAGATATGTGTTGTAATCTCTTTGAAAATGAGCATTTGCAACATGTAAGAGCCTCAAAGCTGCGGGTCTGAAAAGTGTGAGTGGTGGGGGGTGGAAGAAGAAATGACAGAAAAACTAATATTTAAAAAAATCTCTGCCTCAAGTCTGGTATTTTTTTCGCCCCTATTTTCCTGCAGAGAGGTCTAATGGAAACATTTTTAACTCTAAACGATTCGTAATGTGCTCATTAACAGTGGCAGCGGTCATTTAACAATTTAATGCGTACTGTATTTATTCTCATACGACCAGCGGGGGGATTTTCAAGTCTGCCTTGTTAAAAGGGTGTTTCAGTGAAAACAGATGTGCAAACGCTGGGGAGCATGTTCGACCTGCGAGCCTCTGATTTTTTTTTTTGTAAGATGAACACTGCGGCAGTCGTACAATAACTGTGCATACATCAGTTCCACCTGATATACTCGCAGCTGTCAGAGATAACATCTCTTAATCTCTGTTTGCGATGCAGCAGTTGTGTTTCAGGGCGACGCAGCTGAAGTCCGTGGAGAGTGAACTCAACTTTCCAATGTTTAGACTCGGGCCGAGAGAAACTGCAGTTTTTCTTAATAATTAGAAAAGCAATATTGATAATATTTCTCCCTCATTACTTTACAGTGCGGAGCCTGTCACGTTGCACTAATGGAAATGTTGCAGTTTATATTCAGATGTGATTGTCTCATTAAATATTCCACACATGAGTCTAAACATGAAAGCCATTTGGATTCAGTAATGGAGATAATTAAAATCTATCATACCTCAGCAATCAAATTGGGCAAAATTGCAACACGGTTAATGGTCGACGCATTTATATTCAGGTCAAGGTTTCAGATAAGAGGCAATTCCTTCGCCACACATTTAGATATTGAGTAATAATTTCAGTAATGCGCAGTATTAAAAGAGACGAGCATTGTTAGGCTGTGATATCTGATGTTCATCCATCGTTACCGTGTTAATAAAAAGGAATCCCTCCCGTGCTTAAAGACTTGGAGGCTCTCTGAGAATAAGTTGATGCTGAGTCGCTGGGTTGCCTCCGTACTTTTAGTTGGTCAGTCCGAGATCATCAGCTCTGATTGGCCCTTATCAATGGTTGTCGGCCAATTAATAAATACTTTTAGACTCTACTCTCTGCGCCGGTAATTACGTCATTGTCACAGGATTACGACGTAAGACGACAACAACATTGTCTGGTGGAAAATCACACAATTAAATATGTTTTACACTTAATTTGTATACTTTTTGATGAAAAGCTCATTGAAGGATATGAAGAATGAACTTGTTTTCCACAGTTTGTGCTGCTCTGCTCTGCTGCCGTCTCTCCTCTTGTCTCTTCGCCACAGGTGCAATGCATGATGGTACACATTGCTCGGTTAGTGACCATCTGCCTTACACCACTTTTCACGATGCATTCTGGGAAACGATGAGCGAGCTATATAGGGTATAAAATTGTTTGCTGTACATCTTCAGAAGGTTATAATATAAAATAATAGACACGTAATATGATTATATAATGTCATTAAAATCTGGTAAAATGGTGCATGGTGATAAAGTGTTGCGCAGTAAAGGGTTAAACACTTTCTTGCATGTTCAAATTGAAGTTGAAGAACGTTTTGAAGAAGGTCTGTAAACAATAGACATTCATGTCATTGTGAAATTCAAAGATGGCTCCGTGGAAAAAGCTGTTCACCTCTATGTGAAACCAGATTTGCGTTACTATAACTATTCATTATTGTTTCTTATCCTTTTAATGCCTATTAATGTCAAACACTGATTTGTAAACTCCCCTGAGATAAACAAGAGTCTTTGTGTTGATCACACAAGAGATTTGTTCGAGCAAGAACCTTGGACATTGAGGAAGCTTCCAATTCACTGACACTTCACATCAGAAATTGACTCAAATCACCACAGTGCATGTAGAGATGTTTTTTTTGGCAGGAGAGACTCCAAACAAAGTGTGGGCCTTCACCACCTCTGCTGTTTCTGCAGGAAGATACAGACCTCGTCTCCAGAGGACGAGGGAGGCAACGGGATGCTTGGCCGTCCTTGAATATCAACTCATATTAGAGATTAGAGACGTTACACAGAATAAGGACTGATTTGAGGTCAGCCTTGTGCTCACTTCAATGTTGTCCCAAACACACAATTGATTTCTCAGTGACTAAGAAAAATTTGTTCTCGTTGCAACATAAAAACGACAACACGCGGCAATATGAGTCAGTGTGGACCTCAGCGTCCATTCTCTCTGTTTGCAGTCCCCCCGTCTAGAACATGTTGACGCTCCTCCTGCATGGCAGCTGTTCTTTATGCTCAGAGAGCCGGCAGTTGTCTTTAGCAACAGTTCCCTCATGAATCCCCGGGTGATTTGCACTAATGCTGTGTGCAGGTGTGTGACTGAGGAACGAACTCAAAGGTCACATCGCCGGCTTGTGTACACAACTCGCCTTCGCCAGTTGATTCATGTCATCGCCGCGGCTGCTCCCAGTGACAGATGCCTCGTGTGCTGCTCCACACTCGGAGCTGGGAGCCATGGATGCTGCAACTGACAGTCACTGTCCTGAGGGGCAGCATTTTCAAAGGTTTGTATACTAGTTGATATTTGCTTTATTGTATTTGCCCCATATTACCTAGTTGATATTTGCTCTAAGACACCATTACTAAAGCTGTTAAATATGATGTTGTAAAAGTCACTCTATGCCTATATTTGCCATAGGCAGCGTTCGCCCTGAGGAGAAAGGCAGAGGGAAGAATGTTCATCACTTGTATTTGCTCATATTAATACTGTTAATAATATTTGAACTCCACCAATGAAGTTATGTTTTCAGCTGTATTACACAGAAACAACTCAACCAATATTCCGTGTTATTCTGAGCAGGGGTGCGTCGTGACCCTGGGGAAGAACCATTTAAATCCAGGTGTGGAACCGGATCAGGGGGCGGATCCAGGAATTAACATCCTGAGACGGGGCGTTTTTCAACATTTCCGTTGATTTCTCAGGGAATAATTCATGGATCTTGATGGAAAGAAACTGAGGGGCTGATATTTGTGAGTCACTGCAGTGTAATCAGTGGATTAGGTGCTCGGACAACATCGAAAGGCACTGACAACGTATTCTATTGGTTTCTAATCCCTATTTACATATTATGTACCTTTACAAGCTCTTCAACCATACATCAGGAAATCAAATAAAGCTCCACAATGCTCAGGGGTGAAAAGTATTTTTCACAGGTAGTGAAGCTGATTTAGGAAATGGTTCATCGGTCATATGAGGTATCGACAAAATACAAGGGGTGATTTTTGCAGTTGGAGATAGACGGGGTTCCAGAATAATAGGATTTTATGGGTTTTATGTTTCAGGATCAGAGGTTTGAGGTGAATTTAACTTCAGAAAGTTCAAACGTATCAATGGAGTTAACAAGCGCTGTCCAAGGTGCTGATCCTGTGACTGTGCTCACAATAGGATTTGCCATTTTAACTGATAGTTGCATTTTCAATTAACTGGCTGTAAATTCAGCAGTTTCTTTGTTTATTGTGTAATTTCTGTAAGGAGTGAGGCGAGAGGTCGAAATATTCCCTAAGAATCCCCCCCCCATGTGCCTGAGCTACGACTGTAACAACGATTTAGAAAACATCCCCAAAAATACGCTCTTCCCTTTAGCTCCTTAATTGAGTGTGTCACTTTCTGAATCACCATCCTGACCCATGAGTGGCGCTTGATATCAGCAGGAATCAAAGGCCTGGAACTGGTCTGAACATACAGTATATCCACTCTGGACAGTTTGCAACTTTGAGCCCATCGAGTTATCAATGACATCTGTGAATCTTTCTTCTGCACCATTATTCTGGGCTCATGTATTTTTTTGTGGTGAAAGTAACTTCCTATTGGCCTCAAGTAAGCAAGTAATTGCACATCCACCTTATGGAGCATTAAAGCACTTCATGCAGGATAAAGATATACATATTTTTTAAAACGTATTAACAGCAGTGCAACTCCTTGATGCTAATTCTGCCAAGTTTCACTGCCAACAGATATTCCATCGATCAAACGGTATCTAAGCCGCACCATTGTTTTCAGCTCTCATCTTTTTCTATCCAGTTACTGCAGTAAATTCATGTTGATGTGCAAAGTAACTGTTTATATAATAATTCCTTTATGATAAAAGCACTTTAACGTTGCGGCAGGGGAAGTGTGAGTGATGCCAGAGGTTGACTAACTAATTAGATTGTACTTGTGGTCGAGGATGTTCGTTGTCCTCAAATGCCGAGATGAAGTTTTTGCACAGAAGAAACATGATTTTGCATCATCTTCAAAACACACAGACAACTGGTGGCTGTGGCTCAGGAGGTACAGAGGGTTGTCCACTAACTAGACAGTCCGTGCGTATGATCCCTATAGCGGTGGTTCGAACTCCCTTCTGAAGTGTCCTTGGGCAAGATAATGAAACCTAAATTGCCTCTAATGGCCGTGTCTGCAGTGTATGACTGGAGTCTCATACAAAGAGCTGTCTGTATGAATGTGCGTGTGAACGGGTGAATGCGAGTTGTACTGTAAAGCTCTGAGTGGTCGTTAAAACTGGAAACGCTCCATATAAACACAGTCAATTCACCATTAAACTGAAATAAGAGCCACAAACTGTTGATTTAGCTGTTGTACACTTTCACTAATGTATTCCCCCCCCCATGTTACAAATCAACCAGACTATTTGTATGTTCAAACATTAATTCCATGGAGTCAGGTTAAATGTAGCCTACAGTTAAATATATGAAAACATGCAATTAGACAAGGTGCTGCTCAGCTAATAGAGTTTGAAGCTTTTACACAAACACAAAAGACCCGTTCCCGCCCAGTTTACCCACGAGTGAGTGACCACTGATTATCTCTGGTCGCACAGTCCCCAGCACTGTCTCCGCATCACAACGGTGTAAATCAAAGCAACAAATACTTAACGATAAGAGCAAAGCAGACGAGAAGAATGGAAGGAGACAGAGTAATCCTCTTAGATGGAGTCGGCCGTGTCTGCGTGTCAGGTTTCCTCTTCCTTGCAATTCCTCAGATTCTAAATAAAAAAAGCCTAAAGAAAGGTGCAGTGATTGGTGTGTGAGGTGCAGAGAGAAAGGTAAACACACGGAATCAGTGTGTACACTCGCCCCAGTCGGAGAACCCTTCCTTCTTAGCAGGGTAAGACGCCATATGGACAGCAACACGTTCAGCTCCGTTACCCCAATAAATTGTTGTTGACACTGCCCTCTAGAGATGTGTGATAGTGCATTAGCACTGCAGCCCTTAACCAAAGAAACCTCCTCTCCTCCCCGTCAGCAGTGGAGTGTGGGAGTCTCAGGTTTTACATCTTAAAAGCTACAGGGATATTTTAACATTTTGTCTTCTCGTTGTTTTATGAGGAACCTGCTGGTGTATTTGCACTTCACAGCAAGAGGTCAAATTACGACCCAAAGTCCTCCGACCCCCGAATCTCCACCTGCTAGGAAAAAAATGAAATAAAGTTTTCCCATGGTCCCTGCACAGGTAAAAGTATTACTGGGTCACTGCTGCTCGAATCAATACAAGTTTACGGCCTTGATATATTGAGTTGGCGTTGCTGAAAATGGGAAACCAATGGCTTCATTCAAGCGAATTCATATTTTTGGGAGAATGGATTTGGCACGCCGGTGGCTGTCTCCCTGAATAACTTATTGCCTGGGCTTTGAAAGAGAACCCATAGACCATTTCACAAAAAGGCTTCTCGTGCTGCAAACATCATTTCACAGCAAAAGAGGGGGAGCAAAGCCTGGACCCACCTCGCTGAGGGGACGCTGATCAGAACGACACAGCCTCGGGCACCTGTCGAAGTTTGAGGGGGAGTCTTCACGATGTCTTTGACCCCGTCACTCTCCAGCGCTTCTTGTGATTCTGGAGTAAAACCGTAATTGTCATCAATACAACAATTAGCTCTTTGTTCTTTTATCTAGACAGCAGTGGTTTTGTAATTGGGCATTTTCAGAATGTCAGTATAACTTTGAAGAATACACGTGGGTAATATTGTTTTTAGTTCAGCTGTCATTTTACAATGCTGCAGATAAATGCAAGCTTCAGGAACTTTAGATAAATAATAAAATATAAATGAAAGCAAAGTTCGTGTAGAATAAAGTTCTTCAATAAAATATAAGTTCAGACACAAGCCAAGGTAACAAGGCTGCACGGAGCAGCCACTGGGAGTAAAGTGACTGATAAGTGTGATAGATTATATCAACATTTCACTTTGTGTTTGAGTGGTGTGATAAATATGATCCGAGTATAAAGATGGTCACTTCCCTCTGAGGTGAAATCCTCCTCAACACCTGAATGCACACTTGCCTGCATGATAGACGCTGTTTAATGAGACCGACGATCACAGCCAATTTGAACCAGAGCAGTTTAATCTGGCCGATGAGCTCCATTACACGGCTAATCATGAAGGTCAAATAAGTGTTTTTAACCAAGTGGCAAGAAAATAATATCTATACGTAATATGTTTACCCTCTCTGAACACACACACACACACTCACTCACTCACTCACTCACACTCACATACATTCAGACGTTTGGACTGAACTATGCATTATGTAGCAACGAGTCTTTAAGGTAGTGGAGTGTAAAGCAAATGTATGGAAGCTTGTTTCTGCCAGTGCAAGACAAAAAGATGCAATTAAAAAGTCTTACTCATTTTATTAGGTCATGATTATGAGATGGTGAGTTATTATTTTGAGATAAAAAGTCATGTTTTAGAAAAAAAGTTATTTTGTGATTCTAACTCCTTATTTTGAGTCACTAAGTCGTCATTTTAAGCTGTAACACGGGCTACTTGGCAAAGAGGCTCTTTAAAAAAACGTGTTTTTATAAGATATTAGCGAGATACTCTTACGATACTATGAGATTCTAACTCGTTATTTATTCGAACTCGTTATTTATTCTAACTCGTTATTTTGAGATCCTAAATTGTTATTTCGGGATTCTAACTCCCTCTTTTTTTTACGATGCTAACTCGTTATTTTGAAATACTAAGTCGTTGTTTTGCATTAAATTAGTATCTCAAAATAAGTATCTTAAAAAAAGATTTTGAGACAGTAGCTTAAGTCATTAGAAAGTCGTTGTTTTGACTTGTTAAATCATAAATCCGAGACGCCAATCCAGTATTTGTCGTTATGTTTAAATTGGTGAGTCGTTATTTCGATGGAAGTTTGTCATTATAACTGACTTGCAGGGTCTTTTGTACCCGAGAGGTGGCTTCGGGCTTCCGTACAAAGGTGAACTGAGTTGAAGCATCTTTTCATTTGCAGATAACAGATAATTTCGAGTTTTTTTTTTCCACAGGGCGTCAGTTCAACCTGTTCTGATGATGAAACACTTGATTTCTTGACAAAGTGGACGAGCTCTGCCAGCTGCTGTTTGAAATCACACAGATGTAATATAGGCAAGAACCGAAAGGATTCTTTACTTTAAAAAAAAAAGAAATAATTCTACAGAAATAAATCGGCTTAATGGACAGAATTAGAGGGGTTTGGATCCAGGGTGGGATTAAGGGAAAATTGTGTGAAATAAAAGAGCGAGTGATCAGGAAATGACTGTGCGTCTGTGCAGAGGAGGGAGGGATGGAGAGAGAGAGAGAGAGAGAGAGAGAGGGAGGGATACAGAGGAGAGAGAGAGGGAGGGAGAGAGAGAGAGGTGACGGAGGAGCACATTTTCATCCAAACCTCCGTCTCCTCCAGAGCCGGATCTGCTCCTCGGCGCAGCGCAGCTCCCCATTGTTTAAACTGGGAGGTGGACACAAAAAATACCACTCGGCTTTGTGAGTCTTTTTTTTGTGTGTGTGTGTGTGTTGGCTTTTTGGGGCTTTTTTATTTTTTTTATTTCCAACCCCCCCTCCTCCCTCCCTACCTCCCTCCTCTCTCTCTTCTTCTCTCTCCGGTGCTCGATTCCCTCCGCCGCTGTATTCACTGTCAACTTCTCCCGATCTCTCCTCTCAGACTTGGGGGCTGCATCATGAGGAGTTCGGGGGCGCCTCTCCATCGCCTGCTGCCTCTGGAATGGTGGGGATTACACGGCCGGGACGCGCGGAGCATGTGAACGCAGATGGAGTTTGGGATTTATTGCGAAATAAGGGAAAGATGACCGTCTTCTCGCTGTGCTTGCTCCTGTGCGCGGATCTGCTGGATTTCGCCGTCGGTGAGTCTGACCCTGTGCACACATACACATCCACATCTCTCTCTCCCCCCCAACCCAAACGCGCGCACGCAGCGGGGTGGTGGTGGTTGGTGGTGGTGGTGGGGAAGCTGTGCAGCCACATCCGATGCATGCGTGTGCGCAACAATGTCCAAACTGTCAGTGCGCGTGGAGTGATTCATGTGTGACAGTGTAATACTAAGTGGCCATTAAACAGGACAGCCAGATGGAGGCGATCGGTGTTTGTGCTCGCCTCATGCCAACTTTACCCCCTCTCATCTCTCTCTCTCTCTCTCTCTCTCTCTCTCTCTCTCTCTCTCTCTCTCTCTCTCTCTCTCTTCCTCTCTCTCTCTCTGTGCCAAAGACGAGTCGTGGAGGGGAAGGGATCAATGAATAATGGTGGGATTCAGTTGAGGCTGCACGATGCGCGGCGATGGTGAAAGGGGGATGTAAAGAGGAGGTGTTGCAGGAGGCCTCGTTATCTCTTTTATTTAAATTAAAGTCTTAATTCATCTGCTTATATACGCCCCTGCATGCAACGTACATATATATATATATAGGCTATTGCAGCATGTGCTTCTGAGCAGGCTGAAGCGCACCGGTCATCCTGGCGCACGTCCCCAGTTTGCGCCAGGGCTCAACAGATATGAAAGTTGCAGCCAACACCACAGTGCGTCTTTTTGTCTTTACGATGCAGATTTCTGCCTTGTGCACGGTCTCCTCTGCGCTGCGGTGGCGTCCGTGTCGTTTTCTCTCTCTCTCTCTCCCCCGTCCTCCGCGTTTGGATGTGACAGGATGAGCGTTGCAACAAACACTGATCCTCTCGAACTCCTCTACATAATGGATGGGAAGTGCTCTACACATTCATGCTGTCTTCTGAGTGTCCTTCCTTCCTTTTTTCTATGTCCTCATCTATTTCTGGGCTGGGTTTTTACTGCAAATCAGAGCCAGACACAATCATCACCCACATTTGCAACAGATAAGGAGCTGGTGGGAGAAATGCACTCACGCCACCTCCCTGTTATGATACTGCTTGTCCTCACACATGGTCCCTGTGGCATTCTGCAGGGGCTTGCTGCTGCTGCTCTCCACGCGCTGTCACATCATTAGGGAGCTCGCATTACAGGACTGCATCGCCAGCACTTGGTCCCCATTTCTGGGCAAGATGTAGACGGTGTCGAGTGTGAGCAGGGCTGCTCCTCCTCGTGCAGCTGGAGTTGGGGCTCCTGCTCACACTTTGGCTTTTTGAAAAAGACTCCAGACGGGAGTTCACTCCTTCCTGCAACATCAGAGCGGCACACCTCCCGGAGTAACCCGTTAACCTTTGTCTGTTTGCTGTGGACTCTGTAGTTCTGAAGTGTTTCTGATCTTCGCTGACCCATATAGGAAATCATTATTTCAGTTGGGCTTAACATGAAGTTGTTGTAAAACGCCTGTGGGTCAGCCTGGCTCAGATTAAGCTGGAACCCACACTGGCTTTGCACGGTGGAGAGTATCTTTGGACTCTACCTCCTTGATGCAGTCGTGCTCATTTGTTACCAACAGTAAAGACGACTGTGGTTTCATTATTTACTGCAGCTGATGGACTGGGAGATCGTCCAGGCTGCATTTAACATTGATCAGCATGTAAACAAACAGTGAAAGGTACGATATAACAGGGCCGTTGGCAGGATGTGAGCTGTAGTGACTCGCACGGTTGTTGTTGGCTTTTGTTGCCACTACTGTTTAAGTCAAAGCACATCTATGCTGTGGATCGACCCCAGGATGCCACCTTTACTGTCGCTCCCCCCCCTGAGTGCTTTTCTTTATATAGACCGATGCTCTGCTATCACCTTCATTTCACACCAATATCACCCTGTGTGTTCTAACAGGGTTTTTTCTGTTTCAGTGTGTGAGCCAATCTTTTATTTTGATTCCCAAAGAGAGGGCGGGGCAACATATTCAGTGACTGTTCTCCAGGATTTACTTTTACTTTGAAACAAGGGAGAGGGCTGGAAAATCTTCCCCTAGGAATTGGGAAACCACTCACTACGTCATCAGCAGCCGACTTACGTTTTTATATTAACAACTATTATCATTATCAACGAACATTATAACAGTGACACATCTGACACCTGCAGGACAGACGGGACACATTGATCTGTTGGTCAATACAACGTTACTCGTTAACTCTTGTCACAGCGATTTAATCACATTTTCATTTGCTACCTGCATTAAACTAAGATATTCCGCTGGATAAAAACAACATTTTGTGGTTATTTTTGCGAGACTTCATTCGAGAATTTCCATCTACCCCTTGTTTTGAGGCGGGTCCTGAATACACTACGGCTGAAGGGGTATTTAAATGGCGAGAGGACCACTACCCCTACATGACACAGAGGAATGGGACAACACTGCCCCTTCAAGGCCACGTGCAAAACAAAGGGCTCAGTGGAAGGGTTCAGAGTCTGAATTGAGACAGGACCTAAAACTGTAGGATAAGTGTTTCCAATCATGTCGACTAAAGGATAACACACATTTAAAAAATATCTCAAGTATAAGTGTTGTACTACAGAAAAGCACCTGCATCTTCTGTCTCTCTCTTCACGTGTGTCCACGTTCACAACCCGCAGCTGTGTCTTCAACCTCCACTGCACTCGTTACGTCTGATTGACTTTTGCAGCATCACTGCAGACAAACCATTATGAGCATTGATCTCAATAGAGTGCTCCGCCTGTAGGTCAAACATTCAGATATAGAAATCAAGTCTAAGAAAAGTAACGAGCATCAGCTCCTGAATCGACAAAGATCACATTATAATCTACAGAACTTTGGAAGAAAACAAAATCCACCCACCAGCACCTCTACAGGTCAATATTTTAAATATTAACGTCTTCATTCTGATAAAATCAAAGTGTGAAGGTGTTATCTTGAAGTTTTACAGGTGGTTATGTGTCAGACCCTTTCCACGCTGAGGACAGGAACCATCTGAAGTCTTTGCTGGTCGACTGGCAGCCTTGAGGAATCAGCAATGAAATAAACTCACATAAGAATATATATAAATTTGCGAACTTCAGATATGCTGGTAGATGTTTTTCTTGCTTTTTGACAGAATCCGCTGGCGTGTTACAGTTCAAACAAAACATGGAGCCCCAGTTGTCAAACTGGAAAGATTTAAAATAAATGTTAAAATTTATTTTCTAGCCCAACCAGGTCAAAGCAGCCATGACCTTGAGTGTGTCATGTAAAACTTCACATAAAAATAAAAGATGACAGTTTTGTTGGTTTTTATAACAAAGTCATCCTTGGGTCATTCAGGGAAGAGTGCACAGTTACATGTTGTCTGCTTTCTTCTCTAAAGCTGTAATATCGCACATTAACGGTTATTAATTGCAATGAAAGGTGCATGTTTAAAAAGCAGATGCCTGTATTTACAAAAACAAACATCCTGTAAAATCCACCACCTCCACCAAGGCCCAGTAGTTTCCTTCATTTCCATCAAGTTGCACCAAATTGCACCAAGTTCCCTTCATACATATCAGTCAGATCCATGAATTATCTCCCGGGAAACGGGGAGAAAAGGTCAAAAAATGCAATCACACAATGTAAAAGAAAAGGAGGAAAAAAAAGGAAAAGGATGAATCCGCCTCTTTGTCCGGATCCCTGCCAGAATTGAATGGGTTTTTATCTTGGCCCGGGTCCCGTCCTCCCACCAAGAAATCTGCTCAGGACTCGTGGTGATAAACAAACGGACAGGGCTGAAAACATTACCTCTGCGGTGAAGGAGATAACCGGCGACTGTGATCATCTGATGTCTTGATACTGAAATGTACCAAACAGAGAGTTTATAGTTCACTGTTGATTCCTAACGATAATGATAAATATTAACTTTATCTGTGTCGCACTTTTCAAACAATATGAAATTCACAATCAGCGTACACAATTATAATTAAGATGCAGATAATGAAAGTCATGGACCTCAAATGATAAAATATATTGTTGTAAAGATGCAGATAAAACAGGTAACTGATGATCTCTGCTGGCAGATTGTTCCACAGTGGAAACTCTCTGTCTCCTCTAGTTTTCAGCCTAGATTTTGAAAATGGCTATCAACGCTTTACCGAGGATCTCAGACTGCGTCCTGGCTCCAATTATTTTGAAACCAATCCTAAAACAAGCAGGCAGCCAGGGCACAGATGCTAGAACAGGGATGATATGGTTACATCTTTTGGATTGTGTTGGAAACCCGAACAGCAGCGTTCTGGACTAACTCCGCACGTTGGACCGATTTCTGAGTGAGATCCACTGAAGAGGGAGTTGCAGTAGTCGAGTTGAGAGGGAAACAAGGGCGTGACTGATTTCTTTCTTTTCCAGGTCGCCATGTGAGCTCAAAGATTTAACCTTGGCTAAATGATACAAATGATTTGTGGGGGAGATATTAATTTGAATTAATGAGAATTGAAATGAACAAACAGTGGTAATTTCCTGGCTTTGAGTTCCTCTGCAGTCCCGTTTGTGACCTCACATGGAAGTTGGAGCATGTTTTCTTTGATTAGTGCTGTGTGAGGTGGTTTGATTGATTGTTTTTGGGCTTGTGGCTTCGCAGCCTCCAGAAACAAGGAAGAGGAAACTTTGTAATGATACAGGGACACAGGGCCTCCACTCCCCGTCTTACAGAGTCGTTTAGGGAAGAACAGACTCTCTTCACTGAGCTTCACAGAGATTTCTCTAAGAGATTAAGAACTAAAGATTGGAGTGTTCAGAAATTGAATTGAAATTATATTAAATTGCAGCTTTTTGAAGAAATTTCTTTTTTCTTCATACTTGCAAGAGCAGTTGGGTTGAATTCTCTTTCTTTTTTTTTTTTTACTGTAGCACAGATCATTTTACAAGATCAGTCACACCTAATACAAATCAAAGTATCTCTAATACTGTCTCACATTTCCCGTTTCTTTTCTTCGGAGCAAGCTGTGGCTGGAGTGACGCACTGCAAAATTAGATTCTGCACGATTATGAGTGAGAATAACGTTTTTTCTATTGAAAGCCACATGCATAATATCCCTGATTGTTTACTCTGTGCAATCAATCCTGCATCTCCCCTCAGATAGCTATGCATTTCGTTTTCACAATCTGCTTTGCAGGGAGCGAAATTAAATGTAGTTTTTTTTTCCTTCTGTGACAGCGTTTGTGTGTTCTGGGCTAAATGCAAATGTCAGGTGGGGGCCGCTGTAGGTTGAGAGCTGAACAGCTGCATCTGGGTTCAAAGAGCCACGCTGCAAAGTAAAAGGTGCTCTGATTTCATGTAGATTAGGAAATGGAACGGGCGGCCTCCGGTGATTCGCTACCAGTCGAGTCTGGTTGGAATATTAGAGGATAAGGAGTAAAATAATCAACGTTCATGGACTCATGTTCGCGGGGTCAGAGGTCAGAGAGAAGCCGAGCATTATGGAAAAAGACTTAAACAGCACCGTCGCACACACACACACACGCACACGCACACGCACACACACACAGTCAGAGAGTAAAGCTGTAAACATATCAGTGATATTACAGCGACAGGTGGGAGTGGGACGGATCTAAACGTGACACGGCATGTCCGCTGCTGACGTCCTGCAGGCTATACGTTTGAACCTGCCACAGGTTCAAAGCACTCGTGTCACGTCACGTCTCGCCTGCGCAGTATTCAACGCCGTGGATTGTGGATCACAGCGTTATTGACGGATTTTCACAGAACCCTGGAACGCCTGTTAGATCTGATGGCGTCTGGTGCGACACTGTGACTGCAGCGACGGCTGGTCCTCGCTTCCAGGAAGTGAGAAGCGATATTGGCTGGGAAGTGGGTCGTGGTTATGCCGCTATCTAACAATCAGCGGGCGACGCATCAGCACTGCAGCTCTCAGCTGTTATATAAAATGATTATGCACAGATTAGGGGCCGTCGCCATTGTTGTGTTTGGCTGTTGTTTGCCTGGTCGTTCATTGTGACTCTTTAAATACATCTTCATATATATATATATATATATGCACCTTTCTTCCTGCAGGACCTGCTTTTACAGTGTGTAGTGTAAACAGCAGGAGATCACTGTGAAAGTACAATACAGCGGTGTGATTTATTCAAAGATTTATTACATTTATTACATTACTATGCATTTTAAATACTATTTTTGATTCACCTAGTAAAACCTTCGCTCAATATACAGTAGACTGGTGACAGGTTGATGCCAATACATATATTAGGGAGTAAAACATGTCCAATACATATATATTCGTAGAAATGTATATTGGTAATAACATTGAGCAATGCCATGTATTGAGGTTTGATATTTTACAGTTTGACCTTAAAGAAAAGACAAATAAAACCAAATATATGAAGAACTTGATTTAAAATAAACAGATTTTTTATAATTTTGTAAAGTGTTTACATAAATACACATCTTCTCTGCATTGAACACCTCTTTGTAACATTTGCAAATATTGTATTTATCATTGTAAACATCTAAAAATGTGATAATATTAATAATAAGCAACTCAAGTTTTTCTCTGCGTTATTTATTCTGCAAAATAAAAGTTTACATATCGCTGCTTATCAGAAAACAAACTCGGTTAACGTTCTGTCTGTGAAAGGCTCACATCGGCCGTTTGTTATTGGCCAAACGATAAATCAGCTCTAATAAACAGAGAAGTACTGTTGTGATAAAGTGAGAAAGTCAGGATCCCTTTTGTCTAGAATCTTTATTTAGTATTCCGCTGATGTCTCCTAACAATGGGGCCATTATTCCACACAGTGAGGTGTGTGTTTGCTATTTGTCCAAAAAATATGACATTAATTGCTTTTGGGGCGGCAAAGAAAGCACAGCCGACTTGGACCCAATGAGTGGAACATAAAAACTGCTTTACATCTGTGGTGGACCTCTTACACTCACTGAGCGCTTTGACCGAAATAAAGGCAGCAATCACAGGCCGTGTATGGGGAGCAATCCTACGTGAAGGTGGCTGGACTTCAGCTAATAGTTTCTCTGAAGAAGAAGAAGAAGAGACTAATCCAGAGTCCAGGACTTCTGTAGAAACCATGTATACGACTACGGTCTCCTTCAGTGATCACCGTCAATTAAAGTCTAATTCCTCTAATACTAACCTTTAGTCTGGATCTTTTGTAACTTAAAATCCCATTTAATGTGATGAAAGAGCCGTATTAAAACTTGAAACAGGTCGCTGACCCAGAAACGAGACCTTTTCTGTCAAAGGGCTTCAGCCACCGCTCGTACACGTTGGACCTCTGAGCTAAAAGTGAAACGGCTGTTAATGAAAAAATCTAAATGACCCGAAAAGGTCTCCGCGGTGCGATGTGGTCTCCAGTGCAGAGAAATACTGACGTTTATCATCTGCTGCTCCAGAACAAGAGCGTTTTCTTCTTACTCTGTGTAATATGATGCATTTCTGAGTGCTGCTAAATACGGCGAAGGGAGATAATTACAAGAGAGATTTAGTCGAATCTAGATTTGATTGGATTGCAAAAAAAAAAACAGGTGGGTGTGGTGGAGGGAGCTCAAAGCAATGTGGAGCTGTTGAGGATGGTCGGCCTCCAGCGGTACTGAGCCTCACGCAGGGGATAGACGGTGAGGGATTCGTAGAACCAGCTACCACGATACCGGCTCTGCTCCTCAACCAGGAGGCGCTGTAGAGTCGACATGTTTGTGGTATGATGAATAAATAAAAACTTGTATTTTTGTGGATTCACCCGTGTCTGGAGAAGGTGTCTTCGGCTACGTCCTGTTCTCTGGAACCAGCTTCCTGCTGAACTCAACACTGTCGACTTTCAGAAGCAAAAACGTTTCCTGTTCTCTCAGGTCTTTGGCTGAGTTCCTGTATTTAGTCTGTTTGTGGTGCGTGTGTCTCGTTCAGCTGCTGTGATTGACCGTGGGGGTGTTGTACGTCTGACTGGTTCGTGTGCTGCATTTGATGAATGCTTCACTTTATAATATTCTTGGATTTGTTATTGTTTTGTATACGCCTGAACATCTGTGTCTATATATTGTCTCAATGTGAAGCACATTGAGTTTCTTCATCAATAGAAATACAAAAAAGGTTCAATATATATCATTGTAATGCTTGTGCAAGCCCAGTGAGGAGGAATAACACATAATTCATCGACCTCCGATTTGTGTTTTGAGATTAAAACCAAAACCTTTAATCAGGAGGGAAAAAATCAGTCTTTAAATCTAAAATAAATAATAATAAGAGTTGTGGTTTCCTCTCTATCTGAAGCTGGAGTTGTGCTGGAGTCGTCTCCAGCTGTTTTGTGGGACTAAAGTCATTTCATCATGTATAAAGTTTGGAGAGGATAAAACGAAACAAAGGGAGAGACGACACAGTTAATGGGGATTTAGGTGAACAAGTCAGGGAACAAGTCAGGGAACAAGTCAGGGAACACTTTCAACACTAAACTATACAAAGAGAAAGCAGTAGAACACTTTCACTTACCAGAGCTTTCATCATCATCATCATCATCATCATCATCCTCCTCTCTGGTTGTGACAGCATCATGATTCTCCACCAGCAACAAACCTGAGTAGTGCTCCTCCTCACAAAGTGAATGGATTCATTATTGTGAACAGAACATAATCAGGTTTAAATCAATGTAAATCCAGAGATGAATTTAGTTACAGACACAACTTTGTAGGAGTTTGTTCAATGTTCATATTCCATAACCCTTTATAGAATGGAGCGTAATATATTTGACCTCATTCTGAAATTTGAAACATCCCTCCATCCATCCAGTCGTAATGAATGGGTGATTCGTATTTATGTTGTTCACAGAGATAATTCAAAATAACTCTATTATGATCTCATGTCATCTAAAACAAGAGAAGAATTTGAATTTAACATTTAATCCACACTGTCTGCAAACCACATGCCACCACCTGCTTCTCTGTCAAACTAACAATTCACAATTCTGCATCAATCATAAGACAAATCAACAAACTGGTCAAACCAATGTGACGATACTAACCATCATGTAATTGCCTGTAGGAAACATCCAATGGTCTGTGGTCAGAGTGGGAATTCATGTTGTATCAGAGAAAGGGATGTATCACAACTACGCTCTTTTGGAAATGGTCTGAATCCTGTGTAACTCACAAACTAACGATCACGATCTTTGGTGTTGGTGTTTGCTCGTCGCCCCAAATCCCTGGATAAATTCAATAGAAAGCAAACGTCTCCCATGAGGCAACGGGTCGCAGCAGAATCCCCTCCCACTGCCACCACATCCCGTCCTCTCTTTGAACAAGGGGAAGAATCAAAGAATACGTCGAATTACGGCGATGCTCAAATGATCAAAATCTCGGAGCATGTGATGAGCACAGGACAAGAGAGTTGGGCAAAGAAAGCACAGTAACTTTCATTTTTCTGCCCCTGAAGTCCTTCGTATGCAAATGTGCTCCGGCGTTGCTCGTGTCTCTGGCTTGCGTGGGAGTTCGAAGCTAACTCTGATTCCCTCAGCAGCTGGTGGTTTGCAGAGATAGAGAGAAGGTGGAGAAACTTTGCTCAGAAAGACTCAAAGACTGTGTGTGTGTGTGTGTGTGTGTGTGTGTGTGTGTGTGTGTGTGTGTGTGTGTGTGTGTGTGTGTGTGTGTGTGTGTGTGTGTGTGTGTGTGTGTGTGTGTGTGAGATCTCCAGTGAACAATACAGTGTTGTTTTCGTGCATATATCCTTTTAACATCACAACCCCTATTCTTCTGAAATTAGCCGCCACCAAAGCAGGGATTTCTTGACGGGGCTTTATCAGCAGTTTCACTCCATTCTCCTCTCGCTTGTTTCTTACAAGCCGATGTGGATTATGCGATTTTGCTTATCGTGTTCCAACATGGCTGCTGCCGAGTAATAACAATTGCTCTTCCACTGTTTCCCTAACATCAGGCTCCTTGTTAAAGACTCTTGAGAGGAGCCCTGTGTTCTGTACGTGACACTTATCTCAGGCATTCACAGTTCATCGTGGAGTGTGGGGGGGGGAGAGCTTAAGCTTCCAGGAGTGGCACCGCTGAGCGATGATGATTTTATTTCATACCAACATCCTTTTGGAAGTTTGGGGGCATTTGTTTTGGAGGAGCGGAATTCTTCAGCATCGCTTTGACCTCAGTTTGAAAAGGTAAAACACTGACGCTGTTTCTTTTCCCTGTGCAAACATACATACGTACAGTTTACCAAGGTTCTATATTACAGAAACATAGACGGGTCAGCATCAGTTGCACTTGCAGTAAAATATTAAAAAGATGAGAGATCATTTACTTTGGCTGCTCACTGGAAAAAGGATAAAACCTATAACTGGGGAAATAACGGTGAATCAATATACAGTAAAATTAAAGCTCATTAGTGAATATTAATGTACCTGTTTCGTTTATGTACAATTTTATGAAGAGATTTTATTGTTGCAACTGACCCAACCCCGGTAATTACATGTATTATTTAAATATATATGTAAACCCAGGATCTTTCTATCTTTCCTCGTGGGACTTACTTCTTAATATGAACAATGATTTGATTTAAAAGACCAGGAATCTCTTTATTTTACTCCTAATTTAAAGCCTCCCTTTCACACCTCCACATTGTCTCAGTGTGTAGTAAATGCAAATATCCCGAATCATCCTTTCATCTTCTCACGTCTCGATTTGCTCGCTTCCATCTTCCTGGCACAGTGAATGCAGCATCGCAGAGGTTTCGTGAGAAAAAAACAAAAATCCAGATTAGGCGTGAAAAAAGAGAGGAGGGAGAAGCTCTAATCTGCACATTGACGTCACCCTGGACGGGCTGTCGCTGTGCAGATGGGAGGACGGGAGGATTGTGTGGGCTATGCATCTTATGACAGCAGATTATTTTCTTTTATGCACGCCGACGTCCTACACACGAGCCACAGAGGGACTTCCTTCCCCTCGGGGCAGCGTTTCTCTGCGTTTTTCCACAGAAGAAAAAAAAAAATCATCAAGACATCAATCTCCAGTCAGGAGGAGCAGGTCCTGGGGAAGTTTCGCAGACGGATGTGATAGGACAAGTCCCCGTGTTCCTCCTTTTAACATCTGTCATTCACGATAACATTTATCTGCAAACCTTTTTGATCCGCCGCAAAACTTCAGAGAATTAATCTCCTGAACACATGACATGAATTATACAATGATGGAGACCACTGTTGCATATGGATCACAGCCTCTCCTTTGATATCGTTGCTCTACTTCACTGTTTTTTTTTTCTCGAGATGAAGCTTAATATTGCGAGGTTGCGTCATCTTTTTCGGGCGAGTGCGATCTACTTTTAGCCGCTCGCTCCTTCCTCGGGATTTATTTATTCTTGTGGCATCGAGTACAGATGATTGAAGTTAATCCATACCTTATAACTCCGTCAGGATTCATTCAACTCTGGAAGTGGTTGTTTCTTTTGTCTGAAACTGGTCTGTTACGGTTTAATAACGTTATCCAAGTATGGATTTTTAAAGCTGTTTACAGTTACAAACACTGATGCTTAACCTTTACATAGCAGAGTCAACACTCGTCGTTCAGGGTTATCTGCCATTTGTTTGTTTTCCTTTCTTCCCCGGGGACCGTGATAGCTGGTTAAACTACAGCGAACACTTAATTCTCCGTGATATGTCTCTTAAAGGTTGTTTCCTCTCAGCTTAGGAAAGCTTATTAAGTGAAATGTGCAGAAAGCGTTGGTAAACCCTTCGGGCCTTTGCTTTAGTGCGACGGCAGGTACGGGGGAACGAGCTCTTGTGCTCCTCTTTTATGTTCAGCCATAACTATCCGCCGGTACGAGTCCTACAGTGTGTTGCTCCGTCAAAACACTTTACATAAAATGTTACCGTGCACGTTCCCGTGGCAGGGCACAGATATAGAAACCAGCTGCTGCGTCTCTTGCGAAGGTTTTTTTATTTTTCGCGGGCCTGATGAATCGTGAACCTCCGGACGTGTCACATTACTGTCGGAGCTCTGTCGTCATCGCTCATCACGTTGTTCGGTGGAACAAAAGGGAAACAATGCAGAGAGACAACCGTGTCACTAAATATCACGTGTGGTGTGTTATCCAAGTCTAATAAGGTGTTTCTGTTCTTGAGAGGAAGTGCAGCTTGGGGGCATTTTAGCAGTTCCATCTCCTTTCATTTATCGTAAATAAATACTTTTTCAATTATTCAGTAATCATCTTCTAATGCTTTATCTGACAGGTGCCCGGCTTTCTCGTAACAACACACGGGGCCTCCTGCGGATGTTAATAATTTCTAAATCATAGAATTGGATTCAGTCTGGCTCATTTTACCACAAGCTATTATTTCATGATGATTCATACTCCTCCGTTATTCGAGCCATAGAACTGACCTTCATGCGTCTCATTCCCATGCGGTCGGAAGGTGTTTAACTCCAAAGTAATAAGGGAACTCTCTCCGAGTGAAGTTATTGTATCTGAAACAAAGTTCTTAATACTCACTAGTCTCTTCCACCAATCTGCCGTACACACGTCTGTTAAATGACTTTCTATTTTGCTTTACTGTTGCTGTTCTTTCCAAAAATATTTACAGCCGCTCCTGATGACACTGTCACCTTCTCATGAGCTGAACTGAGTAAAGTCTGCTGCACACTGGAGGATAATCAGGATGATTTTAGACCTGATTTGTTCCCGACTGGAGGTCACTCTGTGCCGATTAGTGTGAAGGGGTTTACAAAATAATCTTAATGCTACCGATTGAGAAGGAGCCTCCTGATGTCGAATCGTAAATATCAGCTGTCTGCAGTTTGGTTTTTGAATGTTTTCCACACTCCTGCTCAGAAGGTGGCGCTAATTCTCTAGAAGTTGTTTACCAGCCACCATAAAAAAACAAATAAGTAGTTCAGTATTGATTTGTGTGCGTGTGTGTGTGTGTGTGTGTGCGTGTGTGTAACTAAATAACTCAACAATGCATGGACAGAGTTTCACCGAATGTTGTGGGAGTACATCTTGGGAGGGGATCTCCAGAGGATTAACTTTTGGAGGTGATTGGTCAAAGTTAAAGTCAACAAAAATATGGTCCATAAAAACATGTTTTTTCATCATATGTAAAGTTACATCAAGAAAAAAAATCTGAAAATTACATAGAAACGACCAAAAGATTATATTGGTTGAACAATATTTTATGAAAGGATAATAACGTCCTACGTTGTTCAACATGAAAGAGTGAGCACTGCCTGATTGGACTTTATATATAGCACGCACAAGGACTTTGAAATTATATAGTTGGCAATAAAATCAAAAAGAAATCCTCCAGAGAGTGAAGTCCTGCTGGGTTTGTCTTTTCCTGTGGAGCAAAGTGTTGTGAATTATATAATCTCGTTTCCCATGTGCTGCTTGTCCCCAGACAACGTGTGGCAAAGTCCAACAGCCCGAGAAAACTCATTTGTAGCTACTGTGCATTAGTGGAGCTGTCGCTAGGTCTGAATCCTCCACGTCCAGACTGTGATGAAAGTGATGAATACGAGGTGGGAATAGGGGACTGGAAAAAAAAATCCTTGGCTCTGACGTAGCAGAGTAAAGTCAGCCCTCGGCCATGGATCAAGTCTGTGCTAAAACACCCCCACTGGATTGTGCTTAATCAGACTTGGAGAGCAGCATGGGGAACTGATGGTAATGGCGAACGGTAGTAGGAGGAAAACAGCCTGGAGAGTTGTGCACTTTAAGTGTGTAATAAGTAGATTGGCATACTGGGAATGGACTAAAAACTAAACTCGTGACTAAGCCGAGGTTGCTGCTGACAGATAAATAAATGCTCCGGACGCTGATTGTGATTTGCCGAGGGTCTGCAGCGTGTTCTTCTACATCCTGTGTATGAGGATGTCCCACTCCGACGTGTTCCTGACTGCTACAAATCAAGCTTTGTTTTTTAGTTTTTTTTTACAGATACAGCCTGATTTGCTTTGTGCATGAGGAAACTACACAGCTAAACAAATGGATGAGAATTTTGCATCACTTGATATACACAGCGTACGACAACAAGCGAATGTGGAAACAGTCCAAAATCAATTCATATTTATTATTGAACAAGCTTTGCAGGTGAAAGGTCCCACTTACAGTCGAGGATTCCTTTTGAACCTCAGTAATTTTTGTTCATGCAGGGGAAGGAAAAGAAGCTTTTTTTCAAACCTTCCTGCCTCAGACTCTCAACTCCATCTTTCAATGGATGTTACATAAAACACCACAGGGAACTCTGCTGTGTAGGTATACTTAAGCTGTGCAGCTGTGCTACATACCAGGGTGAAAAAAAGACAAACCTTAGGAACTGAGTGTATATTTAACTATACTGGCAGATTCTTGAATATTATTAATATAAAGAAAACCTGGTATGGGATTGTGGAAATGATTGGATCCTAATAGATGGAGTCGGTTCTGAACAAAGACTGGGAATAAAGATGGATGATGTCTTTCCATTTCCCCCCCATTGTACAAAACGAAGCCAAAAAGTCCCAGATATGGGCGACGCCATCTTATGCGTTCACGACCAATCGGGAATCAGTCTCAGCTGTCAATCATTACACTTTTATAGCATCAGATAACAAACAAAAAACAAACTCATAAGAAAAAGACAAATAACACGTGGACATACTGAAATGACAGAAACCATATTTGAGAAAAACTAAATGTCTGCTTTAACCTTTTGCTTTGATCCATGTCCCATCTGCTAACACGGAGGAGGCCTATACTATGACCTATACTGCAGCTCGCACCAGGGGGCAGCGGTCATGTCGTCCAATTTGACCTTTCTCAACAATTCCAATTATGTCCATTTCACCAATTTAGCTCCGGCTCCTGGCCCCTAAGGTTAATGCTCCCTTCACTTTGTTCAACTCTGTATTTATGTGGTTCACTTGTATTTCTTTAAGTGTTGGTTGTGCAGTGGCGAAGGTGAACTGAGTGGCTTCCCCGTCAGTTCAGCTGCTCAGCCTCCTCGTGTGGGCTGACGCCTCCACAGGAAGTCGAATGTACGAGGACGCTCACGTTAGTGGTCGTCACAGCTGAATGAACATCAGGCTGCAGGATAGTGAGACCTCCATCATGTCCTAACACGAGGACAGGAAACGCCAGTGGTTGGATGCAGATTGTGGATTAAATATTATATCATCAGTGCTGTTTGTAATTTTATCTTTTAGATGTTTTCTCTTCAACAATTTTGCACAGAGATGAAAAAAAAAGAGGTTAAATTTTCAGTGCACTTCAGCTTCATCAGAATTCAGTGAAACGTCCTTGATATCAGATGCTGGACATCTGATGCCTCAACAGCAAAACAGATGTTATGTAATTAAAAAATAATTAAATAATGATCAAAACAAAGAGGGCAGTGTTCTACATATTGTAGCAGCCGGGCACAAGTTAATGGGAGATTATTATTATTAGTGTGACACTGTCGGTTGGAAGCAGGGGAGGAAGATCATTAGGGTTTATATTTGTACAATATCATATCATATATATTGCGATAACATATACAAAATAAACATAATTTGCAGTCTATACAGAAGTCGTTGGTCTGTATCTTTCATTTTGTGATAATTAACAAAATAATGTAAGTCGGCACATCTGCAGACATTTGAAAAAAACGTTTCAGTTCAGTATTATTCTTACCATTATTTTCTTATTATTCTTATTATTAGTATTGTGCATTTTTTATATAATAAAACATTATTAATCCAGAATATAAAATAAGAATTACATATTGGTACCCGACTCTCGAGATCTCAATATCGCCTCTGGGCCATTGAAAACCCGTTTCCGCTGACCACCACAATACAATATGTAAATCATCTCCTTCTGCCACGATCGCTTCTATGAGATGGGGAGATGACTTTTTTTTTTTCTTTCTGGAATTAGACTCTTAGAATTAAATGGTATTGTGAAGTAGACATCTGTCACCCTCCAGAGACGGACGTACGTCTCATCCCCTCTATCCGTCCTCTCCATCCCATTCAGCCACTCTCCTGGTGGGACCGTACGTGGCTGCTATCAGTTGTTTCAGGATATTAATCTCAGAATAAAGAGTAAAAGGAATCGTGCCAGTTGCAGGGGCCGGACTATTCATAATTCCTGCTCTTTACCATTTCATCTGAGGCAACACACTGGTTAATATTAATCCTATTGTTTAAGCTCCACCCATGAGGAAAGGCATCAGCTGATGAAAGGATTATACCCACTGAGCCAGAAAAAGATCTGGCTGAAACAACACGTCCATTCTTGTGTTCATGATCGTGCACTTGCGGGACAGGAAGTTAAAATAACCCTGAATGATAATGATACACACACTGGAGATGTAAACAACACCTGCTCAGATTAAATCCACATTCTGCCTCCGTTTAAAATCTCAAAGACGAACTGAAGCTGCAGTAAACACAGTCCCTGGTATAATCACGTATTGCAGGGACATGCAGGCCTATCACACTTAATCATGTAGTTGAAGGAGGCAAAGAAAGAAAGAAAAATGTGCATATGAAAGTATTTACTTGTTTGAAATAGAAGCAGTTTTAATTTCCAATCGTTATTTCCTGAGAAATTGACAGAAATGTCCAAAAATGATTGCAGTGTAAAGGAAAGCCGGGAAAAAATAAATAAATTCCGGGTCCAATACTTTCACCAGATCTGCAACAACATGTAACGGCTTCTTCCTCGGCCCATTCCCCAGCCCTCCACCAAGTTGGGCACGAATTAGCTTTAGTGCTTTTTGTGTAATCCTGCTGACAAATGCACAAACAAAGCAACAGACAGCGGTGGAAACTCTTCAGTGGAAGTAATGAGTTCACGAGTCAAACTGTTATTCTTCTGTTAATTTCAGTTCCTTCTTAATGGCTTTTTATAATTCATTTAAGTGCAAAGTCCCCAAAGGCTATGATGGGAGGCAGAGGAGAATTATAATGAGCAGCTTCAGTTACACGCATGTGACTCCGGGGTCTGTCACAGTTGATCCTGTGAAGTTTCTATCAACCTTTAACATTGAAGATAATTCAATTTCTTTACAACAAATTTCTTCCTGCAACTAGTTACTGCCAAAATGTTTACAGTGTGAACACGGTGGCCCTGAAGTGCAAATCACAAGAGCAAATCTCAAAACACAACAGCAAAGAAGAACAAAAGAGCAAATAAGAAAACAAGAAAACTGAAAACACACAAAAAAACAAAAAAAAACAACGGCAAATCAGAAAACACAACAGCAAAGAAGAACAAAAGGGCAAATCAGAAAACCACAGTTAAGAAAACACACAAAAAACTAAAACACAACAACAAAGTCTAGACCAAAACGGCAAATATGAAAACACAACGGCAAAGAACAACAGAAGGGTAAATAACACAACAACAAAACCGAAAAAACACAATCACAAATAAGAAACCCACAACCAACCATCACGTGGAGTGCACACATCCAATCAGAGACAAGCCTTGTCAAGAGAAAGTACCAACCTCCTCCATTAGAAGTTATTACTATCGTGATTTCGATTTTATTGTTGCATTTTGTGACTTGCACTTCGAGGCCACAGTAATAACGTGATGTCAACTTGTGTCTGTCATTCCTAAAAAGCCCAGAGAAGGTCGATATGACAGCAGAGGGTGTCGGAGTGTAAGTACAGGGGGAGCAGGAGCGATAAGCGCTGGAAGGGGCAGGATTACAACATGTGACCGGGCGTTCACGGCCCAGTGAAGAGGGTTAAATCCTACAGTAGATTAAAAAACTGAGAGGTTGTCAAGGACATAAAGTGAAGAGATGGGGGAAAAAAAATAATAAGTGGGTGTAATTATGAGGAGAGCAGTGAAGGCTGTGACTTCATCTCCACTCCTCCACGTTCTCATAAAACAAAACGAGCTTTGTGAGTTTCTTCGTACACGACAAGGTTCCTCTAAAAGGCCACTTCTGCAAAAGTAATCTTGCGTCAAGGTTAATGAGTGTTTGTTTCATCGCCGTGCGGAACCCACTGATGTTTTCTGTCCTAGCAGGAGAAAATATTTGATAAAATAACAGTGTCATATGTTTTTTAATTGTTTAATTAAATAGCAAATATTATGTGTGTAACCGTGTAAACGTGAAAAACTATAATTTATACCGCTCGCACTACAATTGCACATTTAGAGTATCTGCATATTTACTTTTTTAAAATGAGAATTCCTATTCGATTAATTTATTCATCACATTGAAACAGTAAAAGCAAATAGCTGGAGAGCTAATCTAATGTACATTAGCAAATGGAACAGAGCATCACTTTGAACATAGAGAGTGTACTCCAGACTGCTCCAGTGATATGATGTGTTCAGTGTTAAAGTGCCGCTGGTGTAAAGTGGGCTGTAACATCGGCCGAGCTCCAGAACTTCAGACTGAGTTTAGTCCCAAACAAAGTAGAAGGTGTGAAAAGACGCCTCGGATCCCGGTCACGACCAAAATGTGTTCAGATCAAAAGAGGTCGTCTCGGTATGGAGCAAACAACCACGGTTCGATTCGCTTGCAATCTGAAAGCACGGTTTTTGGATAGTTTGGATTTCTGACTATCATGATCGCTCGCAGTCTTTGCCTCCAACGATATGATGTTGGAATGACGAGTGCGTTCATTCAGCCCATTCAGATCTAATGTCAAAAACTTGGTGATGATATTAAAGCTGCAGCGAAAAGAAGCAAAATGAGCTGTTCAGTCATTTGTTTTTTTCTCCATTCAAATGGAAAGCCGACAAATAATTGATTTCACCGTCAATGTCAGGCCGACGCCCGTCTACAAACCAATCAATGTCAAGAACAGGTCGATGCAGCGCACGGAGGAGATGATGACTGGACGCTCCCTCAATTCCAAAACTATGTGGATCAAAAAGTAAACGACACACAAAGTCTCTGAGGTGTGAAAACGTCCTGAAGTGTGCGCGTCATTAATGGTCAGTTATCATCCCAACGAAACAGGCTCTGTCCCTCTCTCTGAGCCGACTGTGCTGAAGCAGCCGTCACACATTCATTACATGTGAACAGAACATTATAATGACAACAATTACCACAAATACTGGGGTCGGATTTATTATGGAAAATAAGCTTAGGGCGTAATTGTTCATGACATTTCTCATGCCTCTTCACAAAAGGGGTTTGGGGGGAATGAGACGCCTCAGTCGCAGAGGAACTAAACTCAAAGCAGAAGCATCAGAGCCGATTTAACAAACAAGCTTTTGTTCATTTCTTTTTTTACAAAAGATTATTATTTGGAAGACTGAATAAGAATAAGTTTGGTATATTTCATGTCTTTATGTGTACGATGCCATTTCTGCAGTTTGCATTGGAGAAAAATAGTTTTTATTCAATATTCTTAATGTTCCCATTTCCTCTTGACTGTCAGCGTTGGTTTATTTTACCCACAATGACTAAGGATCCCTAAAATAACCAGGCACTTACTTTAACTCAATACTTGATCTCTCCTCAGCAATGAGCAAGTCATTTTTATTCTTAAACCTCCTCAAACCTCATCTAGTAACAGTACTGCAAGAATGTTGAGTCATTTCGTGACAGTGGTTCGTCACAATTTTGGAAAGCACTGATATAAAAATTGAGGGAACAACAACATATTTGTCATTATGTTTGGAGGAGGACCTCTTGATTGGAATAGATGCCACACACACAGACTGATTTTCTCTTTTGTGTTATTTTGTGCTCAAGAAAAAAGTGTTGGGTTGTTGATCCACATCCATTGATGCTCAACGTTAGATACGTACATGGAAACGGACAGAGCCTCCTCTTAGTAATCTGCGTTCATTTTGTCTGCATCCTCTGAAAACGTACGGATATGGACAGAAATGGAGCAGGGCAGGGAGAAATCCTGGTGGGGCAGTGTAGCCAATGGTTCAACTGGGATTACCATAAGACACGAGGAAGGAATTTCATCAATGGCTGAACGTTTTGAGGAGAGACTTAAAGATTTGTTGGGGAACTTCTGGTTTCTATGTGATGTTACTTCATCCCGGTCAAAGGGACCAAGATCAGCACTGGTATTCATTTATAATACTTAACCATTAACCGTGACCTTTCAGGTTTATTGTCATTTCCGGACATGCTTGACATACGCTCAGGGAAACGTCCCAGTATGACCAAGGACCAGTCCGACCATCAAAGTGATGTGATTACCAAGCACTGGTTTTAGATCAATACTTTGGGTGTAAGGAGCGGGCCAGAGAAACTGAGGTCATAACTGTTTCATTCCTCGAGTCACGCTGCAGAATGTAGCTGGATGTTTATAAGTGTTGATCTATTGCATGCAGAGGTTGTAATGTGTCCAACACTAGTAAAAACTGTTTTGTTTGTTTCATGGTTAGTCAGATTTTGTTTAATCATGCAAAAACTTTTGGATGGAACACAACGCAGTTCGGGTAAAGTTGAGTATGAGTCAAAGTATGCAAATCAGATCCAGAATCTTTCTATAACAATATAAAACAGCATTTGTACTGTTTTCCCAGGGAGTAATTTCTGGATCTCGAAGATAAAAATCAGACAGAGTCGGGGAACTGAAGTCTTGTGTGTGCAACTTTGTGACTTGATTGAATTTCAGGGGACTATTGGGCCTTGGTGGATGTTTGCGTTCTACTGATTGCTACGCTAGTTTTCACTTTATATGCTTTGTTTATTACTTTAGTTTCAACCTAAACACTTTGTTAAAGAACCTGCCAACATCTGGAAAATGTGTGGCTGTCTCACAACCCTGAGGCTTCTACTGTTCTCTGTTAAGAATCATTTGATCTGTTCCATTTTCCCTCTCTATTGTCTCAAGATGAAATACTGGATACACGGCAGTAATTTGAATGTTCTTCTTTATATCTGACTTGACCTTTTCGTGCTTCATAATCCCATTGAGTTCATGTTGCCTGACCTGATGGGTGGGTCTATAACACTGGATAAGGACGTGGCTAAGAGACTCCATCTGTGTCAGTTGAAGGATAACGGCAGAGAGCTCATTTGAAATTAACCTTGTTTGTGTTAGAGGTAAGGGAGGGTGGGGTGGGGGGTGGGTGGGGGGGGTGAGCATGCAGTGCCCAGTTTGGAAAATTGTGTCCCTCTGCACAACAGGGGGACAGAACATTGTGTGGCCACAGACGGAAGGAGAAAGCAGAGTGTGTTATCCCCCGTGAAGAGCAGGCCACGCTCACAGGGCCTGCAGCTCTCGGAGATGAGCAAGTCATCTATCAAACAGGCGCATCAGCTGCAGGAACACTGGGCCTGTCATCGGGGGTGCACCTCGGCCTTTCGTGTAATTAGCGAAGTGTGCCTCCTTCCTTTTTTGCAAAAAATGGTGGGATGAAATTTAATCAACCTGCGTGATGATGCATTCTGTTGAATCTACCATCGCCAGCAATTTGCCTGGATTCACTTTTGAATTATTTCAGTTTTCAGAAATGGAGTTTCCCCCAATTGCTAATTCCCAGTCGAGTGTTTTATCTTTGATATTTCAGCCTCACTAAACTGATTCTCTGGTTGATGTTTCCTCTTTGGTAGATTCCTCCACTACGATGTGTTCGAGCCGTGACTCAGAGGGAAAAGTCTTTTAGTTTAATTAGACGCTGCCTTGATAAATTAGATGCAAATTCTTTGACACACCGTGGGCACATGGGCACAGTACAGTTTCATCTCTCATGTTCCGTAATCTCCTCCTTCATCTGGCTCCATCTGCACCGGTGGCGTCACACACACTTTGTGCAGGGACCTTTTGATGGGAGTGTTTCGGTTGAAACTGTTTCTCAGCTAATCTGCTCACAACAAGGTCTGTGACGTGTCTTCGTTTATATATGTAGATTTTCATGGTGGAAGTTGATTGTGGTTGTGAGGCCATGAACACAAAACATCCACAGAGCTCCTGTGTTGGTGATGTCAGAACGGAAAACTGTAAATCTGTAAATGTCGGCGAAGACAGAAGACATCAACAAAATATCCTCCGTTCGCTGTTCACAGTTGAGACTCAAAGTTTTCGTTTATCAACCACGGAAAATGAAAATCAACCAGAAACTGATTTTCTGTGTCTGAACTTGTTCGCTCCATTTCTTTATCAGTGGGACACAAACACACAAACAGAGCAGTCAGAGCGCCGTGTGTGTGTGTGTGTGTACTTGTACTTAAATCTTTGTGAGGACAAATTCCAGAATGGGGACATTTTGGGGAAAGTGAGGACATTTTTGTCCGTCCTCACTTTTCAACAGGCCGTTAAAGGGTTTCCCAGAAAGCACGGGGACATTGACTCAATGTTAAAATTCCATCAGTCTCATCATTTAATGTTCAAAGCTATATAGCATTGAATCAATGTTGGTAATTATTTGCTTTTTCAACGTTTACATTTTTTTGCTTTGCTGCATCCATCTAATCCATTCAATAGTTTATGGCAACATATTTGAGCACACGGGCAAATGATGCTCCTCATGAAATGAGACTTGCTTCGAGGGTTAGGATTATAAATTCAGTTGAGGTGATGGTAGGGTTAGATTTAGGCATTTGGTTGTGATGGTTAAGGTTCGGCTACGGGACTGGGGAATAATGCATTACGCCAATAAGTGTCCAAACTAAAATAGAAGTACAGGAATGTGTGTGTGCGCCCATGTTGAATCGCACACGATGTATGTGGGAGGTGCAGACGTGAAACTAAATTAATTTAGATTTCAATTTAATGCTGCTGCCATGGAGATTAATAATCATTTTATAATTAATGGGAAAATTGCTCTATGATTGCTCCGGTCCTCATTGATATCATATCTATCTGCACAACCCAATGTTAGTATTAATACATCGAGTTAGTGTTGGCACGTAGGGATCATATTAGTGTGGTTAGTAGTATTATTATATTCAAACTTGATAAGATCTTTATTGTGAATTCTTTTGACTATGATAATAATTTCTTGAAAATCTTATATGGCTGGACGGCCTTACGTTGCATTTAACTTTTTGAAAGCAAATCCTTTAGCTTCTCCGAGCGAAGCAGCCGTCATCTGCCAGTGAAACCTGTGTGATCCAGGCTGCTCAGCTGCCCACACTCACGCTCCCTTCCTTCTCTGCGTTGATAAAAAAATCAATGTGGTTTAATTTGTACTTTCTCTTGATCCACGTTCTTCCACCTGCTCTGGATTCCTCTGGACGTGCGCGCTGCCTCGCTCTCACATCAGCGGCTGCAGTTGTCACACAGCCAGACTTTGGGCGAGCCCTGTGGTCACGGTGAGTTATCCTTATCAAGTAAGCAGAAATAATTAGTCCGTACCCAGTGCTCTTTCATCTGAGCCTCTTCTGAAGCTGCTCACACGGCTCACTCAGCGTGATGCAAGCTACAAAGTGGTTAATTTACTGTAAGGAGTCCATACTGAATTGGCAGCGTTGAAGCGATCATGATTAATGGCTTTATTAAGAAGAACAGAATGTATTATTGATTTAGTTTCTACTATTATTATTGTTATCGTTGCAATTATAACATTTCTACTACGCTCCTCATCTGAAAATGTGGAATTAGTATCATTATTTGAAATTGGTTATTGGTATTATCGACCAGACGGTTTAAAAACCAGTTGTTGCTGTTGTTGTGAACGTAGGAATCCGTGTGTCCCTGTGCTGACAACACAGTCAGAGCCTGTAAAACTGTAATCTCATATAAATTCCATGTTCCAAGGGCTGTGCCCAGACAACACTGTGATGTATGAAGTCACTGGCAGAGAAAAGGGCAGGTGACGGAGCTGCAGCCTGTTTTATATTCAGGAGGCTCGGCTTCAGACTGACCTGAGTGAGTAGTAAACGCCCTTGCAGTTCAGTCACTGAGGGGACAATATACAATGAAAACAGTCCGTCCTTAGAGTAATGTCGGAATTATCTGATGTTTTATTAACTGAACACTTCCTCTAATACGTGCATGTATTAGACTTTGCCAGGCAGCAGCGTTTACCACAGTATTGACTTGGATGTGACGTGAACTGTTTGGAATCCAGATTTTTGTCATTTAAGTGGTTTTTCCCTGTGGCTTTATTAATTGGTTTTTCACTGACCTTGGCAGGACCTCGCTGCCTTAGAACAGGCGATGCCTCATTGAATGCCATCCACGTCAATGTGGTCGCACTATTGAAAGGAAAACCGCGATGCCAGTGGTGTTATCTAGAGAAAAAAGAGCAGGTCTAGCATTCAGCCTCCTTTTGAAATCAGCGCACGTTCTTGATGTTGGATATTCTTTAGGAAAATTGCATAAGGGAGAAGAACAAGTGTTACTTGGAATGATGTGCTCTGAGTACAGGGAACACTCTGGTCTCCAGCCAAAGCTCTCTCCTGCTTTGGCTTCGTGTCACTGGAAAATGCCCCCCACCCCTCCCTAAAAAGCTCCTCCATCACCAGATGTATTTCTGCTTTGAGCAGCACCCAGACAAAACCAAGCTCTTGCCAAGTGCTCTGCGGCTAAGAGTCAGCAATAGGTAATCAATAGAGATTCACAGGAGAACTTTTCCCAGGCGTCGGTGCGGGACATCACCGCTGTCACTCGACTGTACAAATGGCCGGAGAGACTTGGGCTGCTCTCTCAGGTTCGTTAACGAGTATAAGAGCAGCATGAATTTCCCTGCGTAGCTCAATGAGGCGAGTTCTTGATGTACTTCTCCTCAGGGCCACATTGGAAATAATTCACACTGCTTTATTATGTTTTCCTTGTTGTTGTGCTGTTCTGTGTTTGTTCTCTAATTATATACTTACGAGGTCTTTCATAAACTGGTCGTAGGCTGAATCATGTGGCAGGGGTGGGGGGGGGCAGCTTGACAACAATATATTATGAGCTCGGATGAGTTATGTTGCTACTCGTGTGTGAGTGATCGTCGGAAAACATGTCGCGGGTCTGTTTGCCGGGGGCGGATACGACCATCGGTGGGGGGGGTGAAATAAGGTCTCGACGCAGCTATATACGCCGTGAATTGATTAAATGGTTGATTAAACACTAGGTGGTGGAGTCTGGCAGCCTAATTTAAAAACATATGCAAATGAACTTGTTTCGTAGATTATTGCCTCATGTGCATCCTTTCTCACACACACACACACACACACACACACACACACACACACACGCAATCTTCCCAATGCATATTCATACACACAAACTCTGAGTATGCATGAACCATATAGTTTATAAACATCCCCACACGCACATACACAAACAAAATCGGTTTAATTCCAGGGCACAGCTACGTATCCACACACAGCGAACATGTGCAAATTCCTTTTTTATTATTCTACAACATACCTGACGAGGGATAAAACGTCTTCATTAGAGTTCTATACAAAACATCACGTATCTATATGGATCCCCAAGGTTCTATATCATCGACCAAAGACCAATCTGTTTAGTAAAGGTTCCATAAAAAAAGAATTCTGTAAGATAATAAAATGTTGCTAAACTCATTACAATTTTATTTGTTTTTATTGTTATCGAAATAAACACATACGGGCAATAAAATGAATGTCTTGTTTCAGACAACAAAATAAATTGCAATAAACTACATATGATATATATACAGTATGAATATGTGTATGTAGAGGGTAGATAAATGTGTCTATAGATGGATGGATGGGTGTTTAAATGATGATTCAGTGCTGTGTTTGTCTGCAAAGTGGAGGAGGCCACAGAAAAGTGTCATTAATACTGGAAAGCTCCCAATCGGCAGGTTGTGTACGGTCAATATGTCTGATCAATATAAATATGACATGGCTGATCGGTGGCTCAGTGTTGTTGACCACAAAGTGGGACACAGGAAAGTTGCCTCCCATTTATCTGCTAACTTTTCATTGACGTAAATGGCTGGTCCAAGGTCTGCAAGTCTTATTTATTGTGGATCACACAAAACTTTAATGCACCACTTGACTCCAGTGCCAGTCACGAACTTGTAAGTATTTTGACAACACGGAGTCGGTAACTGTGGAGCAATTTTTCAAAGTCTAACAGATTTTTATAAGTAAATGTAATATTTATTGATAAATACTATTTTTTTTCCCATCAGCGTTTAAGTGTCAAGTCTCGTTAATCTACATTCACTCTACCCTGGCTTATTGTAAACTAATGATAACTTCTATCAGCTGTTAGTTGAACTAGCTACTGTAGCTATTGATTTTAGTTTACCTAACGTTAACCTACTGTCAATTCTCAACAACATAACTTCGTTAGCTTGGTGAAATGACACGTTGTTACACGAATATTAATCCACACAGAACTACAAAAATCTTTTCTATGTTTGTTAAAGGAAATTTCACTGTTAGTCAAATACAGTTTTGACTCAATGGACTCCAATTGGATTTCTTACTTTAAAAAAACGTTGTATAACTTGAACGCTCTGCAGCTAAAATTAATAAACCATTACTTTTTTACTCTTTGGAATATTGTAGTAGAAGTTTTCTCTCAAAAATGAAAGATTCCAGTATTTAGATTTTAGTTTTTTATGATTCTATTCACAACATTTGATTTCATGAGGTCACTTTCCCTCTTTTACATAATTAAACTTGCTTAGATTTTGTATTTCTCTGTTAACCAATAACAATTCTGATTCTCACAAAACATAGAGGCAAGATATCTAGATTTCCTTTCAGTGCTTTATGACGCTGGAGCAGCAAAGTGGCAGAAAATAAGCGGCTACAGTTTCTCTGTTGTCACACGTATCAATCTCCATCGAGTGATATATATATTTTACCCTGGTTACAGTTAAACCTGTAATTTATACTGGTTCTCTGCCAGTCAGGATACCACCACCACCACTCTCCTATTATAAATATAGTGGCCTATAGGAGTTCATTAATCATTCACAACCATCATCCCGATGCTGTGAATCGCCTCCTTCACTGTGAGAGCATCCATTAAGATGGATGGAGCCTCCGTCACAAGTGGAGAAATGGATAATGCCACCGGCTCTGCTCCAGGTGTATTTCCTGTTTGTCTGTAAATTACCTCAAACACAGGCAATATTTGTTTTTAATAGGAAATGGCAAGAAATTGGTTTCTGTATCTGTACTCGGATGGAACAGCCCATGAAATGCTCATTTGTTTTTGCTGGTTAATTTAATCCATGTTGCAAATATTCACTATTTAATTGTTTTTCAACATGTTGATGATTTTCCAAAAATATTTTAATCCCAACTGATTTTGAAATTGAACTTTCATATCATACATTTTGATCAATATATGCATGGGCTATTTTATTTTAATACTATTATGTGCTATTAATATAGCTGCTTATTTATATCATGTAGCCGAATGTTTATTATTATTATTATTATAGGATATTGTCTATTTTATTCTATTTAAATCCTATAACAATAATTACTTATTACAATTACCATTACAAAGTGTTTCACAATTAAAAACAAGAATGCAAAATATCATCGACAAGAAGCAAATTAGTACAAAGTCATTTGATTTCAAAGACAGCAGATAAATGAATGCATCATTTAAACTTAATGCCAAAACAAAAAGGATGAAGGAAACATAACAGCAAACACAATCAAGTAAAAGCCCAATTAAGTTCTGTAATGATAATTCTAATGATTCTAATGATAATTGGGTGCAGGGGTGAGCGGTCGCTCATGAACATAAAGTGCTGGTAATAGATGCACTGTGTGAATGCAAACTGTAGTGTAAAGCACTTTGAGTGGTCAACAAGACTAGAAAAGCTCTTTATAGATATAGATAGAATAATAATAAAAAAAGAGCAGTTCAGGGTTCTATTGATTGTTCCATCTGAAATAGTTCTATGCAGAACCTCACTGATGGATCCTACATATGAACCAATGAGCTTTGAGAACCTGTCAGGGTCCTGTAGCTCGGTCGAAGCTGTTTGAGGATCACAGTTTTCAGAGTTCACAGCGAGTCCACAGCCTCTGGCAGCGTTTCCCAACCTTCTCTCTGCCATGACACACTTTCTATGTTCGGCAGACGCCGGGGAACCCTGCTAACCCGTTATATGAATAAATACACGGCCTGCATATAGTGATGCTAACCTCGGGCGAAATAAAAGTTAGCATTCCCACGCAAAAATAAAGGGTTCATATTCGAACGATGAGATTTTAAAATGCTGAATGCTCAACAGGTCCTGTTGAAAAATGTAAAACAGAAGCAAAAGACCTGGGAATGAATAACAATTGGCCCCTTTTCAGTGAATCTTGTCCGACAATGACATGAAAGCAGTGAAACACTTTTTTAAAAGCTTTTCCGAGATTCATCAGAGGTAATTTGTGACATCGCCGTTGTCAGTCCTGTCTCATTATCTTAGTCTGGATCCCATTCTGCATGTTTGATTTCCATTACCCCTGCTTTTTAATGCTAAGTGCTCTGATTGGCTGTTTGTCAACGCCTGCTCTTCCCTTTTTCTTTCTCCTTCTCCTTCGCACCACCTGCTGTAATGAGCCACACAGCATCGCTCCTGCCGAGGATGTGTGGAGAGTCATTAGCTTTCATTATGTGGTCTTGAGCAATTGCATGCAAAGACAAGGAAATGTGATGAGCTCAGCTCCCCCGGTGCAGCTACACCAATAGGAAATCCTTTCATTTACTGAATCGATATGTTTCCCAGGCTGTGGTCGTCACATTCTGTCGTCTGCGTGTCGGCTTCGAGGAGGTGCAGCCTCGGTGGATAATGTTTCACCCTTGTTTTGATTTTTATGCTTTGATTAATTTGTTATTCCAGGTTATATTTTCAAAAGGTTTTAAATCAACATGGCCTCCCACAGTTTACATGAATGTTGATTTATTCTCACCTCTGGGCGGCTGTCACTCAATGTAATTATGGGTTTTTCATATTTTGTTGCCTTTCATAATTTCTTTTTTTCTTTTATATGTGTGATATGAAAACTTTGATGAAAATGTAATGACATCATTTGTAATTATTTTTATATTTTAACACATTTTAATTCAGGTTCTTTATATTTTTAGTTTATTTGTTCTCTTTTTATTTGTTGTTATTTTCATAACATGCTATATGGTTAAACTAGGGCCGGGTCATAGGGCCAGGAAATGTTTTCATGTCTTCATGTCTTCATATCAGTCTAAGTATCCCACTGAATGTGACATAACTATTTTTTAGAGGGAAGATTTGTTTTAAACTCTTAAATAAATCTGAAGCAGAACATTAAAACCAACAATGCATGATACCTATACATCAATAATACACCAAATTTTGCTGTATTTCTTGAGATGAAAGTTTTGGCTCTGCACAAAAACTTTGTAGAGGATGATTCCTCAAGCTTTGGGGCTGAGTGTGAATCCTTACCTCCTGATTAACCTTTTTTTTTTAAATAATACACTATATTTGATTTATTGAATCTTTGTCCACTTTCTTCTGCCGACGTCTTTAAAATTTGAACCCCATGCTTTTGCTTAGCCGGAGAGTATGTGTGGGGCCGGGATGGAGATGGATTTCTGTGAAATACAATGTTTAATGACTCATTATTGCGGTCAGCCACTGAAAATAGATGAGATAGACATTTTATCCTGATTAACGCGCCTAATGGGTTTGCCCATAAAACCAAACTGTACCTTCAGCGATGCGTGCTGAGCCTGTCTCCCCGTCATATTGCCAGGTCGATAATGCATACACTAATCCATCAAGATTGACAGTGATCATTAGAATAATAAGGAGAGCAGATATTTAATATGAACTCTCTCGGTGGCTGTTGCCAGTTGAATAAAATTGCCGGAGACAAGCGGGCAACCTTGACAGCAAGCAGCCAATAACTCGGTGAAATCCATCATTCATCCCCCAAAAGTTAATCCCCCCCCAAGATAAACTTTTTTTCATTTGCAAATCTTTTTTTTTTTTGTAACTCCCGCACAAACAAGGAGACACTATCTGAGGTTCCTGCCCTCTGTCTCCCAGCAGAGGCACCTGGGACTCCGTAATGCACCAGCCATAAACAATCTATATTTACTAAAACGCTATGAACCCAGTGCTGAAGGCATAAACATAATTTGTAATGCAAGCGGCGAGGATGAGGTGCGGGCTCGCTGCTGTGTGTCTAGTTTCCAGGTGTGAATGTTTGTTAGCAAATATGCGAGCGTGTGTGTGTGTGTGTGTGTGTGTGTGTGTGTGTGTGTGTGTGTGTGTGTGGTTCGGAGAGCTAACAAATGTTTATATATCTCCGAGCTAGTGTTACTTTGGAATCTTATTAAATATTAGTGCGGCGGTTTGTACGCTTGCAAATCTGCTGCAACTCTTAGAGCTCGATTTCTCAACGAAATTCTACATCCTGTGAATATTTATGTGATGAAGTGCGTGAAAAAAAAAATATACTTAATGAGTGAGAGCCTGCAGAGATTAAAGCGCCCGTGTTTTGGTTGTTTTGTCGGGCAGCCGTGGCTCCAGCGGTAGAGCGGGTTGTCCACTATAGTTGATGTCGGTGGTTTGATCCCTTGTTCATCCAGCCTGCATGCTGAAGTGCTCTTGGGCAAGACACTGAACCCTAAACTCAGAATACAGGCCTGTATGAACGTTTGCATGAATGTGACTTGTAGTTTAAAGCACTTTGAGTGAAGAAAAACTCTATAGAAATGTATTTTTACCATAACTTTTTATCGTATATTATTATATATCTGACGTACCACTTTGAGTAAGACATTGACGGACCACATTTTATTTTGTTGCTCTTATTTTTCATATGGAAACATTTGATTAATTATTAAAACCAGACCAAAATATCTGTTGGCCTGTACAATATTGGCTGACATGACCCTTTTACAACCTTTAATTTTACAGAATTAACAATGCAGAAAATATGTACATTAATTTTAACATTTTACATACTCATATAAAGTCTATATATTTACATGTACTTAATTTATAGTTATTCTAAAAATTGTAAAATATCAAGCCTCAATTACATTTCTTTGTCATGAGAGATTGATTTTTAAAAATACATGAATAAAATATATATATATAAAAAATGTATATCAGCTGCTATATCGGTATCTGAAAGGTTTTACTCCCTAACATCTATATGAGCATCAGCCTCAAAACACCCAAATGGAGCCGCCTCTATTCATAATTGCACTTGATACTTGGTAATGTGGATATTTTAGGAATGAATAACATCCATGGAAAGTAATTGTAGTCACTGTGGGAGAGGTGTGTTATTCTATGTTGGAGAGTTGGACTCCCTTTGCTGCTGACACTGAGCCTTTGTAACTTCTACATTCACAGAAAAGCTCGATGACACTGATTGAAAGGTAAAAAAAACCCAGACGCACATTCTGGGTCCTTTTAATCAATGGGGAATATTACCAAGTCATTCAGGAGCCATGTTGAAGTAAAACCAGCGCTTCAGTTCATGACTAAGGTCGGCACTAGAGCTGCACTGGTAGCATAATAGAACTAATGAAACCAGCGGCCATCCGTCTCTCGAGCACTGGTACTTGGATCAGCAAATGATGCTTATCGCCATACAGATGTATTAATGAGCTGCGCTTCAACACAGTGAAACACTTTTCCAATGGGGTGTTGAGAATGGAGAGGTGAAGGACTCACTCTACCTCAGTTAGGGACGGAATAATACTGGAAGTGGGACATTTCCTCCCTTAAGAGAAAAGCAGGCGATTTGCTTTTCTGTGGCAGCGACTGCTCGAGCGAACGTGTGACAAATTGGCGTATAACTGCAGTATGTCGGGTATATTTTAATGTATAGATTCCACACGTACGCTACTGGAATCACCCAAACTTACTATTTTACTGCAGATTTTGTGGACATATTAGTATCTTAAATTAAAAGACTACAATTGAATTACATTTGTTCATTAATCATTTAGTTAATTGGTAACTAATGAATACATTTGTTTAATTAGTTTAATAAATTAGTTGACTGCACAAACATGGGGCTTCCTTAACTCATTAGGATACAAGTACAAATCATATGGATATCATGTATTTTTCAGAGACAAATTTTCTCATTTAGCCCACTTTATAATTTGGCCCTGTTTTCTAATAAAGGTGCATTAAGATTTTTATTTCATTTTTAAGAAAGACTGTTACCGGTGGTGAGGAGAATCGCATTTCAGGTCACACACTTAATTCCTCTGGGTCTCTCGGCGGAAAATGTCAAGAGAGACAGTGATTTAGTGTTGCTTTGAAAATTGATTTGCAAAATACAGTACTTTCTTGTTCAAATTAGCCTCTAATGTGCTGTAATTAAAATGACCTCCGCGCTAGTGCAGATAGCCTGAAGATGTGATTCATCACAAGTTCACAAAGTTTTTTTACGCTGCAGGTGGACTGTGGGATTTAACGGGAGATGAATTCGGGACCGACTGCTGCGTTACGTAATCTTTTATCTGCACATCTCTGAGTCAAGGACAACAAACTGGTTTTGAATGTTCTTCATGCCATGACCTTTGAAATGACCTTGACACGGACACGTGGAGGTTCTGACTCACTGGGCAGGACCGAGTACTCTGCACTCATTACTGCTTCAAAATACGAGTCCTCATTTACCATTGCAAAGTTAACCAAAGTAACCAAAACCTTATCCCTGACCAGGACCAATTCATGCATATAACCCAAACTTCAGCCTAACCACAATTTACATGTTACCACCAACCTCACCCAGGACCTCAGAAAGGAGGTTTAGCCTCATAGGTTTTAGGCTTTGTCCTCATAGGGCCAGGACCTGGTCTCCATGAGGACTACTGGTCCTGACAAGGTTCAGTGTTTGTACTAGAACTGGTCATACTGGTGACTGGTAGCAATCACTTTTTACATTTGTGGTTTGGTTCATCGGAGGGAAGAACATTTAACTGCATTCAGCTACAGCCGGAGAGTTTAGCTGGTTAAGAAACTCCCCTCATGTTCTTAGGCTTAAAATTGTGTTTGTGCCCATTACAAAGGTCCATTGAGTATTTGAAAAAATTCACAAGCAGCTATTTCCACGAGTATGTGGCGACGGTCTGTAAAACGATCTTTCTGTTGAATTAATCTGAACGATACAGTGGGAGTGAGCAGCTCTTGTCGATGATCAGAGAAAAACACAAACGCTTCTTTGTGATCCGTTGCATAACATTATCCCCGTAGAGCATCATAATATGACTCACCAGCTTTATTTCATTTTTTAACATCAATGCTGCTGATTGGAGCCACAAAGCTTTTTAATTCCCTTCAACAACAATCACAGAGGGACGAGGTCGAAACCGGGCCGACCTGAGCAAAGAACTTTCCAAACGCTGCGTGAAGAGAAAAGGGGAAATGGTTCACATGGAGGTTCCATGAGGTCACTGGAGCTGCACCGCACACGTTATTCACGAGAAACAACGCCGGAACATTTTAAGTTGCAGGAAATAAGAGAAATATGTAAGATTTACACGAGCTCTGCAAATTTGAAAACCGACCTCTTTAAATAAGACCTCTTTTTATACATATATTTTTAGTGTGTAGTGACCCAAGGATGAAACTCCCTTTTCACCATATGCCTGCAGAGCCCGTAATGCATCAGCGAGGGGCTAAGTATCTTGCTCAAGGATACTTCCTCATTTATGGATGCACAGTGGTCAAGCTCAGGCCACTCACTCGGAATATATAGCAGCTCCACTCGCCGCTCGTCTCTGCAGCTGGAATGAAATAGCACTAAATAGGCTGATTCCTGATAACCAGGTTTAAACCCATACGAAGCCAGGCAGGATGAGTGTAACCTTTCAGAAGGTTATTCACCGACACCAGCCCCACGGCTTTTTTTAGACTGAAAAATACAAAATAAATGTGTTTTCTAAAGCACCCTTACAATTGGAGGTACTTGAAGATATCTTCTTCTCTGTGTCCACGTTCTCCGACAACACGAGTCAACAATTCATATATTCATAGTATTTTTCCGTGTCCTCACTTGCATCTTTTTCCCTGTCTCCCTAAAAATACACAACATTGTTTTATTTTGTTGGTAATGAATTGACCCTTGTACTGTTGATATCAATTTTCCCCAAAATTTGATGAAACTTGCAGTAAATATAAACAATGTGTGTCCTCAGGAAGACGATATGTCACAGATTGGACAAATGTCTCCACTTCTACGTGGCTGATCTTACAGGCTGAATAGAAGGAGGACAGTGAACTTTAGATACGTTAAAGCTGCATGAACACACACTTGCAGTATTTTTCAAAACCAAATTTGCACAATCCATCTGAGACATGCACACCCTTCCAAAAAATCTGTGACAAAAAACGTGAAAAGTCTGGAGAAATGCCACGAACGCCTCGGTGCTCATTGTTATCCAGCATGTGTCACACGCTGCTGTTCACTCACCTCGTTAGACCATGTAAGCGGAGCGGCTGTCATGGCCGACGTACACATGAAGTGCACACGAGGGCGTAATTTGTGCTTGTGTTGGCATCCTGTCTCGCTGTGACTGTCGCCCAGTTTGGACTGGGGTGGGGTGGGGTTGTGTGTGTGTGGGGGATGCTTACGCCATGCTGACCCTTATAGGAACGATCGCATCTTGACCGAGGCTTGTCAGGACACGTCAGCGCCTGCAGCCATGAACCACGTTTCGGGCCTGGGCAGGACACGATCTGATTGACGGGCAGATCTTTACGTGTGGTCTCATACCACTAACGGCAAAGTGGTCCGGCCGATTAGCCAGTCGTTGAGAGTGACGTCCTTGGAGACGGTTGGAAAAGCAGCTTTTTTGGCAACCGAGCGTGCAGGCATGTCAAATGCCTCAATTAATCAATCCCAGTGCCAGATTGACAGCATTTGGAGTATTTAGTTTTTTATCATAGCGCTCCTGCTGTTTTTCATTACATTTACTTTCACACCTTGAAATGCAACAGGAGGAGTCCCAATTACAGCAAGAAGTGATTCTCTGCATGCACTAAGGGTCCATTAAGCTCTGCCAGCAGCGCGTCAGGGTTATCTGAGCCCTCGCTACATGGTCTGTGATATCCTGAACAGGTTATTATAAGAGACCTCCTGAACACGTGTTGGGGGGGGGGGACAGTTTCAGGGAATGCTGAGTGGCCGGTAATGCATTGCATCGTTGTTTCTGACTGGCTGCTCCGCAAACACGAGATCCTCAGATGCTGTTAGAGATAGTGGCTGTTAGTGAGCTGAGCTTCAATGATCTGTTATCCCCCTCATTACATTCATTTGTCTAGCGCAGTGTAAACCCTGTGCACACCGGGGCGGGCCTGATGGTATTTTAAATGTGCTGAGCCCCCCCCAAAAAAAAACTGAATTACAGCTACTCTAACCCGAGCCAGGGCACAGGGTTTTAAAGCTGACGCCTTCAAAATGCTGCGTCTGGGATCATGTCATGACATTTTGAACAGAGGCGACTTGCTGAGCTCATTCTTTTGATATCTTCACAGTATGTTGTCACCAGCTTCCTCCCTGAAGAACGTAACCACAACTTAAGATGGTTGTGGATGAATTTAATAATCTTCCGCCGAATCTTCCGCACTCTATTAGCAATTTTTTCCAGGATGCAACTGTAATGTCGTATATATACACTGCTGCTCCAAATGATGATTATTCTATATGAGTCATGAGGAGCGTCTGACAGCTTAATCCGTCACTGAGTTCAAGCAACCCACTCTCTTCCTCTAGTTTTCTGCCGGCCTTGATGAATCTATACCACCTTTTCTGCGGGACTCATAACTTACTGCCTCCGATGTTGGATCCTCTCACTCCGCAGGCCTTTTTTTTTATCGTCGTGGCCTCCGGTAAAGAATCTTCTCCTAACGACGGAGCGGTGAAAAGCAACAGCTGTTCCCCACAACACAGATTCACGGCTCATGCAAAGACAATAACTTTTAACACTGCATCATTTTTTCACGCCAGTATCTAATCCAACTGCAATCTGCAAAACTTGTGTAATACTCTTGTTTTATAATCCTCGTTGTCACACGTTGTTTCTGTCTCACGCTGGCGACAGACAGATCGCTGCGAGATGGGCGGATTTTCCAATGCAACACATAAAGGTTTTTTTTTTTGCTTTAGTCTTTGATTTGCAAGAAAACCAGCGTTGCAAAGGATGAGTCTCTTTTTCACCGACACAAATTGTGTTTGTGCCGTCTTCAGAGATCCTTTCTGCTGCGCCTTGCAACTTTTAGATTGTGATATGCACAGTGAGGCTGGCGTGGTTGGTTGGAGCTGTTCAGTGGGTTGCTCCCTTAAATGAAAGGAAAAGTGTCCGAATCCAAAACGCTTGTCTTCCTTGTGCAGGGTTTACACGTGTCAACTCCAACTACAGGGTTCAGTTTGACCTCACAGCCCAAAATGTCCAAACTACTGTAGAAACCGTCTCTCGCACACGTCAAATCATTGTTAAAGACACATCTCTTCTCTTTAGGTTATTATCACAGATTATCCCGGCAGATTTTATTTTATTGTCATTAGTATTTTGATATTTTTACATATTGCTGTTTTCTTGTTGTCCCTTTTACTTTGTAAAGCCCTTTGGTCAACCAAGTTGTTTTAAATGTGCTACAGAAATAACGTTGACATTGACAAGTTCTTGCTCGTTGTGGGAAACGTTGGATTTCTCAACCGTTTCCTGTAAAGTGCCTCGACAAAAACGTTATCATTTGGCGCCGTTCAAATAAAATGATCCAGTGTTTTGCTCAGTGTTTTGAAATATCGGCTCTTTATTCAGCAGTGGTCAGACACAGACTTGACAGAAGCGATGACACCACGTGCCAGATGAAAGGTTGTACCATTCGGAAATACCGTTGAAATAGCTTCATAAGCGAGGCAGTGCTGTGTTCATCCCTCTTCAACGTTTGACACCTAACTGAATTATGTTAAACCAGTAATGCCCCGACTGCGGCTACGAGCCCTTTCATGATGCCAGTCGGAGAGAGAAACCTATTTCAGATATCAGGTGTGGTATTGCAGAGTGACAGGTCTAAATATCACAGGCTGCCAGGAGGTGTCTCAGACCTCTCGATATAATACGCTGCTCAGGAGCGGGCTGCGTGAACACTGTCGCTCACTTCGCTGCACTGGTAAAATATCTTGGAAACAAAAGTATTTTCACAGCACAAAGAGATAAAGGAGGGGATCCAACCTGTTTGCACAGTGCATCAACAAATCTGCTCCAAGGCCTTCATTCTACTCACGACATCTTTCCTTAAGGTCTCTACTCACCCAGACTAAAGAGCTATCCAAGACAATTGTGGATACTGAGCTGACGGATGTAATCAGGGGCCTCTTAGGGCCCTTTGGCCCTGAAGGACTCACCGGAAGCATCCCTCCTATGGAGCGCAGAGATGGAGACGGCGTCCAGCGGCAGGCAGAGGGATGTGTGGCAGCCTCTTCGTTCATCCATCATACCAACAACACAGGCTTTTCCCAGCTCATTAGAGCGCTACTCACGCTCTAATGAGGAAGCAGGGGGGGTGTTGGCCGAGGGGTGGAGACACGCAGCGGTCATTTTATTTTAGTTTGAAGGTGACCACGGTATTTAATGGAGGTGCACCACTCCCAGCATGTGATCTGTCTCCCCTGAGTTCTTCAACTCTTAATTCGCTTTGTCGCTTTAGACTTATTGTCTCCTTTGTGTCTGGCTCTGTCTTGACTCTCACCCCGTCTCTCTCTCTCTCTCTCTCTCTCTCTGACTCCATCCTTCTTTTTTGTCATCCACTCACTCGCGCTCTCGTTCGCTCCCGTGTCTCCTTCACCGGGGCCGAAGTGTACGTAGGGAGCTCCTCTTATCGTGAATAATGCGCATCAACCGCAGAGGTCAAACGGAATGGGTTTAGTGAGATAATGACCGGAGTGATGGTACCTGGGCGCCACCAGATTGTGGAGTGTCTGAGCTCGTCATAAAACGACAGGGAGGAGGACGCTGGGTGCTCACCGCGTCCTTTGAGCATTATGAATGTCAGTAAAGGCAATGTCAGAATGGTCAAGTTCTCCTCCCGCCCCTCTGCGCCTCCCCCCCCCCATCCAACATCAACAACCCCTTTGTCATTTTCTCCCTCATCCAGGCAGAATAAACTCCTCAGTTCATTCTCGGGTCACATACGGCATTTACAAACTGGATCTGCGACTGAGCGACAGCCGTATCGGACGGCGCCGTGTCATCATCCCACATCACATGCCACTCAAAGCTAATATTCACTGCATCTGTCTTCTCGTCACTGGACGACTTTGAAGCCTCGCTCCTGCATTAGAGAGTCAAAGAGAGACGATGCTCGCTCCCGTCTTTGGTGTCTTGTGCGGATTTGCAGCCCCGTTGACGGTTTCTCTTTCTCCGATGCACGTTTAAAACTCCAGGAAACCTCACTTTGAGGGAATCGGGGGGGGGGGGCATCATTCTGCCGTCTTCTCCCTCTTTGCTGCTCTAAACACAGATTTTCAGCTCAAATTGCTTCCTATTAAAAGTCAATGAGCCATCATCACATTATTATAGGCCCTGGACTTGACAGCTCACAAAGTAATCTATTAAAACCCACGAGTCACTGTGATGGGTTTGCTGCTGGGGAACAACAGTGAAATAGATATTTGGGACACAGGATATCACCTGTCACTGGGAGAGTGGGGGCCCTCATCGAATAATAATCACACGGAAAAAAATCTAATGAATAAGTGAAATAAGAAGAGAGACTTGGAAATGCGGCGCCATTTTTTATTCAGGCGGCTGCATGTGAACTGTGACTTTGCAGACAAGCAGAACAACTCGGGGAAAGAAACAGGTTGAGAACAAAGGGCGGCGTGTGACAGGGCCTGTGTTTCTTCTTCTCCTGCTGCACCGCGGCAACCGTCACCGAGCGCACACAGCTGCACACCTTCCACAGAGCGGCACTGCTCGTGGCAGGAATTGAGAATGAGGAGGATTCGAAGGTGCGATGCTGTTTTGTTGTTTTAGATTTAAATGTGAAGTGATAGTAACGGGATAATGCATGTGGGACTTGTATTGATTTTATTTATGACATTTTGTCTAATCTCTTTTTTACGGCTGTCTGCATATGCATTAAAAAGCTGATAGCTGATGTAATTCTGTCGCCCTCCACACGGGGTGTTTACCTGAGTAGGTGGGCAGTAACAAAGTTATAAGTAGATCTTTCATGTATCTGTACTTTTCACTTTCGACTACATGCATCAGGAAATATCCGTACTTTACTTTGCAAACCAGTGTAATACTTAGTCTCATTGGAGAATTTGTCCACTGATCCAGTCAGAGCAGGCAGGTAACATTAGACCAGAGCAGCAGCAGCATGACTGGTGAAGAAGAAACACGTAGAAAGAAATCAGAAGACGCCACCGCCAAGACCTTTGCATCAGGGAACAGGCTTCACCCACATTTAATCCCTAAAGTCTATTTAAAAGCAAGTAATTTACTTTTAAAATGGTAAAATGGTTAATGTGGCTGAGGGGGTAGAGCGGTTGTCCTCGAACTAGAAGGTTGGCGCTGCAGTTTCGATCCCAGTCTTCCCCATCTGACTGCCAAAGTGTCCTTGGGCAAGATACCGAACCAGACCATTTTCTATTTTTGTCTGTTTATTCTTCCTTCCTCCACCTGTGCCTGAATCTAACAGCGATTGGCAGTTAAAAAGGTGCAGCTACAAAATGGCGGCATGATTCTTTCTCTGACACTAAGTAACTCAGAGAAAAACTCATTTCCACCTTGTTGCCATGTCTCATTTGTGCAAACACGGTGTATTTTCAGAAAGTAAATTAAAGACAGAGAGTTTGAGCTGCTGATTTGTATGAATCTAACTGTGTAGGCAGTTAAACACCTGCTCGAAATAACTCAAACACTTACAGCTTCATAATGGCAACATGAACCCAATCCTTCTCTTCGCGGCGCACTAACAGCTGCTTTGGAAATTTGTATTTAACTTTAAGTGAAAAAGTTTCCTCAGTTCGGGCAAGAAATATCCGTTGCCATGCCTCATTTGTGCAAACGTGGTGTATCGCCGGAAACTGGACAGAGCTCCACTGGAGATGGTCCTCGTGGTCCAGGCTCGCTGCTGGTTTCTGTAAATCTTGCCTCTTGCAGCCGTGTGGCAATAAATGATATTGTCGGAGCTTTTCAGCGACATGATGTTTAGTATGTTGGTTTCTTTGCACGGGGAAGGTCAGCGCTGGATTCATACAGAGTTGTGTTTTCTTCTTGTAATACATTGTTTCCCTCATCTGACTCTTGACTATCAGCTTTTGCAATTGTCAGTGCCCGTGGAGCCGGAGCCGAGCGGAAAGCGGACGCTCCCTCAGAGCAAATGTTCACACCCGATTGCCCCAGCTCCCCCCCCCCTCGTGATGGCATCCCAGGGCCCCGGTGGGATAGCTGACCTTGTGGACAGGTTCAGGGTTTTGCCAAGGATGCCTCGCGTGTTCCTTATTTAGACGGCTTTGCTAAAGTGGGGAACTGAGACGGATGAGCATCCTGAGTGAACATGCTGCCGGGACCCTGGGTGACAGCAGGGATTTCCATCATTTAGCTTTATGCCTCCGCTGCTCTCTCATCCTTCCCACCCCTACTGGCTTCTGATTAAACAATCCCACTTTCTGTTACTCCAAGAGATTTACAGTGAAGATAGATCAGCGGCATGCACATGCGGCAGTGACGCACAATATCATACAATGCACGCAATCGTGATCCCTGCAACAGCGAGAGATAAGACACGTGCCTTTAAATAGCTTGAGGGCGTTCCGCGTTCTGTGCATTGTAAATGAATGTGCAGTTGAAAGAAATATTTCACATACGTTCTGCCTCTGTCCAGTTACGCTGATGGTCATGTTGTGAATTTATATGAATCACGAGCTGCTTTGACTGTTGCTGCACCATCTGGTTTGCGGGGGGGGCAGCGCCTGTCCGTCACAGCGATGAGTAACGGGCACACATGGCACTAAAACATAGCGATGCTGAGCAGGAAGCTGACATCTCGACCTTCCCCGCAATTAGTATGGTCGCGGATTTGCTCGCGTGCATGCCAGTGGTTATTTAGAGGGACTAATATTTAGTTCTTACCTCTGGCAGGTATGTTTAGCGTAGCCTTTGAAACAAATTCAATTATTTTTGACGCGCAAGAGAAGAAGAAGGAGACAAAAAAAACCAGATAAATAATTGTTTGAACAAACACAAGTCGAATAAAATAGCGGGAGAGTAACCAGGAGAAGTATCCAAGCGTTCCGCCGCCTCTATCTGTGTGACACATGTACCTGTCCTCCGCCGCCCAAAGTCCCTCATCGCGCTCGCTACACACAATTATTGCCTCTCTGGAGGCGTGAAAGGAGCTGTCAGAAATAATATTGTCTTTTGAAGTTGTTGTGGAGAAAACTTTTAAGCTATTTTCTATTGACCAGTTTGGAGCCACACTCACCCGAGTATGGGACAGTCGCAGTTTAAGCTGTCAACTCTGTGTGATGATTTTCATTTTTATCACACCATCACACAATTATTGAATCCAGGTCGTCTCGCAGCCACCGGACCGTTTTGTGTGTTGTGTCTTAAAATATCTGCAAGAATAACCTATTGTGAATGAATAAAGGTATAGACTGTATATAGCTCGGTGTTACTTTTTATATATATATATAAATATAACTACGATGCAGCATAGCATCATTCACAACAAGTGAATTCATCTCAAGGAGCCAGAACAGAGAACATTTCACACCTCACAGTTTGACACTTCGTAGGCAACAGTTTGCTCGTCGTTTCTTCTTCTCCCCCCCGAGGGACGCCGTGTTTCTTGTACAGCCTCGCAGCATCAGACATGTGGCGCCGCACACGGCTCAACCTCTTCAGCGCCGCATCTGCATAGTTCAGATTTTTACAGAGACACATCCTGGGAGAGGGGGAATCGGTTATTTAACATGCAGTAACAGAATTAACCCTAAAAAATGAAATGGTAAAAACTGATTTTTATTTACTTTACCTGTGTGTGTTGTGTGTGTGTGTGTGTGTGTGTGTGTGTGTGTGTGTGTGTGTGTGTGTGTGTGTGTGAGTAGACAACACAAGTAAAAATCCTGTAACACTGCAGCCGTGTGAGATTGTTGCGTGGCCACAGGGAAAGTAAAGCTGTCTGGATGGCTTTCATATGACTTATTGATCTGTCTTCTGTAGTGTTTGACAGAGCACTTCAACTTGGCTTTACTGAGGATCAGGTACCTGCTCTGCAACAGGCAATTATATATTTATATACAAGCAATAGTTGCAGCTGTTTGATCACAGCTGCAACTTCTGGTGGTGCCACTCTGAACATGTTGCAAATGTTGAGAATTACTTGAATCACTAGAAGGGACCAACACTCCCCTTGTGAAACCACATGCACATTCACTATAGATTTGAATTTGGATCTGCACCAAATTGCACACACTCATAAATATCAGTCCCCTAAACATGACTGAATCTTTTCATTCAACAGACAGACTCAGAAACCCTCCTCGTTGGAGGTAATTACTCTCTGAGCAAAGCGTGATATGGATTATAAACACCACAGCAGTTTGTTAAGTGAAGTATCCTCAGGTCCTTCAATGTAGTTTTTCTTCCTCCTAGTTTTGAAACAGACTTCCTGTGTATTTCACTCAGCAACACTGAAACCACTCTACATACTAGTAAAGGTGTAATTTGCAATAAATATGTATTTATAGTAAAAATAGTGATTTTCATTTGGCTTCTTTTCATGTTTTGCAGTCTAGCAGATGTGCACAGGGAATAAAAAGCTAGAGACACACCTCATCTCATAAACCTGACAGATGTGATTCACCCGTGCCTGTTTACAGCCGTGCATTAATTTCCCCTCCCGTCCCTAACACAGTTTAGCCCAATTAACACAGTAGCTCTTTTACTAACAGTGCGAGGGGGAGATGTGCATGTGTCAGAGCTGCAGTTGGCCACAGCCAAGCACCCAACGAGATCCAAAATGGAGGGACTGCTGTGAATACCAATTCCTTCCACTTCCCCTCTCTCAAGACGAGTGATAGCTCTCTCTCTCACTCCGTTTCTCGCTTTTCTTTTCCTCGCGCTGCCACGTTTCTTTCACTCGGCTACATAAACACGTCGGCTCAGAGAGAGGGAGATGAGGAAATGGAGCCCATTTAGAAAATGCAGGAGTGCGCGATTAGAGGAATTATTGAGAGACACAATGGAGGTGAGAATGGATGAATTTGTATAATTTGGGAAAATCGCTAAAAAATCCCCATTCAGTCTCGTGCAATTTGAGGGAAAATGTAAACGAAATTCCATTTAATTTCCTTCCTGCCTGCAAGCGATTGCTCTTCCCCATTAAGAAAAGGTCCTGTTAGTTATAGTTGAGTTGTTCCTCCATATTTGGCCACACCTCTGGGTAGGAGAATTTCAAAATACATGAGATGCAGGGCGACAGCAGTAGCGTTAAGTTGCGTTCCACATACTCGCTTGACATTGCAACAGACGGACGGAATCACACCGATTTCCTGTAACTTCCGTCGTTTTATTTTGTGCTTTAAAAAAATACAAAAATATGTTTCATCTGGTCAGATCCTGACGCTCATCTCCCCCTCCCCCCCCCCCTCCCTCCCTCCCTCCCGCCGACTCCATGACTCCACATTTCCAGCCAGATCTGAAAGCGAGTACAGGGATGTAGCCGCAGGACAGAAAAAAAAAAACGTGGCTGCTTTGACTCGTCCTGCCTGCCACTCGCCGGCCGTCGGAGGGGGACGTAGACGCGGGGCAGGTGAAAAGACAGCAGCGCTACACGTGTGACACCAGAGTTAATGAAGACCGATTAATGCTACGTGTATGTGCAGCCGCGGGGGAGCAATGTTGAAAGATGATCAAACCAGTGTCTGTGTAATTAGTGGAAATACCCTTGGTTCAGTCGAAGATGACGGCAAACAGGCTCGGACGGGGACTGACGGTGACCTACCACGAAAAACACACTTTCCAACACAAAGTAAAGTGATAAAATGATGGATGGAGCGGTTCTGACTACGTGTCTGATATCATCCAGGCGATGTTGAGACGTTTCACTGACGAATTTGTTTGCACAGACACAAGCTTTCAAGGTTTTCTTTTGATGATGTTTAAAAAAAATGTGATTCATCTAAAAGGAAAATCAAAATAATCACACAATAGGTTGTTATTAGTTACTGCAGCCACGACAGCTAAAGTTAAAAAGGTGATTATGGAAATGTAAAGTGCGCAGGTTCTGCTTTTGCCTCGCCCACCGCATCAGACCCGACACCACTCGCTTCACTGTGAGGATGAGTCGCTCACCTTCATCATAAAGGGCGTTTGAGGTGAACGCTGTCGTTTTCATGGCTCATTTTATCGCCCGCGTTGCCCCACTAATTTTAGGTTAATTCAGATCCCGAACACTCAGACGAGGCAGCCAAGGAGGTTATTTAACGACCAGATTGTGGCATGTTCTCGTCTGGACTCGTCGGTCGCCTGACCTAAATCCACAGGAGCAACTGTTGTGTTGGCTAAAGGCCACGCTGAAGAAAACAAGAGCCTCCAAAACAGGCGTGACACGAAGATGGCTGCGGCAAAGGCCTGGGAGAGAATCGACCAGTGAGGATCGTGTGGATAATGCGGAGGTTTAGTGATTTAACTTCATTGTCATGGTTTCATTTTAAATATACGATGATAATACGAATAGTAGGGACATCTAGTCATAAATTTACTAGACTAAATTCATAATATTATGAGAATAAATTCATAACTTTAGGTGTAATTTTAGAGGAGGGATACAACAAGATCAGCCTCAGGAATGTGTGGCATCCTGTTAAGTTATACCTTAGTTTCACAAATAAAGATCTTTGGGCTCATCATAAATCATAAGATGACTTTGAAAAGATTGTTTAAGGAACTATTCTGAAGAAAGATATTACGACTTTCTTCTCAGTTACGACTTCAGTCTCATAATATTAAACCTTTTATTCTCAATTCCGAATTTATTATTGTAATATTACTTGTTATATTATTCTCAAATCTCAGATTTTCCTTATGACCCGTCGTACAAACCCACTGTGCAGGAATACAAATTCCTATCGACCGCATTGAATCTGATTATTTATAGAAGCTGCACTCACCTGTTTATTCAGCTTGTTATGGAATCTTATTTGGACCCTTCTGCTTTCAATGTAGTCGCGCTGGCGTTTTTTTTTTTCCCCAAATCCATACGATGACCTTAATATCTGCCGCGGTGCATGTGAACACGGGACAGGAAGTCAATGGGAAGGTCACCATTTTGGCCAGCAGGACACATATTCCCCCAGAACACAGAGGAGAGGAGCTGCAGCGGCAGCCTCTAATCCTCTTTAATTTGTTTTCAGATGGGGCTTTGGAATACCAGCCTGCTCCCTAAGCAGAGATCACATAAGAACGTGGGCTGGGACAGCTGTCTCCTCTTCTGGCAGTTTTTAATACAGGTCTGCTCGCCACCCCCCCACCCACCCACCCCCCTACTCCGCGATGAATAATTCTGCCGCTGAGCTGAGTAGTTACTTTATGTGGATGTTAGTCCCAAAAAATAAAGAAGGTGGATGCAATTCCACGTCGCACAAAAGCAAGGTAGTGCCTGCGCGGTTGTGTCGGGGAAGGTAGAGGAAATGAAAGTGGGTGGGGGTGGACATGTGTGTTGTTTTGTTTTCGTCTTTATCAGCAGTCATGTGGCCTCCTCCTCCTCCTCCTCCTCCTCCTCCTCCTCCTCAGCCTTCGACACGAAACAAAGCTTGTAATTGGGTTTGGGGTGTGTCCCCTCTCTCCTTTTGTTTTGACGGTAAAGGTTGAACCATGAAAGGATGCCTACCTCACCTCCAGCCACACGGAGGTGAACAGTATCAACGAGTGGAGGAGCGTGGCGGCGGCGGCGTCTTTGTGGCGCGTTGGTCAGACGAAGCCTGCGATTCCATTGAAGTGATGCAGCACATCTTGAGAGACAGAAGGGGGTTTGAAAGCTGCTGAAACAAAGCATGCAGGCAGCGGGTTGGCGATGCAGGCAGGGGGCTGGCAGTCCTTTAATCCTCACCGCAGCGCTGATAAATCGGCATGCGAGTTTCATTTTTATCCCCCTCACCGGTTTGCTCTTGAGTGATGAACAAACCCCCACTCGCCTTTGAGGCCCTTTTGATGTAATATCCAACCAATGGATTACGGCCCCTGCGCCGGGGCCAGATCGGTGCTGAGGCCCATGGGCAACAGGTGGAGGGTCTTAGAGTCCGGTGAGCTCTCAGGCAGAGCCGTCAGATCACCGGGGGGGAGAGGAGAGGAGCGCGGTGCAGCTGATGCCGTGCGTGCAGGTAATTCTCGCCTTGTAAATGGACTACAATGGATGAGGGAGCCGCAGTGTACGACTTGAAATTGAGCTTGATACATCCGAGAGAAAGAGGGAGAAGGAGCGAGACGAGGCAGAAGTTTCCTTTCAATTATCCGCCGGTTCACTGGCTGGATCCCACGAACACAGTTCCTCGCTGTGAATCTCCCAAAACGATTATGTGCTTATGCGCGTGCCACTCTTTGAACTTTCGGCGATACAGTACATACAGTGATGAGTTTCTGTCGCTCTTCATCTTTGCTTCTTTTACATCTTCTCACTCTGGGGCGTTTTTTTTTTTTGGTTAGGGTCACAACTTGTACGTTACATAAACCTCAAAAGTAAGATGGGAAAAAAACTTTTTTATTTCCTGTAGGTTTTGTCCCTTTAGTAACTGATCCTTCTCTCCTCTAAGATATATAAGTTAGAAAAGTATAAACCCAGTTTTACATTATATTTCCCCAGTGCTTGTTCGTCGTGGGAACTGTCGGGTTTCTCTTTAACTTTGTGAGGTCTCAACCTCTCTATGCAAAGTGCCTCAAGATAATGTGTGTTGCCATTTGGTGCTATACAAATAAATATGAATTTAATATTATCAGCATCGGAAATGCCGCCAATACTCAAAAGCTAAAATGCTGGTTTCATTTTAGTTTCACCCAGATAACCAGATACAGCTGTAAAAAATATTTCACATAAATATATTAGAAAGAAGAGGAGTGGGGGGCTATGAAGACCATCATTTACCCCGAACCCCGACATTCAACGGGTACAACAACAAGCGGAGAAAGCAGAATCGCGGGCTGACCTTATATATACAGTCTATGGGGCTGACCAGCGGAGAAATGCTCGTCCCGTGTGAACAGCCAGGCGGCTGCGCAGGCAGAACGGCGCTGCGCTGCCTCGCGGCGCACTTCGCTCGGTGTACGGCGGAACTACTGTAACCGACGGAACTACTGTAACCCGGCGGAACTACTGTAACCCGGCGGAACTACTGTAACCAGTGGAACTACTGTAACCGGCGGAACTACTGTAACCCGGCGGAACTACTGTACCCGGCATACAGTAGAGCTGAACACTGCGAAGTCTTCCACACAGCTGGCAGTGTGGAAGACCGCTCGCGAGCAGCGCAGCGCCGTTCTCAAGCGCGCAGCCGCCTGGCTGTTCACACGGGACGAGCATTTCTCCGCTGGTCAGCCCCATAGACTGTATATATAAGGTCAGCCCGCGATTCTGCTTTCTCCGCTTGTTGTTGTACCCGTTGAATGTCGGGGTTCGGGGGTTACAGTAGCGCTGAACACTGCGGAAGTCCTCCACACTGCTGCTGTGTGGCGCTGACACAAATTCCAGCTCACGCACGGGAGAGCGAGCGGTCGCTCCCGAGCAGCTGCTGCAGCCTCCCAGTCCCAACGATCCAGACAAATGCCACATGTGAGTGAATCGCGGGCTGACCAGCGGAGAATGCCTCGTCCCGTCGTGAACAGCCCGGCTGCGTGGTTGGGAACGGCGCTGCGCTGCCTCGCAGCCTCCGGTGTAAACCCGAAGTAACGAGTGTGGGGGACGGGACGGACGGGACGGGGGCAAGACCATGTAGGAGACTTCCAGTGTATTGTTACGACACAATACCCAGGAAGCGCAATCGAAGTCGCTCAAGCATGACGTTTCTGACTTAGAGGAACTATAACAAACGCGCGAGTGTTTTTTCCCAGAGTTTTTGGGTTGGTAGACATGCCAGATACCCACATTAACCTGTAGAAGCACTAACAAAGTGGAATTTGCATGCTATGTCCCCTTTAACTCTTTAAGTAACAGATTAGTATTCGTATCTGCTGATACACAAAGTCCAAGTATCAGAATAAGTCTGGGGAAGGAAAAATGTTATCCAACAATCTCTATATTACAACGTGACGCCTCTTACAAGAAGTTATAACAATGGCAGAATCTCTGCTTTGTGTCGTTATTACCATTGACTGATTTTTAGAGGGAGTTCTATACTTAGATATAAATTTAAAGAAGATGAGTTTGAAGTAGCGGTGAATCATTTTGAAGGCCGTTAGGTAAAAGAAATATATAATTAAATTCCAGAAATTCACAGAAACTTGTACATTTCTATGAAAACAATCCCCAGTATCTTATATTAAGGTCATTTTTGACAATATTTCTTTCCTCTCTCGCCGTTTGTTCTCCTTTTGGAGAACACAAACTGGATTTCTCCTCTTTTCTTTTGGCCTCGACACTAAAATGGTTTGAATGAACTGTGCCGGCTGGAAATTCCATTTTGTGGTGTGGTTGACTGGGGCAAAGAAAGATGTTGTGAATAGTCAGTGAAACAACATGAAATAGCTCTGGTGTAACGGCCACGATTCCGCCGTGATGAATTGACTCTGCAGTTTATGTTCCCCGTGCGCCTGATGCGTTCCTCAAATCTCGGCGTTTGACATTCAGAGCGGCCATTTGTCCACACCGGCCCCCGTCTCGTCCCTTGTTCCCTGCCATTGCTCATGACCTGCGGTGATGCAGAGGTTCCACAGATTGAATGCACAAACAGTGATTGATAACCCAGTGTGTCCGTCTCTGGGTTACCAGGACGACTTGCTTCCTTGGTAACAGCATCATGACTTCTTTTGAGGCCTTTATTAATGCGACACCCGGGTCCCGTGTGACATGTCATTCCTCCCAGCTCTAGATTTGCTGTATTTATAACTAAGTAATGGGAAAATGCAAAAAAAGCTGCCTGGTCGTTTTAAGGGAAAAAGCTCGGAACAGTTTGTGGAGCTGATGCATTCAAGAATATTCTTTTATGGTTTTACATTAATAAGGACATCACCCTGTTTCCTTTATGTTATGTTTCACGTATTAATTAATGTTAATTTTGAAAAGGTAGCACATGTGTTGTTGCAGTCACATGATCCCTTTTCATGGCCCGACTTCATTTTGAATTAAAATGGCACTCGAACATTATTCAGTCGACAACAGTCTCCTTCAATTCCACCAAATTTCACACACTTATTAATATCAGTCCCCTGAATGAGCCAGATTAGTTTTTTTTACCAAGATCCACAAACTATTCTTCATCGCAATGTTAAAGAAAGAAACAAAAATCCTGGATCCGCCCCAAAATGTAATGGTTTGTTTTCTGACACATCGTCGTATCCTTCCAACAAGTTTTGTGGAAATCTGTCCAGTTGTTTTTGTGTAATCTTGCCTACAAACAAACGAACCAACAAACAAAGGGACGGGGGGTGAAAACTTTGTAGTGTGTGTGTGTGTGTGTGTGCGTGTGTGTGCATGTGTGTGCGTGTGCGTGTTATTATAAACTGGACTGTGACTCCTCTTCAACTATAAATGTGTTTACTTCATGTAAAAACACCCACACTCACATTTCCACAAGCTTTTATGGAAATTGGGAATAAATAACAAAGTTGAAAAATTCCACCATGTCATTTGAAAAACATGACTTACTCCGAGAGGTAAGACTCGTTTGGATTTGAGAAGCGTGTTCTGTGTTTCTGCCGCAGGTGTCCGCTCAATGTTTCCAGCCAAAGTAAACACTAGTGAGCAGAGCGGACACTTCGGCCACTTCCCACCTCGGCTCTTGTCTTGCAGCTGATTCACTTACAGCAGATACACTGGATGGGATAGTATGAGTCACTTCAGACCACCTCTCTGTATTATTCTCTGCTCAGTCGCTGCTCTCTATAATCCGGGGAACAGTTCATTCAGGCATTTGTCACGAGTTTGTTTAAACTGCAGTGAAATTCACACAAGCACCAAGCAAACATTCGAGTTGCTCCTGTGGCCCTTTCAAATACAAGAGACTAGTGTAATAAAAAACCAATACAACTGCACCATAAACTGGGAAAAAACACATTATCTCCTATATTTACACTGACAGATCAGTACACGATACAAACTGCATAAACCCGCAGCCTGGAAATCATGTTTCTATAGAGATAAACCTACAGAAGCAAATGTGATCTGTGGCTATAGATTATTGTCAAAGGCAACGGTTTTGTTTTAAATGAACGAAGCCGGGCTGAAGTGCATCACAGGTGCACACGCATGAAAATCTCCTTCCACCACATAAACATATTGAGTCTTAAACCGAAACAAACTCTGAACTTAAGCAACAAAGTCATTGGAAGTGTTTGTTGAATAGTTTGGTGGAAAACAAATGTTAAATACACTTTTTTTGTGACTTTCCAATGATGAAAAAATGTGTTTTACTCGAACAGTTTAGTTGTACATGAACAGAATTTCTTGCAGTGATGTTTGCCCTGCAGCACTTTGCCAGAAGGTTCTGCCTCCTCACTGTACTGCACCACCCTGAGTCTCCTCAGTCTAAATGTACAAGATGTGCAGGCTTCCTTCACAGCAGGGACATGGTTTCGTCACTTGTTCATCAACTCCTGGAGATGACAGATAATAGGACAAGAAGATAATGGCTGACATTACATTACATTACTTCAAGAGTACATAAATTGAAAGTGTTGCTCAAAGGCCATGAAGGGGCACAGAAGTTGAGGAATTCATCCAGACCACTAAGTTTTATTTTGAAAGCACATGTTGCTACAGTAACCCGTCATCCACACTACTCCAAAATACTTTACTACTATTGAAAACTAGGGGGCGGTGTTTTAGTTTAAAAACAGTCAACAGTCATCCCCACTTGCTTGCTTGAGTAAAATCACCTTTTCACTTCTTACTTAATCGTCACCATTTCTGTTCCTTGTTTATAATAAGTTCTGCAGCTGCTTCCTGTTTACACTGGAACACGCGTGTCCATTGTATGTGAATGGTCTTGTGATTTGTGTTTTTAGTTTTGAAAACAGATTTTAAAACAGAAACATATCAGTATGTATGTAGCCTGTGTTTTGTGTGAGCACCACATACTTCTTAAAGTAACATCTTCACACAGATGTATAACTTTCTGAGTACCTACATCTTTTGTCAAAAAGCAGAGACGCAGCAGAAGTCGGACAGTTTCTCTGTAAATAGTTTGGCAGCCACATCACAATGATTTCAAACCATTTCCAGCTGCTGGAGAGAATTTATATATTCGATACAGACGGATCAGATGTAGGCAGGTGGAGAAGTGCAGAGTTTCAATATTCAAGCGAAAGATTTACCTCCTCTGACGTTTTATAAGGTTAGCTCTGTATCTATAAAACTTACCAGGTATGTCATTGTAATGAAAGTCTTCAACCAGGCAGGGAGATGGGTTTAATGTGCGGCACCACACACGTGTCATAGTTTCATGTGTATTGATCCAAACGCTTGTCGACGTTAGGACGACACAAACATATCTGTTGCTCATAAAAACACATTAATGTAATTGCCTGCACGTCAGCATCGTTTCATGTCTCATTGTCCAACAAGTAAAGTTTTTATTTGGTTGTCATGCCAAACACATTATTCTCCTCTATTCAAAATTCTCTTCTTTTTTTTTTTCAACCACTGCTGTAAAAAACCTGTACCTGTCCGCCCCTGAGTTTTATGTTTTAGGGCCTTCGCTGGAATCTCACAGCCACAAAGTGAAAATTTCACTGTACCATCAAATATGCCTGTTGTAATCTTACCTCAGTGATAAAATGCAGAGCTCTGCAGAGAAGCCTGGACAAGACTTCAGCTGCTGCTGCTGCTGAGACCACAGCATCTGCAATTCTTAAATTTAAACAATTAAAACAAATATATATTTCACTCCAGGAATATGAATGAACAAATGCATGCGTGTGCATTCACACAGATTATATCAGTCTTTACAAATCTCCAGAGGACACACACAAGCTAATGGCACATTTCCGTGGACATACAAGTTCCCGGTTTGATAATCTTCACCACACATGGCTGCGTGTATCATGTATTCTTCCTGGTGTGGCCGAGGAGGGTCCAGTCCTCTGAATCCCCGAAGATTCAAGTTGGTTCACACAAAAAAAAACGGTGTCTTTTTGGACTGCAGCTTCGACGCATTATCAGCCTGATGGATGTGATAATTTAGGCCAGAAATAATCCAAGCAATTCCCTTAATTAAAAAACTGAATCGCCATTTTTGCATAGAAATGAGGAGAAGCCTCACCCTTCTCTGTTGGTACGGTTCTGCAGCAGAAAGCACCGTAGGTGTGATGTATCAGCGGACGTGAAAACAGCTTAAACAACAAATTATTTTACAACAAAGGCAGTAGTTGGCTGTAAAGTATGCAACCGCTGCTGTAACGGTATAATGGGCCCTGTCACCGCCGCGGTAAACCACTTAGAGACATTCAGGAAGATTTAGATGGCAGAACGACGCCAACGAGGATAAATCAGGCCTAAATGATTGTGAAGACATTGATCAACAAGAGGAATACATTATAGGTGTGGGAGATAACATCGAATGAGACAGAGACCACCGGGCGCCCCTCAGCTTCAGTGTCAGGGGAGAGATAGCAAAGCCAGGTGTGCGTTCAAATTTCCGTGAATGCAATGAACTCCGTGAATCTGTGTTCGGTCAAATTTTGTCTTGCGTTTTGAAGTCAAAACTGGTCTCTACGTTGCAGTAGACGGGATATTCAGTTGGTTCCAATTTGCAAGCTCCCTGCTAGAAACCTGTAAATCCTGCAGGCTGAGGAGTAACAGAAAGTACGGTTCTTGATTTTGAAAAGATGTCATAGATCAGAAAACCCTGCACACACGTACATCGGACACAGTCTGAGCAGGTGAAGGGGCATTTTGCCAAGCTGCACCACCCAGTACAGGGATTACACCCCCTCAGGGCACAACGCACAATACTGCACCACGAGGCAATTCACTCCTCACTGCACACACACACATCCTGGGGCACGCTCAACCTCAAAAACGGTGTTCACCCTTTTGCTGCGGCCTCCAGGTTGAATGGACAGTTTACCTGGGAGTGGAGTTGCAACAGGATTTGTCAATTGTGTGATTAAAGGACAGACGTCCGCCCGTGGTTTACAGTTGTACATCGAGGTACAGTCATGCACAGACGGAGAAGAAGTGGAACACGGAAGGAGCAGAGGTTCGCCGCTTTCTAGGCCAGCTAACTGAGGCAGTGACACACACACACACACACACACACACACACCGCTGCATCTGACTAACTCCACGTGGGCAGGCTGGCTGTGTTTCATCTCAGGCTCCGACTCTTCTCACCAGTGACGTGATAATTCCACACGCCTAAGGCCCCTTCAGAATGAGGACCCACTGATAGGGTTCCTCGTGATTGCTATCCACTGCTGCACCGTGGGCTCGTGGGGGGGCGGTGGATTACAGCGGACGGCCGCTGACACTCTTGAAGCCGAAGCGTGTCATTAAACAGTAAATCACTCTGATTGAAAAAACGCATCAGCTCACCAGCTTTCTGTTTACAAAAGAAGACCTTCTCCGCAGGCGCAGATTGTGTTCTCGGCCAGAATAAATCAACGGCCAGTCATCCGGACTCTCCCTCCACGCAACACTTCCTGAGCTCAGCTTGCATGTACAGTAACAAATCACTAACCTGCGACGTGTCGACTCTGAGGCTCTAGTTCAGATCATGAAAATCAAAAAGAACAGAAACCTACACAGCAGCAGATAAATATGCCCGTTCACTAAATATGTAAATACAATGAGGACGAGTGGATTCACGCTTTACAGAGATGAGCCGTGATGAAAACAAACCAGGTTCCACATTTACAATGAGACCAAACATCCCATAACACTGATGGACTGTGACTCAAAACAAAGTGAAGTCGATCTGTTGGACATGTTGACGAGTTTATTGATAATTTCATCAGTAAAGTCTGTTCAGTGACTCTTGTTCAGTGAGTTCATGGACACACAATCAGTTTGTTTCACCTCCATCTCACATGTGGAAAAGAAAAGAACAAATAATCAGCTCATTGATGAGGATCAGGATCAACACACGTTATAAAACATCACAGAACCTTATTTCTACATTGATTTAGAAAACAACAGCAACATTAGTTCTTTCACACACATTCATGTCAGTGTAATTATAGATTTCTGTCTTTACAAAGTGAGAAGTAAATATGTGTGATAAAGGAAGGTCAGTGTTTGATTGACAGCTGATCTCTGTGCGGAGCAGAAACGTCACGATGACGAACTTTGAGCAACAAACATGGAAACAAAAGAAGTTAAAGATTTAAACACAGAATCTAAATCACTGCTTTTAATGAATCGAGTCTATTTGAGTTTACGGAACTCAACTGTGTCTCCAAAATAAACCCTAACTCCAGCATAGAGAGGCTGAGTGAATGTGGTCTGGACTCTGTGGAGGAGAGTCATGGTGTCAGAGACGCTGTAGAAGGACAGAACACCTGCACGGTGATCCAGGTACACTCCTACTCTGGAGGACCGAGGACCTGACACTGGAGTGTTGATGCTGTTGTAAAAAAAGTTATAACTGTTTCCAAGACAACGTAACATCCAAGATTTATCATTGAATCCAAAGCTACATTCATGTGACTTTCCTGCTCTGCTGATATTCTTGTATGTGACTGCTACACCACCTCCTCCTCTCACCCCCACCCCCAACTCCACCTCCCAGTAACAACGTCCAGTCAGACTCTCTCTACTCAGGACCTGATACCAACCAGTGAATCTGTCTGGGTGATCAGAATAAGACTGTTCTTCTCTTATAAATGTTACTTTTCTGTTTCCCTCAGATAATAGCAGATGTTTTTTTGCTGTGTTTGGATCCAGTGTGATTTCCTGTGAATATTTTAAGAAGTCAGCTCTGGTCCCTGGCTCTGGTTGTGGCAGTAAAACATCCACTTGAGACACAATCTGTAAAATCTTTGTCTCTGTCTCACTCAGAATGTCCTGTAGTCGACCTCTGACCTGTGACACAGCTGCTGTCACGTCCTCAAAGTACCTCAGAGGACGGATCCTGATGCTGGATGAGTGTGTAGATTCACTGAGTGGTGACAGTGAGGGGTAGTTGTGTAGAAACTGGTTGTGATCCTCTGTGTCTGAGAGCTGCTTCAGTTCCTGGTCTTTCCTCTTCAGCTCAGTGATCTCCTGCTCCAGTCTCTCCTGAAGCTCTCTGACTCGACTCACTTCAGTTTGCTGCTGGGATCTGATCTGCTGCTTCACATCAGAGCTTCTTTTCTCCAGCAGACGGATCAGCTCAGTGAAGATCTTCTCACTGTCCTTCACTGCTTTATCAGCAGAGCCATTGACGGCCTCCTCCTCCTGTTGAAGCAGCTTCACATCTTTCTCGGTGTCCTGGACTCTCTGCTGGATTGTTTGTCTCCTCAGCCCGAGCTCTCTCTGCCTCTCAGTCCTTTCTGCTGCAGCTGACACTGTGTCGTGGTCTTTATGTTCATCCACAGAGCAGAGATAACAGATACACTGCTGATCAGTGCGGCAGAACATCTTCATCACCTCATCGTGATGAGAGCAGATGTTCTCCTGGAGCTTCTCCGAGGGCTCCACCAGCTTGTGCTTCTTAAATGGAGGTGACTGAAGATGAGGCTGGAGGTGTTTTTCACAATAAGAGACCAAACAAACCAAACAGGACTTGAGAGCTTTCAGTTTTCTCCCAGTGCAGAAATCACAGGCCACATCTTCAGATCCAGCATAGCAGTGATCAGCAGGAGCAACTTGGAGTCCAGTCTTCTTCAGCTCCTCCAGTGTATCAGCTAACATGGTGTTTTTCCCCAGGACAGGCCTCGGTGTGAAGGTCTGTCTACACTGAGGGCAGCTGTAGCTTCCTCTCTCCTCCTGTTTGTCCCAGTGGGTGTTAATACAGCTCAGACAGTAGCTGTGTCCACAGACAGTAGTCCCCGGATCCCTCAGTGGATCCAGACAGATCGAACAGCAGAATCTTTCTCTGTCTAGTTGATTTTCTTGCTGCGCCATTTCAGCTGGTGCCAGTGACTGTAGAACAGTTTCACTTCCTCTGAGCAGAAACAGATCTCTGCTCCTCCCCCTCTCGTTCACTCCCTGCAGTGACTCATCTCCCACAGTTCAAGGCTTGTTGTTCACTGGTCCTTACACTTACACGCCTGTGAAGGGAGGAGACAAAGACATGTCCTGACTGGGAGGAGCTGGTTGTGTGTGAGGAAGAAGTTGTTGTTTTTTCAGGATTTACTGCATTTCACAGCGGCCTGTTCACACCTGGTGTTAAGAGGAGCTTTCAGTGAGAGGCAGAGTGTGTTCTCCTTCATTCACAACATACAGTAACAATTAAAGTCAAATCAAATAGATGTATTTAATAATAATCAGAGGTCTGATTTATCTCCCTCAAGGAGGTTATGTTTAGTTTTTGAAGCATTACTCAAAAACTGGCAGACAGATGAACACAATACTTGGTGGAAGGATATGATATGAGTGTGGAAAGAGCTCATACAAAGTTTGGTGCACATCTGAATAAATGGGTGGAGTTTGTTTCCATAGAATTCATATCGGGTATCGTGGGGGGTGTATTCATGTCGTATGAAGGTGGTTCTCATGTGCAACAGATTCAGAGACAGGCTCACATGGGACATGGGCCTAGACACTATTTTCTTGAGAGAGAGATTTTCACTAATTTCCTGGGGAATAATTTATTCACCTTGATGGAAAGAAATCAGACATGTTGAATGTGAACTTGTTCAAATAGGTGCTGCAGAGTTAAAGGGGATTATTGGCTCCTGGCATTCGAGAATATCGAGCAAACATTTTAAAGAAATGTCAGATAATCTATTAATAACATATTGATGTAGTTTTTGTACATATGGGGACACGCCTACCTGTCGTCATCTTTGGTTACCACCCTGACATTTGTTAGACGTGAGGACGCAGCATCACAGGTAGATACAGTTTCACAACAGCCACCAGTAAGCTGTCAAAGGAATTGCTTGTGCTGCGCCTGTGAAGCTCCGGCTGTCAGAGATGCCACATGGCCACATCTCAGCAATTAAGCAAAATTGCATTGAAAACTGAAAGGGATGAAGATAAGAATATCAAATAAAAAGACCAAGTTTAGAAACACACGTGATGAGAGCTGCAGCAAAGACCCTCAGAGGGACTCGATCAGGACACTCTCCAATGGAACTGCTAGTTCAGATCATGAAAATAAAAAAGAACAGAAACCTACGCAGCAGCAGATAAATATGCCCGTTCACTAAATATGTAAATACAATGAGGACGAGTGGATTCACACTTTACAGAGATGAGCCGGAATAAAAACAAACCAGGTTCCACATTTACAATGAGACCAAACATCCCATAACACTGATGGACTGTGAATCAAAACAAAGTGAAGTCGATCTGTTGGACATGTTGACGAGTTTATTGATAATTTCATCAGTAAAGTCTGTTCAGTGACTCTTGTTCAGTGAGTTCATGGACACACAATCAGTTTGTTTCACCCCCATCTCACATGTGGAAAAGAAAAGAACAAATAATCAGCTCATTGATGAGGATCAGGATCAACACACGTTATAAAACATCAGTCTATTTGAGTTTACAGAACTCAACTGTGTCTCCATGAGAAACCCTAACTCCAGCATAGAGAGGCTGAGTGAATGTGGTCTGGACTCTGTGGAGGAGAGTCATGGTGTCAGAGACGCTGTAGAAGGACAGAACACCTGCACTGTGATCCAGGTACACTCCTACTCTGGAGGACCGAGGACCTGACACTGGAGTGTTGATCCTGTTGTAATAAAGTTTATAACTGTTTACATCACAATATAACAACCAAGATTTATCATTGAATCCAAATCTACATTCACCTGAGTTTCCTGCTCTGCTGATATTCTCGTATGTGACTGCTACACCACCTCCTCCTCTCACCCCCACCTTCACCTCCACCTCCCAGTAACAACGTCCAGTCAGACTCTCTCTACTCAGGACCTGATACCAACCAGTGAATCTGTCTGGGTGATCAGAATAAGACTGTTCTTCTCTTATAAATGTTACTTTTCTGTTTCCCTCAGATAATAGCAGACGTCTGTTTGCTGTGTTTGGATCCAGTGTGATTTCCTGTGAATATTTTAAGAAGTCAGCTCTGGTCCCTGGCTCTGGTTGTGGCAGTAAAACATCCACTTGAGACACAATCTGTAAAATCTCTGTCTCACTCAGAATGTCCTGTAGTCGACCTCTGACCTGTGACACAGCTGCTGTCACGTCCTCAAAGTACCTCAGAGGACGGATCCTGATGCTGGATGAGTGTGTAGATTCACTGAGTGGTGACAGTGAGGGGTAGTTGTGTAGAAACTGGGTGTGATCCTCTGTGTCTGCGAGCTGCTTCAGTTCACGGTCTTTCCTCTTCAGCTCAGTGATCTCCTGCTCCAGTCTCTCCTGAAGCTCTCTGACTCGACTCACTTCAGTTTGCTGCTGGGATCTGATCTGCTGCTTCACATCAGAGCTTCTTTTCTCCAGCAGACGGATCAGCTCAGTGAAGATCTTCTCACTGTCCTTCACTGCTTTATCAGCAGAGCCATTGACGGCCTCCTCCTCCTGTTGAAGCAGCTTCACATCTTTCTCTGTGTCCTGGACTCTCTGCTGGATTGTTTGTCTCCTCAGCCCGAGCTCTCTCTGCCTCTCAGTCCTTTCTGCTGCAGCTGACACTGTGTCGTGGTCTTTATGTTCATCCACAGAGCAGAGATAACAGATACACTGCTGATCAGTGCGGCAGAACATCTTCATCACCTCATCGTGATGAGAGCAGATGTTCTCCTGGAGCTTCTCCGAGGGCTCCACCAACTTGTGCTTCTTAAATGGAGGTGACTGAAAATGAGGCTGGAGGTGTTTTTCACAATAAGAGACCAAACAAACCAAACAGGACTTGAGAGCTTTCAGTTTTCTCCCAGTGCAGAAATCACAGGCCACATCTTCAGATCCAGCATAGCAGTGATCAGCAGGAGCAGCTTGGAGTCCAGTCTTCTTCAGCTCCTCCAGTGAATCAGCTAACATGGTGTTTTTCTCCAGGACAGGCCTCGGTGTGAAGGTCTGTCTACACTGAGGGCAGCTGTAGCTTCCTCTCTCCTCCTCTTTGTCCCAGTGGGTGTTAATACAGCTCAGACAGTAGCTGTGTCCACAGACAGTAGTCCCCGGATCCCTCAGTGGATCCAGACAGATCGAACAGCAGAATCTTTCTCTGTCTAGTTGATTTTCTTGCTGCGCCATTTCAGCTGGTGCCAGTGACTGTAGAACAGTTTCACTTCCTCTGAGCAGAAACAGATCTCTGCTCCTCCCCCTCTCGTTCACTCCCTGCAGTGACTCATCTCCCACAGTTCAAGGCTTGTTGTTCACTGGTCCTTACACTTACACGCCTGTGAAGGGAGGAGACAAAGACATGTCCTGACTGGGAGGAGCTGGTTGTGTGTGAGGAAGAAGTTGTTGTTTTTTCAGGATTTACTGCATTTCACAGCGGCCTGTTCACACTTGGTGTTAAGAGGAGCTTTCAGTGAGAGGCAGAGTGTGTTCTCCTTCATTCACAACATACAGTAACAATTAAAGTCAAATCAAATAGATGTATTTAATAATAATCAGAGGTCTGATTTATCTCCCTCAAGGAGGTTATGTTTAGTTTTTGAAGCATTACTCAAAAACTACCAGAGAGATGAACACAATACTTGGTGGAAGGATACGATATGAGTGTGGAAAGAGCTCATACAAAGTTTGGTGTGCATCTGAATAAATGGGTGGAGTTTGTTTCCATAGAATTCATATCGGGTATCGTGGGGGGTGTATTCATGTCGTATGAAGGTGGTTCTCATGTGCAACAGATTCAGAGACAGGCTCACATGGGACATGGGCCTAGACACTATTTTCTTGAGAGAGAGAGAGAGATTTCACTAATTTCCTGGGGAATAATTCATTCACCTTGATGGAAAGAAATCAGACATGTTGAATGTGAATGTGTTCAAGTAGGTGCTGCAGAGTTAAAGGGGATTATTGGCTCCTGGCATTAGTTTGCACTCTATTGGGTCTAGTTCCTGTCGCTGTCAGGACCCTCACAGCTCCTTGAGACCACCCCCCTCCTGCTCAATGTTTTGCTCAAAAACCTGCTGCTCTTTTCTGCTGCTTCCAACTTTCATGTAATATAAAATTTCATTTAGAAAGTCTCTTCATCTTCATTCATTTTTATTCACGTTCTGAGAAATAAAAAAAGGACGAGGCAGTAAAGGTACTTAGCTACATGATACCTGTCCGGCTCCGCGAGAGCTTTAATGGCCACTAAGTTCCCCACTTAGTGAATATTTTTTTTATGGGGAATAATGTGAATAAGATATATAACATGACCGTTCGCAAAATCTATAGCCCTGTTTGCCTTAGGCTCTGTACTTCAGCGTTTCTCAGATGGGACCCGCGGAACATCGACTAAATGCTATGATTACAAATGGAGAGATTAGCTCTGCCAAAACATGTAAAGCATTAATATGTCGCACACCCACCTCACCCGCCACCCCCGATCTCACCCTTTACCATTAAAAGCACATCTCACTTGCCGTAAGCTCCTGCCATCAAATCGCTCCCTTTCTTTTAATAGATGTAAAGTTATTAACTTAATTTATTGATCGTAACGCTAAAGCTTCGTACAGTTGAGGACAAACCGTCAAATTGCTCATTGTATTACATGCGTTTTATAAAACAAAGAACAAAGATTCATCATATCCTCTTTTTGTTAAAAGACAAGATATCTTCATTACAGTAGAAATGGTTCAACATCTCCTACATTCATCCTATATGTGCTTTTTATCACTTTTTAAAACAAGAGGTTCCATCTTTTCCTCGAAAACACCTCCTCTGGATGTGATGATGCTCAAATCAGCTGTTTGTTTACTCACTGCTCAGAGGAAGAGAGCAGAAGAAACTCGGCCGTCCATTTTTCTCATGCATTTAGCCGCACTGACGTCTAAGCAAAGGTAGGCCACAGCCATAAATCAAAGAGCACAATAACAGGCACATTTTGGGCCGGTCCATCATTGGCTGTGTTTTGTTTTCTCATTGCATCTTGGCAAATTGCTGTTATTAATGGAAGAAAGCATAGTTTGCACCCCTCATTAGATGTTGTTCCAACAGCGCCTCTGATGGATGAAGACAAGCCGGAGGCCTTGTCTGCCTCCACAACCACCTAATATGAGCCAATTAAATGCTATGCACTCTCTGGTCACTCCACACTAGCCCCTGCGCTCATGTAATGATATCCAAGTGCTCTGCCTCCCCGCTAAATGACTTTTAGTTTCAAGACAAGTTGAATTATTTCAAGGATTTGCTGCAGAACCATAGGCTTAACTGAGGAATATCATGACCACATTACTCCTGAACATGACGTCTTGCACTGGCGGCCTGTTACACTCCACATGGATTTTTATTAAAATCTAAAACAAATAAATCGGCTCCAAATTATATCAAGGGCACATTAACCCCATGTGTGCACTGCAGGGCGTTAGATCGGAGGATGGAGCTCAAACATGACAGCTCTGCAAAAGTGAAGCCAAGTGATCTGGCTCACCCCCTGGTGGCTGACTGCAGTACATGTCGTAAACCCCACCTCCTCCATGTTAGCCGATGGGATATGGGTCATACCAAAAAGTCAGAAAACACTTTAATTGAGTTTTTGTCAAAGACGGTAGATAGTTTTTTACCATACTTATTTATTTTAAAGTGTTTCTGGCTTAAAACACTTCAAATATTTACGCTCCATTTGTACAGTGGGAGGAAGTGGAAACACGATTTACAGCGTGACTATGCTTTTGCTGTTAGCGCCTCCAAACTGTGGAGCAGTGTACATATCAAAATCAGGCAGGCAACATCTTTTATTGTCTTTTAAGACTCATCTCTAAACATTTTTTTTTAATGGATAGCTTTTATGAATATGTTTTATTTGCTGTGTTTTATCATCCACCTTTACTCAAATTTAATATTTTCCTCTACCTTCATTTTTATTCCCCTCTGTTTTATGATCCCTGCTTTGTTTTTTAATTGATGCTTTTTTAATTCCCTCTGTTCTTTTCGCTCTAACTTTGTCAAAAGTGCTTCGTAAATAAAGTTTATTATATATAATTATATACCCTTAACATTTCACGACAACATATTACCTCCCTTTAGAGCAGTTTCTTTTCTGAGGATGCAGAATGTTTTTTCTTTTGATTGAGCGTATTTTAAATCTTCATCCTCTTTAAATTCCTCTCCTCGGTGAGCGCTGCTGCCTCTGCTCCCCATGTGAGAGTCACAGCTGTGTTAGTGTTAGAATTCAAGGTAGCGTCAGCCGAGCAGACTGGCTGATTCGTGCAGAAGGAGCTTATCGGTAGGGTGGCTGTGAGCACTATACAAACATACCTGGGGCCTCCGTCACATACAGTCTTAACACAGGCAGGGTCCATATTGTGCAACACTAGCATGGACCTAGAATGGAGTTCTATGCTGAATGTAAGCTCCGATAAAGAGACGCTACACTTTCATTTTCTCAAGAGGCTCAACATCAGGTCCTCTGTGTTGTTGGGATTGGAACATGTTGGTTTGCATACTGTCCTACTTCCCATTTAAAAGAGAAAAGACCCTGCCGTATAAATTAAGATGGGTCTTTATTGATTCATGGGTTTAATCTTGAGAGGGCGGGATATTTGCTCTAACACATTGAAGTTGATTAAAAGATGTACATGTAAATTGAGGCTTTTAGCTTCCGTACAGCCTGAGCACGGTGGATTAACGGTGACCGGGTTAACGCGTTATTCGATAGTTTGTTTCAAAGAAGACATATTATGCTCATACTCGGGTTCATCGATTTTATTTAAGAGCTTTACATGCTCTAATTTCCATAAAGCACATTGCTTTCCTCATACTGCGTATTGCTGCGGATCCTCTTTTCAGCCACTGTCTCTTCGAGGCTGGTTTGCTCTGATTGGTCAGCTGGCCCCCTCTGTTGTGATAGGTCTTGTGGGAAAGGTCGGTGTACACAAAAGAGAGACATTGTGACATCATAATGGTGCCGAGGTATTGGCTGGTTTCAGGAGCTTCAGGAGCTTAAGGAGCTTCAGGTGTTTCAGGTGCTTAAGGAGCTTCAGGTGTTTCAGGTGTTTCAGGAGCTTCAGGAGCTTCAGGTGTTTCAGGAGCTTCGGTAGCTTCAGGTGTTTCAGGAGCTTCGGTAGCTTCAGGTGTTTCAGGTGTTTCAGGAGTTTCAGGAGCTTCAGGAGCTTCAGGTGTTTCAGGAGCTTCGGGAGCTTCAGGTGTTTCAGGAGCTTAAGGAGCCTCGGTAGCTTCAGGTGTTTCAGGAGCTTAAGGAGCCTCGGTAGCTTCAGGTGTTTCAGGAGCTTAAGGAGCCTCGGTAGCTTCAGGTGTTTCAGGTGTTTCAGGGGCTTCAGGAGCTTCAGGAGCCTCAGAAGCTTCAGGGGTTTCTGGAGGTTTCAGGAGCTTCAGGAGCTTCAGGAGCTGTGTTTTCTGGAGTTGAGAGGAGCTTTGTAACTTTGCAGATCTTTTACATTGAAAAAATGTATATAACAAACAGGAGGAAAGAACCATGAAAAACCATCGTATGTGTCCTTTAATTTTATTGCAGGAGATAACGACGTGAAGGCTACTAGAAGCTGTGATATCGTCTTTTTTAGTTGTGATCCAGGTTTAAACACATTCAGTATCAGCAGAATAATTGTGTTGTGTGATTTCCGTTGAACTTAAGGAGCTTCTCGGTCGGTTGAAGAAAATAACTGTAATATTTGTAAGAGCCTGCACAAGAAATACGAGGTTGGTTTTCAGTATCTCGAGTTGAGCCGTCTGAACCATCACAAGTGTTGAATCATCGCAAGTGGATGAAGATTTTCATTAACACTTTCACAGTGTTGATTTTTATGCTCCGGGTTGAATTGACACTGCTGCGTTTCCGCTGCTTGAGTATGGCCCATATCAGCCTGTGTTCTAACAAGCAAGCATAACATCAGATCCTGCTGCATTGGAACGCTTTCAACAGAGAATTGGCAAAAAAAAAAAAATTGTCTAATTTATGGAGTCATTTAATTGGCATCCGATGGATATTGAATTGTGTGGGAATTATGCCCTCGTGTCTTGGTATGTGCAGCCGGCAACTGCTCCAGTTTCTCATAGGGATTATATGAAATGTGAACTTCTCTGGCACAAGTGCATAACCCATGTAATTTGCTCTTTTAAAATTTCCTCATCCCTCCCTGCACGCTCCGGAGCGTTTCTCTGTCATCGGCCATGCTGCATTTCGCTCTGTGCCACATAGTCAATGACTTGTTCACAATTAATCCCTGCAACCACACAAGGAGACCACCTAGCTTCTTTTACATTATGCTGCATTGTGTGAATGCTGTGCGCTAACTGCTAGCTACGGCGTATAATTATTATGTTCAGGTATTGGGCGTTATGTAAAGGCGTGTGAATAACACTGTATTCCACAGAGTCTGTAGACGTCTCTTTATTTCTTGTAATATACATTTCCAGTTTCCACCACCTCTGTGGCAAACTCTCAGAGAGACATTCATAAGGCCCGGCTGCTCCTCTTGTGGGTTTCGTAGTAAGTGGTTCGGATTTTCTCTAAGAGCATCAGCTCTGTGTTAATGGCATGCAGTCTCCGGAAAGGTTTATCCATTCAATTTGACTCCAGAGAGGGGATCTCTTCAGCCTGCTGATTAAATTAAGATTCTTTAATAAGCATATCTAGGTGCACTGACACGAGAGACATGCTGATCTGCGTCTACCAACCCAGAAACCCCAGACGATCTGTTTTAAGGGCGAGTAACACTTCATTTCTGCAGCGCAATCTCTTCTTTTTCTTTCTCCTCCCGGGTTACGTAGCACTTCACTGGTGATTATTCACGTCTTTTTCTGCAATTTGTCACCTGCTGTGCCGCACGGCTCCACAGCTGTACCGTGTATAGTCATATTCTGGAATACAAAGTTCACCTTGTGCAGCTTTTCATTTCCTTTTACGTTCCGTTTACTACTGCTATGTATACTTTTGAATTATTCAGTCAAGCCCCGTTCTACGTGACGCAGTATTTTAGATCCATCAACCTTTTGTGGCACGGCGATAAAGTAAACTATCTAGACACATATATTCTTGGACTGAAGGTCTTCCAAAGGACTAATTGTCTCTTCACCGTGTCCTTCCTCTGGTTCAGTGTGACATCTGTAGATATACTGTGTACTAATTGACACAAAGAGCCAGACAAGCCAAAAATGAGTGACTGAATGTCGGAATGGACGTGAGTGGCTAATATTAAACACCCTCTTTTTCTGAAAGACACAGGACACGAGGGGATTGTTCGATGCACCGTAGCGTTTTCCTTAAGCTCTTTATGTTATGTTATTTTTTTACTGTACCAATAACCTCTAACATTACTGCAGCTCCGTGGGAGGAGAAGCTCACTATAGGGGGGTTGAATCACCAACATCAGTCAAAGGGAGAAGAGCAATTTGTTGTAAAGATTTCCAAGGGGGTTTTACGCAAAAAAAACCACCACGTCACCGTGTCCTTTTTTAACTCTGACATTGAACGGAACCTTTTCAAACTCTTTCAACCCATTTCGCAGCTTTCATGTCAGGTAATTTGCCTTTGATACAAACTCTGCATGAGAGAAACCTCAATAAACATGTTTAGAAGTTGTTTTCAGTTTGTATCTACCTGTGTGTGGGGGTTTCTGTGGATACTAAGATTCTGGATTGTCAGTCGGTGTGATTGGTTGTCTCTGCATGTTGGCTCTGTGATTCGCTGGGTGTACGCTGCCTCTCGCCCAGTGTCAGCGGGGATTGACTCTCGCTCCCCACGAGACCCTCAAATAAAGGATAAGCGATATGCTGGATGGATGGTGCATGTTGCAGCTGTGAAAAGCAACAAGATTTAACACATAATTGTCAGTTTGCATCGTGACGCACACAGTAGAGAGTGTCGAGACAGATGGACAAAGTCTACGTTTTTTCGAGGCTTACGGCCAAAACATAATTCGCTATATTATTTTTTTAAGTGAGGAAAACACGAAGGCAGAAGCCACAACACAACTTTGACAGCAAAGTGAGAACACAGCCACATAATGGAAAACCCAAATCCCAACGGAAGTGAGCGACACCGGGTGTTGACAGGGAAGCGAGCCGAGACGCTCGCTGTGGTCAAGTGAGCCAGTGTTTGTGAAAACCAAGACAAACCGGTCCCCGCCTAAAACGTGAGTCTTGTCTATTTGAGTTGTTTGCGGTACAGGTGCCTGGAGCGCTCAAAAAGGAAGGACGCAATCAATTCTACTTAATCCTGGGAGCTGTACCGTAACACCTCATTTGCGATTGGGTTTCCGTTGTGTGGCTTTTGTCGACCGCATTTTGTCGGTTGTGTCTTTTACAGTCACGTCGTGTCATCAGTAAGGAAAAGACGAGCACTCGGTTGAGTCATATTTGAAAGGAAAACTTTAGTGAAATACACTTAGAGACTCAGCAGTCGACCCGATGAGGCACTTTTCTTTAAGTAAAGTGCAAAGGGGTTACAGAGGTAGAGGGACCTGTTGCTTAGCAGTCATGTGCACGCTGTGAGAGCATTTTTCTAATGAATTCTAAGAGTAAAACCTTTTCATTCTGTATCAAACTCCTACTGGTTTGTTCCATCGCTTCAATTTCATAATTTCTATACAGTTTATTTTATTAAAAAAACAGCAGGGATCTTACAAATCTTCCTGGGATTTAATCTTTTCTAAACTAAACCTTCTATACCCTCCCTTTCTTACCAGGGGACGCCCTCCGTGAGATATTGTTTCCCTCGCACGGTTTCAACACTTTAATTGGTCACAAGGTTCCAATTTAGCTCTGTTTTTACTCATTTACTATATATTTATTATAAAATCCATCTGTTACTATTAAACTGCTGAAGTGTCGGGCGGAGGGTTCTCTGTCAGCCCACGCACCATCGCCGGCTCACTCCGCTCTAACCACAAAAGAGATGCTTTTTTTCCCTTCTTCTGAACTACATGTTTTATACTTGCTTTCATAGAAATATAAATGTATTTTTGACACCACATTGAGCTCCGTCAGATCTTAAGTTACCCGTTACCTTTCATCTGAATGTGTGTCCATCCAGTTTTCATTCCACTGCTCATGTTTCCTCATGATCCTTTGTATCCACCAGCATTTATTTGCCAGATAGATTCGCAAGCATACGCTGATATTCTCTCCAATTACCATCTCATTTATGTCAGTGTGTGTGTGCATTGGGACAACACCTCAAGGTTTGTGTGAAGTAATATTAGCAGTAGTTGTACATGGTTAATCAAAGCGCTGATGATCAGGCTAAGTGTAGCGAGGTCAGGAATCCACCAGGGACTCTGGTTTTTTAAATGTGTGCCTGTCGTCACCGGCGCTTTGTCCTTGCGTCTGACACGTCTCCCTTTTGTGTCTTTCACCTTCTGTCTGTAGCTTTCATTGACGAAGGCAAGGTGTGATGCCTGCTGTTTATGCTTGTCACCACAAAACCATCACCTGTAAAGTCCCGGTGGAAAAAATGTGTTTTTCAATTATTTGGAAATGAGGACGCTCCGGGCCGAATAGAGAAAGACACATATTTGACAGCAAATCCTCTGATTTCTAAGTGTAAGAAAAAGATGTGTGTTTTAAAAAAAAAATGCAGATTATGACAGCGAAACCCTTGTAACAAGCGACGGCAGCGTTTCCCCTTTGAAATACATTCTTGTCATAAACCTCACGACTTCTGTTTTGTTGATTCGGACATTTGTCATTATGGATAATTGCTGACAATTGTTAGTAGCGCGCAGAGGCCTCCGATAACAACCGGTGGAAGGTTTTTCCAAGTTTTTATACAATGCAGGAGAAAGTAATGTGAGAAAGTTTTCTCTTGTAAGGAAAATGAAATTAGAGGTCAACATAATAAACACATAAGAATTGTGCATGTCACACGGTTTACATCTCCAAACCAGCCGAAGAAGTTGTGCAGGGTCAATGCAAAATGAATTCTCTGGCCTCGTTCAGTAACTACCACTGAAGTGCTATTCACCAAGATACTTCAACCCCATGTGGGAGAGTGAGCTTGAATCGTGGTTCATTCAAACGATTCCTTACTCTTTTGTCGCGGCACAAAAACATATATATATGAATCGTTCATGCAAAGTGTTTCTATTCTAACAAAACTCTTCCATCTTGTTTTTTTTTGTTCCTCCAGGATATTTGACAGTTACCATCGAGCCGCTGCCGCCTGTTGTGGTGGGAGAGACTGTCACACTGAAGTGTAACTTCAAAACTGACGGAAGGCTTCGAGAGATCGTGTGGTACAGGGTGAGTAGAGTTCATCGAGCCCCCTGCGCGCTCCAGAGCTTTCACTTGTGCTTGTTGGGCGACTGAAGGAGGTCACATCACATGTTTATGGCCGCGTTAGGAGAACAGCCACGTTCTGCCAATCTGCACTTGTTAGGAGACGCGCTGCGATGCGGGACAGCTGTATGGGAGGCGTCAGTGGCTGTTGCTTGGCAAATTGATTTCTCAATCTGCTGGTCATCACCATTATTTCTTAATAGTTTCACAGCTGGTCGACTCAACACTTATCAGTTATTAAAATTCCCACGTTGGCGCGCGACGCTGCGTAAGTGCTGCCAATAATTAAATTACGTGTTCAAGGAGAAAAAAAACAAACAGATAAACAAAATAAATGGTGGTGTGTCTTTTAGGATTTTTAGGAGCTGCTGTGTGATCCATAAAAACTGGCAAGTTTTCCATGAAAGTAAAATGCTACAGTTCACAGAGGAGAACTTTGTTTCCTTTGAAGAGAGTCAGCGATAAGCACTCGAACTGGGAAACAGTGGCAGCTGCTGCTATCACGTCCTCGTCTGACCGTTTGTTTTCACCCCCCAAAAAAAACCCCCAAACCTCCCCAATAAGTCTTGAGCTGTGCAGATCTGCTTTGTGAAATTGTTTGACTCATTTGACACCGAGTCGCTGAGTGGTGATTGGATTTGTATAATGTGGTACAGGCACTGGAATGTTATCATCGGAGCTTATGGCTCTTCTGTGAAACGCTCTCTCTCTCTCTCTCTCGTTCCTCCGCTGTGTTGTCGATGTTGTCGGGCTGGGATGAATTTATATAACATAATGAGTCATGGGTTTCCGGGACAAACGAGTGAACATCAGTGGCGCTGCAGATTCTGACTTCCTGTACGATAGATGATGCTTTACCCCTGGAAGGAGCCTACTCTTCTACCTGTGTGAACAGAAGCATCATGTCCTCTCTTCGCTCTGGAGGAAACTTTCTAAAGTATGATGAAAGTAATCCTGACGATGCTACCAGGCGGAAGATTTAATTGCATTGCATTATGGGACATGTAGGCTCAGGTCTTTCTCTAGCTTGTCCCATGCTAGACTCAAATGTCTCAGCCTGTGCTGCATCAACTTTAACCGTGTCTGTTTGAGTCTTCAGACTTTAAATGTCTAAATATTCCATAAACTGTATATAAAAACAGAAAGGGTCCGGAAGGTGAAACCTGTGTTCTCTCAATGACCAGCAGCAAAAACCAAATGACTCTACCTTTCACTTTATAACGTCAGTAAACCTTTTCTGAAGGAGTTTATAATCTCAATCTGTAGTTCAAAGTCGGCTTCAATACAGCATGAAGTTCATTCTGTATATTACGGTCCCAATTCAAATTATGGCATTGATTTTGTGAGTGGCAGCTAGTCCCATCCAATTGGTGCGCTGTCCTCGAGCTCTCAGTCAGGCTCCACCCCCACCCCGCTCCTCCAAATATGGAAGGTGTCAAACAGCCAATGGCCACATTTCCGAAATACTGCGCAAGAGACAAAATCAATACAATTCACGTTTGTGTGCTGTGTTTAGATTTCGTGTTATTCGAAATCTTCATATTCTGATTGTGTTTATTCAGGATGTAAATTGACCTTTGCACGTTGTTTTTACTGCATCGTCGTGGTAACATGTTCGAACCTCTTCATCACAGTTAATGAATACGTGTACAGGATTTGATGATTGTGAATGGAGATAACACAACAAGGTGGTGACATTCACTTCGCCTTCACCCTCCACCATGCGCTGAGGCACTGTTCATTAATGAGCCAGTGGCGGTTTATCGCTCAGGCAGGAACTCTGTCTTCAGAGTAGCTTCTGCTTTCTCACTTTTATTATTGTGAAATAAAACTGTGTCTCTGGACTCATCTTAGCAAATGCTGACCTTTCAAGGTGGGACAAAAAAGAGATTTATGGCACTTTACACATTCACCTTAGCGCCATAGATCATTTTCATTGCCGTGACAATTTCATTTAATCAGGCAGGGATTGGAGAGTGTTGTTTTGCTTATATTCTGTCAGGATCCTGCAGCGTCTATTGATAGCTGTAGTTTAAATAACCACTCCGAGAATAGAGCTGCCCATATTAAGTGTTCTCACGAGGAAAGGAAGGAGGTTGTAACAGAAATCGGGCCCCATCTCTCCGGTGGCCACTGCTCAGCACAACCGTTGATAAATTATAAATCAATTACTGACACTCTGCTGCCAAAGTTTCTTTAATCTCTGCCTTTTTATTTGACTAAATACTGTTGACTTCTCATTTTACCTCCTGTTCAAATGGAACTGGGGTTGATACTCACCTGGGGAATCCTCGTATCTAATCGAAACTTGGCCAATAAGACAGGGGGCAGAATGCGCTGAATATTTCAGCAGCCGCTCAACTGTGCTCCTAGATCCTGAAATATTCTCTTTGAGGATTTATTAATGTCGAACACTTCCAGAGCGGAGTCAGAATTAGCACGTTTTAGGATGTACTAAAGATAAATCCGATCATTTTAGAGAACCTTTCACACTTACTCAAATCCTATATCACAGCATATTCCAAACCGCAGATAAAAGTAATGGACTTGGTTTGAGTCCCCCTTGGTTTTTTCTTATTATATTATAACATTAACTATTTTCTTTTATCTACCTAAATTGTGAAAAAGTTATTTTCATCGAATTGGCAGATATTATCTCCAGGTGTGGGGGGGGGGGTTATGGTATTTTGGCGTTAAAGCCACACTTGCCCTTTTCATTAAAACGCTCACTCGACCTTTCCATATCATTTGATATAAATGTTCCATACGGCACCTCCACTAATCATTGAATTAACCTAAGACTAAAGCGATGAGTGGTGAGCTTGACTTTCACATCGGCCACTTTTCCTCACAACTGTGAATCACTTCTTGACAAATTTAACTCTTCTTTTTAATTATATTGCTTGTTATAAATCGGGGAAACAATATTTAGAGTTCTTATGAGCAAACTTTCCTTAACTTTCAATAAGAGAAAGTGGCATAGACGAGCTTTGCAAACACCAATTGCAGGTGTAGCAGTTCTGTTAAAAGGTTAAAAGAAGGCGTTGAAGGGAGCTTTTCTCCACTAAGAGAGAACTGAAGCTCCTGAGAAGCCTCATCATTAATCTGCCCGATACATCTGTACTAGCATAGTCCATTTACTACTCTGCAAATTTACTAGGGGGGGGTCTTTAAGAGACAGGAGCTAAAACCAAGTGTTTCAGACAGAGGCTGAAAGGAGGAGCTGCAGCCACAGACAAGACTGAGGACAGTGATGTGTTTTCAATTTTTCAAGTAGTGACCCAAAATAAAAAAGATGAACCTGAATACGGGCAGAAAATGCCTGCTATGATTTAAAGTGGCTGAAGTATTGAGGCGATAAAACAAAGTTATAGACTGTGCTCAGGTCGTTGGGGTTAACAGCATCAGCAGAGAGCTACAGTGATGTGGTGACTCTGTGAGTGACGTGCCCTCATTTGTGATTCGGGTCATTCTAGCAGCTTAATGCGTCATTTGTCAATCATACTGAAAAATAATCCACAAAGTCAAGTCAGGTTTTATTCGGCCGGATCAGACACCGGTTCACTTTTCATATACAGCAGGTGTAGATCAGATATACGTAAAATGTCTACCTCCTGGATCCATTGTGGTCCAAGTGGATGATGCATGAATCACTTATGATGCCTCTCGCTTTAGTTCACGGGAAGATGACACAAGATTAGCAGAGAGACAGGGAGTGGATGAGAGCAGTCCTCGGTAATGGATGCTGCATCGCCCCGCAGCTAATGCTTCAAGAGCAAATAAATGAAAGCCTCTTGAGTGTGTGCGATACTGCACTACAGGCCACATGACTGTTTTCAGTGGGCGGCGAACGCTGGCGAGGCCGTGGATTAAGCCCTATGGATGTGTAATGCCATCAAGCTGTCCTCTCCGCTTTAATAGCACACCAAATAGTAATGATGGATCATTTGATGGGACGGGTGCTAATGCGCTGCCTGTTTGGGAGAAGAATGTCCTCTGCTCCTCAAAGCTCCTCGCACACGAGCTCGTCTCACGCCGCGCTCATTTGAATTCACCTCATTCTAATGAATATATACATGCGGGACCCCTCCCAACGGGAAACAAGGTACGCCATCCGACGGCGGTGGCGCCCAGCGGCCTCCCTGACGAGTGCCACTCCGCACTACGCTTAATTTTAATCACTGGATCAACCGGCTCTGCTCTCCTGTTCTACTCCCCCCCCCTCCCGCCGCTCGTTCTCTCTCTCTCTCTCTCTCTCTGTGTCCCCATTACAGAATTCCTCCATCCTCCCCCCCGACATAACTCTTCTGGGATCCCTCTCTCTCTCACCGAGTGTCTCCCCTATACAAGACACAACTAATTTACCACTGGCCTCTGCGCTGCAGCCGAGCAGCTTCTCCCCCATCATTCAGCCGTGTCCACCTCGGTCCATTTCATTATTATGAGTCAAATTCACCTGTATTTATAATCCTGCTCTCTGCTGAATTGAGTGCTGCAGTGTGAGGATACATGTGATTTACAAGGACGCATCAACAGCTGAAGATAAAGAGGAAAATGCAAAAAAAAAAAAGCTGTCTGAAAATCCACATTTTGATTTTATTAGATTTGATCTTAGTTCCTTTTCTAATGAGCTATAAGAATGTCTTTCACTTTGACTATTTTCATTCCCTTCCTGGAAAATAAATGAGTGTGACTGTGCTGTGACACACTCTCTAAATAACTCCTACATGCTCCACTTGGCTACACATTCACTTAAATAATATATCTTGTCTGTGGTTGTGTTTTTTTTGCGAGGTAGAATTTCAGCTCCTGTGTGTGTGGAGAGCTTTGATTTTTTTTTTTTTAAAGGACAACAATCAAAAGCAAGCGAATCACAGAAAGCAGTAATCATCCAATCTGAAAAGTCTTAAGACGCAGCGCACACGACAAAGTGGTTTCAAGTATAATTAGCTTGAGGAATATTGAAACATCAGCTTCCCGGCTTGTTTCTGAAAAGCTCACCAACCGTTTCCTGGGAATCGTCGAGGATGAGTCGCTCAATATACATGGGAGAAAGACATCATGGTATATTTAAGCCTATATATCACGCGTGGTGGATTCTCTCTCTCCTCCCGTGTGGGCGTGCTGGTGTCTGCGGTGGAACACAACCAGATCAATAGTTGCAGAAAGGACAATGACCAAAGACAGTCGTAAATCTCAATCATCAGCTCGGCACCATTGAAAGCTTGTCAAAATTTAATGAAGCCATCTGCCTCAACAGATTCTACTCAGAACATCACAAGTCAGATTAGCTTTACAGCCTCGACATATCAGTTGGAGAGCGTTAGTTTAATGTGCCACAGTAAATAGGCAAAAATTTTTTTATATTTGTGCGTTAAAACGTACATTTCTTTACCTACAAATTCATCATTTTCTGCAGGAGCCTCACATCCGACTGTACATTTCAGTGAAGTCATTTCGATGTTTAGAGATTTCACTGTTATTGGGTCAGCTGTTTTATTTATGTTGCATGATTTCAACACCACCTGGGGACCTTTGCCGTTTCCTGTCTTGTAATTGACAATTAGTTTGGTTAAATTTAACCGTCACACCCGACCTCCCAGGCCCCGCCCCACAACTTTCAGTATTTAGTATCGCAACAACTTCAGGGACAATTAGTCGTTGATGTAGAACAAATAGGAATCAACAAGTATGAGTTCCATTAGAGAATAATAATACGTGGCAGGAAGAGAACTGATTAAATCTATGCTGCTAAACATAAGATGAGAAAGGCATTTTAATACGGAGCTCTGTGCACTGCAACGTGCAAAGAAAACACCTTCATCATATTGACAGCACACAACAAAATCTAATACAGGAACATGCTGGAAGTAAAACACACAACAATGGAGAAGGGGAGGAAACAGAAAGTGACTGTGTGACATTTTAGCTCATTTAACCTCGATAAAATCTAAAATTGAAGAAGGATTATGTGTCTTAGCTGCTCAGAAGCACTTTTACAATTAATACGACCTGCGGGTTATTCGGTTGTGTTGTGCGTTTGCAGTTTGTGTGTTTATAAAAGTTCTAGAAAAGTTGGAACACAGGTCTCTAAAAGTTCAAAAACTTTCTTAATAATTTAACTTTTGCCTTTATTTATTTGTTTTGTACTGACAATAAAAATCATTCCATTCTACTTTAATTCAGTTATTCAAGAAGTGAGAAAATAGCCAGATCAATATTTATCAGATGGCTGATCATAATACGTCGAGATGAGCAGACACAACGTTATTGGGTTTATTATTGCATATAACTACTGTATTAAATGTATTTAAATATCAAGCCTCAAGTGCATTTCTTTGTCAGAGGGGTTGATAACGACATCTTAACGACATATCACTGTTAGTGTCAGTTGGGCTCAATGTGAGGACCAATCTAAACCCAGGGCTCACACCTCAGACAGCAGTGCACAGCTCCTCCCTCTCGACGTATTGACATGATGTTAGCAGCACCTCAGCACTGTACACGTGTACTTAGGTGTTTGCCAGCTGTGCTTGGACAAGGTCCAGCTGCCTCAGTTGCTTGAGGAGAACACGATGTTTATATTTGGAAACGTGACGATAGCTCGGCACATAAACCACCGACCTGCCTGCGACTGTATACCGTCAACTTCCAGAGAAGAAACTTATTCTGGGATTAGAGTGAGACACTCGAGAGCCCCCACACACACACACACTCTGGACCTCATTCCTTCGTCTAATACCCCAAACTCTCACAGTGCCTCCGGTCGTGTTACTCAGATTTACTTGTGGCCCACATTTTGACAAATCCCATTAAAGCTGTTGACAGTGTCAAAGCACAATATAACAGCTATGCAAATGACTTTTTCTCTTGTCACAGTCTGCCAAGAAATATAGGAGTGCATTACCTGAGGGCAGTGTGTCACTGGATTTACTGTTTCCCTTTTTTTTTTTTTGCCCGGCCATATGTTCCCTTCAAATGCAAACGGCAGAGAGATGTTACCGGATACTCGACCGGAAAGTGGAGTGTTTTTTCCAGCCCCGTAATCCTGTTTCTTGACTGTGGAGAGACACAGGAGGCGTCGTATGTTAAATCCGAGTTTAAAATCTTCAAGACGGGGTTGCCTGGGCAACTGGAATCTGTGAGCACAGAGGAAAAGCTCGCCGAGAACGTACACACACAGCTCACTCCTGTGAGGATTCCGGGTGTCCAACTTCCTGCTGTTTAATCCACTAGTGTAATTGTGTAGGTGCAGAAAAAATCTTGTCTGTTCTGCTCCATTGTGGCGAATAGTCATACTGCTGCCGACTCGCTGTCTGAACGGCTGCAACGTTCTTTTGGAAAAAACATAGCAATGTTCTTTATCAGAATTATTATATCTCTTTGGAAACATTTTCAATTTGGAGCTTAGATTTTATCATCGAGTTAGATAATGTCTGAGAGACTGGTGGCCGGCTAAATAGTTGTTTTGTATATAAAGGTGGACGACACGTCTCCGCTTCCTCTCGCTATCCAGAAGCCAAAATATCCCAGATACAGACGCTGTCATCTCGCACCCGTGACATCATTCAGCGTCTGCACATTTAGTGATCGAGAGATGGAGCCGTGGTATCGAACCCCCGTCGATAAACACATTCCATCCAGTCGTGAGTCAGCTGTCAATCATGACGTTTTATAGCATCAAATGACTAAATATAACCACATCTACCAGAAGCATGAACATACATACATGTGTGTGACAACTAGCTAAAATTACAGAAACCATGTGTGTATTTTGATGTTTTAGTAAGGTTAATGTCCCATCTGCTAACATGGTGGAGGCAGGATTTTTAAACTATACTACACAAGCCACCAGGGGGAGATCAAGATGTTTTTGGCCCCACATTAATTGTCCATCTCTATATAAAGTCTGTGGTACAAACCGGTCCGTGCAATAACAGATATTTACATCGTCGTGTATCCTGCAGTTTAAATTTAACAAACAAAATGAGAAAAAACTCTGGGTTCATCTGATAATTTTCCACAACACTTAACCCAGTACAGTGGTTTTTTCTCACTTTATTCATCTCTGGTCTCAGTTCAGCCTCAGTGAGCGGAGAAATGCACAAACCCCACATTACCACAGCCTCTTATCGACAGAAGGGACCATGGGTAGATCACTATCAGCTCCGTTAGCGAAGGTGCAGCTCAGGTTTGTGCTAAAAGGGCGTCTCCGGCCTCTGACCATCGCGTTGCTCCGGCTCCCGCGGCATCTTCGCATCGCCGCCATCATCTTCCCACAGGATAATGAGAATTAACCTGCGTAATAAACAATGCTGCGCGCTGCTCATTTCCCTAAACCTTCCCTGTCTGGAACATTCTGGAGTCCGCCTGCTTCAGCCTTTCACATAACTTTAGTTTCAGCGTAGGAAACATTTAGTGTGATAACTATTTGCTTTTCCCTTTGCTCTGTTATTAGGGCTCGTGCTCACTGAGTTATTCAGTTAGTGTGCCCTACTTGGCAGTGGAGTGTGTTGCTGTCGTCCGCAGACTGCTCGTTCGACTGCAGCATCATTAAAACGACAGACTGAACATTCCCCTGTCTTCTTGACTTTGCTCTGGGTTTCCGCCCCTGATTATAAGTCCATCAGAAGGAGTAGCTCCACATTTGTGCGGCCCCCTCGGAAACAGCCCTTCGCTAAACACCGGAAACAGTCTCACAAAGCGAGTTGAAAGACGTCGGGAGATTTGTGTCTGGATGTGGCGTCGGAGCGTGAACACGTAAATGTGACATATTCAGATAAATATATAATGTAGCATGTGTGTAATATAATTCAAGTTCCAAGGATGAACTCTGGAGTCATTGTTGTGGTCATTATTTTCTCCGGATATCTGCCCTTGAATGTCATCGTGGGGGCGATTTCACCACCAAGGCCTATCACGCTATATTCATAGTAGAGCTGCAGAAGTTCATTTCATGCTTTACATTCATTCCACACACAATGAAGCTCGGGTTTACTGCTTTCGTTATGTAAAAAACACATAAAGCCCCTTTCACTGTGAGTGACGTTCTCCACGGGGGACACGCAGCTGTCAGGAAACCTAGACACATTTCTATTATGTTTCATTTCAAAGATGCACTCCCTGTTCTGTAGGTTAAAAAAAACAAACAAAGTGGTCTGTCCCTTTAAACAGTGGCTCCAACCTCTGTCATCTTTATTAGCCTGCTGCTCTACGCTGAATTCGGTGCCCCGGGGGGAATGAGAGATAAGGGGATATGGATCACTGCACTGCAACCTTCCCCTTTGAGGATGTCACTGGGGCAAATAAGCAGCCTGTTATACATGGAATGATAATTATACACTTCATGTCAGCAAACTACTAGATGAGTCCCCTTTTTATCCACGAATGCTAATAGCAACAAAGGGACTCATCATTGTTGTGCCTGTCTGAGAGCGCGTGTTGCTAATGCCGCTGACGAGAGATTACAATGGGATATTTTGTCTCCAACGCTGCAGCGGATGAATAATGGCTGCTCATTGTGAGCATCTCCCAGAGATCCGCAGGTATCTATCAAAAGCATAGTCTGTATCTAATTAATTAGGCTATTCAACAAATGATTATATGGGAAAAACTCTCCATGAGATCATTTGCCTTTTTCCCCACCGAGTCATTTTCTCTCCACGACAAAGGGTTAAATACATCCTAATGGCTGCAGAACTTTTTTCCTCTTCATGGTAAATGTGAGCATCAGGGTTTATTATTCACGCATCACAATTAGTGTTGCATGGTACATTTATTTTTCAATCTGTTTGTTTACTTTTCTAAAGCAGGAGCCGGTTAGATAACAGGGACAGTGGTGCTCACATATTGCAGCAGATTCTGCAGAATAATGAAACATCTTAATAAATAATAGTTGACGATGTATATTTCAAAATGTTTCCTTCATTACGTTTCATTAACAATGGCCATCTGGCAGATAAAGAATTTAATTCTGAAGCTAAAATCATCGCGTGTCTGAAATCTTCAAATTCAACATGTCCTGAAATTGTATAATCTCCTGACCATAATCACAGCAGATTTTTGAAACCCATTCTTCCCACCACAGAAGGATAACACCAGAAAGTGATTACTTGGCGATTAGGAGTGGATCAGAGTCTCTCCGTAACATTTGCATAAGAAGAGGAAGTCATTTCTATGCCAGAAGAGTCTTAGCAGTCGGCGGCCCAGCACACCGAGAGGTCCTCCCGGGCCACGGAGCAGGCAGAACAATTACGTATTTAGCTCTTTATATATTTATTTACTTGTTTACTTCATTGCTTGTTTATTTGGATAGGCTGTGATGAGATGAACTCCTAAATGGCGAGAAAACACCCGCATACCAACAAATTACATAATGTGATCCCCTTGATTGAATTAACTCATTTAATTCTTTCAAGTTGCAAAGTCATAAACTCCAGGTCCATCAGTATTTGTTCTTATATTTCTTATCCCATGAAAATACCCAAACCAGCAATGAACTGAACCGTGTGAGGAGTAGTAGTAGTAGTAGTAGTAGTACTATTAGTAGTAGTAGTAGTAGTATTAGTAGTAGTAGCACTCACAAATGAGTACGAGTTTCTGCAGACTTTCTACACTTGGCCCCCTCGTATAAATTCTGCAGAAAGTTGAAAGTCCATGTGAGACGTCACAAAATCACATGATCGCTGCATCGGTATGAATTAGTCGTTTGTGCCGATATGCACCAACATTAAAACTTTAATTTACAGAATAAATGCAGAAAAAGACGACAATATTCCATGTGAAAAAAGTGTATTTTCTTAATTCAAGGTCTTATCTTTGTGTTTTCATTTTGCTTACTTATAATACAGTCGGTGCTTAGACTGTAAAATATCCAGACTGTTACATTTCTTTGTTGTAAGGGTTGATGAAATCTAAGGAGACTTATTGGCATTGGCCTCAAAAATCCATTGTGGTTGGGCTTTTAAACATTTTTCTTTTACGTTATATTTCGTATTCCGGTCACGCTCAGTGTTGTTTTATTCCCGTGTATTGCATTCTGAAAGAACTGTGTGACCCTGTTTAGACAAGTGCTATAGAAATACAGTTTTATTATTATTATTATTATGACATCACTGCAGTTTGTCAAGTAGTAATTCAGTAATGTCAGGGATATTTTTTCGTGTTTTTATTTTTTCAGATTGTCACGCGTCAAATGAATAGAGCCGATGATTAATGTATCAAAACCTGTGAGGTTTATTTTTCTTGTGACAACCTGTCAGACGAACAGATCATCGCTGCTCAGTCGGTCAGCGACGCCGCATGAAGGTGACCCTGAAGCCGAGAAGCTGCAGTTGTGAAGGTGACATGTCGCCTCTTGTTTTTATTAGCGAAGATAATTATATTTCCGCTCGTCCTGACCCACTGCAGAAGCTTTGTGTGGCTGTGGTGACACACCGTGCGCCTCGCCGTAACATCATGTGACAGCCACTTTAAATTTTCCACATGTACAGCTGGATGTATGTAATGCGTGTTGGCCGCTTCCTTCGGTGCGATTACATTCAGATGGAATATTAATAGTCCGTGATGCAACATCTGTGTGGGAGCAGTAACCATTCATATCACATTGCACATTATATAGAAATAGGTCATTACGGCGATATTTGGGAACGTGAGCCGTTTCTTATCCGCGCAACCTTCACAGAAATTATACAAACAAATAAACACGGGATGACGATAACCTAATTATCCACTGATTGACACTATCTAAATTAGCTTATGCTTTGCTAATGAGCGGATCGGTTTGAAATGATTGATTGTTATCTGCACATTTACACATCATCACTCTGCAGTTATCATCCTACATTTTTGATTCTGTTTATTTTTTTGATTTATTCAGGGTCCAGGGTCCGGCAAGTGTTAAACAAACAGCGAAGACACAACCGGAATGTGTCGCCCATTTGTCATGGGGCTAATTGCAGCACCAGTTGTTTGCACTTAAAAGAGACCTGGAGTTAGTAAGTTGTGATTAAAGGTTAAAGGTACAATAATTACCTGTGTCACTTCATGTGTGATGAGCATCTTGGGCCGACACAAATTAATATTATTATTTAACATGGCTAGCATTGTTATCATAGCCATACCTCGCCGTGTCTATATCTCTACATTGAAAATAGTCATTGGGTGCAAGGTTTAAAAAAATTACATAAATTTGTATATATTCTTATATATTATATTATATTATACATATTCTTATACTACATATAACCTTCAAGGTTGTACTGTAGGCCTGCATACACTAACTACTTGGATACACCCAATATGAGCAAGTGAGATTTAGACAAAAATGCTCAGAAGTCTCTAATCTTGAGTGACACGTCCCTGCCCATGATAAATGAAATGATACATGAATGTAATTGACTATAAAGGAAATTATTTATTTGCTCCGTTACAAAACACCCCCAACTATGATGGGAACTGCGGTAACCTTCACTTTTTTTTTATTGTGTTCCCACTAAATGACGAGGTCAGCGTGTAGAGGAGTTTTTTCGTTGATCCCTTCAAACGAAGCTTTGACCCCATTGAACAGGAGCCCGGGGCCAAACGGTCCCTGCACAAAACCCTCTCTGTCCGTAAAACTGATTCTCGTTGGCGATCCATAATAAATCGTCTACATTGTTATTCGGTTCCACACAACAACTCCAGGCATTGTTCTTATCCTCAAATGAACATTTAACAGCATTAGGCAATTTGAAAAAAAACAAACAGGGATTTGAAATCAAGAAATACTGTAGCTTTTATACAGTTGGAGCCCAACCCAGTTAAATGGATTAATGTGTCAATAAAATATTAAGTGTGCTGTTCATTGCTGCTGAGAAGTCCCATGATAACTTTTAAATAAGGTTTTCAGAAAATACAACATATCCTGTGTGAAATTTGCAAATGCTGCATAACCGCTTCAAATCTATCTCCTATAAATTATGTTCATATACACATTTACATTTTGGTATGTATAAATACAAAAGTGTGTGGTGAAGGAGTTAAGGTAAAGATTGGTTTCAATGACATGACAGCTCCCTTAAAGTCAAGCCAAAATGTCGTGATCGCCCCCTGCTGTTTGGCTGCAGTGTAGGTCCTAAACTCTGCCTCCACCACATGAGTGAATGGGACATGGACCAAACGCTGCCATCTGGCCCACCTACCAATTGGAATATTGGCACTTGGGCAGCTCCTGTTTGCCAGATCTGGGCCACACGTAAGCCATAGTAACACCACATGTCAACCAAGAACCACATTAAGTAGAACTGGTCAAAATCTGGGCCCCAGTGCATTTTTATTCTGGCACAGATCCGGACAAACCGCTTCATCCCCGAATCATAACAGCATAGAATCCGATTCCGAATGACGTCACCAGTGCAAGATGGCTGTTTACTTATCCGCAAGGAAGTGGATATGTGCCGTCCATCTTTATTTACAGTCTGTGGTTCCCTCCTTTTCTTCCAGTGTCAGCAGAAAGTTTCTGAATTAAACCCAGACCACAATATTTTTTTTTCAATCGGAGACATCAACCCGAAAGAACAACATTAAAACTGCCTCAACTGCCAAAATCCGATATTGCACGGAAAGATCGAATATTTTGACAGAAAACAAATGAAACTCGTACTCGGTGAACATTTTTACAGACACTGTGACTTTCAGCATTTTGCAACCTGCCATATTCTGTTAATCACCAGCGTGTTGACATTATGCTGATAATAACAACATCCATTTGCGGCTGCGAAATTGTTTGTTTAAGTGAAGGATTTGCCCTTTGCACCGAGAAATCACTAACTTGTTTTGAAAATACCGGATGATTTCAAGAGAGCTTCCGTTCACTGTGTGGGAGATAATGTAGTAGAGAATAAAGCTGCTCCTCTTCGTGTCTGAGTGCCCGTGCACATTCTGCATCCCTGGAAATTATACAGCACATGGTGGAGGAGGTGTGGTTGAGAAATGGGGGACATGTAAGGACACTAAACCACAGTGTTTTATATTCACCGTATTCTGTAGTGCAAATTATCCAAGAATCGCAAACATTCTGAATACAACATAATGTACTGAACAAGATAGTCAAACTTAACTATTGTACTTCATGGATACAGCTCTGCTCTTTACTTGGAAATGAGAATCACTTATCGCCACCACACACATCACTCTCCCTTGATGCTCTTTCCTCGTTGAACTATAACAAGATGCTGCTGCTTCAGTGTGACACTTGACTAGTAGACGTTAGGTTTTCAAGTACAGGCCGGGATCTGTACACAGAACACAAGATGGTTAATAAATACAGTTTAAATTGGTTTGATATGAATCTTGAAATCTGGAATCGGGGAATGAATGAATTGGTAGAATTAATGATTTCAGAGTCCACGGCTGTGACGTTTATTTAGTTTCCAAAGGCGCGCCCCTGATTTTGACATGAGTGCACAGAACAGTAAAGAAAAAAAACTATATTCCATGTTGTTTATGCAATATTTACTTGTGTTAAGAGCTTTATAGAAGTTGCTGGATCAATGTACCTTTTTTTCTCCGACTCTGAGATTTCCTTGACGTATGCTTGACGATTCTGGGAGGAAGGGTGTTAGAAGATCAGAGATAGGCCGGGGACCGCAGAGTTCAAAGGGACAAATCAAAGGAGGGAGCATCAGTCACTGTCCCCGCCTCCAAATTCTAAAAAGTTCAAGCGACTGTCGGGCGGTGTTGGGAGGTTCAGGCGCGTACAAGGAAGGAGCGAGTTCACGCTCGTCTCAGCCACGTGCTCGCAGAGCAGAAATGCTCGTGAGCAGGCAAGGTAACAGCTTCAGTGTACAAAAGGATGAGAAGTTGACCAAAGTGTTTTCTTCCAACGTGGGCGTACGATGTCTTCTTCCTCAAGGAGGAGGCTTCTCAGCACAGGCCTTTGTTCCCTGACCTTCTACCCTGGTCTTTATGTGGGAATAAAAGAGCTAAGAATAGTTAAAGAACATGCTGACTACGAAACTGTTGTAATGTAAATGAGGCACATATTGTCCTTAGCATTGACAAATGTAAAAAAAAGTGTGGCCATACATTGAAACACAGCCACCATCGTTAAAGTTTAACTTTCTGAAAAGCGATCTTTTCTTTTTACACAATCAACAATAGAGTAATTTAATCAGATGAAAATGTATTCGCTTTTAAAGAGTTTGTGTAAATAAGAGCAAATCCCAGCCAGTGTTGCCAGATGTACGATTTACATGTACGACGTACGAGCAATAAAGCGTGATGTACGATGATTTGATCCTTTTGTGAGACTTATTATCCGTTGTAGTACTTCAACATTTCCTATCTGGAAACGCTGATCCCAGGAAGATAGGCGTCTTACACCCGGGACAGATCGCCAGCGTATCGGAGGGACAACAGAGAAAAACAACCATTTACACTCACATTCACACTCTAAAGTCCCCAAATAACCTAAGAACAATTCCATGTGTTTGGACTGTGGGAGGAGGGGGGAGCACCGAGAGGAAAACCACGCAGACACAGGGTGAACAGGCAAAATTCACAGAGAAACCGGGATTCAAACCAACAACCTCCTTGCTGTGCGAACCACTCACTCACTACCATCATATACATTCAGATTAAAACTGTATTTGTACAGCACCTTGTACTACACAGGCATTAGAATGGTGTCATGCTGATGCGCAGCCACAGTATTTCCACATTAAAAGACAGTATGAATAATACCATACTGTACAGAGCAATGTTTAACTGATGGGTGTGAATGACCCGCTCACCAATCGGGGCGATAAAATGGACTCGGTTCGCTGATAACCAGTCCAGCTCCACAGCCAAGGAAAACAATTAGAGAAAAGCTGCTCTTCCCCCGCGGCTTTAACGCAAGTGCAGAGAGAGATAGGTTTTGAAATAGATTTTTGTCCGTGTAAAATGAGATGCTGACCTCTAGGTCCAAGACACTCAAAGACATCAGAAGAGCGGGACGGCCCACTCCCAGTGGGGCTAAAGGGTATTCATCCAGGACATCATTCTGGTGCCTGGTGTGAGTCACACTACCAGCCATGACAGCTACTCCTCGTGGTAGTTATCAGCAGAGAGCCTCCGAGGGTATTCAGTCGAGATTGCATCTATGCAATCAAGTTCTCTCAAGTTCGTTCTTTTTTTAAATGCCATGAGACCCAGGTAGTTGACACCGGCTCGTTCAGCCTCTGTGAAGCTGTTGAGATATCACTGTCAGATTTATAGATTAATAACAAGATTGTCAGGTCTCGTTTAGAGAAGAAAAAACATTTTTATTTGCCTGTTGACACCAGGGGCGTATAAAAACCCTATAAACTCTGCACGTTGGAAAAGTCTTATCACATCTACAGGTATCGGGATTATCAACAAAGGGAACATGGATCTGTTAGAAGTAGACGTAGTTACTTTAAACTGATTCTCCAAATGTGACAGGCAGGTTATGAACTGCACCAGTTGAGTTTGCTTGTTAATGCCAAGTATCGTTTTATTTTGAAAATCCCATCAGCAGAAGCGGCAGCTCACCTGTTGATTATGTATAAAAATAATAAAAATAAATCACAATACAAGTCCAGTTTTCCAGTTTTATCAGCAAACACATATTCATTTCAAGTAAACTTCCTGCAGACTCGGGCTCGTGTGTGTGTACATGTGCACACTCATGTGCATTTGAATGATAAGAGCGAGATGGAGAAGATAGAGAAGTGCACATATTATTTTGGCCGTCTGATAAAACCAGATAAAACCAAACCCTGAGCCCTTGTTGGCAGGAAATGTGTTTTCTTCACATATTAGTCTGTAATTTTCCTGAATAAAATGAACCTGACCCTGCAAACGTATATCAGACGATTTCATATTTGCTGCTGCTGCTCTTCCTATTCTCAAAAATATACTTTCATGACTATTTGTCATTTCACCATTTACATTAAAATCATTCCCCGTTGTTCATTATTAAAATATATTCACTTAATTTTACTTTTAGTCTGAACTGCTTTGTGTTAAACTTGTGAAAGTAAAACTCCTGGAATGTGAAAAAATACTTCGTCCCCATCATCTGTAGCAGCTGGTCCGGCTGTGATATTGTACGTTTAAATTTTGTCTGCACTTTAAGTTCAATCTCTTTGTTCTTTTTACCTTAATGGACCATTATAATACCACCGACTGTGTCTGAGCGTCACCATTTTATACCTTTTCATCAAAAATGAAATCTGGATTTTCTTACATGTGAGCTGATAGTTGCTCAGGGTTTTTTTTTTGGCATATGAGTTGTGTGTGTGAAATTATCTGTGTTATATGTCCTCAGTCTTTACATCTGTTTCTATGTTTTATACTTTAAAATGGCTCTGTATTAATTTCTCTGATTAATTCTTATGATTGATTAAATCCAAATAATGACTTTGTGCTTGAATCTGTTCCAGAACAAAGGCTCCTTGTGTTTAATGGAGAACAGATGATGTTTGTTAAATCGTCCTTTTCGTTCAACTTACCGCAGACTGGGCTCTGTGCAGTAATTTGTCTATTGACATTCTCAGTAAGACGGCATGTAAATATTTAAATGCAATTTAATGCTAATGCTACGGACTGTTTAGAAAACAAATGATTTAGCCTTTTTACATTCTGCACATTTACGTTACTGTATTCCCACCGACATTAATCAAGTGCAAGGAGTCGCCCACATGCTCACCATGTTTTCGCCGAGTTTATCCTCAAACCCAAAGGTAATCAAAAATGCTGCTTTTTTTACTTGGTTTAAATTATATTCTGAATATTTGACTCAAGTCATCGTTGGCCTGTTGCCATCTGGAATCGGTGAACTTGTGTCCAGTGTGTGTGGGTGTTCTGCACGTTCACCTTTAGCACATGTATCAAACTCTGTGGGGGTCCTGACAATGCTCGTGCCACCCCCCACCCCCACACAAAACCTCTCTGAAGTGCAAATATTACATATTAATCACGTAACCCTTAAGCCTTATCTGCCATTTCGTATTTCTCAACGCTCACGTCCTGGCAGACAGACGCGACATTAGCATAAAGCTCACACGACTTTCTAATGCAACCGGAGAAGAGACAAGGAGACATGTTTTCTGGGAGTGTTTTGTTTACGATCGGTCTTCATGCAAGTGTGGAACCATGTAGATAAAATTGATCTATTCGTACATTACATTTGTCTACGGCTTGAATAAATCTTTGCTACCGAACCCTGGGAGAGCACAGCTACGGTATCAGCTCAAAATGATGGCAGACAATGTGAAAGGGGGAGAATCTGTATGGAGCTGCGACTTTACTGTTTTGGTAAAGGTGAATTCATAATTTCCACATCCGCCAGTCCGCTTGCGTTCGCTATCGTCCTGTGACGTAAATTTCGCCATCCAACTCTCAGTGGACATGGAATGCGTAGAGTATGTTCAACCCTCGATGCTCAGGTTCTACCCTCTCTGCACTAAACAGCAGACAAACTAGCATTTAGCTTGAGAACATTCTCGAGCATTTTGCAGCTGAGGAGTTAGGTTTTTTCCAGTTATCTTTTTATGAGACCAGACAACGAGTTAAAAGTGAGTGAATTTAGGACTTACATTCATCAGGTGGTCAGAACTATGAGTCCAAATCAAAGCCAAATGTTATGATCACTTCTGGACGTGTGCATAATCGATTTATAACTAATTTGCCATATGGATTTTAAAGGTACGGATGTGTTCACATCTTAATGAGGTTTAACCTTGTATAAGAGTTAACAAACGCACTGTATTTGTTTTCTGCAGACTGATGGGAGCAGTGACGAGGAACCAATAACAATGTATATCCTCCATGAATATGGTTATTGTCTCATATTTCACGACTGAGAACATGTGACCACAAGGAATCTACCAACTTTGCTTCCGTTGAGATTTAGATTTTTAATAAGTGAAAATCTCCTGTGACAGTCGGCAAAGTCTGTGTCAGGCACAGTTTCATCTATAATATGCAAAACTCCAGTTATCAAGCAGAATAGCCCAACGCTGCTTTTTTACGAGGACTTACGAGGTTGGTAAATGTTGTAATGGGGGAAATGTTGTCGTAGCGGCCGGTCAATCTCTTCCGGGTAATTAACTGTTTACACAAAGTGTCTGCAGGAAGTGATTTGTGCAAAGGTTGATGTCCACTTCACTTCACATTTCTATAACTCGGCGGACTGTATCTACATCTACAGAACTAAATGGGCCATGGCAGTTAGTTATTGGATGTTCCTGCCAGCTGCTGCACATAAGAAACCTTTTCATTTTACACCTCTTCCGCACTACAACCTAACACAAGTGGGGACAGTAATACGAGAGAAGACTGTATTCATGTGTATATACACTTGAGTCTCTGCTTTGAAGTAGTAATGTGAATGTGATTTGTCTGCATAGCGACGTCTTTACAGTGCGTCGGCTGCATTGTGTTGTTTTATCAGCCGAGACACACTCCAGTAGCACCCACCACCCCCCCACACACACACACACACCCACCCGCCTCTCACACACACTTTGTGCTCCAATACCTTCTGATTTACAAATTAAACACTTTGTTTAATCCCCCTTTTATCCTAATGTGATCCAACCATTTAGAATCAAAAGCCGACGGAGATGTGTGTGTAATGTGGGTCTGCACAGCCGCTGCCTCTCCTGCTGATGCAGCACGTGTGCGCTGGATCTCCATTGATCGGCCACGGAGGCAAAGTGTTACGTCCCTGGTCCCATTAAACAAACAGCAGTATTGAGAGAGCCACTCACATATGCTCCCTCTAGAGGCTGACGTTGCTATGGATTGGACTATAGTTGGTGAAGCCATGGCTGCTTTAGACTGTTTCCTTGATAATGCAGCACAGAAATTGACTGATTCACAGGCTTATTATTTATTTATTTATTATTTCCCTCCTGGAGTCATGGTCTCACGGTTCTGTATTTGGTTTTGTTCTTATACCTTCATCACGCTACCTCCTGTATTTTCCCCGGCTCTGCTCTGTCGGCCCGTTCATTGATTTGTCGTCACTGGCATGTGGGTGTCGACGTCTGAATGCTGCCGCTGATTGTGTTTGTTTTTGTCTTTTTTTTGGTGATTGGTAGATTGTGAAGCTTAATTGCTAAGTTGTTTGAATTGAATCCATCCTTTCAGTACAGATGAATGATAGGTAGATGGATAATGGATTTTTGAAAGAGTCCAAATTTGTAACAGTCGAGGGTTGGTCATGTTTCCTTTAGGTACGAAAACAGATATAACACAAACTTCCATGCATCCTTGACATTGGCCTGGTCGTTAAGCAGGACATCCACTAGAAGAGTTTCTGAAAACGACAAACGTGGTGATAGTTTGTCCCTGTCACCGGGCAAAGTGTCTCATCATCGCTCCTCAAAAGGTTCCACTGTTGTTGAAACTGGTTCTTTGCTTCCTATGATCATGTTGCTTTAACTATTAGCAACACTGCCCCCCCCCCCCCACGGTTTCCAGTGGCACTGCTCCGTTGTGTCCATATTGTTTCCGAAGACGTGCACAAATATGGACAAGTATGGAAAGAAGGCTCCTTTTAACTGTGAGTGCAAATGAGTCTTAATTAATTAGGTGTTAAATGAAAAGACACAAAGGAGAAAGCGTTAGTGAGCAACACTGTGATCTGCACCAACCTGCATCAGGAACACAGACGAGATCAAAGCAGTGCAATTCATCAGAAGGAAAATGTCGAGCTCGCTGTGTGTTTCACATGTTTGCAGATGTAGAACGTGAGAATATCTACAGGCTTTTGCAGCAATCTGCGGGTATAGAAATGTTTGTTTCCGCTCGTGCACATACCTGAGAGGAAAGACTTTGTTGGCTTAAGGTGGGAAAACCGTGGCATGAATAAAGACGACAAATCCTGGTGTTAAAGTGAAGTTCATACCCCATAGAGCAAAACTACTTTGAGGTGACCTAGTTAAGATAAAAGCTCGTTTTAATGCCTTGATTTTACATTCGCCAAACTGTGGGAAGTTTTGCTTTTTCTCTCCTTCTCCCTCTTTATTGGACCAGAACTGCATAAAGAAGCAGAGCCTGGTAGATTATTGCTGCTTTACAGGCGCGTGACACAGGTTGCATCTTTCATATCCAGTGTACATATTTAGATTTCCGTTTTTACAGTTTGATTTTACAGGTTGTTACCCTCGTCAGAAACCTGCTACGAGCCCGAATCTCAAACTATGTGGTACCGAGAGCGGCTGTCGGAGCAGGAGTGTGTAGTTCACACCGCACCACACGGTGTTAGTGGTACACATCCCTCGAGTCTCCTTGGCATTAAAGAATGCTAGACATTTATTTATTTCACGTTTGCTAATTCACTGCACCAATCAACTGTAAAATACAGTTCAGTTAAATGCCAGTACGTCCTCCGAGCTTTGCTTTCTTTCAGAGGAGGAAGAGGCTTCAGGACATTGCCAACTGATGCATTTTATAATGTTAATGAACTTGTCAGGGTGTGGATGACGCACACAGAGGAAACAGTCCCTCTGACTGGGCCTGTCCTCCCCTCCAACACATTGTTCTGCAAGACACTTCAAATATTAAACATACTTTGGTGACGACAGCCACAGAAAGGTGCGTATTAAAGTAAATAAGATGGGTTATCACAACAAGTGCTTTCATTAGTCGTGACTGAGATAATTAGCTCTCTGTGCCACAACAAAAGCTGAACAATTATCTTTGTTTTGGGCATTGGGCCATTGTGACCGTTTATCCTTAATAGAAGTCAAGCAAAAGCGTATTTTCCTTTTAAATGTCACAGGTGTTTTGCTTTGAAATGTGCGAAAAGTCAGATAGCTCCCTTTCATCTAGCGTCTTCCTTATGATTGTAGAGAAAGCTGTGATGCTGGACCGCATTGGGAGGCCTGCGTCTTAGCTGGGATTTACCACGGTCGGGGTAAACCCTTTCTCCTCACCAAAATAATGACTGAGGCATTCTGACTCCCTGAGCCAGGTTGCATCATGCAAAATTAAATCCTTCATTTCCCTTCCTTTAAAAAAAAAAAGATTATTTGCATTTTGCTTTAATTTGTGAACAAAAAGGCTTATTGAAGCTCACCCCTGTTGACCAGGTCACAGCAGAGTGAGCACGGCCACAGGTGCAAAGACTGCAGAGATCAAAGCCAAAATGTTCCTGGCGGTGAAACAGTTTTACTGACCACGGTCTCTATTCATGTTGTGTTTTTGCGGTTCTTAAATAATTCATACGAGTCTGTGCCTGTGTCCTGTTATGTGGTAACTTCAGGGGAGCTCAATTTTTAAAAAACAATTTGATATACAACATGATCCGGTGATAAGCACGTCTAAGCACGGCATGTCAGATTCACTTCATTTCTTAACTCACTGGCGTGTGTTGTGTTTATGATGCGTCTGTGTGGACGTCTTCGCCGGAGCATTCTCAATTAAAAGCTACATGTTCTAATCATGTCTGAAGCAGCCCTGACGTCGCCGCGCTGACATGTACACTCGAGCAAATCGCTCTCGGATGGACTCCCCTTGACGGTCGACTGCGAGAACCTGGATCCAAATTACTCTCGGTGCGGCAAGATACAACATGCACAGCGAATATAAAGACCATAAAGAGTTTTACTGCAATTTCAAACCAAGCAGCAGATACATCAGCGTGTTTATTTTGTGTTGTGAGCAGAAAAACAGATTTTGAAAGTATGATTCACAGTTAATTTGCAGCCTTGTAACCACGGTGTGTTTTGCAAGGAAAAATATGTGCATAAGCCTTATTTGAGCACATAAAAGTGTGTATGACTTCACTCAATTCCAGCAAATAAACGCATCGTTTTGATTTAAAATTACCTGGTGACAACTTGATTCACATGCGGCCCAGTGCCCTGCCAGTGCATAACAGGTATTTAAAATGTCGTGTTGTTTACTGGTTCAATTACACCGTTCAAATGGGCACATAAAAGGCGGGGATACATAAAAACCTGTTGGAATTTACGGCATCAGATAAATCTGTCAGCGCGTTTCTTTATGTATCTTTTGAAACGCTGTTAAGACATCTCTGTGGCAAGCCATTTTCTCCCAGTATCAGAAGAGCAAGCAGCGAATGTACAGCTCAAACAAACTCGCAGATAAATTGAGTTGAGAACAGTGACAGAGATAAACTGAATTTGTAAAGCAGCTGCGATGCATTAATGGAGCGCTCCGACGCTCGCAGCCCTCTGCAAACATTTCCAGTGGGACAATTTTTAAAAGATAAAAAATATGACTGGATCCGTCAATGTGACTTAAACGCAGACTCAACCCCCCGCGAGTCTCCTCGGCCGTCTTGCATTTGATTGAAACATTTATGTACTTTTAAAGAAAATGTGCCGTCCGCAACGTGCGTGTGGAAAACCGTGCTGCTGCTGCTCAGTGGAAGTAGGTGGCTGTGTGGGCACCTCTCTCACACACTGATATCCTGCGGCTCTTCCTTTGTTTCACATTTTTACTCATCAAACCTTGTGTGGCTGGAAAAAAAAGAAAAAAACATTGGGCCTCTATTATAGAAACCCACAGTGGAAGGGGAGATTTATTTCCTTTGCTTTCACAGCCTAGCAACACAGCGATACATTTCTCTTTCTGCTGACAAAGGTCAGAAATCTGTAATGCCAGAGAAAAGGCAGGATGTTGAAAGCCTTCGCTTCCCTTTCTGTATTCAGGTGCAAGGGGCTGTCAACAAAAAGCCTGTTTTCTCTCAATAACACCATCACAAAGTCAAATGGCCAGTTTAATTTAGGATGCTTAGATACGTCTCGTACCTGCAGACATTTAACTGGAGCATCAAATGAGCACAGCTTTTTATTTTCCTTCTTCCACTACAGAACCATCACAGGGATCTGAGAGTAACTTCAGCCACAAGCCATTTCAAGTGGCTTGTGTGTATACGATTAACAAATTGCAGACATTTTCTCGGCGAGCTCTGTAAAACCAATTTATCACATAAATTCCTTGAGCCTCCAACGCACAATCAACACTCACACAGGAAACACATGTCAGTTGTAGGACACCAGCTCTTACCACCTATGTGTGATAAGACAAAAACACGTCTCAGTTTTATTTTCCCAGATGTATCTCGTGTGTTTTTCCGTCTGCAACATCACTGTACACCAGGATATTTTCCCAAGGCCTTTCTCTCAGTGAGGAAACAATGCCCCCCACACACACACACACACACACACACACATGCATTTGACAGCTCTTGCTCGCAGCAAACTTCAAGCGATGTGCACAACACAAGGAAACAAACTAATGAGAGGAGATTTATGGAAGGGGGAGAGGGAGAGAAAGATGAGACGGATTCCTTTCTGCTGCACCCGGCTCCCGCTTTGTCGTGTTATTATTGTCTGCTGCTTCATTAGCCCGTGCTGCTCCGTCACGCAGCCTTCCCGTCCCTCAGCTCTCACCAGATGACCGGAACCTTTAAACGTGCTTGATATTGCTTCCGTCCCCAGATGATAACAAGGTCTCATTGGCTCACCAGCACTCGATCCCCCTTTTATCTTTTGCAAAGCTTGCAAGTAAACATTTACACCCTGACACATTGCTGCTTTACTCGAACGGGAAACCAGTGTCTTTGGTGACCGTGAAGACCGGCTCCTTTCCTGATGAACGCTGCCGACAAATCATTGGACGGCAGCGAGTTGCACAGGCGCTGAGGTGGCGCAGCTTGTGAGGGACACTCCGCCCTGCAAAGTGCCTCGCGCTGCGCTGCCGAGCTGCGATGCATTCGGTGGTCGTCATTAGGGCCGGCTGATGGCTCATTGTGCGCAGAATGTGCCCGGGAGGAAAAGGACGGAGATCAAATGGGGCAGCTTGTATCTCAAGTCTTGTCTGATTAGTGGTTCTGACCAGATGCCTCGCACTGTGGCGGCACACTGGGTCCGGCTCGAGTGTCCATATCGGCACCAAGAGTGATGCAAGGCAATGACATACACGTTTTGGCACCCGGCGGCCATCATTTCCCGTACTCTCGACGTCCACTGAGCACCACACATCACAAGCCAACTGATCACGGCCAGAGGTTTGCTTTGCCACCTGGTCCAATAGGAAGCCAGCGATGAGATTTCAGTGGTTTCACAGATGTTGCCATGAAGCTCAAGCCACAGAGGAGCCGGCTGGCCTCGGCTTGTGGTGAACATAACTCAGCAGGCAAATCCAAAGTGTCTGCGTGTTTAAATTGGACTTTCTTGGAACACTGTGGTGGAATGAAGTGCTTGGAAATGTGAGGATAAACTGTATCTATCTACTAGTTACAGAAATCTCTGACTGTAGCCTATATGGTTTGCACATCTGGAGAACCGTTCATCTTCACAGTTGATATGTGGACTGTTAAGGAACCAAGGAAAGTGCAAATTTGGACACATGATACGTTCAATATTATTAAATGTGTGTTGATCACGACAACGGCAACTGATTCTCCGGTTCAGGGTTCAGAGTCGAGCTTCACTGAACTTTGGATAAACAGGCTAACAGGTCTGTGTGCAGCAGCGGTGGCAAAGTTTCAGGGTTCTGTGGACCGAGTGCAACAGCCGGTCTTCACCCGCCGCGGCTCAATTACTGAAACTGTGAATTCAGAAAGAAAAGCTGCAACCAGCATCACCACAGGCCAAACAAACAAGCAGGGTTAGAACAGACACTGCACTAATTAGATATCATGAGATGATTCAAAGATTTCAATAGTTTTTGCCATATCATGTATTTGAATGTGTTTATCTCCATTTGTATTTATAAATTGCAATAAGAAATCAGAAATACTGTGATATCAATCTGTATAATGCATCTTCTCATCCAAAAAGATAAATGCTACTCAAAAATTACACATTTCTTTTCAAACATTCCTCTAATTTTTAGCTGTCGCCTTATGAATAAGTTGATAATTTTACCTCTTCAAGCCTCTGACATTTATGCAAATAAATCCGGGGAAGATATCAGCGTGCCTCATGTGGCTGTAATCATTATGCAATGAGTGATAATGGATCACGGGACGAGTTGTTTGGTTGGTTTTCAGGGAGCAGAAGTCACAAAATGATATCAGCGAACTGTCCTTAACCACGTGAGTTTGTTTTTCTTCTTCCCTTCGCCCAGAGGATTCGATATTTCACCCTTGGAGCGAATTTATAATCAGATCTACCCGTTCGCCGTCGGACGCCACCTCACCAGGGACATGTGGAAACGGATGTGATGCTTCAAAAGGAAAACTCTTATCACTTTGGAGGCCATTTCATGTCAACAGAGCTGGAGTCAACATTTCCCTCTGGGGAATAATTTTAGATTATAATTATTACTGCTAATGGTATTTGGATATGATAATAACTCTTAATTCAAATGGCTTGAGAGACATTTATCTCTGGCTGAAGTGTGTGAGTGTGTGCCTGTTAGGATGCGTGTGTGTGTGTGTGTGTGTGCGTGCGTGTTATAGCACAGACTCGTCTGCAGGACTCCAGCAAATAATTGGCCTCTGTTGTGAGTGCATGGTGGTCCTGCTAACAGACACATTATATTTAATTTCCTGCGCTGCTCATCCATTTGACCTTCTGTTTACGTCGAGGTAACATTAAGATTGGATTTATTTTCCCCTAATCAGCGAGTTGTTGTTTTGCATAGAAACGTTTTCTATTCCCCGACGTCCCCGAACTAACTTTAGACGCAGCTGCATCATAGGAAACACGTGGCTGCGATGCGATGAGACTTCATTTGATTACATGTATTAATCACATTTGGCTAAAAAGGAGCATCTCTGGGGTTTTGTATTTGCTCTGCCTTCTTCTCGCTGCCAGTGTTGCTCATTAGCAGCTGATTTGAGAATCGTCAGGTCACCATTTTTGAAGTGGAAGGCTTTAACTATATCTCCAGGCAAGACACTTGGGGGGGGGGGCGAGTTTTGGATGTCTCCCCCCGCTGCTGGACGTAAACTGGACAGATTAGAGGTTGTTAAAACTATCACAGAGAATGGATTCACTTTAATTAAAGACTTGTTGTTTGTAATATCGTAAATCAACTCGAGTCACTGGAGGCGGCGCAGCAGATGTTTGGAAAGACGTTCTGTCCTCGTGATGCAGATATTAACAGTGTTGGTGCTTAATTACAGATACTGAAGACTGAAATGTGTTCCTTGAGCTGTAAACTAAAGTATGTCATTGTTTTTTGATGAAAACACATTAATGCTGGTTTTTATTTTCAAATTATCAAATTGTAGAAAAATATCTACGGCCGATGCTTATGTCTATGTCAGGACATTTATATAACACACTCTAATCAAAGGTGGACGTCCCCAAGCTACCAGCGACATCTAGACGGCTGCGCTCATTTTTAAAACTCTGCTGAAACTAAACCCCTAAACAACCACCATTTGGAGATGTCCCCCATCTGCTCCTGTCCCTCCATGTCCTCAGAGACGTTGGTTCATCCTCGTCTGTTCCACACACACACACACGCACATCTAAAAAAAAATGCTGTCGTCTGTGCGAGCTCTTCAGACGGCTCGGGACGACCGTGCTCCTCAGACGTGGTTTAGCCTCGGCTGTCTCGGCCCTGGCCGCCTGTGCCGGGGGTTCGAACAGTGACTGTGGTCCTGGCTGTCAGGAAAACTCCACTACAGACATTTGTGTTGCAAAAGTGTGTGTGTGCTGTGACTGTGTGTGTGGTGGAGAGAGAGAGAGGGAGATGGAGGGAGATGGAGGGTGGGCTGGTGTTTGTTTTTAATTTCCAGGGAGAGAGACACTTCAGCCAAAACCTACGGTGAAGTTAGACGTTCGTTTTGTGCCGTTGTTATATTTAAGTTAGGATCTAAATTTAGAGCCGCAGCACAATAAAAGTATCATGCCACCATCAAATCCTGTCTGCACCGTAGACACATCGAGACAAAGAGATAAAGCAGCGGAACATGAGATTAGTCATGTAGCGCAAATGAGAGGAAATAGAAGCATTAAATATTAAATTAGGATTTTTGTTCCTCAGTACTTAGCGTAGTTGAATGAGGAGACAAAGTCACCCTGGAAACAAGCATGAGGAGTAAATAACACCAGCCACTGTCTGCTTCTTCACTCTAACTCCAGTGTGGCTTATTAAAAATGAGTCCATGCTACATTAAGGGTTAGGAATTTGTATTTGAGTATGAAATGAGGCCTATGCTGCATCCAGCACAGATGCATGTTATGTGGATGTGCATGAAACGTTTGAAGCATCAGTTCTACATGAATCCAGCTCATAACCTGATTTAACACTTCATCGCACGGGGCAGCAAATCAGAACAGGTAAAACAAGATTGAACAGATTGTCTGAAGTGCTTTTTCCATACAGGGATCAGTGCTGACATTAACTTTGTGAAGGCTGTTCCAGTGATAAATCTTCTCACAGCGTGAAGACACAAAATGCTTTATCATAATAAACTAACTCGTAAAAAAGAAAGCAAAAAACAAAACAACTAAAAAACCCTTTTGTCTGTTTTAGCATTCTGCCAAATTCAGCATTCTGTTGTGTTCACGACCTGCGATATGATTTATGCGTTGAATAACACTCCCCATATATCCATCAACCGGCGGATGCAGATGGTGGCTCCCAGTAATCTGTAAGGATGAGAAATAAAAAAGCAGGGGAGGAGGAAAAAGTGTGAAGCTGCAAACATATGCAGACTCGTTACGTCCACTGTGGCCCTGATGTCTTTTAACACCATCTGTTTTCCAACTTGAGCGCCCTTGTGAGCCAAACCCCATCTGTGATGTAAAGAAGAAAGTGGCAGAAAATGTTGTTGGACATCGGCTTGGTGGACAAAACTGCATCATTAGTTAGATACGGGGTGGGGGGGGGATGCCTCTCAAGACGGTCACCAGTCACACTTTGCTGGCATGTTTATTGATTTGCAAATTTTGAGCAGATCACCCACATCCTAAGTGGAACAGCAGCATTCCAGTAACCATCTTGTTGACCGATCGCACGCTGATGTGCAGAAACGGCCTGAAGGAGTTTCACACATCTCCTTGTATTAGCCGCGCGCTGCTGCCAGAGCTAGAGACGCCTGCTGACAACTTCCACTCAGCAATTATGTGTTCAGTTCATTGTTCAGACTCATTCTGCTTCTCCAGACCTCGAACTCCCATCGAGCCCACATTTAACATCCGTAACTCACATATGCAGCCACCTAATTACAAGCTGCCACACGTCTTGCATGCCCCGCTTATGTAAGCTTTAACTATACATTTGGTACATTTGAAGTGCAGACAATCTTATTGGTAATTGCGATTTGCATCGTGAAGCAACGTGCACTTGCAGTAATGAAGGTTAAGTGCAGAAGCCTGGAGGTCAAACGGGTGAAGGGTGATTCAGACAGTGAGAACAGGCGGGAAGAGAGAGGAGGGAAGAGTGGGAACTTTGAGGAATGGAACAGAATACATGTAGAGTAGATTAGTTCAATAGAGGCACATGTAGTGAAACATGCCACAAAGTTGGACTGAATTTTTGAAAACCTGCAATAAAGGTAATGTGCGTCCAACAAATTTTGGTTAGTTGCTGGAGATTAACCTAATTTTAGGTAGCTTTAAATAGTACCGTTAAATACTAACTTGTCAGAGCCTATATTACACTTTTGTCACTTGTAAACTGCATGTCCTGATCTCTGATAAGCACTCACCACCATATAGAGCCAATGCAAAGGTTTTATTGGATTCATTTGCTCTTTGTTTTCCTGCACTTATTGGACAGAGGTGTCAAGGTGTCGTTTAAACGCTCTTAACACAAAAACAACACATTGTGTTTGCAGTGTCCATGTTTTTTTTCCTGAATTCTGGCTTCACAGCAAATGAACACCAGGGATGAAACAATGACTTCACAACTTGGGAAATTGGAACTTTTCTGAGGAGCATGTGAATGCACAGACATTTCAGCAGCATTTAAAGAAAAACTCCATGATCCATGTGCATTTATTTAAAAGAAAGTAAATAAGGTAACACTAGCTTTCATCTCTGGCATGTTAGAGAGAAGGGCATTTGTTTGCATCCTGGTGAAACTTGGCCTTTCTGTGCCTTTCTGCTCCAGCCCTGCAAGCCTTAAAGGACAAGCAGTAACGATAATGGAGGGATAGTTATCATGTGGTTTAAATAGGAGTTTGAATAGAATCAGAGGAGAAAAGCAAATGGACTTGTTAGAAACCATTGGTTGCGAATCCATAAAGCAAAGCGAATCCATGCAATATCCACCAAAAGCACATTTTGTTTTCTAAACCCTATTTGTCCGGGACCTGCTGTGTGATTTACAGTTGATGAAAGCGTCATCTTAATTCCTTTAAAATCTAATTATGCACAATCGCTGTCTGGGGTCAGATCCAATACAGTTGAGTGAAGTATATATTTCTTTCTTATTTCATAATCAAATTTAAGAACTTCTCAGTGGCTTGGGGAGGAACGGGAGCAGTTTTTTAATATTCTATTGCACTTCCTCTAATCCATGCATTTTCAAATCTCCCTTCATTTCTCCTCTTTGCGTCCTCCAGCCGATGTTCGGGCAGAATAAAGACCCTGTCAAAGGGAGGTGGGAACATGGAGTCACTTACAGCACATTGATCAAACAGATTAAGGACAAGTGCCCACAATGATGTTCCTCGCTCGGCGCTGCATCTCATTACCTGCCCGCCCTTGATGGAATCCTTTGATATGTAGCCGAAGTCACCATATTACATAATGTGCCACTAATTGCTGGTTATGCAATCCTCCCCTTGCTCTTTAAAACTTTAAAATGATCAGATTTGTTTTATTCAGTTTCAGGTTTAACACCCGCTTTGCTGCAGATTCAAGCGATCGGATGTATTTGTAAAGCTCCACCTTCCAATAAAGACACATAGCAAATAGTAATATAACAATATTTGGAGCCGAAGAGCATCTACTTCATTTATCAGCATGGGGCATTTCCTGTGGTAATTATAAAATGGTTAACATTTACAGCGAGCTGCCCAGAACACCCAGTTTGCTATTGTTAGCTAATCAGCTTCACTGAGCAATTTGGTTAGAAGTGCTTTGCTTAAGGGCAGCTCAATGGTAATTGTTGAGGTGGATGAGTGATTTCTTGCCCTGATTATCCCTGCTGCTGCTGAAATATGAACACGTCCTCTGACAGTCACGCATTGCATCCAGTTTTATTCTGCAATTCTTCTCTTTCTCGGCCTTGTTCTGTACTTTCTGTCTTGAATTCAATGTTGTAACTAAATAACAGTACAGTTTAGATCGTCAGTCTCCAACAAGTCTGACCCGTTGTGAACTCATCATCTCGTCAGTGTCATCCCGCAAACATCCTGCCTCCCTCAGAATGACAGCCATAATAACCAACTCTGGATGGCCTTGTCTCCGAGAGCTTTAGATAACACGCTTGCATAACGCTTAACTGCCTGAATTTATACCCGCGCTGTGCCTGACCCTCACCCCGCTCCCTCCAGGGTGCAGCTGAATGCAGCTGGTCTCTTCCTGTCGGTGGCACCATTTTCACGAGGCCCCGGCTCTAATCCGTGTATGTAATCTGGCAGTTCCAGCAGCGGCCAATCACAACCTGTTTGTGCTCTGTACCATTGGAATGAAAATGCCCGACAGCAGAGCGGGGAGCGTGTGGCAGGCCAGGGAGAAAAAAACAAAATCTACTCTAATGATGTTGTCCCTGCTTTAGCTTGTGTGTGTGCATGTAGAGAAAGGCACTGATTGAAAGCGTGTCTTACCGAAGACCCCGACATGGACACACAAAGCCTCCTGATTGGCAGGTATTGCCACTGAACTGAAAATTGTTATATTGACAGATTCATTTAAACCTTAAACTATATTCTAGAGATTTCAGGCAGTAACAAAAAAAAGATGATCAGAGACGTCTGTTTACAAGTTTCGAAGCAGTTTCCCTCTGGAGGTATCACCCAACTCTTTTCCTTCTAATCTGACATCCATTCCAAAATAACATAATATTGCATGACAAGCCAATCAGTGCACGGATGGTGATGAACATGTTTACACCGTCAGGTAGCTACCAGCCTGTGTTAGCCACGCTTTCCCGCTGAGAGTCGTGAAAGACAGAGGGGAGGAGAGGAGTCTGTAGCTTGAAGCATGAAATCCCTTTAACCAGGTCCTCTGTCACTCAGCAGCCCGGATTGAAGCACAGCATGCAGGGCGGTAAACGCACAGGTTAAGAGGAAGGGCCACCGAGGCGGTGCACCAGATCTGAGTGAAGATCAACATGACTCACTCATTGTTCTGCAGGAACACCTCAGCACCCCCTTTAACCTGGCAGCTCTGAGGGCTGCAGAATAATAACGTTATTACATGATGCACTCTTATCCTGCTGCATTGTATTTTCTTTGGCTAAATATACTTTTATTAAGTGCAACACATGTGTAACACTTTTGTCTGGCTTGTCACTGGTCTATCACGCTCTGTGCTCCATAAAAGCATTGACAAAGAATCTCTTACGTCGCTGGGGCACAGTGCATTATTATAAGACCTTAGCACTCTCTTACCTCACATAGAGAACTGGACAGGGCTGTTGTTTACCTGTTTGTTACAGTAGCTCATACTCCAAGGTTCAGAGAGCCTGCAGCTTTCTGTGCCTTTCAATTGAACAGTAAGTCCCTGCTGTTCCACCCGATGTCTCCATTTATAATCCAAAACTTGTATTTTTCTCTGCTGTGTGTGTTATTATCACACAACTACGTGTATTACCATTGAAAAGATAGGTCCCTTGAGATGCATCATTTGATTTTGTATATGATCCTGACAAGACCTGACAAATCATAAATGGTTGACAATATATTACAAATGATGAACAAAAGTATTATAGTGAAATAATAACATATTATAATAAATTAAGTATGTAACACTTTCACCGATAACGGCGAATTCTTGGATGTTTGCAGGCTATCGTAGTGTCCATCCCGTGTGGTTCAGGGCATAAACTATGACATATTATATGATAAATATCAATTCTCTGTTATTTTTATGTCCCCTCTGCATCCACCCACAAGCAGTCATATAGATAAAACCTGGGAGAATACTCATTACATGAACGGTACGAGAATCGGCTGACACAGAGAAATAGACAGCAGCAATAATAAACAAAATATTATCGAAGAATTTCCATATTATCCTAAATTAAGTAAAAGTAACTTCATTTTAAATAGGCCAAAAAAGTACCTACTCAGGAATTACATCACTAACTCACTGGAAAGTACATAAACTATAATACACAGATAAGAAATGAGGTAAGAAATAAGAAATGTGAATATGTCAGTATAGTTATTGGGAGGGCACATAATAAATCCGGGCTATGTTTACAAAGTTTCTTTGCCTGTGGCACATCGCACATCCAAAGCAGTATCCATCAAACCTGTGCTGAATCCAGGCCGCCTGCTGAGGAAGGTAAAAACTTTATGCATGTTTTAACGAGCCACAGAGAAGGGCAGGATTTCTTGCTTTGTCTGAACATGAGAGAGAGAGAGAGAGAGAGAGAGAGAGAGAGAGAGAGAGAGAGAGAGAGAGAGAGAGAGAGAGAGAGAGTATAGACAATAAGGCAACAGCTCCTAACACTAAGTTAGAGATATTTTATGTTGTTAGAGTCATAATAAAAACTGTGGTCTCTCCCACAGACTCGGTAATTAACAGTGACGTCATGAAATGACACTTACAATATAAAAACAGGTATTACTCATTGTGGTGTATCAGCACACAGGGTAACCACGTCCCCTCTGAATCTCTCATTATTAATGTTTCTCTTGCGTACAGCAATTATTTTACAAGAAGGACAATGTCTCCCAACGCTTCAGCCCCGTTTCCAAAAGACACTTTGTTGAATAATAATATTAGGCAAATTAGCATGGATATGAAGAAAAGTGCCAAGCTGGTTCACGACAATGCTCTGATCGTCTCCTTTGTTGCTGCTTGTCTAAGTCTTTAAATGAGAGACTGAATGGGAATTAATCTCATTAAGACATTATTTGAGAGCGATGCTGCTTCCCATCTCACAGCGCGTGAGACTGATAGATTCAGATCACAAAGACATACATAAGTGGAATATGAATTAACTTCTCTTGAAAAAAAGCATTATCATCTACCTTTAAGACCCAAAGTGAAGGTTTTATTACTCAAACCCTATCTTAGCATAACATTAAAGTCCACGAGGGCCCTGATATCTTTGTGGGTGGAGATTAGAATATCCAGTTTGAAAAATGTGACAAAAAGAGACTTGGCTGTAGTGATTTTCTGACTAGTGCCTGAAATTATGAGGCAGGATTCAGGTTAAATCTCTCACAGTTGGCCTGCAGTGTGTTAGCTGAATTTTCTCCAGTGGCTTCTGATGCAGCTGCAGCCTATAAATAGGCCCAACCCAGACAGGCAGCGGGAGGAGGGCTTTGGTTAACCCCTGAGATCCAGTCCTAATCTGACCCCTGCATCATTAGAGTCAGCTCGGCAGGAAGGATGCCGGAGTCGGGAGATTGTCTTGGCATTATCACGTCTCACGATAGGCACACGACCCGGTTTTGAGCACCTTCAAACCCCATTGTATACCTGTCGCCGACTTTTCTTTTGCCCGCTGGCTGTTCCCTCAGCCAACCTCCGCTATCTGCCACAATGCAGACAGGGGAGGGGTAGGTGACTCTCCCACACCCATGTCTGTCTTTTCATATCTCCAGATGGCCGAGTGTTGGAGAGGTTTTGTGCCTCTGTGCTTCATATGCATCCCGTGGCCTGGATTCAACGAGGCCGTTGTAGCAAAGCTTCGCTTCACCGACGCTACTTTGAATACCCTTTGATTACAGCGAAGAGTATTCATCTCACTCTTGCTCTCCCTCTTGTACAGCCATTTTGGCACAGAGTGGGTTTTCCTTTTTTCCTCTTCCTCCCACTCCCTCCATTCTCACTGTTCTATCCCTTCTGTAGTCAGTGGCTCATGCCACAAACAGATCTCTGGGGATAGGGAGCCATCCGCTGATGGGCAGGATTTTTCAGATTTATTACGCAGGGGTGTACAGGTCAGTCTTAATTAAGAGGTGAAATCATTAAGGGGGGATAGATAAAGAGCGAGTGCCACAGAGATGACCTGTCTGAGGCAGAAATCTCCTCATGGCTTCCACACAGCCAGATATCAGACACCTGCATTATCCGCCAGGTTTTTCAGGGGGACGCTGGAACCAGTTTGAATGTCTCCAACTCATCTCAGTACTTCTGGGTTAGAGGATGTTTGCATCAGCCTCTGAAGCTTTGTAGATCTCAGGTAAACGGAAATCTGTGAATAAGTGCAGCCGTGAAAATACAGTAAATAACTTTGAAATACCGACGATGTGAATGTCACTGAGTCTTTGGTGTGTCACGTCTAATCAGAGCTGATGATTCATGGAACAAATGATCAATGAAATCTTAAAAAACTACAGCTATAGAATTCCTTTTGAAGAGAGAATCAACAAGCATGTGGATCTTTTTGCATTTCTTCGTTGCTACGGTGTTTTTCCACCTGGCGACTTTTTCCCTCAGGCTGTGATTATAATGTTTGAGATGCTGTTTGCGGAATCCTGTTTCTTTCCCAGCTTTCATGCTAGCGGAGGTTATTGCTGCTCACGCTAACTATCCAGTTCTATTTCCGTCTTTGGACAAAGGTTCACTTACCTCGATTTAAAGTATCTATCCATGAAACTACTCTCGCACTATGTCGTCAGTTGTGCTTTTTAAAGAAATCTCCTCTGAGGTGTGCGATAGTGGTATAAAAGCTGTAAAAAGTGACAAGGCCATTGCATTAAGTCCCATTAAGCTCACAAACACATCTTAGACCGGAACTACTCCCACATCAGGACTTTGAAACAACATCCTTCAGGCCATCATGTTACTGCTAACCCAGATATTTACTGTAACTGCAACAGAAGTGATGCACCTGGTATAAATAAGTATATTATGTTTATTAAGGTCGGTTGGAGAGTCGCCCCTTGTGTGTTTCCGTTCTTTGTCTCTTCGCCCAGAATGTATCGGTGCTAAACGTATAAGCACAGCTGACATGCTAACAAGGGGAGCTACAGTTAGTTGCTAACGAGCTGGAATTTGTCCGACCTGATTAAATATTTCAGCGCCATGTGTAAAATCACGCTGTCGCTTGTTTCACAGCCTCTACTGCCCGAGGGCTGAACACTTCACTGGCTGCTTTAGGTCACTTGAAGGGCTGCTGTTGATTTGTTGAGTGTCTGCTTGCCCACACACACACACACAAACACGCATGCATGCACATTTACAGTATGTGCAGCATCCCATGATGGAAAATGTTACGGTTGAGTTATATTTGTTGACTTTAGGCTTTGTCTTATTTGTTAGAAACGTCATCAATGCAGCCACTTGCAGTCAATCCTCCTCCTGCTGTATTCTTACATGTGCTCATTTGGATAATAACAGGAGTTGTTACGAGGGTGCTGGCAGGAGAAACTCCACATTTGCATTGTAGCATTCAGCTCTTCTGGATAATTTCAGCAGATTATCCAGAGTTCAGTGCATGTTTGAAAGCAGCTATTCAGAGTTTCACCTTTTCTCTCTTGCAGCACATGTCGGACCAAAGGCGCAAAACAATCGTAAGGTGGAGGTTTAAATATCTGACCAATAGAGAAGCTCGTTATATGATGTCATGGTGTGCGACCACTTACTCTTCATAGGCGTATAATATTTGCAAGAACAGATAGTGACAACGCAACTGTTGACTTGTTGATTTCTGGTATTTACAAGAAATCATCCATCTTTTCAAACTTCCTTCAACCTTTGAGATTCCACGTGTTCGATGTCCTGCTGCGAAAACGCTGCTTTTGCGATGATTCTCTTCTGACTGTTTTCCTGATTCTCCTTCTTTGATGTGGTCTTCGTGATGCACAAACCTAGTGTTATGGAATATAGGAAAACAAGCAAGGAGATAATGAGCATTAATAAAAAAAGAAGATTTTTCATGTTGTCTGACTTAAATTGTTAATGGTCGCAAAGTATTTTGAAGATGTTTTTTTAAACATTGCAAATAGACAAGAGGGAAATGTTATTGTGGAGTTCAAAGTATGGATGCAGTTATTTCGCCTAAGCACCATTCCAACAAATATAGAAGAAATGAGCCAATTCCATTGACAGTTATAAATATACGTCTCTCATGCTTTAGTACTCTGCAGTTTATATCACATATGTCTCATTATTGATCCATAGTGCACATGTGTAGCCTTTTCCCCCCCAGTTTCCATTATGGATATAAAAGAGAAGGGAAGTTGAGTGTGGTATTATTTTTAAACTCTGCAGAACTGCTCTCGCATCAGGTGTTTTACAGCCATGTCAGACAGAAATGTCTCCTGGATCCCTATGGTGATGTTTTTAAAAGGTCCATTACTGTAACTGCACCGGTGGCACAAGTCTGGCTGGTCGAAAAAAGCACAATTTTCAGACACGGCTTTGCTTTTAGAGGCTGACCTTTCCCCATGTGTCTCCCTGTTCTGTGACTCAAACAAAGCCAAATCATTGCTCGGTGTCCACATCTCCGAACTGATATTGAAAACGCCTGCGTGTCCACAGCTCTCTCTCAGCTCCTTGACAAGGGTGACAAAACTTTTATCAGCCCGGTGGCCTCACACACGTCTGAAATCATTTGCTCAAGTGGAAGAGCGCTGTATAAAACAAAAGTCTTGCAAACAAGTGGCTTGACCTTTAATATTTTAAATCTATAAAAGTATTTAAACGCCCCCTTATTATTTATAGGTGACAAAGGTAATTTATACTCACAACCGTGCTTTTGGTTGTTTGAGTGCAGTCAACTCCCTGTGCAGTGCCACTTGGCAAACGTAGCCTGAAGCAATGCGCGCTCTCTAGAGGCGAGAGGTTACGAGAGTTCCCCCACATTCACAGGGAACAGTTGCTTACTCATATAAATACAATTTAGTTTTGTCTCTCCGCGAGGTAATGTATACATTTATACATTGTACGGACTTATAATGAATCGCTCTGACGTTGTTTACCTCACCGGGGGGATTGGATCGGATCAGAACGATAGCATCTTCGCCGCGAAATGAAAGGAGAATCCCCGGCCCACCAACAATTTCCTTCTTCAAAGCAGCATTAGTGGCTCCATTAAAATCCTGTCACCTTCTTTTTTTTTTTTTTTTATGGCTGTCTGTGGCTTCTGAGGAGAGAAGAAATCACAGTCATTCAAATGCTAAGTGACTTTAACTCTCCTGTGAATATTAGGAAGGGGAAGAAGTGCTCCATCATCTACCATGCCCAGATAAAAAAAAAATGATGAGACCAGTGTTGTTGAATATCCGTTTCCCCCCCCCCCCTACCTCTGCAGTATCTCGTCACAAGCCATTACCTCTGCAGAAATCAGGCGGCTTGACACATTCCCAACACCGCACTGTGTCAGTCTTCATTAAGACTTAACCATGTGCACGGAAACAGACGGGCAGCTGTCTGCGAGACTGATGTTATCATGTTATCATGTTCAATCCCCCTGCGCTCGTGCTTTATAAGCAATGAGCTTATCACGGCCGCACTGAGATAATTGAAGGCAGGAGCGCTATCTCCTCTCCAGGCCATGAAACAACAGTTTATATGTAGGAGAAGCTCCGGGGGCAGACAGGCACGGCCCTGTCCCATCCATCATTAGAGGAAACATCCATTAAGGCTCTTGTCTTTCTTTTTTTGCTTTCGCAGGTCACAGATGGAGGGACCATCAAGCAGAAGATCTTCACCTATGACGCTATGTTTAATACTAATTACTCTCACATGGAGGATTACCGCAGACGTGAGGACCTTGTGTACCAATCCACTGTCAGGTGAGCCTCAAACTTTCATTTTAAAAACAAGACGACTCATCTCTGTGACTCTGTATCCGTGATCTGCCAAACTCTAAGCCCACTATATAATCACTCCTGATGCTCTATGCACCGAGGTGACCTCTCCTGCTCGGCGCTACACTACTTCATTCCCAGCCATCTGCTCTTGGTCAGACGGGGCCAGGCTGGAGTGACCGTGGCGAAGGGGTCACTGCATTATTACATGAGGACAGGAGGCAGTGGCACAAATCTAATCAGCAACTCTGAGGATAAGACGTTCAATGTTACAGATTTGGGCAACATCTGGCCCGGGGCTGGGTCTTACTCCAGCTGCAGCGGTGCATATATCAAAGCTAGCTCCACCCAGCTCAGGTGCATTAGCATACACACCTGGGACTAACAGGTGGGTTTTGTGATTCCATCTCTAGTTGACGGCTCTAAATACAGGTGCTCAGATGGGATGTCCGGAGGTGGTCTGGGCCACATGTGAAGCTGACGGCCTCCGAGCCGCTGCGGTTTCAAACGTATTCTCTTCTCAACACTGATCAACACACAATGATTGATAATTAAATCGGTAAAATCTTTCTTCGCAGCCTCACGAGATTCATTCAGACTCTCCTGACTCGTCTCTGTGCCTCTGACACAAACTGACCTCGGACACACGTGTGTACAAAACAACATAACTTGGTCTTCGTGAACAGAAATAACGTACGTGTGCGTTTGTACAGAGCCGGGAGCTGAGATCCGATCACGAGACGCATGTGGGGCCACGTTTTAAAACCAGGTCTTAATTGTGATTGGATCCTGAAAACCACATGTTAATACCAGGTGTGTACGGAGGCATAGAGGTGAACACGCACACGTCTCTCTGGCCTCTGTAATCCAGTGAGTGCACCAACCCCCCCCCCCACTGTGTATGCATTAACAGGTTTTTACTGCAAGAGAGGACAGGAAATGGAGAGAGAGCGTAGTAGTAGGAGGTGGGGAGTCATCTGGCTGTGCTTGGCTTGATTACACGTTTAAGGCGTCCTGGGGACCGTCTCCTTTTTACCGCAGGCCCCGACAGTATGGCTGCAGATGTCTGCCCCCTCTCCTCGTCTCTCGCTCCTCGTGCTCTGGCGCTCGCTGCAGATATCCACTCTCTTATTGTACCACAACACAAAGGAAGTGCCAGCCCATGCGTCGCACCTACGACTTCATTTAAAACTGTAATGCGTCACACTTTGAAGCCTTTTGTGCTGATTCCAGCTTTCATCGCTCGCTTTCATCTCATCTTTGTCCCCGCTGCTTCTCTTTGATTCTGCTCATGTGCATTCCAACCTCATTGTGTTTTTTTCCTCCCTCCCTCTTTCTCTCCCTCTCTTTTCTCGTGTGTGATGTCGCTGCCCAGCTGAGGGTAATTTATCCGGACAATCCGACCATCCCTTTGGGAGAATAGGCATCATCACAATGAAATGGTGCACACACGTACATGCTCACAGACAGGGAAACATGGCCTCATACACAAACAGAAAACATCAACTCAACCCCCATGCCTGGACACACACACACACACACACACACACACACACACACACACAAAGCGGAAGTGAGAGTCAGTCCAACACAACGCACCCAAGGGGAGGAATGTTTTCCGATGAACCAGCTTCAGAGACAGTTGTGAGCTACCTGCGCTGACCTGCATCCAGATCATGTATCACAATGCTAAGCCTGTGTTCGTCGACCTGAGAGAATCGCACGCTCCCCCCTGCCACAGTCTCACCGTTCCTCCAGTCAGAAAAAAAAAACACAATCCCACTTTCATGGTGTAACGGAGAAGCTCAGCTCGGCTAAGAAATGCAAAAAGCGGCATTTTTACTCTGTATAATCTCCCGTTTCCACCTGAGAATGTTAAATCTTCTGCACAAAGCCGGAGCAGTCTGACAAATCCATTTGTACAACCTAAATGAATGCCTCAATATTCTGTATCTTTTATAAACTCAGCATTTTTGTTAGAGAAATTATATTTTCAGCTCCCCACCCAAACCTCTTGTAGAACACATTTCTCCTCACAGCAATATTGATTATTGCGCTGTAATAGAGCAGCAATAATAGAGGATGGTTTTACTCCGCACATGCCATCTTTCAATTATGAGAAAGTTTCAGAAATGACACTGATATTGACTCCATCTCAGTTTGCCTGGTTTTATCTGCCTTTGACGACTATTAGTCATCGTCTCTCGCAGAATGGAAACAGCTGTTACTTGCTCTGCATTCAAGTGCCAGTGCACAGAGTCGACAAATGATGGATCTTGCATGTGGCTGATGACACTTTGGATTTGAAGGACCGACAGCATTCAAGCTGAAACCGTGAGAGCGGCGCGTCTGCGTTTCTCTCCCGTCTAAAGATCCTCGGTTTTTAGTCACAAAAGATGAAAGTAGCACAAATCAAGGTCAGCGGAGGTTTGGTCTTAACCAGTGGGATATATTTCTTTAAATGTTTTTCCGGTGTCTTTTATTTTCCTCTCCCTTGCCGTTGGCTTTAAATCCACTTTTGAAGAAGAAGCGAAATGTTTTTTGGGCATGAAATCTTTCTGATGAGTCCACATTACGTCTCCTGCCAACAGTTTGGTTTCTTTTAACAATGGCCATGACTTTCAAAGTAAGAGGTGGAAGGAGGTAACTTTCTTGTGAATATTTTTTTGGAACATTTCAGTGAATATTTTAGGAAATAAAACGACAAACAGATTATTGTGTTGCTTGTACGAGGACTGTCGTTCGCCGTGGCCTATTTACAATTTAAATGATGTCTGAAAAAATACATGTATGAAGATTTCTTTTTAATATGTCTCGTTGAAATTTGCTCTAAAACACGTCCTAATCTGTCCAGGCTCTGTCAAAGGGAGCCCACTCTCATTGAACAGCCTGGCATCAGAGCCATTCCCCTCTCAAGTGTTTGAGTGAGCATCGTCCTTCAGACCAATCCCAGCTCTTTCCCACTGATGCTGTTCCAGTGTCCAATCAAGAACTGGTTTCACACATTTCCAGCGAAAGAAGTCAGATGCAGGAGCCAAAAAAAAGCAAACCACTGAAATCAGAGGCCACCACAGGAAATTCAGAGTAATTTGAAGAAAAAGTAAAAGCGGCAGCAAAATACTTTGGAAAACCTTCAAATTAAGGCCACGCAGAATCTATTATATAGCACAAGAAAAGTTTTTTCATATTAAGTTCTATTGGTTACAGCACAACTCACATTCTTTGCAGCAGTATTTTTCATTATGTGTATGGTGCTTTGCAGGGAAATTGCATGAAGGCAACTCAAACAAAGAAGGAGTGAGCGTGACACAGAACAGGGTTAAAACCGAAAAAAGGAGAACATCGTTATTACAGTTGCAGAATGGTCACTGTGACAGGCTCAAACAACACTCACCTCTTAAACCACCCACGCATGAATCATGCCAAACAGACGAAAGAATGTCAGCGGATGAGAGCCTCAAAGGTGATCAAAACAAAACCCAGACTGGGATGTTGCCAAAGAAACTCACATGGCAGAGAATCACCAAGATGAAAATGGTTGATGTTGCAGCTACTAAGAGATGCAGATAATTATTATTATGTAATTCTATGGATATTAATTAACCTATCTTGGTTATATTGCACTGCTCTACTTCATGGAGTGCAATTAAATATAAAAAAGCAAGCAAATCTGTAATGAGTAACCACATTTCTTATCGTCGCCATGATGACGACGCTTCTCTAACCTAAAGTATTGTAACTCAGACCAGAACGTTTCTCTTAATGTAACACAAAAAAAAATCATCTTTACTTAAACCTACCATCTCCTTTTTGTGCTAATAGTAACTATACAGTTATAATGTAAAACAGATTTTCAGAAGGAATCTGTAACGGCACTGACAAATTATGTTAAATTGACACCAGTCATGTGAGAATTTGAGAAACGACTAAATAAATTCCAGTACTTGACTCTGAGAGGCACATGTCCCAAATGTCCATATGCAAATATCTCAATTTGCAGCATCCGTCCAAACACAAAGAGTAAATAAACATGTCTTGTCTCCTTCAAATTGCCTTTTGAGTAGTTTCTATTACTAAGGGGAGTTTGACAGGTTGAAGGTGATCAAAAAATGAATTTATTCAGTTTTTACCTCATTAGAGAAACACTTCTGGACCCGTGTGTTATTTCACCACTCACACTCACTCTAATGGACAAACCCCTCGCTTTTGTTCCGGCAACTTCAGGAGGGACCAGAGCTCAGGAAGGTGTTTCAATAATTGATAAATATTTCCTGTGGGAAGTTGTATCAAGGTTGTCTCATTCGATTAGAGTTACATATTAAAAAATGTTCCCGTGAAATCTTCCTCCCCCAATCTTAGGCTAAAGGTGAGTGTGGTGTCCACTGAGGTTTCCGACGTGAAAGAGACAGAATTTACCTCTGAAGTTTTCAGTGTTGCAACAGTATTGTGATTTGATTTGGCAAAGGATGACAAAATAGACGATGTTCACGATGAAAATGAAAATATGTCAAAGCACCGTTTTATTCCTCCACTCCGGCAACATCCAATTGGCCAGTTGTTCCATCCGTTCATCTTATTCTTGTGTACACAGTATCTCTAACATGCCTGAAGGGAATTTCTTCAAATTTGGTTAAAATGTTCAGTTGGACTGAAAGAAGAGCAGATTAGATCTTGGTGGTCAAAGGTCAAGGTCACTGTAGCCTCACAAAAACCTTGTTGGCCTTGTGAACGCGTTATCCTAAGAATACCTCCTGATAATGAATTTAAATTTGGCACAATAGTTGACTTAGACTCACAGATTGACTGATTCGATTTTAGTGGTCAGTGGTCACAGCAACATAATGTTATTGTAAAATGCATAATGTCAGGAACACCTGGTTGGAAGAGGCATACAACCGCAGTGTGGTAATTCTAGTTAAAAGTATTAAAGGATTTTCTCACCAAGTTTATTCATGTGGTGCATAATAAATATTCTTAAGAGGGGTAAGTAAATGATTTTCTTCATAAATTGGTAATGAATGATAAGTAATGCATAACCTATTTTATTGAACAGGGCTTTAGAATGACTGTAATCATTCAGGAGTTACTCCAAGGTTTCTTCTTCTTTCAGCAAAGCCTCTGTGCTTTCTACCGTTTTATCGCTGAGCTCCCCTCCCTGCATCTGTGTGGGTTTGAATCCATGAATGCGGCGCTTAGGACGGCAAACAACAGCACCGCGGCTTTGTGTTGGATAAAAAACAGAGACATCGAGCTACATCAGCACTTCCTGTAATGTAACCAGCCAGCACAAAGTCAATCACACCTCCCCTTGGCACGCGGAGACTCACAGCATCATTTTCCTCCTTTTCTTTCATGCTCATTCCTTAAGGAAACGTGGGTGATTACACACCTTTCTTTGCATGCCGTCCTCTAGGCAATTTACCTCTGCTTTCCACCAAGTGAACACTCGGCTACAGTCGAGAGTCCTCACCCATTCGCCCAACGTGGCTCGGGCCAGAAGGAATATCTGACAAAGGTGCTAGTTAATCTGATGCGGAGATTGGCCTGGACGAGCTCTCAGCCAACCGCTCCGTCAAGAGAGCTCCTTTTTCACTCTCCCATCTCAGCGGTTGCATTTGCTTGCATTTGTAGGCAGGAGGAGTTCGGGAGGAAGAGCCTACATAACAGGAAAGAGCTTTCAGATGCAACTCCTCGGGGACAATCGATCTCTCTTTGCGGTGTGCTGTTTTTTTTTTTTTGCTGCTCCTCCGTGGGGGCCCGTTCCTATCGATCTCCGTCCGTGTATGTGCAGGTTTTCTTTGGTGTACAGGGGCAGATTTTGTAGTGTGTTTAAAAAAAGAAAAGTCTGTTCATTCAATCACCTCTGCTCTCGGTTGCTCATTCACCATATTTAAGTGATAATACTCATTTCTGTGTGCAAGGCTGCGGGCAGCATCCACCTCGGCTTGTGTCACCGCTAATAAGCTTTTTTTTATAAGTCACTGATTAATGAGGTGCGTGATTTGGAAACAAAGTAAAGGACAAAAGAACCCATGAAAGCAAACAATGAAACATGAAAAAGTGATAAAAGAAGAAGAAGAAGACGACGAGAGGAGAGAGACTCTTTAACGAGAAAGGCTTCTGGGCCCAGAGCGAAGAGTTAATGGAAGATACAGAGCGTATTGTCTGGTAAAATGAGAACGGTGAACAGGAGGTGGGCTGAAGTCACGCACTCGCGCTGCACCGATAAATCCACTGCTGCTTTACTTTACTTACAACAGGCAGGACTCAGGCCACCGGTTAAAAGTTTATTAAAACGGATTAAAGAAGGTAAGTTTCTTGCCACTCGCCTGCTGAGAGCTTCAGTGACTGCTGCTTTTTAAAGACAAAAGGTTATTAGACGTCTTCTCAGCAGAGCAATAATCAGGGTTTTAACAAAATCCACGAATTAAATCTACTGATGTGATCATGATTAGTTATTTTACCATTGTTCCATTTAAATGGTGATTTCGTTATTATTCAGATTTTAAACATTAGCTGACGAACGACCCACAGCAGTGGAAAGGAAAGGAGTGTTTGAGTCACGTGGGGGTTTTTTTGTGGCACTTCTGAAACGCCTGACATCAAAGATTAGAGGGCGTGCTGAAAGATTCATTCCACCAGTCTTAATATTTAACAGGAGCCTCAATGTTAGGTGTTAAATCTTTCCTCTGTTCCCTGCTCCTGTAATTCTGATGGACACGTCTCGCTGTCAAACTTCAGGAGCAGGCGGCCCCCTGAGAACTGCTGTGGTCGGGGGTTTTCTTTGTGTGGCGAACGCTTCCACGCTTTGAATCGTCTTATCTCTGTTCGGTTCTTTTTCCCCGCGCCTGTATGGATCCACGATTGCAGGAGTCAGGACTGTGGACCGGGACTCTGGCTTTGTTTGTAAAAAAAAAACAAAAAAACAAAGCAATGGGCCACATCAGCGTTTACTGTAACAGCATACCAGCCAAGACAAAGCCAATTACCTCCCCGCTGCCACCGCCGAGAGACTCGCTGTGCCTTATCGTTTTACCATGTGGCGAGGAAAAGACTTATTTCATGCTTATCCCTCAAGGAAGCGCCGGTGGAGACCAACGCACTTTAGATCCCGAGATGCTCACAGTTTTTCAAATACACTTTGCCAAACATTTTGGTCGTGCAGCAAAAACTTTCCCTTCTCAGTTTAAAGTTCAGTGTTTCAACTTTACTTTCTCGGCACCTGGTCCATCCATTATAGTCTCGGTCAAACGTGGTCATTTCTATTGAGACCCAGGTCGGGATACCAATGGGCAGATAGTGGTTTAACTCTCGAAACACATTTTATTAGGTTCTGTTTAATATTTTAGGATTTCAAATAATCCCTTCCCAGCCCAAGCACTGCAGGGCCACTTCAGGGTCCTCCCACCGCCCAAATACAAACAGATTGGGGTGAGGATAAGACTCTAAATTGACTGAAAGGAACTGATTGTTAGATCTGTCCTGGACCGACAACCTGTCCATGGTGCATCCCGCCTTTCGTCCAATCCGAGAATGGTTGATGACAATTTCTGCGAGAACCATCTTGAATTCTTTGACTATTCCACCGTTAGAAACACCCCAACGAGGCCCTTTACGAAGCTTCTGGTAATTATGAAGGTTTGCTTGAAGGAGAATTTCTATCATGCATCATGTGTTCAAGATAGGGGCCCCCGGGTCCCGTTTGCCCATCAAATCCCTTTAAATGGTCCTGGCTCCATCCCACCAATAAGGATTAAGCTGTATAAATAAAAGATGGAAGAAATAAAATGATTCTTACAAATACAAAAGGTCAAACTAAAGTACATTAATACATGTGTGGATTAGGACTTTATTGGAAATGCTAAGAATAGAAACCAGCTAAAGCCAGTGTTATCCTTTAAGCTTTTTTTATTTCAGGTTAAAGTGCCTTGCTCAAGGGCAGCTCAAAGACAGCTGCTGGGTGAGGAAAGAATATACTTTACACGACACACACAAATTTTGACTGCTCTCCAAAAGCACGATGTACTTAATTCGCTACACACACACGCAGACACACACACACTCACTACCGCAGCTGAACTCATTAGCGGCCGGGTGCTGCGAGCGCCCTGCTGCTGTACCAACAGAGGTCCCCGTCAGAAACACCCGGGCGGCAAGGACAATCGTTCCTGTTCTGTGGGAATAAATCACAGAGGCTAAATGTGACCAGCAGTGTCTCACTTTGATTATCATTGTTGACACATTAGCCGAGTGCAGAATACAGATTGTGCTCCTTTTGCTCTTTCGGTGAATCTGCCGTCACTGACTCACAACTGTTGGTTTGTTGTTTCTTTGCAGAATGATACGCAAAAATTATAGGAGGGAAAAAGGAAGGGAAATAATTACTATAATTTCTGTCTTTGTGGAACCAGAAGCTTAAAAACGTGAAATGAAACTTAACAAACCTGTGAAAGTAGTAAAATACTTAACTAATCTTAAAAACCTGTTAACTACAATAACTGATGAATAACTTTTTACTAATATCATCTAATTTCGTATAGTTATTAACACAATATTATGCAGATTACTTGTTTGGTCATCTTTAAAGGACCTTGGGAAGTTTTTACATGTAAAATGCTGCAAATCATTATTAAATAATAATCATCATTAGTAATGATGCACTAATTCGGTAACAATAATTAGTTTAGGCCTAAAACTGCTAAATTATTAAATATAATGAACTTTTCCTTAATTTCACATCAGTTCATAATTAATTCATCAAGGACCCCTGTTCAATATTGGAATTGGGATGCAGTGTTTAAAAAAGAAGTTAGCATTAACACTCTAATTATAATTTTAATTAATTTATAGTGTTATTGCATTTTATTATAATATATTTTGGTGTGAGCCAGTTTAAAACCAGTAAATAGAACAAAGCCTCTGCTATATGTGTAGAAATGTTTTTTCTGACTCTCACTACTTAACAAGCAGATAACAACAAACACGTAAAGAGCATTGACACGTATAATAATGTTGTTACTAATGAAAACCCATTAATATAAAGTTTTTAAATTCCACCGTGACAATGGAAACATTTGTCTTTCATCATTTATAACTTCATATCTGTGAAAGTTAACATGTATTATCTTAATCTCTCCTTATCTGGATGTTTTCTCTGTGCATTGCTGCGACATTAGTTTTTAAATGCAAAGATTTGAACTCACAGGGTGATTCTTGTACTTCACAGGCTCCCGGAGGTGCGGATCTCGGACAACGGGCCTTACGAATGCCACGTGGGCATCTACGACCGGGCGACGAGGGAGAAGGTGGTCCTGGCTTCAGGGAATGTTTTTCTTACTGTTATGTGTGAGTACCAACTGCTGCACTTAAAAACCAAGGGAACACATGCATTCAGTATTCAAGGTTTTTCTGCTTTAAAAAAAGCTGGATGCTGGGGCGGGACGTGGAGTACAGGCGGAGGAACCGTTCAAAGTCAGCAGGCTGGACGGTGTGACACAGACTGACAAACAGGAAGCGGTGCAGGCCTGCAGGCAGCAGCCGAACCCTCTTGATCACTACAGAAAGTGTGAGGTTTTCAAGTTTCGTGTGCGGCCGCCGGAGGGAGGATGTTTTAAAACTGATACTGTGTGTGTGTTGGATTCGCTGTTTTCCCACACGAAAGAAAGGATTCTGGTCGAAACAATTATAGTCTGATGTATATTTTGTGTCAAATAATGCGAGTAGCTTCTTTTTTAAAGCTGATGCTCGTATCTGCAGTGAGCAGGTGGAGATTCACTGCCTTGCATAAAGAATGTGGATGGGTCAGCTCTTCACAACAATCTTTTTGATTATGAGAGCATCTCTTTTATCCCCTGCACTCTGCAACATTCGCCAATGTGCAATGACAAAAAAGCTCTGTTTTCTCCCATTTGTGGAATGAAGCAGGAGAAACTCGACCGCAGTTGAGTTGGTATTTAAAAATGTGTAGTTAGGTTGATAACTTCCTAATACCAGTGATGAGTTGCTCCACAGCAGCCTGGTGTGAAGTGGAGGAACATCCATCAGCCCTTTGTGCTGCGTGTCGAGGCTTCTGAGCGAACACATTTGAAAAACGACGTGCCACTCGGGATGGATGTTGGCTCACAGATGAAAACAATGGCACTCCAGGCAACAAGTGGATTAATCGCCCCTTTGCCCAATGAATAGCACAGATATTTTACACAGAGGTGATTTCTCAGGTTGATACAGTATTTGTTGTTATTATTATTCACATTCACCTCCTCCACGGCCGATGCTTGTTGTGTGTTTCTTATGTCCCGTGGTCGTGACTGTCTGAATGACAACACGAGTTAATGAACACATTTCCTTGAAATCTTGCAGACGGATGGGCCTCGGGCTGCAAGAACAACATTTTAGCCGGGACGCGGATCTAGAATCAGGTTATTGCTCCATCTATGAAACGACCAGAAATTGACTTGATTCCAAATCCTGAGGATATTTTATCGGGGGGTCAAGAAATTGATGGGAACAATGTCTTTCTGCTGCAACAGCGAAATGTGGAGAAGTGCTCAGTGCCCCCCCACTTTTCCAGACTTTACATTCAACGCACACTTTGTTCTCTTTCTCTCTCTCTCTCTGCCTATCTTCTAGATCATATTTGATTTAACACCGATGAATTTTGCCTCGCTTTGCCTCTCGCGCCCGTTGTAATGCTATTACCCATTATTCCAATTCAATCACCAGAGAAGGTTGTGTGCCTGTAGCCCATTGTCGAGCCCGTGCTGTAATTGTCGTATTCAAGTCCCCTCAAAGTTCCAGCAGCAAAGACATGCGCTCCTCCATATGGTCCTGTGGCTAATTAGCAGTAATGAAACTTTGCAGTGGAACACAGGAGAGAGACGCCGTGTGACAATATTACTCCGTTACCACATTCTGTGCCTCCGAGAACCGCCTCTGGTTTCCATGTTTCTTTTTTTTTCCTCTCCTTTAATTTAGACATTTCTTTCTCTTTGATTAAGCCCTCGACTGTTTTCTGCTCAATTTGATGATCGAGCGATTCGTCCGCTGACGTCAGTGAAAGTCTTTATACATATCGGTGGGAGGGGATTACCCAGTTAACCGTTTCTTGTCTCAGCGCCGGGTGAGAAGAGGTGAGTGATGTAGTCGCGGGATAGTTGGAGCACCCCCTAACTCAGCTGGGTCTTAAATCATCACTCCACAAAAGAGGAAGACGAATGGCCCCTGGCATTGTGGCTAATTGCCGTCTAAACTGAAACAGAATTATTCATAACCTATTAGAGTGTCAAGTTCAGTGGGAAGTAAAGAAAAAAGTAGAGAGGAGAAAGAAATAAAATGAGAGGGAAAAAAGTTAATTAATAGGAAGCGGTACACGGAGAGTATTTTAATTTTTTAAAGGGCTTCATAAATAAGAATTACCATTTTAATGAATCCCCTGCCAAGGAATTCAATCATCCAGTTTTAAAAGGCTAAACCCTGAACTCTGGGTACCTGCGCCGCTGTCCTTCACTCGGGGAAAGTTGGAAAAGTCGTTGCTTCCCTTCTCCCATTGCACAGGCATATGTTGGCTTTATGGAGCCTGAGGGCACGAAGGATCTCTCGCCCAAATGGCCGGCATTGTCTTGCTATGACGACCAATTAAGCTCAAGCTATATCCAGTAATGAATTCAATAAATCATTATTATCTAGTGATTCCTGGAGCTAAAGGAGAAGTGTAACGCATAATGTTTTCCACATTTACAAGCAGGCGATGTAAAAAGTAATAGGGAGTAGTTCTTTCTCTTTGTTTAGGCTTGTTTTTTTGTTTTTTTAATGTATGTCCCTTGTACAATGGCACCAACAAGCTTTTTATCCTGATAATGAGGAACATGAATAGGATGAAGCACCAGTACATGCTCATAACGAGAGCAATTTATTATGTACTGTGTTAGCAACATTTTAGCCCTTAACCTGAATGAGCTGCTGTGGCGCTCCCTGCCTGTAAATGTAATTATTGGGTTCACAACAGTATGATAATTTATGACGAGACTTTCAGCTTAAAATCTGCATCTGAGCTGAAAAACGTTGTGGACGAGACGTTTGCTGTGAGAGAAAACGCTGAAATATCCTTATTAGGCTGTAGAATTTTCCTGTCAAGTCCTTTTCCCTCTCAGTCCACACGGGGTTCATCCAACGAGATGTTAATACACGCAGGGCGGAAAACTGACGAGGTAATAGAGTTTGGCCTTTTGACCTCCTCCCTCCGCGTTGCAGTTTGAGTGAAGGGGCCTCGGCTGAAGAGCGTCACAGAACTAAACGTCCAGTTCTTTGGTGCAAAGAAAAATGTAACGGAATTTGTCATTTGTTCTTAACAAAATGCATAAAAGTCACAAAGGACTGTGAACAGAACCTCATTAATACTTAGTACGTCGTTTCTATATTAACCACGTCTTGGTGATGAAGACTGTGGGTCTGACACCAAAGTAGAAACTGGAGAAATATGTTTCAAAGTTGTAAATCACTGGTTGTTTTATATTCAATATCCCCAGCCCAGTGTTACATGCTCAAGTTCATACAAATGTATGTTCTACATGCGACATTAAGAGCAACTCTGATGAGTGTTGGAGAGATTTTTATTTGCTAAAAGTTCCAACGGCTTCTTCTAACGAGGCTGCAAACACATGTTCTGTTAATCGCACGTGGCAACACGAAATGTGACCAACAGATAATAAGCTTCGTCGTCTGACTTGCATTTGTTCTTCATTTTAACAAAAACAACATTGGTTCAAGTGCAAGTTTCGAATGACTGACTTTAAATGAATAGTTTGGATCCAGTCAATGGTTCAGATTCCGCATTCGAAAATGGTTGTTAAAGTTTCAGAAGACTCATATTTTAATTTTTTTACATCTTTTCAATAAATACTTTCAATGCATCTCATTTTATTTGTGAAGCAGAGGACTGGAAAGCAGCTGACATTTTAGAGCGCAAGATATGTGACGTTATTACAGTGTAATATTTTCAGTATATTGTAATTCCAAAAATGTCTGGGGATGGACTTCTGACCCAGCACCGATCAAATACAACAGATATTTCATTCTGCAAACAGTGACATATCCATCCCTGTAAAGCTAAGGTCATAATTTCAGTCTTTGGCAGCTAAAAGAAATCAATAGCTCTTTTCCCAATGGTGGAGATAGGGTCATTATTTGTTATTACCCAAACTGATTCCTATATACGCGACGTCCCAAAGATAACAAGGAAAGGTTATTTGTCTCCTCAGAACAGATCATGACCTTGGGAAGCCAGCTCTCGGTTTGACGGTGCTGCCACTAGGAGTTCTTTCAGCAGGTTGCACTTAGTGGCCGCCCAGTGACTCCCGGTGCGCTCGGTGGCCGGTACCAACACCTGGCAGCTGGATATATGCACATTTTGCAGCGGCAGAGGCAGACACACAAGTGTCAGACACACGGCAGCAGGGGGCAGATTGCTACGTGCCAAGGCTGCAGCCTCAGGAGTAAGCCTAGATTCAGACGGAGAGATTTCACACAGCAGACGAAAAAAACAACCTCTAACTGTTGGGTCGTATCGTCTGCTCACATTCTTTGAGATATTGTCTCTTAGCAAAGACACTGGATTTATATAAAAACAGGTTGAGCTGCACGTAGTGTCAAACACGATGTTGACGTGTCTGCGTCAGGTGACCACTGGGCTGCGTAGAAGAACTTAATCTCATCTCACGTCACCGAGTTCCAGAAATCCCGTCTTCTCGCCTTTTGCCAAGCGAGAGGTTGTAACTTAAAGGATCCCCGTCACGAGGCAGCAGGGCTGGTATTTATAACCCCAAGGAAAGGGGAGATGAGCGCTAAGGTGTAGAGGGACTAATTACCTTCTCATCCCATAAAACTAGGATTCGCTTCAATAATGGATGCCAAACTTTAATTAAGCGCTGTGTATATTTAGGTGCTCGTTTATAAATGAGTCGGATTAATGGCGCACCAGCCCAAGCCCGAAGACGGCAACGCCTGCAGACACAGCAGTTTGATGCCACTAGTAGGAAAGAGTTTAGTGAATGTGTGGGACTTCGTGCATGCGAGTTTGCCCGCTGGTGTGTGGAGAGGCTTGTGTTTGGGGTGGTGGCGTTTGATGGATTGCTCGGGAGCGGCCGATCCCTCTGTGTCCTGTACTTGTTTGCGAAGTGGAGAGAACATCTTGGCCAGAGTCGACACATAAAGTGACTCAAACACAGCGGCCTCCCCCCCCCCCTCGGTTCTCAGCTCTCAGAGAAGATGCCAATTTTGTCAGAAGCATCAGTTGGGTCCTGAAGTGTTTGCCGTGCCGTCTTTTAGCATGCATGAGGCCACCGTGGGGATCGTTGGAGAGTCCTCCATGTGATTCTCTATTACTCTCTCATTTATCCTCTGTGTCACCTTCTGGCTCATCACACTTCAATGTCCTAAAGTGTGCCACCATGCTTCTTGCAGAGGGCGACATTATTCTCTGTTTAATTCTGCGACAAAATGGTGCTTCAGCTACACGGAATAAGGAGTATCTTGTGGTACAGTCTCGGTCAAAGCCACTGATTTTTCAAGGACGTGACTCAGAAATATCCTCAGAAATAAATGAGCCACTTGTGTAGAACCAGAACTTGTGTGAGACTCAATACAAACACAAAAGTGACCCGTAGACGCAACAATTGGCTCCATTCACTAATATTTGCTTGTAGAACTCTCGGCATCAATCAATCACCACCTGTAAATATTTCTCGTGGCCACTTTCGATGCTTCTTGCACTCGTCTGCTGGTAGTTTCAAGTTTCGCAGGTGTAATTTTTCACATTGGGAGATTCCAGCTTTCTCTGAGAGTTTTCAATGGTGTTTCGGTTAAGACCATTGCAGCTTTTTCCTTTTCAACCTCTCTTTGTGGTGCTGCACGTGTGCTGTAGGTCGTCTTGCCTGAAAGAGTGAAAACCTTTTTTTCCCTCAAACCTTAGTTTTCCGACACTGGGCAACACATTTCACTCTGAAATGGCTTTCTGATTTCATCACTCCTTTGATACACTCTTCCAGCATAAGAGGTGGCGAATCAGACCCACAGCATGACACAACCTCCAGCCTGTTTTACTGGAGTGTATTTTTCTCTTCTTGATGCACTTTACGCCCAAAGAGCTCTACTTTGGTTTCATCCATCCATAAAACGGCACCACTTTAAGACTGTGGCTTATCTAGGAACGTTTTTTGAAAACACCTTTTTGTGCTTTTCTTTCAATCCTGGCGTCTTTATTGGACTTGGCCCACATTGCTCTGCCGGGTTTAGTGCGCAGCCGAAACCACAACTCCAGATTGTTCCAGATCTGCCTGGAGCTCTTTGTTTTAATCTTTTTCCACAATCGATAACAACTTTCTTTCTTCTTAGCGCCGCATCCTGGTTCAGTCTTATCACTGTGAAACTTCCCTTATGATATTTAAACTGTTAGAACACGGATTCCAAGATCTGTGGTGATAGCCTTTTAGTTTTTGGAATATTCTTTTTTCATATTTCTCTGATAAGTCTCAGGTCACGTGAGCATGAAAGTAGAAATGAGTTTTATTTATTTTTTTATTTTGTTTAAGTAACACATTTTAATTAATTTAAATTCAGTTTTTAAATATTTGATTAACTATTGTGCTAATGCAAATTTGGTTCATTTGAATCGGATATCCTAAATTATGTTCTCAAAATTCAGGAATGCCAATGATTTTCATTAACAAGACACAGCTTGCTAATTTTATATGGAAAGGAACAGCTCCTTCTATTTTAAGGATGTTGCGTTATCCCCTCCCACTTCATCCCAGTCAGTTTTGCTGAATGGGAGCAGCAGCAGCAACACGTTGGCCTGGAGCCGATTGGAGCGGGTTGGGAAAAAAAGAATGAAATGAATTCAAAGAGCAGATGAATTATTAAATGTCTGTCTTTGAGCGAAGCCCTGGGGTGATAATCGAGGCAAAAATAAACAACCCATGGGCTTCCTCAAGGATTTCTCTACCTAGCACTGAACTGTTGGGGTCTGTGCATCACTGCTATGCTAAAGAATTTCTGTGTGATTCTAAACAGCCCAGACAAGCAGGGTTGGAATTGTTTTCACCTTGTGTGTGTGTGTTTTAGTATGGAAAGAAATATGGCTCCATTTCTTTGTTCTTTGTGCAAAATGCAGTCATAAAACTTTATAGATGTGTACTTGAAATCAAAATGAATGCTTGAAGATGGGTGTGGTATGACCCATGACACTGAGCTCTGATAGGTCGGACCAGGCGTCGTGGCTGCGGTGATCCCATCACACGGTGGTTTGTAGTTTATTTAAAAAAACAAAAGTTTTTCAAGCTTCAATTGGGTTTTACGGCATAAACTTCAAATCATATTTGCAGCCACATTGCATCTAATGTGAGGTTTGCAGTAACGACAGGCCATTTCTTTCCCCGCAGCCCGTCCACTGCCTCGTTCAGTTGACATTCTCGAGACACACATCAGCGGGACAGTCGATACGTGCCAAGGCTGCAGCCTCATGCGTAAGCCATGAGATTTCACACAGCAAACCAAATACGAGCATCTGATCATCGCCTGCTCATATTCTGTCCACTCAAAGACTCCGCAGGGGGCATATTTTGGCCAGAGAAGTTGTTTATCAGTAAAGACCTGGATTCCCTCAATGCAGGAGATTTCGGCATTAACATGCATGATGCCATATAGAAGGAAAGTTAAGCCAAGTAGAAGCCACCAACGATCCACGGATTGCTGGCAAATCCTCAGTTGAAGTCCGGTGGGCATGAAGTAGCCACAGAGATACAAATAATTATGTACAGTGAGCTCTATAGAAGAGGTTTATATACTCCTATATGTTTATATCCTCCCATCTGTCTATAGTCTATACCACTTATCCTGTGAGGGTCAACGAGGGGCTGGAGACAATCCCGGCCGTCATTGGGCGGGAGGCAGGATGCACTCTGGACGAGTTGCCAGCACATCGCAGGGCAGAGGCATAAAGACAAACAACCATATAGAGACAAGCAACCATTCACACTCATGTTCAACCCTGAGGGCAATTTCAACTCTCCAATTAACCTGCACGTCTTTGGACGTAGGAGGAAGCCGAAGCACCCTGAGAAAACCCACGCACGCCCTGGACGGCCGTCAGGATCAAGCCCTCTCGGCTAATTTGCACCACAGCACTACCCTTAATATCATATTGTCTGCTCATACTCTAGAATAGACTTCATGGTTTTATTTTGGTTTGGAAATCCGCTCTGTGCTTAAGTACATTATCCATTTTTCTTCTCCTCACTACACCCACTTCATGGCAAGGGACTCTGCATGCACATTAAAAGTTTGGCTTCTCACTCCCAATGTAGGCATGTCCTGAGTGGACCCCGCTGCTTCCATCACCGTATGGTGCAGTTGTTAAAGAGCACAAACGAGAGCTGTGCTCATTGTACTACGCTGCTGCAAGGAACACAAAAACACCATCGCGACATGGAGGGATGTTTATTAAACCCCCGTCAGACGCAGCATCTCCTGCCGGTCGTGCATTAATCATTTAGGAATGCCCCTCCCCCCCGCGGTACATAATCACAGTCATGGCGGAGCATCAACAGCGGGGGGGGGGCATCATGCAAAGATCAGTCTCTCTCGTCTATACGTACTTATGGAGAACGAGGCCATTGAAGTCAATGAATGCCATCAAATAATGGTCAAGTCAAGGTTGTTGTATAAGTTACATGGACCCAGTGTTTTGATGAGGGGGGGAAACTTTCAGCAAATCAGCATTTTTTTTTTTTTTTTTTTTCAAAGCCCCTCACTAAAAGGCAGAAGTATACGTCTTCAAATAGATCCAAGAGTCTTTAAACCGCTTTGCAATAACCTTGTGATGTCTTTCATGATTCCGCCCCTCATTGTTTCCTTGGGCAGCGTTCCTTCCTTCCTTCATCCTGAGACGTGCGTGTCTGATCCCGAACACGGAGCCTTCCCTGATGTCTCCGCGTGGTTCTCTGTACGCTGTGAAGTGCAGGTTTCAACCCTTGTGGCGCAGTCTCCATCATTCCTTCCTCCGTCACCCCCCCTCCCTCCCTCCCTCCCTCGCTGAGGATGTCTTCATCTCTTGCTGCGCTCTGCTCTCCACCAAGGTCCCTCCTTTTGAGTGTGGATGAGTGAGGAGGCGACAGAGGAGAAACAGCTCTGCCTCCCCAGAGACGCGCTGCTGATTGTACCAAAGGATGAGAAAACCTCTTTGTCGCTCTGTCTTTTAGCTCAATATCACCTTGCTTGATAAGTCTCCTTTCCTATACCAAGTGATCCGCCTAAATATAGTTTCTGGCTTCACAGGGCGGGTGTTTTTTTTTTTAGCAAGTTCGGCAAAACTTACGAGTAAAATGTTTCCTTTTCCTGTGTAAAGGATATCGACTCATCCACTCAGGGAGGTTTACGCGTTGTTTAACTAATTAATTTCTCAAAAGACTAACCCAAGGGCATCTGTAACGTGAGAAAAGGTCAACGGAAAAAACAACCCAGACAGGATATGAAGAGCCGAGCCCCTCCCCACGTCTGCCATATCATTCCAGCCCCGTGGCGTTAATATATGATTTGATTTATTTTAGGCTCGGCCCACCGCGACGATAGGATTTTAATGTAACTACAGGGAAATACATAGATGTGAGATCACCTGTCTGTTATTTATAGCCTATTTGCTTTGTTCTCATAACATTTATTCTGTGATGAATTTTCTTTAAGTATTCGGGGGCCTACGGTCTATCCCCCCCATGTGTTCTCTCCATCAACATGTTTCAGCACGTCGACTGTTTTGATGCATAGCTCACCAGGAGGGGTCTTTTATAACATCAAGCACCCCCCCACCTCCCCCCCAAGAACCCGGAGCAGATGACTTTTTCGTTTCTTTTTAGACTTTCACAAGAAGACATCGACGAGAAAAGATAACTGTGACATATATGGTATATTTGGCAAATGAGATCAGTACTCAGTGTGGTTGAGAGACTTCTAACACACGATCCTTCTTGTCAAATGTAGTTTGAACATGACTGTGACTTTACTTTCACACAGTCTTCTTCTTCCTCTTTCCTCTTTATCAGCAAAACCTCTCGATTTCCGTCTCGTCTTTCCAATGTGACATCTTCAGTGTCCTCAGTGTTACATGTAGGGCTCCTCTTTTTCATATTCTTTGTTTGTTCTTTTCTTCAGTTTTACATCCCTCACATGTTAGAAACGTCATCAACTCGCCCACTTGCCTCCAGTGAATTCTTCTGACATTTCGCTGCTGTATTCAATCTCCGGATATTTTACTACGGGCTGACAGGCATAACTATAACTTCTGGAGAATCTCTGGAGTTCAGTGCCTGAAAGCAGCGTCAAATGTCTCCACTTATCATCTCACTTATCATTTTAAAATGAAGTTAAATAGTAATAAATACCACTTTATCTTTGTCTGTTTTTATGTCAGGTCTAAGCATCTCCAGCCCAGATGAGGTTTGCGACCGTCCTTCAGTTCAGTTGATCTTGTTCAGTTTAGAAAGTGACTAATGTTTCCAGACGTTGTGCTGAGCACCTTTCACAGTGGTCTTAGCTCTTTGAGATTTGACACTCATCTTTTTCCTGCTGCACAAAGGGCTGTGAGACAGGCGATAAATTGATGGGGAGAGAAGAAATACAGGTTTAGGAGCCCCTGAAAGCAGCCGGTGGGCATGGATCAAATGGATTTCTTCTCAGTGTGCACATTTTTCCAAACTTGAATAGGAAACAAGAGGAGGGGAAGCTGAAGGGAAAATTGAAATGGGAAATTCATATCGTATCGGGAGTCTTATTCTGTCCTGTCAGAATCCATCAAATTAAGGGGAGTCGGGGATATGACAAAGTTGTTTTGGGGATTTTCACTCAAGAAAAAATAAATGAGAAACCCGACCTGATAAATGCGTCACGTTAGAACCTTCACACTGTGTGGGCACATGGGAAGGTTTGGGCCCAATAGGCCTTTTATTCTTGAAAGAAATGTGTTTGCTGGATTAATTGCAAATTTACAAAAGCATCCAAAAAGTAAGAAAGTAGAAATTAAAGTGAACACGTTGAAGGTGAAATCTTCACAAGAGCCAATTTGATGATTCAGTTTTTTTCTATTTCTTAATTTAATTGGTCCTCACTAGTTGACACACCCCTTTATTTCACTCCCTCTTCTTCTACGTCTTATTTTGGTAGCAGTAATTGTACAAGAGGGATCTGACCCTCAAAGATTTCAGCTTCTTCAGCTCCACCAGAGGATTTCATACAGGGATGGATAACATATCCTCCTGTGTGAGATATTCGTAAATCCACTGATCGAAATCCCACCGACAAACCCCCCCAGACACAGTGAAAAACATATGTAAATACTGCTCGGTTTTATTATGCTACATTCACCTTGACACCAAAGCTATCATACATCACACAGAGGCTATGTGCAGGTGGAAAGGAGTTGGTTGTATGATGTGATGAACTATATATCAGGCAGCGTTGAGGTTTCAGTACAGCTCTGATAGAAAGAGGATGACTGAACTGAGTCTGTCCATGTTTTACTCACATTTACTGAACGGCTGCAGAGGGTTTTTAAAGAAGAGTTGAATCTATGGCAACTGGATTAAGACGTTGAATGGTATACATGTAACTAATCTAACCTCTGTTCTCTCAAGGCCAGTGATGTTACTTGGTTCCACCTTCATCGTCATGGCTACAGTAATAAACATGTTGTTGCCGTGGGTTTTCATGTCAAAGTCCTGTGTTGTGCTGATCCATACATCCACCCCCCCCGGAGTCTCCTCCTGACGTGGACTGTGTTGTACTTAATACACAACATCACCTTATAACCTCCTCTAATCCGATCATGGCTTCTCTGGGAGTGGGAGTGTGGCGGCACGGGCAACCTATGGCCTCGCTTTTTCCAGGTGGACGACGGTCTTTACTCGGCTGCCGTCTCCGCAGTCCCAGCACACCAGGGAGGAATGCTATTCGAGGCAAATTAGCCGTCAGTAAAAAAAAAAAAAATTTGATTCTGAAATACAGGAAGCAAGAAGGAACCCACAGCCGTCGAAGTATTAGTGAAGCTTTATGTTCACGGAGAACCCAGATCAAAAAAAGCTCACCTGCCACAGCGGCCAGTGGAAAACGACACAGCGCCTGCCAGTTTTTTTTGCCCCTTCTTGGCGGGTTGGTGAATGTTAATTTCAAGCCCTGGTGGCACGACATGTGGCACTGGCATGGGCGCCAGTGGACAGGTGTTGCCTGTGTGGGAGCATAAAGACCTGGAATCTGGTTCCAAAACTAGATTTCCAGCCTCCGAGAGGAGCGATAAAGAAGTGATATATATGATAATTAGCTTCTTTTAAGCTTTATGATTCCGCTTTTCATCCGCCATACACTGGGCTGCAACATCAGACAAAATGAAGACTCAAAATGGTAGAACTTTAAAAAGCTTTATTGATTAACACCTCGCAGACGTGGGTGTGCAACTAGAGAATATGTCTTCACTGTATAAAGCGGAGACTGCATCTGGGGACTCCACCACTCTTGTCTTGGCAGCATATGAGTGAAAGGTGCAATCCATGCATGGATTAAAAGACAAAAGTATTCTTCAAAATCTATACTGAGACTAATTGGAAGCAAGTGCAGATACTTTAGAAGCAGGATTGACAACAGGGGTAATGTGAGCTCTCGTCTTTGTTCTGCTTGAAGCCTTGGGCCAGAAGTCTGGATGAGCCGCAGATGATTCATAGACGTTTGTGAGAAACTTGGTTCTTGTCCAACCTACTTCTAAGAAACAAATCCACAAACGTTCCTGTATCTTTGCCACAGAGAAAGATATTTTTTACTTTTCCTTAAATAAAAAAAAGGGATCTTTTACATCTTGCTATGCACCTTAGGTTTAAAATCCTAATCACAGACCCAGTGATGAAATGTACTAAAATGATGCCGTTAATGTTGAGCACATTCAATTTTCTTTTCTTTCCTGACCCCAAAAAATGGGAATAAAGGGAATACAACCATCAGGGTCAACAGATACATACATTTGGATGTGATCAGCATAGAAAGAAGCTTAACGACCAGATGATGAAACTTCCTGAAATCATTTTTTATTTGTTGTGATTTCAGGTAGATGATATCAAGACTGTCAGTTTCATCCAATAACATAAGTAAGAGATGAGGTCTGTTCTGTATGTCCGGTGTGATGGTCCATGAGTCTGCATACCATAATAATATAGGCTGTTATTTATTACCACTCACATAAATTACAGGTTTGTCAGTTGTGTTCACTGTTGATAGAAACATATATAAATAGCAGCCGTAACTAAGACTCACCTTTTGGCACATTTTAGCTCCTTTACTCCAACTTAGATTTTTCTCAAGTATCATTATTTTCCAAAGCATAACATAATTTCATTCAAGCTCCCGGTTACATATATATTTTCTCTGATTTATTTATTTCTATAGAATTATAATCGCAGGACCTTTAAACTTGTTTGACGCAGGAAATCCATCTCCCTGATGAGTATCTGTTAATTTTATTATTACCATTTATTATTGCGCATTATGTTTGTGTGACAATGTAATTACAAGTACACAGGGATTTCATAATCTGCACTGAGCCACATGGCAGTGTCATACATCTGGTAGAATAAAGTAGGATTGAAGGATTCAATGTACACGGTTGTGGATTACACATATGAAAGATAGTTCCAAGTGTCTTCAACCTTATTGTCAGAGGGAGGTGAAACTAACTTAAACCCACTGCTCCTTGAAGGAAATCAATCCTTAACTTGCTTTTTGACATGTTGAGTATGCAGCATTCACAATAAAAGGTATTTGACGGTTTTTGTAGAAACAGATTCCCTCAGAAAGCTGTAGAGCATTTATGAAACAGTTGATATGAATCCCCTGTTGGACCTTCTGTATATTGTGACTCACGACAGAGGCAGGTAGGCCGTCCAATATCTCTGACCTGATAAGTGAATGTGCATTGCACAACATGCTTTTTGCCAGAGATCCATATTCATTGAATATCAGTTGAATACCGCTCAGTACACATAATGGACTCTTTAGGCATTCAGCCCACAGTTTAGCTTCCTCTGATGGAGTCAGGCTCCCTCACAAAATGATGCAATCTGTAAATTTGCAGGGAAGCTTGGAGCCCGTGTGCTTGCTCGGAGCTTTGTCTTAATAAACAGATTCTGTATTATTTTACAATGGGTGTGCTGCACATTCTGTGCATTGTTGCCATCGCGGATTTACAGATTGATGGATGTGGGCTGTTTTTGGCCATGGAATTAGTGGAGATTTAAGATCTGGAGGTAGCCTCAATCTCTGTTCTGATCTTGAATAATTCAATCTGTTACAGAGCAAATTGTTCAAGTGGCCACGGGCCAAAAGCAGATTTGGGTTGGAAACCGAAATAAAATCTTCATGTGGGCTGGTGGATTGTGTCTTTGAAACCAAAGAGACAAACCAGGCAGCAAATTGTTCACTGCAGTAGCTTTGCTGCCAGAGATGACACGAAATCAGCTGAGGAAATTTATTGAATAATGCATGTTCGAGGAGTCTCTCGTAATCTCATTATGTGAGCGCTGGTGATAGGATGATACATAAAAAAAAAACCTTAATGTATATCACACTTTGCATTTCCAGGAGAGAGGTGATTCACATTGCACTGTATTGATAATCATTTATTCTGACCATGGAAAGTAAATATCCTTTTGAAATGCGTGACCCAACATTTTATGAGGTGCCAGAACGAGAGCTTGCTACAGAGCCGAGGCTCCACCTAAATCAAATTATGCAATAATGGAAAGTGGGTGCAGAGATATCTGCAACTCCATGTGTGCCAAAGTCAATATGTTTGTCAGATTGCCCCTGAAGAGAGCAACAGTGCTCCATAAATGATTCCTTGTTCCATATAATGAAGACTGTTTCAGCTGCTCCTGCTGCCGCTGCTGCTGCCGGTGACTTTGCCCGAGAGCATATTCTCACTTGTTCTCTGCTATTGTGACTGAATGACTGTGGAATGGAAACGGGCTCACAACCTGACTTACAGTTATAGCTGAGCTATTTCTGTCAGTGTGCAAGAGGTTGTCTCTGCCCCCGTGTTTCTGCTCCACTGATACGAGGACAAACAGACAGATTTGTTAACTCAAATTTACCCTGTTTTCCTTTCAAAATGTTTGCGTGAACGTTGATATAAAAATGTTTTCTCTTCTCCCCTCATTTCAGGGAAGCGTAAAACTCAATTGCAAATCTACTCTGAGTCATACTGGATCGGACACTGCTCGTATACAGCTCATTGTTTCCTCAATTTCCGAATGCAACCAAGAATGTATTGAATGTATCAATTTTGTGGTACAACTCATTGTAGCTAAATGAAAGTCTGCTGGGCTGCGATGAATAACAGGAACTGTGGTGATGTGTCTCAAGTAAATATGCCGACTGGCTTCGGAATGAAAGGACAAAGGAATTTAAAATAATCTGCTTGTGTTCCAACAATTACTGTGATATCCTGGGAAGTGTGGCCAGAGGTTCGTGAAAAGGGGGGTAGTAATCTGTGCAGGCAGGTATTATGACGGGAGCAAAGGAGGAAGTTAGGTGAGGTGGTGTAGAGCGTTCGGAGGAGGTTGGTGTGGGTGGATGTCAACAGGCAGGTTATTAGCACATTTCAACAACCAGGCAATTCAAAGTGCTGTACATAAAACATACAAAGGCGTCATGACAACATAAGACAATACAAATAAATAGATTAAAACCAGAAATAAAACAGTGAAAAGTGTAAGAAATGAGTAATTATGTGATTTAATAAAAGGCCGTGGCAAAACCGGAAAGTCTTCAGCATCGATTTTAAAAGAGTTGCAGCGGACCTGCAGGAAGCTCGTTCCACAAATGGAGCACCGACACCGATCGCTGCTTCTTCATGTTTGGTTTTGTCCTCTGGGGACAGAAAGCCGACCTGTTCCAGACGACCTGAGGGGCCTGGATGGTTCATATCGTAGCAGAAACACAAAACTATCACATAAGAGTCTCCTGTTTCTTTCCTTTGTGACAATTCAAAGCATTTTAACAATTGTACCCATGATGACGAAGGTCCTTTACCTCACTAACAACCAGGACACCAAAAATATTCTCTGAAACCAAATCAAATGGTGTTTTTAACCTTAACCCAGCAAAACTCACCGTTCCATAGCATTAACACTGTATTTATTATTGTCACCATGATAATGAAAGTTCAGTGCCTCTACTGCTGTGATGCTCCTACTGATCAAATCAAAGCCACCAATACAGACCCCAGCTTCAACAAATTCAGATGTTTGAGTTTGGATCAGCTCTGGTGACGTTTGACAAACAATTTTCCTTGCTATACTTAAAAAATGTATGTATATAAATCAATGTATTTTGGCCGTTTACAATGCGCCCGAACTTGTGTACTTAAGGTAAACACACGCAAGTTGTGACCCTGGTAGTAACAGTTGTGTGACAGCGTAACACAAACCCAGTGCTTGGACATTCAGTAAGAGAACGCCTGTTGGCTGCAACCTAATATACAGTATAAAGTGTGAGCTGTACTTTATCGAGCCACCGCACAACATAGCTACAGCCCATGTTAGAAACCTGGTCATCTTACATTTCAGTTTGAACCACAGCTTCATGTTTTGTCCCACAGAGTTTCGGATTGAGCAGATGATGTTTACGGTAAAAACCTGCAGTGGCATGAAACTCTGGGTTGTGGCCACAAGTGCAGCAGCAGTTTAACGCCTTATACGTCTCCGTTGGATGAATGTACAGTTTAATTCCTCTTTCTACTGTTCACCCCAGGAACCATGAATCTCTGTCATAGTTTTTTGACATCTAATTATGTAATACATTGCCCTTGTGCTTTTTTTTTTTAAGCTCCTTTTAAGAGCCATATTTTTTAATGCCCGGACCACAGTCATACACGCGGCATTAACATGATAATAGCCAACGTTAGAAAGAAGTCGCGGCTTGTGCAGCACTAATCTCAAACATTTGAGGCTCCAATGAATCAGTGTCAGTCTATTTTTAACACGGGGTTGAGCGGCCCATGAAGCCATCATTGTTTTGACTGCTGCGCCTTTTATATAGAAGTTTCTGTCAATGTCACATTAGAGAGTTAAATGTGAAATTCCAAATTACTCAGCAGTCAATAACCGGCAGATTGATCATGCGTATTACCGCGGAGCCGCCACTGGTAATGTGTTGATGGGTCTGTCAATCTCGCGCTCTCCTATCATTGCAAATGAACCCAGTGTAAAATAACTTAATTTGCGGGTTTCAGTCGTTGTGTATGATCGTACTTTTGAAAGAGGAGATATCGGAGGCTGTGCATCATGTTGGAGAGAAGATTTGGGAGAGTGTTCCTCGGTTGAATAGTAAATAAATCATCTCGATATCAACGATAAAAGTGAAACTATATAGACTTTATAAAAATGTCAGTGGTTTGCATGTGCACATCTGTCAAGACAATTGTCAACTTGAGCTTTGAGTTTTCCCTTTGAGATATTACACTGGGGGAGATGTGGTGCTGTGGCTCCTTCAGGTTAACTTTGGTCTGAACAAAAAACCTCCACAGTTCCGTCGGGATGTCTGAGAGTCTGAGCGTTTATCAAATACAATACTTTGTGTGCTTTAACACGTGAAGTAGCTCATTTAAAAACCCCAAGTAGGAATATTTCCTCATCTGGGCTTGATGAAAGACTCACAGACCAAAGACCAATCTCGATTCTAATTCTTGGCAGACGCTTGCACTCTACTGAGTGCCCATTGTAGTTTTAAAATAGTCCTCATTAAGAATACATTTGATCAGGGCTCAGTTCATTTCATAGTTTTGTCGTGTGAATTCTTGTTCTGAAACTATCCTAACCTGGACTGACTTTGGCGATGCTCGTGTCAGTGCAGCTGTAAATATAGAAGAAGAGCAACAACACTGGAAATAAGATGAAGAAGAGATATTTATTGAGGATAAATCTTAGTCACTGGGCTACATGTTAAACACCTTCATATTTAAACCAAACTACTAATGAAGCTCTGCTCATTTCTCTTCATAACAAGGTCGTGACAGATCCTCTCATCTTTCACTCACACTGATGTCAAACGGGAAAGAAGTGACTCTCATGTTCCGTTAATAATTTGTGTCCACAAAAAAAATGATAATGAAAATGGTGCTTTTATGAGAAGGGGGTGTTTTTTCTGTCTGGTTTGTTGACATGAGCGACTTGAAGCCCCCTGATTGCAGCACTTCATTATTGAATACACTGAATTATTTTGAGTCACATGTCTTGAAGGGTCAGAAGCTGGAGTGTGTTTAGTGTTTTAAACATTAGTTTGGTCTCTGAATAACAGGTCCAGGGTCTCTCGTCCTCTTCTGAAGGGCTCCATCTGTTTTCACAACTGTTTTCAGTCTGTGATATAATATAAATACTTGCATGAGAAAAGGGCGGCCTAAAAAAAGTGAAGCAAACATGGCATCTTAGTGACGACCCATATTCAGTCTTTATTATCTTTATTTTTGATCAAGAGCAAATTTAATTCCTGATTTCGGGAAAGAAATCCTGCTTCTCTCAATTTGTTTTGGCAGGAAAATCCGAGAGGGGAGATCTGAGCCTGAGAATATATATGCATTTATATACGTGCATACAGGCAGTCAATCATATGCATTTACATACACGAGCATATCGAGTACATACGTGCATGGTGCATATGGATTCATGCAAATCCAGATGAAAACAAAGCCACGCACACGCACATTCACACAAAAAACAATCACACCCACAAATTCGAAAAACAAAAAGCGCAGACGAAACTCGGGGTAAATCAGAGCAATCTGGTCTTCCAACATTACCGCGTGCTGCACGGGGAAACTGGTAAAGTACTCTGGGGTGGGGGGGGGGAGGGCGACTGCAATCAAAACTCCAGGCGGCAGGGGGCTGTGATGTAGTGGCTCTCTACACGTGCAGTTAATATGAAGACATGAAACTGCAAATTCATGACCCTTGAATGCAGAGTGCAGCAGCCACGAGGTCGGCTCGGGTCTTTTTCTGCCTCCACGGCTCCTCGTATTGCCGAAGACGCCATGGAAGGTACATGATGATTACACAAAGAATCTCAAGCAGCAGGTGTAGTGCAGCGTGGCACAATTGCTTAACCTGCCTTTAACAAGGGCCACGACGCATAAATCAAACGGCAGACCATGACTTTATAGTTCATCCCATTTTTTCCCCCTCGTTTTACTTCCATTTTACGACATAATATGAGCCTGAATGGAATATAACACATGATCTTTATGGATAAACCATGCAGGTACAGAGCAGGCCATGCGTAAACTCTTGATAAGGCTTTTATTTTGTCGTTTTCACTTTCATAATTGTTTGTGCACATTTCTCCCAGTGGTGAAATGCTCGTCAGTGCAATGACTGTCATCACCCTCGGAATGTCAATGAAATTTCTCACTAGTTTAGCAATTAAAGGAATCCCTGAAACAAAAGCCGGCACGTCTCGAAGCGAAAGATTCACATTTAATTGAGGAACGTTTGACAATCTGCTGAGTTTGAAATAACTCGAGTAGAAAATAGGATTTCTGGCTGCGGCCTCATGACGGATTTGGCTGCCATGGGATGTTGTGACACATTCTCTGAAACTGCCATGTTCAAAGATTCAATTGTCAAAATGGAAAAAAAGAGAAATACGGTTCAGGAATCATTCTTCAGTGTCGCAAAAGATGCAGAGGATATAAACTTAAGTGTACATGTGCAGCACTGCCCAATCATTTAGCTTTTATTTCCATAGGTTTTTTTTTACAGTATTTTGAATTAATAAGCAAAAGTTTAGAAGTGGGAAGCTGGAAACCGGTTTCTTTATGGCAGAGGAGGAGGAAAAGAGCTGCAGCTCCATGAGAGTTCAATTTACATTTAAAATGAAAGACGTTTTCAGCTCCTGCGCAAATCCAATATTTTTCTACGCCCCAAAATCAGCACCAGTGCATTCATGAATATTAGAAATTGAAGATGTAACATTTCCCCATTGAAGTAATCAAATGTCATTTCCATGCAAATGGTGGATTTCCATTTGTGTTGCAGATGGAAGAAGCTGAGCGGTGCACGGTAAACTCAGTCAGTTCTTCTTCCCCAGCACAAATGTTTCATTGATCAACTTTGGGACATCGTTCTTGAGCGTAAGTTGGTTTGAAAGAAGCAGCAGCAGCAACGGACGCTGACTGGTTTGATGATGTTAGAAACAGTCTTTAAATGTCAAGTGTGGAAGGTTTACAAAACCGTTTTTCTTCTCTTTCGGAAAGAAAGAAAAGTTCTGAACCAGTTCTGCAAACTGATTACTCGTATCTGGTTTGACAAAATCCTTTTTTATGAAACCTTCCCAGAGTGTAATTCACTGCAAATAAGGCGTATTTATCTTGAGCTTCCCGTTTGAGTCGTCCTGGTGCTTCGTGTAATCGCCTGTGAAGCAGAAGAACAAACAAACAAAAAGATAAGACAAACAAAACTGTTGTATGACGAGACAAAGCAGGAGGAGGGAGCTTGGATCAGCGGGCCTGTTTTAGTCCTCTGAGAAATTAAATCAACTTTGGTTTTGTGGATTTTCATCTTGTTTTCTTGAGGAGGAGTGAGAACGTCAGTCACAATATTTGCTGCGCCCCGGTAAATATTGATAGATGCACCACAGTTATGGAGGAAATGCAGGTGCAGCAAGTACAGGTGCAGCTCTGTGAACAGCAGGCTGGACTCCCTCCAGAACTACACTGTCTTAACAGAGACTTACGTTTTCTTTCAGTTTTTCTTTCTTCTAGTTTGTACTTTAGTTTTTTTTGTTTGTTTGTAAAAGTTCTGCAAAGTTAAAAAGCCTAGCGTCGGGCCGATACTTCCATTCTACCGTGATGCAACATTTGCGGTTTGCACACCTGGCAGCTCTGGCTCGCCCCCTTAACGAAACTATAGGTAAAGTGAAAGCGGCAGCCGACGCTTCCTGCTCGCGCTTGAAGCGGTTGACCAATCACAACAGAGTGGGCCGGCTGACCAATCAGAGCGGACTGGGCTTCATCGGGAGGTGGGGCCTTAAAGAGACAGGAGTTAAGGGTTTCAGACAGAGGCTGAAAAGAGGTGCTGCAGCACAGACAGACGGAGGAAAGTGAACCTTAGAACCTTTTGAAGTAATAACTCAGATTAAAACCATAAACTGGAACATGAGCAGGATATGTCTAGTTAAAAAGGAATTGTATAAATGGGTGGAAAGTGCACTTGGAGTCACAATAACAGGATGTGCTTTGTGTTCTGACAAAGGAATAATTCCTTGTTACTTGAAGCAGTAAAAGCCCTGGTGAATTTTATTCATTCATTTTTCTATGGGCTCATAGTCGAGTCAAGAACGATGAAAACTTTTCAGAGCAGAAAAATCTCAGATCCACACATCCCCCCGTCTGTGCTGTTCGTTAGGAATTCAACTCTCAAAAACTCTGTGTGGACGTGTTTCATCACATTTGACCGACTGGTCTGACAACATGAGGAAACAACCTCACATCAAATGTCACTTAATATTTATCAGTAAACTCAGTATGTGAATTTTCTTTGTGGAATCTTTTTTTTTTAAGCAGCAGCAGGAGCAGAGCCCTGTCGATTTCAAACCAGTGAGAGAAGCACGAGATAAAAGAGGAACACAGAAATATCTCGAGTGAAATGACAAAAACTGTTCTTGGCAGAAAATTGGTTTCATGTAGGAGCCCATCACTCACAGGAAGAAGCTACAAACAACTTGTTTTTAGGGCCTTTTGATTCAAAATGCTCTCCACAAAGTTTTTTAATTAAATTATCATTTTTCAAAATAACACATTTTTCGGTAGAGTATTATAAAACATGAGCTGCAGCAGGTTTTTAACGAAAACACATTTTTTTTGCAAAGTCTAACAAGGAATAATTCAGCAATTTAGCTGCAGTTTATCCATCGATCATTGGAGAACGTTCGTCCCACTGCAGAGGAAAACACACGCAGAGAGTCGTGATCTTGATTTAGCTCTTACAACACACGATCCTTAAGAGCAGCTAAACACAATACACTACAACCATGAAGTTACAATGACAGCACACAGCTCTCGTCATTATGAAACATGTAGTGCTCACTCATTGTAGCGTATGTATATAACTGTTAAAGAAAAGAGCGGCCACATTAACATCTTTAACGCTCTGCACACTTAAATGGACATTGTTGAAACATGCCATTAGCTATACACCGTGTTCCCATTCTTCTCAGAGCAGGAAGAACCCATCAATCAAGTGCAACACAAGGGACATTATTCACACTTGACTGAACCTTTTTATGTCCCTGATGTGTGAAGTTCATGCGTACCCTCCCATCCAGCTCCTTAAGGGACTGAGTGACACTATGGAGAACACGCTTTCCAGACACTGTTCGTTTTTCTTTCTCCACTAAATGTCTTTCAGTTCGGGAACTTGGTGTTAAACAATTACTGACCCGGGTTTGAAGCCTTCCATCCGTTTGTACCTGTGGTCAGCACAGAGACTGTGGTGGAGTTAATAACGACTGTCACAATGGAGTGAGCTGATTTGTCAGGGTTTGAATGGCATCGTCCGAATGTATCGTCGATTAATTTATGCAACGTGAAGGATTGAATTAAGGTTGAGTTTGTACTGACTGTTGTTTTAAACCATGTAGCTATTATAAATCAGCATTCTATTTTCTATTTGTATAGTGGCTCAAACTTACTTTACAGGATTACAAAAAAACTAATGACAATAAATATGCACCACACATCATAATCACACATTGAAATATAAGATGGACGACTCGCTTCCACTTCCTCCCACCATCCAGAAGTCAAATTAAATATCCTGGTTCTACAAACACAGCCTGAAACCTTCAAATGAAATTACTTGTTATAGTCGACACATACAAGCAATACGTACAAACTTAAAAATGTAATTAAATTAAAGCAACTAAATTAGAATCAAACTTAGTGGAGAAATCAACACTTGGACATCACTATGAAATAAAACAACCTAAAATGATGGAAATCATCTTTGAGAAAAGTGCAATTTCATGTGTACTTTACTTTTTAGTTTGGCCCATCCACTAACATGGGGGAGGCAGGATTTATGACCCATACAGAGGCTGTAAAAGGGCAGACAAACATGAAAAATATAAGTATTTCTCTTTATAGGTGCGATTCCATGTGTGCCGTGAGTTGGTGGTGACAGTGTAAGTCAGCAGGTGATTGGTGCAGTGGCTTCGGGGAAACTACCTTCTCCACAGCCAAAAAGAGTTGGGAACGGGCGCTGCAGCCCAGATGGAGCACGTTTGAGTTTGTTAAACTGTTGGCTGCTGAACCAGGGGAACGATAAAACACAGGACAGAAGTGAGAGAATCATAATAGAATACTGTTTGGCATAACCAAGAAAATCTGGAGTCTGATTTAAGCCCCATCCAAAACCCGGGTTTAACATGACCCACCGTGCTTCTCTTTTATGTTTGAAACAAAACATTTGGCAGCGTCTGTGTTCTGCGAGACGGAAGAAGATCATACGAACACAAAAGGTGCTGCCAAGCTACTTTTTGAGCTCTATTTTAACAAGTGTGCTGCAGCATTTCACTGCACAAGCACATTGTTGACGAACGTCCATTGTCTCAGACACACAGACAGAAGCTCAGGGAGGAAGTGTTACGAAGTCATCGCATCCACAGACACGTACATATGTTGAAATTTAGCAGCAATTTAGAAACACATGCAGAAAACATATATTTTGAGTGAAAACACGGAAGCATCCGGTGAGTAAATGTGGATTTAAAATACTCCATTTGTGAATGTATGAGACAAACCAGAGTATTTTGGGTGATAACCTGTAATTCAAGCCTAAATACACATCTTCTGATTTGCAAAAAGTCAAATACAACAATCACACTTCAGTAAAGTGAACGAACAACACAAAAGTGAAATAAATCAATGCCACTTTGTGCGGTCAGGATACAACATTAATGTTATTACTCACTTATAAGGAGCCATGAATTATTTACCTGTTATTATTTATACTTCCTCTTACCAGTGCATTAGTTTTAAGTGAACTTGAACACGGAATTTCCAACAAGCCGGTGTGAAAAGCAGAGGGTTTCATCATTCCATCAGTAAAACATATTTCAAACTGTGATGCCCAACATAGAAAGTATTTATCTATTTCACTATCTATTAGTACTTGTATTTATTTAGCTAAAAATCGACTTAGTGTCCCTAACAGTTTGAATACGTAAAGAATGCCCTTCTGTCATATTGTTGCACGTTTAAAAAAAGAAGAACCCTCGATGCATTTGTCCCGGTCACAACTGGCCCATCAGCGACCCTTGCATATGTCAGCTTGAAATATGAATTCTCCTCCCTGCCCCTGAATGCTCTTGTATGCTTTATTGACATTTGTGGATCTGTCCGCCGCCCGGCTGCAGGCGCGTGATGTAGATTTTCACAAAAGACTTCTTTGGGGGATTGTTCGTATTGAGGCCAAAACTGTAAATTGAATGATGGATTCTTCTCCACCTCGAGTGGCTCTCTTTGGTCTCGTATAACTCTACGGCCTCACTTTACCCCTTTGGTCTGTAAATTAGGTGTCATAAAAAAGAAAAGAAACGGAAAAGGAAAAAACCCACCGAGCCTCACAGCCGCGCTGATCAAGGAATTTGTCCGGGACGCTCAAGGCCCCCGGGGACCTTAAAGGTGCATCCATGTCAGTGTCTTGTGAATTACGATGGTGCCAAAAGTGTGTGTGGGGGGGCGGGAGGTAATAGGGGGCCAAATTGTAACAGATTGCCAAACCTCAACCCTTGCCCTCAAGCAAAAAAAATGGACTTTAGGGATGAGGGTGCCAGTCACAGCTTAATTGATGCTGGGCTGGGTTCAGGGTAAGTCCCATCTGCCAGCGTCTGCTATTTGGGAGACAAAAAAAAAAACCAAGCTTTGCCTTTTGTCCTGTCTCAACTGAGCCTTCAAACTGTGCTGGCAGGGATCCTCTCTGCTGTCCCCCTTGTCCTCATTATAAACACCACGTCCGAGCCGAGTTTACCCACAGAGTGCGGAGGCCTGGTGAGAGGCTGGGGAAAACCATATAGAGCCATTACATCCCATATTTCCTGTCATATGGCAACAGAGCGACGGAGGAAAAAAATAAAATAAAAGCCCAATTGTGTCTATAAGCGCCTAAATCGTCGTAATTTTCCTTCTGACATTCGCGAGAAAACTGCCATTACTCTGCGACGCATTAACAAAAACACACGTCCCCCCCCCCGACACTTAAACGAAATTTCTCCCCTCTCTTAAACGCACGGAGCACACAGGTACGCGGTGTCTGTGCTCGCTGCAGTTTCAACGACGCCGCTCTGATTAATGGGCTTCAGAACTGGGGAACTTGTTCAGTGTGACACAAGCTTTTGTCTCAGTGTGTCATCCTCTTCCTCTTCCTGACAGCCACCAGAGTCTCCCTCTCTCTCTTCTGTACCAGCGGCTGCCGGCTGGTTGGCTGGGGCGGGAGGACGCGATACGAGCTGACACCGCAGCAATAACCCATGCAAATTAAACGGGTGGGGTGTAAAATGCAAATTTCCGAACGCACAATAGAAAAGTGATTAAAAAGCATTTCAGTGTCTTTTATCTGGTGGCGCTGCTCGTGCTGGGGAATACGGGCGTTCAGAAGCGGCAGACTTAGGTATTAGGGAATGTTGCCAGTGCTCATTTCAACATGTCTGTCTCTCCCCCTCTCGAGAGGACTTAGCTTTGATTGTTTTTCAGGCTGCCTTCTATCTTCCCCACTTCCACAATCACAGCCCATCCAACTGGGTGACTTGTACAGAAAAATACGGGATACAAGCACATTGGCAGTGTGCTGCGTTTCACTCGGCTTAACTAATTCCGGGGAATGTAAAGTGGTCTCAGACTTTTGGACCCCGCTGCATGTCTCCCCCACCACTCAAAAGAAGTAATTACACACACACACACACACGCATGTGAAAGGAGTGGTTTTCTTTACACAGACATAAATGCACATTCTCTCTCCCGGGAACAATCTTTCGCCTTTGAGCGGGGATAAAGTAGCTGTGGGGCATATGTTGTGTGCATTGCCAAGAGCTGGCAGTGGGAAAATTTGTTTTTGATTTTTTTTTTTTCGGGATGCCAGAATCATACGCTGATCACAGGACTGGCTCGGGAACGGACCAATTAACTTCCGTTCCAGACTCCACTGGGATGGGGTATTAGGTGAAAGAGTCAATTAAAGTGACATTTAGAATTTCCAGTTGCTGAATTTTGCAGCAATCTGGCGCGAGCATCTCCGTTTCCCCGACTCGTGCTTCGACTCGTGACTTTGTGTGTGGGACCAGTTGCACATTTAATTCAGGAGCGGCTGAGTTAATGTGCAGCTTCACTCTCAAGTGTTTAATTTCTGAAAAATGTTTTTTTACTATCTTGAACAATTAATTAAATGTTGCAATAAACACAATTTAATTAGTGTGGTTGGCATTGGAACAGAGACATAGACAACTGAATAAGTTGAACAATTTGTAGGAACACAACATGTTAGTCTGCAGGGCGGGGGTGACACTGTTCTTCAGCTGGAGCCAACGGGTTCAAATAAATATTATTTCTCAGCTTTAACATTAGCAGCTGCTGTTCCCTCGGCAAGCTGACGTGTTTTCTCCGTGTCAGAAATAACCTCAGCTCCAGCTCACGTACCTGATAACATCTATCGTGTGACAGTTCATGTGCATGTGCATGCTGGAGTGAACAGGAACTGTCAATTCTGCAGTTTTAGGTTTACAATTTCAACGTGTACGACACATTTCATACAGATTCAATGTGCTTTACAGCAAAACGTAGAAAATACACGAGATAGAAAGTACATCTAGATACTGCACACCAATAAACTAACAACCATACATGAAATACAACATCAGCATTCACTCTCTCACACACACACACACACACACAGTAGTTGTAGTTGGTCGCATGTAGATAATTGGTTGCGAAGTTGCAGAAAATATTACAAACGAGGAACAGAACCATTATCTATACCACTTCTCCCTCGAGGGTCGCAGAGGAGCTGGAGCGAATCCCGGACGACATTAGGCGAGAGGTGGGGAACACGGGGCCAACGTGCAGGGAACCATTCATGCTCATATTCACAGTGAGTTGAGAGTCTCTGGGATGAAGCCGGACTACATCACACACATGGAGAACATGCAGACATTACTCGGAAAGAAAGACATTTAAAACCAGGAACCTTCTTGTTGTGAGGCGCTAACCAGCACACAGAGGAACAGCAACGGCAAAAAGTACAACCAGGGATTTAGCAACACTTGAATCATGACTCATTCGACCCAATCAGGGAGTTTTCCGACTGAAACAGGGTCAGCAGCGTTTCCAAAAGTCTCAGAAACTACGACTTAGTGTGGATGCCAGTTGGAAAAGTGGTTTAAAATGTAAATGCGTTAGTGTGGATGAAGCCTAAGAGCTGATAAATAAGATTCCACCAAGAGATGCATGAGACAGAATCTTGTAAATTCCCCCAGCTCACCTTTCCACATCGTGTTTCCCAGCCTCTTCTCTCCCTCTGTATTCTCTCTCTGCCTTTCGTTACAGATCTGTGTTTCAGAGACACTGATTCTCTTTTCTTTCAATGGCCCAAAGAGGAAGGAAATATTTTTTTGCAAGTTCTTCGGGGTCCACTTCTGCCTCTTTTTGTCTGTGCATTATAATTTCCAATTTCAACTCTAAAGGACCTCTCCAAATTTCCGACATGAAATTGTTTTGCATATTGATGACACCGTGCCACCACAAGTCCCTCTTTCCTTCCAGACCTACGACCATGTGTCCAGAATACATGACGAAATGGCGTTCAGTGCGTTCCCTGTACCTGCCTCAAAGACGTCAAATCAAATCGTGCCTTTTTTAATTGTGAAAATAAAACCATGTGAAGGGGAAATTAGCTTTGTTAAAAAAAAAAAAGGCACATCTCTGCAGCGGAGCATTCACAACCAATGTTCTTTCGTGACTAAATCGCATGCATCCACATAGAAAGAGTTGGTGACTCGAGCACAAGTCATGCATAAAAGCTAATATGCAGTAAACAAAGAAAAAAAGCAGCAGTAGCGAGCTGTCTCAAATGGAAAACTGTGGCTGAACGACTACATTAATGTTCCCGTCGTGATTGCTATTCAAATCGACTCCTGGTTTTCGTTTTGGGACAAAGATTAGCTGCTGCTCAGGTTCGCCAGCGTTCACCTGTCGAGGAGTCGGGTCATTTGAAAATGAATGAACAACAAATTAAGGTGAGGGCTGTACATTGAAACTATATTTTGTTTCATCTCTTTTTGCTGTACCCACTGGTTCTGTTTAGGTCCCACAGTGGGACTGGGGCTTAGCCCAGATAAATCCACAGGGTACATTCAGAGTTCCAAAGGAAGCTCGCTGTTGTATTTGGTGCAATTTGGACACACGAGACATTCAGCATTCGGGGCGGCTGTGGCTCAGGCGGTAGAGCGGGTCGTCCTCTAACCAGAAGGTCAGCAATTCGATCTTCCAAATTTCGTATGACCAAGTGTCCTTGGGCGAGATCCCCACTTTGCCCCTGATGGCTGTGTGTCACAGAAAATGTGCTGCAAATAGATGCACTCTATGAATGTGTGTGTGCGCTCTGAGTGGCCATCAAGACTAGAAAAGCACTAAATAACCATTATTACACTTTAATAAACAGGCGACCAGCAGCTCCGGAGCAGCAGTGGCTGTGATTCATCCGCGCAAGTGCCGTTGTGGATCACAACAGCTAATGGTCATCCTGTGTTTCTGCTTCAGCGAAAAACAGGTGAACAGCTCTTTGTGCAGCAGCAGGTCTTTACTCACCGGGGCTCAATCACTGCTGGTGACTTTTACAGTGTCGGGAAGAAAAGCTGCAACCTGCGACAGTTCCGAACAGGCAGGTTCAGAACAGCCACTGCACCAGGATCATTAATTCCACTTCCTGTTATGCACATGATTTAACTAAAACTTAACAAATAACCCTCCGCTGTGCTAAGAATGTACAGTATCATTTATTTGAAACCTCTCTAAATTCAGAACGATTACTTCGGGAGTCTCGGCTTCACAATAGAAACGTACGGCCTCATCAAATACTTATCGCTTAATTACTGTCGGTGGAAGTTACAGGCCCGAGGACGACCTTGGTGCCCTTTCCTTGCCATCCTGCCCATACAGGCCCCCCCCTCCCTGCAATATAAACAAACCCTCAGAGACGTGGACCGGAGGCCAGGGTGCTTAGTACAAGGGGATGCTGGGAGTGTTTCTTGTGAGTCCAGCTGTCTCCCGAGCTCTAAATCCCTTAATTACGAGGCCAGGGAGCGCCGTCTCTCGGGAGCATTAAACATGCTCCTGTTCTGCACATTCACCAATCCCATTTACAGGGGGTGGTTTCATTTATTTATTTATTTATCGCCGCTGTGGAACGATAGCAGGGTAACGACGCTTGGGGATATGGAACAAAAAAGGAGGTGACATACGAGAGACGGAGGGACAGATCGTTATTGTTGCAACTGGCACAGCAGCACTACCGCGGACAAAAGGAGGTAAATGCTGCTTTTAGCGCGGCCGTGTGCGAGTGCGCTCTGAACAATGGGAGGAAGTACTGGGCGGCTCGTGGGACTACAGGGCCTCCCATTTACACCCATTTGCACTGTCCTGCTTTCAATAATGTTATGGAATATAGCCAGCAGTTCATACAGCGGGGGTTTTTGGCACCGCGAGGCAAAGGTGTTTCAGGATTTTCTTCTTCAGATTAAAATGTTTTAATGTCAAGGTGAAAACCGGCAAAGTGTCGGGGAAGTTGCGTAGCTCGATAAATCTTTATTCCAATAACCTTTGGAAGGAAACATAAACTTGTGAGGGTCCAGACAGGAGCCCAAAGAAGATGTAATTCGTCATCACTTGTTGTTGTGTTGGGAAGAAAGTAAAAACAGCCTTGAAAGAAAAGATTCCGGTTACATGGCGGCTTGTTTGTCATTTCCCCTCAGTAACTTTTCATTTCCTCACGTTTGCCTGGTTTTTCTCTCCCGGCGCTCTGTCTTCCACGCCTGCCACACGAAGCATCGCTCCGTACCCAACTCATCTGCGCCGGTCCCCAGCTTCACTCAACCCCCTGCGACGTCAGTCTGCTCCTCAGATCATTCTCCCGCGTGTCGGCCAGTCACTCAACCCCCGCTCACTGCTCAGCCTTCCTTCCACTGCTCTGCTCTTTCCTCCGCCGAAACGGCCAAATCATCAAACCTCCATTTTCTACCGTGTCTGTGTTCATTGACATCCAGACGTTCAATTATACCTGATTCTGTGGGTATAATCCTGAGTATGTCCTTATGGTCACCAACGGCATAACAAACACTTGTTTTTATTAGTTTTCCTGCAGATTTATGTCTTAATAATCTCTTATTGGTAATTTACGACGAGTTGTTCCCACGTTATTTCTGCCTTAACTTTCACTTTGTCTCAAACTGATTTAGAATTTGCTGGTCAAAGGTCGAGGCCGCCGTGGCCCCTCGTTAAACACTTGTAGCCATAACTCCAGAATTCATCGGCTCTTTAGCAATTTAACACAAATGTCTGATTGGATAAAAAATGATGAAGTGATGACATTTCACATCAAAACGCGGTCAACTTCACCGTGACATCATAATGTTCTGCAAAAACAGATTTGTGGTCATTATTCGACGCCATAACTCAGGCGGAGGAGGGGAGAGAGTGACCGTGTTTCTTGAAACGTGTCTGGTTGGTGGAGACAAAGAAAAGAAAAATTGATGGACCAACTTAAAAAAATTACTTTAATTGATGAGGCACAATTCATTGAGTTAGGTGCAACTTAAATTGAACAGATTATTCTCATACAAACTGCAATTACAATTATTTTTGTCTTACTAATTGATGTTATTTCTTAAGTTGGTAACAAATCTTTTACTGTTACTAGTTTCTTTTGATCTTCTTCCCTAGGACTTCCACATTTTGTCCATCAAACTATGCAGTGACTACATTTCAATGCAGGAGTTTCTCTCAGCCTGTTTTGTACGAGCACTAAATCAGCGTCGACATACTCGACATCGTCAAGAGGGAAATTTAATGATTTATATGCTGTTTTTTGATGAAATGATTGGTATGCAGGCCTCAGTTTGCACCGAGATGCAGATGCCCCCATTTAACACACTCATCCTGCCGCACAAAAAAAAAAAAAAGGGATTTTTTTTTTTACGCTCAACCTTTAACAAGTGGGCGAAGACAGCGCTGCAATTAATCGAGGTATGAAAGGCTTAAACTCCATCATCGCAGACAACCATCTTAATCCTGCACGGGGTTGTTGTGTTTGCAGCTTTGCGCCTGTAGGTCTTGGTTCCAATCATGTTAAATATTTTGCCAAGGTTTATCCCTGCTTTTTGCCTGAACTCCCATTAGGCGCCCTCCTCCCCCCCACCCCACAGGGCAGAAAACAATGGAGCATCGGGATCGATACGCAGCTTCCCCCTGAACTAACTCGACTGGAGTGAGGAATAATTTATCCCGGCGTGTACATGGTTGTGTTAGCGATTTTATCCAAACTTAACAGAGCCATCGACAGCTTTAGAGAAGTGTTTGTTCGGGAGGTTATCGATACCGATCAGTCGAGCGTAAACGTGCAATTTGACACTCATTCTTTTTTTATCTCGTGATGGGATTTCCCTGAGATTATCTTTGTCTGAATTGAACGTGTGTGGGTTTTGGTGTTTTGGAGAGTTTTCATCTGCCGCTGCTAATATGGGAAAATGTAATCATATTTGTACAACTGCCGAGAATATCTGCACGGAGGCACTTTGCAAGAAATTAGAGATGTTCTGTGTTTACTGCCAGTCTTTTACACAATTCCGCTGCTTTATGGAATAAAGCAATCAGTGGAACTGTTGTTTTTTTTTACTGCTCTGATTATATTCTCCGCATATTAGTGTCCTCACACTCTGAGCCACTTCACTTGACACTGCTCCCGTGTTGAGCACTTGAGCCTGATTGGTCAGGAACAGACACCTCTGACAGCTTATCATATGCCAGGTTGAGACAAGCTTGTCAGTGAGCTAATGGGGTGTTCTAAGGTTAATTTACAACCATATGAATCCCATCAATAAGCAATTAAGAGGTGTGGAAACACAGAGGCGCCCAGGCCAGGAGCTAAATCCCCCCCACCAGCCCCCCCTCCTACTCCCTTTAATCAATTAATTGCTGTGACATGTCTGTTTAAAACCGCTTGATGGATTTACACATAAAAGTGACACGTGAAAAAGCCAGTGCACCCTGCGTGACCCCTCTCGTTCCCCCCCTCCCCGTCTTAAAGCGCGACTCATGGATCCTGAAATTGTGACTTTATTCCTTTTATGCAACAAAAAAAAGGCGTCTTGCTCTGATTAGAGCTGAGGTGGAAGTTTCAGTCGAATATACAGAACACAGGTAATACTCTGCATCTTAAAAAACCTCCTCAGCTGATGGTAAGTGCGAAAAGCGCCGGTGATGCTCATCAAAATTCAACTGGTCCTTATGTGCAGCTGGAAATTCATCTGCTGCAGTGGCGTCAGTTCAAATCTGCGTGTTGATACGTCCCGGAGCCGGCATCAACGTGGTCTATGAAGTATTCACATTCATATTTAAGCCGCTGTACGAGGAGCAGAGTGCTGCATGTTGAACAGACGATTTTCTGGGTGGATGTCGGAGGTTTTCCATTCCTTACCTCCTCCTCCCCCTCCTCCTCCTCCCCCCCCCGCGCTCCTCTATAACGCTGTGAAGCCCCGATCACATGTTTTCTCTTTACACTGCCGTGACATATGTGGTGGGATCCCTCCAGAGATTCACACACAGGGTTGGTGACATGATATGTATGAGATTTTCTACCTTATTTGCCTCATCTGACTCACAAGAGCCGTGGGGAGTTTGAACATCCCGTCCCGAACCGTTCAGTTACCATTTTAAGTGGAGATTCTCTCAGCAGGTTCCTGCATTCTTATAAAAAATAGAGGTGGATAGGATGAAGCAGGTCTGAGGATTTGTTTGAGTCGGTTTTTATTTTAAACATCTGAGCACGGCACACATCCTGCTCTCGCGCTGCTGTCGCTGTCACCGGTGCTCCACCTATATGATTAACCCAAAGATGACACGCCGTCACAGAGTAAACCCTGGAATGCACGGAGCAGGTGGGAGAGGTTTGCATTTTGTGTGTCTGTTGGAATATTGTTTGACGAAAGCTTTCTTGTCCTGTCCTCCGCAGCACCTCCGAACAACATATCAGTGGTGGCAGAGAATACTCCGGCCATGTTCAGTCGATACCAAGCCCAGAATTTCACCCTGGTCTGCACTGCGAAGGGAGGGAAGCCGGCCCCATCGGTGAGTTGCTACACTGACGATACACAATGCTGCTTGTCCACTGGGGGAAGAACCTGAAGTGGATGTTGTTAACATGTTCTTTTCTCAGGGTTTTTGAGATATCGGCACTCACATGTTTTTCCATTTTCCTGCCAAGTCCTCTTCTAAAGCAATGCAAAGATTCGCTCTTTGTGTACCATCAATTTTGTTGTTTCAAGGTATAAAAACGACCTTGTGTCGCTTTAAGAGAATTTCTAAATGGCCGAGACAACAGCTCGATCCTTAATCTATACATCATCATTAAATGCACATGGATTCTGCTCACAACATGCCACACACACACACACACACACACACCCCCAGTGTATCCCTGCAGTCGTTTAAAGAAGCTGTCACCAGTGTGGCTGTTTCCTTCCTTGCAGATTGACTTGTGATTGATTAGCAGCACTAATTTAGTCGTGGAAATGTAGTCATTAAAAAGGTAGATTCAGATTTAGGAAACAGAGACATTAGTGTTGTTATTGATGGTCACATTCAGAGTGATTCATCTAATCACGGCGACATGATAGTAATGATCGCACACACAATATTGTCGCTTTACACTCTCTTGCAGAAACACGCCAGCATGCACATGCAGTCATGCACGGACAAGTACACACACACACACACACAGAGGCACACATACCACATGCACCTTTTTATTCTCAACTTGTAAGAAAAGCAAGGTCTTGCAGATATGCGAGGCGTGTGTTTCTCCGTTTTGTGGTATATGAGCTTACGAACGCTGTTTGAGAGCAGTCTCTCGCTGTTTGTTCCCACTGGGTCATTAATCATTGTCCACGGGTGCACGGTAATGGACTCCAGACCCTGAGCACGCCTATCTCATGCAATTATGAGCCCAGTGAGAGGTGAAGACAAGGTGAATATGATTTCCGTCTCCCAAGTACTTCCTGGTAGATGGTGTGCGGAGTGAGCTTCTCCCCCCCCCCCACCCCCTGCTGTGATTTCACAGGGAGCCTTAAGCCATTAAAGCTCAGAACTGCCACATCCTTTTTTTCCCCCCAAGGCTTAATGGAGGAAAAGAGATCTGAGAGGTTTCAGCTGGTCGGAGAGGACCCGGACTGTCTCTGTGTCACTGGCCAAGTCACATTGTTGATGAATACCAGCTGTGACAGAGGGGTTGTGTGTGTGTGTGTGTTACGTGTGTGTGTCATTGTGACAAAGTGTGTTCCTGGAGACGTCTCCCGTAGCAGCAGGGCAGGTGGTGTCTGTCTGTGGTGACATTTTTTTCCCTGCCCTAATAGCATCACAGCCGTGCCGCCTCGAAACTTTCCAGGTGTGTAGTGGAGATGAAGGCAGGTGTTGTCTGAGCGAGGACACTGGAAGTAGAGAGGTTTGAAGTAGAAAATAGACCATCGCCCTCCCCATCATTCCCATCTACTCTGAAACTTTAGGTAAAAACTACAGACAATAGCTGTGTCTCCATTCAGGAGCTGACAAGCGGGACAATTTCAAAGGCTTCTCCGGTCCTCTCATCCCTGGAAAACAACGGGTGGATCATTCTCCGGTCAAACTATCCCAGGATTCATTGCACTTCAGTGACAAACCGAGGTGATTTATGCCGTCAAGCGATGAAACATCCGATAACAGCTGACGGTTCATATATTAAAAAACCAAGGGTTATCGTATCTTTCTGATTATGTCCAACTGCAGCTCTGATGCTAAAGGCAGCAGCAGTAAGGGCGGAACAAGCTGGTGACGCCGATCAAGGAAATCCTCTTGAGCCCAGACTGACTCATTTCAGTTCAGCCTTCGAGATCTTTGCGTCGCCCGAGGACGGCCTTCGTTGTAAGCAGCCCCTGGACTGGGACATACGATGTCTCGTGATGGGAGCTCAACGCCTGTCAATAATGTCGTCATCAGAGAGAGTCAAGCCCAGTGTGCACACGCACTCACACAGTCCTGTGAAGAGGTTTACTCTGACACAAGTAGAAACACCAGTGTGAAGGGTGTTTAATGTTCGTTGTGCTAAAAGCATTAAAAGTATTTGCTAAAATCATGAGTGTGATTCATTAGCTAGAAAAGCATCTGAGGACTCGAGCTGACGCATCTCGCTCCTCGTGCTTGGATGAAGACTAAACTTGTTCTGGATCCTATAGGCAAACAGACAGTGTTTACACTGACATGATGCAAGAAATGAAGCAAAGTCTTGCCAATCTTTGAGAAAGTGAGAAGGAAAACACTTCCAACTCTAAAGTTACTTTGCATCTGTGGGGAGTTGACCATGGCCTGTCAAAGTTGCGTTACACTGTTGGACTAAATCAAAACTCAGTAAACAAACTCTGACAGGTTTCATGGATGGATTTCAGAAGCCCAGACTCCCTCAGTCCTGCAAACATCTCTTTAATCTCCTTCGAGATCTGATTCCATGTAGCAGGAAATATTAATTTCTAATTGAGAGGTAAAGCTTGCTCTCATGTTTTTGTTTGGTTTATCCTCAGTGAAAGGTTGTCTAAAGTTTCCCTGTTGCATCACAGCAGCTTCACTCTGTAGCAAACTGTAATTTAATGTAGTCAGACGACTTGTCAAGCGATGACCTGCCAGGTGGCAGATGTTGTAAAATAGCTAATAAATGCAAAAATTCATAAAAAGGACGGTTGTATGATAGAGAAATAAAAACACTGTGACATCTTTCTTAATTGTTATCTATATATGATTACGTTTGTACAACTCTTAACTGTGACCATTTGTTCTCTTTACGCTGTTGTCTGTGGTCACGCTGCAAAAAACAAAAAACCTCATTATTGTCCTGTTTGTAAGTATTTGCCTGAACGTCGCTGCTCCAGTTATGTGACTGCAAACTTCAAACGGCTGCCTTTCCTCCTTGATGAAACTCATTTAGTCTTTGTCGGCGCCGCTGCCCCGAGGCTTGTTGCAGAATGAGCTGTTGTCAGCTCTATTTTCAATGTCATATCATTGCGAGCCCGGTCTCAGCAGCGGCCGACTGTACCCGCACAGAAAACTGGCCTGATTCATCCAGCCAGCGTTTAACCGCTGCTAAACATTCTCTGGCAATTCTCACACTGAACACCTTAGGTTTTTTATTAGTGAAATTAATCAGCTCCTCAATGAACTGAATATAAACATTTATCGATCATGTGACGCATGTACATGAATTTATCTGCTGTGTGTTTTGTCCTGGATAGAATATCATTATGTTTTGGGTCATGAGTCGTTCTGTATGGAAATCAGGAAACTGACAATAAATCAATAAATAGTCATAAAGATTTATTAAACCTGCATTTATCAGTTGGTCAATGTTGTAAACAATGTTGTACCATAGTCTGTGTATAAAACCAAAAAACATGATAGAACCCAAAAGTGAAGCCAAATCATCTTGATCATCTCGCCCCCTGGTGGCTGGCTGCAGTACAGGTCATGAATCCAGCCTCCTCCATGTTAGTGGATAAGACATTGACCAAAATAAAAAGTCAAAGTACACGTCAAGTAATTGCTTAAAGACGATTTCTGTCAGTTTAGGTAGTTTTTATCACAGTGATGTATGTTCAAGTGTAAATGTTTAAAGTTTGATGGGCGTGAAATGTCCTGATTGACAGCTCAGACTGACTCAGAAAAGGTGGATGAGTGTGTGTGTGGGTTTTCTCTGGGCGCTCCGTCGTCCACCCACACACCAAACACATGCAGATTGATGTTAATTGGAGACTCTTAATTGCCCTTAGGTGTCGATGTGAGTGTGGATGGTTTGTCTCTATGTGTCAGCACTGCAATGAAGTGGAAACCAGGGTGTAACCGCGTCTGGCCGAGTGTCAGCTGGGCTTCAGCCCCCCCGCGACCCTCAGAGGAAAAGCTGAACAGATAAAACATGGATGACTATTTAAGGATTTGGTCATGTTAGCGTTTCTTCACGCTGCATCTTCACAGACATTAAAAAAAAGTTGCTTTGTTTCCTGATTCTAGAAAATACAACGATGCAGATTCTCATCTTCAGCGCGGCTTAGAATATCGCTGCAGTTAATAGAAAGGGAAGAGAGAGAAAATAGGTAGGAAGATGAGAGCCGCTCATTATGCTGCAGATCAGCTAGAATCCTTTCAAGTAATTAAAACAAAACAGCCGCTGAGGCAACACAATCTTTGTGCTGTAAATTATATTTTTACCGTCACATATTTCGCACATGTATTTCTAAATTCTCTATTTTTACCTGTTGCATTTTAATATCTAAAAATATGTGTTGGGAATGAAAAATAATGAGCCGACATCAAAAAGGTTGTGTAGTAGAGGGAGAAAAGTGAGAGAGGAAAATCTGCATCTGTGTGTCAGACTCTCGTTTATCATGTGGACCTGAGCTCTGGACTGTGAGTCCGACCTCGGGCTTTGTTCTTCGTGTACACATGTGAACATCAAGCTGTCAGGGTTTTGGCACCGCTGTGTTGGAACCTTGTTGTCTCAGATCACTACAGCGTTAACTTCACCTCCGTGAACAAAGGAAACACGAGAGCTTTCACGCAACATTTACTGCGTCATGTCTTTTTTACACTAAACAGAGACATGAGCTTTGTGTTTGTTTAGATAAATTTGCTTTGGCTCCCCACAAAGACAAAATGTTCCCTGTTGCTATGCAACATCCCTTTGCATCCTTCCAGCATCCAGTGTAATGTCTGACGATTCATTCCTGCCCAACGTAGACATTTGAAAGTGTTGAAGTTCATCCAACTCTGCTGCTGCTGCATGTCTGCTCGTACTAATATCAAAACCGGTTTTAGAACAGTTCGCTCTTCTGGTTCATCATGTTCCTTTGATCCTTAAATGTCACATCAGGATGAATACAAAATAAACATATGCACAGTGAGCACAGCCAACGTGGCTGCATGGGTATGTTTGCTCTTTTTGTTTGTTTATTTGTTTTTTTATTTCCTAACAAAGGAAGAGGCTGTAACGAAGAAAGTATTCTAAAAAACAATAATCAATTGAATTAAGTTTAACCTAGTTTATGCACAATCCTGCCAACAAACAAACAAACGGTATCAACATCATCCCGCTGATGGTTACTTCCTGTCTGAGGCAGACTACGACACTTTGCACATCTGGTTTGAAGTGTTTGTGATGTATGATTTTGAGAAACATGCATTTTCCACGACCCTGCATTCTTTAATTCGCCTCAAATCATCCAAGTATGTCTCATTTTTCATGCTGGTATTAATGCTGACTTGGTCATGTAGAAGAGAAATATGGAAGTTTATCTTTCATCCTTTGCTCTAATTTCTTTTGTCACATAACGCAGATTCACCATAGTCATGATCATGTTGTGTTAAGTTTACTTTTATTACATAATCTCAATTTCTGTGTCTTCACATCAGATTTGTCAGAAGCATTTATCTCTCACTAACTTTTTGGAGAAGCCCAACTTGCCAAACTCCCCTGGTGCACTTTGGAGAGAGCTGGATGTACAATGGACTGCATGTGTGGAGAAAAAGTGTCTGGTATTATGTTTGGAGACGTGTCTGCATCTGACGCCACTCGAGCACGCCGCTGACATATCGGTAATAGCTTCCCAGTGCCACTCATTAGAACATCCTCAGAGTACAAGCAAGCACTGATTGAAAAGAGGGAAGATAATGACAGTTAATAATACGAAGGAAAGCTGATTAAGTCATGGCCGGGATGGTTCAGGCTGCCTCTCTCTCTCTCTCTCCTCTCTCTGCCCTCGTTCTCTCGCTCCTTCTCTTTCATTGAAATCACTCTGTCACCGTGAAAATTACCACCTTGTCCCTTTGACACCGCCGTGATTAATTGCAGCTGCACATATAGGTGTGTGTGTGTGGACCGTTGCGCGATTGTTAAGTTTTTCAAAGGCAGGGTTTTGAGCTCTAGGTGGGTGAGGTGCGGGAGGCTTGGCAGTATGCAGAGTGCAGGTGCTCCCATCGCCGTCTATTCACAGACAAACATGCAAAACCCCCCCCCATCACATGCCATCCCAGCTTAATGTCACCGCTGCCAGGGCATTGTGCGCGGGGCCCACTGCTCAGAATTACATCTCTCTTCTTTCATTACAGCAGGAAGTAAGTGCTGGTTTCATTGTCTGCACACATTGGACAATGGAGTATTTTGGGATTTATTACAGAGGCGTGATTGATAATCACTTTACTCCGTGCAGCTCCACTGTCTGTAAGAGAACAATATGACAGCCGTGCCAGAAACGCTCAAAAATCCCCTTTTTACATGAGAGCGAGCAGCACTTTCCAAGTCCGGCCGCGGCAGCATGTAGAAACTAACAGGCCAATTTGTTGATTAAAGACAATTTCGCAACCTCTCATGCATCCTCAAAAAACTACAAATACACTTTTCCTCCCGAGAGAATATATTTGAATATTTCCAGATTGCGTTCCAGGCCATGTTAGAGGTCGAGCAGTGGTTTGATGTGGGTCAGTGTGCTGCTCGATAAGCCTTTTAGTTTGTTGTGGAGCATCGGGGAAAAATCCTCTTTTGTCAATACTCGGATAAACGGATGAAAGGCAACTCGAGGCAGAACCCAAGTGCCCATGTCACTTTGTGAAACGCAGCCGTTTACTGGAGACATGTCTCACACTGAGAGACGTCCTCAGCGTTGGTCTTGGCAGCTTTGTAATCACTTTTGGAAAAATTAATCAGTCTTTGCTCCGCCATTTAATCAGAATGAAAGAAGTGATGTTTTTTCTGTTATCTCTGCCTGTCAAACAAGGACATGTGTTGAATTAGATTTTTAGCAAATTATTAGGTAGCTCAGAGGAATACAGAGCGAGTTTAAAGCGACGACAGATGTCGCCGTATTTGTGCTCAGATTTTAAGATGAATTGTGGATTGATAGGCTCATTTTGTTTTTGTGCACAGCGTGGACTCTCTCTCTCTCTCTCTCGCTCTCTTTCTTTGTGTGAGGCTGCTCTAAACTGTCCAGGACATTCGCAAATGCCACACAAATCATTTCAAAGCACCTTTTATAACTTTTGAAACTTCGTTCCACTCAGGCAAATCGTTTGAATCTTTTAGTTGGGAAATAATTGGACGTTCAAAAGTTGGAACAAGCACATCCAGTAAGAATCTTTTGATGCGAGCTGGACGGACAAAACATAAAATGTTAGAAAAAGAGAAAATACACAAACCTAAGGCTAAAGGATTTATCTGCCGATGTCGTTTCGAGTTCCGACATATCATAGTAGATATCATAATAAATATCCATAGAAAAATACAAAATATAAGATCACATATAAAATTCAACAGTATTTGGTTGAAAATAAAATGTTTAAACGGCCGAATATTTCTAATTCCCTTTTTTCTACATGGACAATGACACCAATAAGTGGAGGAATCCAATAAGTGTACGTATGTGATAATTCCAATAGAAAATTCACCAGGAGATGTTTTTTTCCAAAGATAGAAAAGGATTCTTCACATGTCTAGTGTCATAAATAAAGGTGAATTGTTGCCAAAGTAGTATCTTTGTATGTTTCATTAAAAATCTATATATACAGAGTTGAACTACTTTACGTCAAAGAAAGTCAGCAACACAAATTCAACGGCAATTTAAAAAAAATGAGACGCTTGCAGGCTCAAGACGCTGAGAGGCTCAGGAGATAAAGGGGGGTTGTCCACTAAACAGAGGGTCGGTGGTTCGATCCCCAGCTCCTCCTGTGCACGTGCTGAGGTGTCCTGAGTGGGTGAGAGTCCAAACTGTACCGTGAGGAGCTCTGAGTGGTCATCAGGACGGTAGCACACCTCGCACTTGCTGTGTGTTTTACTGCTGCATCAGTCCCAGACACTTCTGAGGAGACACGGAGGGCGAGTGGCTCAGAAATCATATTCAACACCGACTGCAGCCGATCGCTCAACCCCTCGAATACTCTAATTTCTATACGTGTCTGTATCTGTGACTCGAGTATTTCCATCACTTTAAGTGACCTGTTCTTAGCAATGAGAGGGGAAATGAAACAAGGCGCAGAACTGCGGCGTAAAGACGCTGAAATCCAACTTCACTCACTCGCCCTCAGCAACGTATCAGTCATCCCATTCGTCTTTGATGATACCTTCATTGATTCCTTTCCCTATAGCTCAGGCAGACAGATGGCGTGAGAATCCTATTGAGTCACGATGAGATCTCTATGAGCGGGTAAACCGGTGCCTGATGTTCTGCCGGAGCCAACAACTGAATAAAAAGGTTTTATTTCTGACTCAGCCACAGCACGCGCACGTTTAATCAATATTTTCCTTTATGCCCGTGAATTAACTTGCCTGTTGATATTTATAGAAACAAATCAGCTATGTGGGCTCACGGAATTAATTCCCAATTATACCAACGCAGGTGTTTTTGTGCACCCGCGCCATTTTGTCCGAACAAACAGTACGGAGCAGGTGTGCGGATCGTTCCAAGCCGCGCCGCCGTCCCCTCCACCTGCTGCGATAATTAATGACGTGTTTTAATGCGCAGGCGACAAAAAAAGCTTCTTGGCTCTGCAAGTTGTCGAGTCACTCGCAGGAGTTGAGAGGTGCAGACGCAATGGGGTCATTGTGGATCTGACGTTGATGTTTCTACTTCTCGGTGCATTATTGGATTTCAGAGTCGGGCTCCGCTGAGCGAACACGAGGTAAATGCAGATTAAGGGTCCCGGGTATTTAAAGCTCTCTCGTGGTGAAATTCAATAGTAATAACTGCCCTATGGAATAATGGTATTGAGTCACACAGTTAGAGGACTGTTAGTTCCAAACGTTGACAGGTAGAAACTGTAGATGTCGAAATGAATGACAAAAGAGAAGCTCTGTTACCATGGACACGGTGACATGTCTGAGTTTGATTGCAGTATAACGGCACAAGTTTGTACGAATACCTGACACGACCACCCACAGCTAATTTGAAATCAATAAATCAATCAAACTTTATCCATATAGCATCTTTCAAACTATTCAAATTCAAGTCTAAGTGTTTTATAAGTTATTGAGGATGGTAAATTATATTAAAATGAAGTAAATTGAAATCCAGAAAACATTCAAATTTAAAAACTATTGCATAGTAAAGCAATCAATAATAGAAAAGACAATAATGATAGAAAATATAATCCTCACCCAAGTTTAGCAAAAACAAAATAGAATAAGATGCATAATAATGATACAATTTAGATAATAAACCATCATATTATAAAACACTTTCTTAAAAGCCAAACTAAATAGGTGGGTTTTGAATTTACATTTTAAAAATATCAAAAAATTGTTCTAGCAACTCAGAGCGTTAATATCTGGAAGCAGAAGAACCAGAGGATCTGAGGGGACATTTCTGATGAGTAGTCAGGTGTTGGTCCATCCAGCGCCTCGTCAACTAATAAAATAATCTGAAATAAACAACAAAAACCAACAAGTAACCAAACTGTTACTGTTCTGATACTCAGAGAGAGAAATGACCTCACTACTGAGACAATAATGTTCACGTGATAAAATGCTGTTTTCCTGGCACACCGAACATGAGCCTTGAAATTTAAATCCGAGTGAAGCATCACCCCTCAACTCTGTCCGAGCATTCAGGTCAATTAGAGTGGAAGCACTTACCCTTTGGTTTGTATTTTATAAGTGTCGCATATGAGTGAGTGAGTGTGTGTGTGTGTGTGTGTGTGTGTGTGTGTGTGCAGTCCAGTAAGTCCACTAATTAAAATCTAAGGTTGTACTTGTAGGCACAGTCATTAGTCATCTTTTAACAACAGACTGCGCCAGTGTGAGGCCTCGGAATCTTCCCTACCAGGGTCATTTATTATCAGCCTTGATGGGCACAGTGGAGAAAAAAAGAGAAAACTTCAGGTACTAATTCCGGTTATTCCCTAATGGAACACGGAAGCTGATTAAATTTAATGAAAATCTATTGCAATAAAAAAGGGAAAATACTGTTGTGCATCCAACCTCCGCAGTCACATCCCAACACGGGCAACACGCACGTGTAAAGTGTCTGTACAGGAAGTGCACTGCAGATAGATGGGGCCACAGAGCAGCGGGAGCCTCACAGGTATATAGGAGCGCCGGGTTCTTTAGGAGTCGTTAAAGATTTTATCTTTTTTATTTTTTTTTTATTTTCTCCATTTATTTTTAAGCCACGTTTACCGACAACAACCCTGAATGCCTTTGAGCAAGGTGCCCAGCCCCCGTGCGGTGGATGGTGCAGCAGCCTGCTCTGATGGCAAGCATTAGGCGCTTTTTAGAGTCGGCTATAAATACTGCGATACAACCCGGCAGCACAACGCAGCTTGTAATATAATGATGTTGCATCTGTCGCGGCAAACATCGCCGCAGCAACGGCGAGGCGCCGGCACAGACAGACAGCTCCCATCCATCAGCCATTTAAAAATAAAGTTGTTAGAATAAAGTTGGGATTGAATCAAACTGATGAATCTGTGCGTTTTAAAAGAGTAAATCCCTCTTTTCCTAGATGAGCTGATAATTTCATTTGTTTGTCGAATTGAGGAAAGAACACGTCTCTTCATTTTAAAGGTGAATTATTTTTTTTCCCCCTGTGAGGAGCTCGACATTGTAAATATGTATTGTGGTCCACGGATTAAAGAATCCATCCAGATTGCAAAATATAAAAATATCATTTGGAGTTACTCCTCGGGGGCCCGGCCTTATCCTGATTTGTTTATACTCATTAGTGCTGTTTACCCACTGGAGGCCCAGGCCCTAGAGGTGGCACGGTATCAAAGCGAGCTGCAACCACCTCCTCACGGAAAAAACCTCACACAATACAGGGAAACGCTGTGTTTACAATAATGACTCTCTGATCTTTGGCAAATTGAATTCAAATGTCCAATGGTTGCTCTGAAAGAAATGTGGGTTTAGTTTTCCCCCCACTTTATCTTCAGCAGTGAAAAACTAAAAGAGAGAAGACATATTTGTTTCTAAAATATCAACACTGCAGGCTCCGATGATACAAACCTTATTTTCCAACGCTAATATCTGCAGGTCATGTGCTGAAAGGGAAGCGGTGAATTCCTCCCAGTGAGAGATTGTTGATAGACTCGTGAAATGATGAAGAAATTCCTGTAATATTCTGGGAAAAAAGCCTGAAAGCGGAAGCGCACGCTGCTGCAGGACCGACACAGCAGATGAGCCAATTCTGAAATCATCCTCTAAAGCTGCGCTGATCAATACGTTTATGGTCTGGCATATTCTTCTCTGCGTGGGGCTGCGTTTTTCAGCACTTTTCTGTAGTGTTGGTTCGATAATGGAAACAGGTGTCTGTTTTCAAAATGAGAAGCCCTGTTAAAACCCACTGTTCACTAACCTGCTACCACTAATTTTGTAGCCGCCGAGACGTTTATCGTGCTCAAGAGTTTGAGAAAGAACAAAAGAAAAGAGTCACTGTCGGACGTAATGTGCCAATTTGTGTGTCTTTGCTTTCTACAGTCCCAGATTCTACCACGGCAAATTTAAGCCATTTTTAGAGATGAGAAATTGTCCAGAAAACTGGGTCTCATGTTAGAAAAATCATCGACACGCCCACTCACTTGAGTTCTCATGAGGAGGCAGGAAAAGCTCCGGAGAATCTCACATCGTTCACTCTGTATGATTTCAGGAGATGATTCGGTCCATGTCTGAAAGCAGCCTTACAAAGTGTTATAAAACTTAGCTTTCCCTCTTGTTCTCCTCTCCGTCTTTTTCTCTAAACTGCTCCTCGTTCTTTCTCAGGTGTACTTCAAGCGGGACGGCGAGCTGATCGAGGTGATCTCCTACACCCTGCCCTCCTCCACCGAGCAGGGCGGCGGCTCGGCGGGGGTGAGAGGGGCCAGGCCGCTCATCAGCAGGGACCTGGATGATACCAAGCTGCAGCGCTCCCTCTCCCTCCTGGACCCGGAGGGGCGAGCGGCCCGTCTCTACACGGAGATCCCCCAGCGCGTGCACACCCAGGGCCAGCAGGCCTCCGAGCCCAGCCCGGCCACGGAGGTCATCCCGGAGACGGTGGTGAGCCGGGAGTTCCCCCGCTGGGTGCACAGCACGGACCCGCTCTACTACTTCAGCCACACTCACATCCCGCAGAGCGACGGCTCGGTGGTGGTGCAGGCCCGGCTCACCTGGACCCTCAATCCTCAGCTGGATAACGACGCCCTGTTCAGCTGCGAGGTCAAGCACCCGGCGCTGTCCATGCCCATGCAGACAGAGGTCACCCTGGGTGAGTAGCTTTCACACGGACTCACTGCTTTCCCATGGTATCTCTATCAGCCCTCCTCTCATCTGTCCTCTATTCCTACCCAGAAGCACCTAGATGCACTCTTTTCTTTCCCTGTCTCCCTGTACCCCCTTTGCCGCACTTGCAAACCCACTGGGTCCCCTTATGCGTCCCTTGCAAATGTACTCAGAACAACACTGATTTTCATTTGACGCCACTTAATTGTGTTACATCGGAGCAGATTGCGAGTTTAGTGGCAAATGCAAAAAACTCTTGAGTGAGTGACAGGGCAATTCATGGAGCTGTCTGTTGCTAGATTGAGTTAACTCAGCGGCGTTATTGAAAGAGTCAACCTGAATTAGAGGAGTCAAATGAGAAGCCAGAGACGCTGACCAACGGGATATCAGAGGAGAGACGATCTCAGAGACGTCGGCCTCCTTCAAACCTCAATGAGCTTCTAAGCTCTTCAGTCTGGCACTTTAGTCCCTTTAAGGAGGAGTATAAATGACTTTACCTTTCATTTCAAGGAGAGAAACACTATGAGGTTTCTTATTTGTTCATCAGCAAACTATCCAAGCAGAAAAAAAGCAGTGACGTAGATACAGAGCTCAGAAAGACAAACTTTACCTTTTAGTGTGTGTGTGTGATCCAGAAGAGACAAACACCCTGTCTGATTATTTTAATTCTCTTTTAATCCAAACTCAAAGATGGCTTCCAGCAGAACCCATTAACGCTTCGAAGGTAATAAGTCGGCCTGGTCGTCGTGGAGACGAGCCACGTAATCCTGCCACAATAAACAGAGACGTTATCTTCCACGAGATGCGAGCGGTGATTGAAAGGCGGGAGGAGGAAGGGGGCTGTGGCAGCTACATGTTTGCTTGCTGCTTTGTGTGTCGCTGTCAGCGTTTTATCGCACATTACCACTTTCGGTTTAATTAGAAGTGTCCCTCTTACTGTGGCGGGGCCGAGCGGCTGTGGTCACTTGCAGCCGACGTATGGAATCTGTCTTCAGTCTTTAATAGGTTTATAAAATGTCAAGTAGGTGTTAACAAACAAAGAACATCAAAGCCTCTTCCTGCCTTAACTAGAGTCCGTTATCATGTGTCATGACTCCACGGACAGAAAACAAATCTCTGCCAATGCATCTCGCCTGATTGCAGAAAGAGAAAGAAAATCCCTGGATCCGCCCATTTATGCAGATATGCTCCAAAATCATATTTAATAGCCAAAGCAACGTTACGTTATTTCAGCCAAACACTGGTGGTAGTTGCCGATGTCTATTTCTCACACTGGAGGAAAGAGTTTGTAGCCCGGTTGCCGTACGAAGAAGAAAATCGGTAGAATTATCTTCCGATGTTAAAGAGAGTGAAAGAACATTTCCTGGATCTGCCCCTTTGTCTCGGTCATCTCCGAAATTTAATAGGTTCTTTCTTGGCCCATGTTTTATCCTTCCACCAAGTTTTGTGACAATCCGTTCTGTCAATTTTGCGTCATCACGCTCACAAACAAACCCACGAACACGGGTGAAAACTAAAAGTAATTAGTACATTTTAATGATATAAATACATTTTTTACAGTAAAGCTCACTCACTTTTTGAAATGTATAAAATTGCATTATGAGGACTCCTTGGATTTGAACTTCAATAACTTGGAAGTAGCAGCAAATCTTCATCATTAGTCCAGCTTTCTTCTGATGGTGCACTTGCAGCTTGAGAAAAAAGAGGAAAGTTTTGTATTTTGTTTTAATTTAAATTCTTGTGCTTTTGCAGTTTGCCAAGACGATTTCCTGCCAGAGCCCATATGCAAACGGTATCTGGGTAAATAGGGTGAATCTACAGGGTCTCAATTAGTGAGGAAGGGACACTCCTTTATGATGTAGCTCTTCAATCAACCCCTCTTCAGTTCAGACTGAGAGGAGGAGTGCACAGTCGCTTTCCAGATGAAGATCTCGTGCAGGATAACTCAAAGGACAATGCTGCCGTCAGTCTGTGTGTTTCTCTCCGTCGGCACATCCGAGGAAAAGATCTAAACTCGACAATATGCAGCTTCAAGTCCAGTGTTTTCTACTGAGGATATTATGGGAGCAAAAATGTACATGTGTATTAAAATAGAAAGTAATAGAGGTAACTTTATTTTTATAGCACCTTTCAAAACCGCCGTCACAAAGTGCTTCACAAAGAGGACGAATAAAAAACGAGGATGCAAAACGTTACGCCGTTTAAAATCACATACAGCAAATGATAAACCGCAAAATCTAAATTCAAAGACGGAAGATATAAAATAATACAGCATCTTAAATTGCGGTGACAGACTGTGTAGTGCAGCGATGTAGTGTTTTTAATACTTTGTGTAAACAGTGGGGGTCTGTTGCAAGAAGACATTTCACACTGCTGCCAAGGAGGTTGTGTTTCCGCCTATGAACTCACGCATTCCCACTTTGGTGCAGATTTGGATCAGGGGGCTGTTTATTTCACTTTCTTTAACATTGTGACATAAGTTTGTGAACCGATATTAATGAGCTATTTGGTGCAGATCCAAATAAAAAATCCCGATCTAGAGAATTTAAATGCGGTTTCACATGGGCACTGTTAGACGTGCGCTCTCTGAGTGTCAGAGTCGTTTGTGGAATCAGTTTATTGTTTGCTTTGATCCGCACATTAGATTTGTCGATGATGAGAAGAATGAAGATTTTCCGTGCAGCTTATGCTTTCAATAATTCAATCATATCCGAGGAGATGAGACGATGCATTTTGTCCTTTATTCAAACACAATGCTTTCATTTGGTATAGATTAGTTTTTTCTTTCGCAAATGGGAAAAGAAGCTCATAGCAGAAAATTGTCTTTTTTAAAATGTAATAACTGTCAGCGCGCCATCGCAAGTGGATGGAAATAAAGTAGCAGAGTCTCACGTGCGCGGCGGAGGCAGCAGCAGCAGCAGTAGGAGGTATAATGACACGAGCTGTCTCCTCCAGACAAAGTGTTGCGGTAAGGAGTCTAACAGCTCCTCTCCTCGTTCACATGTTGATGGTGACACACCCTGAGGGGGACGCGTCCTGTGAAACTGCTGCTAATTGTCACAGGTGCTAATATTTTGACAAGCCTCTCTCTCTGGCTCCGTGTCGGCAAGTCTTTAATTCGGCGCCACTTTTGTTCTTTTAAGGAGACGGAGGGAGCATCAGCCGACATCATCTCAAGAGAGGAAGATAGAAAAGGAGAAGAAGCACGCGTGGATTCATCTTAGCACATTTATATTACGCAGCTCTAAGTGTATAATTGCGTTGGCTCCGTCTCACCGTGCACACACACACACACACACACACACACACACACTCTATCTCTCCTGGTTCTCTCAGGTGTGTTTGGCCAGGAAATGAAAAGGAGGTCCTCGCAGTACCCATAAGTAATAAATCTTTCAGAGATTTAATATTGCCACATGAGACAGAGCGACAGTCTGACAATCGACCAATGTTGTATTACACTTCATGAATATTCATGGGGGGGGCTCCGTGCTCGCCATACAAATGAACCTGAAGCTGGCGCCAGAAAAAAAAAAAAAAGGTGCTGCACTTCTCCGAGACCGTGAGGCAGAGGTCTATATCCTGCGCTCCTGGATTCATGAACACGCTGCAGCTTAATAATTAAAAGCAGTTCTTTGCTTCGGTTGTAGATGAGCGAAGGTGTTTATTATTCAGCATTATTAGACAAGTGGTGTGCTTCTCATTTCATGCAGCTTCACACAGATCCGGGCGTCCTCACATTTCCCAGTCATTGCTTTGCCAGACTGTGATAATAAAAGAGCAGATGCTCAGTTTAAGGAAGGCGGCTGTGATTTGTGTGTGTGTGCGTATGTGTGTATTTTTTGGCGGATTGTGTGTGTGTGTGTGTGTGTGTGTGTGGGAATATATACAATATGGTTTTCTGTATGTTAATGCCTGAGTGTTTGTGTGTGTGAATAAAGGTTTGTCCTGTGTTTCTTGTATGTGGTTTGTATCTGTTCTGTTCCACATTCTGAAATCTGTCTCCTCTCCCTTCACCTCGTCCTGTGTGTAAGTTGAATTCGTCAAAGACACAGCGCTCACTGACCTCTCCACGCTGCAGCCGCCCCTGCAGTCACTCAGGCTCTTTTAAATGCAGTTGCGTGCCGGCCCAGCTTCTCTCTCTTAGCAGAGCCAGTCACCCAGCTAATGCGACAGGTTCCCTTCAACTCCTTGAGTCTGCTGCGCAGCTGGGCCGACCTGTTGATGTTTTGGCTTGGGTATAAAGCCCACCTGATGCAGGGCGCGGGGTAGTTCCCTCCGGAGGGCATGTTAATTCTCTGCCTCCTTCCACCCTCTCCTCTCTGACGCGAGGAAAATTAATTCTCGCAAAACTGCAGAAGTTTGGTCTCGCGGGTGACGAACGCCACCCTCACCCTCACCCTCAGAGGGAGGCTGTGCTGTGTCAATCACACCGCATGCTGCACTAATCAAAGGTGCTGACGTAGGACACCAACTGTCACGTTGGAGCAAATCCCAGAAAATCGGCCATCATCTTCCCCGGCCATATGCCTTGCAAGCTCCGCGTGACGCCACGACACCAGTATTTAAAAATACCATTCCGTCAGTGTGTGGGTGGTGGAAAGATGCTTCACACTGACATGCCAAAGCTAGCCTGTGAAAAGCCATCCATCGTCGACATGAGACATTCATCCATGTCAAACTGCTCACATGATGTCTGCGGCGGGCGCTGCCAGCTCGGGATGTTTTTATCTCATCTTTGGAAAAAAAGTTACTGAATTCTTCTTGGACTTTGCACCAGTTTGCACTGATTTTTTCCGGGGACAAACAAATTTGTTTATACAGAATAACAAGCTGCCTGGTGATGGGGAAATCTTTCCAAAAATTTGAATATCTGCCTGTCCCCCCCGCCCCCCCTCAGCGTCGCTTGAATTCCCTCCAACCACTTCGTGCAGCGCGTTTGTTTCTGTTTCATAACAAGATCCCTCAATGTGAAACGCGGAGCATGGCCGATGCCACATGCTCAATCCTATTTACAGATATGACTGCGTAAGTCCTAATCCATTAGTCTGATGAAGGCTCGTAGTCAATTGCTGCCTAAGAAAAGGCAGCGCTTCATTAGCCACAGTGGACAGTTTGTTGCCAGATTAATGGCGGAAAATTGAGGTCATTTGTCTTTTTTATTTATTTATCCTTTAGTTTAACTCATCAATGAAAACAAGCACCCGGTGGTGTGATTTATTTATAACTTAATTGAGGGATTCCTGGGGTGGACTTCCACGGGGCGTTATTGATAGGACGCCTGCAGCTGTGAGAACTCATTGCATGTGCTGCTCAGTGCATTTGTCCAACATATGGAACTGCACAGCGTGTGAAGCACTTATATTTACGGGGGAATTGTTAGTCATCTCAAATGGTGCAGAACCTGCTTCCATTGGCCTAACGCAGTAAAGTGTGCTGTTTAGCCACGTTATGCAAATCACTTTATCTTGACACTACATACACGGGACAATCGCCGGCCCCTCGCAATCTCAGAACATTAGCCTGGGCCTGCCCCCCCCCCCCTTGCTGCTTGCACCCCATTGTTTTAGAGGGTCCAAATGGAAGCCATCGGGAGGATGCTGTCCACACCAAGACGAGGGAATTAGCTCTCGGAGTGTCCCTTATCTTGCCTCCTCCACACTCCGCCCGATACACTCTCATTCTCCTCCTGTAATGACTACCTACCCAATTTAGTTCCCCTTCTCTCCGAGGAGGAATGAATCCAGCACAGTCCTTCGGATGAAAGAGCCCGCAGGTCCCTCGCCTCTTGCCCCGTGACCTTAATTGACAGGAAATTGTATTTGTCTCTCTCCCTCTGTGACAAAACAGGTGTCCGGCAGGATTTGGTCTCCATGCTCAGTACGATGACCTTTGTCCCTTTGTCTCCTTTTCTCTGTTTTTCTCATTGCAGCCGCTCCTAAGGGCCCTAAACTCTTGATGTCCCCCACTCGGGCAAAGGTGGGGGACACGGTGCGCATCACCGTCCAAGGATTCCAGGTAGGATCGCCTGGGGTAAGTGCATGGGGCGTTGAGAAAATGAAAGGCCAATATGGGCCTATGTTGGTGCATATTGTTAAGCCTGTTAAGTTAGACCACTCTGTTGGGTGTGATGCATTCATAGAGCGTGCAGATTGTCTGGTCAAAAGTGTGTATTCCCTCTGCAACATTTTGGATTAGGCATGTAGGCCGTGAAATAATAAACACTGCAATATTTTCAGGCGGTTTCTGCCATAAAGCCTCAGGCAATGAAATTCTACACTAAAATAAACAGTCAAAGAAATCGACGTCTCTGAATTGCCTGATGTCCAAGTTATTCATTCCCCACAGCTCTGCTCGTCACTGTAAACGTCCCTGCTCTTAGACTTTATGTCACAGTCGTCCCCCTGATAAAGAAATAAAAACCAAAGTCCCTGGTGTGAGTCGCCAGCGGATGGTCCCGATCGCTCTGACGGGAGTGACACGTTGAAGCCGGGCAGCTGGAGTCAGGTGAAGAGGAGACGACTCATCCTGACATAGCGACATGCTAAAGGCTAACGGCACAAACCGCCTTTGTTCTTAGCTACTGCTTCAGGAATCTCTATCACACGTCAGATTTCTTTGATTTATTTTTATTTCACCTTCTTGCAGGGTTAGGTTTTAGTTTTTGTGCTCCTCACTGACTGCAAAGACATCTGCACGTGTCCATATCTTCTCGAAGACCATGATATTCTCTTTTTTTTCATTGAACAGTGTTAAAACTTGGTGCTAATAATCTTCAGCATACAGCCTTTTCGGGCCCTTTGGCAGAGCAGGCATCAGATTCATCAGAAAGTAAATTCCCTTCACTGGACCTCAGGCTCCAGGGTTTCACGAGAAGATATGATTGTGCATCAAGATCAATAATTTGGCCTCTCGCAAGATGCCAGTTTCGCCTCTGGTTCAGTGTTTGAGAAATATTTTAGAGATAATCACCCGACAGTGTGGTTTTTTCTGTTGAATTGCCTTTTTTCTTGTTGTTGTTCTTGCTTTGTGTGTGACGTGTGTATTAGATAGGACAACAATGGTTTCTGCGGCACAGTGCACGGATCATAGTTTTAATTTGGCAGGAACGTCTCACTTATTGTGGCGTTTGTTTTTTTTCATCTATGTGACCTTTTCCCAGGAGTCCGTCTCAAAACTAATTTAACCTCAGTAATGATTTAAACACAGAGATCGGAGAAGTCTTATATGAGCATTAACATTAACTTCATCGCAAAAACAACCCAGTAAGTTGAGGTAGATCACTTCATACTGTAGAGGGCACTTTCGTGATTAGCGTGTTTACAGCAGTTTATGGTGTCTGGTTGAGAGAATGATGTCATCTGAATGTGGGCAGATGCCAAACAAGTGAACCAGCATCGCTTGCTTCGGGGAAGGATTCCAAGAGGCACAGATTTGAGTCAGTGGTGAGGGATGTTGACATCTGATAGTAAGTGGTCCCATGTGCCTCAGAAACCACAGAGGAAGAGTGAACTGTCTGTGGTGATATTCGTACACAACTCTTTCTTTATGCATGTTTTACTTTGTTGGACACGTGTTAGTGAAAGTTGTTATTCTTATGAACAAGATATCTCAAGAACGCCTTCAATATTGTCACAAACGTTCACTTGGACTCAGGGGTGAACTAATTTAAATAAGGTGTTGACCTCATAAAACCCTTTTACCTTGTGAACGCATTATGTTAAAAACGCCTTGAGAAAAATATTTCAAATTTGGCACAAATGTTCACTCGGTCTCACAGACTAACTCAGTAGATGTGGGTTGTCAAAGGTCAAAGGTCAAGGACACAGTGGCCTCACTGAATATGTTTTTGACCTCGTGAACATTTGGTAATGCCTTTAAATTTTGACCAGTTATCACTATGAGTCAAATTTGAATTTATTGGATTTCAGCGGTTAAAGGTTAAGGTCACATGACCTCATATGAGTCTAGAAAACTGCAGTGGTTGGTGGAGGCATAAAACCGCAGTGCCTTATTTCTAGTTTGGCACTGATTCGATTCCCCGCACTTTTGTTATTTTGCCTGATTTTACCTTAATAACCGAAATTGCCCCAATTCGTAGAGAGAGTGCTGCACATAGATGCAATGTGTGTGTGTGTGAATGGGTGAATGTAAAACTATAAAGTGCTGTGAGTGGTCATCAGGACAAAAAAAGTGCAATATAAATACAGACCATTATATAAAACACGTCCATTTACCATTACTCTGACTCCATTTTCTGTGCATGTCAGTAAAGATGAGGTCAGACCTCCAAATCTTAAATTGCTCATTTCTTGGGGAACAGATATATCCCTCTGTCTTGTCACATGTCAGGTACCTCTGCTGTCCCAATGTCATTGGCTTTCCTTTGACGTGAGAGCACTGGAAACCAATTTCTGCATTTAAAAGCTCTGGGGTTTTTTTTATTCCAAAAGTCTACAAAATGGATGGCAGAGAAGATATATTGTGTGTCTGCCCTTGTGTGTGTGGGTGTGTGTGTGGTGCAGTGTGTGTTTCAAGGAGAGATTGTTGTGTGAAGAAGAAGAAGAAGCAACAGCTCGGCGGTGGAATCATACAAGAGATTCGCCCTCTTTTTGTGTCCTCTTATTATCTATGAACACTTCAACCCACGGATATGAATGAAATACTGCTTCATGGAGGGTTACATTTTTAAATTGGAAATGTGTGTCTGTGTGGGGGGGGGAGTTTTTTTTTTCTTCTCTGGACGGCTCCAAAGTGTGAGGGGAGAAACTGTTGTAAAGTGAAGTGTTGATTATTAATGCATGTTGTTAACTTGTCGTTGCATTAGGGGGAAAATTGGAGTTTGTATTATTCATGTATCCTTTGCGCTTAATATCTTGGCTCAGACTTACACTTGTTCCTCTTTATCTCCTCTTTTCTGCCCCCTTTCTCTCCTCCCTTTATTTCTTCCTCTCCATCCCACCACCACCACCACCACCACCACCCGGGTGCTGGGTGTTGATAGAATGAGGTGTTCCCGGAGCCCCTGCTCACCTGGACGCGGGTGGGGGGCCGCCTGCTAGATGGCAGCGCCGAGCGCGAGGGGAGGGAGCTGATTCTGGAGAGGGTGCCAGCCGAGCTCAACGGCTCCATGTATCGCTGCACGGCCCAGAATCCTCTAGGCTCCACAGATACGCACACCCGCCTCATAGTCTTTGGTACGTATGCATGTGCGCCTGCCTCGCAACACGCTCTGGCCCCGTTCTGCAGCGGCCATTACACTGGCAGTTAAACAGAAATCGCGTTTAAGTTTGATTCATTATTTAGAAGATGATGAATATGAAACATTTTGCGGCTGTACGACTTGGCTCCACAAGAATGATCTGGAACACTTATATAATTACACAGTTAAATGTCACAGAAAATTATATAATTCTACAAAATTCACTCCATGTATCTACAATATCTTTGAAAAAATACTTGGGAGATTTGTGTGACTGCTTTTTAGGTATGAATCATTAATGCAGCTAAGTGTGTGATTAATAAGAGATCGTGTCCCTAATTGGCTCAACAACACATTCCTTTTAAGCCTGCACTTAGTGAGGATAACTATTCTCTCGCGAGGGAGTTAGTGACGCTTCCGTCGGTGGCACGTCGTCGTGTGCCGCTCTCGCCCCAAACACCAACTGCCAACACTGCTTTCAAAGGCTCCGATGGAATCAAAGGACCGTTGTGTTTGACGGTGTTAGAGCAACACTTTGTTCAGTGGCCAAACCGAGGTAACATGGTCAATCGGAACCTGGAGGTGGTTCATGTACTGGTGTTGATGTGGGAGCTGGATGGCTCACAGGCTCTGTTGTGTCTGTGGATCTGTTTACCCTGGATGCTCTGGGAACAATGGGATCTGCTGTTCTGGGCTCATTCAGGAATACCGGAGGCTGATTTAATCAAATGAGTTCTACGACACTGTGGCTAAATGTCTGTTGGCTTCTTCAGACGCGCATTTGTAAATGTGATGGCAACTTGACGAGTCTGTCGAAGCCCTCGAGTCTCTTTTGGTCATTATTATTAAATTATTATTACGTATGCATTAAGATGATTAGAGGACAGTGACAAGCAGGAGTGAGCCTCCCTCTGCACTCACATTGATTAAGGCAGGGGTGGTAAACCTCCGGCCTCCGGGCTGTGTGCGGCCCGACAGTTTTTCTCTGGTGCACAACAATTCATAAATACAAAAGATATATGGTTGAGAAATGGACAAATTATAATTTCGTTGTCTAAGGAAAAGACAAGCCAGCGTGCCTTGTTTGTGGAGATGTACTCACAGTGATAAAGGACACATGCACTCTCAAGCCACAAAGGACAATATTTTATGTCGTTAATGTGCGTGAGATCAGCCCTGCGTTGGGAGTAGCATCACCATCACTTCCATCTGACATCAGACCCCTCGGCAATGAAAAGCCTCTCCAGCCTTCACATTAAAGATGTTATCATGACATATGCATACAATAGTTTAGCCCTTGAGTATGGCCCTCAGAGGATGTTATCGAAATTAAAAAGGCCCTTCATAGTAGAATCGATTAATGTTTTAACTTCCACATAATATTTTTCTAATCTGTCATGCATGTTTTCCTTCATGCCATTACTTTCTACCATTGTCCCTCAGCTGTGCTTCCAATCGCTCTTGCATAACAGATCCCAAATATCGTGCGAGCATCGCAGCTCTATCCATGATGGCTCTGTCATGTTAGAGCGTCATGAAACATTTATGTAACAGTAGAAGTACGTGTGAAAGTCCGGATGATGTAACTGTAGATAGATTTAAATCTGGCGCAGTCCGGCCCTTTGACTCTTGCACCTCACAGAAGTCAAGTCACGTAAGAGAAACGAGTGAAACGGGGGGGGTATGCACTTCAGTGCCGTTTTAACATAAATCATGTCAACGCAATTTTCATACTTGATCGACCATGCCACATAGAATATTGTATCCATCTTTATTTCTATCCTCCTGCCTGAAACAGTTCTGTGGGCAGGATTTAATAAAGTATGTCCCAAATGTACAAATTACTGGGCGGGTCTAATAAGAACCCACTATAAGGGGAAAGTGCCACTTTAGGGAGGCGTTACCTTGGGAGGCGTTTTGCTAGGAAGAGCACTAATGTCTATTTAACACCCTGATGCACCCTCAGGTATCTACGTGCCTGGTACGGCCCATCTGTCTGCCTCTCGCCTTGTAGATTGCTTCCACTCACGCTCAGGGGGAGTAAATGGTGATTAAGTGACCTTGGTACTGTCCCGCGTGGCCTTGAGATGAGACTCGTCCCTCTCTCCCGGGGGGGGGGGCGTAGAGACGGACGCATTCCAGGACTCTGCTTGCCATGCAAAGTGTTCCGATATACATCATCAGGAATAATAGAGTATAATGACTGGTATGGAGACACAGTGACGATGAGCAGCGCTCACGTCTTGATGATGTACGTCTTTAGCCACCCTCGATGATAATACCCTCTGAGATTACTGTGGAGTGAGTCAGCACCAAGGAGCCGGGCAGAGACACACACTCACACACAAGCAGATACCCAAAGTGCACACACATGCAAATTTCCAGGGGCAGGCTAACACAAGTGTGCATATGCAAAGTGCTCACACTAATTTCTCTGGCGTTCTCCGATGAGCTGCTATGGTAATGGTTGCCATGAGACCAGAGACAGACCAGCGAGATGAAAAAAAGTTTCACGTTGCGCTGTACATGAAGCTTCCACGTTCTCATATGTCAAGACTAACATCCCAAAATAGCTGGCAGAGTGGAATTTAGGGGGTGTTGCTAAGTCTCTTCATGCTCTCCTGCTTCTTGCTTTGCAATTACTTTATCCCTGTGAGAGCTCCGGAATGGAAATACATTGTCAGGGTGTGTTGTGCCGGGGAGACTTATTAAAGGTGGAGTCGATTTCTCTCCAACGCCTTTTCCCCACCCTGTCTGGGTGCTGCTGTAGTTGCCTGCTCTCGCTATGGCTTTAAAGTGGCTGCTGGCTGCTCTGGTGCGGCGCTCCGTGTTCCCAATTCCATTACCAGGCCCAGTCTCTCTCACTGGGGATGAGACATTTAGCGCGTGGTTCAGGAAACTCCAGAGTTCAGGAGTTCAGCTTCATTAAAAGCCTCAACCTCTGTCAGAGATCACTCTCTCTTCCGTGTCTCTGTCGTCCTCCTCAGGCTACATCCACGCTCACACTGTTTCATTTGTAAACGGCCTTTTCAAACTAAAAAATGACGCAAGTGCTTTGTATGGGTATGGGTTTTAATCCCCGTTGATACTAACACACCTATAAATCATATCACGTGACCAATCATGTACACTGGGCATGCGTGTGCAGGTTTAAACAGAATCATAGCTTGTCCAGAGTGCTGTGGACGCCACATTTTGGACGTTTTTCAAAATAAATCGTACTACTATGGATGAAGTCGTCTCGTCTCCTTCATCCACTGATTCATTCACTTTCTCAGTAACAGCCACGACTCACTGGTGATCTCTCTCTCTCTCTCTCCCTTTGTCTCCTGCAGAGAATCCGAGCATGATGAAAAACACACAGAACCAGAACAGTGAGTATATCCAGCTTTGTGTTTTTCATTGTGATTCATCTCACGACTCCCGCTGTATCACCAGATCATCATATTTCCACAGACGCTGCATGTAATATGACAACAAAATGTGACACCGCAGTCTGTTCGGCGGGGAAAAGAAAGGAAAAAATGTGCATAAATCTGGCACTGATCAGTGAGGCGGATTCTCCGGGAGGCTGTGGTTTTAACGTTCAAGGTATTGACAGGTGGATGTTTCTCATTCTGTCCTGAACGCTTTGCCCCAGATAGTCGGCGCGGCGGCGTTTCAGTCACGATTCATCTTTGCCGACGTTGAGGAGCAGCCGCGCGACGAGCCTCTTCCCAGTGACTAACGGAGCCTGTCACTTTGGGTTGAGTGTGAGATTATTGGTGTTTCGTATGTGCAGTGGTGGCTCATTTGCGGCTCCTCAGATTATCATATGTAAAGATGAGGGATTGTCGGGAGAAGCCTCGGGACCGTGACAACCACCTCTCCATCTCTCCCTCTTTTCTGCCACTCCCTCTCTCTTTCTACCTCAATCTCACCGTCTGCCTTTTCCTCTCCTCCGCTCCGACTCTCTTTCCACCTCCCGGTGCCGACACCTCTTCCCATTTCATCCGTTTCCCCCCTGTTTTCGTTTATTTTGTCCCCTCGACCCCCCCCGTGCCTTCCATCATATTTATATTTCCTACTTTTCCTCTTCAGCTGCAGCTCAAAATCTCTGGCGTTCAGACACTTAAGCTTTATGATCAGTGTAGATTATTCTGAAATGGTAAAAAGGTTCAATTGTGGTTTGGAAGCTTGTTAAATTGGCTCCTGAACTCATCAACCCTGAAATCAGAATGTGACCATATAGAAAGAGACATAAAAAGCTGTTCAGCATATATAGATACATTTTTACATTTTTATGTAAATAAACCTCAGTGATTCTATATAAAATATATCATTACAATGTGCACTTATTGCAAAATATGACTTCAATCAATAAAACACATGCACTGTAGCACGGCTCTGCGGTGAGCTGCTGTTGATGAACTGGAAAATGTAGTTGAATGGTATAATTGGATGGTATATAATCCCCAGTGCATATGTGTGACGCCCATGTTTGTCCCAGCGCAGAGTGTGAACAGCTTCCCAGGCAGATGGCGAGCGGAGCTGTCATTAAGCTGAACGGCCCCAGTCAGACGAGAATTCAACAGTCGTGTGGTTTGACGCGCGGGCGCCGCTCTTTTTCACGCGTTTCCGTCTTCAAAAAAATGTCCAATAATTTTGTCCCTCGTCCTCTCCCACACTCAGTGAATCGCTTTTTCCTCTCGCTCTTTACCCCCGCCGCCCCCTCTCATCCCTCCCTCCCTCTATCTTCCCCATCTCTCCTCGTCGTAGCATAGGGATGCAAAAGTGAAGATGCAAATGCTATGGTAAGTGCAGGAGCAGGTGTGTCACAGCGAGGACAGAATCGGGCCAGCGTTGATACACACGCACGGCTTGCATGGGAGTCAAATCACTGTACATCGCGGCCCCCAACAGGTCACCGCCGCACACAAGCCCATTTGCTTAACGGCTGAATACCAAGACTTCTCTTCCGGGTGCGAACGGGAAAGACAGCACCTGTCGGTCAGTCGGGGGCGGCGGGGGGGGGAGAAAACCACGCTTCCCGTGAGGAGTCCCATCCATCAATCTCTGTCAGATTTCAATCTCGCAGACAAGGTGCACTGTGAAGTGAATTTAAGAGATGAGTGAAACTGAGGAGAAAAATGCTACATGTTTTTGTTTAACCTCATAATATTGCAGCTGTCAGCCTCGGCGGGTGGAAGTGTCAAAAGTTTGGGGGTTGTCGTCTTATTGTGGGAAAATGCAATCACAAGGCAAAATTCATTACATCTAACAAAGTCTCAACGGATGGACTGCGTTCGTTGAGTCAAGAACAACAATACCATAAGAGCCAGAAACGAAGCAATCTGCATTTTTAATTCTTTTTGGCAGACATGCTGCATCTGTCATTTTTTTTTTCCACCGCGCCATGAAAACTCTAATTGAAATCCTCGAGTAGAACCGAGGTCAGATCAGCGACAGGAACCAGACGTGTCCAAGCTCAATGAAAAACTCGATTTTACCCCATCGGCGGAGTCAAAGTAGTCGTGTTTTAAAACACAAAACAAAAACAAAGTGTTGTGTTTTCAGCCGGCGTTTTAGGTCCAGCACACCTGAGGTAGAGTCGGCCTTTATAAAAATTTTTAAAAAAGAGCATGTTGCCACAGAAATCAGTCCCAGTCGTCTAAAAAAAGATCAAGTTGGCAGAAATGCATTGAGGTCTGAGCCAAAAACAGGCAAACAGATGGCTGGGCGACTTGCATCTCTGATTGTGGACTGGAAGGGGACCTCAGATGATGATCTTATGGTTGGATGAGCCCATTACGGAATGAAATGAAGTACTTATTGAGAAAGAACCACTCGTTATCTCTTGTTGTAAAACTGATTATAAAATAAATAAATAAAACTAGAAAGGCTCAACGGTTTCCTTATGAAATCACATTTAAATTCAATAGATCCGGGGGTTTTATTAGGATCTGCACCACATTGCACACACTCGTGAATCTCTGTCCCCTCGACATCGAGATCCATTTAATATTTGCTGCAAAATCAGGGAAATTGTTGCTAGATGCCATAACTCGTAATGTTAAAGAAAGTGAAATGTTCTGTACTTATATAGATCTTTTTGCCGGAAAAGCCATCAAGGGCAATTTGGGGTTAAGTATCTTGCCCAAGGGTACTAGAGCATGTGAAATGGGGGAGATGGGAATTGAACCACACACACACACACACACACACACACACACACACAATACGAGCACTCCACATACACTTCAAGTAAGGACTTGCAGGAAAGGAAACATGGACGCATCCACGTCAGCACTGGAAAGAATATTGCTTATCAAAGGGTATAAAAGCTGTAATCTGTAATAAACCTCTGTGTACATTTCATGAGACACATTCTGCTCGTTGGACCTGGTTCACGTCCTGAGCCACAGACGCCTTGAGGAAACAAATGATGTTCTTATTTGGGTCATGCCCCACCCCTTTGACAAACATTCATGGAAATAGATTGATTTGTTTTTTGCATCGTCCTCCTAAACAAACAAAACACACACAGACGAAATCATTAGCTCCTTGGAGGGCGAAAAAAAAATATCACAATCATGTTGTTCCGGGGAGATTTACGTGCAGGAAACCTTGATCGTTCAAACAATCCCTCAAAAAAACGTGTGATTATTTTCCGTGTGATCCAACACAACCCATTTTTCTCCTGCGTCATGCTGGACCGCGTTACTCATCGTGTCTAACCTCGCTCGGATCAAATATTGACTTCAATGAGTCCAGCCACACCAACATGTGCTCAGGCTCATCTTGTGATTGCCGCCGGAGCCGCAATCCAGACAAATAGTTGGTTATGTCAGCACAGCCCCACCCAGTCGCTCACATCGCTGCCACCGCAGCAGCAGCTCCACTTCCACAGTCCTCTCTCTCCTCTAACGTGTCCATAAGGGAGCAGCAGAAAACAGAGACGGCATAAAGCTGCCGTCCCTGCTGATCTCTCCTCTGTAATCCAGTGTCCCTGCTGTGGGCCTCACAACAACAAGTTCAAAACAGAAAATAAAATAGATAAAAAGAAGAGGCTTCACTCCTCTCTGCTCCAGTTTTTGTATTTTTTTTATATATATCTGGAGATTCTTCAAATATTGGGAAAAGAGTGAATTTCTTTGTGTTTGACTAAACTGCACCAAAGGCTATGTGGGGACTTTTTTTGGGTTGCTGGCGTAGTGGCAGCACTGTACTGTATATCATTATGGTGCACTTCAAAGAACCCCGCAGAGCAGACTTTACATTAATGAATATATCCTATACATCAGAACAGTTTAATTATCCTCTCGGTGCACGGCGTCCATCAAGTCACCTGACGTCTGATCCGAGAAGCAGCTGTCAAGTGAAGACATCTTTATTATCCCCGAGGGGCAATTTGTTGTACAGTGACTTCAAGATACAGGTGCAATACAAATATGACACGGAGCCAATACACACAATTCAAACACTGAAGCGCAGTTAACATCTGTCACATTAGCTGCTTTGTGACATTGTCCTGACATTTAATCAGGATGTTCGAAGATTTTTCTGTGGAAATTTTCCTTGAACTTCTCTTCCGGGTAAAATATCCGGAAAAATGACACGGCAGGAAAATGTGACTGACTTTTCTAAACACATGAAACTGGAAGAAAACAAATGAAAGAGGAGTCATGAAAGTAGAAGACATCGACACAGACGTCAACTTGGAAAGACGACAACATTCGCGGAGTTTGTGAAAACGACTGTAGTTTAGTTTACACATTTAATTTTATATATTTTTATTATGACCTTATTGACTAATACCCAAATTATATAGCAATAAAATGTTGTCTTGATAATGACGTGATAAAAAAACAATAGAATTAAAGCACTTACTTAAGAATAACTTTAAAATGAATTTATATATCAAAGACTATTGTCGTATTTTACTATAAAACATATTTGGCCACGATAAGCACAAGACAATATTAAAGATGCAGTGAATGGAGTAAACACACATTTACAACCATTAAAAAAACTACCAGGTGACTTCACACTCAATTTGAACAGGGTTATAATGCATGAGAAATGGGATTAATGTAATACAAGGTTGTTTGTTTGTTTTAAATGGGATGTTGCTCGTGTGATGAATCGGAGACTGAGGGAATGTGTCCGTTTGATCGACTGCTTCTTTGGTGTTTGCAGATGGAGCCGGCCGACAGGACGTGCTCGGACTAACGTGGATGGCTCTTGTCCTCACAGTGACAGTGGAACTGACGTGAAACCGCTCATGCAAGACACTCGCACACACACACACACACACATGCGCCCCCCCCTTCTTACACAACATATTCACACATGCACACACACACACACTTCCCACAATCCTGCAAGCCTTCTCCAGTCATCTACAGACCCTCCATGCGTCAGTCGATCAGGAAACAGCGCCGCCACAGGATGGCGCTCCACTGTTTTTGTAAGAAAATGTAACCAAGATAAATGATATCAAAAGAACAAAAAACGTGATGAACATTACAATAGCCACCTCCTATATAGCCCTGCCCAGTTACACCTTCTTTTTGTTTCTTGTCCCACGTCTGCCTGTTGATCAATAAAATCCGTTGGTTTTGAAACCGAAAAAGAAAAAAGAATTTTGGATTTTATTTTTGATGGGTCCCAAATGTCATTATTGGTGTTTGACTGGAAAAAGTGGAAACTGGCTCCGGCTGCGCCACCACATCCACCAACCACCTGTCTGTTACATGTCCTGGGATGAACCTGATTAGCGACACGCTGACAAACCACAGGAGAACAAACACAGATGCTCCCAGAGAACGTTGTTTTTTTATGAATATACAGGTATCTCCCCTTTTTTTCCCTGATGGCTCGGAATGTACAAGAGGATTTATCTGCATTGAGAAACTAGTGAAGAAATTCTCCTTTTTTGAGTGTATTTTGTGTACATCCGTGTAAATATTGAAAATAATTACAGAGGTTATATGGGTTACGGTGAGGAATGGTTGCTGAGATAGTTCGGAGTTCTCCACCTCACTCCTCCACCTTTGTTTGTTGCGTCATTCAACACTGTTTTTCGACGATGATTCTTGGCTGAAAGGACAGAAACATTAACAGACTTTCTGTTTCTCATTTGGGCTTTTTTTTATATCTATATGGCAGGTCTCCGAGGCCAGAGTAAAAAAAAAGAAGATCCAACATATGTCTGCTGTTTTGGGGTTGTGGTGCATGTGATGTTTGAGGATTCTTTCTCCTTTTGGTGTGTTGCAATCGACAGCACTGCAACTCATTGTCACTGGCCTGTAATCCAGTTATTTACTTGTGACATACTATCTTGAGTGACCTACATTGTGTACAATACGTAACTCTTACCCACACATTTACAGTAGTCGGATCATTTTTAGCCGCCATCCCAGGGACGAGCTCACCCGAGGCAGCGTGTGTAAACAGGGTTGTTGCATTTGTTTCATTTCACCTGTATTAAAATGGAGAGATGACGAAACTCACACGCCTTGGCTTTACTTCAAACACTGTGTTTGACATGTTCAGTCGCAGATCTGCATCTTCCTGCAGTTTAATGTTGGGTACAGGGAATGTACTAGAACGTGTTAGGGACACTTAAAGGGGGGGAAACAGATTAAGAGGAAAAAGTTGTAGTAAAACAAGAGTAAAGTAGGAAACTGACAAATGTTTCGGTTCAACATTTTGGATCCAGCAGAGTTTAACTGCGGTCGAAAACCGGTTCTCCTTGTTGCTTATCTCCTAAGAAACTTAGTTTTTCTTTATTCCTTTAATATTATAACGTTTTTCTCTTATGATTTAATTCTTGTAACATTATGACTTTCCCCCCATTGAATGACAACTTTATTCTGATTATTTAACTTTTTACTACTTAAATCAAAACATACTTGATTGAGTTTATATCACAGTACAATACAGTAGAAACTATAACGTTACTCAGTAAAGTGCATAGCTCTGCCGAGGCCCCCTTATGAAACCAAAAAACTTATAAAATAAAAAAAACTTGAACCAGGACGATGGATTCACACCGGGATCAGATTAAAGTCCTCTTGCTTTGACAAACTGTTTGTTTGAGGGTGTATAAATAAGAGAATATTATGACTTTTTCTTGTTAATTTACAACTTTCATTCTCGTGATATTATGACTTCTATCTCATTTAGTTATTAACTTATTGTTGTAATATTATTACTGTTTTCTTCTTGAATTACACTTTTATTTTTTTCGTAATATTATGACTTTCTTTATTCTCATATTACATTATTCTCCAAACTTCAAAATGATTTATTCAATATACTCCAAATACTCTCGTAATATAGTCTCTGAAATTGTTCACACCTGGAATTTGAAAGACAATCAGTCCGTAAACTTTGCTAAACAGGCAAATTCCCCAAATGACTTGGTTTTTATATATTTCTGATCGTTGTGACCCTGACGAGGCTGTTGAAGGAGATTCAGACGCTGCTTTTCACCCTCTGCAGTTCAGACTCACTCACACACACAGTGAAGAGTAGCTTGATGCAAAGTAATCCTTCATTTTTTGGGACTTTACAAGAATTTCAATTGGAGCCATTCTGAGGACACAACGTGTATTAAGGGATTACGGTTTAAACCAGGTGGGAGGTAAGAGCAGAGATTTTCAAAGCTTAAGCGAATAGAAAGGACAGACCTATTCGTTTGGGATAGCGGCTCACCTTGCCAAAGTACAATCCATATTCCTGTATTCCAGAGATGAGAGCTGCACAGCACAAACATTAACAGTCACACACACTGAATGGTGTTTATTTATTTTTATTTTTCGAGTCAGGGAGGCAAAGGGCACGAATTCTTGTCCAGCAACTGTAAAGCAACTCAGCTCGCATTTTAATTCTGATTCAAGAGGCTCTTCTGTGCTTTTATCACTCACTTCGCATTCAAGAGAGGAAAAACACGTCTGTTTCTGAATGCATCAGAGGATGTAAAAAGAAGAAGTACATCATAGGTTTTTGTTTGTGTATTAGCACCTTAATATTGTTTTTTTATTATAATTGGTAACAAAATGAATGACACAAAACAGATGACGGTCTCAAACTATAAAATGGTATTTATTCTGTTTAACTGACTTCATGTTTCCTCAGCCATCTCCACGGTTGTTACTGAAAGATGGAAATATGTCCCAAAAAAAAGTGTCGCTTGTGCTTTTTTCTCTTGTTCAGTTACACGCTGCAAACATCACGGATGGCACAAGCAAAAAAATAAGAAGGGGCCTCTACACAATAAAGCACACGGTTGAAAATCATGATTTTCTTTCCCCGTGCTGTTCTGAATAGTTCACATGAGCCGGGGCGCAATAGCGAGGATACGAAGAAGCTGCCTCTATGGCCCATCTGTGAATTATTCACGAGTCAACCGGGCCTGCAGAATCCAGTTTCCTTTATGTCGTCTGCGGGCTCAGTTACCAGATGACTACACAGCGCCTGTGTCAGCGAGGACACCTGACACACCCTCTGTAAGCCTCTCCGCGTGATGCAACTCCAAAATGCCCCCGCAGAGTGTTGTTAAAACCAACACTGCTCTGCTGTTGACCACAGGATTCGCTCGGGTGTGTTATCAGCGAACACAAATGACAGCCTGACAGCGGTGACTGAGATGACACGGCTCCCATGTGTCAGAGATGTATGTCTGCATCTCGGCGGAGCGCGTTGGAAATGAATAACAGTGTCAGGGTATTTTTCTGTAGATGCTCTTTCCATCTGACATCCTTCAGACTGCTTTGTATTATTTACAGTGCCATGTGTGTGTTTATAATACCAAGGGCCATTTAGTTGTCCGAGAGCCGTCCTCAGCTCCTTTTAAGTGAGAGCAATTCAGGCGTCTGCACCGGCACAGAAAAGGAAACTTTGATCTGAGCCACGGTTGTGCAAACAGATGTATCCTGTTTATTAAGTATTTGTTAAATGGCACCTATCTTCCAACCACACCCTTTGTTCAAACCAATGTTTTTCCTCCTGCACCTCCGGCCGTGTGTTTGAGCGAGTTAAGGAGCAGGATCTGTCATAACAATTTTATGGACATTTTCCCCAACAAATTTTATGACCCCCCCGAACCCGTCTTGTTTACGCCGAGCAAAAGAGAGTTCCTATAATCGCAGAGTTCTTAGACGGTGTTTTGGATGGTCGTGGGAAAAGCTGGCGTGAGTCAGCAAATTTTCATAACCAAATATTGATCTACTGGGTATTTCCATATTCTGTGTCAGGGTAGTGTTTTTGAACAGGCGGTGCGTGACAAGTGCCCCGCCTCTTCGGAGCAAGGGATGCAAATAGTAGCCCTGCAGGTATCATTTTACACAGGAGCAGTCATCAGATCACAGCAGCTCATACAATGAGAACCACACAGCGTGCTCCGTTCGGCTGAGATGCATCGACAACAACTTTGAAAAGGATCAGTCAACCGATTGTCGCCATCCTCCCTGCTACAGCTATGCCCATTGCAGAGCTTTTGGGGGTCCAGATCGACATGCAGCTGCTGTTGAAGCTGGGTTTCTCTGTGGCTGCGGTGCTGCTTGTTTCCTGGGCCTTCAGGTTCTACAGCTCCAGGGATGCCAAGAAAATTAAGCTCTACTCCAAAGACAGCAAGGGGGCACAAAAAGAAACCTGCCAAAACTGCAAGACAACACTGCGATGTCAAAGCTCGCCACAACGTGACACCGATGACGGGGACAAGCGGCCCAGGCCCTCGCCCAGAGACTCGGCCACTGATCACCTGACATCTCACAGCCCAGAGGAAACGGCAGCAGAGAGCTGTACACACCACGCAACGACGGGAGATGCAGCTCGTACGTCGTATAATGACCACGAGATCAGCATCAAAGCAGAGACAATCGCTAATCAGAAGCCAACAAAGGTTGCCACCAGTAATATTTCATTTGGATCTGCTTTGAACATTCCTGATCCAACAGAGAGTGGGACGGCCAGTGCAACAGGGCGCCGTTCCCCGTGCTTTTTGCAGAAGCTGCAGGGCAGTGTGGGTGTGGGCAGGGAGTTGAGGCAGGACTCGGAGCACCAGGGTGCCTATTCCAGCTTCCTCTCCAAGGCAGAGATCAAAGTGGAGGATGCTAACGTGATGCTGGAAGGAACAGGACAGCAGATTGTGCGCGGAAAGATATATGATTACTACGTGGAGTCTTCCTCTCACTCTGTTACTGATTCAAACACCGTGCCGGGTCAGTATGAGAGGAGCTCTGAGCCGGAGCCAGTGGAGTTTGGAAGCCGTGGCAGCAGTCTGACAGAATCTCCTTCCTCTCTGAGCCCCATCGTTATGCGTGATCTGGTTTTCCCACAAAGCCCTGTTGAGGATCTCTCGTCACCAGGAGGCCGTCAGCTATGGCACCCTGCAAGGCCTCCACTCCCACGCAATGAGAGCTATCTGTCTGCAGCAGAGCAGTGTGAGCTTTCCGTCCCCTTTGTAACTTCAACTGCTTCAACTCCAATGATTCACTCTCTGGCCTCAACGAGCAAGGAGCCCGTCTCTGTTCCCGCTATGATCAGTTCCTCTACAGACAGCAGAGGCCCTTGTGTGAGTAAGGAGGCTGATCTGGAGACTGTAACAGGGGCTCCACTTTCACACCTTCCAGCAAAAACCCTCGATGGCACAGATTTGGAAAGCTTGAAGAGCACACTTGATCTGGGTAACTGTTTGGAGACGCTGTACCTGGCCAAAAAACACGGCCAGACCTCTGTGCAGCAAGCAGCCCTGGGGGTCATGTCAGACAACTACCTCCAGGTGCTCAGAGACCCCACCATTTATGGGCGACTAATGGCTGGTGAGCGGGAACAAATCCAGAAGCAAAGAAAAGGGGGGAGAAGATTCATCATGGTGGCAGATATGGACCCTCAAGATTGGACGAGGGACACAGGAGAGCAGAGAGCGGAGACAGAGCAGAGGAGGACGTCCAGTGCGCTCTACTATTATGATGACAACAAAGACTGCTGGCAAACCCTCGGCCTGATCCCACAGGAAGTCATCTCAAATGCCTGCGCCATGTGCACAATGGATAACTACTTATTTGTGGCGGTGGGCTGCCAAGGCGTAGACAGGGAAATGACACCCTCAAAGCGAGTGTTTTGCTACAATCCTCTGACATCCATTTGGAAGGAGATCAGTCCCATGAATGAGGCCAGACCACGTTGCAAACTGGCAGCTCTGGAGGGCTACATCTACGCCATAGGAGGGGAGTGCCTCTCCTCAGTGGAGCGCTATGACCCACGATCGGACAGATGGACATTTGTGGCTCCACTGCCTAATGATACATTTGCTGTGGCACATCACGTCACCGTGAGCAACGGAGAGCTTTTTGTTTCTGGGGGGACTCTGAGATATATGCTGCTGCGCTACAGCCCCAAAACAAACACCTGGAGGCCAAGTCTGTCGGTTGGCAGCAGAGACAGAACCACAGATATGGTGGCCGTGGGGAGATTTCTGTATCGGTTTGATGTTAACCCCCTGCTGGGCCTCAGTGTGTACCGCTACCATACAGTGGCTCGACTGTGGTACGAGTGCAGCTCGAGACGGCTCCTGCACTGCCCCGTCTTTCAGTGCGTCACGATGGATGACTTGATTTATTGTGTCAGCCGCCAGTTCACCATGAAGTTCGAGGCTGATGAGATCTCTCCTGGTTTCACAGATGAGGATTTGAGTGTCCTCTCTGCAGCCAAGGGCATACTTTTCCCCTTTGTCCTCTCGCTCCCTGATAAGAAGCCTCGGCAGACCAGTGTGTAGCAAGAATTCAGTTTTCTGTTGATGATAAGATTAGGTGATGATGGACTATCCCTGCAGAGGCTTTACATCAACTTCCTTGTTGACTGAGGGTTTTTTTGGGCTTCAAATGTTATCGTGACCACTGTTCTCATTTCCTTCAGGTGTGTACAAAGGTTTTGCATCTCAAATTGTCGTCTATTTGAATTTTGCATTTCACAAATGAATGTGTGTTTATCATGCCTTGGCCTCCTGACAGTACGTGTGAAGTATTACACACATTACGGTAGTCAAACTGCTATTTGTTTAAATTTACGCAGGCTGTGCTGCCATGTAAATTGTTTGCTTCTTTGATTTGCCACTCTTTCCTTCCATTAAGTTAGTTTTATATCAGTCCAGATGCTTAACCTCTCTCTCTCTCTTCTCTCTCTCTCTCTCCTCTGCAGAGATAATTCATAAGTGTGTCTCACAGTAAATGAGTTCATTCAACTCTAACACATTACAGAGATTGGGCATTGTAGTCATAATCTATCACTCTGCAGCATGTAGGGCACAAATATAACTTACACAGTGGCCTGGATCCAATGCAATTATCTACAGTTGCTCTTTAAACATGACAGGATGTAAATGGGGTGCCACACAATATAAATACGTGGTTTTCTACAAGCGTTTGTCGCAACTTTTAAAAGACTTTTCATCACTGTCCTTGAATGAAAAATGTGTATTTGTTCTAATCTTGACTGAGCCTATTCTTTGTTCACTGTATAAAACGAAATGCTTTTGTTTTGGGGGAAATATATGACTTTGCTGTTCATTGCATATTAATATAAAGAATATTAAAGCCAAATGTATATTTTGTATTCTTGAAGTGTTGAGAAATTACATTAACAATGAAAAAATACTGACTCCTTCGTCGTTTTTGTTACATTTGCAACCTCTCACTGAACACTGGAACACTCAGGGCTTCAGAGACACACTGACAGCTTTGAGAGAGTGACGTGCTGCTATAGCGCCATCATGTGGCCCGGGCGGCGAACGCACCGGTGCCTTGTCGAACACAGAGGTGTCATGTGACTGTGGCAGGCCTCAGCAGCACAGTGGAGTGACTCTCTAACAGTGGGTGAAGCGAAGGGGCTTCAGCTGCACTGGAAGGCAGCAGGCGGGCGGGAAGACAGGGAGGCCGACGCAGATGGTTGACCATCAAACATAAGCGTCTTTGATTCTTCCTAATTAAACACTTTGATTCCCTGTAATTAAACACCTAATGGAATGGGAGTTAGACACGTCCCCTCAGACGCTGCCTTGGAAGCTTCAGGGCTTCTGCTGTGCCTCAACACTCGGGTCAGCTCTGGCATCAACACTTGTTTTATCCCCTTTTTTAATCCGTCTTTCTGTTCTTTTCTGTTTTCTCCACCGAGTGTCCAGGGAAAAGCTTGACAGGCCTTCCTGGGTTTCAGATATTAAGTGTGCGGAGAGAATTTGCATGTAATTATCCTCTGGAAGGCTGAACATACTAATTCACAGCCCGCTCCCTTCTGCTCAGTCTTCTGCACACAGACACACACTCATGTATATAAACAGTAAAAGTACTCGCCACACAAAAACACAGTGAGTAGTCCTTTCAGCAACATAACGAGAATAATGTTACATTTTTTTAATATCTTAATTTCCCAAATGGTCCACTCTATTATGTTTTTTTCACGCAGCTGACAAATAAAACAGAGGAACCACAAAGCAGCGCCACTTTGAGCAGGGCTTCTAAATTATCAACCAGCATGTGAGGTAGTTCAAAAGCTCCGTCTCTGTGTCTGTTGTGACGGCTGACGTCGACTCAAACGATGATCGGGGACCTGCAGCAGCGAGCGGCGCCTCAGATCCAGGTCCTTGTTGTCGTGATTGGCTGCGTGGAGGTGGCTGGAGAGCGCGCGGGAGGCCCTGGCAAAGCGGCCCTGGCAGAAGGCGCTAAGTGGGTGACTCTGGTACGCTGACCTGTACACAGTCATTGACGGGAGGTGCGACTGCTGCTTCTCCAAACGACGCCTCGCGGACCACGGAAAGCCAAAGTCGGTGGGGAGGTCTGGAAGGGAACAGGGAGAAAGGGAGAGTTAACAGCCAGGTTAGTGTGGCCATTAATTACACTGGTGACTGATTTTCAACAATAAGAGGCATCCGGGGCCACACACATTTAATTGTTCATGAGCACAACTGCTTATCCATACAAAATTAAACGTGCTGAATAATGCCTGGAGCTCCCCCCGTGTATAATTCTAAACCTTTGGGCGCTTATGGCACTTTAACGTGTTGTCTTACCAGGAATTGGCTGATCTGACCTATCGGGCTGCCACGTCGAGCCTCCTGGACTCCCGGGTTGCAGAGCGGGCAAAGTGTTGGTGTGCTCTCTGCCGTAGCTGTCTCCATACTGTGTGACCAAGTAATGAGAGGATGCTGGACGGCAATGGCCAAACAGCTGCTTGGATGGAAGCCCCTGGAAGACAATGTGCATTGGCCTTTGCTGGATTAAGATATAGAGGACACGGCCTATTCTTTTCCAATAATCTTCAAGGGGCTCGCCATGTGACAGCGGCAAATTGCTCTAATTCAAGTGCCCACCAGGACTGATGATTTCACACATTTTTTCACGACCGCTGAGTCCGAGCAGAATCTTGCTTTCATACCGTTTTATCACAGGCCTTTATCTTGGCGCTCAATATTATGCAGAAGTGGCCACAATCTGGAGGAGAAAGCCCTGACTTGCAGGGTTGTGACAGGCATTCAATTGGTGTTAATGCCATGAATGAGCAGTTAAAGGCTGACCTCAGCTCTCAGCAGGGCATATCCTCTCCTGGAGACGTCTGGCTTGAAGTCCCAGTGGGGCCGGTAGTCCGCCCGATTGGTGCTCTCGGCCGTCTTTGGCTCCCGAGTGAACTGTGTCGAACAGAATAAACAGACATCGCAAAGAGGAGATGAGGAGGAGGGGGGGGCGGTGTGTGCAGGGACTTGAGCAATGAGGCTGGTGCCGGGATCAGCAAAGCTCACACTTCACTATCGATCCGCGCTGTTGTACAGTATTTCTTAGGTCATTTCTCCTGCCTGATCCTGAACCGGCAGCCCATGGCCGAACCTGCCGCTGGTGCAATTAGTCTCCGGCTCAGGCCTCTGCCACTAAGAGGCTGTGCTGATGTAGCTGAACCGAGGCTTCCTAATCACCTTGCTATAGATTTGATTATATACTGAGGTGCTACAAAACATTTGGCAGACGACGGGCCCGTACACACCTGGTGCTAACATCCATCCTGAGAGATCCCATCACAAGTGGCCATTAAAATACGTCCTGAACGTGTCTCCTGTGACCTCGTGTGATCCAACCTGTGATACAACGTCTCAACACGTACGTCTTTTGTGTTAGTTAAGACCGAACCGTGTTGTTTTGAGTCAGTCTGAGTTTACAGATGTGTGTGTGTGCGTGTGTGTGTGTGTGTTTAATGAAAGCATCTATCATTATTATCACTCTTGCCCTGAAAACATAGCTGAGCCTCTCTGCCCCCTTTCCACTAACTGATCCCTCTGATCATGTTGCTGCTGGTTTTCGTTGGTCGAGGCTGTAGACGCCCCACAGCTTGGATTATAAAATATAAACTAAAGACTCGTCCTGAAGATGTTTTTATCCACATCATTGCATTTTTTATGTTATTTTATTATTTTCTTTTTGTTTCGCAGCGTGTCTCTTTATATTGTACAACACTTGGGTCGATGCAGTTGTTTTTAAATGCACCATATACTTGACTAAAACAAGCTGCCGTTCATACATACAGCCACGGCCTTAGAATAAACTACAAACTAAAGTACAAATGTCCTACCTGGAGTCTTTCTTCAGCCCAGTTTCCCACCAGCACCTTGTTTCCATACTTCTGCTCTAGTCTCCATCCAGTCTGGGCCCATTTCTCCTCCAGCTTCTCTCTCTGCTTCATAGTTTACCAGGTGTCAAACACGCCCCAACCAGGTTAAATCTGCAGCGCCGTCAGAACATGGTTAGCTGGTCAAACAGAAAACATGTAGGTGCATTCACCTGACCGCCTTAATGGAAGAGGCAGCGGAGGAGAACTGGAGGAGCTCTGTTGCCATGGATACAGCAAACACTGAAGGCGAGCGGAGTATCCTGAAAGCAAATAGGAGACGGCTCACATCTGTGTTCAAAAGAAAATACACTCCTTAAGGCCAGGGCATGACATTTAGCTTTTAGCAGTATTCTCTATATATTGTTAAAACGGTGCCAGGAATCGTCTCCAGACTTTGTGTCCTCCGGCAACTTTTCACTTTTAGAATAAAAAGGGTTTTGTTTATTGGTTTTTGTGGATGGGTGGGTGGGGGGTGTCTTCTGTGAACAGTATAGTTTTAATAAAGAAGAACACTCTGCCACTGGAGGCAAGTTTTGTTTATTAAACTGTAAAACAAAAGAGAAAGTAGATAAAGTACAATCACGATCCTATTTATGAACTTCACAGTGTTTTCACATAGTGAACGACGCCGTCCACAGCCAGCAGAGCGGAGGGGAAGCTGAACCAGCCCTGGTTGAAAAAGTTAATCACGCCGTGGAAACCATCGGTGAGGTGTTGCCAGGTGACGTCTCTTTTCAGGTCCAGCAGCCGCTTCCTGTAAAGAATCCCTTCATCCCTCAGGACATCGAACTCACAGGTGAGAATGAAGGTGGGCGGGGATTTCTCAATGTCGGCATCGTCTGCCAGTAGAGGTGAGACCTCGGGCTCCAAACCGGCTTTGATGGCGTGATACACCTGCCCGTCGTAGTCTGGGGTCGGTTTCTCGGTGAAGCCCCGGGCGAGGCACTCCGGGGGTAAGTTGGACGGGGAGAGCCACTCCTTGTAGCGCGGCCTCACCTCAGTGGGGACGTGGATGCCCTCCAGCACATCTTGGCACACGGACATGTCTCCACTGAGGTACTGCAGGAAGTAGAAAGCCATCCGGGCACGAAACAATATGGGCACTGCGTGATTTTGCTGGTACGAGGGCAGGTTGAAATCTGCCATCTGCAGGGCCGGGTAGATGAGGACCTGGGCGCAGGGGGACGGCAGATGTCCGTCCTCTCTCCTCGCCAGCCTTTGGCACAGTGCTGCTGCCAGGTTAGCCCCAGTGCTGTCCCCCCCGACTGCCACTCTGCGAGAGTCCACGCTGAACTCGGCCTCGGCAACAGACAGGAAGTGACACGTTGCCGCCTCGCAGTCGTCCAGCTGGGCGGGGTACCTGTGCTCAGGGGCTAATCGGTACCTAAGGGGGGTGAGAGCGAAGACAAGGGGGGACAATATGTTGAATTCTGGTGATTTAGTTGAGAAATTACAGAGTTTCTGTGCACTGTGGAAATGTTCACGTACCCAACAGAGACGACTGTGGTGTCAGACTTCATGGCGATGTGCCGACAGACTTCATCAACAGAATCTGTTCAGGAGCAGAATCACGTCACAGTTAATACGAGCTGGGTTGTGTCGTCTTATTGTAGCAGAAATATCTCAGACAAAACATTTTCTATTCTTCTCTCTACTGACACTAATCCTCTTTTCTCTATTCAGGCAGCATATTTAAGAGGTTTGTATGATTTATTAATATTAACTTATATTCAGGGATGGGAAGTGATTTATACTTTAAATAAATCCTGTAGTTTATTTATTTAAGTATTTATTGAAAGATTTCTATTAATCACTTTCAAATGAAAATGTTATATTTCTGGTCAGGTTACTGTGCAGGTTCACACTTAACTTTCAAATATATTCTAAAGAATGAGACGAACTGTTAACGATCAAGTTGCCCAAAGAAATTTTATATAAAGTAGTAAAACTTGAGCACCAACTGGACACAATACATTCAAATAAAGTATATTACAGGAAAAACAAACAAACATGTATAGGTTGTGACTGTATTTAAAGATGGACGACATGAGAGTTCCCCAAAAGTGAAGCCATTCTTCTAAATCGCCCCCTGGTGGCTGTCTGCAGTATAGGGAAATCAAACCCGACTCCTTCATGTTAGTGGAATGGGATGTGGACCAAATTAAAAAGTCAAAGAGCATGTTAGTTCAACCATCGGAGAAGAGGAAGTTCTCGTCACACTGATGTTTGTTCAAGTGTTTTGTACAATGAGGCGAAGAAGATGACGCAGCCTTCATATTATATACAAATTATGGACAACATACACAACTCCTTTCCATTTCTTGAACCAATATAGGATCCAAATGGATTCGGATTTGTATTTAATGGAAGAACAAGACAACAATATGTTCATATAACTTCCCACTGTGGTTTGGCATGAACGACTCTTACTTGTTAATTGAGTTTTTATTTGATTTTACTTGAAGTGATGTGTACATTGTTTACCTATACTGCCCAGCACCCATCCTCCTCCGTGGAAATACACGAGGCCTCTTCTCAAGCCGTCGCAAACAGCGGTGGCTTCGTAGACTCGCACCGGCACCTCAGAAAACGTCAGGTCCTTCACTCGCAGACCCGCAGGAACCGGTTTTAAGCGAGTCAGAAACCAGGCCGTGAACCATCGGATGTAGCCGACCTGATTGCAAATGCCCAGACGATGCAGGATCCGGCCCTGAGAGGAATCACCAGAATTACCACGAGTCGGAGTCAAGTCAAAAAAAGAAAAAGAAAAGTCTGTTCTTCAAAGCAAAGCAAAGCAAAAGTTATTCTCTCTGAGAAACTATATTTACCATGACAACATCAAAGACGGAGAACACACGACCTTGCTTTTCTCGCACCTTTGTTCGACTTGATTTCTTATCTGAGAATTCTCTGATCTGAGCTTTATCAGATGCTGAAGGACAAAGAAAGGACGGCTGACAAGAGCCTAAAACATTCTACTTGAGTTTTTAAAATATTGCCCTGGCAGAGGCTTTTTTTCCATTACACTCAGGGAGAAGTTAAAGTAGTAATGGAAAAAAAAAAAACTTACTTGTAACAGATGCAGAAACATGCAGAAAACATAAAATAATAAGCACTAATGATTCCGCTGATGTTGTAGTTACTCACCACAATTGCTATGCCAACAAACAAGCCATGAACCGCGTGCAGTTTCCACCCATTTGCAACCCCACGAGGAATGTCTGAATTCGTCAGCTCCGAGAACACAAGTCCAATTACCAGAAGGAAGAAGGCTGCAACTAGAGCAGCGAAGCCAATTATTAAAATTGCAAAGCCGATGTCCATGGTGCTGCCGCTCTGCCCTGCTCAAGGTGAATCATTACGGGCAAATGTTTTATCTACCTGCTTTCAGCCTTTCTACCCCTCCCACATCTGCATGCAACGCATTCTGACCTTGGTTTCACTTAATGACATGCTTGGCTGCCTGTTGCCCGTGGAAATAAAGAACTAATTATATCCTGCAACATATTTTATGGACATGTAATCAAATTAACTACATGTTTCCCTAAGAAACCAAGCTATTCCAAAATAACTCACAAAACATTTTATGTTAATGGCAGCAGCTTTTTAATTACTCATTCGTTGCCCGAGCAATGGTTTTTACAAATATTTGAGGGATGTTGTGGTTTTATGGAGGAAATGTCTCCTGCTTACAGCTGCACGAGGCTCAGAGTCACGCTCCTGTCGCCCGGTGTCTAATGAAAAGCAAATGTAGTGAGATTTTAGTGAAGGCTGACCAAGGACACCCTCATCTGAACTTTCATTGCCGATCTGTAGATGGCAGTGATAGCATGAGCATAAATAAACACTGCCTTCTCAAATGTATTATTTACATTTTTTGCATTTTGCATTGCAACCTGAAGCCATTTGCAGCTCCCTGCAAATCATATATTCAATCTTTTGTCAGTTTTTTTTGGCAAATCTAACAAGTTATTTCTTTATTATTTTACTACAGCTGGAAATGCACAGGTATAAGAGTTCCCAGACCAACTTGACTTTGGATTTACAATTTGTAAATCCCAGAAATGTCCCTACATGAAGACAGCGTTTGGAGTCATGTTGTCCTGGAGTTGTTAGCAGTCTCCGAGAGCCTCTCCACCGACCCTCAGTAGCTGAGCCGCAGCACAAAGCCACCATTGTGAGGCTGCTCTTTAAACTCTTCCCCCAGTCGCTGAAAAAGAGCTCAGCATTCAGCGATAGCGAGTAGAAATCACAGCGCCAGGGCCAAAAATCACAGACTGGAATCTTGTCTGAGGCCCATGAATTCACACAGGACACGTTTGGGAGGCATTCATGCAGTTTTCAGTGTGTCACCCTGACCAGCTTCTGTGACCTAGTTCCCCAAACTGCCCAGAAAGATGTGGCCCTGCCGCAGAAACACCGTCACCACGAGAAATCAGGTGCAAACAACCAATGGCACACATCCACAAATCAGCAAAGACTTTCTCAATGAGCAGGATTAGAAAACTCTACCATGCTAAACCTGAAGGTGGTGTTTACTGTGTGTTTATTATGTGAGCTTGCCTGCTTCAGTGAGGCGCCCGGACTTGTGAATCATGAGGCTGCAAATTTCTTTCAGGCTTTTCAATGTCATAAAATTTAATATGGAGAGAAAAGAGAGCAGAGGGGCTCAAGGGCACATCAGCAGCTGTGGTTGTCATTATGAGGATTGAGTCCAGGTTCTCTTACAGAAAGGTAATGACTTCAAAGAAAACTTTTTCCCAGTATCTTTTATTTTGAAAAGAAGTCTCTATCTATCTATGATAAATGGACTGTGTTTATAAAGCGATTTCCCAGTTGTATCAACCACTCAAAGTTACATTCACCCGTTCACACTCACGTTCATACAGCTCAGCACTTTTTCTGTGACTCACCATTCACACACTGTCGGCACAGGAGTCCAGAACAATTCAGGGCTCAGTATCTTGCCCAAGGACACACTGGCAGGAGGAGCTGGGATCAAACCACCAACCTGTAGTGGACAATGTTTTCAGCCCTGGCGCCGATCCGCAGCTATGAAAACATTACACCCAGGTGAATGTGCTAATTTCTCCTTCTTGTTTGTTTTGGCGGTCTCTCCGCTTCACTTTTTCTGCAAGGCCTTATGACGCACATAAATAATACAGTAAATGTCCATGTAGGTTTTCATACTTTTTTACATCTTGGGAACAACATGCAAAAGTGATTTTTCCTTCATACTATGCAAGAGACATGAGCCTCTGACATGTGTGGGACATCGAACTGGACTCACTGGGGGAAAAAACAGTAGAGGCAAACTCCTCTACTGGCCATGGAAAAGGAGTCAATCAGCTTTTTTAATGGTTTGCCCACTTAAACCCACTAATTTAGGTGTTAAAGAGGTATCCTCTCTCTCTCTCTCTCTCTCTCTCTCTCTCTCTCTCTCTCTCTCTCTCTCTCTCTCTCTCTCTCTCTCTCTATCTGACTATCTATCTCTCTATCTCTCTATCTATCTCTCTATCTATCCATCTGTCTATAGTTAATCATTTGGGTGTTTGGATTTCATTTGTCTTTTCTCAGTTGTGTTTGCTCAGTAATTTGCTGTGATTGTTTGTTTGTTTTACTTCATTAATTAAGGGGCTGGACTGAGGATGAGTGGAGCTCTCAGTCATTTGGGTGAAGTTGTGAAACACCAGCTCTTATATGAGAATACATTTGTTTGACTTATAACTGTCAGTGTGATTGTGACACCAGTGTTATTCTCTATGCAGAGCACACAGGTTCAATTCCAGTTGATCAAATTATGCATTGGGGCACCCCGCCATGGGGCACAGTGGGGCGATGGCTGTGGGGGACCCAGGACCACAGATTGGGAACCACCGCTGTGGACAAATGGGGGTGGGGGAGAGTGCGAGTGCGCAGACTGGCACTGGAGCAAAGTATTCATCCCCACTTATCACGTCAATCAGGATTAATGCCCGTGCAAACCTCCCCTTTAGGTTCACCCGGGTCCTCTCAGTGGTGGAAGCGCCGCAGCCAGGGGCAGAGCAGAGGCGGTGATATAAGGCAGGACGGCAACACGACGCCAGAGCGCAGCGGAGCGCACGGCACGGAGCGTCGTCTGGACTTGTGCTTCACGTCTCCACCAGCAGTTGACAGCCAGGCGTGATGAGTGATCACTCACACGTTCCCAGATCCTGATGCATGTCGACCAGGACATGTCAGAGCTCCTCGCGGTGGTGGCACGGTTCCGCTGTCCGACCTCCTCTCCAGTGGATTACTCCTGCAACACCTCCCCAGGCTGCAGATGATCATTTTTGTTGTTGTGTGCATGCGGACAAACTTGCAGCAGCTCTCGGGTCGGTGTTTGTGAAGTGCTCGCGTATCTGTGTCCAGGCTAGACTGCGCGTAAAAGTTGCAGCGTAAAACATCACAGACTTGTCGCGGCTGCTGCGCCCGCGAGCACCGTCTCCGACATGGAGCTGAAGAGCGCGTGTCGCATGCTGCTTTTCCCGGTTCAGATGTTGTACTATTTAGCCAAGGCGAGTTTGTCCTCGCTGTTGCCGAGCAGAAAGAAGGACCTGGGCAAGGAGGTGGTATTGATCACCGGGGGAGGACGCGGCATCGGACGTCATCTGGCCAAAGAGTTTGCCAAGCAGGGAGCCAGAAAGGTAATTTCACCTCACTTCAGACCAACTTGTTGCGCCAACTCTTCTCCACAGACGCACACCAGGGAATCGTTGCGGTTGTTTTGGCACGGCACGGGTTCAGTTTGTGTCACAAGCAGCTGTATAGTTGGGGGGGGGGCTGCCTCCTCCCTCCTGCAGCCTCAGGTAACCTGGGCAGCCCCCCCCCCCCTCCCTTAACTTGTTCCATGTGTTTTTAAAAAGAGATGCACTGATCAGGACATGCAACTGGCCTAGTTTGTGTTCAGTGAGACTGGAGACACAGCCCTCAGATGTATTGTGTGTGTGTGTGTGTGTGTGTGTGTGTGTGTGTGTGTGTGTGTGTGTGTGTGTGTGTGTGTGTGTGTGTGTGTGTGTGTGTGTGTGTGTGTGTGTGTGTGTGTGTGTGTGTGTGTGTGTGTGTGTGTGTGCGTGTGTGTGTGTGTGTGTTTAAGTATTGCACAACAGCACAGGTCAACCAGAGGACAGGTCTGGATATTTCTTATGGCTGATGAATGTGATTACGCACGATGGGCTCGCATTTATTCTGCTGAGGTCTGGAGTGAGTCTGGTGTGACTGACATGGATAAAACGTGTATAATCAGCACATGATAAACCCATTTATTGGGGGTGGGGGGATGTTACTATGCGCACAAAGCTGCACTGAAACTGCTTCAAAGCTCATTCTCATAATAACTTCTCTGATAGTTTATTGCCATATTTGAGCCTTTGCACTGTTCTGTTAAATCTGGCAATTTAACAACACAACAAAATGTTGCATAATCCTTTTTCAGATGCTGGAGTTTGTGCGAAACAAAGTGATCCCAACACAAAAGAGTCATGGTGGAAAACAGATTACTTTATCTTGAGTGAGTGTAATACAAAGGTAGAAGTTCTTATCTCGCACAGGAACACACGGCACAGGCTGATGAGCTCAGAAATATGATGAGTGGTCACTTTTACTGTGAAACTGACGTCATTACAAACTCATGTTTTTAATATTCAGTCGAATGAGGTTTAAAATCGTGATCTGTGGATCTTAAAAGTCGGGGGATCCAGAAACTAGATCTATCAATCCATGCCATGCTTGCAAAATTCTTTAATTTCAAATCCATATTCTTTGCAGATGTAATGTGTCCAGTCTCTCAGAGAACCCCTCCACCCCTCCACCCTCCCGATCATCCTTCACCCCCCGATCATCCTTCTCCCCCTAACAAGGAGCCATCACTTGGGCCTGAACTGCCCCCACAGCTCCTCATCCCTGCAGATCAGCCTCACCTCCGTTCCCATCATCATCTCCGTCCACCGTTACTCTAACCGATCCGGTGGGTGAACATTACATAGCCGAGTGCCTGATGGGCCACCGGTGTCCCTTTTAGCGGTAACATGTTAATACAGAGCCGCCGTATTTTTTTATCACCCTCAGATGGGAGTCATCATTACACATGGAAGAAAATGTAAGTAATTTCCCCCGCTAGGAAGCCACTGAGCCGCCCAGCTGAAAGGCTGCCGGTAGTAATTATCTGTTCGGGGGCGACATGCACTCCACATCTTGGATGCTCGCCCTCTCTTAAGGCGCAATTTTAGCAGCTTGAAAACATTGCTAAAAGCTCAATGAAACACTAACTGCCTGCCCCTGTCTTTCAATGCCATCTCCTCGGGGAGCGAGCAAGAAGAAACCGGTGGGTTTTAAAAGCTTTACTCTGCAGCTGCACAACAAAGGATGTCACCGTGCTTTTCAGCACCCCATTGTTGGGTATTATCAAGGTGTGAAGGCTTTGAAAACAACACCTGTGGTAACGTGTATGACAATTACTCCCTGCCTGAAGAGATGCTAAAAGGAAATGGGACGGCAATTATGAAATAACCTCCGTGAACTTGTGCTCACCCCTGGTTCGAGCCGCTTTGTGATTGGCAGCTGGAATTTCCTTTTCCCCTCTGCTCGGGCTTTGGTGTTTTCACGGTGCTAGGAAGACTAACTGTGGCTTTGATTTTAAAAGAAGAATCCGGTGAGATTGGAGAGCCGGGGACACGGGGGGGGTCTGAAAACTCTGAAAACAATAAGCTCTGAAAACAATAAACCTGAACCAAAGCATTCTCAAACATCCAAGTTCAGGGCGCTGCGAGAGGGCGATCCCTGGAAATGGTTTGCAACTTTAAACAACATGTTTCTTCAAAGCTTGTTTCTCCGAGTATTTTTTCTTTTCAGTGCAAAAAACAGCAAGCTTGCATAAAGCCCCGGTTTTTATGTGGTTGTTAACATTGCGTAAAGAGATCACTTTAGACGAACCAGACACTGACAACAGGTTTGTGTGTGCATGCGTGAGTGTGTGTGTGTGTGTGTGAGTGTGTGTGTGTGTGTGTGTGTGTGTGTTGTGCTGGAGGCGGGAAGCACACCACTCCCAGCTGGGTATTGCCCTGCAGCTGACCTTGCTGTCTCTGCAGTAATTAGACAGCGGCAGGCGACTGCCTCCTGAACTCCTGCTGCCCCCTCTGTGTGCTGCCTCTCCGCTGGCCCGTACAATGGGTGTGAAAAGGAGGGTTCCTACCCACCCATACATTCAGACCTCCAGAGATAGAGTATCAGCGTATCACTGTAATTCAGCTGCAGCTACCGGGGTCACGGAGACGTACAGCACATCTCGGTATCGAGCGGCATCTGCACTCTTCCTCTCCCCTTGGCCTCGTTTCAAGCTTTGCAACATGAATTTGTCGATTGGGGATCTTTTACTCGCAGCACGTGTTGACGTCGAGTCTTGTCGGGGATCCCTATAGTTAGAACCATCACAGATTTATCGCTGATAGTGAAGGGGGCTTGTGCAAGGTCAATTTAAAAACCTGTTTTCTTACCGTTTCCATCCACATTGCAATTTGGCCGGTGCTTGTTTGCTCTGAGGGTCCTGTGTGTTGTGACGGGTGATAAACCTAATGAATTAAATAACATTGTAACGGGAGAGAGCACAGTTTGAGTGCCGCCTTTTAATGAGAGCTGTCAGCTTTGTTTGTAAGGCTTCAAATCCTATTAAAAGCTTTCAGTTATTTATCAAGACCTGTCTGCCTTCGCTGATTACTTAAATGGGCTTGCAAATGAAGCAAACAAAAAAAACCAATCACCAGCAAGTCAAACAAGGGCCGTTTACAGAGGAAGTACTGTTCCGGATCTGATAAAGAAGTAAAGAACACATCCCGGCCTGTAATCTGTGACGTCCCTGGAGCTTAACAGTGTCAGGGCTCTATCTGTGGTTCACTTCTGTCATTGTTACCATGGCTTCAAACGTATAGCAATGCAGCAATCCGGTTGTTTTTTAAGGATTTTAGCAATTACACTGTGTTTGCCAGTATGTTTATGTTTGTGTGCAGAGTAGGGTTGGGCATCGTTTGGGTTTTTTCTGATATCGGTGCTAAATCGATACTTTTAAAAACGGTACCGGTGCCTAAACATTTCCAGATACTTGGAACCGATACTCGAACGACTTTATTTTTGCTGAGGCACATTAGAAGTTTAAATTTAACATATTAAACTGTTAACTGTTTAACATATACACGAAACAAATCCAAACGACAGAATTGCATCAATGAAACCAAACCCAAACCACAATAATTTAACACTAAATAACAGTTTCAGTGCTAAATACAGCAGATTACGTTTTGAAAGATTGTCTGTGTCGGAAAAAATCTGCATGTTCAATGCAAAAGCAAATTAGAGATCATTTGATGCAATGGATCCCTTAAGAGTGGCTAATGCACAAAATCCTGCAGGCTTGCTGAAAGTGCTGCTGAGTAAAAGTTCTCCTACAGATTCAGTTCATCATCCCTAAAGGCAGAGGATGTGCAGCACAGTATTCTACATGCACATGTACTTTATTTTCACCTCATCTTTCTCGTCATGATTAATAGATCATTTAAAATCCATGCTGCCCATTGAGTAGATTTATGTATAACACTGGTATAAAACAATGGGAAGGACTCTGATGATTCGTGGGCTAACAGACAGACACGTGTGTGTGTGTGTGTGTGTGTGTGTGTGTACGTGCACACACGGTAGTCTCGCTCGCTGTCTCTCCGATACACAAGATCACTTTCCAGAGGACTTTTTGCTCAAATATTAACCTTGGTCACGGGCGACCGGCCAAATCCCACACTGGCGTTCTCAGCACTTCACACACGCTATGTTTTCAGACTCCCTGACCAGAAGTGACGGGGCTCATCTGCCCAACAGGCCGTGTAATCTCTTTGAGAATTTGTGTTTGAGGGACGAGGAGGGCTCATCCCCTGATTTCATTACCTTTCTCTGACCCCAGAGACTGACAGATCTAATTGCCCAATCACTACCCCCCCACCCCCTCCGTCCAAACCCCCGTGTTCCCTGCTCAAATGACCAGCCTTCATTTAGTCTCCGGGTGGATGAAGAGACAATTCATTCACACAGCAGCCCCCCGAGCCTTTAATCTTGCTCGAGAACTATTTGTTGGAGTGAAAATGGCCTCTCTGTTCTCTGAATGAAAAGAGCAGTGCTGAGCACAGATCTTCACGTCTCCTTGCCAGAAAAGAATTTGCACAAAAACACGTGTAATGTTTTGTTGATGACGGACGGTTTTTGTTCCATTTATAAGCAACAGCTCCCTCTGATTTGCTCCTGATTTCATCACAGAAGATTCTCCATGTTTCTCTCTAACCTTTGCAAATGTTTTTCTTTCACCAGGTGATCTTGTGGGGCCGGACGGAAAAATGCCTCAAAGAAACGAGTGAAGAGATTTCTCTCTCAGGAACCGAGTGCCATTACTTCCTGTGTGACGTGGCCAATCGGGAGGAGGTTTACAAGCAGGCCAAGGTGGTTCGAGAAAAGGTACGCCGTGCAGTTTCATATTTATAAAGATATTTTTCTACTTGAACGTATACGAGAAATGTCTTTCTGCGCACACACAGAGCAACACATCATAAAATATTTCCCCTGGATGCCTCGCTGTCTCCTCCGTAATGTATTGGCTCCGAGCCACTCTGTCTCCCATCTGGTGTATAGATTACACTTCATCTGAAATATCTGTATAAGAGCGGGGAATATTCCTGACAGCTCTGGTGCAGAACAACTGCATCATCTCATGAAAGCAGACAGAAAAACGCATAATACGATTGCCAGTGCTCTCCCCCTCTTTTTCTAACTGATGTGCTTTTTAATCTCAGGTGGGAGATGTTACGATATTAGTGAACAACGCAGCTGTGGTCCACGGCAAAAGTCTGATGGACAGCGACGACGACGCCCTTCTGAAATCCCAACACATCAACACCTTGGGACAGTTCTGGGTAAGACTTTTGTCTTAGGAGCAGTTTGTAGCAGTGAGGCCTCGCAGCTCACATGCAGATGTGGGGGAATTCCAAACAAATGAGCCTTATCATGTTCATATTTTGATTATAGCACGACAGGGATACACAGTAGGCAACGCCAGACATGCCAATCCCGTCTGCTGTCGTTATTATGGCAGGTTAAGTGGGGTATTTCCAAATTGCTTCTCAGCCTGTGAAACGTGAGAAGGGTTTAATGGCATTTTTATTTTGAAAGGAGATCAAAAGACTCTTCTATAAGCAGACAGAAATGCAATTATCAACTAAATGGAAATGGAAATTTAACCTGTGGTTCCATTGTGGGCCTGTTTATCGTGTCTGCTCGTCTTTTTTTACGCTGCTGGAACCATTTCACCTTCTATTACCAGTCCTCTTTCCATTTTGTCTTTATTCACTCCTTCATTCTCCTCTTATTTGTCTTCCCTCGTGTCTCAGACTACAAAGGCCTTCCTGCCTCGAATGCTGGAGCTGCAGCACGGCCATGTGGTCTGCATAAACTCCATTCTGTCCCAGTCGCCCATTCCTGGGGCCATAGATTACTGCACCTCCAAGGCCTCGTCGCTGGCCTTCATGGAGAGCCTGACGCTGGGCCTGCTGGACTGCCCCGGTGTTGGCTGCACCACGGTGCTTCCCTTCCACACCAACACAGAGATGTTCCAAGGAATGAGAGTCAGGTGAGAACGCACCTAGAAGTAGGAAGTGAAGGTGTATCCTCCTCGACGATCTGAGATTTTAGGACACATGCTCCATACATGATTGTAGGGGTTGTAATGTTGGTCCTCAGGTTATTAAGTCCATCACTTAGCTTCTGACTGAATAACAATTTAAATTGCCATAAGTTGTACTCTAAAAGTCCCTTCAGGATCAACCCTACTGACTAGGGAACCTCCAAAGGACATTAGAATGCTTTGTACAACCTACCAGCACTTTGCAGATTCCTTCCCTCATGGTTTAGTTGTAACAAAACTCAAAATATTCTTGCTCAACTCGCCCTTAGGTGAGTTTAAAACAAGTCAAAGATAGTAGCACCTCAGAAGGCCAGTCTGTCTGCCCCCTAGTGGCCGTTTTAGGTCCTTAATGAAGACAGTCTGCTTTGACTTTTGGACCTTTCTCAAGCAGCTGAACTCCGGCGTTAGGCATCTATGTCACAGAGTGTTCTCGTACAACTGGATAAGCACACGCTACCTTTCACATTGTTATGTAATAGCCTTTGAAACACCTGGAACACACCTTTTTCTGGAGCACCTGCACATCTGCTTATTTATGCAAATGTACAGTCAGACGTGTGGCAGCAGTTCAGGAAGTTCAGTTAATGTTCATATCTAACAAAGCAAAGGGGGCTGTGTGATCTCAGTGACTACAGTAAATACAGTCTTAATGTGAATGAGAGGGGGTCAGGGGAGAATGGCCAGACTGGTTCAAGCTGTCAAAAGGCTCCAGTAACTCAGATAACCACCATTTACAACTGTGGTGAGCAGATAAGCTTCTTGGAACACATTACCACTTTGAGGTAGGTGGGCGGAAACTGCAGAAGACCACGTCTGATTCCCCTCATGTCAACCAAGTGTAAATGTGGAGCTGCAGTGAGAGCAGACTTGATGGAGCTTGGAAAGTTAGAGACTTGGGAAAATGTAGCCTGGTGTTGATTTCTGCTGAGGGACAAAAAAAAGCCTGAGAATTTGGTGTGATTAGCATGAATCCATGAAGCCAACCGGCCTTGTGTCAACAGTCCAGGCTGCCGGTGATGAGATGTTGTGGTGTTTCTGGCCCCTCAGAACCAATCAATCATCGTTTGATCTGAGTTTAGTGGCTGACCACGTGCATCCATTTGTGGCTTACATTTCCCATCTTCTAATGGCTACTTACAGCCAAGATGCACCATGCAGAACTAAGAAGAGAGGACCACTACCCACAATTAGCATGGTGCTGCTCATAAAGTGCTAATTGAGTGAATAATTAGTTTGCAATGCCGCCATAAAAAAGCACACGATGCTACGAAGGCTTTGTTTACACCGTTATTTCAAGTGAAAATCTCAACCAAAGAAGTGGGAAGTGGATTCCCCTTGAAAATGCATTTTTAATTTAATCCGATCCGACCGATCATCACTTTATCTCTAACCACGGACTACTTTCTCCCGTAGGTTTCCTCAGCTCTTTCCTCCTCTCAAACCGGAGGTGGTTGCCCAGAGGACGGTGGAAGCGGTCAGAGCTGACAAGGCCTTCCTCTACCTGCCCTGGACCATGCACGCTCTCGTCCTTCTAAAAAGGTAAACGACTCACATTTAACTTTTCCTTAGTTTAGTTTTTTGTCTCGTCTCTCAACATAATTTGTGCCTTGTGCTTAACATTCTGTCTCTTGTCTTTCTTTTCAGCTTCATGCCACAAGTTGCACTGGAAGAAATCCACCGGTTTTCTGGGAGTTATACCTGCATGAACACATTCAAAGGGAGGACATGAACCTGGACTTCACAGAACGTGAGGGTGACCTCGACGTCTCCGGGGCACAATGAAGGGAATATGGACCTAAAGACATCTGGAGGTGCAGGAGGCCCCATGATAGTGTGAAGAGAAATACTTAGGGGATGTTCACAAGGGTTTTCACTCCTGCAGGTAGAATTAATCGATAAACTGCAGGATACCCTCTGGTCCCATTTTATAAGTGTGAGTGCATATCTGTATAGTATGGAGGACTGAATGCCATTCTCACATTGAACAGAAGCCATGCTTAGGTGTGTACCAGTAGTTATTCTGGGAGATTTTGTGACACTTTTAGTCTGTTTTTACACTTTTTTTTTTTTTTATCTGCCTTTTTTTTTTTAATGTGTCTTTGAATCAAAGCAAAGTAATAAAATGGAGTTTTAGAGACACACTGTGTTTCTTTGTGCATGACGAAAATAGAAAGGGGGACACAATCCTTGGGAGGTAGACGTTGTTTTGTGTCTGGATCTCGACTCCCATGGCAGCGTGATAACACCTTTGATTTATTCCGAGCATGAGATCACTGACTGTGACAGACGATGTTGTCAAAACATAAAACACACAGTTGGAGGTGGGGGCATGTGTATTCCTGTTTGTTCTATGCTGTCGGTAAATGGTGCAGGGGGATGGTGCAATTCTCCATAAACATAATGAACTTGTTGGTCAGGACCTCCCACATCCAGAGTTGTCCACCCCCCCACCCCGATTCAGCGAACATGGGTTATCTTGAGGCCTCAATTACGACGGTTTAGAGAACACTCCTAAAAAAACATGTAAACTGTTTGTCATGAAGGTTTTTATTAGCTTCAGCTTCAGCTGCTCCACGTTTGTGTTCGTAAAACCTTTTTAGAGACGTATTCCAGGAACGGAATTGGGACAATATGATGCCTCCTTCACTTTATTACACATCCGCCAAAGAGGTTGTGTTTTTGTTTGTTTGTTAGAAGGACTACGCAAGAAACTGCCCAACCGATTCCCGTGAAATTTCGTGGTGGTGCGGTGACTCACCGTAAAGTTACGTTCAGAAAATGTATCCAAGAACTGTTTTTAACTTTCGTATAACACATTTCGTTGACTTCTCCGATTACAATTCATGGAACTTGGTGAAAAAAATCCTGCATATTTAGGGGACTGATATTTATGAGTGTGTGTGTGTAATTTGGTGCAGATCCAAATAAAAGTCTGGATCTGGTGAATTTAAATGTGCTTTCATAAGGACACTGCTGGGTCTTGGCGAAGGTACCGTACGTGCTCTCTGAATTTCATTTGAGTTGCATGTGAATCTGATCATGCTCTTGGGCTTTATCTACAGAAAATGAGATTTATTAATACCAGTCTCATAATTACCTCTTCACCGAGGATATCATTTACAAACGAGAAAAGCAAAGAAGAGATAAAGATTAGACCTTAATTCAACACTGGTCTGTAGCCAAAGGGAATTTGCAAGGAGGTGAGTATCATGCAGTGAGGTAATGGTGTCAGAAAGTTTGTTGTCCTGCTTGTGTGGTGTGTTTGCGGTTTACATGTCAAGGACCACTTGACATTTTATTCAAGACTATGTAATCCTGGATAGAGCAGAGACACCTCAGCAGTATTTTCTCTTGTTGTGTATCGTTGAATCTCACTTACACAACACCGTATGAGTTATTTAGTGACTAAGAGACCCGTGTGTGTGTGTAACCAGACAAAGCCGGCCTGGTGAGAAGCTGCTGTCCTTGCAGTTATGTGTGTGGCCCCTGTAATTCTGAGATTAGTCAGCTGTTGAATCATGAGGTGGAATGAAACAACTGTACAGTTTGTGCTCTTTTTCGCATCATAGATGGAAGAGAGTAAATCTGAACTCACCCGACCACAGTGACGTCGATCACAGTGAAAGAAGGGGCTGAAAATACCACAGTCTCATTTTTAATAAACTGAGCATCATGGTCTTCGCTGTCCATGTTTGAATTGGGAAAACATACAGATATAAATCAACTTGAACTGGCCTGGACCTGAGGAACTGTCCTTTCAGCTGCTGGAGAATGGCTTTTTCAGATGAAACAACAATAATGCATCATTCAGAACTACCACAGTCTATGATGTTACTGCTGTGTTGCATTTGGTAAAACGATCATCCGTCTCCAGTAAAAATCCCCTTCAGCATGCCATGTTATTTAAAAAAAAACTACGACACGTGAAACAGATACATTGGATATGTGATGACTTGTCAAATCAACATATAAAGTACTTTCCTTTCCACAGACCTGCAGCAGGTCACAATAATTTAATTCTCCCCGTTTGCTGACAAATTATGGTGCTTCTGCCCGAGACTGTAACTCGTAAATTTAGATCAGGAGGAAAAGAGCAATGTTCAGTAAAAATGCAACCAAGTGCACATTTGTCTTATCTGTAGGCATTACTGTTTCCTTCCTGGCTGTGAGATTAATCATGAGGCCAGTACTCTTAATGTGGGTATATGTGCAGCATAAGAATAAACGCAGATGCAAATTTACTAAATGCTTAAAACCAGCTCATACTGAAGAGACACACGAGTAAAATGTGACTCTTTTTGTCAAATTCAGCAAATATCTGTCCTCTTAGTATATGTGCTGAAAATTATGTCGCACACACACACACACAGCCCTGGCTCGTTAAATGGGAAAACAAACAAGACTGAATACTAGAGAACATGGGGCGTCCGTGCTCGTGCATATGGAGCTGGGGATAGAAGAAGAGGGGAGTTTGGGGAAAGGGGCACTGGGAGAGAGAGAGATGGTGAATCTGGCTCATGCTAAAAAGCTGCTGGGGGAGACGGTCGAGAAAAACAGCCACACAGGAGAAGGTCAGAACGAAATGACGTTGACATCAGTGAGTCTTTGCAGCGATGGAGAGATCTGAGCCTGGATGGACTGGGGCAAAAATGACAGGCACAGAGAGAGGGTCAGTACGTGACCGATAAAACTACGATTCCACCGACCCGGCAAAGCTGCTGGAGGGTTGACGACCCATCGATGTGGGGGCCCACCAGAATCTCTCCCAATGGATTGTCCCACTATGCCCAGAGATGAAATGCATGAGGACAGATGCCTGATCTGTTTCTGTTTGACATGTGGGGATCGTTAGTTTTGTTTCACAGAGTCACTCGGTCAGTTTGGCTTTGCCATGTTTGCTAATGTTTATTATAGTTAATTCCAATTAGCAAGCAGGTGTCTTACATCTCTTGCTACTTGCCCAGGGACATTCATCTCGGTTTTCCATGATGTTGTTGGCATGGTGTTAATCATACTGGCAGGTGGGTTGTGTTGTCTGGAGCAGGTGTGCTGGCTGTACAAACTTCTTACAAACACACAGACGCTCTGCAGTTTCTGCGGCCTTCATCCACCTGGCCTCTTAGTATAAAGCCGTAGAAATCCAGGAGAAATCGATATCTGTGTTGTGTGAAAGGAGAATGTGTGAAAGGCTTTACAGTACATTCCCGAAGAACGTTACCCTTACTTCCTTGGGAGTTCTTCTTCTTCAACCTCCACTAATAAACACGTGAAGGGATCTGAAGATCACAGACGCAGACACCCCACATCTGAGCACAAGTCAAAGCAAGCACACTTAACCAACGGCGGAACCCATGAGTGGCTGTAAAAGCTGGGATAGCGGCTGCCCTTTGGCTGCCTGACAAGGCTCATAAACATTCATTTGAATCCCAGCGAACCATAAATGCCCTCCTGTGCGCTCACGATAGGGCCGCACATTGTGATCAGTAGGTGACCCGCACTGGGAGGGGAGGGGGACGAGCTTATTGACAGGATTGAACCCCAGCCTCCTTCAAGGGCCTGTTTCTCATTCTCTGAGTGGGCTGTTGTGAAAGCGGAGGGAGAAGAAGCATGTTGGGATGGAACTAGGTCAAGGAGGCATGTAGTGCACGTATGCTGGAAGAGGAGGGCTAGAATGCTTAGAGATCTCATGGGGCAGGTTCAGAGCAAGGTTAGCCAAATACTGAATAAATCAAAGGGGGATTGGACGGCCCTCTCCCTGCTGAAGGTGGTCCGCTCCAGGGTGACTGACCAAGCGCAGGTGGAAGCACAGGACTCGTGGGGAGAAATCAGAGGGTGTAGCTGTCTCAGCTGTGGCCACATTCCCAGGTGTCTGTGCTGGACGTGTCAGTTGTGTTCAGCTTTATTTTGTTCTACGAACTCAAATGCGTCACAGGAAGTTGACAAGCTTTTTTTTTTTTCTTACCCGTGTGGTTCATTTGAAAAGACTGATTCATCCCCTTTGACACTGACCACATAGAAGTTTATTAAATTATTATCAGGCATCATGACCCATCATTGAGCACCACAGAATCTCCCTCTAAACTCTAACAGAGAGCAACAAGCCTGAGTGTATTTTTCCTATATGCAGTCCAACGATTCGTAATCCCAACGCAGGGGCTCGGAAAGTCCAATGATCCGTTAAATATATTATAGGCGCCCGGATCTGGAGTCCATTTGGCTTGTTGTGCAGTGATGCTGAATGCATGTAAAGCCTCAGCCAGTGCAGGATTCTGTCATTATTCACATCACATACACGTACGGATTCTGTGACTCCCTGTTTCCTGGCAGATGGCTCACTGTGACTTTGAAGCTCAGCGAGGCTCTGCAGCGTATGACACATGCATTCCAACACACTGTCTTTCCACGTTCGCTCATTGTTCATGTTTTTATATCTGCAAACTGTGCAAAATGTTTGTCAAGTGCTCTCTTTTATAAATATCACATTTTTGTCATTCACGTGCAGTAGGTCAAAATGCAGAATTCCCCACATTTGCACTAAAGCTCCTAATAAATCCTCTTGCACACTCAAAACAGGTACTATCAGAAACCAGCTGTGTGAGCGGTGGACTATTACCTGTAATAAAGCCCATAAATCTGTGTGCTTTGTGAACCAGTAGATGCTGCCCAAGGCAAATAGCTGAATGAGCCTGAGGCCAGGGGCAACGAGGAAGGTAAAGGAGTGGAGTTCAGCGAGGCGCTATTTGTTACAACGCCTTATCCGCTTTCTCCCAACAATACTGTTAGCCCTCTCGCCAGTTTGTGGCCGGGTTCATCCATCACAGGGTAGCTAGTATGATAAAAAGGTTCAGCCCTAACCCACAGCAAGGAGCCAGCCGTGACGCCTCAGTTGACCTGTCAAACCGCAAGAGTTATTATACACTGTGGTGTTAAAGGTCAAAGGGAGCAGCAAGCACAGAGGGTGTCAGTCCTCAAAAACACACTCACACGGACAAACAGGGCTCGGGAGATAAATGTGGGGGAATGAGCTGCAGTTCATGAATGAGCGAATTCTCTGAGACGCTCAACTCAGAGGGGACACGTCGGGAATCGAATGTGTGGCGCACGAGTGTTTCTGTCTGCAGCGTGGATCCCACACTGTTATCACGTTTCTGCAGGTAAAAGGGGAACAGCAGATGTGATTTTTGACGTAAAATAACTTTGAACATTTGCAGCTTGAAGGCAGAGGTGGCTGTTTAGAGAATGCAGACGTTACAGGTAGATGCCTCATCCATATGCATCGGGTGGATGGAGGTGTAGCTCTACAAAACAAGGTCAAGCACTTGGTAGTTGGGGCATAACTCTCCATAAATTCTGTTCATCGCTTGCTGCCAGCGCTATCTGCTCCGTGCAGGGAAGAGTGGAATATCTATATGCAGATCTCTGCAGGGTAAGAGGAACACTTTGTCTCTGCTATCGCACGTTGTTCATTAAGGTTTGTTTCTGGAGCCTCTTGCCAATTGGACGTGTTCAGGAAGGGACAAGTGTGAAACTGTTTTTTTCTCGGTCTGCTTTTGTTGTGGCTGTTTCTTTTATCCTGATCTTATATAAAATGTGGAAGTTACAGAACCGACCAGTGATTTTGAAAGGAGCAATTTTGTCATCCTGAGCTCCCATATAAAAATCCCTCTGGGTCATTCACCTATACTGTGGAGCCAAGAGAGTTCTCTTTCACATGTGGTTCCCAGTGTTCTGCTTTTGAACGCTGACAGTTAACAGGGAGAAAGTGGGAGGTAAGCGCTGAGGGACAAACAAAGCAAAGTAAAGCCTGCTTTTCACTGCGAGCAGAAGGCAAACACTCCGAGGGGAAGGGTGTGGGAGGTGAAACACAGTTCACATTGCGCGGATGGGCTCAGGATATTTATAAAGCCCACCAGGCATCACGTCAGGAGAGCTCGGCTGAAAAATGTTGTTCCCAGATGGACCGTTTCAGCCAGATTTATTTATTGCAGAGCAGCTTCCTCGCAGGTTACACAACGGCGTCGCAGCACGAGTGAACTCTGTGGCTCGGCGTCCGTTGCCAGCAGCCTGCCTGCCTTGCTCAAGGTGAATCAGATGTGGGTCAGATGGAGGGCACTGTCCTCTCGGCGCCCTCATCAGGGGAGAACTGAGCAGATATCGAAAAGGTGAGGCAACCTTTTGAACGCGCCGTTGCCCTCCGCGTGTCCAACGGAGACAAAACCAGCAGAAACACTGATAAAACTGACAGGAACAAAAATAGATGGAATATCAAGCATATTTCCTCGGCTTATTTAAAACAGCTGACAGTTAAGACACTCGCTCTCGGTTCTCTTGGCACAGAAGCTCTCGATCTATCACGGGGCTATATTACACAAACAAAGGCTCCCAAGCCCACAGCCTGCATGCAAGTCATGTGACCAGAGTTGGTCGGCCTCTGTGAACTACACCTGAACTTAGCTAAATGGAAACAGACCAAACACACAGTGTGCGTCAGGATGAAAGCATCCCTCTGGAGAGCTGTTACTGTGGGTTTTGAGGGGAGAGGATGTGGCTTATCAAGCGGCGCAGGAGAGCCGCACAAGAACTTTCCTCAACGAGCGAGTCAGCACGGGGCTTAGTTATATTTCTGAGCAGAAATCGCACTCGAAGAAACCTCACGTCGCAGGAGTACAGCTTGCACCTAATTCTTTGCTGTATTAAACGGGGTTCTGCCTAATGGGCCCATCGTTAAACTGGTTTTCATGTTTTTAACTATACGGGCTGCTTTCATATATCATATTTGATCACACAGAGGTCGGAGGAACGAAGAATAATTACACCTCCAACTGAAAATCGAATCAGTACAATCGTGCAGCACTGTAAATTCCCTCCAGCCGTGTTTTTCCTCTGAAAGCTGAAGGTATTTCGACGCTCTTACAACCGAGGCTTCTTTAACCAAAACATCCCCACACAGCTCAGGTAGGAAGCGAGCGAGAGAGGATGTGGGAGGCAGAACCACCGAGGCTGTCCTCCCACACATGACACGCCGCTGAACCTGCTGATGAGTGCGTGTTGTCCAAGCACCGTGAACACTGTAAGGAGAGTCGACGGGAGAAATGAGCCAGTTTGTGTTTGTACCCTTCACACAGAAGCCAAGAAGAGTAATTGCCTGCTCAACACCTCGGAGGTGAAAGGTTGGCGGGGAATGTGTGTGTGTGTGGGGGTGGTCGCACAGCCTGCTGTAATTAGCCTACAAAAGGACAAATGAGGCTCCCGCAAGATCGCTGTGGGCACGTCAGATCTGGACCTTGCAAGATATTATCGCGGCCTTCTGAGGAGCCCGATTACACGATAGGCTGCTTTTGAAATGAGAATGGAAATTCCTTGGGGGAGCGGTCGTAGCGAACGCGCGGCTTCGATCTGGCGTTCCGAGCGCTGCACAAGAAGTTATCTAACACCCACAGACAAGCAGCTATTTATTCAGGCAGCCTCGGGTGGGCAAAATCAGTTCAAATAGGTTTCAGTGCTCCGCAGAGTCGTTCCATAGAGTCTAACTAATCTCGACGAGGGCATCTGGGGTTCATTTGGTTTGAAAGAGGGAATTATACATAAAGTAATGTGCAACACAGCTGCCCTCGTGAGACGCGACTGGGTTTGGTTCATTGTAAAGCATTTCAGCAAAATGATGAAAACTTCACGGCAACCTGTTTTCAATTGTCACAAAGCCCCAAGTAAGAAAGCTGCAGTTTTGCACAATTGTTCAATTAGACGGTTCTACCGTACACGGCTGAAACGCACGTCTCCTGCGCGATCAGGCCGCGTTTCATATAACCCAGCGATCAGAACTACCCTCCCCCCTCTCCTGCCACCGCTCTGCTGCCGGGCTTGGATGAGCCAGACTGGACTGAGATTGAACTGAGCCGAGGAATTCCAACATCTGGCTTGTATCTAAAGCTTACGGTCATTTGGATGCAGTTGCTGGTTTCCAGTAGATCCACAAAGAGTGAATTGTTCGGGGTTTTGGGCCTCGTCTGCCTCGGACTCGGAGGGCGTGGTGCTCTGGCGCCTGACTGCCACAGCTGGGCCTGTCTGTCAAAGCCTCATGTGACACACAAGACGGAGTTATCCCCGCGCAGCGTGAGAATCGGGAGGGAGATCGGGGTGGTCACCGCAGGACTGGAGGGGCTGGGATGAAATGTGAGAATATGCATTAGGGCCTAAATCAGCACATTAATTATATCGGGGGGGGGGGAGGCTTGGACGGGAAATTCCACTTTTCACAGCTTTTTACTACATTAGCGGAGGCAGATGAAATCATTACGCAGAGATGACAAACGCTTGCCTCAGTCAGCTAAACCACACTCTGGCTGCCCCCCCCCCATCAAGGTCCCACACTACACTGCAAGTTTGACAATTGGGTTCAACACCAGGTCAAGCTCTGGGTTTGACAATGGGCCAACCAGTCTTCAATGGAAGTAAAGCAGACAGCTTTCCCACAAAGAGCTCAGTCACACAGAGGGGATTCTGGCTTAGTGGCCTCTCCTATTTAAACCACACTGACTGGAATTAAAGAAAATCTCTCTCACTGTTCGACCAGGTTCGAACCCGACCGCTGCTGCTGCTGTTGTTGCCGGCCACGGACACTATCAGCAACCGTCTCGGTGCTTCACTAAATCTCTCCGCTCTCGTCCTCCCACGTGTTTACCCTGCACGCGTCTCCTCTGGGTGAACTTCTCGTGCGCTGATCTGAAAACAATATGTCACAGAGCGTATAGAGACGCTCCGTGAGGCTCTCCACTGTTTACTCATCTGTGTGAATCCCCCAATCGGTCCGGGCTCAAAGAGATTGATCATACTTTAAACGTCCCCACGTGTGTCTTCGCCGAGTGCACCTGTGTTTGTGTGTTGTTGCTGTGGACGGGGCCTCGGTGCATGCGTGTGTGAGACGGTACACATGAGCTTTTCCCCCGTCTTGCTGTGTATATGGCTGGCGAGCTCTGACTGAGGGACATGGATCTTGCACACTGAGTGTGTGAACTCTGGCTGAACCCCTGGGTGTACTGTTTCAGGCACGCTCTGACAACCTCGCCCCAATGACCCGGCTCGCGACTACACAGTTCACGGGGAGGTCCTCTACTCACGCACAGCCACCCCCGCCTCCCACTCCCACCTCTCTCTCTCTCTCTCCCCTCTCGGTTCCCCCTGCACCCTCCTTCACCTCTCTCTCCGCTCTGCCCTCCCTCCCTCCCTCTCTCCTCTCAACTTCTCTCAGTCTCTCAGCCTTCATGCTGTGTTTTTTCACAACCCCTCCTGCTTTCCCTTCTCCCTCTATTTCTATCACACTGTTGTCAACAAGACAGAAACTGTCTGCCGGCATCTGAGACAGGTCCTGCAGACCTGCCAATGGAGACAAAATGCCTTTAAATAACAGACTCTCTTAACGTCCTTATCAGGCGTGTGGAATGAGCTCCCTTTGTGGATAACACAAATATTCCTTGACTCAGAAGTGGCGGTTTTCAGGACAACGGGATGGATTCACATTGGGAATTTAAAGAAAATAAAATACCTCTAAAAGATTAAAAAAATATGGTTTATTTGGTTGTATTTTTGCTTAGTATTTAATTCAGTGATGGAGTATCTGCAATTTTTAGATACTTTACCGGAGTGTTTTTTATTGTACGCTACTTCTTGTGCTCCACATGATTTCAGTGGGATATATTGAACTAAGGATCCAGTAACATAAAAAAATCATCTTTCTGCACAATGAGTAGGTTTCAACCAAGTTTGAGTTACTTGTACTTAAATATATTTATGCACTGTTACTTAAATTATAAGATTGAATTGTAAGATTGCTGCAGTGGCTGCTGAGATATAGCTTATATATGAAATTCAGTGGATCTGCAGATGCACCAGAGTTTTCCTCTCCTGAGTTCAGGGCACATGTCCATGCATGATGTAGCAAGATAGGATATATGTGGTAGAAGTGGTTTATAAAGTTCCTCGAGCTTTATCTAGTTCAGAAAAAACTTTCAGACCTGAATAAAACACGACGCTTTACCGTAAATCAAGATTTGCACTTTTCATTAAATATTATCAGCCCAAATGTAAATAGGGATAACTCCTCACTAGCAGTGAATGGTTGTTATGCTTCTCCAAGCAAAGAGCACAAGTCCTGATGTTGACTTGATCTGCTCTGGATAACATTACACTGTTTTTTTCCCCCACTCAATGAGTCACGGGCAATTTCAACATAGCCCTCAGTGATCTCGCTCACGTAGCCCGCGCAGGGAAATATGATGATTCAGTGTGTGTTTCAGTATCGTGCACACGCTGACCTATGACTTAATATTTCAGGTTTGTTTGGTTTAAAGTCGCAAGCTATACAATGAGAGGAGCCATTAAGATGTCGTCTAAATGAGTGCGGGGAGTGGAAACAGGCCGTTGCTGCAGGTCGTACGTCCTCGCGGCCGCCTGATGTGAGGGCCGATAAACAAACACTTCATAAATCTCCAAAGTATTCCATCTCTATCAATGTGGGCCTTGTGCCGTGCGGTGTCATAGGTCTTCAAACCCCTCTCCCTGATCACCCCACCAGTCATCTCATTAACTCCCTGCCAACCTCTCCCTAACCCCTGGTACAGGCTTTACTCTTGACATTATGGGAGGGACCACTTATCCACTCAAAGGACCCATGCTGTGCTGCCTGTGCAAACTGCCTGATTAGTTGGCCACCCCTGACTTGCTGTTGGGTCTGTGAGTGTCAAATGATAGATTGTCCCTCATTTGTCTCTTTCAAAAGCCTTTATGTGCGCCTGCATGCTCCGTGTGCACAACGCTCCACCTGGCGCTGCCGTTGTTTGTCGTTGCTGAGTGGTGCAATAAAGAGCTTTTTAATGCCCGGAAAAATAAAGTGCCTTCGGTTTCTTTTATAGCGCTTGATTTCACTTTCACTGACGAGCGTGTTTTCTCTGCGTGGTTCAGTTTTCACACCGCAGAGCTGTTTCTGCGTCCAGTGAGAATAGTAACACAAGCCCTCACAAAGACACACGGGGACGAGAGCTTTGAAAACAAACCTTCATCTGACTGTCAGGAAAATATTTATTGGCGAAGGTGGCTATCTTCACCCTCCCCCACCCCCGGTATGACCTCCGTTTACCCAGGGCATGCCCCCCGTTCCCCGCACGCCCCACAGAACTCCTGCTGGAAACGGGTTTGTGTTACAGGGCCCCTGGGAGGCTCGCAGCAGGGGCTGGAGGCCGTCAAGAGCAGGCCCCTTCAGCCACGGACAGCTCCTCCGCTCTCGCAGAGTCAGCGAGGGAAAGACCTGAACTTGGAATGACCCCTCCAAGCAAAGTCCCCGATGGGTTCATCCGCAGGCCACAGCTCCGGTTCCCCTCACCCTAAATTTCCCTGCTTTTCTCTTTTCTCTTTTTTTTGGGACCTGTTATTCCAACTAGACCAATACATTTTCCAGAGAAGTATCTCCCCCCCCCCCAGCCCCCTTCCTGCCTCCCATCCTCCTTTCCTCCCCCTCCTGCACAGAGTCACCTAGTTAATTCTTCTTGCTCAGCTCAGAAAGAGGAAAGGCCTTTCAAGTTTATGGCTTCACATGCTTCCTCCTCTTTACACCTGTCATCCCAAAGTGTCGGAGACGAGGAGTTTATTGTGCCCTCGTCGTGTAGGTTTTTGCACTTTTGAATCAAAGAGAGAAAGATAGAGGGAGTCTGTCGCTGATCCCGACCATGATAAGACTCTTAGGTTGCTTATGGAGAATCTGGGTTATTTGAGTGTTTTACATTTGGCTTTAAACATTTGCCTCCCGCTGCTGGAACTGAGGTCGACGCAGGCCAGAACCAAATCAAAGCTAAATGAGCTAAAAGATGCTAAAAGATGTTAAAACCCTCTGCAGGTTATGTTTTCACCCCCCGTCCATTTGTTTATCGGTTGTTTGTATGTTTGTTTGTGTGTTTGTTTGTTTGTCGACAGGATTACACAAAACCCACTGAATGGATTTCCACAGAAAGGACGGGACGTGGGCCAAGAAAGAATCCATTTGAAGTTAAGCACGGATCAGGACAAAGGCCCAGATCTGCACAGATCTCGTTTCTTCACAGTACAGATATACAGAAAGAGCGTTTCTTGACATTTTCCTCAGATTCCTCAGAGAATAATTCCTGGATCTTGTTGAAACTAAATCAGGCTGGTTCAGAAGTTGATCCTGCAACTGGTTCAGCAATCGGTGCAGTTAAAGAGAAGTCGAGGGGGCTGTCGGGCCTTGGTGGAGATATGAACTCTACTGAGTGACATTCGTGCACCAATCCCTCATTGTGTGTGTGTAGTTTTGTAAAAACATGACAACTCTCCTGTGATTATGTAACAAGATAGGGATCGGACACGTTGCATCATTGTTGCAGAAGATAATTGCAGAGAAAGAGGATAAAGCTGCTCTATCAAATCTCACCATATATCCTTTACTATCAGTGGTTTGGACCTACAGCAGCACAATCAGACAGAGCATCTACTTTTTACAAGACGCAGTAAAATGGGAAATTTATTGCCGCTTCTCTCTTTTTTTTCCAGGAGTTCCTCGAAACACTGAGTCCGATGTCGAAAGTTAAACTCTAATGAAAAACTCAAATCTTCTGCTCCTGACTCTCCACTGACTGACTCCTCCACTGAGCTGAGCCAGAGCAGCTGGCGGGGGAACCAGACATTAGCACTGGAGCTACACACAGACTGAGAGCTCCAGACTTCTGCCATGATTTTTTACATAATAGAGTCAATAACAGTCAATATCCTCACCTCAGTAGTCCAGCGTCTATTTCACCATCTGTAGCTGCAGGAATGCAAATTGAAAACTGGATCTTTATTGGACGCTGTGGGGAAGAACCAGTCTTGTTTCCCTCTTGGAGTTCGTGGGCGTGAACCTGAAAGTGTGTTCATGTATCGGACTCAGTTTTTTGCTGTAGGATTCATTTGAATGCAAATCAGGCGTTTGTTTCAGAGTTAGCATCAGCTCCCAGAGAAGCAAACCAAAAGCATCTGAGTGACAGCAGCAGGAAACACATCAGGATTATTCACACACTCTGAGTTTATCAGAAAAGAGTGATGCCTCTGCACCCCCATGTGGTGCATTTGTGTCGTTACACATTTGCTAACGGGCACTGGATCCATCGTGGTTGTCATGGGAGCAGTTCTCTCTCTCATGATCTATTGGTGATTTTTATTTATTTATTTCCCAAGTGCTTATTCGGCGAAGCCCTCTGGGAACATTCACACTAACTTGACTCGACTCTTTGCAGCGGCTGATGAAGTTATGAAAAGCAGAAAGAAACATTCTTCATTTGATCTGATTTCCTTTGAGAACCACATCTCGACTTGGTGTCAAACACGGTGCATCTGAGAGAAAGTGGCTTTTATTCAAAGGGCTAGAAACCACCATGTGCTTGTCACCGAGCTGACACAGAGATGTAGAATACGGCGCCGCTGCATTAACAATAACCCGGGACCGCATTTTTTTTAAAGACTCGCAGCATATTTGAGCTTTTGTATGAAAATGAATTTGATTCTACAATTGTTTGCACCAGTGAACAGGAAAATGTTTCCTTATAGCTGTGTGGATTAAAAAGCGTGTGCTCTCACAGATTCTTTTATCGTCCACTTTCCAATTTATTAAAGCTCAGTTTTTATCCCTCTGGGTCGTCACTTTAAAAAAAACAAAAAACAGGTTTGTTCATGAATATTTACAGAGGATATAATTTAATATCTTTTTATTTTTGGATGAGTGATTCTTGGCTTTGTTTTGTTTTTCTATGTATTGGACGGGAACAAAATTAAGCTTAAGAAAATGCAAGAGAACGCAGAGTGCATAATTCCACCAAGGCCCAACAGTGCCCTTATGAATCCACATTTAAATTCACTGGATCCAGATTTTATTTGGATCCGCACCAACTTTCAGACTCGTAAATATCTTAAAATGCTTGATTTTTTTCATAAAGACCCATGAATTATTCTCTGAGAAATCAAGAATGATGGAAAACACTCTATCTTGCAAGTTTAGTGACGATCCGTCCTGTAGTTATTGTGTAATCTTGGAAATAAACATTCATACCATGCAACTAACTAACAAAATAGTTTAGGATCGTAATTTAGTGCAGTCAAATAAATCAAATAATTGCTCTAACTAGTCAAACATAGGCCCTAAATTAAAATAGACATGACTAAAGGTTCTTAGTTGAAGTTGTTGTTGTGAATTTTATGATTATTACAAGTAAAAAATGTCAATGTGTAACAAGATAAAGGAAAAACTTTGCTGTCCAAACCCACTCAGCGCAAGGTTGTGGGTTGATGGAGACGGATAATACTTTAATCTCAGATGGATCTCGATTGAGTTAAAGGGCACATTGAAAGGAAAGAAAAGGGGGGATTATGGCATTCAACCTGGCAACCGCAGCTCCCCGACTGAACGTTCTGATGTGAGAGAAGATTGGAGGAAAACAAACCTGCTCAGAGAAGAATAGATAAAAGAACAAGTATGTTTAGGATAATTTAGGTTGATGATCCTATTCCATTATTCTTTGTAACCTTTTCAAAATAGTCAAATAATAAAAATAAAGCAATAAATATCAATAAATACCTTTAAAAAAGAATAGAGGGATTTATGGTAATTTCACACATGTCTCTGAATCTGTATTAACAAAGTTTAAAAAGAGAAATATTGCTCCCGTCTTAAGCTTTTCACATCTAAGGATAAAACTTGTTGTTCAGGTTCTTTACAAATAAACTTTACTTACACTTTACTGGGCTTTTAAACCCACCTCTGCCCCCTGCTGGTCACTGGCAGGAGCTGCAACAGCCTCATTCTCCCTGCTCACGTCACACACTTGAACTGCAGTAACCTCTGACTTATATAAACACTGAAATAACATCTCCTGCACCGGAGCCGAGCTCAGGCCCCACGAACATGTCTTTCACATCAGATTCAGACTCTTTGTCGTGCAGGTTTCCAACAGGCAGAGAATCTGCTTTGGAGTTTGGTGCATGACAAAGAAAACCAGGGGGAGATGAAGCACATTAAGAAGCAAGCAAGAAAACTATGTTATACAATTAAAAACATAATTAAATAAATACAATTAAATGAATTATGTGCAATAAATTACAGATTGAAAAGTCAGTGTACAGCATCTTTTTTAGTTTTAATTTCATACGTTTTTGCTTGTTTGATAAAATGTTTCCTCTAAGTCACCTTTTCCAATAAAAGCAAAGCACATAATGTATAATAAACAAACTATTCAATAGGGGACAGGATTTGAAAATTCTAATATGAGTAACCACCCTTTAAAAGGCAGGCTCTACAAAGTGAGACCTATATTCTAAAACATTCAGAATCAATGAAAACGTTTATTCTTATATCTTTATCAGGTTTAAAAGAGCCTTTAAATCGACCTTTTTAGTATTCAGCATAAATAGAGGGCAGGTGCAGTGACCCGGATCCGTCACTAGGTGGCAGTCCTGAGCTGACTCAGTGCCTTCATCTCAGTGGATTAATTAACAACATTCTTTCAGATTATTTAACCAAATGATCACATTAGACATAAAGTGACATCAGAGAAGTTATTAAAGTTGATATTGTGAGTTCAAGAGAAACGATTACAGAGAAAATCTCTCACTGAAAGACCAGATTCAAATTATGAGCCTTTCAGAATAAAAGTCCCCAATTACTGATATAAATTAGTTAATAATGTGCAAAATAAAATATTCATCACATTATGAATTATAGATTGTATCTGAACTTTCACACTATTTTATTGAGTTAATTGCTATGTCCATTGTTTTTATATATATTCTGACAGCTCCTGTAATTTATGATAATAACCTTTTTAATGGAACTTTTCTATCAATAACACAAGTACATCATCCATCAGCCGGATCCTATGTTATGTGTGTATTACGTAAGGTATTATGTACTGTAGGATCATATATTCTCGCCGTGTTGACTGCTCCAACCTGTTTATTTATTCATGTGCCACATTGACCATGAAAGTTTAATTCTCCGATGACGTATTCCTGACACAATCACAAAGGAGATAAAGGAGCCGTCATTAAAGCTCATGAAGACCTTTAGCTCCTGAAGCTCGCTGTCACATTGTGGCACATGAATGTGTAATGCTGCTGCTACAGGTGATGATTCATTCAGGAATTATGTCACCGTTATGAACCTGTCACTGAACTGAAGTCACAGTTCTTATATCGGGAGGATTTTACGTCTGCAAATCGAGGTTGAAGATTGTTAATTGTGATTTTGGACACATTTAACAAGTATATTAAATATAATTCTATCCATATGGTGACCCTGAGAGATCAGTGCACACAAGCATATTTTATAAAAGAGCAATAAACAGAAATATATACAAAACATATATTAATTCCTCACCCGAGGTGGGCAAAGATTAATGATTGATTAGGGTAAGAACATCAGGTTGAGCCAATCAGAGGCAGGAGAAGGCGGATCTCAGAACATAATGCAAGTTACCAAGCTGAGTTCCTCTCTTTTCACTGACAAGATGGCTTTGATATCTTCAAAGCATTGGATTTGCAGTTTGTCTTGTGCATATTTGCAGCGTGTGTTTGTCTGCTTGGTTTTGTTGCAAAGTATTTTCAGTGCAATAATCGTCAAATTTAGGAAAACATGTCCTTGATCTGCACCAAATATAAACCCCCAAAACCATTTATTCTTGCTTACAAACAAACATAAAAACAAACAAACAAACAAACAAACAAACAAAACTGGATTGAGTCCACAACCTCCCTGGTGAAGGTCAAGAGATTAATTCTGAATATTTTATCACAGTCCAATACGATTGTGCAAATGGTAATCTATTAAAAGGTTTAATTTATGATGAAATCCTTTTTACGCTGAAAAACTTGAAGAATTACTAACTGTACCAAAATAAATTCAACCTTAAGTGACATGAGTGTGAATAATGTGATTATTGAAACAAAGTGAAGGTGAAACATAAATCTAGGACCTTCACCCCTTCACAAAATGTCACGTAAATCATTTGGGTAGTTTTGACGTAATCCTGCGAAATAACAAACCAACACAGATGAAAACACAACATCATCTGCATCAAGGTAAACACATGAAAACCCACCACAGCCTCACAACCTTCGCTCTGCTGGTGGTGATGGAGTTTTTAGAGTTTGTCAGATCGTGATGAAGATGTGTTTCAGCTGCGGTTGAGTCACTGGTCGCCTCAGATTTAACAACCTTTCACAAAGGCTCCTCCCCTTTGATCGAGCTGCACAGACGTCCCTGCTCCCACACACAGTTTGTTGTGTTTGTCAGGTTTTCTGCATCTCATCAGTTGAGTGAGCAGCTCGGCGTCACACCGGCTGGATTCTCTCTCTCTCGCACCTTCTGCTTCTCTGCAGGTTGGAATCACTAGAGAATCCTCTCAGGTGACGATTGGGTTTTTGAGCACTGCTTCATCATCGAGCATCGCTCCACAAAACGATCTGTAGTGAACGTGTTCCAGCTCGATACCCAGCGTCTGAATGACACTCGGTTCGTCCCTGACTGTAAAAAAAACACAGTCAGGCACACAGTCTGAACGGCATTCAGATTCACTCTCTAATTAGCAGAGATGAGTTAAAGGCAAAGCGAGGCCGGGGGCCTGCATGCATAGCACACAGCACATGAATAAATGATGGGACTAGCATGCCCTACATAATCATGGTGGTTATGAACTGTTGTAGGAACAAGTCATGAAGGAGCGACACAGATTGACGGAGCATCAGGAGTTTCAAGATATGACGATATGTCAGATTTGCATTCAGAGCGTTTCCAGTTTTATCGGCCACTCGAAGCGTTTAACAGCACAAGTCACATTCAACCTCTTCAGAAACTCACCTCGATTCGACGGCTTGATTTTAAGGTTTGAAATGTTAAAAACCACCGTAGTTAGTTGAACTTCTGCACCTTCGTCGTCCAGATCACTGAGGTCGACCCAGCTGATGCTCCTGGACGTCCCCAGATCTCGGCTCATGAATAGAGGAGAGCAGGTCTTTGCTGTGTCTGCGGCTGAGGAACAGTTTACAGCTTCATGTGCGAACCACTCAGACCCTGGAAATACTTAAATCATTACTTAAAACCCACTTTAACTCTCAAATGTTGTTGATGATGTTAAACTTTTTTATTTTCTATAATTATTCTCCATTCTTTTATTTTCTTGTTTTAAGCCTGTTCACAAAAGTCTTCAGGCACAATTTGAGGTTCAGTATCTTGCCCAAGGAAACTCCAGGATTCAGTTTCGAACCACCGACCTTCTGGTCAGTGCACGACCGTCTCTACATCCTGAACCTCAGCTGCTTAACACGCTTCCTACTAGAATGACAACAATGCATCCAGACATGTTGATTTATTCCTGCAAAGAAACACATGAAGTACCAACAGGGACAAGAGCTAATGAACACACTTTACCTGGAGAGAATCCGTTTTATTATCAAAGACAAGTTAAAAGACTGAGAGAAACTGGCAACCAACAGAATGTGTGTTTTTGTCTTTTTGGTCCTTTGTTTAAATTTGTTCATTTACTTGTTTTTGTAGTTTTTGGTTGAAGTTCTGTTTGTTAATATGGAAAAGAAGCACGATATCTGAAACAATCATTTAAACCTACAATCTAATCATCTACTCTTCAGTTGCAAAAAGAATAAATAAATCACATGTCGCTTTCCACATATTTGACAGTGAAGTGCGTCACGGCAGCAGAACCTGTGCACGGTGTCAATTCCATTCTCATTAGCAGCCCCCCCCCCCCTTTGCTCCTGCAGGACATCACGTCCTCCCCGCTGTGGGATAACTGGCAGTGATCGCTGAGCAAGCGTGCACTGTCTCATATTAACTGGTCACAATTAGCCGAACTGTTGCCCTGAGTGGGAATCATCCTTTTAGCACGAGCGTCGAGGGGAAAAGGGTTTGAACCTGTGAGTTAACATTTGACATCTTCCTCTCTACTTTGGGCATGTGAGTCAGAGCGAGTCAGAGCGAGTCACGGCGGTCCTGCTATCTTTGGCTTCGGTCTCCAGTCTGTCTGAAATTCAAGATTCAAACTAAAACGTTGAATTCCCTTTCCCCTTTTTTTGTCGAGTGTATTGGTGTAAATCCTGTTTTTTTTTTGTATTCCTGTCTCCTGTGAGAGATGCACGGCCTCCTCCTCCTCCTGCTCGGATAATCCAAACAGATGTGGACTTCCCTCATCCTCCATCAGCGCTGTGGCCCCGTTCACATCATCTAATCTCAGCCTGTGACGGCAGAGTGCACCATCTGCTCTGCTCCGGCTCTCTGTTTGAGACGGGGCAAACCTCCACATCTGGAGCCCGGCCGGCCCCTCCTCTCGTCCTCCTCGTTTTTACATCCCCTCTGTATTCGCTCTCCATCACTGGAGCCGAGAGAGCGGCGAGGATTTAACAGCCCGTCATCAAGCCTCACGGTCTTAATATATCAGTGTCGGAACCGGGGATGGGCCGGAGATTACACTGATCTCAAGTCAAGCGTTGTGGTACTTTTTATTTGTCAAATGCTTAATGTGGATTGTAATGATCCCAGGTCTTTGTATTTTCTATAAAATCAAGGAAACTGATTAAAGTTACATAAAAAAATGGTTTAAGAAAGAACATCTTCTTTCCTCGTGTTTATTTCGGTGTAGTCTGGTGTGTGTACCACTATATACTTATTTCACCCATTGGTAGTGAACTGTTATCAAGTAATACAAAAATATTCCCCCCAAAAAATGTTTAAATTATATTATTTTGGGTTATTATCTAAAGAAAAAAACGTTTCAAATTGATCATTCAATGTTAAAATTTGTGATTAAATTTGTTATATTACTAAATATGTGTGTAAAATAATTCCAAAAACTTTTAATCACAGTTGTATTATACTTTAAGAAAATCAATGTTAACTCAAGGTCGACATACTTACTTTCTTGTTCTGGAACTTTTGACTGTATCACTGATGATCTTTATCATCTCGTCCGTTGCAGACTCTAAATGATATAAAGCACAAGATGGCGGCGCCCACATCCGGGGTTATTTTGGCTTCTTTTTTTATACAAAGGGAGGAAGTGGACATGTGTCGTCCATCTTTATTTACAGTCTATGGTTTGGACACTTGGACATCTTCTTGTTTGACGTATTAAACTACAAGTCGATTGTTTAGTGTCGAGAACATTTTGACAGAAGATGGATATTGATTCAGATCAATGTGCATAATCACCTCTGATGTGATTTACCAGAGAGGCGTAAACAGACACAGTCCTTTAGGTTTTATCTCCTCGTCTGTCCGTCACCTTCGCTCGTATTAATTGTTCCAGACACAAGGACGTAGTAAAGGAGGACAAACAAGGCCGACCTTTTCCAGGTGACTACACATAACACTTTCCCTCCGTCCTCTTGGCAGCGCTGTGAATGAGCTTCCCGGGCCCGGCTCGAAAAACTTTGAAGGATGAGGCCGAGGCTTTATCTTTTCATCCATCAGCAGCAATTCATCACGAGGTAAAGTGGTTTTAAAAAAAAAAAAGGTGGACGTGCCCTGTCGTCAGAGCGCGGGACAGGCAGCCGACGCCGTGTTTGAGATACTGTCACAGCTGAGAGTTTACCTTGACATTTATGACGCTGCCGGAGAGAAGTGTAAACAGGGAGGATGTTCCACTGAGTGAAGCGCAGAGTAGAACAAATGTGACCTGTCCCCAGTCTTCTTTTGTTCCATTTACTTTGCTTGCGGCCGCCTCAATTCAACTCATCTCTCAAGTTAAAGTAGGCCGTATGGAAGCTTATACTTATTTATAGAACATCACCAAAATAAAATGTTCTCTCTGCGATTCGTACATAGTTTATCACAGTTTTTTTTCCTTCTCTCTCTCTCTCTCTCGCTGTCAGTTGCAGATTTCAGCCAATGCAGGATTGATTCTGGCTCAGGAGTTGAAAGAGCAGATATTGTAAATTCAAATTTGAAGTTTGTGTAGGTGTGAGAGCGAATGGTTTTGTTATGTCGGCCCCATGATACAGTACACTGGCAATCTGTCCAGGGTGAACCCCGATTCTCCTCTGCTGGGATTGGCTGCAGCTCCTCGCGACCCTTAAGTTTGATTCATGCTGTGAGTACTTGTCTTGAAAAAAAACTATTATTATAAATGTTAAATAAAATGTTACATAATAAAGCTCTAACTGCGAAAAGCTGCATTAAACAGAAAATGTCTAAAACCCTTAAAACCGTCCTTCAGGATCATTACTGGAGCACGAACATGACGAATGAGTTCGCACAGATGCTTCCAGATGTTGCCACCATCACTGAATTCCACCGTGTGTCCCGATGCCATCGTTTCACTGTAATTAATAACTGTTTACGTAATATCACTGGTGCTTTGTGCAAATGTGTCACTTTGCTGAAAACCTGATGAATGTGGAATGTATTGACCTCATTAGGCCCTGGAGTGCGACAGTGTATGAGCAACGCTCAGATCCGTCCCCCTCCTGCCACTTCCTCTGGGTCTGCTGCGCTGGAGTAATTCACCCATTCAACACACATCCATCACGGGGTGGGGGGGGGTGGGGTGATTGACTCCCACTGGGTGTTTGACTCCCACTGGGCGATTATAATAAACACTTTTGTTTTTCTAAGCTGAAACACTTATGTAGGAATCGGGTTGCTTCTTACCGAGCTGCTGAAAAACTTCAAACATCGATCGTTGCTGGATTCAATTCTCAGGATTGAGAAATATCAGCTGCAGGTAAATGATAATTCTCTATAAAAGTTTATTGCATAAATAAAATCTCTCTCTCACTTGAAAAATAAATTGATAATCTTGGGAGTCACAGGGATTTAATAAAACACACAAGCAGTAATATTCTATGTTAAAGTTAATCAAACGTTCTGTGGACGAGCTGAACTCTGAGCTACAGCATCTGTCTCCTGACTGCAAGGACAGAAAGTGGAAACTAATGCTTTTCCCTAATGCAACATAAATCACTGTCCTAATCAGACTCTGACGTACATTAACTCACATGACCTGAACGACGCCGCGTTAAAGACCCGTGCTCTTGATGAACAAGGCAGATTTTGTTGCTATCATCACTTATTTTATTACACTTATTTCCACATCCATCTTCAGACGTATATTGGTTGCTAGTTTTTTCTGTGTGTGTGCGTATGAAGGAAATGCAATTTGAGGGTAATTGACTCCGCCAGCCTGCCAGCCTGTGTTTTGATGCAATGGATGAGCAGTTTGCCAGAAGCATGCATTGATGTTCGTGGCTACCCACGGCCGCCGCGTCCCCGGTTCACCTCTCACCCTCCTCGCTTTGAAGGCTATTTCCATGGTGCTGCCCACAATAAAGTGACCGGGCGTTGGCAAACGTGCATCTTCATCTTCCTCCGTGGAATTAGCTCAGTAACACAGAGGAAAATGAGACAGTGGCTAATTCTGGTGGCACATTTGTGGCTGTTTGGTGAAATTTAGGGCATATTAAATGTAATATTGTAAGTATAATATAAGTATATTCCCCGCTGTGGTACGCCAAAGTCAGAAATTATCACATTCTACTCATTTTCATTTAGGATTTCCCCAATATTCCGAATCAAATTCAGTGTATTTATCAAAAAAATACGTCCTCTCCGCTTGTAATACAGTTATATAACGTGTTCTCTTGCTCTGAAAGGAGCTTTCCACAGTTTAAAAAAAAAAAAAAACCCACATGACATCACCAGGGGATTAGAGGGTGTCTCACATTTTAACCTTTTGGTCAATCGGCCTCTTGTGAGTCCACCAATTAGTGCAGCCATGAAATCCCTTTGATCACAGACGACCAGGAAGTGCTGATGTGTGGAAAGTGTTTCACGACGACAAGCAGAGAAAGAGAAGATGGTGCATGGGAAGAAGAAGAAATAACCCCCCCACCATCCCTGAAGTCATGGTTCACACAGAGAGAAGCATCAGGTGTGGCTCCTTTGCAACCTGAGCCCTCTGCCCCCCCCCAAACCCTGATCCCACTGTAAAGCACCAGGCCATTATTCATTCAACGCTTCCTCTCGGAGGCTTGTCTTACCCTCCTCTGTGTCCTGCTCACTTCCTGTCTCTGTAGGTCAGGAGCTGACAGTAATGAGAGACAGGCGGTAAGCAAACGATGGATTCAACGAATAAATACAGAGACAAATAAACGCAGCTTTTCCTAAACACAATTCACCTATTTTCTAAATCTAAGTGTTATTACTTGATGTTTTATCTAAACCAATATTCTGAAATCTTCATACGGTCTTTAAATAGAGTTCATAAGTGTTGATTATTTACTTTCTCTCAACACAGTGGGACATTTTGACCAATGCTAAGACGCAGCTAGTTTCACAGGTTAAATTTAAGATCTTTGAGACATTAATGAACGAAATTTAAGATCACATTTAAGGTCACAGATATGAAGGAACATCAGAGTCACAACATCACCTACACTTCCTCATAATTGAAGATAAGGTGACAGACAAAAAAAAATCTCTCAGAAATCTAAATAACAGAAGTAGCCTTAAATGAACATCAACATAACCAAGAATTACCGAAACGTATTCAAGACCTTGTACATAATATTTTAACGTATTCAGCTCTGCAGAAGCAGACGACGCTCCTGTATTTGACACCATTAATGAAGGATGTCCTCATGTGACCCGTCACATTGTCTTTTCTGAACAATTCAAACACTGAGGAAGGATGTGAAAGTCACAGATTGGTTCACGGGGTTCACACGGCTGTGGACTTTTGTTTTTTTTCTTCTTAAATGCCAGGTCCAGTTAGTTGATGCATGGAGAAAGAGGCGAGGCAGCCACACTGAGGGCCATGCTTCCCAGCATCCCTCTCTCTCTCTCTCTCTCTCTCTCTACATGTTCCCGCCTCGGCGTCCAAGAGCTCGGGCCTCCGGCTGTGTAGCCATGACAACCAAATGAGGTAAATGGTTGCAGGAGAACCCTCATCACGACCACCACCCTCACAGGACTCTTTTCAGCCGCGCACAGATGTAACATGTGCAAGTCTGTCTTGCATGTTATTCCCAGTCCATCGCAGCAGAGCCTCTTCAGAATCACAAATATCTCCATAAATTATTCTTCGCTCATTGTTCTCTGCTGTCGTCTCTAGCCGGCGTTAAATGCCCCGAGGCCGAGGGATATTTTCATCTCTACGATTCGCCGACTTCAGATTTCTTCCGGAAAGTGAGCTATCATGTTAAACCACCTCTTAAAGTCTCATAATAGCACTTAACAAAGGCACATGCTGGGACAAAGTGTGGGGAAATGAATCATCGGCACGAGGGCTGGAAAAAGAAAAAGACCAAGAAGCAACTCCTCCATGCAGAGCCTCATGCGAGCTGAGGAACTTGACAATGCAGAAAGACGGGCAGGAGAATGCCTGGCTGCAATGAGATTGCAATTGCATTTCTATTCATTTCCCTCTGACTTGTTTATCCTCTCATCACGAGGCGCAGAGATTGTCCAAATGCTCCCGGCTCTGAACGAAAGAAATCGTCCTCTAACAGCCTGGGGAGCTGTTATGCAAGGGGATGGTGTCTGATTTTCTTTTCTGTCAAGATCTCCAATTTCTCGAACACCCTTTTCCAAAAATAGTGCCTCCATTTGCATACCTGCAGTGTGATAACGGGGCCGTGAGAAATAACGCACTGCGAAGTGTTTGCAGATGAGGCTCCGTCATCTGCTGCCGTGACGAGACGAAATCTGTCAGCTCGGGAAAAATCTGAGATTCACCGTTATTCATGCGTCGTTATTAAGAGGAGATATCGCTGTGCTGCTGTTTTCTCATTTACTGCAGGAAGCACTGATTTAAAGGTGAATATTGCTGATTGTTGACCTTAAATAATGTTTTCCTGCCTTGTTCTTCATTCACGATGTATGTTGACATAGTTTACTTCGTGTTACGCAAAAACAACTAAACAGAAAACCATGAAATTCGGTAGAAGGATTCAGTAATGGTCAGGGAAGAGGTCCACACATTTTGGTGGATTTGTTTTACACTTTCTTTTACATCACAAGATATGGCGTTTCTCAACATTGTCATTAATTTCTCAGAGAAAAAAGAATTGCTTTTTTAGGGGACTGATATTTAGGAGTTTGTGCAATTTGGGGCAGATTCAAATTTGAAATTCATATCTAGTTAATTTCAAAGTGGTTTCAAAAGGCCAAACTGTCCACCACCATCGCCGAGGCCCAACGTGTCAATCGAGGTGCGCCCAATTACACACATTCATCGATGTCAGTTCATGAAGATCCATGAATTATTTCCTAGGGAATCAATGTAAAAGATGTTTAAAAGCAGTGTTTCGCAATGTTAAAGAAAGACAAAAACAATTCTGGATCTTCTACCAAGTTTCATGAAAAATCGGTTCTATAGTTTCGTGCGTAATTCTGCCGACAAACAAACAAACCAAGGGACAGAGGTGGCAACATAACCTGCAGCATCTGTATTCACACACTGATTCTGTACAAACGTAGACCAGAGGACAGAAAAATGTATTTATTTTTTTGTACCAAACATCAATATACAGCTACACATATGGTCTGTTGGACGGTGTCTGTTTGACATTTGGAAATGCATTTAGCTGCAGCAACAACATCACACTCCTCTGTCACTTAATTTAGAACCGAGTAATTCTGACATTTATCTGACAAAACATAACATGGATTTTTCTTTTTCTTTAGCAATGTCAGGACGAAACGTAGGAAAAAGCAGTCGCCCGTGTCTCTGCTCTCCGGGCCGAAATAAAAATGACAGAGTAAATAAATGCTTTATTGTGAAAGGTTTAATAGAAAAATAGACATGAATCTGAGCTTTATACTGCAGGTAACTCAAAGGTGCATGCTCTAATGTGCGGATATTTGTTACTTAATAAAATGAGAAAGAGAAATGAAAATGTCATGCTAACATATGCGTCAAGCTAACAGCTAAGCGAACAGAATAGTTTGTTAATATACAGTAACTACACAGTAGTTGGAAATGATAATGATATGTATAAAAACTCTGATTCCTGGACTCAGGCCTGCAACCTCCACATAGCAGCTAGCCAGCTTCTCCTCTGTTCAAGGGGAAAACTCTCAAAAACACATATAATTCGTCCAGCTACTCTTGAGGTATTATGCCGTCGAAGGTTTGTCTTCTGAACACAACGACCTGCTTTTTGTCATTTCACCAACTGGAAACTCACTTTCTGCTCAATGGGAGTCGAGTTCCTAAAAGCCAAACCCTCTGTTCTCTCTGCTCCGGGCGTCTGTCCTCTGACGATGAGCAATTAAATAAAACTAAGAGACAAATGGTTGAGTTTAAATATGAAATTCTCTGCCATTCCCCTTTAAAGGAGACGAATTAGGGAGTATCACTTTCCTCCAGTGTGTTTTATGGGTTGCCTTGTGTTTTCTGGTGGTCCTGCAAAAGTTCTACAAAGGTAAAAAAAAAGCCTCGAAAGAAAACACAGCTCCTGAAGCTCCTGAAGTTTCTCGTTGTCACTCCCGCATCATCGTGATGTCACGTGACACCACAACACTCCACATTTCCATAACGCAGGCCCAGCGGCTAGTGGGAGGGGGGCCTTAAAGACACAGGAGCTAAAACCAATTGTTTCAGACAGAGGCTGAAAAGAGGAGCAGCAGCGATGGACAGTTTGAGGACTGTGATGTGTTTTCTGAACATGAGCAGAACACGTCTCCTTTAAAAGATCACACTTTATCTGATGCTAGAATTGAAATGGAGAAATCTAAAATCTTGACAGGCCTGCCCATATACACTGAGTCACGGTTACGAGGGGGTGGGGGGGTTGGAGAAAGGTCAGCCGGCTCGTATGAATGATTAATCATTTGTTAATTAATAATGTGTCCTGGAAGTGTCCCGCATGGTTTGAATTCTGGCAAATACATAACATCTACACGGTACAATTCTTAACTCTGTTTATAAGGGATGTGGCACTTTCAGCACAACGTGTGACGACTCACATTAATGAAAACATACTGTGACAATACAGGCTGGAACCAACATGTGATGTGACACATCCTTTAAAGTGACCTAGGGTCGCGTTTATTACATGTGAAATCATTGTGCTTTTATTGATGCTAATGATGAAAACAACAACGAAAAAAAACTAAAAAATAAGGCCACATTTATTTATTGTCATCTCTGCAAAATGTGCTCGGGGAGGCAGCACACTCAGGGTTATGACTTGCTCTAACGGGACATAAGCATTTTGGATTTCCTTTTTTTTGTCGTCAAGCACACGGGAACGATGAGTATTTGTCCACGGCTCTTTTTATTCTTCTATCCTCCGCTTGTTTGCATTTAGAAGGCTTGACATTCTTTCTGCTTCATATCTCAATTCCGCCGAATTAGTCATGCCTTACATGAAGCAAATGGAGAAGCAATGCAACATACCTTAGCTTTAGGGGGGGGGGGAAAGAAAAATCCAAAGATTTCAGCTATGTGCGTTCCAAATCACGGAGGATTTAAATATAAAGGAGGCAAATAACAAACAGAAACCTGTAAAAATCCAGGGCACTGTGTTTATTTAATTTTACTGAAGTGTCGCTCTTGTGAATGCAGATGTGGATACAGTGTTATGAGACTTCTCAAGGATATGACATCAGCAGCTTTAGATATCGGAAGATCTTTAGTAAAATCACAAAAAAAGCCCAAAGAGTCCATGATGTCGGCTACATATTGATTATGTCTCAAATACAACGATAGACAATTATTTACTCCTCAAGAAACTAATCTCTTGCTAGCCACAGTCACACATACGGTTGGGTACCGTGCTTTTCTAAAACTGAGCACTGATTCACGTTAAGTCCGTCTGCAAGACAGCAAGTCAAATCATCTGGTTGCGAGAGCAAGTAGAATCCGTGGAGAGCCTCTGCAAGTGGCCTACATATTTATACTAGTGCGTTAATGTGCCTGCGTATCAAGTGATGCTACATTGCTGAGGCGGTGTGCATCAGGCTCTAGTGTTGGTAACTGCAGTATTTGTATAGAGAAATGCGAAGCTGGCCATGGCAACACATCTAACCTGACGAGACACCCAGTCAACACGAGACGCATCTAAAAGCTAAAAAGTGCATCGTGTTTAAAAGCCTGAAAGTCGAGTACCTGGCAGCAGCTGCAGCTAACGTTAGCATCGCGCCTGCAGCCAGCGACAAAGAAGCTGAACCCTTGTTTGACAGCGTCATCGACGTAGACTCCACGTACTTAATTTGCCATTTGGATGCGTCATGGCCGGAGAAAACGTTCTTGTTCACTGTTGGTTTGCTTGTACTTTGGTTTAGCATTTTCTTTTTTTCCAGCAGATCACAAACAACTTGTAGGTGCATACCACCATCTACTATACCGGTGTTTTCTAAAAGCTATTTACTGTGACGGCTGGAATTACATTTTCTGGTATTGCAGAGAGCAAATCCTCGTTGCCGTCGGATACCAATACCAGAACCCAGGTATCAAATTGATTAAAATGTGAACGGTACCCAACCTTAATCATACAGTACTTAACTATGTGTTGTAAAATGAGGAAGAAAGACGCTGAGTACGACAGCTGGCTCAGTCTCAGACCGACGAGGAGAGAATGTAAAGCTTTGGAGAGCATGAGAACAATGTGAGTGTACAGAGTGTGATTTTGGCTGTAGCGCTGCCTTCTATTCAGGAGCTATGTCCCCTACCCTCTAAATACAAACTTCACCCACAACAAAGTCCTCACAACCAATCTCTCCTTCGCTGAAACCTAATCTTTGGCAGGTGACAACAACACCAGTCTACGTGGTGTTTTTTCGGGGCTTGCCAAAAATTAGGTTCACCATTTAAAGTGCGTTGTTTGACACAAGTTCTACATATAGATTCTAGTTTAAAATCGTATATTTGCCATAACTTTCAATATAACATTTTGTGATCTTCTTTCTACACAGTTCACTGTAATCAGCCTAAGGAACATACAGTATATCCTTTTGATTTATATATTTGTTTGACTGTACATTGTTTTCTTTAGGTACATACGTTTTGGATTACATAGTGAATATACTGCGTGTAGACACCAACTCGACCTGTCTACGGTAAATCAGCTACCAAACATCTCTTCCCTTCAACAGCATTTTGCCTGCTCGGTGCTGGGGAAAGACTTTTGAATATCGGTGAGTGAATCTGTCCAGAAAAAGACACTGTGAATGGCAGGATATGCCAGCATATCATGTAATAGGCAGTTAAACACTGAGGTTGCTGGTCGGTGTGACATCCTTTTTCTTAAAGGGTCAATAAACTGATTTACTAAACTCTGATGTCACGTTACAGTATTCAGACTCTACTGTTGGACGTTTGTGTGATAAGATAAGTTATTGGCTTATTAAGACTAAAGCAACAGCTCTGCAAGCACTGCAGCAACACTTCTCAAAAAACTTTAACTCTGTCAATATAAAGGATTTAGCCTTATTCTATCTGTGTAGGCCTATAATACTGAGCCAGTAGCCATAAAGTATAACCACACACTCTCACACCTGTGCCGTGGAGCTGGGCCTCACTAATTTTTGGCTCATTCCTTGGGAAGGTCCTTTCGTTTCCCATATTTCAGACTTCTCCATGTGCAAAGACAACAACTCTCAACCGTACCAGGGGCGAGATCCTCATCACCAGAAGCAGCATGATACTTGTCACATGTTGCACTTTCTGCGGTTCAATCCCCTCATTGTTTGAAGTGCCCGTCCCACGGTGGGGGAGGCGCGAAAAACACGAGTAAAATCCTCCTCACTCTTCACTCTCTTCCTCGTCCCCTTTGGTGCCTTTGCTCCAGCGCTGGAAGCAGTGGACAGTTGACGCCAGGAAGAAGCTCGTCATGATGGCCACCACCGACACTGAGATGCCGGAGAAGATGATGATGAGCAGGTCTGTTAGAGTCAGGTTGGCCTGGCACTCCCGGAAGCTGTCCTGCGAGAGCTGGGTCAGCGACACGCGTCTGCCGTCCATAGGGAGGGAGCACTCCATGCCTTCCACCCCTGCACCGGAAACAGGAAACCAGATTAGTCAGATTTACCAAAACGGCCATTTAGAAATTACATCATATCAGTGCAGTTAAGTCGTAAAAGGTCGGTTTTGTGTATTTAGGAATATAACATTCATAGCTGCTACCAAGGCAGTACCACCAGAAATCGTAACCAATAGTTAAAGTGAGACAATCATAAGACACGAGGGAGAAATTTCAACATTGGCAGAACTTAAACAACAAGCATCTGTGGTGCTGCTATATCTGAACACAGGGAAAAAAAACATTTGCCCCTTTCTTAAGAGGAACATTATCCCAAGCTCCGACCTCCACTATCGCCATGTTTGTCCTTCCCAGAAAAGACGGGTAGAGCCGTGTGGACAGTGTCGGTTACGACTTATCACTTTTATACAGAAACCCCACACCTTCCTAACATTGGATTAGTGAAGCGCTGCCCGACCACTTCTGTAACTCTCCAAAAAACTGATGATCTGACATTCACACCCACTTCATGCCGTGAGGGTCCAGCTGTGCACGGGTGAAAAACGACGCTGGCTTTGAACTTGTGTCTCTTTTAAGGGCAACACTAGGAATGTCTTCCTCCGCACTTTCAAAAAGTTTCCCCTCTCTTATCACAGCTGGCTTTTAACTCCACTTCTTTTCTAGTTTACCCAGCTCCCTGTCCTATATAATTCACACGACCCACACTCGCCCAGAGGTTTTGAAATTACTGGAGAAAGACAAAGCACAGTCACTTCAAGGTGTGTTGTTGTTCCACAGCGTTTCCATTCTAACAGTGTTGTGTTGTAAAAGATCTGCACTCGACAGGGCGGTGTGGTGCTCTGCCCCAGAAAGGGCGCTGATCTAATAAGTGTAAGGTTTATCAGAAGGCTTCACTTGTGAGAGGAAGGATGCACCGTGTGTACAAGTACACCCCCACACAGCATGACTGCAGGATGAAGTCAAAATAAGAAACCGAGGAGCAGAGTGACACAGTATGTGCAGTCTACAGTTAATATCAACTGTCCGACAGTAACGCCTCCTTCTGCATCAGAGTTTGGAGACTGGAATAAACACAAGATAAAACCATTTTTCTTTTTATCGCTCAGCCACACAAAACCTAACCCCTATAACACGTCCTCATAAAATATGACTCCGATACATCGCAAACATTTACCGTGCCTGAGTAAAAGGACACCCGCTGAGACAGGGGCACCTTGACCAAACCCCATCTCAAGATGAGAGCGTGATAAATCAGTCGAGTGCCGCTCTCTCCGCACGTCTGCCACGCTCACGTAGTTTATCGTTAAGACATCATTTAAATAGAAAAGGACAATGACGTCGGATTATTGGATTTCAAGGGTACAGGTCCTCCAGTGAGTCTCTGTTTCCAACTCACGATGAGACGGCAGCGGATCATTAAGGCCAGTTTTAACTCTCGTGAGACCTCATAACTACAGCAGACGGTGTTCACGTTCATTTGGTTTTACTGACAACTTTATTAAACTTTGAATATCATTGGATACCAGAGCTAAATCATGCACTGCTCCAGGCCAGTGAATTATACATACTCCCAACACTGAAAACACTTTAGATGATCATCTACATTTCATCTTCATACTGCCAATGTACTTTAGGAAAAAACTAGACATATTGATGTGAATGTGAGCTTTATAAGGTGGGAGGAAAATAAAGCATCGCAATGTGGGTGGCTACTTTCCACCGATGCTGCACATGCAAATGTAAAAACCTGGCAGTACATAAATTCTGGGTCTTTGCTCAACATTCAGCACAATTTACAGCTTCGCTACAACAGAACTGAGCAGCTTTTCTTATGACTGGATACAATCATTCATCAAAATACCTTAATTCAGCCTTAAGATCTATGATTCCTGTGGATATCAGATATCAGACATAATTGTTCCATGTTTTTTTTTACAATTTAAATAGAAAATGAACTGTTGAACGTCTAACAATGAAAGAATGAGGAAATTACATACTTGATGTATTAATATGATAAAACTTTGTTATATTTGTATAAATAATTGGCAAGATAATCATGTGAAACCAGTTCAAACGTGTTTGGTGGCAATGGAAAAAGACATGATGGAAATCAGGGATGGCATGGAATTGGTTTCCATGCTCCTCTCATTGACTCTCTACACTATTAATTAGGTTTGTAACTGAACTCCTAAGGAGCTTGATAAAACTTAGTGACACTAATCCCTCAATACAAGATACAGATTCTCACATTTCCCTTAACATTCAGTTCACTGAGGACAGGAGGTATATATATCAAATATCTGTCTCCCTGTCCAGGATATAATTATTAACGCTAAAAGTTAAATATACCGGGTTCACTACAAGCATGCATGAGGACAGATAAGAGTGATCAGCATCTGGTCATAAAGATGCTGCAGGAAGAGCAAGAAGATTTGTGTTAATCAAAAACAAGATATTAAATGAAATATTAAATAATGAAATACATATTTTTCAAAGATATAGCAAAGAAACACCATGCATGAAATAATATAGGAAATGAATACTGGCCATTTTTGACCCATGTTGTGCATTAGAAGGGTAGTGATACAAAATGGATTTCTATTCAAAAAGTAAGAAAGGAAACATTTAAATAAGGATTTGTGATGATCAGAAACAAGTTAATTGAGGAATACCTGAAATACTGAATGACAAAATAAATTTACTGCAAAGATATAGAAAATATAAACTGAGTCGGGTCACTTCTGACCCGCGTTGTGTATCAAAGCGTTAACCTTTAAATTAAAATTGTTCAAATGTCATGTTCAAGTCCAGCTTTAGTCATTTTGTTTAAAAGTATGATTTGCACCTCATTTTATGCAACTTGTTTATCATAATGTTTTCTCCCATAGCTTCTCTCACAGCGTGCATCCAAGAGCTAACTGGAACAAGCATCCAAGAGCTAACTGGACGAACTCCACAGAAAACTGAAGTAGCTTTGGATCGGCTTCAGATCAAGTGAGTCAGCATCAAGAAAGAAGTGGCTCCAAACTGACGAGGAGCCAGGACCAACAATCCTGATGGAGCCAGAGAGGAGCCCACTGGTTCCTGGCAGGATTATTGAGGCCTGTGTGCCGTATGTCGGGGGGGAATCACAGATGAAAACAAACTCACAGCCCAAAACGCGTGTGAGGACATTGCTCAGTGAAAACTGTGTGAGCGACGCTGACCTGCAGGACACACGAAGAAGTGCACAAGACTTCTAGAGATGGCTAATGTCCGTTTGACGTCTATGAGCTAAAGACGTTAACTTATGATTTGTTGTGTTTTTTAAAAATCTGATATCGGGAGAATTGTGCTGTGTAACTAACCATATGGCTCACACTTTAAAAGCATCAGTTCTGTTTCCAAGTTCTGGTTTTACTCAACAGGGCTTTTTATCCATTTGTCTGTTTGTTTTTCTCTTTTTCTCTATTTTTGTTATTTGTTTACTGCATCGTTTCCAAAGTCTCTCACAGCTCGTTATGAACGGTGGTAATTTGGCCTTGTGTTGTATAAATTATACAAGCAGTTTTTTTCCTTCACAATAAAACAATTTTGTAATATTTGCAATTATTTATTTCCGTAGTTGCTATATCAGGGGTTGGGAGAGTTGCAGTCACACACAAAATTCACCTTTAATGCCACAAAACTTACTAAAGACAACAAGTTTAACCACATCTGAAAATCCGATATATTGGAGAGTCTGTCCTGTCTGTTTTTGTGCCTCAGATGAATGTATTATATTCATATTCACAGTGCACTTGTAGTAAAGTAAAGTAACCCATCACCTCAGAGACTCAGCCTTTGCCTTGGAGACAGTTCTGTCTGGTCTTGCCTGTCCTGAGTACTTGATTAATAACCGCTGAGAATGAAATTATCCCGGTGAACACGTGGCGCTGCAGGATTTACAGCACTATCACATTTATCATGAGCAGACCAGAGTTAGCAAAAAGGTCAGTTGAATTATTTGTGTTCTTTCTACAGATTTTAAAGTTTTATATAAGTCTAAATAAGACCAGTTGAGAAAGTATCAAAAGTTAAACTTTGCACGTCTGAAATCAATATTCTAATTATCATTTAGTTTAATACAAATACGAAGAAAAATGTACAAATCTTTGAGGGATAGTGCAGCTTTCCTCTGAAATTACAATGGTGCCGTTAAGAACTAAAACGACCCAACAAGGCTCAGACTTATTCCCCTGCCTGACAAAAAGAGGAATTACTGAAACGCTGTTCTATTTGGCCCAGAGCAGAATGTTCTGGAACAACCACCATAATAATAGTTCCTCAGAATCACATTGTCTGCGACTAAACATGCACAGCTTCCACGGAGAGAGGATTCCCAGATTTACAGTGAACACGGGGCCTCGAATCCGAGATGCAAGAAACCCGAGGAGGCCTGAGGCCGACGTGGAAGCGCTGCCATGTTTACAGAAATCTGACTGTGGGCCGCTTCATGTCAAACTAAATTCTGCTAACAGACATAGCCTAACAGCTAACAAAACTGATGGCTGTGAAAATGTTAATTTGTTTGACATATCTGACACTTGGCAAAGAAAGCTACGAAACAAACTGGCTTTAAAACGACAGCAATTAAGTCTTTTTTTACAAACTATCAATTAAGCTGAAAAAGGAGATATCTTAATTTTGTTAGCTAGTATCTGGTTTCACTTGTTAACGACCATATGTAAAACAAAACATCAGCTAAAAGGCTAACTTCTGCATCACAGAACACTGCAAAATACATTTGGTTGTCTGACATTTTACGTAGCTAACCAGCTCTACACAGCGCACTTCACCACAGGGATGTTTTCCTTCTTACAACGTAGTTCTTTTCCAAATATAATATTCACTTGAATGAATCCCAGTAACAGCTGCCACACACAGGAAGAACCAAAGCAAGGTAGCAAACAATGCTAACTGGAGCTGATGTTTACAAGCTAAAATGCTAAAACATTTACTACCTCCAAACAAGCACTTGTAGCTACTTGCAGTTTTATCTGGGTGGAAATATACCTAAAGATGTGATATTGGATCTGTATACATTCGCACACTCGCTGATGCCCGACCCTGAATTTTCCGGCAGCATCAGAAGTATTTACGATGCCGGTGTCTCTGTTTGAACATCTCTGGCGTGATTTGATGTCCATGGATTATATAAACTGATAAATAACAGGTTGAACATGTGCTTTCACAGCAGAGTGGTTTTCCCTGAAAGGAGCATCCCTCCATTAGGACGTATAACCGAGTTTCTTTTTATTTAACTGTTACCGCACACCGTTCAGAGGCAGAGGACATGGACGCAGGCACTAAAAGAACATATGTGAAAGAAAAGCATTACATTATTTGAAAAGGTTTTTTTTACGAGTTCAACAAATGTCTTTTTAATAACGCCAACAGATCGTGAATATGAGCTTTGCAAATGAGTAAACTGATAGAGTTCGTATAAGTCCCCAGAGACAAATATGATCACAGTGAGGAGCAGGCCCCTGTGCAATAATTTAACACAAATCGTTGCCTTACACTATCAGGTATGTCGGCCCGCACAGCTATGTTACATTCCTGGCGCAGACAGTTGATGGATTACATTCAGGATTACAGCCAGCCGAGGGGATAGGCTATCTGCTGTCCCGGCCGTGATTGATCTACCTTCCTGTGACAGACCGGTATTGGAGGCTTATTTGTCCTCCCTCTCTCAGTGTCTGTCCAGATTGATCTCTGCACCACTAGTGAAGGCAAAAATCACCACAATCTTACAAACACGCAGAGTTGGCATTAACGCTCAAGTCGCCACTGGTGTCTAGACACTCCCCGTAAATAATCCAGCTCTGATAATGACTCGCAAAAACTGTCTCTACCCTACTTTATTAAATGAGACGAATGTGCCACTGGAGTTCGATGCTCAGTAGATCTAAAAAAGAACCATTATTCAGTTCGGTTCAGAGTATGAAACAAACGGTGGGACATTCATACGGGAAGAGAGCAGGAGTAGGAGCTGGGAGAGGAACCGAGTGGAGAATGTGTGAAATGAATGCACTAAATGATGAGCAGTGATGTGACAGCGGGGCGAGGGTGACTCATTCAGGAGGGGATTCCTTCTGCGTGGAGACTCGCTGACATCACTGTACCACGGGCATGTTCAAAATGCCTCACCACAAAAGCCCCAATGCTCACACACAGATTTCTTGTTATTCCTAAATATAAGAGATGTCAAGTCTCGCACCGTCTGTTTTTCCATGACGAGAGGAAGCAGTTTGGAATAGTGACTACAATTCATAATGATGGAACAGCTAAATGTGCAGGTCTCAGCACTCTGTGCTTCACACTTAACCAGACGCTGGCACAGAGGGAATTATCCATCATGCATTGTGCTGCACTCTGCCAGCGAAACTAAAGCTTTTTGCCTTTTCACCTTTTATATCTGACACTGGCAGATTATCCCTTTCTGCCTCTGTACACGCAGCAGCTGATGTAATTCCGTCCACCTTTTCACACTCTGCTCTCCCTCTCTCCGGCTCCATCTCACTCACATCCCGACTTTAAATAAACATTAAATTAGGCCAAGTTAAAAGAAGCTGCCAGCCTGCGTTAATGGAATAGACATTTCCTCATCTCTTGCCCATGAGTGGTGAAGATAGCAAGTAATGTCATGTGGGGTGTTCGAGTGTGTGCTGGTCAGCGGCATCATGTTTTCAGAGCTGATTGTGCCCGGGGGCGCTAACAGGTCTCCTGGGAGCAACCTGATAGGCTGTGAAGGAAAATTCAGACTTTGGACCCTGTCACATGAACTGGTACTTTGTATTGAAACTGTTCAGGTCAAGACTGGTGTTGACGGCGATGCCACGATGAGCTCCAGCCTCAGTGTCTCCGGGGAGTCGGCCTGCTCTGCCCTGTAGGAGGCTCTGGCTCCAATTACCCCGGCCAATGTGCCGTAGAACTGTGTCACTCTGAATTATACATGGCCTTTGTTCATCCTTAACCCAAGAGCAGTGGAGACAGCAGTGGATCGTGTTTACACTCATCCCCCAATTAAAACATTCATGAGCCTGATTGGTGGCTAAACCCCCCCAAAAATATAATTGGTACCAAATAAAAAACAACAATCAAAGAAGCAGTGAAATGTTCCTCCAGTATTAATACTTCTGTGAAGGTATTCTGTCAGATAAGGCTTTGAAACCATCGTACCCTGTGGCGCACATATAGGAGACGAGCTATACAGCCACAAGCCAAGCGCTCTGCTTTTCCCTTATCCAAAAAAGAAAAGTCCTGGATTTCAGCATCTTCCTCCCACTCATCATGCTGACCTGCAGTAATCAAAGTTATGCAAACAGAAAAGTGTGCTGCGTCGTGAACTCAGAAATCACAGGGGAAATCAAGATGTGAAAAATGGAATGGGAATTGGGTTTTACAGCACCGGCTCTCCGCAGCTGCTACCGTATGCAGGCCACCGGTGAAAGAACCACAGAGCTCTCTGGGTGACTTCTCTTCAATACGAGTGCGTTTTTTGGCCATGATGTTTTGTCAATTTTTAAAGTATAATATATATTTACGCTTTGCTAAATACAGTTTGTGATTAACTTTAATGAATAGGTCACAAACCAAAAGCAGGAAAGAGCAAACCTTTCTAGCTAATTTTCATTATTTTCATTTCTTCCTTCGTCCTTATTTTCCTGTCATGTCCTGTCAAAAAGGTCAATTCATTTAGTTCTATGTACTGTTGTTATTTGAATGATGTGATTCAGACTTCAACCGGATGACATCCTCTTCCTATTGATTTACATTCATCTGCTGAAGCCTTTTAAGAAGACAACCGAGGATCCCTTGAGTCAAACCAGCCTTTCACCGTCTTTCTGTTGCATATATTCATTCTTCATTACTGTTTTTATGGAGTTATTTTATTTAGGTGAAGGAGCACTCTGACTCAGACTTTAATTACTCATGCAAATATTTGTTGAAGATTAAATACCGTGCGCTCGGCTTTGTCTGCCTCTGCTAGGAGTGTCTCACCATAGTTACCGCCACCAAGGAGGTTATGGTTTCACCCTGTCTGTTGGTTTGTATATCAGAAGATTGGATATGGGCCATTGCATTTTGGGGCAAAGAGAGGGATAAGATTCAGAGCATTTTTTTTGACACTTTCACCAATTTCAAAGCAAATAATGCATAGATCTTGAAAGAAATAAGACCCATTTAGGGAAATTATAACTGTAAGTGCTGTCTGCTACGGCTCATTTGAATTCAAGGGGGCTGTTGGTGGTGGAGCTTTGCGCTCAGCTGAGTGACATTCCAGTTATATGATGAACCCGACATGAGGATGCATCACCCACACCGATGGAAGGATCACACTCATCTGCAGCGTAAAGAGTCATTTCTGTCTCGGTAATTGATTTTCCTCTATGATGAATGAGATATTAAGTTGAAACACCCACCGCTCGTCGTTGGAGTTGCTACATATTGAAAAGCTTATCAAGTTCGACCTCATTCACTAATGAGTGCCCATCTGTTATTGTGTAACCACTTCTGATGCAGGAATCCAGTTCATTTTTTTTTTCTTTCCATGACAGTGAACCCAGCCATTACGTTAATTAGGTCTGGCGTGATGATGCTCGCACGTGTGAACTTGCCGTGTTTGTAAATCCGTCTCACTGTAAAGCCGCCCCTGCCAGTTTGTGTTTGTTCAGCAGTAGATTCTGGGATCCACGGAGACTCAGGGTGACACAACTGCACTCAACATCAAGTTCAGAGAAAGGGAAATGTCCACAGCAAACAAGCATCAAATGTCACAACTGGCAGCTCAGAGGGGCGTGTTGTGGATTTTGATAACGTAGGTTGCAACTTGAAGGATTCGTGGAACATCCTGTGGCCCTGACAGCAGAGTTCTCCTCTGAAACTCACTCACAGGTAGGATACAGACACACACATGCAACCACAACGTCTCCAATTCTTAACTACATGCTGTTTTATTGGCATGTGTATGTCACCCTTGAATTTAAAGTGTTGTACTATGAAAAACAAGGAAAGGAAAGAAGTCTTGTTTCTGGGGACATTATTAGTTCTGCAAAACTACTCTTTGTCCTCTCTGACCTGTTAAAGGATATGCATTATGAAGAGAAGGGCCTGTGATAAAATATACTTATTATTCCCTCTGCTAAAATGTTATTTGTCGTCTAGTTTCCCAGCACTTTTAGCATTAAAAAAGTACCTTCCAGACGACGTAAGGTGTTCCATGCAAAATCGCATGTATGTGCATTTCCCAAGCTAGTGGACTCATCTCTGAGGTTCATAAAGCAAGCACCTACTGATGGGGATATAAGAGCTGCATGTGAGGTGGGATATGCCTTACTAACTCAATTTGAGAGTGTGTATAGGCTGGGGCCAGTTGGCAGCCATACCAGGGGCTTGGCTAGGCCCTTGGTGTCTTCCTGTTGTTGATGTCTGCCTGGCCGGCATTGCTAACGCACTTCATTACGCCTTGCAGCTGACAACGCTTAGACCTCGTGATTCATGCATTTGCAGCCTTGAACTGAAGGGAATTAGTTTTTCCTGCTAGTTTATCAACTTTGCCTCCTCGCGGGCCCAAACTTGTGCGTTTTTCGGGCGGATGTAGGAAGACCAGAGGGGGAAGGAGAAGCAGTATCAATAGCACACCGTGGCCTCATTGTGGGCTTTCGTGAAAGTGTCAGCAGTTTGCAAACCGTCAGCTAGTTTTCTTTTAGGGGAGCTGAATTAAACCTCTTTCCAGCCAGATCACAATTAGAATTTAAATTGGATTTTCAATTTATTTTTGCAAATGGAAAAACAGGCAATTCTGTGAGGAGATCTATAATATAATTAAGGAAATCCATTCAAAGAGGCTTGGCCTTATCAGTTTCACGTGGGTTGATGCCAGTTCCCATGAATGTTTGGTTTCATATCCGATGCACATCATTCTCACGTCTCAAAAAATCACATATCGAGTGGGAAGATTTTGGGCCAATGCTTCGAACAACAAACTATTCTTTCTATGCACTGCAGATATCAACATTTCTCACCTGCAACAACCTTGGAACAGTGACAGAAATAAATGTCTCCAGCTCTTGTTCCGTTCATACAACACCCTGAACATTGTGTACTTTATTTATAAACTACATCAGGATTTTAAAATACACGTTGTACATGGGCCCAGGCAAACAACACAAACCTCTGGAGTCAGAATAAGCCCAAATAACATCAAAGCTATAAACACTGACATTAATGCAACGTAATAACTCTTATTTCTGCTGCTTTTCTTCACCTGACAACAGATGTAGTTCTTAATTCAAGGTCTCCCACTGTACTGCAGCTCCAGTGTTGTCTCCCAGTCGTAAGTCACTTCGGATGAAAGCTTCTGCCAAATGAGCCAATGTAAATATGATAACAGCGCAAGTTACTAGTCATGTGCGGCTGAGCTGTCAGTTCTGTTTATTTTTGCCTCCTCGGCTCCCACGTGTTGGCTCACACTTATGAGATAACTGCTGTCTGTGTCCTTTGTGAGGACATTTATAGTAATAAACAAACGACTGACCTTAAAAGAAAAGCATTTCTGGTTCCCTCTGAGCAGAAAGAGGATAAGTGGCGTCAGGCAGATATTTTACCGAACCACATGATATTAACAGAGGTTGAAACAATTGTAATTCTTTGCGTTTTATTTTACCTCCTGTAGCTTTAGATGCTGCTTGAGCTAATTAGGCTGCAAGTAACCGGATCTCACCCACATGATAATTCCACGGGGACATGGCAATCCCCCTTTGTCTTTTTGTTGTGGTTCACTTATGCATTCACACAGAGATTTGCCTCGTGCACTGAAACACACTCAAATTTCAGCCCTGTTATTTAACTCGAGCCTCCAGGCTGATTCACAGTGATAGACTCGTACGGGGCCCACAGCTTCACGTGGACAGAGGAATGAGAGGCTTTGACTTCCATTGGAAAAAGGCAAGAAATTCTTGAGAATATCGTTGAATTACATTGTCCAGCAAAGTATTATATAAGTATTATATAAATATAAGCCGCAAATTGATCGATTCGACTACCACGCAAGATAGAGGTCAAAGCTTGGTTTTTATGCTGAAATGTGGAAACCAAAAAAACAACAAACTCCGAGCACAGATTCCTGATGTGAGTTGGTTCACATCATTTATTGGTTAACGCTGCATTTTGAGTCAGATCCTGGTTTTTGACTTTCAAAATGAATCAAATACGTAAAGAAATATCCAAATATCCAAATTTCCACTTTCAAACGAGTGCTATTGTCTCATATTACACACACTGTCTCACACATGATGAGCTATGGGGGTGGACGGCGAATGAGACCAAAATTAGAACAGGGGAGGAGGAGGGGGCGGAGGGGGTTCCCTCTCCTACAGGGAAAATATAAATACACCAGAGAAGTGTGATGCCAATGGATTTGCCATAATTCTGTTGTGTGTTGTGCTCAGATACGCTTTTATTTGGGTCAAACGCATGGAGAGCAAACGCTTCTCGGATGATGCTACTCACCATTTGGAAGCTTGTGACTGTTCTCCATCAGCCACGCAAACAGGCTGGCAAAGTTGCAGTTGCACACCCAGGGGTTGCCCTCCAGCCTCACCGCCCGCAGGGAGGGCAGCTGACTCAGTGCCCCCACCTTTAGGGTAGACAGCGCATTACGCTCCAGCTCCAGTTCCCTCAGAGAGGTGAGGCCCAGGAAAGCATCCTCACTCACCATGCTCAGATACGGGTTGTTGCCCAGTCGTAGTTTGATGAGGCTACGGGACTCCCCAAACGTCCCCTTGGGGATCTCAGTCAGATTGTTGCTGCCCAGATCCAAGAACACCAGCCTGGAAGAGGTGCTGAGTGTCCCCGGTTCTATGAGGGAGAGCGAGTTGTTCCGGAGGTCCAGGTACACCAGGTCGCTGTACAGAACCAGGAAGTCCGAGGGGATGCGGGGTATCCAGTTGTCCGCCAGCAAAAGCCTGCGTACATCCAGGGGGATCTCATTGGGGAGTCGGGTCAACCCGCGGCCGCTGCAGTCCACGGTGTGAGGATCCGGGCACATGCAGGTTGCTGGGCAGTTTTCCCCCCGGGTCCATAAGACAGAGGACAACAAGATGAGGATAGGTTGGAGCCAGCAGACACATGGCAACATGGTCAAGGGGGGTGGGTGGATTAGGAGGGAAAGAGGCTCGGGTCAGGGTGACGAGGTGAAGGTGGGGGTAGAGAACAAGAGGGTGAGGGTCAGAGGGCAGGAGATCAGGACAAGGGAAGGGAAGGGGAAAGTGAAAGGGGGCGAACGGGGATCAATCCTCGTTAAGGAGCATCCTGCCGTTGTGGAGATGAAAATCGTCTCAGGAACTGTGAGGCGGCAGAGCAGCGGTGAGAACTGTTCTCCAGGAGATCATGTAGCAAGCTGCCTGGGTAGAGCAGCAGACCGCCTGCTTTGAGAGAGCAAAGAGAGGGAGATAGTAAAGCAGGAGGAGAGAGCGGGAGAGCAAGAAAGACGGAGCTCAACAGAGAGGGGAGGGCGGCTCACGAGAGGTGAAGAGACACGAGCGAGCCGGGAGTGATGAGAAGCCAGGGGCACAGACGAGGGAGCGGGGGGACGAGGAGGAGGAGGCTCCGTCCGCCACGCTACCCCACAGTTGATCTGGCGGAGGTGACAGACAAAGGCAATAAGGTCTGTGACACAAAAGGATAAATGGAGCTGTGATTCAAGCATGACAGGCGAAGAGCAACCCCGATGCATCCCTCCATTATTCCCAGGTCTCTGTGCAGATAAGGCAGACGATATGAACGGAGAGAGAGAGGAAGCCCGCGGACCCTCGCTCAAGTGTGGTAAGGTGCCCCCCCCCCACCCCAGCCCCCTCCTGGATTATTCCCTCTCTATCTCCCAATGCCCTGCAACATGCTGTGAAAACACGGCACAGCTCAATGTTACGCTATCCAGCGGCGTGTCAAAGCTGCCAGGCTGAGGAGGGAGAATCCCAAAGTCCAGGAAGGAGCCTGGTGGATGTCGAGCGCAGTGAGCTGCACACAGCCATGCCAGTCCAATGTCTGCCTCTGAATCTACCATGGTTTATCTCATGCCCTCTCCCCCTCTGCTCGTTTCCAGGGAGGCGTGCCTGAACCACACTGTCAACACTGTGATGTCACTTCCTACAGTGTGGAGAAGTGATATGATCAGTTGTATCTGCAAAAAAAAAAAAAAATGAAAACATGAAGGAATATTGAGGCAAAGTATAGGAAGATATTTGATGTTTTCCTTTGCTTTAATATATTTATATTTACTCCCCGTCCGACAGAGAACTGACCTCAAAATACTGCTGTTGGTTTATAAAGCAAGGAACAGTTTACATTTCTGATCTACTGATAAATTATGAACCATCCAGGACGTCGTCTGCAGCCGGAGTCAAAACAGACTTCATGCTCCACAGGTGTGAAACAGCCCTGAGCCGTACCCAGAGAACTGCAACAGGTCCGCAACTCTTTAAAATAATAATGAGACCTTCCTGTTTGCTACAGCCTTTTATTATGGGTGCCTAGTGGGGCCCGCACCGCTGGTTGAATCATATACTTACTTGTTTTTTGTTACCTTTACACTTTTATTTCTTATTTCATTCATTTTTTTTTTTTTATTGCATTGTTGGTTGCTTTACAATTTGTCCTGATGCCTTTTATATTTTATGAAAATCCCTCTGGTTTGCCCTGCTGTTAAAATGTTCTGTACAAATAAACTTGCCTTGCTTTTGTAAGCCTCATTGTTTTAATGGTTTTATGAATTGAACAGTCTGTCCTCTTGATTACCTCCAACAGGTTTGTGTTGATGTGTTCGGTTACACACGGCGTCGTCCGTCCTGGGAGAGAGATCCTCACATGTTCCTCTCTCTGAAGTTTCTAAGATTATTCCCATATTAAAAGGTTTTTTTGGTAGTTTTTCCTGACTTGTTGAGGGTGAAGAACAGAGGATGTCGCACCGAGATATGCAACCTTTTTAATTACACAGCATTAACTTTTATGTACTTATCTATTTCCCACAATGCCATGCATGGAGTTTTGGTGTACGAAATAAAAGAAATCCCCAGCATATCACCTGTCCAATTAGAAAAAAACATTCCTCTCCATTTGTCATGCCTTTATTTTCATGACCTCAATATTTTGGACAGTAAAACAGAGGTGCAGCGAGTCTAAGACCATAAAACAACAGATTCAGAAAGTGTATTGAATTTCACCAAATGGGATTTGCTCTAACGGGCAAATGAAATCAGACCAAGGTTGTTGCAGGAGGCCGGTGAATTAGATCCGTGGAGATGAGGCGGCATGAAATTTCCAAGAAAGCAGCATTGTCATGGATGGTTAATTGTGTAAAATCCAAGCAGAGGATGTTCAATTCAATACATTAATAAGTTCACGCGCGTTTTTCATGAGTGCACACACGGGGATGGAATTACAAATACACACATCCGCGCCTCATAACAAGCAGACAGTTGGCAACAGAATCCAACTCACTTCATCACAGGTAATCTAATAATACCGCTCCTTGCTCACGGCGCTCACTGAAGTCAGATGAGTCTGCAGCGTGAGGTTGACTTCGTGCCACGGGGAGAAGAGGAGCACTTTCATCACAAAGGGAGATTTTAATCACAGTCAGCATATATTAGCTGAAAGACACTTAAAGCTGAGGCAACTTCAGCCGGTTCCATGTAAACACATTTCAAATGTACACGTCACCATGATAATTCAGTTTAGAGAATAAATCAGGGAATGAAAAGTAGATTAAACTTCTCTTTTTTTTGCTGAAGTAGAAGACAAACCAGTTTGTGCAGGGATGTGCTCACATGAAGGAGAAAGGACGTCAAGCATCGTTCAGCAAAACTGGATGAGTTGTATGAAGTGAACACTGCCCAACAAGCACCTGATGATGTACTGCAACACAAACTCATTGAGCTGTAAAAGCAACAACAAGCTCAGAGCTCCGGTCGGTGCAACCACCTCCCTCTGCTCGACTTCTACGAACTGCGCGTCCTGAGGCAACATGCACTGAAGTTCTCATCTCCGTTTGGGAACGACCTGCAGCTGTGAGCAGTTCTTTTCAAAACGGGATAATTGCAAAGACTCAATTCCGCTCAATCACCAGCGCTTCCTAACGTCTTCAACAGGAAGCAGCTCCGGCCATCGAACCGAAGAGGCTGGTGTGATATATGGGTTCAATAATTTGCTATGACCCTCAGAGGATGGTGTGGAAATGGAAATGGGCCTTGATGGGAAAAAGGTTCCCCGGCCCTGACTTAGATATTTGTTGCCTCGGGGGCAGTTTAGTGAGATAACCTCGACAGAAGAGGACATATCTCACTCCTCTCATAACTTTAACCTCACATGACTGATGCTGCTGAAGAGATTCATCCGTCTCCCGTTGTCAATTTTTACAGTAAAGTTTGTACAATATTCTAAAACAAGATATTTTTTTGCAACCCCAGCTGACATTTAGAGGCAGTGTTCCAACATTTATTGCATCTGTTTTACTTTGGACTTCCCTGTTTTACTTGTAGCTACACGTTTTGTCTTAGAGGTAAATGTTAAACAAGATGACAAGTCTCCTCTGAACGGTTTCCGTCAGTTGATGAATTGCAAAGTGGTTCAGATAAAATGGACGCACACATACTTAAAATGGAGATGGCTCACATTGAAATGCAACGAGCGCCCCCGACACTGGCAGTTAACGATGGCCACTCTGTTGCTGAGGGTCCTCATGCAGATGTCCAATCCCCAAAAGTGATAACAAACGACTCATGACAACAATGTGTCCGTATTAAAAGGCCGGAGGACGTGTTTGTATGAAACAAACCTTTTTTTGTCTGTTAGTAAATTTGTAATTGTGGCAAATTTGAGGTGTGTTAACAATCACTTTAATTTAGCTTTGAAAAATTCCACTTTTGCAACTTCTCATTCATTTGGCTTTGCTTGTATATATTTGAAACGACAATATTTAGTTTATTTGATACGGACATTGATCAGACAAAATACTGTAATTCAATTCAATTCAATGTTATTTGTAGTGTTAGCTTATAGCAGATTTTTGTGCTTAGCCAAATAATGATACTTAAATTTACTTTGCTTTATTAGTTATTAAATCATTTTAATTTCTTATTTTAATGCAACTGGCAGCACTGGATGTATGTGAGCATCTAATCTGTTGAACCACAACTTTTTAATCACAACTATATAAATAAGGTTAGGGAGGGTTTTGGAGGTGGAAGGAATAATTAAATGGGACGAACATTAATCGGCGGGAGATGGGAGGTTCATTTTGGCCCCTGGTGTCCAAATCAGATCTTTTTCATTCACCTCCAATTAATTTCCTCAACACTGAAAAAGAATCAAAACCTTTGACTCTGATTCTAAATAAAGTTAATGATCTTCTCGTCTGAAACGAGGCAGGAAGCTACAGTTTGAAATAAAGATTATTCAAAATTAAATTTTACTGTCTCAGTCGTCGTCCTCAGAAAGTTCATGTTTATTTTCCACCAACAGTTTACGCCTCATTAATGCTTTCGCTGCTTTCACTCGGGACGCAGCTGATAATAGAGCCACAGCGATTTGATTCTGCTACAGTAAACTTTATGCATCTAGTTTAATTACTAGGGCTTAAATTTACAGAAGTTTTATGAGCAATGTGTTGTGGCATCACTGCGTGCACAGCATCTGTATGACCCTAGTTAATCTGGATAAAAAATAAATACATCCCATTGGCTAAAACTGACTAATTTAAATCACATAATGAAAAATAATAGTATTGTCAAATAAAGTGCATTGTCTGTAATTAAAATGTAATTATGATTATATTCTTTTAATTGACATTCCTATACGACATGAAGACATTTATGAGATAAGTTTTTCAAGCGGTATTCGTCCGATTTGGTTTAAAACGTTAAAATATGTGGCTTGAATCCCTAAGAGATACAGAACAATTTATGTCTGACACACAACTTCAGGACAGAGAAAAACGAGTTTCAACACAACGTCGAGCTATATTTTTATCCATGTTTTAGTAATAATGTTTGGCTCCAGAGGAGGGAAGATTGAAAATTCCTTTTTTTTTTTCGACGTGGCCTCGGAAGCCTGAGGAAAACAATTATATTGAGTGTCCACAAGAGGAATGGGGGTGGGACTGTTGCACAAACGGATGTCCACGTCTCTGCAGCAGAAGCGTTAATGGTGTAACACGAGAGAGGGGACAGAGCTGGAGGGTTTAGTGGCCTTGTCAGGGGAGACGCAGCATCTGTCCACATCTCCTGACGTGTCCTCAGGTTATCATCCGGGATAAGCACTCATTTTAAAGTGGGAAATGAGACTTTTGCTGCATGAGAAATGTGATGAAATAAAAACATTTCTGAAGTTTGTTCATATTCAACTAAGCTAATGTTGGTGCTGCTGCTAGTTTCTGCTGTTGGAGTCTGCTGACTGACTTTAGTTGTAAAGCTAATTTGATAGGGAGACATTTTAGTGGCTTTAAATGTCCACATTGAGCATTTGTTCCCTATAAAAACCCATTTTTATCCTCTCCCTGTTTCTCAATGCTGTCGTTCATAAAGATGGACGACTTGATCGCTCCCCAGAAGTGAAGCCAAAGCGTCTTGAACACCACCCGGTGGCTGGATGTAGTACGGGTCATAAATCCTGCCTCCTCCATTTTAATGGGGAGGACGTGGACCAAATTAAAAAGTCAAAGTACAAGAGAGTAGAAAACAGAAGTAGGCAGTGGCACAATAAATAAATATGACAGTTGAAAGGTGGAATCACAGTCATAAATACACTGAAGGCTAATTGACGTATGAGACATATAGGAAGAAAGGAGATTTTCAAAATAAAACAGGGAGTCCAAGCAGATCATGACTTGGGCAAACTATACATTGAGGTTTGCTGTTTCCCATGCATCGTGTATCACTGAACTGGAGTCTGTCATCCAACCAGTCAAAGTGGCACAATTCAATCTCTGTCCTGCTGCAGCCAAAATTAACCAAATGTCCAACTGCCGCTGCACATGGAGGCAAATTAATCCCAGAACCCGATTGAGATTAGATGAGGAGGGGATCGTTGTGTGTGTGTGTGTGTGTGTGTGTGTGTGTGTGTGTGTGTGTGTGTGTGTGTGTGTGTGTGGTTGCAAATGCAAGAAAAAGCACCAGGATGCAGGACAAAAGGACATAGGGGGGGGGATTAGTTTAAGGTTTACACAGCAGCAATCAGAAAACTAATCTTGACACAACTCCAATTGTATAAGACACATCTTGAAGATTTTCAATTTTATCAGCACAGATTATCATTTGGATTTCCAGTCCCGCATATATCTCCGTAGTTTATACACTGCAGATAATTGTTTATCCGGGTGAAGGGTCTCTCATTCCCTCTGTGGCTCCACTTCCTCTTAGTGGTCAGTTCTCTAAAGCCCCCGAACCCACCTATGGTCTGAGCTCGGCGCGAGAACGGAAGAAGTGTAAGCAGAGAGCGAACAAAGTGAAACGAAGAGAGAAAAACATCCCTGCAGGTTATTTTTTGTGTGTCACAACCAATATAAGTCAACAGTGGTGCTCCCAGTGTGCTTGTTAAATGTGGGCCCCCAGTAGGAGGGCCCTCCCCGTGGATCGGCCAGTGTGAGAGCGGGGAAGCTAAGCACTCTCCCGCTGCAATTAAAGAACGGCCCATCAATAAATGATGAATGTCAAGCACAGCGTGATGTTTGGCCTGGTAAGCAGACGAGTAACCTACGCAGATCCATGGTCACAGCAGGGCAGGAAACAGGGAATGTGGAAACACAGAGAGAGGAAACAAGGGGATGTTCAGAGGACCCTGCTGCAAATGTCACTTCGTCCCTTTCAACACTTCTTGGAATGTGGCGGTGGACATTCAAGATGCAGCGGCAGCTGTCATTTCTTAAGCCATCCGATGACATTTGGGATTCTGGGCAGTCGGCCCCGGTCCGGCACAGGAAGCCGGATGAGGGACGAGGGGTGTTCTCTATCAGCCAAGGGCACAGTGGAAGGGTTGGCTCAGGTTGATCCCGGGCTTCATCACAGTGGCACCGAACAGTATCAGTAACTTAACACGTTGTTTTCTTCTTTCATCTCACAACTTTCCAAAGGTTAAAGAAAAGTGCAGAACATCTGAGAACAAGTTGACAAAGTAACACCAGCGGGTTCCAGAGTTATGATCTCAAGCACTTGGCTCCAGAGACATTTTTGCTACTTGAACTGGTAAAAAGTTTCCAGCACCAGGCACATTTTTCAAAAAGATTGAATTGAGTCTCTTAATTATTCATGGTTGTGCTTGGTGCAGAATACAATAAACCAATCAGAGGCCATCTCCGGTTCCCTTTACAAGCCGGGTTCACTCGCACATTGGCCGATTGCTATTATAAGGGTAGTAACAGAGGAGGAAATGGTTTTCTCACCTCTCACTATAATGATAATGTGCCTTTATAAATAAGAGCAACAGCTTTTCACTGCGAGATATATTTCCTGTCCTCAGATGACATGTGTCTCCCACATTACTGTGTTTTAGTTCTGTTTATTTGACTGTGCCACAAACCAACAGTGGTGATATCACTGTTCCATGACTCGCAGAATCTAACAAAGTCGTGGGAAGGTTTTCCTCCTTTTGCCAATTTTACCAGCTGGAGGTGAAGGAGATGAGTCACAGTTGTTATTGTTGCAGGACCTGTCTGTGTGTTGTCTAAGGTACAGTTACTCCGCCCCCCCGACAAAATGAGCTTTAAACATGTGTTTTCCAATCTAGTACAGAAAGTCTCACCCTCTACTTCATCTTGTCTCTTCGCACTCAACCGGGTGATTACTGAGAATAATAATAATAATAAATCCAAACTTTGACATTTCCACTTTCTGAGGTCTCAGTAATATTTTAGACTTAAGAGTGACATGATCTCATTCCCTCTCAGCAGAAGCCATTAGTACTGTGCCGCAGAATATGAGTGAAATCCATCAGAGCCATGTGTCAAGAGGATTCCTTCATCCAGAGAGAAAGAAATGAGCTGCGGAGAGAAACATGGTGGCGCAGCAGAAAACTGACTGTCCCACAGATTAGAGCTATTTTCAGTAACGCTCTCTGCCTCTGGCGCTTGTCACAGCCACATTCAAACTTATAGTTATTGGTCAAAGTAAAATAAAAACAACAATATTGTTCCTTAAAAACAAAAGCAGTCAGTCACAAAGAGCTGCAGCGGAGGAGCCACAGGTACAGAAGCAATGTTCCCTTCGCCTGACATCCGCTCTGATGTCGTTCTGCGTTTGTCTCAAAGTCCAAAACACGAAAACATCAGCTGTGTGATCGGTGCAGAATAATACAAGAGACGGCCAGATGTACGCTTCAGGGCCTTTGAGAACGCAAAACAACGGAGCTGATGGTCGTACAAAATATACTAAACTCACTATTACATCAGTATTCAGTGTTTTATGGCCATAACAGATCTTGTGCTATGATAGATCCTCAAAAAAGCTTGTTTTCCATCTACAAGGTAGTTTTCCCCCAAATGAATAATCCTGGTAAACACTTTCATTTCATAGAAACTGATATTTAGATCGAAAAATACTCATCTAGGCCACAATTAATACTATTTTACTCCCAGTACACAAATACACATTTACTGTAATACTTCGTTATAAAAAACTACTTCTTTAAAACCTGTTGGCAACATTTAAATAGAACAAAAGCTATGACTTATATATATGAGCATTATTTAAGAATAATAACATATTATGATCATAGCTGGGAAAAGGGAAAAAATAGTAAAACTATGTATTCTTGGTGTCATTCAGATTTATACAGTGCTACAATTCTTTCGGACACTTCAAAATGCAGACCGAAGGAACCAGGGATCGAACCACCGACTTTCTTAGCTGTGGATAACCCACTTTTCCCCCTACAGCCTTCCCTCATCTTGTAAAAGAGTTGTCCCTCCTTACTCCATAGTTTGGTTGTGTACAGTAATAACTTGTATTGGAATATGCTGAGTGAAAACTGTTTTCCCTGAATCCTCCTCTCTTAGAAATCAGGACTCACTTATTATTTTATTATCAACTAATTACTGCATTTGTCATTTTATCCAAATAATCTGAGATGCATTTCTTACAGGGACCTTAATGTCCCCCATGTCTGCCCTGCGGTACAGTTCTTCTGGTAACTCAGTGAGGATAATCCCTGCACAGCCTCCTCCTCCATGTCTGTCCACACCTGGAGAGCTGGAGGCAGCTGCTACAGTCTGTTCACAGGGATGAAGTGTCTCTGGGAGATCTGAGCCGTCACCGCTCCTTGTTGCTCCGGTCAGCTGGTCTCTGTCTGAGCACCAGAGGGAACACGACCAGGACGGAGCTGCACAAACCGGATCATTGCTCTGTGCCCTTGATTGACAGTCGGGGACACTGTCAAGTTTAATGGCAATGATGAGGATATTAGAAAAACTAAACACACAGAGAATCCAAATCCACTGTTAGTTATCAGTGTTCCAAGGATTCATATTCAAAAATCAAGTTATGATCATGTAAACACATGCAATGACAATTTCATTTGAACACTAATAGCATTAAAGCATCACTAGGTAGTTTTTACATGTGAAAATAACAACTTCAAAATGATTTTGACGCAACACAAGCTTATAATAGGCAGCATGGTATGTATATCATTGCCACAGCGCCCCCTGGAGGCCCGGAACTACACTATGTAACTCTGGTGCACCGTGCTGGAACGACGTGCGTTATAGCAAACGTCACAAACCAACAACCAGAGCTAGCAGCGAGGAGTAAGAGACATAGCTAGTCGCCGTCATCTGTGAGGACATAATGGCCCCAAAGAAAACGAAGAGGACATCGTCAAACGAAGCGAAGAGGAAGAGAGGAAGTAAGAAACTGAACAAGAGTGAATATCGGAGAATATTTCACTCGTATCACTCTCTATTATCTGTATCATCCATCTATCTATCTATCTATCTATCTATCTATCTATCTATCTGTCTATCTATCTATCTATCTATCTATCTATCTACTATCTGTCGTCTGTCTGTCTGTCTGTCTGTCTGTCTATCCTTCCTTCCTTCCTTCCTTCCTTCCTTCCTTCCTTCCTTCTCGGCCTGCAGGCCTTGTCACGATGAAGCGAGTGGAAATCATGACTGAAGGGAAACATGGCGGTAACATCCCTCCGCCCTGATTAACCACGGCATCCTAACTGTGTCATCTCCCAGCGTGAGGAAGAGCAGGTGAGAGAAAGAAACAAGACACAAAGAGGCAGAGAGAAGATGAAACGCAGAAGAGTGAATGTTGAAAGAAAAATATTTAAAAAAAGAGGATCAAGACTGAGAAAGAGATGTAATCCTAAATATAGCTGCAGCTCCGCGATTAAAGGAGAATAAACCCAGGGACACACACGTTTGTCACCACTTCTCCTTCGCCTCCCTCCCCTCACGTGGTCCGCCACTTGACGAGGAGTGTGCCCTGTCAACCCGGGACTCTCCCCGGACTCGTCAAGCGCCAGCACACACCTCCCTCGCCGTGCCAACTGCCAGGGCGGATGAGATGGTCGGCTGATCTCTCTCCGAGGGTTTGTATTACCCTCTTGCAACGGGGGAGAGAAGCTAGATCTCTCATAGAGGGACGTGTTTATGTGGCAACCAGAGTTTTAACTACGGCCACACATGCCGCAATTCATGTTAGTTTCTCGCCACCGGATTTAGCCGACGTCTGAAAGGTGTCATCAGATATTTCTTACCTTAACTAAGTGTTAACACCCAATCGGGTTCACGTCCTTGGAATCGAACTGGGTGCGATTTAATTGGGTTCTTAATTGTGAATATGCTCTGACTTGCATTTCTAAATTAAATGTTCCACGTTCTCAGCACATACAGAAGTTATGAAGCACATTTTAAACACACGTTATGTTGGTAAGTAATATTCAAAGTCTACACACAGTGGATTTAAATCCTTCAGAGCTAATCCACTAATCAATATTTACCCATCAATAATGCATCAAACCACTGGATGTGTTGCCATGGTGACAAACAATCTGTTATCACCAGATTCTACTGTTCAGCTTCACTCCTGACAGCTGGGGCTCCATGATAAGGCCAAATATTAAATCAAGATAAACATGTTATTTCAGGCGATGTCAATAATTATCAAGATAAATGTCACTTTGTTGTTTCTTTTAAGTTTGGAGACAGATTTTAGCTCCTGAGTGAAGGTTGTGGTTTTGAACTCTGAGTGTTTCACCTCCTCACTGTGATCACACACTGCCTCAGCATTAGATCAATAGATGTTGGACTAATGTTTTATTGCTATTGGTGAAAACAATGTGGCGATAATTATTTCCGTATCATTTTATTTCCCGGTCCCACTCTCATCAGCCTCATTCTTAGCCACAACGTGCGGCTGCTTTCAGGAGTGAATATATAAAGTAATGAACAGAAATGAAAAACATTCGTACAACAACAGAAAGACAGAGTTAGTGGTACAGAGAAGTGGTCATCAGAAAGCTGAGCACACATTTCCCTCAGGAGCCGGTTGAGAGCAGAACAGAGCTCAAACGAGACTGAGTGTTAATAATAACACTAATAACAATCATCTCTATTCTGGGAGTTTCATCTTTCCTTTCCATGTATCTACACCGCTTTGAATTTTGGGACACTGAGATGATTGACCATGCTACAGCGTCACAACACTATCAGTCATGTATTGTCTCCGTCTGTCTGCACACTCTGACACACACACACACACACGCACACAGAGACACACAAACACACAATGGATCTGCAGAGGAGCAGAAAACAAGGGCAGCCTCTCACACCCTGCAGCCCTCCGGCTGAGCGGAGCAGAGGAAAGGGCACCGTGACTGGCTTTCAGAGTGAAGTCTCTGCCTTTGCCCTCAGTCTGGCTGCCGAGCGCGTGTTGGGGACGGAAAGCAGAAATATAAGTGCTGCTCGTGACGGCAGACACAACGACAGGAGGCACAGACGGAGCCATGAGCCTCAGATTAGAACAACATCTGTTTGTCATGTAACTGGAAACAAAGAGATCGCTGCTCTGCTGTTGTAGAACCTGAGCTTTGAATCCCTATGAAGACTGTGGCTGAACAGCATATATATGTATATATACACATATTTATACACATACTGTATATATCTGTCCACTATAGGATTTTAAATTTTTAATTCCAAGCAGCGTCAACACTACCTGGCAGCTTTAGATGACCTTCCTTGATGGTGCTGACTATTTACTGGTAAAAGAACAAACCACTATGGTAAATATGTAGTTTCACTATAACTATAAAAAACATTTACTTTTTCTTATTGTTCTCTTCTTCTTCTATCTTGTATCGTAATTCGTTCTTATCTGTTTCATGTCGTGGGGAATGAAGACTTTTTTATGTTAATGGATTTACCTTTGTAATTATAGCTCTATAAAACATAAATAATCAGGACAGATTCTGGGCAGCACTTACATGGAGTGAAATCGTGGCCCTCTTATATTTTGGGAAAGATGTGTCATATTGTGTGTGTGTGTGTGTGTGTGTGTGTGTGTGTGTGTGCTGCTTCTTTTGTCCTCTGTCAGTCACATGCCTGAGTAGCAGCATCATTACGCAGCATCACCTTCAAGTCGGGCATCAGTTATGCAACATTAGTTTAATAGTGTTCCTCACTGCGGCTGCTCTGCTAAATAAGATGAGTTATAAGAAACAGTTTGGAGGACAGGAAAACAACTTTTATGATCTAATGTGTTCACTAGCATCTTTCTACATGTTGCCTTTTATATGTATAAAATATATTTGAATAGATGACCGTCTGATCTTTAAGAAGAATATATCTGCAATTTTCAAAATATTGATCCAAAGCTTCTTAAACTTGTTCATTTTAACCATTACTTGTCCACATTGTAATCGATAGATTTGTTTGTATGTTTTATTGCTTCTCTGTGCTTCGTATTTTCTCTTATCAGTCGTGATATTTCTGTCTGCAGAGCGAAAAGGCTTCATAAACAGAGACGGTCAAAACAAAGCATGAGGCCAAAAGAGGCAGTGGATCAATGATCAGCTGGAGGAACTGTTTACATCGCAAAACCATTCAGTGGTAGAAAATATTGATAATAAAGAAATGAATGAGTTCTTGGGGTTTATTATTGATTAGGTGCAAGAGTTGATTGATGCAGTGACAGGTCAATAATATTGTATGAGGCAGTTTGCTGTAATATTCAGTTACATTCAGTTTGAATCGGTTTATGCTGTAAATCATGTTTGTGTTTCATGTTTTAAAGTTTTGTCACATGTGCCCCCCCCTTTTCATAACAATAATTTTTTATAACCATAAAATTTGATATGTATTTAAATTAGGCTTCGTGCATGTTACAAAATGGAAAAACTAAATCTGACCAGGTCTGAACCCCAAATTTCCCCTCATAGAAAAAGTGTTGCCCATAGATGCACTGTATGAATTTGTGTGTAAATGGGTGAATGTCAGTAAAGCTTTGAGTGGTGATCAAGACTAGAAGATCTCTATATAAATACAGACTATTTACCACATTATGAATAATGCAGTCACCATCTACATCAGTGCTTCGGAAACGGTTTGAGCTCATTAGTTTCATGCAGCTGAGGATCTGTGGGTTTTCAATCCTCCACAGAAACAGTGCAGAGACATGAAGTGTGTCTCATATTTGGAGCAGTGAGTGACGACAGACCTGAAACAGATCTACTGTGATCGACGGGCTGAGACAAACCAGGGACGTCCACTGACAGCTGAGAGGCAGATGTCGAAAATTCAGAGAGTGAAAAGTGATGATGTTGAGTTTTCTCCGAAGTCAACGTCAGATTCATGAAGTTTTCTTTAACTGCAGAACAGTTCACACTGTGTTGTTATGTTGATAAGAGCTATCGTCTTTATAAATTGAAAGCAGGTGCCAGTTATTAGTATAATGCTAAAAATCAACACCCAGTCAATGTCCATAAAAGTGCATGAGACTGCAGCACCACGTGCACACACACACACACACATCTCAGAAATTTGGACATATCCTTTCATACGTGAAGAAATTTGACTGAAGTAAAATCCTAACCCTACAGATTGGTCATGATTTAAATAAAACTTTAAATTATTCATTTAATTATTGATTTGATCTGGATCGTTGACTCTTTGCATGTTCTTCACTTTAGTTTAAAATCCTAAAATGTGACCAGTGAATTGGAAAAGGTGCATTTCCCACTTTGCACATCAAAACATTACATGTTACATGTGTGGTTGTTTCATATCTTTTTCCTTTTTCTCTTTATTAAGACTTTATTGCTCTAATTTAGTTCTTGGTCCTGTTGCTCATCAGTGTGAAATACAAAGGGTTGAATAAGATTTAATTGTGAGAAAAAAGTATGTGAAACAGGAAAACAGAAAATAACTTTACATGGGGAAGTAGATGCACAGTCAGAGAAGGAAGAAAGAAAAAAGAGTCGACGTAAAAAAAAAAAGTGGTTTGATCTCAGATCTGAAGTTGAACAAATATTGTCAGAGAGATGGAAAAAGGAAAAGAGAAATGAGTTTTCTGAGTGCACAGAGATTTTTGTAAAAACGGCACAAGTGGATTTTAAGATATTTCCTCTTAAGAGCAGTTGGTGAGTGAGGCTCAATCTGAGTGAACGCTCTGTGTGTGTGTGTGTGTGTGTGTGTGTGTGTGTGTGTGTGTGTGTGTGTGTGTGTGTGGTGCAGGGAGACACATGACAGCCAAGACACTACATGAGGCTTCCAGAGTTTATGAAGACGCGTAAACAAAGCTGAATGGATTCCAATCTGCTGATGCGGGGACGTGAAAGTCACACGAAGCCTAATGACCTTGTCAGCTGCCGGAGGGACGGCTTGATTGACGGCTCTTTCTCTCTGACAGCTGCCGCCTCGACCCCGGCAGCTGAAAGTAACGGCTCCTCTGGACGGAAACAAGGAGCAGATTTCATTATCACGGAGAATGTGAGGACGTGGACGAGTCGTCACAGGAAGCCACCATGTTTTTGTTTTGTTATGACAAAGCTATTAGAGGAGGCAGAGGTCACGTCCACCAGAGGGCAGCGTGTAAGTTACTGCGTCTTCGAACCCCAAACATGAATCACCAGACGTGTTGTGATTTCTCTCTACAGCTGAAAACGTGAAGCCGTTTTCCCTGATCTCGGGGTTGAGCTCAGTCCGTCGGGGTTTCAGGGTTTTTGTATTCGCAGGCCTGTCGACACGAATCCGCACGAACTCGGAGATAACGACGATCTTTTCAAACCAGTCGAGAGGATTTCTGACATCCTCAAACATCTGCAGCCGTGTTGTGTCGTGTCCACAGCTGCACAGCTCACATCAGCACTAATGTGTGTCCGGCACAAGCTCAGGGGGGTCAAGAGGTCCAGCGGAGAGAAATGGCTTAAAATGATGACATCGTTAGCGCAGTGCCACCGGGCAGCGTGGTGACAGGCAGAGGGCGCGCGGGGGGGGCACCGCGGGGTGGGCAGGACAAAAATAACACCAGTGTTCATTTCTGCCCGGGCCGTCGGAAAACATGCTAGCGTTCTCCATCTCGCACTTTGCCGTCAGATGGAGTCTGGCGGTGGAGCGCTGTCGCATCTCATCGCTCGTGTCCAAGGAGGCGGCGGGGGGGGGGTGTTGAAGTCCAAGGTCAACAATGTTTGTGTTGGAAGCTCCGTGATTTATCTGCTCCACGTCCGTCTAAAGGAGGACGGAACGACACAGGGCCTCTCAGACAGAATTCATAATTCCAGTCAAAGGCACATTAACTTTGCCGATGAGAGGTGGAAACACAGAGACTGTTTCAACTGGTGCGAGTTGAGGCGGGGGGGGGGATTGTTGCCACGGAGATAAGTCCCGTGAGGTGTGACTTCTGCGTCATGGTTATTTTTTTTTTTCCTTCTTTCTGTCATTTAGTATTCCTGCCTCCTCTCCTCACTGGAGTCCGTCCCTCCTGCAGCGTCAGACATCATGTCCCAGCTCCACCATCACCATCACCAGGGAGACGTAGGTGAGGGGGGGGGGGGCCTCGCTTGTTCTCCTCTCTCCCTCCAAGATCACCGTCAAAGTCACGGCTTCACGTGTGACGCTCACCAAAGACATGTCCCCTCCTCCGCTCACATCTCGTCAGTCAGCAAGTGTCGAGGATGTGCAGTCGACACATGTCACTCTGAGCATAAACACACACAACAACACACACACACACACACACACACACACACACACACACACACACACACACACACACAATACACACACACAATACAACCTGCTTTTATAATTTTGTTTTTAATGGCTTTTTTTACGTGTTTCAAGTGAATAATTCTACTTTATTGTTTTTCACATTAATAATAGAACCCTAGCTGTCGGTCTCACATGTTCAACCTCCACCGAGGCCCAAGAGTCAATTTCATTAAATCAAGCTGCACCAACTTTCACACACTCGTAGATATTAGTTCCCTAAAGATGCCTGTTTATTTTTTCAACAAGATCCATGAAGTGTTCCCTGGGAAAATGGGGAAAATATCCCAAAAAATATTCCTGGATCTGTCCCCTGATCGTATCAACATTTTATTGGTTCCACTAAGTTTAGCGGAAATGGGAGGTTACATGCTGAAGTACGTTAATCCAAATTCACACAAGCCTCAAAATGATGTATAAACATCTGTATATTAATAGTTGTGGCTACTGACTACTTCAAACAGTTGCACCAAACTACACACACTCATAATAACCAGTTCCCTAAATGTCCCTGGGAAAAGTTTTCTCTGGCAAATCCTTGAAAAAGTTGAATAAAGTCGAATTCTTGGAACAGCCCCAAATTGTATGTGTTTCTTTCCTGACCCATGTTCCATCCTCCCACCAAGTTTCCTGTACATTTGTTTTGTAGTTTTTGCATAATTCTACTGACAAATAAACCAACTGGCTGTGGCTCGAGGGTAGAGACACGACTGCTAACCTGAGCAATAGAAAATAACAGTATATACAGTGAATGTACCGTATGAATGTGTGCGTGAATGGGTGAATGGGACTTGGACTGTTCGATAAGTCGGGAAAAAGACTTAAATATAAAACATAAAACAAAGAATCCAATGGACAGAGGTGAAAACATAACCTCTGTGACGGAGGTGATAACTTTAGAAGAATGTTGGACAGACACTGAGTTCGACTGCCTGTCGTCAAATATACAAACTGCAGATGAGACACATTTGAAAAAACGCAAAGTTGCATTTTCCACCAAGTGAACGTGAAAAACAATGATGAGCGTCCACAAAAGATTTTCTGATTACGAATGCACAAAGACGCGGCGTGACAGAAAGTGTCACGGAGGACGCGACATCACAAGGACGGGACAGAGGACAGGAGAGAGACGGGTCATTGAAGACGCACATGGCTGAGAGGACAGGACAGGAAACATCCCCCCCCCCCTCCCCCCTCTGCTGCTGCTGCTGCTCCTTCCTCCAAGAGTCTCCATGATTTGAGGAAAATACTCAAACGTCTCTGAGGAGTTTCACGATCACTCAAACCTCCTTCTCCTCTCAGTCTGAACACCTTCCTGTCTGTAAAGTGTCAGCATGTCATAGGCTCAGCAGTGTGTGTGTGTGTGTGTGTGTGTGTGTGTGTGTGTGTGTGCAGCGTCGTGAGGGTGGAGGGGACAGATACTGTCAAACATCTCCCTTCGTCCATATTAGTCAAAGCAGTTCCCTCCTTCCTCCTCCTCCTCCTCCTCCTCCTCTCCTCACTCGTCTCTCTGACATCCTGAGTGTGATGGATGAACTCCACTCGCTGTTTATTCCAGCTCCACGAAAGAAGCAGAGACACTTTGGAAACATGTCTTTGTAATAATTGTGTTGAGGCAGCAGATGTCGGGGACATTTAGAAACACAGAATGTGACTGGAGGACGTTTGGAGACAAGGTCAAGGTCCCATTTCCTCATTTTAGAGGAAGAGTGAAAACGTGTCTGGATGTTTATCTGGATCCACTCGAATGTAAACATGAGAGAAGTAAAGCAAACACCTCCACCTGTTGGTTCCCTCAGGAAACCACATGGAAATCCACCAGATCCACACAGATCCAGATGATGTCTCCACCGGGTCTGTCTGTGTGAAGAGAAGTTAAAAGTTAACAATCCTGGATCTTCATATATTCAAAGATGAGTGAGCTTCAAAAACATTTCTTGGGTCCTCTTGGTTTATACTTATCTAAACTTGATAAGATGTATATTTTTCCATTAAGTAGCCTCCATCAAATGTCTTTTTAATGAATTTTCGCCAAAACACATTTAAATTCTTTGTAAATATTAATACCAGCATTTAAAACTAGAAAGAAACACTTGAAGAACACTTACCTCCGCTAAGGTCACTGTTTTGCTGAGAGACCTCGCTTGGATCAGGATAATAACTAGAAGGATATTTAGCAGAACACATAACTTAAATTCAATCTTATTTTTCATCAAGGTCCATAAATTATTCCCTGAGAATCAGTGAAATTGTCCAAAACCACAATCTGGCTAATAAACAGGGGACAAAGGTTTTGAACAATGTTCGTCTCCTCAGCATTAATTCATAATAACTTTAGCTCGAATCCCCTGAATGTTCCAGAAGGTGAGAGACACATCTCCCTTCAGTCTGATGATCAGACACCAGCAGGTCCCAGCTTCAGGTTTCATCTCAGGGACTTTCTCTCACCTGGGAACTCGTGAGATCTGATGATGAACAGAGTAGAACAGAGGAAGTATCACAGCGTCGGATGCAGAGGACGACGGAGGACGTCCCTCAGCTGAGCAGCTTCCTTTCATCCGTTCACCTTCGTGGTTTTAAGACATGTACGTTTTTCTTGAAAGGCTCAGGCGCCGTGTGCTGTGTGTTTGTGTGTAGAGTGAACATCAACGTCAGGGAAGGTGAAGCAGCACAGATGTTCTGACCTTGTCTGTAAACAGCAGCTTTTTGTTGTTGTGGATCTTTGCCTGAGAAAGACCTTGAGGGTCCAAACGTCTGGTTCAGTAAACACACGTCTCCTGGTTCACTTGTACGGAACTTGTCTCACGTTAAAGCAGCGTCTCCACTGCAGCTCCTGTCTCTACACTGTGGCCACAACACGTGTGAAGCAGCTCGTTGGAAACATTTGCAATTCAGCTCACACCTTCGATACAAATAAATAAGATGAAGGTTTCCCAGAGAGTCAGTGAATCAAATCCTGGGCCTCGTCTTCGTCCGTGGGACGACGGTGAACAGAGGGGACGGCGTGTCAGCCATGTTAATAACGTCCTCCAATCAATCACTTCAGGAGGTGTAGAGATGGCGGCTTGTGTGGCGTCACATGGGAGGAGATTAAACGTGCGCCGTGACCTTTCCTGGATTACAGGCAGACCCGGTAATCTGCTGAGACTGGGGGCGGGGGGTGCTGCATCTTAAAACATTCCTGGGGCGTCTCTGCTCGACCAGAGAGACGGAGACATGAGATATTACACCGCTGACATTTATCAGCTCAGTCTGAACGAGGGCTCAGAGGCCCGTCGCCCAATTTCAGCTCCACTTTGTTTGTTGACAATTTTCATCAGCTCAGAAAAAGACAAACGTGGACGAGCTGTAAATCGTCTGAGATGTTCTCTCCCTCTCTCTCTCCCTCTCTCCCTCTCTCTCTCCCTCTCTCTCTCAGGAAAGAGAGGAGAATTGTCTCCTTGTCTAGACAGGCTGAGACCTTGGAGGGACATTTGTCCTCTGGAGCGTGACACAGGCCCACCAGCTGTCAAACACTGCCCCCCTGTGGACAAAGGGCTCCATTGTGCAGCAGAATATTCTCTGTCAGTGGGAAGTTTGCTCAGATGAAGGACAAATAAATGACATGAGTATAAATAAGTAAATGAAAAAATAACTATGAAATATATGGTAAATAAATAGATATTATTTGGTGATTTAAAAATACTATTTCTATATTTCTACAGTTATTTCTAAAGTTTGTTTATTTATTTATTTATGTCTGTATTTCTACAATCATCTATTTAATAGTTATATTTTTGTCAATGTATTTATCTATTTATTTAAAATAGATAATTCTACGTCTTTTATTACATATTTGTCTGTTTATTAACATATTATCAACCTTATTTATTTATGTATCTATCTATACATGTATTCGTTTATTTCTGTTATTCTTTATATTTCCATTTTAGCAATATTCTGCTTTCCATTAAAGAAGTTATTTGATGTTTAAAATAATGTGAAATATTCAAATGTTTTTTTGTTAACTAATTGATGAAACTGTCAGATGGATTATTGGGGATGTTTCACATATTTTTAGACACATTTCTCCAAATTAAATCTAAACTTTGAATGAATGAATAAAAAATGAATTTCTGTTTGTTTTGGAACATTTCATTGGTAAAATGTGTGAAGCACCTGAAGACACCCATGTGATAGCATGTGCACTACACACCACATGTGCTCCATCTGTTGGAACATGTGGTCACATGTGAAAAACATGTGTCCACGTGTGACACTCATGTGAAATTCATGCGATTTCCATTTAGATTTGAAACTGAGTTCTGTGGTTTCTAACCATGTTGAGATGAACACGACTGATCGAGATGATACAAACAGATTAAAAACAGATCATATGTTTTCGCTGGCACGAAACAAAAGAAAACAGATCCTGACAAAGTCTGGATTCAAGAGAAATGAAGTGAAATTCGGTTCCAGTTATGAATGAAGAGCAGAAATATCCCAAAGCAGAAAAGCGTCAAAGCAACAGAACAACTGAACATACTTACAGCTCAGTTGTGTTTAAAGCATGTGGTGATAATGTAACTGGATATATTTTAATTTAAGTTTTTTTTTTTACATATAATGTGAAGCAAAAGAACCTAAAGTGTTTATTGTACGTACATTTAATTGAGGATCATTTTGAATAGCAGAAAGATTTAACCTTGTATCAAATGTTACCACCAGGGGGCAGTAACATGCAAAGTGAATTACCAGCAGCTACATTTTAAACTCCATCAGGAGAAGTGAGAGAATATCACTGTTTCTATTCTATCTTATTTTATTGAAAGGAATGTGTTTGAAACTGTTATATTACATTTAATCGTATCTTCTTTTTCTGTATTTTCTTTTTCCTCTTTATTTCTTTATTTGTTTTGGGATCCGCTCAAAGGATTTTATACATTTCTGTTATTATTTTTGTTCGTGTTACTGCTTCTGAGGCTTCTGTTAACAGTAATAATAATATATTGATAATGTATTTTATTTAAAGACACTTCAAAGGTTAAAAATGCAAATTAAATAAAAAGGAAATAACTACAAATATAAAATCCACATAATTTCAGACCGTTAGTTAAATGTGTGTTTTTGTGTATGAAAAAAATCACAACAATTTTAAATTTTTTCGTTTATATAAGTGTTTGTGACTGAATTATGAATAAATTCTCAGCACTGGGTCGGTAGTTTCTTTCCCTAAATTCATAAATGAACATTTTCCTTCTTTTACACAGCAGCACTTTCCCTGTTGTTCTACATGAAATAAAAATAAAATGAAATTAAACTCAGGATTTATTTCCGATGCTTCATTCGCTGTGAGAACTTGTGTTTGACGAGGACGGTTTCCTGAGCCTCATGGAGCCGCCAGTCACATGTTCTAACTCTGACAGGTGACCTTCCCTTTATGGATTAAACATCTTTCACTGTGCTGCAGACTGGAAAACCTTTATTTATAACTGTGGCGTTTTCCTCCTGTTCAATATCAGAGAAATGTTTCACCTGTAAAAACCTATTAAACCAAAAAACTTGTTTCTGTTGATCACGTTTCTGTAAAATCTAGTTTTAAGACCTTAAATGTTGAACACATTTCTTACTAAGTTGTGTTTTATAATCATTTATGAGTTATGTCTTAATGTTTCACTGTGTGAAGTTATTCCATCACAGCAGTAATGCAAGACTGCACACACGGATTGTTTTTATTATATCTGTAGACCAGGCAATTCTTTTATGTAGCTGATTAAAGTTGAAGCGAAGGGAAAAACAGGAATAAGAATAAGAGGGAAAAATGCTTATTTCCTAAAGTTGATTCAGATTTTTTTTTTAAAATCTGACCAACAAAACCCTGAAAGTTAATGATCATGGAAAACTGGAATCACATATATATATTTAGAAGTTATTTGGTTTAATTTGATTTCTATCCAAAGTGACTGCCGGTTGAGTTACGACACAAAGGTTCAGGTCAGTCGACGACACTGAGGTTAAACGTTGAGGAGATCAGGTGAGGAAATGAAGAATCAACCAAATATTCACATTTGAGAAACTGAACCAGTTAAGTTTTGTGTTTTCTTTGCTTCAGATAATAGATGCTTGTGTCCCCTCACATCCTCTCTCCCCCTTTCTCCCTTTTCTCCTCCCTCTCTTGGCTCCATCTTTATCCTCTCACCAGTCCTGAGTCTGGTTTATTGGAGGTTTCTTCCTGAGACGTTTTTCTTTTCTCTACTCTTTTATTTCTTCCCGTCATATTGTCTCGTCTCCACGTCACCATGTAAATTCCCTTTACAAATAAAACTGAATTGAAATAAAACCATCTCACACAACTGGGGGTCACTAGAGGCTGAGGAATGTTTTAGTCTCCCAGGTCCAAACTGATGTGTGACATCTTCTCAGATCCAGTTTCTTTATATATGTTAAATCACTTAACATCATCAGTTTCCCTGTGTGGAGAGTTTCTCCTCATGTGAACTGCAGGTATGAGAACAGAGAGCGTTCAGACTGTGACGTCCTGTGCAACTAATCTGGGTCACATCAATAAAATTGACTTGACCTGATAACGTGACGACAGAGAACACGAGACACGGTGCAACGCTGCGTGTCTACCACTAGATGGTGAACAAGAGCCACACTTTTATAAAGCAGGTCAAAATGTCTTTGAATAAACATTCTTTAAGATAATGAAAGTTTTTTCCCAGACAAAATAAAACAATGCTCATCTATTTGAAGTGAGACTTGTGTATGGAGCTCAGGAGGTGGTGTGGTTTCAGGGCCTCAGAAGTGACACAGATGCCCCCTGTCTCTCTCCGAGCCGCTGAGTCTCGCCTCCATGTTCTTCGCCCTCCTGCTGCTGGAGGCAGAGTCGGAGCTCGGGCCCTAAAACCCACCGAGAGTGTTTTTTTTCTTCGCTGAGAAACGGGGGAGAGATCCGCCCAACGCGATGTGGCATCTGTGGCTTGTGTAACTCAAGTGGAAGGGAATTAAGCAGAGAGAGTGGTGGAGGGACTCTAAAAGCAGTCACCCAGAGTTCACGTCTCTTTGTGTTGCAGCGAAGAAGAAAAACAATCTTCAACTTTGATGTGCCGCCACTTTTCCCTCTGACGACGTCACAGTATTTATCGTGAGGGGAAGCGGACATGTGGAGCACAAAATGGAGTCGTTTCATTCTCCGTGGCCTGGGCAGGTTATTTCTGCACGTTAGTATCGTCTCACACGTGAATATTCATTTTAATCACGTTTCTCTCTGGACGTTTTTGTCAGCGAAAAAAAAAAAAAAATGTAAAAACTTGGCCATTTCACGTCATTAACGAGAACAAGAAATACGTCCGTCCTTGAAAAAATGGCTCCCGTTTAAAAAGTTGCTTCGATTTTTTTTTCCCAGCCCGAGCCAACAATGTGCGCAACGTGGAATCAAACATGTTTTTTATTTACAGCCAAGGGCCCCGCGAGCTCCACATCAGGTCCCGGCCTCGCTCTCCGTACCTGCTGGGCCGTATTAACCGGAGCCTGAGTCCAGTTAGACTTGGATGTAATTCTCCCAAAACCTCCAGCCCATGTCCACATTTCTTGGACGCATTAATTCATCAATCCAGACAAAAGGTCTTTTAGCCGTCTGTGCTGCATTAGCCACTGTCTCGTAACTCTCCTCGAATCTGGCTCCCAGGGTCCAACTCCTGAGCTTCTTGCCAATTAAGGGCAGTTGTATGGTAAGCAGATCCATTCCTCCTGTGCCTGGAGGAGTCACTATGTCTTATTTCATTCTAACTCCGCTCTCCATCATGTGTCAGGACCGGGACATGACGGCAATGGCTTGTGACACTTCTGACCCATTTCGGGGGGTTCGAGTCGGTGAACTCTTCTTCACTCGCTCGCACCAGGACATAATGTCCTCGTGGGTTGTTTTTTTTTTGTCTCGTCTCACAGTCGCCATTATAAGGGAGATTTGCAGTGACCTCCCCGTGTCCCGGACTGTGAGACGGCCAGAGACGCAGCGGACAACCTGATGGACACAACCTGGAAAACAAGCTGGAGGCCCGACGTGCTTCATATGACCTGATGTGTAAAGGTTCAGTTTATGATCATATTTTAACGTTTTTATTAGTTTCTTCTTACGTCAGGAAACATTTCTAAAGACATATTTCATCGCCAGGTTACAATAAAAAATATCTAACTTCTCTTCATCTGGAACCAAATCCATTCATTAACAACTTATTAACATTTGCATCCGCTGACTTGATGTTTTATTAGAGTGAAAAACCCTATAACTCGTCATTATTATTATTGAATTACTCATTTTCTCAGTTTGTTTGGTCCAGATTTAGCTCCAGCTGCTCTGCATCTGGTTTTCAGCCGCAGTAAAACTGGAAGTAAATGAGTGACTGGTTTACCATTAATTACTGCTACTTCACTTCAAACAATTTTTTATTACGGTGCTAAAGTATTTCAGAAAACTCAGTCTATACCAATTTAATGTGCTTTAAAAGATCTTGTCGCTGTTTATGCACAGACGGGAGGATTTTCCCACAGTCTTTGGGTTTTCACAAATCTCTTTAGAATAACTCAAAAAGAAGAGTTCGATTTTTTAAGAAATTTTAGTTGCGATTGCACACTGTAAAATTGTTTTATATTAAACCTTAAAACAAAAACAAAGAAATAATTAAATTGTCATTCATCTGGCGTCAATTCAACAGAAATGTCCTGATGGTGACATTTGATTTTTTAATGAAACTATACAATTCAACCATAAATGAATCTCTAGTTTATAGTGCATCAGAAAACATGCTACATTCATACATACGAGGATCTTTTCTCCAAATCCATATTATTCCAAGCAGCTGCAACTCAGTTAGTTTCCACTAAAGTGACCTAATCCATAAATAACCTCTGACGGTAACACCAGGGTCAGAGCGTGTTTACCACCGATTCTTCTTCCTGTATTTGTTTCAACACACATCAGGTTCGACGGGAGCTGAGACGGACACTCGGGACCATACAGCTGTGATTTATGGCTCATACGCAGAGGAGCGGTCGACACAGATCCCTCCGACGCTCGCTCCGGCGTCGCTCAGGCCCGTGAAGTGTTTGTCCACCTGCCTGCGACTCCGACATGTCGTGAAATAACGCGTTTCCAGCTCCGGTAGCTGCACAAATATCACCTGGAACTATGGCTACTGTTTGATATGTAATCAATCACATCACACTCTGTAATCGGCGCTCACACCCTCCTCCCCTCCCCTCCCCTCCCCCACGTCGTACATCATGACCCTCAGGCCTCCCTCTCTCTCTCCCCCTCCCTCTCTCTCAGGCTTTGTTCCCAGCCGTGGAGGCCCAGAGAGTCGAGAAGGTGTAAGAAGGTGCAGGGACTCGCGGGTGGTCGAGACAAGCAGCAGAAAAGGCTTTTGGCATACCAGCAGAGTCCTCCCCCCCCACACCCCCCCACACCCTATCCCACCCGCTGAACTCCTGAACCCCTCTCCTCGCGCGGGTAAACCTTTAACACACGCGCCATTCTCCGCCGGGTCAGTCTGGGGTCCCCAGCCTTTCACACGTCGGCCGCTAATGAGGTTTCAAAATCTCGGGGCAAGGTGAAGGGAGCCTGACCCCCCGCTCGAGAAGCCGGGTTGTCGGAGAGGCGGCGGCACCGTCGGTCAAATCACTTCTGACATAAACCCACAGAACAATGTGCAGCGGTCTGGCTCTGGGGAAACACTGAGAAGTGCCGTGAGCTCACAGTGTTTCTTTCCACCTCAGACGTCCACTACACACACGCTTTTTCTTTTTTTTTAACGCCGGCTCTTTGGTAAGTTCCAACGTGCTGATTTGAAATGTGGCTTTTGTGGATTCTGAGAAAATTCGGCATTTTAATTACTTTCTCACAAAAAACATTTTCAACTAAAGCCAACTTTTTTAGCACTGGTCAGCTAAAGTGAAAATCAACACTGTGGTTGTTTTTGGTGCGAAATCCAAAGAGCTGCAGCATCTTCCAGTCGTTTTCTAATGATGTGTGTGAACAGTGGTTTGAACTTGAGTTTGTAAGTTGCAATCACAGACTGAAATGAATGTTTGTTAGAAAACACTGGAAACTTTCTAAAACTCAAAACGTTCAAAACAATAAGAAGCTTTTTTTAAGTTTTGAGACTGGACAGATAGAAATGTTGTTTAACTGTTAATTTTATACTTTTAAAACGTGTGATTCTACTTGAAAATCACCACCATACTTGGTGTAGAAAATGTGGAATAAATAAATATTTATTTCAATACAACATATTAACATTTATTTGAGGAAAAAAACATCTTTGCTTGCTTCATATGAATATCAATTTAATACATTATAATATGCCGCACGAAGGAACGTTTACCTCATTAGAAAGCATAAATTCTAAAGCTAAGATGGAAGCTGAGCTAGTTAGTTTTAGCAGATTAGATTTAGCCATTAGCCTCATTCACTTACAAACTGAATTACTGACATGCCAGTTCAATAAGTTTTATTTAGACAAACGGAGGGGGAAGAGTTTAATTTAACAGTTATTGAAAATCTGATAAACTTTTAATCACCAGCAGCATTTAAATTAAATTAAATAATTTAAAATATGTTGCAAAATGTAGCCTCTGTCTCATATTCTGACCAGTTCAGGTTTTGCTTTGTCATCTTCCTTAAAAAATAAAATATTAAAATGTTGATTCACATGTTCTGGTTCTTATCCAATTAACTTGAGAAATAAAAATAACACTAAAACACTGAGAATTAATATACAAATTAATATAATGTTAATAAAACACTAAATTAAATAAATAAACAATAAATAACTCTGCACTTGTTTTAATAACAGATCTTATTTTTATTGAGGAGAGTCAAGTTGGGCTTTCCATTTTTAGAAAATAAACCAATGACAATATTACAAATAATGAAATTGTTACATCATTCACAGGGTTACAGTCAATATACATTTATACAGAAATACAGGATGTCCCACATCAGTCACAGTGGTCTGAACCGGCACTGGTCTATAACGTGGGCTTCAACAAACCAGGGGGACGTGTGGAGCTCCCCCGCCTGCACTAACCAACGGCCGGAGTGGTGGTGGTGGTGGGCTGGAGGCAGGGACGGGTAAACAGAGTGGGAACACTGGGACGTACGGGGGGACGTGGCAGTGGCAGGGTGCTGTAGTGGTACGAGTCTGTCTGAGCATGTGTCCCCAACACTGGAGCTCTGCCGGCTGCAGCACTCACAGACCACCTGGACCTGAGGTCGGGCCAACGTGCTACATGTGACCACCACAGCAGTAGAGGGCGCTCTGGTGCTTCGCGCAGCAGCCGTGGCACAGGGAGCCATTTTCTGTCTGCTACAACAGGAGGCCTCTTGCTCCGACCATGCTGTCGTTGGGTGGCGTTCAAACGAAGCCCAGTGGGTACGAGCTGGCACAGTTTCTGTTTACGCACACTATCATGTAGCCGTAACACTGAGACTTAACGGTTTTTCTCCGTCCTTCAAATATTGGCACGCGGCGAGGACAGGGCTGACTGGTTTTTACTTTTGCTTCACAGATGTAAGAGGAGAACGTACAGAATGTTTGGCTGAAAAGTTGCAGTATAGGCAGACGTTATGTGAAACCGTCACGAGTGTCAGAACCGTATTGCGTCTACTTCCATTTCCAGAGGAGAACTCTAAAAAAAAAAAGTCTTGAAACTAAAGAAACTGGAGTCTGAATGTGTAGATGACGTAGTTTTGGTGCTATAAAACTATGAAATTTTGCAATAAAACTACATCTGTAAAGTTAAATACATATTTTTTTTTCTTCTGGGAAGTGAAAAAGCTGTAAAGAAATGTTTTGGAAGGGAAACAAGCCACTGAACTGAAAAGGTGAAAACACCTTTCTGTACACAAAACATATTGATTTGAGATAAAGCAGATTTTAATCTGTCAGTGATCCAAAATTCATATACATATATATATTTATATATATATATGTGACTGCAGTTTTGCACTGTAAAAACATTTACAGTTATGGATAAAAATGTCCCTTGAATGAAATATTCAGTCTGATCTCAGGGAGGCGATTAAAGAATAATCACCACATCAAGTAAAAAACCCTTTGAGAGATTTGCCCACCATATTTTTTTATGAATTGTACCAGATGAATTAGTTACTGGGTTTGTTTAACACCGGAGTTTTTCACAGCTTGGGCTTTGGTGTAAAATGAGTAGCCAGGGAAACCAGAATCTGTTGAAACATGAAGAGGACAGACGTGATTTCGTCTCCCTCTGATCACTGCTCAGCCCTGAGCTGCGACAATACGTCTCTTTTTGTGACATCAAAATAATACGATACATAAATACTTCATGCAGTGCTTCCAAAACACTCCACATTCAATTCAAGCTCCTTCAGATTCAACTGGAAACAACAAAGTAACCCTTCAGCCGGGACTGGAAGTCTCTTAGCTGCAAGAAAAGAAAGAAACATCTTCTTCAGCATTATTTTATGTCTGCCCACCCAGTTGAGTGGGGTTCCTTGAAGCACAGTTCAAGGATAATTGCTTGATTAATAACTCTGCGTCTTGGCAGTGTCCATGGACAAGCATCTGAATGAGCTGTAATAGGCCTGGAGCAGAAAATCTCTGGTCCTGCGCGGACTTCAGATTAATTTCTTGAACAACATTAAGTGTTTTTCCTGCAGACGGAATATTTGCTGCACCACGAGAAGACGTACAGCCTCAGCCTCGCTAAATAAAACTGATGAGCTGTTAAGTGTGGCGACATGGAAAAGGAAGACAGTCTGAAGCTCTGTAAAAAAAAAAAAAAAATGCATGTTGGCATCAGTGGCATTTAGGTCACAGCATCACTTTTCTCCGGCTTCGCTGCTATGACTAACAGCTCATGATCTCCTCCTCCACTTTTATACATTATAAAAGCTTCCAGGAAAAGATTCCTTCGTATGTGTTGCACTGCATATGAAAATATAAAAAGGGAGGATTATGGGGCACAAAGAGAATTAAAAAAAGATTTCAGCCAGGGACCGTGGAAGGTGGGACGACAAGGCTGCAGTAACTGAGGTTTCTCTCTTTCTTTAACCGGGGCTTTGGTGCTCAAGCTGTCTGTAGTGAAACCAGAAGAAGTCGGGTCCAGATCAGAGGATTTGGTGAGCCCGAACCTGGAAGCATTGTTTTATCAGGACAACACAAGATCCAACCGCCTCACTGATGGGCGTCAGCGACGATGCTCTCAAACTCGCACAGACACGACCAGACAACTGCCGAAAGCCGACAGCGAGGAGATCAGTGGGGGCGGCGGACAGGTGGTCCGACAAGCATGGATGTGATCAAGGGGGGAGAGAGAGAGAGAGGGAATCAGTGCCTGGACAGAGCGGCTGTGATCGGGGTGGGGCCGCCCCGCTGCGACCGGGCACATCTGACCGATGACTCACAGCTGGACGTCCGTGTCTGGCTGTCAGGTCTCAGAGCAGGGCCCAGTAGGAGCTCTGCTCGGCCGGTATCATTTACCGGCTGCATACATAACCCCCACCCCCACCCCCCTCCTGATTTAGCATCTCCGGGGAATCGTTGCATTGCTACGAACTCCATCTTTCACCCCCGTGACCCTTACACCAGGTTAGCGACGACAACACAAACAATAACTGACAGTTCTGTACTCGTGCGACAGCTTCGTTCACAGGAAACCAAACAATAAATGCATACACTGTCTCCGAAATGAAATCAAAACCTGTTACAGGGGGAAAAAAAGCGGTTTTATCTACACGTTTCTTTTTTTGTCTTTTTTTTGTGCACCAACATGATTCATTTTCCCAAAAAAATTAGTTCAAAAGCATTTGTGGAGGATCCAGAGTGTTTGTTCGGAGTCAAACAGGAGACTCAGTGCAGAAAAAAAAATTCTAAAAAGTCATAATAATAATAACAATAATAACAATCCAATAATATCCATACAGAAATTGCAATAAAATAACACGTTGCATTTTTTGTGTGTAATTCAACAAACGCCTGATTGTAAAAAGTCTACCTGTGACCGTGTGGGTAAAATAACCACGTGTGCTATTAAAACTTTAATACTTTAAAACATTAAAAAAAAAAAGTCTTTTCAAAAAGGAAAAAAATTGGAAGAAGCAGAAAGAGTGAATATAATGCAGCCACACTGTATTCTGTAAAGTGTGTCAAATCCAAGCTCTTAACCAAACAGAGAGTTTTCTAGTAATTGAATCAAATCAAAGCACTGTGAAATTAACCACTCACTCAGCATGCGATCAAACACGAGTCCCGACTCTCCCGGAGCCACCGCTGCCTTGAGCACGTGGTGCGCATGTGCTGAAGCGTGTGCACAGACAACGCTGCAGATGAGGGAGGACGCTGGAACAGGACATCCTGTACGCACGTGGACGTCGATGTATTCATGTTTTGTTGTTGTTTTTTTTTTTCTCCTCACAAACTACTTTTTTTCACACAATCGGGACAGAAACCGACGATGACGAACATAAATCCTCCCGGCAGTCGGCTCGTCTGCTTCCTGTACTGATCAGCTCCAACGTCTCTGAGTCGTCACGTTCCGACAGGTTTCAAGTGCATCTGATATTTACAGTACAGGACCATGATGGGGGTGGGGAGGGGGGGTGGGGGTGCAAAGACAGGGAAGAGTTCTATTTGGCAGGCTGTGAATATTTCACCGTGAAAGAAAAACAAATGAAAACAAAAGAAACTCGTCTATCGTGAGAAGGAAGCATGGTGAGAGGGAAAATCTCCGTCACAAAATTTCACACAATATAGAAAAATTACTTGCAATGAGAGAAATTGTTTGTTTTTTTAGTGTTTTTTTCTTTTTTCATGATTGTTGATCAGTCTGAATGAAGGTTGTTTTGACATCAGTCTATGTCAAAAGTTGTCCGTTTCTTTTTATTGTATTTTCTCTCCTGGGGAAACAGCTGGAAGTGCACGTTGGGTCCCTCGCTCTCCTCCGCGTCACAGAGAACTCCGTTTCCTCACGATGTCCCCAAAACTAAAAACGACAAAGACCGTCTCCTCGCCTCCTCGAGGACGTTTTCCTCAACTCTTCCTTGTTTCTTTCTTTTTTTTTTTTGCCCTTTTAAAGGGTAGCTTTCCTACTCAGTTCATCTAGTGTAACAACCTTATATCATCTATAAATGTAGATAAACTCCTTGTTGCCTTTTCATCAGTTTTTTTTTTCTTTAAAAAAAATTCTTTACAAAATTAGCAGGAAAAAACAAAAACAAAACCAAAACAATAAAATGTTCAACATCAAATGAAAATTGGTGGAAGATTGAAAAAAAAAAAGGTGGTGTAGCTGGTCACTTCTAACCTCCCGTGTTTCTGGCTCCAGAGGTGGGTCGGCCGTCTGACGCCTCATCACATGGAGTTCCAATTCCAAGGATGGAGGGAGAGTCAGGGTGAGGGGATAAGAGGAGGAGGAGGGAGGGAGGTGGAGAGGGGAACGAGGGATGAATGGTAGTCTGGTGGGAGGACCAGACGCACTGTCACGCGAAATAAAAAAAGAGAAAAAACATCCACTCCACCCTCTGCACCCAGAACCCTGCATCCCGACCGCCTTCTCCCTCCCTCCCCCTCTCCACCGCCTCCACTCTGCTCGGAAGGGTCAAACCTCCACCGACTGGATCTGGTTCATCTGTGCCCGCATCATCTGGACGCTGTTGAGGATCTTCTTTTGATGGCCTGCTAATGTCACACCGACCCTCAGGATGTCCCTGTGATGAGAGACAGAAGCCAATGTTACCACACACTCTAAACAGTCACTCCAGCCATCTATCATCTATCTGTCCGTCTTCATTCATATCAAAAGGTCTCTGAGTGGGGGGGGGGGGACCCAACAACTTAACACAACAATGAGAAAACAAAAAGATAATATGAGAGCGAAACATATGGAGGAGTGACAGGAGGTCCAGCAGAATAACATCACGGCAGAGATGACACGAGACGCTGCCATTTTGCTGAGAAACAGCTGCTGGGTTCCTCCATCTTTTGAAGCCAGGAAGCTTATATAACCAGAAAATATGATCGTGAATGATTGAATGTGAGTTTAGTGCGTTTTGAAGAGAGAAACGTCCTGACTGATGTGGTGAAAGCCCTCCAACATCGCTTTGACCCGAGTCTTTCATAAACACAACAGACAGATACCTTAATAAAAAGCAAGTTCCACTTTGCATCTGCTTCATCATCATCATCACAAACTCACTGTTTGTTGGACACTTTCTCCCTAAAGCTCCTGTTGCTCCAGATGAAACGTCCACAAACACCCACCAACATCTGGTTTTTCTCTTTACAGGTTCAACTGGCATTCAGCTGTAGTCACAGGTATTTATTGGCGCAGAAGCCAATTGGCAGTGGCACCTGGTTGGACACACTAGTTTTCCCTATTCCGCACTCAGACGTCTCTCTTTCTAACACTGTGACGCACCTGTCACCAGCTGCCCACGCTGCCGTTAAACCAGAAACTATATATTATTTTAATATAGTCTATGAGCTACACACAGGACCACAGATGCCTGAGTTGTGGTCACTGTTCGTCTGGTTGCTTGCACTGCGTGAGGCGCAGGTTGATCCGAGCTCTACTTTTCACATGGCGGCAGAGGCGACCACCAATCAAATCGTTTTTTAAAACAAACATCCAAGAGGAGGCAGAAGCAGCTGGTGAACCTGGTGAGTGCTACTGGTGTGTGACACTTCTCTTTAGTGTCGCGTTGACAGGTAACATGGCACGTTGTGTGTGTCCCGAGCATGAAACTGGGATCGTTGTCGTTATGGGAATGGCACCAGCACCAAGTGTGGGACATGCCCCCCCCTCCAGGCGTTATTGAAACTGATATGCGGGTCATGAGAGTTTGTTGCACTTTTTGCAAGAGTGAGGAGAGCCTCAAAACACATTTACTGACAAAAGCGTCTCACACGGATTCTCAGATATTATGTGCATTCTTATATATTTCGTTCCGTATATTTTACAGAGTTTCAGTGGAGTATGTTCTTATACTTTTTATATCGTGTCCGATACGTTAACAAGAATTCTCCCAGGCTGGGATCAATACATCGATCGATCCATTCATCAACCAATGGACGAGATGAGACTTTACCCATCTGTTCAGCAGCGAGCAGAAAACTCATCTGCACACAACTCATTCTGGTGTAAAAAGGTACGAGACAATACAATTCATTTCACCTGAATCTCAACAGTAATCGTGCTTATTGGATAAATCCATTACCATCTGTTTTGTTCAGAGAACAGAGGCTCAACATCTCTGTGGGTTCATCTCTGGCTCGTGATACTGTTTCATGGACAGGAAATGATTTTTATCTGTTTCTCCACAGGTGGCATTCTTAATACGATTACATCTTGTGTTTTTGAAGGAGCTTTCTGAACACATGGCACAGAAGAAAGGGCCACATTGATGACTTCCAGCTCTCGAGCCCACTGTTCAGCCTTGAAACGGAAATATTACGATCTGCTAATTACATGCAGAGCAGCTAGTGTGTTTTACAACGGGCCAGAGGCAGAGTCTGGTGCTCGTTCAGGTTTTTAAGAATAGAAGAGACGCAGCAAATCCACTTCTTCAGACTTCTGCACAGACACAGAACAGCAGGACTCATCAACACTTACTCCATGGTCATCTGAGACACCACATCAAATGTAGAGAAGTCTGCACTGGCGAAATTGTCTTTGTACTGGCCCATCTTGATGGCGTCCAGCCACTCGTCCACAGTGCTGAAGCTGGAGAAGTCGGGGATGCTGCGGTCCAGGAGAGGCAGATGAACACTGAGGGGGGGGAATACAAGCAGAAGTTATTAAGAGTCGTGATAATACAAAGTGGCAGGTCTAACATCACAGGCAATCCAGACCACCTGTGTATGATTCAGACCTTAATTATTACATTACAGTTTCAAAAGACGAGGCAGAACTCAGAGAATCCCGTGAACCATGAGCCAATGTTTTCCAAACTGATTCTTCATAAAAGTATATTTTCCAAATGAAGTGATAGGCTTCAGGGAGCCAATATATCCACTCAGCGTCTGTGGAAAATCTGGCCCTCGGTCCTGCACTCCACCACAAATGAAAGTACAGACGGGGGCATAATGGAAATCAGTAAACCCTGGCTCTCAAAGGAAACTAACACCCAGAGCAGAAATGCTTCAAACTGTTTTGTTTTGAAAATGGCAAAAACTGCTTCTATCCCGGATTCGCCCGAAGCGTTCGTGGGAAGGATTTGATCTATCAAACCAAAAGGCTTTAATTTACATAACCACTCGGCGCCAGGAGAAACAAGAGACACAGTGTACGGCAAAAAGTGAACCGTGCCGTGGATGCCACTGTCGCAGGAGCATGAATTTCCTGTTGGGAAGAGGAAAGCCTTTGCGTCAGGAGAAATTCACATGCGTGATATTGCTGTAGATGTTATCCACATCAATGTGAAGTGATGCTAAAACCAGCAGCCCGTCCTGTGGGACGTCCACAGAGACGAGATGAAACACACATGCCAATACCGCACAGAGAGCGAGGAAAAGAGAAAAGAAAACACATTTAACAGTGGACAACGCCATGTGTAATGACGAGTGTTGCAGACGCAAGTAAATCCCATAAATCACAGTGAATCGAGAGTCTTCCTGCCGCTCACCCAGAAGATAGCGGAGTCATGGCCTTTAGCGTGTTGGGGTTGCGGATCATCTTGTCGAGGTTGTTGACGATCTGGCTGAACTTGGGCCGGTTGTTTCGGTCTTTCTGCCAACAGTCCAACATGAGCTGGTGGAGCGCGCTGGGACAGTCCATGGGCGGGGGCAGTCGGTAGTCCTGCTCTATGGCGTTGATTACCTGCAGGGGGAGACACAGATCTCTAAGGGTTGCTATGAGGCTCTACAAAGGAGAGGTGGAGTGATGGGGAAAGGGAGCGTACAATCCAGTGATGGAAGAAGTACTCAGATCCTTCAACTTAGGTAAATAAAACTGCAAAAATACTTCATTACAAGTAAAAATGCTGCATTCAAAATCAAGAAGTGTTTGCAAAAGAAAATGGGACCTATCACATAAAAAAAAATTCTTTCTGCCCTTATAATATCATATTTTACTTTATTAATTACTTTGTTTTATATTTGTTTTGTAAAGTTTGTAATTTACCTCATGTCCGTTTATTTTTTTTGCTTAAACGAATCGTAATTTTTTGTTTGTCTTCTGCTTATTTGTCTCTATGTTTTGCTTTTACTTAATTGATGTTGTCTACATCATGATAACTGTTTAAAACATGTAGTTTGTTGTTTATTGTTAAATGATTTTGGACTATTCATAAGCACCGAAAAATGTATTTAATAAATAAATGCCAAAAATACAGCCTTTCATTGTCACAGCTGGTCGAGGCGGAGTTACTTAGGTGGAGCTATAATTTTAACCTTTACATACAGTTGTTCAGGTCACTCCAGAAGTTTGGGTTCCCTCTAAAGGATCACGGGATAAATCTGAAGGGGTCATATGAAGGTCTGGGATTTCTCAAAGTTCTTTATGAAATACCGAATTTTTTAAAAATAAAATCATGTGAAAGGTTTAGAGGGTAAATAACTTGACAGAACCGCTGTCAACTCATATAAATGTCAGAAACTTGACAAGTGGCCATGAGACACTGCTTTTTTTTCTTTCTGCACAAACTGAAGAGATTGGAAACCATTGGTTTAATCTTTCACAGGGTTCACTGACTGTGAACAGTAGCTGTTTCTCTGTGAAATGTTTTGGAGAAGATGGAAACACTCAAGTAAAGAACAAGTACCTTAAAACTGTATTTGAGTAAAAATTACTCTTCACCACAGATATGATCCAACTGGAAAACATCTGTATAAATATCATCAGCTTATAACAAATATTTTTTATGAGGGTTCATGAATAAAATCCCTGATTCAAGTGACGTTCACAACAATCGTTATTCATCTCATGTGAAGTGAATGTCGGCGCCAACGCTTTTTCTTCTCATGAACACACAACAAGAGCATCTGTGCTTCTCACCATGAGTGAAAACAACTGCTGTGTTGCTGCAACAGTCAAAACTGTTAATGATAAAAACATGAATACATGAAATCATTATAAATAGATATAAACTAACATGTATTTGAGCAACAACCACGGCATCGCTTCTGCACGTGAAGACTTGTTAAACACCAGTTAGGTCGTTAAGAACATAAATCGTATTCTGGCGACTTCACATTTCCACTTGAACTCCGCCAGCAGTGACCTCATCCGTGGCCCTTACATCGTATTTAACGCTCTCTCTCCACAAAGCCACATTAAAGATATTTTTGACTCGGGCCGGGGATGTTGCTGGTCAGGGGCCACACAGAGGTGGTGGGCGGTTAACAGAGCGAAACAACCTGGAGGACACTTGTGATGAGGACTCGAATCCCTTGCTCATTATCAGGGCCATTAAAGAAGCTCCATTCAGACCCGGATTAATTTCATTCATGAGACCTCCAAACGAGGACCCCGACGGAGCAGAAACACTATCTGAAGCTACTAATAAGATAACCGTTGAGGTCCTCTGTCCCTCTTAGCACATTAGCGTTCTCACTTTCAATTTGAAACTATTTTCATTATCTCTCTCCCCATAATGTGCTCTCTCCTCGGCTACCCAGAGGGAGATAGGAAATGGAGGCTCCAGTCAAGAGCAGAAATTGTCCACTGCGCACTGCTGTGCATTTCAAATGATCTGATTATGGCTCTGTGGTGAGAGCGGGGGAATTTTCATATGAAAGCCATGTGTAAAACCCGCTGTTTGGCTAAGGGAAAGCAGATAAATGACCAAATGTATCTCTGAGGAGTTTGAAGCTTAGATGAAACTCTGAAGTAATAAATGTCTGCATGTGGTGAAGCATTGTTTAAAGAAATTGCTAATAAATTGGACCTTAGAATCAGCAGCAAGTTTAAAAATGAGTAAAGGCAGGTACGATACATACATCTTGATTGGTCATGTCCCAGTAAGGCCTCTCTCCATAGGACATGACTTCCCACATGACGATCCCGTAGCTCCACACATCACTAGCGGAGGTGAACTTCCTGTACTGGATGGCTTCAGGTGCAGTCCATCGGATCGGGATCTTCCCACCCTGCGAACACAAAGGGCACAACCTGAGCAAAGAAAAGCCAGAACGAAACCCGACCGTCCCGACGTCTTGTCTCTGGAAGGAGACACCGTTCAGGGCAACTCTGCCGACGGTAACCCACACTGGGAAGTGGATATGACAAAACCCCTGGGAGTCAAGTATGGTACTTGAACTCCTGGAGAGGAGGGAGGGAAGAACACGTGAAGGAGTGATGTTTTTCTGGATGGGGAGAGCAGTGAGGGAGTGAAGTGCACTGTGCACATCAGACTGGATTAAATGAAACCGTCTGGCAGCAACGGATGAGTGAGATTATCAATCAGAGAAGTTCAGATAGTGCCAGACGCATATTAAACAGATTTTAGAAAAAAACAATTCAACCCAAGCTTAGAGAGTCTGTATCTTATTGTGAAGGGGATATTTCTTACCAAAGCACTGGTGTAGGTAGGGTCTGACGTATCGTCCTCCAGGAAGCGCGAGAGACCGAAGTCCGACACCTTGCACACGAGGTTGCTGTTGACCAGGATGTTTCGGGCAGCGAGGTCACGGTGCACGTAGTTCATGTCGGCGAGGTACTTCATGCCCGAGGCGATGCCGCGCAGCATACCAACGAGCTGGATCACAGTAAACTGACCATCGTTTTGCTGAAAATAAAGATAAATATTGTTTTACATACCATACACAACTTCCCCCTGGGATCAATAAAGTATTTCTGATTCTCATACTGCACGGTGTGGTTCACGAGGGGGAGAAGCTACTGGGGATTCTGGGTTGTCTCATAACGATTGTATAAAGCACGGGCCATCAGAATGAATTTTAATGTTCCTCTTTCATTTGAAGATACAAAAAGATAGTGAACCTGCACCAAACTCCAGTCAAAAAGATTTTTGTTAATATTTTATGTTTCAAATAAACCCTGCTCTGCCTTGACCTTCTTCTTCTGGCAGCATTTCTTATTAAGTTAGTGTGCTGCATATTATCCAGATGCAAAACAGACTGCTGCTGAAAATAAAGGGGCTTTATAAAAATATCCAAAATATATTTTTTTGTTTCACTAAAGAAATTTGAAGGCAACTTTTTTCCTTTTATAATTTTGTAAACTTTATTTTTTTAACATCTTGGCATCAATTTATTAATATTATTCAGTTGTCTTATTCTTTAGACTCTTATTTCATTTTACTTTCTATGTTTTATTTTATTTTTATCTTCATTGTATATCTTCATTCAACATTTATTATTATTATTAATTCCTCTCTTGTAATTATTCATTTGCAAATCATTATCTTTGCTCTCCGTGTTGACAAACCCTGCCATTAATATTACAAATCGGTTCCCACTTAAATCCTTTTAAATAAATAATAATGTTGACAGATCTGTAGGTGGCAAAAAGTTTTCTCGAAGTATTAAGTCAGGCCCTGCAGGACGCTGAAGGTTTGGGTTGGGCTCCGCCGGCCTCGTCACGGCTGGGCAGGACTAAGCTGAGGCTGGCTGGCTGTCTACAGCTGTTCCCCTCTATGGTTTGGTGAGGGCTTTACCCCATGCATGGGGAGCGTCTGGAGCGGCGCTGCAGCTGTGCCTCCAACTGCGCACACCTGCACTCTCCCCACCACCCACCACGACGCCTGGAGAACAGAGGATTTCAGAGGAGGGATCATGGGAGCTCAGGGCCGGGTGTGAACGGACGGAAAAGGCTAAGAGAGAGGAATTGGCGGGGCAGGCGGTGGGCAGGGCTGTGAGCACGGCCATATTAAGAGTCTGCATGACCGCTCCACTGGCCTATTTCCCTTTCAAACGTTTTGCTGCTCATTAGCCCAGCGGATGCTTCTTCTCACGTCTAGCTGCTCCTCTTCTTGTACCAGAGCAATTAAGCAGAATGCATTATTCATGAAGGCTTTCACACAAATACACATTGCCATCTAATCGGAGTGCTGTGTTTGCATTTACTTTAATTGGAAAGATTCCTCCAAAGTCTTTGGGGTCAGGTTAGCTGGGAGAAAATAACCACGTATTCGTACAACTGTGCAAACCAAGATGTAGTGCAATTTATTCATATTCATTTATTTATTTAAGATAATGTTTAATATGTAAGACCAGCTTTCATCTTTTGACTTCGTCAGCTCATGCTTGGCTATGGACAGCAGCCAGGCTCGGATCAATCCATCCTGCAGGGGGTTTTCTGCAGGAGGCGGCAGGGGAGACAATCCTTCAGCAGGCTCAGCAGCTCAGTATAGAACCAGTTTAGTAGAGAGCATTCTAAACAACGGCCCACCAATCACCTCAGAGCTAACACAGGCCGTGTTCAGAGGCTTTGACACTGTCAGCAGTTGTTGTCATAAACTGTCACGCTGAGGTGCTGCAGAGGTTCCCCCGTTGTTTTGAATAGAATGTGCTGTCAAATGTGTTTGGCAAACATCTACATATACACAGACACCCTTCACCGCTAGATCAAATTCCAAAAAGAGCTGATGCTTTGTGCCTCGGAGGTCGCAGGCGGAATGCAAATAGAGACTCTGACGCTGGTGTAAACGGCTGCTGACAGCCGCTTGCATGTGCGTTTCTGGAGGATGGTTCTCATGTCGTCTTGAGACGCTTAAACTGATGATCGGGGGTTTGGAGGAAACTGAACATAAAGCATTAGAGTGCGTTTCAAACTTAATCGAGCTGTCAGTTACTGTAATTCAAATGAAACAACGTGGGTCTTATTGATGTTGTGCATAATTTACTGTATATTCTTCACATCTGTATCCACAAAATAACAGAAACATCTTCTTTTGTCCAGTGAAGAAAATGATGGAGCTTATGGTAATTTAAAATGCAGCATTCCTACTGTACTTAATCTCTGTGTTGCATTAAAGAGAGAGCTCCCATTAAATTATTTGAAATTTAACCAAAAATGCTAATGTTTCTTGGCAAATATCATAAATCCACAATTTCTTTGGTGGATGAAAGCGTATGAAAAAGTCACATCAGCCCCAAAGATTTGTCTCTCTTTCACTAACATCCCTCGACAGATGGGGAAGGGCTGTGTGACATCTCATAGCCGGCTTCATTTTAAAATTCTGACATCTCATTTTAAGCCTCGCAAAGTGTTTGAATTATTTATTCAGGTCGTAACTGGGAGAGCACGGCCGGTTCGCTGTAACATCCTTCTGTGGTGAGGAGGTTATGAAAGTTACAAAAATCTCAAGAAGCGCTGCATACTTCTTATCATGACTCCTGTCCCTGTCTCCACAGACAGTGCTGCATGAACAGAAAAACCAAGACTCTAACGAGCAAGATCCCGGTGTTCGTCAACATAAACAGAGAAAATACTGGAGAGAAAACACATCAGGAATCGATACCGGGAGTAAACAGATAATCAGCGAGTCTTAATTGTGGAGCACGACTGCACAGAGACGAGAGCAGCTCTAAAGGGAAGCGGTGATTGACACTATTCTAGCAGGAGAGATTCTGTGAATAATAATATTTACTTGAAGATTGCGGCGCATGAGAGTATAAACCCTGTCAAATGATTGGACTAATGTGTGTGCGCATGCAGGAGAAGGTGAGTGTGTGTTACTGTGCAACAAGGATTTAAACCCTTGTCAGGTGTCTGAATAACTTAAGTGAAGTAATCCTGGGACCGAAGGATTAATCTGTTTTTATATAAAAATTGCAATTTGACAGAGTGCAATTTGCAAAATAGCAAGAGCCACGATCTCAAGTATAATCTACCGTAATTAACAGTCTAACATAATCTGTAGGTCAGAGTTTGCACTCTCAAGTGTTGAGTTCAACACAATGACAACTGACTTTACTCAGATGTAGTTAATTAATTCTGCGAGTTGGCGAAACGGAGGAATAATGATAATATTCTGCCTGCAGGGCAAAGGGTGAGAGCCTCCGGTTGCATTTTGACAGGTAGTTAGCAGGTGGCTCAGCAGCAACAGACACTGGTGGATGGAGTTGTCAGAAACTCCCGTTAAGCTTTTAAGGTCATCGCCTGATTTTTTTTTTTTCTCGAAAGCTTATCACAATAAAAGCCCTGAATTGAGACCTCCAGGATTGGAGGCGGTGAAGCAGCTTTGTCCTGTCAGCCTGTGAAACTCACATTAACCGAAGCTCAAGCAGTTACACTGCAGAGCTGTCAGCAGTTTCATTAGCTGCTGTCAGTCTGGTATCAAACACCGTCGGGTTGGACTTTTTTTTCAGTATTACTATATGGCCAACTATGCAACTGTTATCATTGAATAGAACACATCTTTACAATTTCACCAATATTTGCTTAAATATTGTCGAGCAAAGACAATATAACAGTCATTTGAATTCTTAATAAAAGAGCTAAATTGGTCTGTTTTCTATAGAAGTTTACTTAGAAGTGAACTTTCTCCGACTGGCTGGTTTAAGAGTCAGGCGAGGACAATTAAATTAATTAACACACAGTATCAGATTCCACTGAAGAAACCAAATACGTTTGGGATTCTAATTATAACCGTGACTGTTTAATACTGCTCAGACCACCAGCTGTGATTTTAAATTTGAAGAGAAGAAATTAAAATCACATTCACAGTATTTGTTGTTCCTCATATCTGGAACACAGATTCAACACAAACAACACAGAAACCAGGGTGTCTTACTCTGAGGAAGGAGTCCAGAGATCCGTTCTCCATGAACTCGGTGATGATCATGACGGGACTGCTCTTGGTGACCACTCCCTCCAGGTGGATGACGTTGGGATGGTCGAACTGGCCCATGATGCTGGCCTCGCTCAGGAAGTCCCGCCTTTGCTTTTCCGTGTAGCCCGACTTCAGTGTTTTAATGGCCACGAACATTTCCCTTTTACCCGGCAGCTTTAGATTTCCACTGCACACCTCCCCGAACTCTCCTGTGTGGAGGTAGATTTATATTAATGTCAGGGAGCAAAATTAAGCACCGGCTTGTATTTAGAAATCATTTTACACGGGCAGTATTCCATCCACGTGTCAGTCAGATTTTTCCATTACCTGCACCAATGACTTGTTCAATCTTCACGCAGGATATATCAATCTCCTTGGCAAACTCCCTCACAGCCTCGTTGGGGTCCTCATATGTGAACGGATCAATATAAATCTTCATTCCTGGAGTCACTTGGAAAAAAGGGAGGAGAGCTATAATATTCAAGTCTCGTGGTCGTGCTTACACTCCTACAGGCTCTGACAGTCAAATGCATTCGGGGACATTAACGACCACTTCACCTTGCATTCACACACACTCCACGGCAATTATGCGATTTCTTGTTTTACATCCAGCCGCTGAAGGTTGACAGATGGGGGAGGTAGTGCAGGTACAAATGGTGGTTATGACTAGTGCCTGGTGGCTAATGCGTGGAGCTGTTCAGCCAGCAAGGACATGCTACCTCCAGTCCTCTTAGTTGTGATACGGTGGGTTAATATATATATAAATATCACCTCCTATGAGTCATAGTGCCATTAACGCTGAAGAGAGAAACCTGGGCCCTATATCAGCATCGCTCAGCTTTACTCCAAGAAATAAATTGGCTCTCCTAAGCCCTGATGCCAGGTAAATTGGCTTACGGTGGCCTTTAAGTGTTCAGGGACTTAAGTGTCCCGAGTTTTAAATCCGATTATTCGTCTCTCTCACCTCCACATCAGGCCTGAGGCTATTTGAATGGATACTGAACTTACGCCTGGCTGCTGCAGTGCTAGAAGAGCATGCACACACACCACCTCCCAAAAACCTGGCGCACTGCTCTGAAGAAACGTACTGCAGAGATGAACAGATGGAGAGGATCTTACCACGAGAACCCCCACCCCCCTCTTCTTGCTAAAGCCCTACAATCTCTTCCCAAGCTGAAGCTCTGTTCGACAGACCACCCTCCTACAAATGGCTGAGACCACCAAACAACAGGGGCATGAGCCTGAACTGTGACTGGGTTGGAGGACAGGAAGCACACGGGACACGTTCGCTTTGGCTGTAAATAGCCATGAAATATCAAAAGCTTTTCACTGGCACACTACACTCAATCACAAATTTGACTCTTTCACACAGCGCGATCAGATCAGCGACAGAAAAAGGATGAAGCCGTGTGTTTAGTTCCACAACAGAATATACAAATGAAGATCGGTGTCAGAAACATGTGATGGAAATAGATCTGCGTTTTTTTTTTTCAGTCAGGCCAGAGAATGATGGATTAGTTTTAACGTCTTAAGATGGAGCCACAGTGGAATTACTTCTCACCAGATTCATTTCAACATTATTGTCATTTAAAGCTCTTTGCTACTGTACAAAGACAAGAAATCATGGAGAAATTCCACTCATTCACCAAGTCCTTTGAATCTTTCCACAATGGCAAATGATCGTGTGGCATTAGCATGCAAATGGCCTTAATGTGGGTGAAGATTGACCTATTTCCACCACAATGGATTTGGTTAACAACGGAGTGTGATGATGCACACGCTCAAAACACTGGTTCTGATGTGGTTAAATCCGGGGCTCCGAGTGAGCAGTCGAACAACAGGCGGGATTATTTGCAAGTGGGGGGCAGACAAATGAAGTGGCGCTGTGCTGGTTTGTAGCCAAGGACGCCAGCATGCAAGGTGGTAGCCATGGAGACAGGTGTGTGAGGCAGCGGAGGGCTGAATGATAGCCATGGAGATGACTGTGTGAGGTGGTAGTCATGGAGACAGGTGTGGTCGGTGCCGACGGAGGAGCCAGCGGTGAACGCGGGCGGAGGGGAGGAGAGTTGGTTTACTCACTGTGGCCGCTGGTGTAGTGCTGCAGTTTGTCCGTGTACTCCGAATCGGCCCTGTCAAAGCCACGCCTCCTGGGGGAAAACACAAAGAACTCTAGCTCCGGTTCAAAGACAGAGAGCAGGGCAGGGAGGGGCAGGTGCACAGATCAAACAGCCCCGGGTCTACCTGCACTGAGGAAACCACCGACTGAGATCTCCTGAGGAGCCTGGACTCAGTAGATGGAAAAAGTATAGAGTACTGTAGACAGCCATGTTTTCCTATTGACAAATCCACACGAAGGATGTCCTTGATGAGCACGTAAACATCAACGAAACATGGATATGAGGGGGGGAGTTTTAAACTGGACAATAGAGCGAGATAAAAATGTCTCTATTTAATGAAAATAAGATCAAATATCAAGTGCATATTAGAGATGCACTTATCTCATCCGATCCTGTCTCAGGGCTCATATCGTCTTTATTAAACAGACTGGATACATTAAACACTGCTGCTTTGTCACTGTCTGTATGAAACTCAGTTTGTGCTGCAGTGCCTCATTAGGCCCTGACCTCATGTTATCGTCCATGAAATTGATCCCAAAGAGTTCCAATAATAATACAATCATATATAATCGTGACGTTTATCAGGAGAGAACAATACAGGTCAAAACCATGCAAACATATCAAATTAAACAAAGATTAATGAGTGATATACAGCACTTTATTATTGTATGGTTTTGGCCGTATGGCAATGCAGAAAAGAAGTGCATTTATGGGAAAATTGGTCGAAAAATCTAAGTTTTCGTGGATAAAGATTGATATTCTATGATGAGACAGGATTTTTTCAACACTAGCTTCACTATACTTTGTTTTATTTTACTTTGTGTTTTGCTTGCCAGTTTTCGTTGGCCAGCATCTTGACAAAGACATTAAAGTATCATTTTTAAGGTCTGCAGTAGGGCCACCACAGTGCATTTGAACCTATTTATTTCTTTGACTGTCTGACCACAGCCTCCCGTTCTGTGCTGGCGACGTTCCCAAACTAAACCACAAGGCAGCGCACAACCAATGTCATTAACCCGTCATAATCCATGATGGGAATATATTGTATGCAAAATGTTCTGTCCAAGATCCAAGATTAATGAGGGGGATCTAAAAGCAGAATGCAAACTCGGAAATTCTTGTTGTTCATTCTTGTGTGAATCAAAACATGGTCCTGCTACACTGTTAACAGAAGAGGCCCTGGTGGGAACTGAAATCCTAAACTTGATCCCCACAGAGGGTTTTGATGGCGACATTGACCTTTAAACATTATTTCTTCATTTGAAGGACTGGAATTTACAAAGAATCTACATCTTTGCACTTGTATGTTATATATTTACAACTCACATTTATAAGGCCAAGAAACCTGATGCTACTTCATTGAGTAAAAAAAAAAAAAAACACAACATGAAGAAAGTTAAAGCTGCCACTTTGTGAGCTTGTGCAGATGTCTTTTACAGGCAGCGAGCTTACAGGCGGTTTTATAAAGACTGCGACAGGACTGACTCACCGATTGCAGACGATGATGATGACGACCACAGCGATGAGGAAAACCAAACCAGCAGCTGCCGATCCAATGATGAGAGGAAGCTTCTCCTGAATGCTGGTGTTGTATTCCTCTATAGGAAGAAGGACAACATACATAAACACAGTGCTATGCATGCACACACTCACACTCACACTCACACATACACACATGCAGAGTCACATGCTGAAACATATGGGCAAGCATCTGAGCCCCTGCATACGGAGGGAGCAGTGGGTGACAGACAGACATACGGCTGGCTGAACCAATGAGCGTCTTGGCATCTTGACTGGCTGCGTGGCCCATTTTCCGAGGCACACTGAATGTACTCAGATGCCGCGGATACGGACAAATCATCTGGCAGAAAGTGTGTGAAGTGAGGAGAGAGAGAGCATGTTTGGGTGAGACCCAGGCCCATCAGGCAGCCAAGAGCGGGGATCCAGCTACTGAATGGGCGAACTGAGGCAGAGCCAGATCCTTCTCTTGAGGCGCCGCGAACGACACATGACTTCACAGTTTTAGCCAAACGCACGAGTTAGGGAGTTCCCTGGAGCGCTTCCTAATTTTGGACGGCATGAATTTTACATTTTATATTGTAGAAGTTAACCTAGCTAACATTTTATTGCGACTCTACCTATTTGTTATTTATAGGCACTGTATAAACATTTAATAAATGGTTTATAATGCATTATAATGTTGTGTTTTTTTAAATAAAACTTTTATATCAGTCTCCACTAAAAGGTGCTCACAGTAGGAGTCATAGTTGTAGACAATCACATTATTATAAATGTTTAAATTAGAGCTTGAACAAAAAAATTGTTTGGTATGAGCCTTTAACATATCTGACATATTATTATGATTTTTCTTTTTTATGTTTGCCAATATGAAAACTTAGATTTTTACAAAATAGAAATTTAAAAAAAATATTTTCTTAGTTCAAGTTTTATATCTTTGGTTATTTTGTGTTTTTTGTAATTTATAGTTATTTGTTTAATACATTTATTGGTTAAACTGTAAAATATCAATCTTCAATTTCATTCCTTTCTCATAAGCGTTTAATAACAACATCTTGGAAATCCCATTTTTTTTAAGATAGCAGTATCAGGGTGTTATCAATACTTTATTAAATATTTATATAGTGCTAAATCCTAACTGGAGGGGCGAGGGCTTGTTGGAAAAATTGGTTGTAAATCTAAAACAACTAAACTGTTACTCTCTGTTTACTTTTCACTTCACTTTCGATTACCAGAAGCATTTTAAGAGTTGTACTTATCACAAAGCTATTTTTTACTTTATGCTATAATGTTTCCTGCAGCAGAAAACAAAACTTTTCACTAAATGTAAAGGCTGATGAAATTCACTTAGAATGAATTATCAAGGATGTTTTTTTTATTGAAAAACTGTCAACAATGATCCCTACACATCCTTAGTTGACTCAATATTTACTGTTATGAGTCAGTTTGACGAATGTTAAGTGCTGGGATCCGTGCGTGTGGCAGCATCAGGGTTGTTTGTTTGAGAGTTCAGGCTAATGATGGCCCTGGGCACGGCAGGCTGAAGGAAATGAGATGTTCGGAGGGGAAAACCCAGGCCTTGGCTGGAACATTAACCTACATGACTGATGTTTACCGAATGTTCCTTCTTCTCTGAGTTGTGTCATTGTACAAAGATAAGACAACTCCGACCTCAACCTTGACTCGAAGGCTTGTGGTGGCAAATGGAAATAACACAACATTGGGAAAACATATTGTTTGAATAGAGATTTGTGTACCACATAAAAGAAAGGAACTTTAAAAAAATATATATATGAATAATGGAATATTTATACTCGCATAATTTGAGGGATGTTTCCGAATACTGTAAAAGTAGGAATATAGTTTCAAGCCACACTAATCTTAAGGCACTTGTGTTGTTTACTCCACAACATTCCCACAGCTGTCTGGATCCATCCTATGTTACGTGGCGGGTCCATAGGCCGAGCGTGAGAGGTGATAACAGCTCTTCGTGCTTTGGTGAACGACGGCGGAATTCTCACCCTCAGTCATGGTCTGGAAGTACAGTTTGCCGCTGTAGCGTCCAAACCCGGCCACGGTGCGGGCCCGGACCTGGAATACGTAGATGCTTCCTGGCTTGAGGCCACGGATGACCACTGTGTTGGTCTGGCTCCTGATAGTGGAAGAGTTATATTCTGACTGGTCCTAAGAGAGGAAAAACACCATGTTAAATGTGCGCACATTAGTAATTACAGCCCGATTGCAGAGGCGAACATGAAGAAATTACATACTCGGTTATGACCTTGGACAAATGATACGTCAGTGTCAGCAGACGCAGGACTGACTTTTAGTGCCGGGATTTTAAAACGTTAGAAGATGCAGAAATGAACTCAACGAAAGCTCGAAGGTTTTGATGTTGACGGAGATCTTCTGTCTCCGTATTCCACGAATCTCCGTCTATCTGTCTGTCCCTCACATATCTGGAGATCCACTAATCTTGACAATGGACGTGTTCACGACAACGGCAACGGATTCTCCACTTTCTGCTACTGAGTCGAGCTTCACTGAACTTTTAATAAACAAGTGAACAGCTCTTTGTGCAGCAGCCGTGGCAAAGCTTCAGGATTCTGCAGTCTGAGTCCTGCAGATGGTTTTACCTCAATTACTGTCACTTTTTACAGTTTCAGAAAGAAAGCTGCAAATAGCCCATTCCAAACAGGCAGGTTTATAACGAGCACTAACTAATTGAAGACATTAAATGTGATGAATTTATAAGCACATTCCATTAGTTGCACATGTTGATTTATAGTCTTTGTGAGCAGAAATGTGAGGGAAAGAAAAAGCACATCCCGACATTTATTTATACAGATATCTAACGTAAGCACAAAGGAACATATCTGAATAATTTGTGAGCCGAAAAAGGAAATTGTTTGATCGAGCAGCAGGACTCAGAGAGGCAGACATCCACCAGCTGCAGTGCAGTTAGGAAGGTACATTCAGTGGCAGTTTCAGGTCAGGCGGCTTTTCTGAGCCCTGCCTTCTGATGATCAGAGCTGTGTTCACTGGCACACAACGCTGACAGGTCTGAGAGCACAGACTGAGACTGTTTTAGCTTGCTCCCTTCAAGCTACTGCTCAGCACACACCTCTGAGCCACAGCAGGGGCTGAGACAATTGTTTTGACAGCTCTCTCCAGCAGTGTCAGTGACGGGAATTATATTTTTAAAAGTGCAATGGCTCAGCATGCAGATGAAGGCTTCAAAAAATGCTGTGCATTTTGTGTGTGTGCACTCATGTACATGTGTGTGATTGTGCACATGCGTCTATGAATGCTTGTATGCATTTAAAGTGATCCCTGCGCTTGAGTCGACGCACTGGGAGTTTTCTTGTGAGAAAGTATGCAGATTCAGAGCAGCTCTCCCCTTGAATACTATTTTTACAGCAGGCACTGCACCATTGTTTCAACCACAAGTCTCTGCGCATCAATCCTCAGCGGCCCTACTGCAGGGCTGAGCGTGGTTTCCTTTCCCAGTGACTGACTGTGATTATAATTGAAAGAGAATGAGCATAAGTTCTGAGCAATGTTCAGGAGCTCCGTCTACATGCCTCCTAGGATGTGCTGTTATGCAAACGAGCATGAGGAGATATTCTGAATTTAAATGTACAACTAAACCAAAGAGTCAGTTTCTGCCATTAGCACATGATTTATTTAGCTGGATGGGGGGAGGGGGAGAGGAAATGGAACTTATGTTTATATGGATCAGTGTAGGCTTGGAGGAAGAATGTGTCACTGCATCAACGGTACCTTTTCATAATACTGCAGCTCGTAGTCCAGGATGACGCCGTTGGGCTGGTCAGGCTGGGACCAGGAGAGGGTGATGCTGTCCACAGTGCGACTAACCTGGTGCATTATTGATACAGTAGATGGAGCTGTGAAGAAACAAAGACAAGGATGAGGCTAAAATCATTCACCACCCACTTCACACAGTCACGCACACAGAGTTTTACAGCGTCTTTAATCTCACAGCTAAACACCAGGTTCTACAAACATGTAATGCCATAAAATTTACCTGATGCACTGCAGTGTCTTTTTAGAGTCTCGCAAACTGCACGTGCATCTGAGTTTGGCAAGTCACAACTCATGGGAAAACCACAGAGGGAGGCAGCCTCGTGGGACTTCCCAGCACGAACTGAGATTTTCACATAATTCATTTGCTCTTGTCATTCAACTAATAACAGCTTCTGCAAATGAATCACTGTCAAATCATCCGACCGACACGTATTACTGTTCGTTTTGTCGACATCATAAACTTAACAAAGAAAAAGTGAGAATCACACGAGCCACAAAAATGATACAACATCCTTTTTTATGAAGGTACATCATTCTGATTTAATTGAGTTTAGGCAAGATGACAGCTCGAGTTACTTATGAATTATTATTATTTAATTATCAAGTTAACTATTGCCAGTGAGTTTTGCTGTATTTGTAGGCCAACACAAAGATTAATTCATAACTCTTATGTATTTCCGCAAATGACAATATCATGGACTTTTTCTTTTGTTGTGAAAACCTTTAAGGTTAGAGAGGCAACATGAACAGTAACAATTTTAATGCAGAACATTTGCAGTCAACTATTTAAGGTATATTTGCTCATTTGCCTTCAAGGCTGAATTTAAAAAGCAAGATACGTTGCAGTATCTCATTATCATCATTTGAAGTTTGCCGCATCCTAAATGACATCCCTCGCTCTTACCAGCAACAGAAGCACCACATACTAATAATAATAATTAAACTTAAAACATTCATTACTTTATTCTGGTTGTACACTTTATTAAAACATGTGAAAATATCTTCTTTTTTAAAGTGTTCTTAAAACAGTCAAACAGTTTTTTGCCTAAATTAGAACTATTCTCGATTAGAATCAAAAAACTTCACTCCACTTTTAAGTAAACAACTTGTAGTGGATTTAATGACTCTTGACATCATGGGTGGCCCACTAGTTTTGCAAAGCCCAGTGACCTACAACTTTGCACATTCTTTTTAGCGCAGCCATGAGGTCAGAGGGGCGTGATCACCTCACGTCCTCCAACAACCATTACGATTAGTTCAGGGTGCCGTGGGTTAGTGTAAAGCTAAGAGAAGCTGAAGATAAAAAGCTCTGTCTGGGGAGCATGGCACAGCCTGCGGGCCTCCGAGCTGGAGCCTCTCTGTGTGAGTGTGAAAGGGTAGGCCGGGTAGGGGAGTCAGTGAAGGAGGGGTGCTGGCCAAGATTTATGGACACTGAGCCCCACGCTCATCCCCTACAGGGCCCATGCTACGCACACATGCAGCCCTCAGCCAGCAGCATAGTGGCTCTCTGGAGTGTGAGCAATAAAGACACATGTCTCTCCACCGGCACGCGTTCTCTATGGAAAACCAACTGACTGGAAAACTGCAACGCCTCTATTATCAAAGATTCTCAAGCTGCATGTGTGCTGCAGTGGAGGCGCGTTGCATGAGCTGCGATCCATCCAAAAGTTTACGTTTAAGTGTAAAACACAATTTTACAGTTGCTGTCCCTTTTTAAAGTTATAATTGCGTAACTTTCTGAGATTCAGTTAACAGTCACCTGCATATGCAACAGTTCACTCGCTAGTGAAAAAGAGAGTGACAGGTACACAGACTAGAAAGAGGAAGAGAAGTTCACAGATGCAGTACGAGCAGCTGAAACTATGAGGTTTGACCGTCTGCGTGAACGGTAAAAACTTTATAGACTCAAATGTGCGAGAGGAAAAGACCGAGAGAGCATGAGGCAATTGTGGCAACTACAACTAATCAACAGAGCAAAACACAAACTTAGAGAACTCCTATGTAATGATGAGAAGCCCCTCAGTTTACCTGCACTCCAGGCAAAGAAACTTGGCAGATAATATAGTGTCTGTAAGTGACCATGGTGACTCAGCCATCGATAAAAAAGTCCTGTTTATAACCCGACTCATTCTCATCAGCTAATCAGCTAAGCCTTGCGTGCCCTCCGACCCAAACAGAAGCATCCATCGGAGGCAACAAATTACGATGTCTCATATAAGCCGTGATGGTCAAGGGTCTGAGTACGTCCTCATGTGCTGCTGCCAGCGGATAATAAATGGATGTTCGGTATTTCATCTCAGCGAAGCACTTACACCGTGATGGCCTGTGACTCTGCAGCTCACATACATCACGCCTCTTTTCCCGGAGCCGGAGGTACAACTATGTATACAGTAAGCAGTCAGGCCACCCGTCTGAGGAATCTCCGCCATCGCACTGTACTCGCTAGTTTGTTTGCAGTCGCAGGACGACAGCCTAATAAGGCAAACAGTTACTCTAAGGGGAACTCACGAGTATCCCATTACGGATGTACATATATTCAAGACTGCCACATGGCCTGTTCCTGCATAGCATTTCCATTAAACACACAGCGCAGCCTTGCCTAGTAACCCGATACAGGGCTGGAGAAACAAAGGCAGTTCATGGATTCATGTACAGAGGATGGACACATGCCAGCATGAAAAAGCTGTTGGAGGAGAAACACTGTGGTGGACAACTTCCAGACAGTCGGGTGGCAGTCGCCATGTCTGAGCTGGAGATAACGTGTGGTGTGTGTAAGAAAAGACAAAGTGAAATCACGTTAAAGAGGAAGACATGACTTTAAGTTCTCGGTAATTAAAGTGTCGAAACCTTTGGCCAGAGGAGAAAAATAACAATTGAGCTGTGTTCTGCGTATTTCAAGTCAATTCAGTCCAACGAGTTTGACGTTCACCCAATTGACTGTGGAATGCGGTGGTATACACCGAGGGAACATTTCATTGCAGTCAGGCCTACAGCACTGAACCACACATGAAAACCATTTTCGTACATCTAATTTATGAACCCCGAATCTACAAGTCTCCTTTGTGCTCCGAATCTTTAAGTGTACCTACATGTTCTTTTTGCTCCCTCAACTTAATCTATAATTTAAGGGGCTGAGTAAACACTTGGTTTTCACTGCGTCAACATCGTTCACCGAGTTATGCCACTAAATGCATGTTGTACTTGTTTCCAGCCTTTTGCTTTGTTGTTACAATAATTATTTTTAAATCATGTGGATTGCACCTCATTTAAGATGATTAGAAATTAAAAACAAAGATGTAAGGAGGTTTCCTGGTTGTTTATACAATGCGAGGCCAACTCAACTCACGCTCGCAATGTATGTCAAGACAGTTTTCACTTTCTCTAGATGTTTTATTTATAGGTTTTTCCCGATGAACGCTCTTATTCATGTTCTTAAAACTAATGAAGCGGTTGTAATGACAAAGACAGGGATTGTACGTTTGTGTAATTAGATTATATGGCTGAATTGGAAAGATAAATGGCCTTGATGAATATGTTTCTAACAGCAGTATTTATTGAGTTTCCCATATGGCACAGAGGAGTGTGAGAGCAGACAGAGAAGTCTCAACCATGAGGAGGGATAATGATATTCACAGCAGATAAACTCTATCTACTAATTCCACAAACGTCTGTCTGTCTGTTTGTGAAACGCAGATCTCAAGGACCATTCATCTAATCGGCTCCAAACTTGGTCTGTGTGTTCCTAAGGGCCAAGGGAAGTGGATTATTAAATTTGGTGCGATTTTGACAAGCGATACTTTAAATATTAATATTATTTGAATAAGCAGTCAGTGGGGGAGGAGCAGCGGTCCACAACTTGGTGATACTGGTCAAAATTCTGATAATTTTGATGATTCGATTATTTTTATTTCACACAGACATTGACAGGTGTCGCGGGTACTGATCTCTGTCATGGCAGCAACATTCAGTTATTTTGAAAAGTTGTGAACTTGGGTATGAAGGTTGTGTCAGTTGCGTAACCTCTGAAATAGTGACATGCAACGTTTGAAAAAATTAACACCAGTTAATAAATCATTCAAACTTATATAAAAGCCACAAATAATGAAATAATAAAAGCCACAAAATTCTGTTAAATTTGCTGAAAAACGTCGACTACAAAATCTCAATTTTAGATAAACCAGATAGGTTGAACACAATTCTAAAAAGCACTAGCCCACAAAGTCCAGCACACAAAACAATGAAAAAGTGACAGTATATTATAGGTTTGTGTGAGAAGAAATAATTGTGAAGTGGGTCCAGGGCATTACCACAGACCAAGCACACACACAGACATGTTTAGAACAGGCACTGCACAGGCACCTTTAATCACCAGAGCATCTCTCATGTCCAAACCAGAGCTTGAAATGCATCAGTGACAATGATCATTAACGGTGAGGTCTTCAATTTCTCTGATGCAATTTGCCACGTTGGAATTTACTCTTTTTCTTTGCATCACTTCCAACAGTTGTGAACAGATTGGGGTTTTGAATGTTTTGATCTCAGATATATACCCGGGCCTGCACATCGCTCAAGGATAACCAGAGTGGCAGTCAAATTAAACAGTGAATACGCTGGGCCCTTGGGGAGGAGTCCGCTTATAACTTTCAAGGTTGTATATCACATTGCTTAATTGTGTGAGGATGGGAGTCCCCAGCTGTTGTCAAAGAATTAGGTTTCAGATCCCATATTATTCCTAAGCCTGGGATCTGATATGAAAGACGGTGCTTTGGAGTCTATTCCAGCGTGAAGCTCTGGCCTTGGCCCAATAACGCAGAATACAAAGACTCAATATCTCTAATAGATGGTTTACGGCCATGTTTGAACACCTACTGACTTCCCTAATCAATTAAAGACGGACTTAACAAGGATATTTCCACTCATTTAAATCCAAGATGATTTAATGGGCCTCGCTTTTGCTAACACACACACACACACACACATATAAGTGAGGCTTTAATTCATCCCATCATTTTATATATGTGTTGTCTTTTATTATACTGCACTCAGGGGCTGCTCTACTCTCTCTTGAACCATTTACCTGCTATGAATGCTTGATTCCTGACGTTGCTCTCCATTACCGAGCTCAGGACATGATGGGTGTTTTTTTATTAAGCAAGGCTCGTGAATTGTGAATGGGTGGAAGCAGAGTGGGCTCAGAATCTTTATGTGCAAAAACACCCTCGTCGGACGGATGTCTCCGGGTCCCTGAGGAAACCCACAGTAAACGGTTTTCACACATGAGATGAAAGGGAAATTAAAAATTTTCCGAAAACTGAGGCGAAAAAAGAAATGTGTGGAACACTCAGGTGCGTAGAGCACGCAGGAGGAGGCAGGACATGACGTACCGCTGCAGCAATCGTGATTTTATTTACAACGGCATTAACAACTCTTAAATGTCGTTAACTTTCCAAGTTGACATCTTTGACGTCTACTTCTACATGTGTGGCTCCTTTTTTTCCATCCTGAGAGGTTTGTATTTTTTGGGGGGCTTTTTTGTTTTCGCATCCGTTGGGTGTTAGAAACATCATCAACCCGCCCACTCGCTCGCTGTGAAATTTTCCTGCTGTTTTCTCACATGGCCTCCCCTCGTGTGCTTTTTGTGTGTCCGGAATTCATCTTAAATGTTATATAGAGCCATTTTTGAAGAAGCAGAACCGGCAATGATTGAAAAAACCCAGAAAACCCTGTAACTTCTTACATCTCACTTCTTTTATTGAAAGCAAGAAATAATACCACCACCTGGTTTGAAACTTTTTGGTTTAGTTCTGCTTTGGTCAGTGCAGCTTAGAAAAAAGGAAAAAAGTCTCTCTGACATTTGCTGGCACATGAATCATGCTTCTGAGAAAGTATACGTTTAGTGCCTTTTTATCTGCATCTTTCTAACATCCCAATGTGTCTACAACCATGTGGCTCTGATCTGATTAGAAGTTCTGGTGCACAGAGCAGAGCTATGATTTGGGGGAGGATGGGGGAGGTAGCAAGAACAGGTCAGGGCTCGTAAATCCCTTTTCCTTTTCATTGTAAAAATCAGTTTCTCCACAGCACAATCTCTCCCAAAGGGCCCGAAACAGCTGGTCCTCTACTAGGCAGCCTCCCAAACAGGCTGCCACCGCTCCACTCTCTCAGTCTGCCGTCCATTTATGAGCGCCGCATCGAGCCGTCTTAAAGGAAGAGGCCCATATTTGCACGTACTTTCAGCCCGCTGGCAGTCTGCCCTGTTTCCCCAGCTGCAAAGGATTGTGGGTTTTACATCAATAAAGACTTTCCAGTGTAGTAAAGCAACGAAAGTGAGATTTCAGTTCATCAAGCTTTAAACCATCTGCACTGGAAAAGATTGGCGGACTATAATACACCCATATACACACCATAAGCTAATTCTAAAATAGGCACTTCGGGGGCTTGAGGAGTTTTCACTTGCTTGCAGGGGTTAGGCTTTAAATCTGAGCCAGTCCAGCAAATCTGCCGACAGGGAAGATACAAGCCAGATAAGTATGTGTAGAGACAGTGCTGCAGAGGAAATGAGAGACCTGTCTTTTGTAACCGCTGAGCAAACTGTCATACCATCGGAAAACAGTATGGTACTTCACAGATTCTCTGCTGGCGGGTGGTACTGACAACCCTCATTATCTGAACACTGGAGCCACATGAAGCTTTGAATGATATTTGAACAGTTCTACTTCTTCACTGCAGTTGTTAGAAATGTTAAGGATATTTGGACTTTGGTTTTCAGTGGTGTTTAATGATGTTGCTTTGAGTATCCTGAAATTAGCTGGTTGGTCCTGAAGCAGCCAAAGAACATCTTAACGACCCTTCTCCGTCTTGATAAAAGTTAACAATGAAAACAGCCGGGAGAACAATGAAAATGTGTCTAGATGTTTATCATCTTAACCAAAATCTCCTATTTTTTGTATTGGGTTTTTAAAATGTAGTTTAAATTAGAACGTCGATAAAATAAACGAAAAAAACAGTCGTAAACAGTGTAGAACATGGTGACAAATTACAATCGTTCTTGAGAGGGTTCTTTAAATACACAAAACATAAATAATTTTACAAATCACAAACTCAAAAAAGCCATTTTTAAATGAATCCCTAACTTGTTTCCCCCCCAAAGCTAAAAATGGACTAAAGAAACATTTCTGGTTCCTCAAAATACATTTAATAAAGAATGTAACATTAAAGTTCAATTTAAAAACTCTGCGAAGACACGCAGCTCTTCCGCGGTCATTTAGTCTCTGGAGACCGATTTGGGATAAACAGACAATGTTTGAGCTGTTGGCCACAAGGATGTGGAATGAGGGTTTTAACTCACACAGTTTTGGGGGGGGAAACTGGACTCTGTTTAATCAGCAAGCTGCTTTTCAGCATTTAAACAACTTCCAAACTGGCATCTGTGAGGAGAAAATTTCCACAAACCACAGAATGCATGTCAATATGCTACAATGCTGGAGCGGCGAGTGTGGGCGGCAGTCTTCTTTTTCCCTGATTTGGTCGAATGCACACAAATATTTTGTTTTCTTGAGTTAAAAGGTTCGTTGGTAGTGCAACAACAGTAGAAGGCTGACATGAGCTGAACAGAGCGGCGTTTTATTTTACCAACGTGGCCGTGTGTGTTAATGTGCCAAGAGCCATTGGCTACACAATTAGGAAAATAGGAAACTATAAGGCACATTTACATTAAACAGTTTATATACGGTGTACATTGTACCTCTGGCACAATCATCCCATTATTTAACTATTATTTTTAAGCATTCATGGTTATTCATATCCAACAAATATCCCTAATTCCTCTTACCTAACAGCTGCATCGGACATGTTTACAAGCTACATGATGTACAAATTGCATGCATCACATCCCCTCCGGTTCTATTCTGACACATGGCAATGACGTTTGGCTTAACATTGGAATCACGCTCATCTAAATAGGTACGAGGTTTGCCGCAATGAGTGGCACACAAAAGCAAGGATTATAAAAGATCATCTCTGCTTATAAAGTTCCTGACCCCAATTTACACGTAAAACCTTCGAGGGGATGAAGCTGGATGAAGATCGCATGATTGCAGTGATCTATGCGAGTGAATCGAGGCTACGTAAAAGAAAAAAAAAAAACGAGGCATTAGTGACATCCGAGTAGGAGCAGGAGGAAGGCAGCATGGTGGGTGCAAACCAGAAACTCCAGACAGTGGCAAGACGGTCGCTCAGACAATGACAACTCTGTTTTTCAGCTGCCTTAAAAGGAATAATAAATATTTAAGTCACCGCAGGAATTTGAAGTACGGAGGGTGTTTGGTATCATGTTTGGCAAAGAAGACGGGGGAGAAAAGACAGGCTGAAATATACATAAAGGGGTCGGGCCATTGTTTTATCACAGATCCATTTTCTTAATTAGCCAAGTTAACTCCATAAAGTTTATAGAAATAATAATAAATTCAGTTCTTCTCGGCTCATGACCCCTTTTTGCGTCATCACCTTTATTTATGATCTTTTACTGCGTTATCCCCGTCGTCGTGATCTTGCATGTAAAGAGTAAATAAATGACTTCATTAAAGCACAGTAAATTATTCAAGCTCTCCAGTATATGCAGCTAATGCACTCAAAAATAATTAATTGTCTGTTCGCATGATGTTCTCTTTTACAGCCCACTGGGCCAAGAGATTATGGCCTTTTAACCTACATTCATATTCAGGTGACGTGCGTACACTCTATTCCCCCCCCCCTCCTCTGCACAGACTTAAAGCTGCACGTCTGAGATCCACAAAATGTCCGCAGACAAAAAAAAAAATTCCAATGTTACTGAATGATTTATGGACAAAAATCAATTAGTTAACTAATTTTGACATTCCATATGCTTAAACCCCTCAGGGGGGGGTCATAAAAAAAAATTCATATTGCATGCATAGGTTATGTAAAGTCATCTGATGAAGCTCACTGTCACGGCTGAAAGCTACTTACAGCTCACTTTATCGCCAAGCTTTCTATGTCTCACTATATCTCACTCTGTCCCTGCATGTATTGCTCGTCTTGGTCGGTCTCTGTAAGCAGGCTGTGCCGTATCAACAGGAGCATGAACGCGGTGCACGCGTGTGGTTGGCTGGCTGTCGACCAGAGCAGCCCTCTCTCAAGGCTCTGTCAGTGCCCGGGCTCCAGGTGCACGCTGAGGCCTCCTGTCTGTCTGCCCGGCTGACCTACACTGGCAACCACCATATGTGCCCTTCTTAACACCTTCTGTCACTGTCACGCCGCACGTCATGTACACTGGTGGTCCCTGTCTGACTCTCTGTCCGTCAGCCTCTTTCAGCCCACATCTCTTATCGCTCTAATGTAATAAGAGTTGTGCCGATAGTGTAGCAGGCGGAATTTTCCCCTGTGTAACTTTATTGGAAAAGAAATTCCAGTTAACATTGACACTCACACAATCTATTTTAGGTTTAGTCATTTTCAACATTATGATAACTTTGGCTGCCGGGCGTCACTATATCAAAACAATAACAGAAGACCTAGTTTGATGAGGTCGATGGGATCATGGGAGTTGTTTCCTTCACTACCATTTCTCTTCCTATATTCTTCTTGGTTCGCTTGTTTCCTCTGTGTGTTTGTGCTTTATACAAAGAGCTTCGGCGACAGAACATGCAGCAAACAGAAATGAATAACTGTGATTCATTGTGAGAGACAACACAAACAGAAGAAGGAGAAAACAGCCGACTGGCTAACAGCGTGTTTTTCCTTCCTCATAAGACATTTGCCGTGGAAGTTAAAGCAGTAGACACAGGTAAAGTGGATATGATGCAATCAAAAGGCGACCAAAACCAGCTTGAATGAAACTTTGTATTTCTCTGGATATGAAGATTATTGTAAACATTTTGGGGGATGCAAGTACGCAAATCAAAATTTGTATAATGTCTTTTTTTAGACATGTTAATGAATTATATTGTATAAACTTGCTATTGTATCTTTTAATGTAAGATTCAAGAAGTGGGTTTTCCTGTTCTATTATTTACCTCAACTGCACCTACATTTAATATCTACAGTTCTGTGAAACTGTACAAATAATTCTGCTGTTTGAATTAGGAGCACAATGCCATCCATTGTGTACGAACCGTCTCTAAACCAGTTCTGTTGCATAGATTAAAATGACTCTCGATGAGACAGGCAGATAATAAACCACCAAAGCCATGTCTTCGCCATGAATGAGTCACTGAATATGTTCTCCTTTTTTTTTTACTGGTGTCACTGTCCTAAAGTCAACAGTGTGGTAGTAGGCACGTTTGGCTGGCTGGTGTGTTGACACATTCTGGCAGTCCTACCTGGCGCTGCACCAGTGCTTTTCACACCACGGCCCAGTGAAGCAGGAGAGTCCCTGGTAGCCTGGTTACAGTAGACCCGGGGCAATTTGGACAATAATTAAGTCATAAATCTTCCCTCGACCATATGAAAAGGCTGCACCCGATTACACCCCCCCCTCCAAGTAATGTGGTTCCCTGCCACAATCAGCTAGTTCACCTGATAAGAAACCAATCCAGGGCCTCTGCTTCTCCATGGCATTAGTCGCAGATGCCACGGCTCACCTTGAGTTAATGAAATGCCTAAACAAATATGTCCTCTGGAATCTACCAACCACTATGGAGTGCAATATAGCTTACACACACACACACACACACACACACACACACACACACACACACACACACACACACACACACACACACACACACACACACACACACACACACACACACACACACACACACACACACACACGTGGTATATGGAGATGAGTTTTATTTGTTGTGCAATGCTGGATTCTCTCAGAATACTGATGGCTTGCATTTAGCGGGGAGATAATCTCTCTTCTATGCACTAAAGTTGATGATGCAGCTGCTCCACAGTAAACTATAGAATAACTGACAGTCACATTACAAGTTAGCTTATTGGTTTGTGGCCTCATAATTTCAACCAACAGCCTCATCTGTATACAATAACTGTGCATTAGTTGTATGATAAAAAAGATTCTGCTGGCTTCATGCCACACGAGTGACATATGGTGATGACTATAATTTCCACCAAAGCCCTTGGTTAATCAGAACCATGCCATTTTAATATGAATGGCTGCTTCAGCACAGGCTTGAGGGGTCTCACCTGACATCAGACGCATGCTGACGTGTGTGCAATGTGTGGGTACATATGTACACTATGTGTGTGTTTGCAGTCTGTCGATCCAGACATGTGTCAGGCTGCGTGAAGACAAAATGGCAGAATGTAGTGCTGAGAATCTATTAAAAGAAAAAGCTGTGAGAAAACACTTGATTAAAACATTGTGGTGGGAATGTGGTTTGAGCAGCAGATGCTGAGCCGGTCCCGGACACACACGTGGCTACCTCGAATGACAGTAACACAGAGAAGCCCTCATTTCCTGAATGAGAAGTCAGTCCCACTCCCTCTCTCAAACCAATTTCATAAACAAATACATTAAGAATAAGTATATGTCTTAAGTCCATATGTTTAAAATATTGGCCTCAAAAAAATGTTAATAATACTAATAATGTTTTTTCTATACTTTTCTACTGTTCTCATCACTTCTCAATGTCAAAACCAGAAGTTTAGTCGGTCTCTGAACACTTTCTCCCCTTCGCTGTCTGTGGCTCTCAGGGCCCAGGCCCCATTCATTCATACTGAAGGAGTAAATCTTCACAAGCAGGTCACAAACACACAGTAATTTCCCCAGGAGCTTTCTAAAACAGTTGGGCACTGTAATTTTGGTGAATGTCAGCCAAACACAATTAGCTTGGGACTCTTTTCAGTGGCGAAAAAAAATAATCCACATCTTGTGCCCCATAATGAGTATTTACAGCAGCGGAATGATGTATGTGGAGGTGACTTAAAATAAACTACAGCACCTATGCTCGTGGCAATGAGTCAACATGTCAGAGTGAGGTGATGTATGTGCTTTTAATAGGTTTGGACAAAGATGGAGCTCTGTGGCACAGAGGAATGAGCTAATGAACGTCAGGCTTCTGGTTTACATTGAAAGCTTGTTAATTCACTGTTGGTTTGGGTCATTAAGTCATGCAGAGCATTACCATCCATCACCATCTTTACTTCAGCTGCTGCATTGTTAAATGCTTTCAAATCTTAAGGATTACTACAAATGCCACTTTGCTTGCATCTGTTTTTTTAAGAAGGTGACAATATAAGTACTGCAATACATATTATATTTGCCCCCCCACCCCCTCTTGGTGTTACTGTATGTGAGACCTTTCACCACTCTCTCACCTGTCAGACCCAGTTAAATCACTGGATCACCAGACACACAATGGTTTCCACCATCAGTCCCCGACAGAAAGCGTCCAGCTTGCAACTCTCTGTCTTGCTCCCTCTGCTCATTTAATGTCGCACAGAGAGCAACACTTTATAGGCAAAGCAAAGCCAGAGTAGATTGCTTACTTGTGACTCATTATTATAAAAAAAAGGGCTTGGAAGCGCATTTCAAGGCCTTTGAATATCCTACACAATACAAGTTTTGGGGGAATTAGTCATATGCTTATAAAATGAGCTTAAATGCCATTCAGCACGCCATCTCCTTTTGTGTGGCATTACAGTGTGTAATCAAGCGCCGCACTTTCCAGGGCAATCACGTCCTTTATCACAGAGGAACTGTCGCCAACCACCTACAGGGTGGGAGGATAAGCCCTGTGGGTAATAGAGTGTGGTGGGTGCTTGATTGGATATGGAGAGTGAGAAGTTTTGCTCCCATCTCACACCATTCTCCGCCTCTGCCCCCACCCTCCATACCAACAAGTCACAGCCGAGGACGGCAGCGCTCCACACAAGAAATGAAACACTTTCACGCCGCTCACTTCCAATTTACTTATTTATCTGTTGCTTTCATGGAAGGCCTCTGAGCCAGTGCGAGCTCACCAGAGTGCTGATTGAGACACATATCTGTACACAAATATTTCAAACGCAGGTTTTTGTTCTTCTCCATCTCACGCTCTCATTCTCGGTGTAAGAGGGAGGCGCAGAGCTGCCTGAGGTAATTAGGGGTGACATGATGTTTATGTAACCTCCAAGCCTCACAAACCAGATGCAATTATGGGCTCCTGGTCCCTGTGACCCCGGCCCTGTTGCGTGGCACCGCAAAACTGCAATCCCATGTCCCAAGAGTGAGCCTGGTTTTCCAGGGTGACGGGTGGGGGTGGGAATGGGGGGAATGGGCCAAACAAGAGTTGAGTTCTTTTCACAGCTCCATCTGACAGGAGCTCTCGCCGCCTAATCCAATGTGACGGGCACTTCAGTCGAGAGGGCGCAGAGTCCCCCAATTTCCGCCAGGACCCCTCGGCAGGGGAAGCAGAGAAGCCAAAGGGTTGGGGTGGCGTACTTATTGTGGCCCAGTGAGAAAGAGTGGGGCAGGGGCCTCATTACAACGCTTAACTGCACTCACAGGCCCTCATTAACCCACCACACCAGTGACTCAAATCAAAACAGACAATAAAAAGGGGTCGCCGTTTGAATAAAGGCCTCCATTTTAGCGTGACTTGGAGTTCCAGCATTGTAACCACGGTCTTTATGGAACTTTTACACAAACAGAATTTCTGTAAACACAGACAATTGTTACAGTGGCTGAATTTAAGTGAATGAAACTCCTCTTAAATGTGTTCATCCAACTTTTACACACTTCCTGCTTCAATGCCGACATCTGGACATCTGGGAATTCCAGGGGAAAGTAATGAGAGAGTGAGAGGGTAGCTGAGAAAATACAATGTCCTCTGTAATAAAAGCACAGTTCTTTAGGTAGCTCTGTCACAGAAGACTGCCCTCAGGTGGAGTAGTCTACTTGGAGAGTTTTCAGGCTTAAAGTAATTTCGGGAGGGGGGAGGGTGGATGATGAGACGTGACAGGCACATACATATGTTGTGAATGGGATGCAAAGCCCGGTGCAGAGATAAAGCCGGGCCTGTATTCCCGCCCCCACTCATCAGTGCTCGGGGAGCAAAGCTTGGCACGCCAAATGATGCCTTTCATAAAGACAATTAAAGAGCAAATCAATGCTGCAGCCTCAGTGAAATAATTAGAGATGCGGCCGACTTCAACTGCAATCAAGTAGTGAAAAGAACGCAAAGCTCCAGTGGCTTCAGAGGAGAGAGGCTGAAGGAGATTCTTAAGTATATTTACAGAAAAGTCATGAAGGTTACAAGGGCACTTTTGTCATAACGCCTACAAACACACAAGAATAGAGACCTAAAATCTTTAAAGCGAACATTTGAATTCACAAAGTATCTCACATAAACTATACACTCTGCCTAATACCTTGCTGTTTTCTAGCTCTTCAAACGTAACACCACAACCAGGTGGGTGGAGGAGAATAGAGCCGTAACCACTGAACAGTGGATGAAGTGGAGAGACAGCAGCTAGCCTCAGCGAGCTCTCAGCTCCACAGTCTGAAAAACACAGTGATGAGGTCACACTGTAAAGACCAGCGGGCCATCACATTCTGTCTGTCGCATTGTCGACGGCACTCTCCGTCCCATTTTAGAGCCCTTAATCTGCATACATCACCACACAGGAGAGCGAGAGAGACGCCGAGTTAGTGCAGGTCTGTGCACCGTGCATTATGTGCTTGTAGAGGAGTGAGTGTGATGAAGAGGTACTGTACACCACAGAAATAGACGGAGGAGAGGAAAGAGGAGAGGAGAGAAGTGGAGAGGAGAGAAGAGAAAAGCACATGGGCAATATATAAAGTGGAGGGAAAGACAGATGGGCCCACTTACCAGCCTGGTTAGTGGTAATGTTGACAGAGGCATACTGGGGGGAGAGGGGGCTCTGATCTGACACCCCGTTGACAGCCTGCACCTCAAACGTGTACTGCGTGTGGGCCAGCAGGTCACTGATGTAGACCCGGGGTTCTGTCAGGCCCAGCTGACGGGGCAAAAACTGAACATTGTCCCCGCAGCGGGTGCAGCCTCCACGGCCTCCGCCGCAGCTCTTGCAGATGATGTTGAACACCACGTCCTCGCGGCCCCCGGAGTCCCTGGGAGGCATCCACTCCAGCATCACAGAGGTTTCATTGACAATGGAGATAACAGTCTGAGGAGATGAAGGGACAGCTGGAAAACACAAGAGAGATTTGCTAGTTAAAAGAGGAGCAAATTTGGATCTGATAGATTAAAACCTAAACCTAAACAAAAAAGAAGGAAAGACAAGTTAAGGCGGACTGGGTGTGGTCTTAGGTCCTGAATGTGTCTTGAAACCGCAAATTAGGAGCAAATAAAAATAAGTCAACCCCTCTCAGTGCATTTGTTTGGAGCCAAATGTGATTTGCAGCTAGAATGGCCCTCAATAGAGAGCATACCTCCACCAAGGCCCAACAGTCCCTTCAAATGCCTGATTCTTTTCATCAACATCCATTAATAATTCTCTGAAATCAAGATAAATTTTGAAAAATGCCAAATATCAACCAAAAGTATGATCTCTTTGGTGAAAGTGATGCAAATTTGAACTTGAGATTATATTAATTGTATTCCATAGCCTTTAATGTAATCTATACAGCACAAACACTCCTATGAGTCACAGTTTAAATGATGCAATACCTCTGCATGAACTACATTACATCGCATTGTTCTAATTTAATGATGGAAGCTGCGTCCTTGATAACTGAAATAACCTCTACACAGGGGGAGAGAAAATCCACAAGTTCACTCGCTTCTTTGAGGACTGAGCTGACTGCGATGTGAGCTGGCAGCGCCTCTTCCCTCGGGACGTCCATTTACACTCTCACTCTCTCTCTCTCGGTTTCCATGCTGGTGTCCACTTTGTCAAGTGTTTTCTTAACATCTATTCTCGACAATTTTCTCATGCAGCTTCGTATAGAGTTTCTGCAGCAGAGAGAAACCCACTGTTTCTCCTACCGAGGCATTCTGAGCAGCTCGGCCTTGAGGGGTGGAAACTTTCCACATGGTGCTGCACGGTGAGTGACAGGCCAAACAAACAAACAATGAGAGTTGTTTATCTTCATGTGCACCTAATTATGGAAGACGTATCCCTCCAGGACTAATGAGATAAACAGTTCCACTCCGCCCACAACATCCTAAATTCCAATTGATAACTTCGTATTTAACCTCCTTTTAATTGGAAGCAATTAACACACATCCGGCTCTGGAAGGAAGCCCATTGGAGCGCCCTTCTTGGTGTCTCATACATTGGAAACATAACTCCTCCTTGGCATCTCCTTCATTGGAAGGAGGACTGATACACCCCCCACCATTAGCTGTCGGGAAGCTCTGATGGGCCCATTCCCTTGCTTTAATCAGGCCGGGCCCTGCTACGCTTAATACGGGTGACGTGACGCCGCCGCTTTCTCATTCACAACAGCTGCTCGACTCCCAGAGCCGGGCTTATGCAAATCTCCTTTGTTGGAAACCATCAAATCTTTTCCCTCCTCTCTCCCTTTCAACACGTAGAGAGAGAGAGGAGAGCGAGGGAAAAACACGAAGCGAAACGTTGAAAGGCGCTCCTTTTCTCACTCACCCCCCGTTTTGTTTTAGTAAGACCACACTCTATGCACCGACCCTCTCTCGCTTCACACATACACACACACACACACACACACACAACACCTCTCTCTCGCTCTCAAATTCCCTCTCCTTCATTTCCATCTATGTGTCTTTCTATCACACTTTACCCCTCCCGCGCTCACTTCTGCTTTAGCCTATCCTTCTGTCTCTCGCTCTCTGTCTCTCAACCTCGGTGTCAGCCTCAAATTCAAATTCTAATTCAAACAGCTTCATTGGCATGACAAGAGCGAGTCTCGCCCGGGCCCATTCTCCGTCCCTGCCGCATCACAAAGCGCCCGCGCCCCGGCCCAGTAACCTCTGCACTGGCCTGGAGTACGGGCTGTGTGATGTTGAGGAGGGGCGGCCGAGCCTTGTGTGTTGGGTCAGATCTGGGGACAACCACACTATGGGCATGTCAGCGTTGTGTTCATACGTGGGACGGCTCTGACAGGGTTTTTCTGTTTGGTATAACACAGACTACGACTGCACTTTGCTCCCAGGGTCTCATCTGCTGCGTTGTGTGAAATGCGTTTGTGTCAAAGTGTTCATATTTGAAATTAAAGACTTTCTGACAGGCACTGAACTCCAGACATTTTCATGAACTTTGCTAGAGGGGCTGTATGTGAGAAAACAAACACAATAGAGTCAGTTGCTTCGGATATTTTCTGGAATTTTTCCTGTTAGCATCCTATGAAAGGGTAGGGAAACTGAGCCCATGAGAATACAGCATGAAAATGTAAATTCACAGCGAGCGAGTGGGCGTGTTGGTTGCATTTCCAAATGCGACAGAAATGTAACTGGAAGAATACAAACATCTCAGGATGAAAAAGAGGTTCCATACAGGTTGGAGACTTGAAAAGACGAGAGAGCTTTTGGCGATAAAGGCCGACACCCTTTCAATACATGTTCATGTCTGAAAGCAACTTTTGTGAGTGTGTGTTCATGTCTGTGTCCTTGTGCGAAAGCTAGAAGTCTAATGTAACAAGCTTAGTACGATACATACTTGTGCACGGCATCTGGAGCGGGTCGGAGTCGGTGCGATAGTATCCGCTGCGGCAAACGCAGTTAGTGGCGCCTTCGCTGGTGGTGCGGCTGTTGATGGGACACTGCAAACAGGGCTCGTCTCCTTGAGTCGGCTTGAAGAAGTTTGACGGACAAGCTGAAAGATAGAGGATAAAAAAAATCGGGATGAATAAATAAACACAAAAAGAACAGTGAAGAAAAAATCTTTGCAGGAAAGACTTTCACGATATAACAGCAGGAAAATTCAACCCTTAGGTAATACAATAAAGGGAATAAGGCTACAACTAACAACAATTTTGCTTGATTAATTACTTTCATTTGATTAATAACACATTTCAGTTATTAATCTTCACTTTTATTTCCCTTTTGAGATGTGGTAACAAGAGAAGCAATCACGTGAGAATGAAAACAACACCAAAAACACAGCCGAGTCCAGCATGTAAATATATATCAGAGCAGCCAGACATATAAATACACGGCAGTAAAGCCTTGCATGTGAGGCAGCCCTCTCTGCAGATACGGCAACATGGAAACAAGTTGTAAGTTTGCTTTGAATTATTCAACACGCTCTAGTTGCCTGAGAAATCTCTGAAGTGCCCTGCTTTCTGTTAAGAGCCCTTTTAAGGGGGTTGTCTCTGGAAACCTGGGAGGAAAAGTAGCATTCACGATAAAGACAAAGATGAACACATGCCGCAGCTGCCATCAAAGTCTGTATATGTGCATCATCTGTGAGTTTGGGTGGATAACAGATTGTACATCAATCGTCGTGGTGATGAACAAACTGATTTAGCTGTGTGTGAAATCCCCTTATGCTCTCCTGAGTCACATTCCACCTAAACTTTCACTGCTGAATTTGTATTTTACCCTTTTTCCAGCATTTGCTCCTGCACCATGTTTCAAGAGCTTTTTTTTTCTATCTTGGGTCAAACCAGCTACAATTTTGCTTCAGGTAATCCAGCTCCCACCTGCTCCCTTGATACAAGGGGGAAATGCAGCTGTGTGGAGACAGAGGTGTTGGAAGCTGAGTAACATGAAAAATTCACACACGGGATGCACAGCGTCTCTGAAGCTCCAAACCCTCAGGTCTGTCTGCGCTGTTGTTTTAAGTAACGGTATAAAAAGCATCATAATCTTGTTGAGGCCGATGAAAGACAAAAACAAAGCTTCTCCATCCATTTCTTGTTCTTGTATATTTTTTATTATGTTTGAATTTAATGTGGTGGCTTCATGGGAATGTTTTCTTTTATTAAATCCACTGTAAAAGCTGATTTGGATTATTATTACATCCTGTGCTTGTATTATTTAAAGCAACTCGTCTCACTCATTATTGGAACAGCCTCTCCCTAGGTTCCGAAAAACGTACTTATGACACAACTGCAGTTTTCCGCACTATAAAGCAATAAATACAATAAAAAAAAAATTCAGCCATTATTGCACTCTGAGGCTGTTTCTGCAATTACAGCTCAGCATCTGGAATATGGAAACATCTGCAGCTGAGACTCCCATTTAAAAGAGGGCAAATCGCAAAGCAGAAATAATCCGCGTCCAGTCCCAGTGTTTATATTAGACAGACGCATCGCTGAACTCAGAGACCCCACAGGCCAGGGGCTAATGCTCTTTTCCTCTTGTAACTCAAAGTACATTACTCAGAGCGTTCACCTTCTAAATCTGCCCATTGAAGAATGATCCTGCAGTCGGGATGAAAAAAATACTGGATAAAAAAACGAGAGGCGACGCGTGCGCAGAGGAGCGAGTAGGTTTAAGATGTGATGAAACATTGCTGTCCGAGGCAAAATGCCTATGACAATATAGAATATATTTAATGTCAATCACGACTGTGATACCTGGAAAAAGACGACTCAAGCTGTATCCCCTGTTAGAGAGGAAAGTTAAATTGGTCAGCAAGAGTTAGTTGAGAGTGGGCATAAAAAAGTTTTCATTACAGGCATCACATATCAACTAGTTCTGACTCCAGCAACAGGAGATAAACTATAACAGTAATTTCTATCTTATTTTTTATGCTAAAGTGTGTCAGAAGCGGTGCAAGTTTGCAAGGCAGCATAATTGTGTTTCTATAGTTTTATTTTCATCATCACAAATACCAGTGGCAATGAGGGTTACTGCAGGAAAGAAAAAAGGAATCTCATATATCTCCTCGCTAAGTATTCGCTTTGACATGTTTTTCTTTCTCCATGATTGATGCGGGAAAAGGTTCTGGGTACGGGGCGAAACATGAGGCCTGGACATTCACACTGCCAGTCAACAGCCTCTGTGAATGAGGCCCAGGCAACAGCTATGTGGGGAATTGGGATTGAACCTCGGCGGCACAGTGCGGTCTATGGGAGTGCGGCGCTCCGAGGAGCAACTCCAAAGGAGGCAGCATAAAGAGGGAGCGACGAGGGGGGGGGGAAGAGAAGTGTAAAGATGGAAACAAAAGAGACGTGAGGGAGAGAGGTGGGGAATGGCTGCGATTGGGAGTTTTTCAGCGCGTTACTGTGCCCACAGTGAATGTACGTGCTGCAACAGTATGAGGACTGCGCATAACAATCAGAACAATGGCTTCAAAGTCTGCATGGGGAGGAAAATAAAAAAATAAAGTTATTGATAAAGCTGCACGATGTCTCGGTGCCAGAGTGGTTGTACAATAATAATCAGATGTTGGATAGTCCACCGGTGGGTAATGCAAATTCCCCCGCCAAGTACCACAAACATCCACAGACACGTTTCTCTTGGCTACTGTAGATCTGCTCTACTCAGTGTGAAAATATTCAAGACATGTTTTAGCCAAAGTCTGTGTATAAAGATGGATGATGCGTTGCCACTTCCTCCTGAAATAAAGCAAAAATATCCCTGATACAAACGCTGCCATCTTGCGCAGTTGGAGCCAACGGAGCTCCATCCGCGAGGTCCCGTCTACACATGCACCCGAACAATCACGAGTCAGTCGCAGCTGTCAATCATAATGTGTATCCCTATTTTTAAAGCATCAAATAACTAATTGAAACCAAACTTGAAAAATGTTAAGTATGATAAGAACTTTACTTAAGAATAATGAAAATTATTTGATATGTACTTGTAGGACCTGACCTGTAGCTAGATAATTAAAACTTACAGATAATCGAAATAAAAACAAAATTCATTGCAAAAAGAAAAATCTAATCAAACCAATATTTAGGTATTTAACAGACGGAAATGAAAATCACTTCCTTTCTCTCTATAACAAAGCTGGCACCTCAAGAAACTTAATAAGTCCATGAAAAGAAGTATCCTCTCCCGTTCAAGAGGAAACAGTATTACAGTATAGGTCTTGGCTTGCCGCAGTCATTATTTTGGGGAAATATTTGGGGAATTTCCACTTCATACTCAGATGACAGATTTTAAGAGTTGCGAAGTCGTCTGGTGTCAGATGTAGGGAGGCAAAGACGTGGAAAGCTGTGATTAAAAAACAGATCAGAGCCTTAATTCCCTACCTCCCTGCCTGCCCAGATTGCTGCTGTTGAGCTGTTTGATCACCATCCTGGCAGGCTCGCACAACATACGAAAGCTAAAGGCTGTTTTTTTGGATGTTTCCTCCAACTTCAGATACCCTCCTGGCAAGAAGAGTTAATTAATGTAAGAATATTCATTGACAACAGCTCCTCTGTTGTTCCTGCTTCCTATACTCCAAAAAAATAAAAAATAACCCTGCCACTATTAATATCATTAACATCATCAAGCAGTCGTGCTGCGTTTCGCTATCAGATCTCTGGGGACGGCTGCGGACTCTGGAAGTGGGACAAACAATGAAATGCAGTAAAAGTTAAGAACAAAAGCTGCACAGAAAAAGCTTTAAAGGGAATTTATAAACACTTCAAACTCAATTTAGTGGAAGCTGTGTCAAAAAGGTCCAGATCACCTCAAATTGGTTCCAGAGACACGAAAGGCATGCGCGCTCACTAAATCTTCCATTTGAGAAGAAAAAACTAAAAGTTAAAGACCAAGTATTAGATTAACCATTGCTGAATAATACCCCCTCAAACACACACACATACCAAACCTCCAACTGCTTGTGACTGTCTTGTTTATGACGTTTAATAACATATGCTGACATAAAGGCTTTAATTAGGGTTTTTTGCTCGACACACGGCATAAAAACAGGACGGTATGAGATATGAGGGGTAAGTCTCTACGAGGGTGCTAGTCAGGGTTTTACAGCAGGTAATTTGCAGGTTGTTTCAAAGGTTTCCTGAATATTACAGCTCAGGAGATTTATGGCACACGGAAGGTGAGACCTGCAGCTAAAAACCACCTGAATCCGACAACGTCTGCGGCTCCGTGTGTGAGTGTTTATGTGTTTGAGAGAGTAAAGACAGATGCGCTGATAGAAAGAAAGACACAAGTAGAGAGAAAGACAGAGGAAGGCAGGGGGTGGGGGATTGTTTTCAGAAGCAATGCCAGTGTGAGCATGCAGACGTACTGGAAATACTCCCTGTGAATCTGGCTCCGAATCAACACACGAGCACACAAACAGCACATAGAGAGCGGCCAAACAAAGAGCTGGGTTTGACATTTCCATCGTGGCTACCTGGGTGCTGCGCGATCACAGCCACACAATCAGGTAATCCAGCCAAAAGCCACACCTTTTGTGAAAAAAAAACAACGACAACAACCGCACCACCTCTCTTTTTTTTCACCCACCACCACCTCTCATCCCCACCAGCCAACACAGAGACTCTTTGTCCAGTGCACCCCTCGTGTCCCCCCTCCACCCTGTTCCTCCTTTTCAGCATCCAGTCCACCCTCCCCCCCCCGCCATCGCAAAACCTGCTTTATTTAATGAACACACCATTAAAGAACAAAGACCTGAGACAAAGAGAGGCAAGGTGTGTGCACGTGTGCGGTGGTCGGGTGTGAATGAGAAAAGGCTGCGGAGGTAAACGAGGGAGAAAAAAAACTGAATCGGAGGTGAGGTGCGAGGTTTTGTGAGCACAGCAGGAAAAAGTGCTGAAAGCAGTGAAAATGGCCAGCGTCAGAGGGATTGTGTGTGTGTGTGTGTGTGTGTGTGTGTGTGTGTGTGTGTGTGTGTGTGTGTGTGTGTGTGTGTGTGTGTGTGTGTGTGTGTGTGTGTGTGTGTTGGGTATTTCCTTGTATTCCATTGTGACCAAAGAGGCTGCTACAGTTAGGGCCTCTGTTTGCTTTGGTGCAGCCTGTAAAAACTATTCATATGAATCATTGCCGGGACAGATCAGAGCCTATCGTAAAGAGGTTCCTTTTTACAAGACAGACCGCTGTTTTCTCAGAGAGGAGAAAATTAGATTAAGACAAGCTGTGAACTTTTGCAGTAGTTTTCTCATAAAACCCACCGTCCTGCACCCACAACTACAGACCGTCACATCCAAGTGAAGCTTAACCTTGTGAAACGACACACCAGGCCACAGTTCAACCAGGGAGAGTAGCCACGAGTTGTCTGTCTGTTCCTGGTAGTGGGGACATGCCAGCCTGTCCCCCCCCCCCGTCTGCCTCAGCACTTCCATAGGGAACACTAGCTAGCACTGTTTTGCAACACAGGGTCCCCGCAATTCAATTAGGAACACAGTCCTCCTCGCCGTCTAATTCAATCAGGCTTGTGTGAAAGCTATTAGACAACTGGCATTCGCTTCACCCCACACACACACACACACAAATGAGATATTCATTTCTCCCTCTGGGTTTCCATGTCTTGTGCAATTAACAGGTCTGGGACTCTGCGTGGCTCCTCACACTGTAAGCCAGGACAATGCCAGCATGTGAGGATGACCACTGATGAACTACAAGGTGTAAATCAGGCTCCTCTCAAACTCAAGGTCGTGGGAGTTTGAGCCCGTTTCTAAGAAACTCCTTTCTGATGGTAAGAAACACAACGCTTTCAGCTTTTGAGCAAACAGGGCTGTACCCCTGCATTACCGAGCCACTAAAAATAACTTTAAAAGGGACGCAGGAACTTTCATGGGCTCAGCCAATGAAAGAAAAAAATAAAACATTACAGCCACTCATTTTAATGATTAGGTGCCGCTTTTAACTCTATTAACTTTAGTAGTAAATCCCACCCTTCAAGCTTTGGAAGAAACCCAGTGACTTACGAAGTCAACATTTTCACAAATACGTGATATATACGCTGAAATGTCGCAAATACGTCAAACTAATGTCTGCTGATCCGAACATGGTACATACATGTAAAGCATGTGTCTCTGTGTGAGGACAGCCGGTTGATTGGGAGGTGATTTGTCCCCTCTCTGTCCCTGCAACAATTTTGCTCTAAGCTGCATCTCCTCTACAGTTGTCACAGAGATCATACCCCTCCACCACAATCACCACCGCGCCCCCCACCCCCGCCCCCCAGCAGGCTCCTCTGAGACAGATTAGGAGCCAACGTGAGCAGCAGATTAGCTGGAAATGTGGGACACCTGGGGAATGAGCTCTGAGGGCACAGGCACCTCGGGAGGGCCCAGGCTCAAAGAACACACACAAACAACACATGTACTGTACACACTTAGGGGAAACATAAAAAAAAACGCAGACACAAACACACACATGCACACACACACACACAGACCTCATTTAATTCCATTTTCTTCCAATGCACATGCATCAACACATAAATAAGAAAAGGCCATAAAGAGGAAGGCAGCTAATAAACCCCATCTGGCCACTGACCAGAGGACAATTTCAGCTCGCACTGCAGAGGCTTAACCTCATATATGTGGCACATATACAAGGCTCACCATCACACGGTTTGGTATTTACAAGGACAAAAAGAAGTGTGGAGCCCTGGCCAGAATGTCAGTGGCAGCTAAAAATACTCCATAGGGGAAATATTAGACACGTAGCAACTGGTGTAAATGAATTTCCCACAAACTGACCTTATTTCTCATTATCTCCTTAATGTAGGCCATGAATAAAACATGGGTGTGACATGGCATAGATATACTGAGAAATGTATTTGCACATTTTCCACTTCACTGTCAATTAATCAGATTAGAGATGTTCCAATATAATTATTTCCTTCCCAGTACAGATTCTGGATTCTGTACACACCCAACCCAGCATTTTCAGCAGTATCAGGCACATTTCCAATGGTATCAGAACATCTCTCAATCTGATAATGTCAGTAAAAGGTGATAAATCAATCGCTTCAGTCATATTTCAACACTGTGGTGTGTTACAGAAGAGCGCGCACACACCCATGATACCACCTCAGCTCCCAAACCGTACAAACTTTCTACAGTTAGTGCGTCATTCCCATGTGGTAAACGTTAGTTTCTTGATTCAAACAACGCTGGCAGAGGGACTCTGTTTAAGACCACAATGCTCTCATGGTGATCATCAGGTCATAAATACCAAAGGAGCAAAAAAAAAAAAAATCAGTGAAAACTATCTTAACCACAGTATTTCCATACTGTCTGATAACTACCATCTGTCAATAGAGGAGGAAGCTGAGATGAAAGGGGAGTATCACTGGAGCCATGAATGCAGCACAGTAATAACGTCTGGAATTTTCACTGCTCCCCCCATTTTCTTTCTTCTTCTTTTTTCCCCCTTTTCCTTCAGCACGGGGGGAAGAAAAGAGGAACAAATGCAGAATGGTGAAATTACAAGCATCTGAGCCAGCACATATACGCTTTGGGGCAAGAATATGAACGACGCTGGAGGGTGGGCGGTTGTGGGGAATAAAGCGGAAAGGGTCATTTCATGCAGGCAGATCACTTGACAGCTTGCTCTGCAGAGGATGCAGGGGTCCAATCGGGCTGCTGGTGGACCCCTTCGGTACACTGGACTGCAGATGGCCGGGGTGTGGCAGGAGGCAGGCCCCTTTGTCGGCATTAATCTCCATTTAAGACGGCTCGTCAACCTTCGGGGTCCACATCGCGCTGGAACCGGCTACCTCGTGTTCCATTATTAATAATGACAGATCATTACCCGACCTGGAAAAATGTCACTCAAGGCAGATAACAGCAGATAATGTGAAATTATGGTGTGGTGCTCCACCAATTGAGCCTCTGTGCTCAAATGGGGGTAATTAATTCAGTCAAAGTCTGTGGCTTATTGCATATGGAGGGGAATTAGCAAATGTATTGTTCAGTGGTTACAAAATAGTCTAATTCAAATTAATTCAGCTCAATAATTTTGTACAACGATTAGGAATTAATTGCTTTGCAGCCCTAATTTAGCTTGGCATGGTTAGAGCCCATCATAACACATTTGTGTTTTAATTTTTCCATTTTTTTTGGATCTATTTGCACAACAGCGGACTTGGCTTGTCTTGACCTATCACCATCCAGCCCAACCCAGAGATGTCTCTTATTGTTGTAAGTTAATACCGTTGCAAAAAGTTCTCTCCCAAACAAAAGCAGTCTGGCCTTACTTAACATGGCATGCAAGCTGAAAGTGGAGACGCAGAACTTTCACTGTCATGTGACACCGAGGGTAAGTTACTGTGCTTCTAGTGCTACCATATTCCTGATGGTGAAAAGATGAAGAAAAGTGGGTGGACACTGTTTCAAATTTGAGACAGGTAGAAAAATGAGGAGACTTAGAGGCGCTCAGATGTCAGATTGTTAAACTGTCATTGTCGAGGCAAACAAAAGAATGTGGGCCGCTTCCACCCGCCCCTCTTCCTCATGGGAACAGATCACCTGCTGCACCACAGGATGCACTGAATAGCGCCGCATCCCCTGGAAACAACCGTCTCTGACAGGACTGTACAGTGGGTGCATTGATGAGAAAAACATTCCTTTTCCCCTGTGGACAGTCGCTCACAGATTCCACACCATTCACGCTCTATACCACAGCTCAATACGCAGACGATTCATATATCCATTGTTCGGCTGTTTCGGCAGCGGACTGTGTTTACTGTACACACAGATCAATGTGTCGGAACTCTATATGTGATTTGATTGGGTGTGTCGGTGTCTCGGCCTCCCAAACCCCCCAAACGCGCCCTTTGCTCAAGGACAGCTAGTTGCTAGGGTAACAGGAGCCATTTCCATGTAAGGCAGCTTCTTCGCTCCGTTCCACAGGCTGCACCCGGACCTTACAGCCCCGTTCACAGCCTCAGACTGCTGATGACAGAGGCACTGGATGGAGGAAGCGGAGTGAGTGGAGGTAGAGGAAGGAGAGAAGCGGGATGAATGTCGGATGAACAACCTCAGTGACCTGCCGGAGACTTATGGCAGGCTGTCCTAGAATTCACATTAATGTCTTGGCAGAGATAAGAAGCAATATAGAATGAATTTACGCTGACCGGTCCGTGAAATAAACAACCCAATAAAGTTGCCGCACTATTCTGGAGCTTGGAGGAGTTGGTAAGATATCCCCAGGTTCATGGGGATCTCAATCTATCCTATCTGGTTCAACAGCCCGTTTCTTCGGCATCCTGGACAATATAGGTGAGAGGCAAGAAGAGAGAGGGGGCGGTGGTGGTGGCAGTAGCTGCTGTGATGGTGTCCTTTGTGCCTGGAGGCAGATGTAGGAAATAGCTGACAGAGGCAATCACTAGTCTGTATATGCGTGTCTATCTGTGTGTCTGTGTTTGAAAAGGACAGCGCAGAGAGCAAAAGCAAGCAAGACAGAGTGTGAGAGAAAGCGTGAGGAGAGACTGGGGTGACGAGGGAGGGGGAGACTTCACCAGAATCCAAACAAAGGCAGCGAGCAGCAGATCCGAGCTCGGTGACAGAGGCTCCCCAAGGTGCAGTCTCAGTGATGGACAGGTGGCATAAAGGGGCTGCATGTTGTCCAGTCAGTGGGGACAAGGAGAAGGGGGTGTCACAGGGTGGGAGGAGGGTGGGGGTAAGACGGACGGGAGAGAGAAGGGAGGGCGGGTGGTTCGGTGGGTGGGGGTAGCATTGTAAGGAGCAGCTGGTGCCGAGTCCTGTCACTGTCCCAGTGTAACCCTCTAATGCACACATACAAACACGCAGAGAACACACACATTCAACACACAAACACACTTCAAACAAATCACAGAAGACAAACAGTGCCCTGAGCCGCTCTGCAAGTATCATGTTCAGAGTCTGGATTTCATATCTCCAGCCATCTCTCCCCGGAGTGTATTTATTAAAGATTATATCAATTCTTCTGACCACAAGCATTTAGCGAGGCAGCAGGGAGTCTGAGTGAGTTCTTATCCATCTCATCTACAAGAGCAAAAAAAACAGCAGCGGTAATGTGACTATTTGACATGCATGGCTGTATCCGTGTATGTAAGTATGAATCGTCTTCAGAAGCACAGAACTCTGGAATATGAAAATCCAAGGGGCTGTATGTGAGAATGCAAATGTCCAAATCAGTTGCTCATTTCACAGAACTTTTACTGCCTGCCCTCCAGAGTAAAATGTCCAGAAAAATGTCAGACTGAGCCCATGTGGGAATACAGCAGGGAACTGTCTGGGAAATTTAGAGCAAACAAGTGGGCGCTATGATGACATTTCTGACACGTGACAGAAGCAAAACTGGAATAATGAAAAGATCTCAGGATGAAAAAGAGGAGTCATACACAAGGAAGACGCTGACAGAAAACACTTGATTTACTCTGCGGCATTTATACATCATGTCCTGCCTCCCACATGCTCTACCCGGGTGCCCTCCCTAACCCTAACCCTGAATGTTCCGGACATTTTGCTGTTGTCGTGAACCTTCTTCTGCTGCGGTCTTCATAAGGCAAACAAAGAGGGATCATACAAAATCTCCAAAACAACCAATTTTACTTTAAAAAATACTTACTTTAAAAGTCAGTAAGTAGAAAGAAACATTTTTATATTTTACCTCACCGCAAACTTAAGTTTTTCATTCTTTCATTTCAATTTCATGGTGTGAATGACAAAAGCTGGTATTGTTGGGAGGAGATTCATTTAAACGCTTTAATGGCAGCTCTTTAGGGGTGGAACACATTAAATAGCCGCAGAGTGAGGTGGTGGCCCCAGCAAATGTATACAGAGTGAATAGATCGACTAATTAGCCTTTAAATATGTCGTTGATTCATCTAAGACAAGGTATCCCTGAGCTATTCATCTGCCTGCTCGGAGTCTTCTCCCCCTCTATGACTACATCCTTAACCCTGATAAAGGAGGGGCTTGGCTGGATGGTCTCCCTCTCATTTGTCCTAATCAATGGAGGCTGTTCAGCACAGATCCAGGGGGTCAGTAAAATTAAGTACCCAGCTCACACAGAGGGGGATCGGGCCAATGCTGGGTAGGGGGCTGGTGGGGGTGGTCAAGTCCTCTGTTTCCTTGGCAACTTTGCCGCTGATGAGTTTCTCCCCACTTTATTCCTTTATCGAACTCCTCTCCCCTTGTTAGGGTTTGCACCAAAATGGCTGCTCTTCATAAGTAGCTGTACGAAACTGTGAGAATACAAATATCTCGGGATGAAAAAGAGATGTCATACTTTCGAAGATGATACAAGAGATTTTGGTTTGAGATTTTGATTAAAGGGCTGAGGCCGTTGTAAGTGTGCAGTAAATAAATATCCTGTGCTTTCAGCAGCAGAGCGTTTACATCATATCCTGGCTCCCGCATGCTCTACCCAGGCACCACCCCTCGTCTGAATGGTCCTGAAATTCTCTCCTTCTGCATTTTTCATATATGGAAGAAACTGTGGGTAGAATTTTCATGTTTTTTTTAAACCATAAACATGTTTATCTTCTAATGACTTGCAACCACTTTGTATTTAGACATTTGTATGTTCATGGTCAATACAATTGGCCCAAATGAACATCATCAGAAACAGCATTAAAAACAATGCAAACATGTCTGCTCCTGCTTTGTGTGCAGTGCAGTCATTTCTCACTACAGACACTCCCTTACAACGAAATGAAAAAAAAATATCAGACTATTGATTTAGATATACACAGCGCTGAGGTGAGTGATGAATGATTCTACGCTGCTGCGGATTCTTCAGTGTTGCTCTATAGACTCACAATTAAATCGTTTTTTCATTCAGCTTCTAACTTGTAACTGTATTTTCACAGAATAACAAAACAAGAGAAGCGAGAGGGTGAGTGCTTAGTTATACTTTTCAAACAATAATGTAAAGGTGAATAAGTTGTGTTACATGTTTTCTCATCACCAAGCTAAAGGGAACTACCCAAGGACAAACACCATGCATTCATTAATTCGGCATGTCTGTTGGTTATGTAATATGTCCTTATGCCTACTAAATTTTGGATCTGTTGGATCTTTATTTAGAATTTATTCAAGTGCATTTTCAGTTTTTTTCTGATTTCTAGTAGTTGGTTTCTTCAGGTTCCACTCTCTCTCTCAGGAATGTTCCATCACTCGACCAGGTGCTGGCAATCTGCACCTCGACGACTGGGATTTGAGGAAGGGAGGAAGCAGTGGTTTCTTTGAATGTGTGTTTTGGATTTTGTTTTTCCTGCATGGCTCATAAAACGATTAACTTGTGATGCTGTGAAGTTGTTCCACAGCGAAAAAGCACAAATGCATAACTTCATGTAGTTAACCGCCTTGACAGTTTTATGGGTGGGCGTTCTGATGGTTTTATATTGTGATCGCTCCTGGAGACGTCCACAATCTACTTTCCCAGAGAATCGTTTCTATCATTGTACCAAGTGGATACTGTCTACATTAATAACGTGTATCAACATCAAATTTCCAAACCAATGGAACGATTGCCTAGTTGATGGCTGTGCTGATGGCCAAATTATACCGTGCATGTCTATCATGTCCCTTTCACACATGACGTAATTCAAACATATCTGTAAATTTGCTCTGCACAGTATTCAGGAGTTTCAAGCTAAAACAATATATCTCTTCAGGAACTTGTCAAGAGTGTTCCAGTCAGGTCAGTACAACCCCATTCATCTGTATCTCACAAGGTCTCGAAACATATACAGTCACTGACTGATGCATTGGAAAAAAAGTAATTAAAAGCAGCAAATGATGAAAAGAGGTAACAGCTAGAGATGGTTTATATAAATACAGATTATAAAAGCTGAATCTAGTAAAGGACATGTCGTTCAAAGTTGTGGATAACTGCACTGATGCACTGAAGCACTTGACCCTTTTGAAAACCGCATCTTTAATGGCATATTCTGTTGAAAATGGTGCAAACAGGTAATTGACTTGAAAAGATAGAACTTACAAAAGATTTTTTGGTAAGGTCGTCCACCCTTACCTTTAATTCTTTGTTTTGATCATAATAAATCTAAAGCCCCTGTTTCATTTACAGTTGTAAAGAAGCTTCTCTTAATCTATTGATGGCTCATATCCTTCCCTATTGCAATTTAGGATGCAGACCTCACCCATTGTGGAGAGTCTCCGGTGGGGCGTACATGTCAGTCATCCTCAGTCAGGCTAGATTAGCCGTATAATTAAAATTCAGGAGTCATACACTTCACACACATACGCATATAACCTCAACGCAACCAACCTAGCCCGGAGGCGCACAGCTTTCCCCTCGGCACGGCACGGCACATTCCAGCACCGCGTATCTGACATAGTCATACAGGACGGCACATATCATCCTTGACGTTAATGCTAAGGTGCTGAGAAGGTCATTGTAAAAACATATTGGTTGAGTAGATGCTTCTACCTTCTGGCAGAAAGCTACTGTATTTACTCATAAGATGACAGTCATGTGAGTCATCAAAACTACATCTGTTTGTGCCCTCTGTAGACCAGCAACATACAACAGAGGAGGACGGATGTGAACTATTCAATACACAGATCTGTGTATCGATACTGTGAATACACACAAAATGGCGTTTTGTGACCGAGGTGGTCACCAAATGTTAGCAAAGGTGTTAGAGAAGTCGAGGCGGCTTGGAATTAGTGAGGTCCTGCAAAAAGGGAGACTGGCAGATTAGTCTTGGGTTCCTAGAGGCAGCCGGATTATCCTAGTGGGGGTCATGTCAGTTGCACTCAGACTAAAATCCCCATCCATAGCAGACATGCATGAAATGCCATGCGTAAGAAATTCTTTACACATGTTTTAAACTGGCTGGAATACCAGACACCCAAAGAGTGCCAGAAAGGGCTCAAACTAATTTGTGTAACATGTGTGGGTTAATAGCTGAGGTTTCCTAAACCCTGATCACCTCCTGTTTAAAATACTTTAAAAACAAATGAGGTGAAAATCATGTGCAAGAACAATTTCAGCACGTCTGGCAGAGAGAGTAAGAAAAGAGGAGCGGCTCGGTGCTACATAAAGGTTTGATGAGGGCATCCATCCAAGACCGTTGATTTGTGGACTTCGTCGACTACCTTAGGCAGAAGCATAAGCAATAGATTGAAGACTATAAGGAATGTCTTTCACCAGCTTCTGGGTGGTGATTTTTATGATGTCTTTCTTTAGAATTTATCAACAGCCTTTTATAAGTTCATCAGAAGGCCGATGTCTGATCCACTGGTATGATAATCTGCCTTACCCGTCACTTGCATTCAGTGTCACTGTGGTTACTGTACATGGGAAGAACGTTTAACTCATATTCCCATTGCTGCAACTGCATCGACATTATACAAATCAAGGATAGAAAGGTATTTTGTTTTTGGGTAATACGCTTTGGCTGAATCCACGGGGCACCACCAGGGGCCTCTCCTAAGAGGTCAAATACCTTCTTATCAGCACACTAACAGGTTCTGGCTGGACAAGCTCAATTAGCCAGCACTTAGTGCAGTGTATGAGGAGACCACGCTCTCAGCACGAGGCCCATATCAACAGAACCAGGGAGATGACAGACAAGGTGGGCCGACAAAAGCCCGATTGTGGTCGCTACTGGAAGGTCGCTGCATGGCTAAAGAGGGAGGAAGGACTTATGTTCTCAGGGGTTTTGTGATGTGGCCGATAACAATCTCGCATCTGAATGACAATGCCACTGTAGAAAGTCTCCTGGATAAATTACATCCACTGCGGTCAAAATCCCTTAATGAGCATAATAGACGAGAGAGAGTGCCGATAAATGAGTTTTAAATGAAAGATTGCTCCGCTGAAATTGAGCCTGTGGTGCATCTAATACATTGTTTCCTTTCGCATACTTTAGCATTAACTGGCAAGGCCAAACAGCTTGCCGCACATCTTTGACAGGACACCTGTGTTTTCTGGAAGATTACTAAGATAAATATTGAGATGTTTGGGCATGTCATCGAACTGTTTTGATAAAACAATGGCAGCGTTTCTGGATCTGAACCACCTCCAACAGCAAAACAGCGATCCTGTTGATGCCCATCCCTATGGCAGCTCTAGTCTGACAGATAACGAAGCCATGATGTGAGCCATGATTTAAATCATAGACTGTCATTCAGTAATGGGAAGTCTGCCTGCTGGCATGGTGTACACGCAGATGGAATTTAAGCCATCATTTGCCAAGCTTTCATTGGCCCCTTTCCCCATTGCCACACTTTAAACACTGTGAATGATCCATACTTAATCAGGCTGCTTACAGGCCCAGTAGATTCCCATAATCTCACAACTTTGCACCGTGTCGTGATAAAACAAGCCCTGATGGCCTTGAAACCATACATAAACATTCGATGCCCACATAAAAATTTCATAAAATCTACGCTTTAATATGCAGTCTTACAGTGTTACTGCATAGAAGATACACATGTACTCGTGTTTCCGGGAAGCCATCATGAATACATGATGGCTCCTTGACCTACTGGATGAAACAGAACCGAGACACGTTTTGTCAGCCTCTGCTCAGAACACGTAGCCGAGTCCTCTTCCTCCTGCAGCCCAGAGACAAAGAGTGCTAAGGGAAAAAAAAAACCTTAACCACAAGCAATCTGTTGAAATAGGTCATTATGTTGGAGGCATACTGTGAATGCACCACATCCCCAAATCAATACATGAATTGCTATACTTAGTAAGAAGGTCGAAAGGAGGAGTTTTGAAGACTCTGCAAGGAATGAGTGACATCAATATATCAGCGCCTAGTTTGAGGGGGGGCCTGCTTCTTTTAGATGGAAATGGCTCAGAAAATGTCTTCTCCAGTGCGGCTTTCTCTCTGTGGAGAATTGAGATATTAATCACGATGGCTGAAAATGTCACATGCAACTCTGTGTTAATGCCATAATGTTAACCTTCACAGTGCTACTGTGAGATTATGTACTGACATATCTGTGTTTTGTGCACAATTATTGTTATTATCCTGCTGCACAACAGCACCGTTGCATTAGCAAGGTATTGTTTTCACTCCTGTCTGGGGCTTTTGTAAAATAACCGTCCAATGCATGGACAGATTTTCCTCAAACTTGGTGGGAATATTGCTTGGGGGATTTACAGATGGTTCAAGTTCAACAAAAATGTGATCTGTCAATCATGTCACATAGAAGTCAGGAAGTGGCGTGGCGACGGTTTCGAGAATTCATTTTGTGAGGTATCTCGGCATCCTATCAGAGTACATACATGGTATTATTACAATAATAAGAAGTAAGTGTTGCCCATTTGGGGAATGCATGGCACGGACATACATACCACTCCTCATTGTAACTGATTTAATGGTATAGTTAAAAGCATTAATTAAATGAGTATAATACTCTCAAAGATTTACGACAAATAGCTCTCAGTAACGTTCTGTACTTCAGCACTGACAAATGAAATCCATAATGTGAAGTAACACAAGTCATTTACAGCCCTAAACTGCAGCAATTCATTGTTAATGTAGGGGAGATGAATCCCCTTCCTTGCCAAGTGCATAACATCATGTAGTGTGGTTAGCACAGACATGGTATGGGTCTATATTGTATCTTGATTTTTCCTCCTTTCCTTTCACTTCTTTCCATCGAACAGCTTCTCTGTCCCCCTGCGTGCCGACAAGGTCTGTCTTCTTGTTTCAGCCCAAATCCTCAGCATCTTCATGACTTTGCTCGGTGGAGGAAAAAAACAAAAAACTAAGACAAGGGGGGGGAGCAGATTCAAAACAACCTCATTAATAACTATGACTAATGTATTCCAGACGGCTCTTTAAGCCTGTTACTTCACAGAGAAGAGACGCCCGCATTGTGAGGGGAGGCAGCGGTGGTCCTGGTGTGTGTCGAGACGGTGCCACACTGAGGCATTTGGCAGCGTGGAATGAAAACACCCCGCATATGAAAATGCGGCGATCCCCCCCCCCCCACCTAAACCACCAGAAAATAAATTCTGTAGAGACCACACAGCCTTGAGATGACCATAATAAAGCAGAACACTGGTCCCAGCACAAAGTGAGCATTTCCCAGGCATCAGTGCACTTAGAGGCCAATCAAGGCTTTGTAGTAAATACTGCTGGGCGGTTAATGTCCGATGGAGAGGAATTGGGTATAAGATTTTTCGGTTTGGCCTCAACGTTTTAGTGCCTGTCTTTCTCCACTCAGCTTCCCTTTGAATCACATACATTTAATGTACAGAGCTTTGCAGCTCAGTGAGTCCATGTTTTTAGAAAATAGGAAATCAAATCCTGACCTAAAGTACCTCATATTTCCTTTTTAATGCCAATACTTAAAACCCAATTGAGGAAATGGATCTTCCACAACCTATGTCATCAGTTTTGTAGAGATCTATAATCTGAACTTGAATAAAGAAATATAAAAAAAAAAATACTGTGTAGATAGGTAGAGCAATTATCCTATTGGACAATTAATTAAAGATACTGATCTATTTCTTGTAGTAGCCATGTCCTCTCTTGGAAATAATTATATTTTTTGCTCATGACCAATTAAATTCTTATTCATCAATACAGTAAATTTCAGTGCCTAGAATTAGCAAAACCATATGTAGAAAAGAATAGCATGGCAATAGTACAGCCTAATAAAACTAAATTAAACTGTAATTACTGTCTAATTTTCAAACATGATGGGGACATAAAAACATTATGATATCCCGGCACTGTGCTTTCACTCGTGCTTTGAGGTGCACAGGAAGCGATTGTTATTTTTTCCACACAAGGCAAAACAGAGCGGGCTTCTCATTAGGTTGTTGTTTACAGTTTCACCTCCTCCTCCATATAAATTCAGTATAAACAGAAAATCCCTAAGGTTTTACAGAATAAACGGTGGGAAAATAGCACTAATCACAACGCAAAGACCTAGAGGTGGTGCAGAAGAAGAAGAGGGAGGAGAGGGGGAACATGGGGAGATTATTCTCACCCACAGACAATTGGTACAGGGTATAATGTACTGGTAGGAATATTTTAACTAGATAAGGATTAGCCTGGCAGATTCTACTATGGCTTTCATCTTCCAAAGCATGGCTGTAAAAAAAAAAAAAAAAGGTATCCTCTCCATGAACCCGGTTCTTTACAAGACTTATAAGAATGAAAAAAAAAAAAAACAGCGTGTCGAACGGTACCTTTTGGCTGAAAGCTTGGGAATTCCACAGGAGAGGGCGAACAGCTCATTATATTGAAGTAATTTATTTGCTTAGCAGCTGCCCATGGGGAAGTAAAAAAGTTTTAACATCCAGAAAATTCTGTAAGTAGTCCATTTACAAAGCCGAGCTGTCCCCCGCAGCAACGGAAGACTATCCCCCTTCAACAGGGCTGCAACAATTAAACCAGGCCAATGACGCCGAGGTTGTTTTCCTGCTCAGCCTCAAGTACGCTCGTCCCCCGCAATTACAGGCTTAATTGAGAGGTGTGACAAACAAGCAAACGTAGGGAGGGGACATATTAAATACCACAAACAATTACAGTGTGCGACAGAAAAAGCAGAAAAGTATCCATGGAAAATTTTATTGAACAGCATCAGGAAAATGGAGCACTCAAAGTATTGTTGTTTACCAGATGTTGTTTATGTTGACAACTGCTCCAGGCTTTGTCAACGTATATATTGGCATCAAAACACGACGGGTCGAAAGAATTTGTACCATTTGTCATGATTGCTATGGTTGTCGATTACGTTCGTACAGCGTTATTGGTCACGATAATCCCGCCCCCCCAACCACTGACGTAAGCAGCTCTTTCTTCCAGACCAGCCGTTTTGTGCCGGAAGTCAGCAAACTAACTAAAATAACTTTGTCTGTTTAAATTATTTTGTGGTCGTTGTGCGAGTGTTACTGTTTTATCAATATATCTTGGGTCTTGACACTTGATATAGTGACGGACATCGGCCGTCTATCTTCTGAACAAAATGTTACTCACCTGGATTCACTCAGCACTAACCTGGCAAAGAAAACAAAGTGCAATCCAGCAGGGGTGGCACTTGAGAGCTTAACTCAACATTGACGGGGCTTTAGTGGCATGTGTTCAATTTCAAACTCAATAACCACTCGGAAACCTCCCAAGAAGGGTGACGGCAGGATCCTTCTACGCCGCTCCGACTTTCTGAGTTGACATTAGCCGGTGGATTTCTAAACATTTTGGAATTAAATCCCATAGTAAAATAAATCTCAATATAAACTGCTTGATTTTGTTGTTGATTTTACTCAAACAGTGCAGAGGCCCCAGTGGCTAGATAAGACGTGTGCAGACACGACCACCTCCAAGGATTCACAGAGTTTAACAGAGATTTTTGTCCTTTAATCCAGAGATTCGTTCTGTGTCTGTTGGTTTTTCTTATTTGGTCTCCAGCACTGGAGTGAGCTGTTAATTAAACGCAGCCTTTTTTGTTTTCCATCGGGAGCAGCATGGTGTACTGTCTGAATCTAAATCACTTTGATTGCCAAGTAATTAAATGCACAGGAATTTGTCTTAATGACAGTGACAGAGAGACATATCAACGACGAGGGAGATTTACAGTGTACGCTGACTCATTGTACAAAGCAAAGTGGACATTGCAGTCTCTCATTAGAGACTTTGGATTTATACATCTTAACTGTGTATTCGCTCAAAATTTTTCCACTGTGTGTCATTATTTACAAGTGGAAGATGAAATACAGACTTTTGTTTCAAAAAGGTCGAAAAATGTTTCCTTGTTTCTAGGTTGACATCCATAAACAAGGATGCAGAATTCATATAGTGATTCAAAAGGAACCGTGTCCAGAAATCTCCTCAGTGCAGACAACCAAGTAATCCCTGAGCTGAAGTCAAAACATCACTCACAACACACTGCAAGTTTATAGCCTGGATATTCTCTCCCTGTGATATCTTCCTTCTCCGACGCTCAAAGGGGAGATCTCTCGCAGTTGTTACTGCAGTGTGTTGATGAGTGGGGTGAGAATTAAAACACATAGGAGGAGAGGAAGAGGCAGTACCCTTGTTAATATTTCTCTCCCCCCTTTTCCTTTCCATTCTGATCCATCTCTCCCGTCTCATCTCCCGGCCTCACCCGTGTAGCCGTTTAATCTTTAATCACCTGAAGTTTAACAGGGGAGACGTCTTTGTTGGCGTTTGATGTTACTTATTTTAGAATCCATTATAGTTCTGGAGCGTATCCTCCGTACAGGATGAAATGCCGTCTTTACTGTACTGGGACTAAGTGAAAGTCAAAGTGAGGGCCATTACAGACTGCAGTCAAACAGTTACATAAGTCGCTGTCGTCGATGTTCTTCTCAAAAGGAACCAACAGTCGAGCAATTCAAATAAACTGAAGAGCAAAACAAAGACTGGCTGGTGAAATATATAATAAACAGATGCTTCTGCAATTCCACTCAACATCGCGGGGCACATGTTTAAGCTGAGCACACGTCACAACATCAAGCACCTTTGTGTGCAGGGTAACACTATCTTGCTGCATCTGTGTGATGTTCCGCGGGATTGAATGACCATCCTGTGTGAAGCAGAATATAGACTCAACAGTTTCAAGTGCATTAATGACTGACCAAGAGGTTAACTGTGTGTGAGCAACTGTACTCATCTCTTGGATACGACAAAATACAGATGGCCTGTAGATGTCATCGGAATGGATAAACTTTCTCTCCACTCTCACTTTTCGAACAGCTCTTATGTAGGTCAGCGGCATGCAACACAAGACGCCGCAATCTTCTCTCAATGTTGCCCGAGTTCTAATACATCATTGGAAAACAAGGTCACCTATACTCAAGAGGGATTTCTGTCTTTAACAGTGAGCGCGATTGCTTCTCATCTTTTTATCCAGACAGATGCTTGATCCATCAGTCTACCGTAGCCGAGAGAGCAACTTGAATCCTCTAACAGGACACGAGGCGAGGACATCTGAGCGAGAGCACATGGGGATGTTTTGACAAAGCCGTGGCCTTGTCCCTGATGAGAAAACAGAGGCACATATGGAAGGATCACTATATAGTACACAGATCTCATTTCCACTGTGTCAGTACAGCCTGTCCAAAGCAAAATTAAAAAAAAGAAGAAACATAAAGGTCTCAGGGTTGTCACCCAACTCCACTTTCATGGAGAAACACCAGAAAACTGTCTGTGGTCATCAGGGACTCTGGTATCTCTGGACTCAGGGAAAAGACAGGAAGAGGTGTCGGAGGCAAGAAGCAGATCTGCCGCAAGCCTCTACAGTCCATGAGATGACCAAATATTGTAAACAGAAAAGGAGAGGCACTGGGATTATGAAAGGTCAGACTGTCTGAATGTGCGATTCAAAAGATGATGTGGGATAATAAGGAGGTTGACGGAGGGGCATATGGAACAGAGGCTGACATGCGCAAAAACATATGGAAAACGTTTACAGGCTTAGCAGGCCATGATCTTTGAGTTCAGGGAGATTCGCAGGGATCGGAGGTCACGTTATCACATCCACATATGATGAATGGGCTGTGAACAAAGGCTGATAAAGTGCTTGTGTGTGGCTGTGTGTTCCTAAGGGTACACATGACTGCCTACTGTAAATTGATTTGTGCACTCACTATGCGGTAATGTATATTGGAAGGGCTGTATGTGTGTTTAATATCGAGTTTTCCCTCATTAGAACTCTGTTCCTCTTCTCATTAAAGGCTCCCCTGCACTTTTTTTTTGTTTTCTCCCCTGCTGTATGGATGTGTGCAGCGTGCAGAACACAGAGAAAAAAGAAGACTGGCTGACAGAAAAAAAGCACCTGGCCATACTGAAACCCCATCTCAGTGGGTAAGAGGGAATAAAGGCTTCTGGATGTTCCCTGGGGCCTCTGCGGACAGAATGACACGTCTTGGAGCTCTGCCTGTTCCCCTCCTGCTGTTAGAACATCCGACGCTGTGTACAGACCAAAGAAGCTACTTCTATCGAATATACATCACAGACTCTTTATTGGGACTAAATGAAAAGATCAGTAATGGAAATTAAGTCATGTTGTCTAAGATGCCATTTAACAGGCAAATGCCGCAGTAATGAACATCTGTTCAGGCGCTAATTTGTAGTCCTTGTGCTTAACTAAACAGCTCGTATCAGCAAACGAAGCAGCCATGAATCTGAGAGAAGAAGTGCGGCTTTCATATCAACATCATTTTGCATGAATGCAGATTGTGTAGGCAGACTGTTGACATTTTGGTCCCCCTCTCCATTTCTTATTCTTTCCCCCCCCTCTCCTCGTTCGCTCTCTTCACTGCGGCCCAATGCAAACCTCCCTTCATCTTTGTTTGCACAATGCACAATGCAGCAAGAGCCTTGAGGGGGTGTGTTTGTTTTGTTTTGCTTTGTGCCTTGTTCCAGCGCAGAGGACAGTCAAACAGTCATCGGCGTGGCTGTTCCCCCACGTGCGCTGTTAGTCAATTAGAGCTGCCATTAAAGACAGAGGCACCCAGGGAAATAAAAAGGCAGCAGCGTGGATTTGTCTGTGCTACGCTGATTTCCAACCCTTAAACCCTCTCCAGACGAAGAGGCTGCAATAATTGGGATTCTGACAGTGGGTTAGGGGGACTCATTTCCTGCTTTCACCTCCTCCCCTCCGCTTTTCCATGCAATCATGTCTATCCAATCATGTCTGCCCGGCACCTACCTTTGCACTCGATCCCCCTAACTCTCTTTATCTACAACCACATTTAGCTGGAGAATTACCGAAGCCTTTCCCTCCTTAATCTAATTCCAAGCAGCTACTAGCCACTACTGATGCCGACCTCACGAAGACACTGACATTAAAACAGGTCCTAGCGTGGTTGCGAATTCTGCACACAGCTACTTCAAATGCTTATCATTCATGTGACTTAGTGACTCTCCAAGGAGTCTGTCGTGCATGTGCAGCAGAATTTGCTATGCCCTTTATAAAGTACATCTGAATCTTGGAAGGGAGCCACTTCCTGTGAGTTAAGAGGTATGTTTGCGTGTGCATCAGTAAAACAGATGGAGGTGTGGCTGTTGTTAATTATAAACAATGTCACTATCTATTTTTAGGATTTTACTCTACAGGCTGGAATGTATTTTTGAAACCCTACAAGGACAAAATTGTCGAAAAAATTACCATATGCAAAATATGTGATATATTCAAATGTCTCTCACTTCTTTCCACTATCCAAGAATTCAAAGAATTTCTCTTTCTCAGACAACAGACTTGGTTTGGGCATCAAAATCATTTCTTACACCGGTGGTTTCACTACATGAGTGGACAAGCAGAATATGAAACACTTGCACTCCTCTGTCACATTGTGTGATGTGATACGTTGACTTTTCTAGCTTCAAATCTGGGCCACTGGGCCACACAATCTGCGCTGCTTGATTTATGATGGGTTTTTTTGTCTTCCTAAATACAGTAATTTACAAAACCATAACCAGGGCACGAATCATGCTGTTGTTATTGCTGTGACAGATTGTCTCCATGTGAATCTTCGCTGCTCCATAACACGAGCCACACTCCCACAGTCGAGACCCTTGAACTCCCAATAGCATGGGGTTAGATGATCAGATTACAGTGGAAAAACACACATGGGCATTGTTGAGGGAGTTTGCAATTCCACCCATGAACATGGCTTTCTTTGTGCCCCACTGAAGGGAATTCTTTTCATTCTGAAGTGAACAGCAAGGGCAAACAGGACCTCATGTGTCTGTGTGGTGCACCATCTCCTCAAGGCTCTGAAGGGAAATCAGATCTCTCTTTTCAGGGCCGTCTCTGCTGAAAGGCCCCGGTGTGGTTCCTTCACTCCCATCACTTCTTAGAGAAGAAACTTAATCTCACTTGTAAGACAATCGCAGAGGAAAGGGCCTCCGCAATTTGATGTAAGCACCCCCTTATACCGTCAATATTTTGACAGATTTCATGACAGCATAATTATTTGCCGGGATCCCTGCCAAGGATTTAATTGTTACATGCGTAATTACACGTTTAGTTGCGGAGATGCTGGAACAAAGCATTGGTTGTGTTATTAATATTCCAGTACAAATCGTCTCTTTCATTTTGGTAGCTTTATACTGTCTGTGGCTCCATAATCTAGCTATGAAAGGGGATATCTTACAAACCCACTGAGGGCACCTCTCCCTAATCAATTCATTACCCAATAATATCAGCAGGCAAAGGCGCATCTTTTATAGATCAATTCCATATCCCTCTACTGGCACTTGAAATGAAGAGACTGACCACAGTTCCAAGCACCGATATCAGCTTTCGCTGTTCAGGAAGATGAGTCGAGTGCAGACCAACTGGTGGCAGCTTTCCATCAAGAGGGGCTTCCGAACAATGGAGGGACCGCAGACTAATATCTCCTTTATCTAATGGTTTTACTTTCTTTCCTTTGTTTGCACTGGAGCAACTATTGGAGCCTTTTGCATTTTGCTAAATTCCAAAGTTGCATTCTCAGACAATGGCTCCTTCTCGCAAAGCTTTTATATTCAGACACTCAATCACATGAGAAGGGAGGGGAGATGCTGCGTCTGTTCAAGGGCTGCATGCTTCCAAAGCTGCACTTGAGGATGGATTGCATCACAGCGGCGTGACTAGGACGTTCCCATTTCCAATGCTCCCTCGAACGCAGGCACCAAATGCATCCTTCCATTCCCGGTAAATGTAGTGGCTCAAAGTAGCTAATAATGCACCATTAAGGGAGGGAGGGGGAAACCTGGTGACGCAAAAAGGAAATCCTCCAAGGACCGGGCGGTCTCATTTCAATTCAGCCTTTACGGGCCCTGAAGACCTCATCCTCTGAAGGAGGTGGCCTCTGAATTAATGCACATCTACAGTGATGGTAAGAATGTTGGAAATCGACCTCCACATATGTGCTTCTGTCAGGAACCCTTCAGTCTGTCTGTGAACTCTGCAGTGCTCTGACCTACAGTCTTCACGACAGCAGTAGAGCTGATGAAGAGCATGGGGTGAGTGAAGATAGTTAGAAAGCCAGTGCTCTGCAGGTTAGGAAAAGTGAACAGGCAGCATGTTCCCGAAATGGAAGCTACATATTTTTCCAGGCTGAAAAAGTCCCATGCCCTGCTCTGCAAGGAGATAAAATGGCTCAACATGATTTCCCCGTTGAGCGGCTACCATGTAATGTATAATCCCGTTTAGCACAAAAGAAACACCATGACTGAGGACACCCCTGAGATGTTCATATCCAGCACCAGCAGTGAATTACATGTAGGTCAGAAAACAAGCAGATTTGTGTAATTATGCGTGGATGTGGATTCAGAGTGGTTTGCTCCAGCAGGGTAGCTGTCGTCATGTGCCCCTCATTGGTCTGTATACCTTCAGAAGGAGCCTGGTGCTTGTCCTCATTAGCAGTCACTGAAGGGCCTGGCAGTGTATTTGTTTGTGAATGTGTGTGTAAGAGAGAGAGAGGCGGCACCCATCCCATTTCCCCTCCCAGAACACAGTGACTGGGGGGATGCTTGTAATTACAGGCGCACACTGGAGAGGCAGCGACACATCGGTCCATAACGCAGGTGGGTGGTTTGTTGTGCTGGGCTGTAGACTGCAGGCTACACACTGTGATGCTGTTCAGAGCGATCAAGATCTCCGAGCACGTTGACCAAATACCACCTGCCAGAGTGGGGATAGGCCATGGCACACGGAAAATGTTGGGCACAGTAATGTTTTGAAAGAGCCAAATCGATTTCCCTGTGAGGGATTCAAGTTGACAGGTAAATGCAGGCAATTTGGAAAAATATCCTCTTTGTGCTCAAAGACAGAAGGAGGCATCAGCCAACAAAAGATTAGCACTGAAAGTCTGTATGTTCAAAATTGCTGTTCTTATATTATTAAAAGAGGGACTGAAATGTTGTCGTGCAAGAAAGAGCATACACCTACTGAAATGGCAAACTCACTCAAAAGTGCATTGAGGAAATGATTTGTGTCCAGATAAGAGGGTTATAGTTTCATCTATTTGTATCGTATATTTTCAATTATAGATGTGCTCCAGAAGAGGAAACATAATAAAAAAATTCCTCTTTGACAAGCTGCTGTGATTTGTGGCTGGACACCTGGGATGAGGTTTTTATGGGAGCTCAGAAGAACATAACTGAACATGCTCTGTAGACAAATCCAATAAAAAACCTTTGGTTTGCCAAATTTCACTGTGTATGTCTGTTGAAAAACAGCAGGAGGTCATGTTCATTTTCATGGAAATATGTTGATGGCTTCAGTTTATACCTCATACATTATTTGACCATTATTTGATCATCAACTGATTTGGAATGAAGAGATCCCTGGAGCAGCGTACAGTGGACAGTGCACTACCCAACATAAATGTATGGATTCTATCATTAGCAGATATGATGAAAATGTATTTAAGAAAACAAAACATACCTCGACAAACTGTCCCGTTCTCCACAGCCTCGTTCCCAGACTTGCACATGCAGCGCCCGATGGGCACCATCCACTCTCCATCTCCGTTGCAGTACAGTTTAATTGGCACATCCACCTCCTCTGCGTTAGGGATACAAACACCTCTTGCAGCAACAAGGGAGGTGCTCTCTGCCCCCGAGAGTGTCTCCCCGAACAACGCCCCGTTCGTGATGATTCGGGGACATTTCCGGTAGAAGACACGCACAGCGATGAGGGACATGCAGCCACCATAGTCCTGAAAGGCCAGGTAGAAGCCATTTCGTGACACCGGACCGAAGCTCCGGACCTCTGTGTTGATCTTCATCACTCTGCCTCCCAGGTCCACCTGGGAGAAGCTCTCATCTGCTGCAATGGTGTCCACCTTGATCCAGGGGTTCTCCATCCAAGCTGGTGAAGTCCGGGTGGCCGTGTCGGAATCAGATTCATAGTAATAGAGATTAAAGGTCTCTTTGCAGGAGCCTGGCACGTTGGGGATGCTACTGCAGTCCCTGACAGAGAACTTCATCTCTACGTGGATCCGCTGTGCGCCCCGACGCCGGATATACTTTGTCCGTACCCAATTGTTCTGATTGTTGTCAAAAACATTGCAGACCTGGTACGTCCGGATGGTGTTCATGTTTTCATCGTAACCACTCACCTCCTCCCACTGTTGGAAGAAAACAGACAAAAACAGTGAATTAATAGTTTTTCCTTCTCATTCCTCTGCAAAAGACATTTAAGGATTAACAATGTGGCAACTGAGGCTTATAGTTAAACTGATTCATTCAATTAAGTGCAATTCAGCTGTCAAGCATTAAATGCTCCTTATGTTTCCGATTAATATAAAGTGTCGTAAAATGCCCAGAGATTTTTATTTAACCACAATAAAAAGACTGTTTTCACATCCATGTAATTCTTTGATCTCTGTAACGATTAAGGCACAACTTTAATTAAACTGATTACATAGTGCAAATGCGAGACAACCTTTCACGCATGTCATCCATTTTCTTGAGGTAATATAGGTTAATCAAATTTAGTTGAGTAAATTAAATGGTTTCACATAACAATAGCCCAAGGTTTGAATTATATTAGAAAGAAACAACACATTAGAGTTTCATTACTATTTTTGGGTGAGTGTTAAATAACCAAGATATCCTAGAGATGCATCTTTTATGTTTATGTGAAAAGCTGCTGAGTTTCAGTTTTAGGGCACTGACAGTGTAGGAGCCGGATGTCATCTGTTACCTGGCGCTTAGATAAACAGCTAACTAATCATTCCTGTCACTGAATGTAAGAGATTTTAAACATTAACTAGAACGACAGTCAGTAGAGTGCATACCTCCAGTGAGGGCCAACACATTGACCTCATAAAACCGTATTTAAATTTGACTAGAAATTCACTAAATTGCACAAACTGAGAAATGTCAGTCGACTAAACATGCCAGATTTTTTAATCGTGATCCATGAATTATTCTCTGAGAAATCTCTCCATCTTCAGTAGTTTGTGCGTAATCCAGATAACAAGCAAACAAGCAAATACAGACAAAAACGTGCTTCCTTGGCAAATAAAGTGACCAACAACTCTCTAAAAATATATACATATATATATAATCTTCAGATCAATTTACTTTCATTTGATCTTATCAAAATGACAAAGTGCAATTAATGATTTTACATATAATTTGTATTTAACTATTCTAAAAACTCAAAGGAGGTTCAGGCAGCAGGAACTATTTGAATTTTGGAAAGTGTTAAATATGTAAGCTCTACTTTGTAGAGGCAGAGAGCTTTGATGTTCTCTCTCCTTTCCTGTCCTGCATTGAAATAATCATTCACATGCTGTAATGCTTAAAAAGAAACTGGAGACGTGACGTTAAGTCACTTGAACAGTGCAGAGAGGCTCTGGTTTATATGACGGCGTGTCCCATTTTTTTTATTGTACTGTATCTTAATAGGACACATTCATAGCACATACCTTAATAGGTTATTGACATTGTAGTGAAAGGTTCTTTCACTACAGTGAAGCATTGAGGAAACATGACATTAAATTTCCACAATCAAAGTCACACTGAACTGGCATAATCATATTACACAGGTAATCATAGAAAGAATAATCAAGGGGTAAATTTCACCGCAGGTTTTCCGGGTATGCTGCTCTACTTCAAAGCTCACACACTGCACAGCCATTCAAGTCCTGGCTCTGACTGTACAGACTCCAGATGCAACCTCTGTGGTTTCCTTCCCATTGGCCAAGGATCAAACACGCTTTTAAACACCATGCACCCTAACTACTGAGCAGGTCCTGACCTTGACCTCAGCATCTCAGCCAAGAAAAAAAAACAAAAAACTGTTCTCAAACCCCAAGAGCCACTTTGCATCAGCTGCACCCTCTGCTGCTTCTGCTCTGCCCTAACCCTGCCTCCCCCCCCTTCACTCTTCACTTCACAGCTGATATAATTTCTCAAATTAGAGCCCTCTTAGTGAGGATTTTGACAGATTTTTGATGGGGTTGGGAGAAGAAAGTCACCCCTCTTGTTGTAAAAGCAGCATTTTATCAAACATCCTCCGACTAATTAGAAGAGCTTTGGTTCTTAATTCTCGTGTCCTAATTAAACACAGCGAGTGTGAGGCTTAGCTCGGCCCAAACCATCAACACGAGCCAATCCAATAGAGGAGTGATGTGCGGCCAAAAATATGAAATCCCTTTCCCAAACTTGAGCAATGAGTAAAATCAAAGTACACCTCATGATACACAAATGTGGTTCAGTGTGGTCAGTTTTCTCTGTACTAACTTCAAACAAAGCAATTGTGGCTTGTGTTGTTATACAAGCTACCGGTTGTTGGCGGGTTAAGGATACATCTGTCTCTTGGCCCGTGCTGACAGACATCATGGTCCCAGGTCATGAGCAGCCATTGACCTTCCCACTTGTTGATTGGCAGTGGGGAGGCTGTGGGCCAATTAAACAAGAGCGGACAGGCCGCAGAGAGCAGAGGATTGGACAAACACAGTTTAATAAAATTCATGTGGAAACAGGTGGGGGTTGCTGCTAATGAGCGACGCGGACAGGGGATACTGCAGGGGATAGTGATGCGGGGGGAAGGGTTAAGCCAGGCTAAAAAAGACCCCAAACAAAATGTGTTTTGATGGAGGGCCCCTTTTTGTCCTGTCATGGCCTCTTTGGCCCTCTTTCATCACAGCCAGTGGAGGGAAGCAAATGAGGCATAATAAGAGCCTAACGATCAAGCGCCGAGTGTGAAATTAGAAGAAACGTCTTCATTTTCACAGCTTTTCCCCCTGGCCCTTTACCGAGAGTGCTGTAAAAGGGTGGTCATGTGTTTTAAGTACAGAAGGTGGAGGTAACACTGGTGCTGCATGTCAGGACGGATTAGTTAGAGGGGATGAGCTGCCCTCATATGACGATGGAAACAAAAACTCCAGCTTATTCTAACTAGATCCTGTTACGTTTGGCAAAATGTTGTTTTTCTGGTTTCCCCAAGTGTGCAAGTCAACAGCCAGAGGGCTAACTGCACTGAACAGTTCTTTATTATATCATATAAAGCTGCTTAAGACCAAAAGTATTTGCTTAACAACCAAAGGCATAAAACATCTTTGAGACCTCATTTATTATATTCTGGGCATTTATCAATGTTATTAAATGTAATGCTATTAACTTCAAGGTAAACAGGAAGCGGGTGTTGATGTTTTATTGTTGTACACTGGATGTGCTTCCCTCCTCTAAGAAAGCCCTCACACAAAAAAACACACCCATAGTGATGAAAAAGCATTGGTGTGAAACAGAACGCACGACTGGCTCCAAACAAAAGCACAATGTTTTATGTTTTAATTGCTCTCGTCTGGCTCTAATAATTCCGGGACGAACAGTGTCTGTAAACAAGTTTCAGTGTTTGGTTTAACCTGCTGGGTGTTACCCATCCATTACTCCAAGCAGACTAAAACAAATGCCAGGAATCCTCCCGTGCGATATTTGAAGCTTTGAGTATATAAAGTAATTTCAATGAACTGTCAACAGACCCCGAAAACATTCTGTTGTATTATCACGTGAATGTGTGTTGTTTGAAAGTCATTATAAAGTCTTTGTCACTACCAGCATTTATGACATAATTAGTATTAAAGAACAGAATGCTGCATTTGCACTTGCTGTTCAGATAAAGCTGGTTACAGTCACATGCACACAGCCTCTTCCTGCACTGGAGGTGGGCATTATGGACAAAATCATATCAATACAAAACATTTCAGTAAATATTGATAATTATCATGATTAATGTCATTCTTATTTTATTTTTATTTAGACAACAGACTCAATTGTTGCTCCCAAATAAAGGTTGTGGTTTTTAACTTTTCACTTATGAGCAAACTCTTGACAAACAGTAAAACAATAAACAAATTTAAGGTGAATACAGTATCACTTCCTAACTGTGCTTCTATTGATCTATCATTTTCAGTTTTCTCAGGGAAAAATTCATGGATCTTGATGAAAAGAATAAGACACATTTAGGAAATTGATGTGTAGGAGTGTGTATAGTTTGGTGCAAATTGATTGAGAGAGACTGTAGGGCCTCTGCAGAGGTACGTTTTATATCCCAGCTCTGTCCATCAACTGTTTCGGAAGTGTTCACATCATCTTTATTTTGTTCAGAAAACTTCTTTCCCAAAACAGGTTTGGGTTCATGAACTGGTAACCTGTAGAGGCTGTAACTTTTCACAATGCTAGCAGCAATATTGAGAGACCGACGCCGTGCACAGAAAACTTATGTGAGGAGTAAATATACAGCAGACAGTGGTGGTTAGGCTGTGGCAGGTCTACTCTGTGTCAGCCGCTCCTCTGTTCCTCTGGAGTTATATGAGCTGTTACAGTCCAGTGACGTTCGGCGAGAATGAGGCTGAGAATCAATATCTCTGCCACTCGAAGAGTGAGAGGAGAGAGAGAAAAGTTCAGCTGACCTGCAATCCATACGTCTCCATGACAGTAGGTCGCTGCTTTATCTGTAAAGCCAAGCGGAAAGACCCGTCAAGGCTGAATTATAGACTGGAGTTACCACTACAGCTGAGACGATTCAACGAAGAGAGCTCTTTGCTTCGCTCAACAACCCAAACGATAACATTAGTCCAGGGTCTCGTAACTCCTCAGACCTCTTTGTAGCAGCTAATTACCAAACCCTTCTGCAAACACACATAATGCAGGAGCTGCTGCACACTGCTGTGGATTTATATTTGCTTCTGACGTTTTAAACAAACCTGGTTTGCAGTGACCGAGCGTTGAAGGGTTCAGTGTAGCACTCAAGGCAAAACACGTCAGGTGTTTGTATAAAGACCTTAATCACGGCCACAGCCTCGAAGGGATTAACAACAGTCACAAAAGATAACTTCCAAATGTTAATCCTAAATGAAAAACAGAGGAAGAATCAAGCATCAGCAGCCAACAGCCTGCAGGGAGACTCATGGTTGTCAATGTGTCGCTCCTTATATTGCCCTGCTGGGATTATATACTCTACTCTTATGCATTCATACCGAAAGCAACACAGTCAGGTTGTCAGATTTCTCAATTTCCTGTACATCTGTGCTACGGGGAAAACATGCCAGCACACACACGGTCAACAAGTTTGTTGGCTGCAAGGAGATGACCACAGCTACACTCCTCACGAACTAGTTGTCAACAGCAAGTCAGAAAATTGTGATAAATACATAGATCTGTCTGGCAAGTGCAAGTGGAGGAGTCGTTGATCGTCGGTGCAGACACTCAAAGCTGTCTGACGGACTGTAAAACTGTTATTTGGAGGACTAAAGGAAGAATGGACCCATTACTGCACATACCACAAGTGCCAATTGAAATTTAAGATGTTATTTTGTAGCTTATTTCCGCTTCTTCAGTAACTAAAGGACAGTGACAACGCAGCCGTGTATACCTGCAAAAGGCAACAACACTAAGAAACAGCCTGTTGTACAAGCTACAGCTGGTCAGAATAAAGTGTCACATCAGTCACGTTGCAGTGTGAACGAACTGTCAAAATATTGAATGGATTCAGTGTTTTGACATAACGTGAACAGCGTATTTATCACATCCTGTCATTCCAGCGTTTGAATTAACCTGAACTAGCTTCTCCGTCCACAGGCACATTACATATCACTGCTCTATCACTGACAGAAGTAAATAAATTATTCACACAAAAGCAGGGAGAGAGACGGAGAGAGAAGGAGCCGGTGGAAAACTCCCGGGGAACAGTCGCCCTATTTGCAGTGGTGGGAAATCTGTCAGAGCAGGAGTGGCTTCCCTAGAGGGACAGCGGACAAATGACACCCACTCTCTGCATTCAATTACTACGAGAGGCCATGGGAGCCAAATCTTGCAGGAGACTGGGCTTCACACACACACACACACACACACACACACACACACACACACACACACACACACACACACACACACACACACACACACACACACACACACACACACACACACACACACACACACACACACACACACACACACACACACACACACACACACACACACACACACACACACACACACACACTTAAGTAGAACTGTCTGCTGCAGTCAACTCCAATTACCACTGTCCACTACGTAATGCACAACATGTGAAGCTGGAGGAACAATTCCACCTTTTACCCCCTTACTCCTGCTTTATTCTTAAAACATAATTTCACAGACTTTAATTGTGAATCACAGCAAATTAGTGGTCACTTTAAAGATCCAGCAACTCCAATACAGTGAAACAACTTCAACAAATTGCTTATAAAGAAAAAGAAAGGCTATGTGGAAACAGAAATATGCCATGTTGGTCTGCCACACATGCCCACAATTAAATGTAAACAGTCTAAATCTTATTCCAGAGGAATTCTAATACAATATGCAGCATCTTTGATGACTCACAAGGAAATTATTTGTTATACAAACATTCTGCAGCATGCGCTGCTCCTTGCCGTCCTGCAAACCTCTCCCTGCTGTGTCCCCGGGTAACACCGGACATATCCCGGTACGGGGACATTATGACACATCCATAATGATAACCTAAGCCACGCACACTACCTCATTATGTTCTCCGCCAATGCAGGAGACATCAGTTTTCCTTCCACAGTCGCCTTGTGTGCTCCCCGCAGCCGGACGTCTATTTCTAAATGTCAGTAGTTCGGCAGAGTGGTGGCCAGCAGGTCAGGAGATCTGACCTGATGTTCGCACATCTCTCAGCTCCACTCCAGAAAAGAAAACAGTGACCACTTAACCCTGCTCCGCTGGTCGGCTATACATTACCTCAATGTCACGGCAGATTCTCAGAGGGTCAAGATCTCGGAGCAAGTTTACAAAGAGAGTAGTTGATGGAGTTTGAGTGAGAAGCAGTTCATTGTATTCTGATGGTCTATACATACACATACACACACACACACACATATATATATATAAATAAATGTAAAGTTGCTGTTAAGCTGTGCCAGATATTTATATGCATTGCCATTGTTATATCATAATCGTGTTATGACATTCTGTGTATGTGTGCACTTGGGGTTAAGTCTTCACAAAGTTCCCCGGCTCAGACACATGTCGACATGATATTCCAACTGTACAGACGGCACCAGTGTGGGCGGAGTGACTGTTGTATTGATATAATCTCAGAACATAAGTTAGAGGACACCAAACTTCCTAAATTGCTCCAGGATAAAGTCTGGTTTGGTAAATACTGCACTAGTTCTGAATGTTTTTGGTTTTGCTATGAATAATGAAGACGTCATGCTTGTCTGGCTCAGGGACAGCACAAGTTTGGCTGTCACTTTACATAATTAAAAGGAGGGACTGCCAAGCCATGCACAGAGAGGGTTATAATATTTGGCTTACATAAATCTCAAGTGTTTGTTTTCCTCAAATCGCTTTTAAAAAACCTCACGGAGGAAGTTGATTTTATTGCTGTAATTCAAGACATTTCTTATACTAATAATTTGACAGGAGTTATTCAGATATCCCGTAAAATAAATGCGTGGAACCACACCAACTGCGATAACATTTCTGACTTAATATCACACTGTTACTTGTTTGCGTTTCCTTTGTGTGGCAAAGTATCACGTGTCAAGTTAGGATATATTTCATGAAGCCGCATAGAGTAGTGAAAGCCAACTGCTGGTGCGGCGCTCTGCTGGATGTTACTGATCCACCGACTAAGCCCGTGAAGCCATGCATATATGTGTGTAAGACAATAGCTTCTGTAAAGCACCTCTCGCTGTTATACGGAGCGGGACAGCCAGCTCTGTTTCCACACCTGTTGCCCTGGGCCATAAGGGACAAGCTATCTTCATCGCCCTCGCTCTTCACTTTCCAGTGGACTGTGCGTTTGACAAGCTCAGCCATATCATCATTAAACTTCAGTGCCCACGCTGATAAGGCCAACCTATACCTGACTAAAGCCCGGGGGCTTAGGGAGTTGTTCGCATTTCACTGCACTCCGAGAGAGGGATATATCATAATTGCCTGTGGAGGTTTCCGGAAAGGAGCACGGGGACTATCTGAAGTTTAAAGCAGAGAATGAGTGCACACAGATAAGCGCTTCAGGAAGTCTAACTGTGAAGATATTTGATTTGGACGACAACACTACCACAAAAATCAGGCAGTACACCACATGTTTCTGCACCAGAGATGATGCTTGAAGAGTTTGGACGGCTTTTGTCATATGTTTGGACGCTAATTTTACTTCAATTTGACCCGTATGACACAACAGTTAAAGTTTTCAGGTCTGAAGTTTAAAGCAGAAAATAAGTGCACACGTAGATAAGTGTTCCAGGATGACTAAATGTGAAGATATTTGATTTGGATGACAAAGCCACCACAGAATCAGGGGTTTCATCACATGTTACTGGACCAGAGGTGATTCTTGAAGAATTTAGAGGTCTTTAGTTTTTATGTTGAGACTCTAATTAGACCTATCTACTTATCAGAAATGCCTGTGGTTTATGAGGCCCCTCAGATCCTCTGGTTATTCTCTCTGAGCTGTTCCACTAAACAGAACCAAAACGTTTGGGGATGCTGCTTTCAGCCATTTACACTCAGAGTCGCTTTAACAACCTTCCAGAGGAGCTGAAGATGTTGAAAATTCGAAATGTAATTGAAAATCTACTGTTAATTACATATTTTATGCTCACTGTAGTCTTTTATATTATTGATTTAGCTTTTGAAAACAAAACTCCACTAAAATCAGACAGTAAGCCACAAGTTACCGCACCACAGATGATTACTTTATAGCGTAGAGTTCTTTAGTTGGATGTTCAGACACTAAATTCACCTCATTTTGGCCGGCACAACACAGATGAGTTCCCAACAGTGACCTTTTTCTTCAAGTCTGAAGTTTCCACTTCGTATTAAACCTAATTACGAAATATGGGTCGAGTGAATGTTTTGCTGAATCTACCAGTTTGCAAAGATGAAAGCGAGATGTGAAGTAAACTGTCTTTGGAGCTGGTATGCATGTGCGTAAGCACGCTCTAAGAAGATTGGATCCAGAGCTGGCGAGGGAAAAAGAAAGCAGGCGTCTTTCTGCTTTGCTATTGATTGTAGGAATTAGCAGGGAGGAGACAACGTGCCCTCAGGTTGAGAGAGATGAAGTTGTACTAAATTATTGCTGAAGAACTTTGAAGTTGTATCATGGAACTCTTGAAGGCCAGCTCGCTCCATGCAGCCATATTTTGCTTATTTTATAGTGCAAAAAGACACAGCATGATAATTCAAACCATCTTTAATACAAACCACAGAAGCATAAATAATTGAATAAAATCGGCAGTGGTTTTTAGAAATGCACCAGCAAATAAGTCTACAACATTTTTTTCTCTCTCTTGGACCCAGTCTGAGAAGTTTAAATCTTGTGGTGGGGAAAGAAGTGCAGGAGACTGAGACTCTGTTTTTGGCTGGCTTTAAGTGGGCCTGGCTTGCATGTGGCTGGGAGAAAACCAATGCCTTGGCAAACCATGTGGAAATACTGTGCATCAAACACCAACAGGGCCGTTATAACACAGCCCCTTCTAGTCTGGCACACGAGTACACATATTTAGGTTAAAGTCTGATTGTTCATTCATACAGTGCTTGTCATGATTCAGTGAATTCAGATCATGTACAAAATCTGGATCATTTATGGACGGATAACTCAATAGAAAGTGTGTGTGTGGGGGGGGGGTTGAAAATTCAAACATAGGAGAAAAACACGGATGAGTCTAAAGGTTTCTTTTTCAAACGTCTACATATGGTGCCAAATATCACGTTGCATGGTTTTTTTTCTCGGGGGAATGATTTAACTCACTCTGAGAGGCAGGCGAGCTCATTAATTGATCTCTGACCTTAAAGTGAGAAACCAAAACACCGGCTACCAGCAGAACAGAGCCATTTTAGATATTAGAAGAAGGTCACTAACCATACACCTCTGTCTCAAGGAAAATGCCCTAAAAATAACATTCAATTATATGATTGCTTAAATAATATAATTTAATTAAACCTTTATTATTGGAAGTAAAACATATTATGACGAAGGGCATGTGACTTACGCTGTTGTCACTCGACCCTGACACGGGATAGACCGTCCAGCCGAGCTCTGCTGTGGCAGTGGTGGAGTCCATGAGTGTCTCTGTGGAGAGAATCAAAGAAAGGAGGAGGTCAGATCATCTCATAACAACCAGCAGGAAATGGTATGATAGTATAAAAGAGTATTAGAAATGCATTGAGAGGCAAAATAGTCTAAACAATGTCATTAAATAGTGGACAAATGTCCATTGAAAGTTCCCAAAAAGTTTGGCCTTCATCAAAACCTAAAAACTCTAAATAATATTTTAAAAAAGCAACAAAGAAATACATTTTTTGGAAAAGCAGAATATAAGTGGAAAGGCGAACATGTAACTGAATATTATGAATAGGATATTTACAGGCTATTTAAAGTCTAATTAGTGAATGTATGTAAAGGTTATTATCTGCATTGTCCTCATAGTGAATAAGACAATTAACTGGTCACTGGATAATGACATTATTTACTATTCATTATTATTTAAAATAATCCGATTCATTGTGAGAAGTTGCTCCTCATCATTAGCTGTATAGGCCCTGCTATGGAGACCCACACACCACATGTGTTAAGATACAGAGATTCCCAGTAGTTTCACAACAGCTCAGACACATTCTGGGAGAACTATGCCACCATCCATACAACTCTGAAGAGTAAACAGGAGGCTGGGAAAGCAAATCTCCGTGGAAAGGAGCACCTCTGGTAATTGGGGTCAAAGAGAAGGTGCCTCTTGTCTGTCATGAGATCCTCACCAGCGCAGCCTCCACCAGCCTGACCCGCGTGTCCGTCATATGCTCACTGACCCACTCACAATGTCACCTTCGTTCCCTCTTTTCTTTTTTTTTTCGTACTCTCTGTGCCCGTAGCCCTCGTGCCCTCTTTTTTCCATCCCCGACATCTTCTGATCTACGTAACCGAGGGGCAGGTCTAATGAATTTCCCCTGCTGATTAGGCCTGTGTCAGTCTTGTGCTCTAGTGTTGAGCTGCAGCAGATGGAGAGAGCATTCATTAGGTTGGAGGCGTCAGCTGCCACCCCAACATGCCACAGAGGGATTTAGAAACCCCCTCTCTACAAACATGGCTACTAAGCTTAGCATTTAAGTCCCAGCGAGCGACTGTAAAACAGGTCTGGTGAACAACTGCATGCTGCAGAGGCTCGTCATTGATATTGTGCTATGAGCTGATTGAATTAGCGTTAATATTGTGAGTTAATTTAAAGTAAATCCCAGTGAAGATATAAAACTGAGCCCCTGAAATCAGATAAAGATCTTCCTACAGGTAATAACTGAATGGAGGAAATCAAAGACGGAGGATCTGAAGTTACATCTCACTGGATTGTATTTAACGCTCGCTGCGCACTGCAGCTCCGCACCATCGTGCAGGATATTTCAGAGACTTCCAGTTGTTTCGTCTGATTTATATTCCAGCCAAAGCCACAGCTTTTAATTAACAGGCTCCACACGCATCGGTTTATTTCAGGCCCTTCTGCTGACTTTCTGCGTCTCCGCTGCACACACAAGGCATAATGCTAGATTTCACTTCCTATTTAGTTATCACAAAGCCCAAATCGTATAATTAGGCAGATGAGACTGCAATTGAGCAGCTATTGATAACCTTGTGTGTGACTCAGAGCCGAGTAGCCTACATGGGTGTTAGGCAGTGAAATGGTAATTATCTCCAATAATGATAACGATAATTAGTGGAGGAGTAAAGTGAGAATAATGAACCCCCTGCGCGGTGGCGTAGGGAGTGTTGTGGGGGAACAGGGAGCAAATTTCCCCAGGACTGTTAACACAGACTCGGTGACTCCCCCACTCCTTCCAGCATCCTCTGCAGACACACATTTATCCTGCTTCAACCCACTTCCACTCACTGATTCTCTCTTCACTCCTTCTCCCGTCTCTCTCTCCTCCTCACTTCTTCTTCTTCTTCCCCTCTCTTTCATGCTGTCTCTCTCTCCGGCCCGCACGCCGTACAAGAAGTCCCTCACCCACAAAAAAAGACTGATCACTTTTCTTCCTCCTGCTGTCTACACTTCAGTCCTGGCAGCCGCACCGATTCATTACCTCCCGTGTAGCAGAGCAGCACATAGCTCACCACTGTCAGCCCCTGCCTTGTTCTGAGTCTGAGCCCCAGCCGTGGCAGAGCGTGGCTGCTCAGCAAGACCAGTCGGCTATTAATCAGGAGGAGGACAGGGTGCAGAGATTCTCGTCTGAATACAACCACAGGAATCACTTTTTTTCTTCTTTTCTTTTCTTGTGGTCACTTGTTTACGAGGCGATCATATGAATCTTGCCGCTCGTTGGACAGGCAGTGATGTCCCCTGTGAGAGACGGTTTGAGTGTAAAGACAAGCTGTCCCACTGCTCTCCTCTACATTGTTTATGGGTTGGTCACAATCATCACCACTATGTGGAAAAAAAAAAGATTTGCAGCCCTAAGAGGACTGTCAACAGGACGGTACTCGCCAAAAAAAAGATCACGGAAAAGCAAACATTCTTCAGGAACACTCAGACAGAGGGAGGAGGAGAAACGTAATATTTAAAACTTTTAATAGGTTGAGGAATATAATGATTTAAAGGTTTGGACCTCACAAGATCTCCATCAGGGCAGAAACAGCAAAAACAGATTTATTACACCTGGTGGTGTTTATGTATAAATTGGTATTCAAAGTAGAAAACCAGGTGTAATCCATGTTTCAACCAGATCATTTAAGACAAGTTCCACATCACCTGAAGGTGAACTTTCATGGTGTGTCAAACTAATTACTTTCTTCTAAGGAGCCATTATTTTAAGTGTTTAATAGAAAAAAATAATACAGCAAAAAAGTGTTCATTATAAATTAAACTGAAAATCACTTTAAAGACCTAAACATACAATATGTAACTTTGGCAGATAAAGAATTATTTTATATTAATCCAGCAGTGTAAAGTCTAATACTGGATGCTGTACCAAATTATACTTGCACCAAATTATACTGTAGTATAATGGATTTGGTCGCCATTACAATGTAACGTCCGGGGGGGGGGGACACATCCCGTGCTCTCAGATCTGGTGACAAATTGGAGCCTCTCAATTTCCCCACTTAAAGTCCTAGTGTTTTTGCATTATTTGTGTGGCAATGAAGAGGGATGCATAAGTGTTTGAACAGTTTAACTGAGCTCATGGGAAAATGACCTCAACCGTAGCAGCCAAAGTCATCAGCAACACTTCACTGACAACAAAGAAATGTATAAAAACATCGAGTGAAAAACCTTTATATTTCTTTCACATACAAACAGATAATATTTAAAAATATAACCGTAAAAAATTGAAGCGTGGACGTGTTTTTGTTTTTTCTTTCTTCTGTCTTTTTTAAAACTTGATACCCTCGACTGTAGAGGGGGCTATGAATATGCAATGAGACCTAGGAGTCTAAGAAAAGCCTGCTAGGCGGAGAGTGCTTCTTCCAACACTTCCTGAGACTAAGGAGAGAGTTTAGTGCTGATCTGAGAGAGAGCTCTCCAGTGAGAGGCTTTCTGAAGTGACAGGCGGGGGGGGAGAGGAGTGGAGAGAAGAGGAGAGAGAAGGGGGAGGACGCAGTACAACGACAGCACTCCTCTTCTCTAAGAGGGGTCAATGCCGCATTCTAAAGAAAGCAAGAGAATTTTCAATGAGAGAAACAGAAGCAAACTGTTCACAGAAAAGACGCTTCAGCTCAAACAAGCACAGCGAGTAAGAAAACATATACACATGCAAACACAAAGACTCCAGAGTCAAAGTTATCTACAAGCTATTGTGGTTCAGCATTAATAAATGAGAGCCACTATATAATATTAAAACGCGGTGCACGCTGGATTTCACATCACTCACCGAGTAAAGAGTATTCACCCATTTACTTCCTCTACACCCGGCACTGTTTTCTCTAGGTTATTTTTTATTTATTTCTTTTTCTGCAGCAGCTCAACCTTTGCCGTTGGTTTATGATGGTGACTGACCAGTCATGCTTTGTCCAAAGGGCAAGGAAATCCGGGGTTGACAGATGGATGGCCAATTAGTTACAGGGAACAGACAGATTCCTGCAGTCTGAGTGATGGATGGAAACTTCTCTCTGCTGCCACGAGTAATCCCTCAACTAAAGTACACCTTCCAACTCTCAGTGCTTTTCCCCCGGGCGGAGAAAACACAAGTGCAGCTTTCCAAGCAAATTGACATTTCTCGTCTTTCTAACACAAGTACATACATGTTGATACATGCCTGCGCGTAAGTATATTGTTACATGGCCGACTCCAGATATTTCTCCTTGTCTCTCTGTTTTTCTCAGCATGAAGAGCCCAATTTGACAAATTGCTTTGCAACGTATTGCATCACCGCTGCAGAAAACCCTGCATATAAATGACTTTGGAAGAATCAAAAGGAAAAAAATATAGTGATTTTCTAACAAAGTAGCATACATTTAGGGCCTACGGTTTAATGGGGTTATTTTGAAGAAGCAATTGACCTCCAAAAGAGTGTGAAGCAGCTTGGAGGCAAGGCTTCTTTTTATCTTTTTCTCGCCCGCAGAACTACAGCCTCTCCTCTCCACAGAAACAAATCTCTCAACATCGATATAAACCACATATGGTGCTTTCTGTTGCTGTGATAATTTCTGCCAGCAGGGTTAAAAAGCAGCTAAACATCCTCACCATAAAAGCCATGCTATTTAGTTATGTATAACCACTGCTGAAGGGCTGCATTTACTTGTATTTCTCTAAACACCTGAAACCACAGTATTCGATGGCAAATGTGGGAAGATTGTGGTATGCACTGCAGTTGCAGAGTAACATGAGCAAGCTGCTCATTGTGCTAAAAACAGAACCCTATATAGTGGACCTAGCACGGAAATCTGCCCAGATTAAGGGGCAGAGCAATGATATACCCCTGAGGGAGCCCATGCAACTGCAGAGACGTGATTCATAGCTTTAATGATGGACAGGGCTACTGTATGGCTTGTTGGAAAGAATAACAGTCTGTTTCATTTAGAGCTAAGAAGTGGACAGAGCCCCTGGTCCGGAGAAACTCAGCTCAACTTATCTGTCAGCACAAGCTGGGCGCATTAGGTACAGTAGAGCTCCCAGCACTGTCACATAACAGCATATCCCAGTGTGTTAAATGAATTTTTAATCCCACTTTTACAATGAAACAGGGGCTTTGTGGACCATGTGGCACAGGCCCAAACCTCAGAAACACAGCTCAGAGTTGGACTGGCACGCAGCCCTGGGTATGCAGGGCCCTTCCTGGTGTGTCACTCGTGAGACATCGCTCTGTCAGGGAGATTTATCTTATGTGGAGGTGACTGTTGAAGAGGCAGGTTTGGAGTTGGGGCGATGATGAAGGTGTTTTGGGGGAAAACGATGAGGTGGGGCTCAAAGTTCAGCCCCACCTCATCAGAGTGCTGCTGCTGGGGTGGTGAGTAATCCATGGCAAGGAAAGATGAGGGAGGAAGCCGGGAAGTTGATTTTGGCAGAGGACAGTGAAGACTGAAATACGGTACCACACACAGGGAGCGTAGGACTCTCAGAGCACCAACTGATGACAGAATGATACAGCATGGTGTTCCCAGGGGCCTCGAGCAGAATGTTCAACAGTAATCCCGACACAGCCGTGCTGGGTTATCAGACAGTGTAACTTAACTCGTCTGCAAGGCCAAGGGGCATTCACCAAAAAACAAATGTAGAGTAGCAAAAGGTTTTTTGACGGATGACTGAATACCTGTCAGGTCTTCGTTTTAGATTGTGAGGTGTGTTTATGTATTTCAAGGATTTACTTTATTTTTCTGATGATTCAATACAGTGAAATAAAATGGCATATAGGGCAATTTTAGGTAAAAGAAAATTACTGGGGAAATTCTGAGATTAAAATCACAAATCTACTAAAAAAAGACTTGTTTCTGACACTAAACCACCTGCAGTGTTTGACCAAATCAAATAAGTCAACTTTGCAATCAGATTTAGCAAATCAGGAAATTATCTTGGGGGTTTTTGGGGGGTTAGGATTCCAACAGGCAAAGGCTGAGGGCAAGGAGGGATTGGCAGTTTCCAGGACAAAGCCAAAGAAGGTTGAGCTGTGATTAATCAGTTGGCAGGGGACTGAGCTTGGGAGCTGAGCGACAATCAGTTGAGAAGAGTGTAGAGTGAAGTGGAGACCAGTGGAGATGAGCTGGTAGGGAGAGGTATGTGGCGTGCTCGAGTAGATAAAGGTTACACACAGCAAATTGCAAATCCTACTTGAACTGTCCGTAGATGTAACAACTGGTAGACTAGCATTTGTCCATTTGTTGTATTTCCCGATGAGATCTCATAAATCTATAAATTGATAACTTAAAGTTCTGTAGAATACAACAATTAAATGTCAACAATCTGCTATTCTGTGGAAGACAACAATCCCATTGTATGAGTATATCTTTTCTTTCCCTGTATTAAGATGTTTTTGCTATCAACTACACCTGTAGGGGGCATCATTAGTGTAGTTTCACCATTAAAACCACCTTTTTCTGAGTGACACCTTATTTCATGGTAGAGAGACATCAATCTAAGCAATAAATTGAGAGTGGGAACAGTCACCTGGCCAATCACGAGCCGTGTGAAAGAAACCTGGCAAATAACACCAGCCGGAGGATTTATAAGTACGCTTTCTATATTTCCCAAATCCCTCACAACCCATAGAGACCTGTTAAACAAATCATTACATTTTAAATTCTGCAGCGGAAAAATTCTGTAAAAGTGGGTCCCTCATTTTTATATGCAGCCGCTGAAGTGAACGAGCATATGATTAAAAAAAAAAGAGGCCATACAATTGACATTCAACCATCCATCCAATCATTTTAAGTGCTGTATGAACACTGTGATGTTCATCTACGAGTGCGGCGGAAATACCTGCAGCAAAGTTGGACAGGGACGGACAAATCACTTTTCATCACAGTGACAGCTTTTCAGACACCACTACTAATTGACTTGATGGAAGTAATCATCGCCGACCCTCCCACGCCTTGCCTACGAGCCATTAGTTAAAAGTGGAAGATTAAAAACTGTACATAGCTCATGTAAGAGCGTGAAGGAATCCTTTATTTCACGGATGTGCGGTCTCGGGCTTCACGTGAGGGATTTCATTGTCTCTATCGTTTTCCTTTTTTGGAGTCTCTTTCTCTCCCTCTCCCTGTTTTTTGATTAGGTTTGGTAATAATGGAGCTAGGGGCCCTGCAGGAGCAGTATGACCATGATACGCTTGTATTAGTCCAAAGACAAGACGTTCCCCCCAGCTTAAAATATACTCAACTGGAGAAGTGGGAGCAAAGGGACCAATTTCCCCTCCTAATTTGTCCTACATGAGATGATGTCTGCGGTAGTCAAGGGAGCAGCTATCTCCATGCCAACAGTTTTGATTGGCAGCTGGGGCAAAATGTGGGTTATATAGTAAAGGTGGTGGGGGACACCGATTGAAAAGTGTGACGGAGATACGATGCAAGATAGAGATCTTCTGAGTGGCGAGTGATAGGTATCTCAGCGTCCTGAGAGTTCAGCTGTAGTTTAACAAGAAAGCGTAAACAGTGTGCAGTGGTACGTGTGTGCACGTTAGTGTGACAAGATGGGAGCTCGTTTTACTGTGATGGCCTGTCCTTGTTTGGCTGATAAGAAATTCACCCTCTATTTGATATTTACTCAAACTGCATCCTCCTACATAATGTGCCAAGGCAAGTCATTAAAGTCAATTTTATGACCTAGTCTATATCCTTTTAAAGAGCCTTTCATCCTCGGGAAGAGCCTTTAAAACGCTGCAGTAAATTCCTGTGCAGAGGCTCTGTGTCCTTATCACGTGAACTTTGGTGATAGGGTTGAACTGTTGACCTGTCCTAGGTAGACACTAAATAACAAAATGTCCCTCTGTGTTTAAGTTAGACAGAGAATCCCCACCTGCTCATGTCAACAGGACCTAAAACTATAAATGGATAGAACAGGGCTGTGCGTCGTGTACTGTTTTAGACAGGAGATCTTGACATGCAGCATTTTGAATATTCTTGCAAGGAAAGAAATGTAGCCCATCAAGTGAGTTTGTCAATGTGGTTTCGATATTTTACAAAGAAAAATCACAAATACAAATTGAAGATAGTTACAACCAGAAATAGCCAAGATATACTGTGTTTTTTTCTTCTTTTAAATCAAAAGGTCTGGTAAATGGTGAATTGGGAATGTCGAACAATTTTTATTGAAACACGCAATGTGACCAGCCAGCCTTCAAAGAGACATTTGTGAAGCCCAATGTGTCCAGACGAATCAGTGGTCCCGTAAACTGCACCAGTTGGGCTCCTTCAAAAAGACAATAAACTTTCAAAAAAAAAAAAATTGTTTTACAGCGTCCAGCTCCAACGTCCCACAGCTGTCTGCTTGACCGAGGAAATCCACCAGACGGAAATGACAAGACAGCTTTTTCCACTTTGGTTATCATGTTAGTCACAGGGAAATGTTTTCTTTCCATTACCAATTCAATGTCTCTAAAATGTAGTGCATCAAAAATTAAAATACCAAAAGTAGTAGAAGAGCAAAAATCATCTGCCAAGGTTACTGATACACTCAAAGATATTAGTCCCCTAAATATGCCTGATTTTCTTTCATCAAGATCCATGAATTTTTCCATGAGTTCTATAGAACAAAATGAATGGGTACCTCCAAGGCTCATGTCCCATCCTAGTGGAGCTGTATCACAAAAACGTAGCTGTATTTAAACCCTTATCTTAAAAGTTGAACTTTCTGTTACTCTACTTGAACCAGACTTATACATTTAGCTGTGTTAAAGCCATTAAAGCTTGAATGTCGGTGCTCTATTCGAGACATATCAACACTGCTCCAAGATTTACCAACACCCCGCTGCTGCAACTGACAACTGACGCCTGCTGTTTGAGCTTGACAAATTAGTTTTGCATGTCATCATATATCAAACGAATCTGCCTCAAAAATGACTTACACACTCGGCTTTCCTTTTTTCCTCGGGTTTGGTTTCTGGGTCAAGTATAGGGGAGAGAGTAAAGAGATCCTTGTGTGCAATGATAAATGCGACTCATCTGGAGCTGTAAATGTTTCACGCAATCAAAACAAATGAGTTGGCGCTGCTTGTTGCAAAAGCCGTGTGTGTTTGTCACAGGCTAAGTTATGATTACAAGCAATCACGAGTACAAACAAGGGACCTTTGCAGAACATTTTGTTCTAAAATAATCAGCTTTCAGAAAATCCATCCGTAATAAAATGTAAAACAACTTCTGTTATATAGTGAGAGAAAAATGCCAAAACTTTCTAACTGCATCAGTAAAACATCAGGTTTCTTGTCTGTCCTTTTTGATAGCTCATTTACCGTGTGCTACGTAATTAATGAACCAATTTGTTCAATCTTTAGAATATATTTTTGGGCGTCTTGGTTTTATTGGACAGTCACAGCGAGACGTGCAATTTGGAACCTGCTTGCTGCTTATGGCATGTGGTATGCATCCTAACCACTCAGCCATCGGGTCGCCCTGACCAACTGCTTGTTGACCATGCTCCATACAAATAGACACTCGTTTCATCACCGCGATGATGGTATGACTTTGGTGTATTGGCAGGCAATAACAAAGTGCATATTTTAAACTGTGTGAAAAGGCAAGCCAGTTTGTGTTTCAAGCACCAATCAGGAACAAGGCAATTCAAAATGCTTTGCAGAGACATAAAATACATAAAATAAAAAAGGCATTCAAAAGACATGGAAATAGACTTGACTATGTCTATGTGTTTTCTGCAAACTAAATTTACTTGGTTCTTAGTGTTTGCCCAGAAGCAAAAATAAAAAATACAATATTGTTTACCAGTGATTTTATTTTGGTCCAGAGAATAGTAGAATATGGAACACAACATATGTGTTTTTTGTTGTGGACCTGGGAATGAATGAATGATGAATAAACTGTGTGATACAATATGTTGTGGAAGAAATTGTTTTACCTGCTGCATCACTTCTGTCAACACCACAGACGGAGGAAGATTGAAAGCAGTTATTGGCTTAAGATGACTTATTTCTATGTGGGTTGTTTTGTGGCTTATGGTTGGAGTGTAAAAATTTACTGCACTTCAAACTGCAGATGTGCTCCTTTATAGTAACATGCCAATTTTAAATTTTATCTCAGTTATGATAAAGGCATATAGTATGATTAACTGAAGTCTTGTGATTGTAATTTGTGATGCCTGCAAATGTGGAAAACATATTCTCAGTTTCTTTTTCTTTCAGGAGGAAGAAAAACAATTATCTGCATTTGCAATCATATGCCTTTATCGTAACTGAGATAAAATTGAAAATTGACAAGTTACTATAAAGGAGCACATCTGCAGTTTGAAGTGGCAGTAACTGTCCTTATCTGTTCCAAGATCTCCTCATTACTGTCATGTGAGCTAAGAAAAACAACCTTGGAATGCATTCTGTTAAATTAAACTGGCAACGTTCGATTGGTAATGCCTCCACAAAAACACTCGCTGGAATCGACACAGAAATCAAATGGACTCCCAAGTTGAGGAACTGACAACCCGTAAAATAATTTAAATTATATTTGACCGTAGTTGCCGATAAGTCTCTTTTATAATGAGTAGTTTACTGCTCTATTTTCAGGTGCAACACATCCTGCCTGTTTGTCAAGCAGAGGAATTTGAACAGCGTTATTGATGTGTGAGAGCATCACAGGGTCAAGCTAGGGGAGCTGATCTCTTGCCAGTCGATACAGCACGTCTGCCAAGAAAGTCAGCAGATCAGAGTTGTTTCTCTGTCTGGGCTGATATGGCAGCCCCCCGCCCCTCCTTCTCACTCACTCACTCACACAATCCAGGCATCCACCTTCCAGACCACCTGCTAGTTAATCAATGGCGAGGTGTACTTAGCCAACATATTTTCTCACTTCTTTCGTCGCTTGATGTTAGGGGCAGAGTAATACTAAAGACAAGAGGCTTTAAATTATGCATGCGCATTAAAAAGCAATGAGGTGCGCACAGAAAAGGGAAGATGCTCTACGCGGTTGAGCAACTAGCAGTAAAATTGTGTCGTTACAGATGATACGGTACTCTTATCTGAAGGGAGGGAGGCTAGATGTAAGGGTATAATAATGTGTATTAATGGGTATCTTTACGTGTGTTTTACAACGCCTGAAGTCATGTAGGAATACTAAAAAAGAATTTGTGATTTATTCTCTGTCAGCACCACGCCAAAGACACTGGACTCCTCTTCTACTCTCCTCTGTTCTCTCCCAAACTTGCCTCTCCTCTCCATTCTTCCCTCTCTCCTGCCTCTCTCTTACCTCCATGACGCCGTTTTATTACATCAACAAGGCTCTCAATTTTCAGCTCTCATCCCCAGTGCTCTTTGACCCGCGGAGGAGGCGAGTGTACCTCCAAACAACCATGACTATTTAACTATCACTACCACTGTCCGTTCCCACTATGTCTCGCCTAATGGGGACCACACATTCTATGGCAGAACACGGTGATGGTGGTTCTAGGAATCACATGGGAGGTAATGCACATTGGTGGATTCCAGGCCTGTGAGCAAGCTCCTCTCCCTCTGGATTTGGAAGAATTATGGTGGGGTCACGACCCCCTAGAGGTCTATAAAGCAGAGAATGGGAGGCAGTGGAAGGCAGTACTCTCAGCCATATGCCTGCCTGGCTGCTGAACTGCTGGGACCATTACTGCATCCAATCACACAGACATGCAGCAACAACAGGCCTCAGAGTAACCCAAATATCACTTACAGTACAGGCACCCCTAAAGCCGCGGTAATCAACATCCTCTTAATCACTGCCTGCACAACACAATGGAAATTGTGTTGGCCAACCATTAAGGCACCTTAAGGACCCTGTGTTAGTCAAACTAACATTCACTGGGAGATATTGGATACCAGTGGAGCAAAAACACAGAGCTAATGGTTTCATGGTGGTCAACTGAGAGAGTGGAGGAGAAAATGGGGTGGAGAGTGGAGAGAAATGATAGAAGGGAGAGCTTTGCCTCGCACTCATCGCCGTGACCCGCGTCTGTCCTCACAGAGTTACAGGCTGTAACCTTCAACTCATATCAGGTCTAGAGCACATTGCTCAAAGTTGGTTTTTAAAGTAAAAGTCTCCAAGGACAAAATGAGGTCATTTAATATTTTATAAAAGTGACAACTTAAATTACGGCCTGCAAAGAACACAATGTTACATTTCATGAATGGTTTTAAATTATAATAATTAACTTGAGTACTTGGTTAACAAAATCCTAACATCTTTCCAAGCAGACTCGTATTATATTGTATTTTATGGATTGGGCACTCTGAGACTTTTAGAATATATCAGACACAAATCTAGGTTTCCTTCGTTTAGATCATGAACCATCCATGTTAGTGGCTGGGACATGGACCAAACAAAAAAAGGTGGTTTATTTCATTTTATGTAGTGTGTGTTATACAGATATCTTCACTTTTCCAATATGTTTGGTTTGAATTTATTATTTGATGCTATAAAAACTTAATACCAAGAATGACTCGTGATTGGTCGAGCACATTTACCTGTGGGGTCTCAGTAACACGGGTCCACACCACGAGAATGAGGAAGACACAGAGCAAAGGACCAGGTCGGAAACAAACCCATAGCTACAGACTCCACCCTCCGTACGTCCATATCTGGGACATTTTAGCTTCATTTTTGTCCAACAGGAGGAAGTGGAGTTGCGTCGTCCATCTTTATATATGGTCTACCGTTCAACGGCAGCAGTCCGAGTGGTAATGAGCTTCAGTGTGCTTGTCAAACTTTAGTACCTTGTCTAAATGTAAGGTCAACGTGGACTCAGAATCAGACATTGGGAGGAAAGTGAATAAGAACTGAAGGATTCTTGGTTCTAGCCGTTAGGTCTTGAAAGCAAAATATAATCTTACACAATAAATGTCTGAGCTAGGCCAGCTCCCAGTAAATTAAAGACAAAAACATGTATTTCCCCTCTTAGGCTGCTGTCCTGTGCAGTAGGGGGTACAAGAAGTTACCTTATGGTCTATCCATCATGTGGCATTAGGTCGGAAACAGAAAGGTGTAGACCAGACTTCTTTCTCCCATAAACTCAGAAAAATGTTTGCATTACAACCTGCAAGGTAAACAAACAGTGTCTGGCTCAAGTTAAGTCCAGAGATGCTTTGTGGTTCTCTGTGGAATGCAAAGTCCTTCTTTGCTCTGAAGCAGCAAGCCCACGGTCTGTTTGCTTTGTAGCCATTACGACCACTTAGCCTGACAGAGCACTTTGTTTCCCTTATCTAGCGCGCAGCTAAAACGTATAAGCGTTTTCAGCGTCTGTGCGACCTTGGGTTTAACTCCCATCACAGTGTTTACTGGTGACACAGATCAAAGACAGATTGCTTTAGAGCAAGCAGTCGTGAAAGAGATGGCAAAACTTGTGTCTGAGAGCGACTTTATGGTTTCATTCCAGAAGGGAAAAGACAAAAGGCTCATTTCAGCACACGCTCTGACAGGTGACCACAGGAGTAAGATGTCCAAAACAGAGCGAGCGGTGAGTAATAGCAGCAGAAAAAATGCTGCCAAGGAGAGGGAGGAGGGATAGGAGTATTTGTCTGTTTGAGTGATTTGCCTGCGTGGCGTGGCTCAAAGTCAAGAAGCAAAAAACCCTGTCAACGTCCCGGAGCAGCTGTTTGCTGCTATGGTAACTGGTCAGCAGCGTGCTACGGTGATACGGGCAGCATGTCATTAACGACCAGGAATGATTCCATGACTCCCCAAGTCAAGATAACGTTGTCCTGTAGGAGCAAGGAGGGAGCCATAAAGGAGCTGGTTATCAGACAGGAGATAAAGCTTTTGAGCTGCATGGTCACAAACGATGCTGTCTCACCATCCAGGTATTCAAGGCTCCGTTACGCCGCAGTAAACTTGCATTTCTCTTCTAAACAATCCCATCTGGGTTGCATTGCAGCAGAAAGCCTGGTTTTGTTTTGGCTGTAGTGATAAAAATAAAATAAAATCTCATTCAGCTGTTCAAAATCAAAAAAAAATCCTCAAACTGACTCTATTCTTTTCCTAAAGCAAGGATAGTTTATTGAACCTCATCTGACAAACTTGTTTTGCTCTTGGTCACAAGAAACTAATTGTATCTGAAAACGGCTTATTTCATCTATTTAGCCAATAAAGTTATTCTATAACAGTTTCACATAAAAACACATTTTTATGAAATGACGACACATTATCGAGTGGATTTCTGTGAGGCCTCTGAAAATCTGATGAAACTCAGATGGTGTCAAGTCAGTACATCAGCTATCAATAGAAGTTCATTTTCAAGGCCTTTAAAGGTAAAGAGATCTTAAAAGGTTGGCACTGCCTCCACGCCAGACATACCCGTTAATGTAGTGGATGACACAGGTATGAGCAAAGTGGTGTGTTACTAAGCTTCAAGGTTATTATAAACTAGCTGTTTAAACCATAGAATGGACAGAAAGATGGACGACGCTAAGTTAATTAGGGACGGAAACATGATTGTTTAAACTTATCGACAAACAATTGTGTTTGATACTGTGGGTCTGCAGAGACAGTTACTTTGTGGCTCTTGAATGGAGTTTTGAATGCCATTTGTGTGTAAAGAGCAAGGGACAGGATGTGTGTACGCACCCATGTCTTTTCACTCTGAAATCTTCTTTGATGGGATCTAACAAAGCCGCCTGATAGAAAGGCATCAACAGGTGGCAGAGAGGAACACTGAGGACAGGCACAAAAGTGAAACAATAATGCTGCCAGGGCAAGTCTTGAAAACCCCAAAAGAACGAGTGCAGACATGGGAACTGAGGAAAAAAAAAAAAGAAGATAGATAAACAGACAGACAGATAGACAGAGTGAAGGATTGAGCCAGCTGAGGCACAGAGGGACCGATTCACAGGCATGGTGAGCGGTTGGCATGCTAATCAAGCCTGTATGTGGTCGCAGGCAGGGTGAGAAGCGGGTGCATGAAGGGGCTTCACAGGCAGTCATTTGCCAGCATTCAGCTCCCATCAATATCAGGACCGATTAATGAGGGACTAGAGGGGAGAGCAGGGAGAGGGCAGAGAGGACGGGGGGGTGGAGGGGGGGCAATAGCCAGGTGTCGGAGGAGGCACAGAATGGGAATAAAGAGGGCGCGGGCAGTGATCCGCGAGGAATTCCAGCCGAGCGGCAACAAGAGTGGTGGGGGGTAGCTGCTCGTCCGGCACTGCTAAAAAAAAAATGGTCATTAAAAAGTTGCGCTTGGTTCTTTTTTTTATTTTTTTTTTATCTATAACTGTCATCTTATCAGCTCTAATCACAAAGGGAAGCTTTAACACAAAAAAAGCACACCAAGACATTAATTGAGACAACAAAGAGCTTACTCTCCTGAATACAATGTTATGTTATGCATGTACAGATTTACAATGAACCTTCCTTCTGCTTAACAGTGGTGAGTGAGACGTCATCGGATAAAAGAAATCACAGACTCGCTGGGTTGGCTGGATTATTTCACTCTGACGTCATGTTACATGATAGCTGGGGATTGAAGTTGGAATAGTGGAAGACCGTGAGCCTGTTTTAACAAGTCAATTAACAGGGAACTTTCACATTTTTATAGTGCTTGAAAAATAAATATTGAAGCATATTTTTGTAACAACATACATGTTTTACATGTTTGTGTATTTTCATAATCTCTACCGCAGAATTCTTTGGATGAAATGAAAACTCAAGAGCGAGTTTTTCCACTTGTTCTACAAAACATATAGATTTCTTGACTTTTTTTGGTGCAGTGTGTAAGATAAAAAGGCAAAAGGAATATAAAAGAGGGGGAAGTGAGGCTCAACGTGCAGGTTGGTCTGTGTGAGGCCCTTACGTTTCGCGTTTAGTGCTCCTCCCCCGAGGAAAAGGTCCCAGTATGGATGACAAAGGGTCGTGTTCTTTTGGGCATATGTCGGCCCAGGGTTGTGTTTTATTGTCGGTCATGCCTGTTGTGCATGTGGGTGGCCATGCATGTAAGTGTGCGCTTGGAGTTATGGGTGGAGTGTCTATACGTGTTTACACGTATGGGTGTATGCATGAGTGAGTGTGTATGTAGGTTCAGTGCATCGGTACATGTGTGTGTTTGTGCCTGAGTAGACTTGTATGTGTGTTGGCACAACAGTCAGGCATTAGCACAAAGTGGTTTAGCATGTGTGTGTATGTGAGTGCGTGCGTGTGTGTGAGAGAGAACTGTGGGCCCATGAGAGCAGGGATTTCGGGGGGAACACAAGAGGGGGGGGCAGACAGGACATGTGACCACTGGTTCTCACAGGGGACGCTGGGCAGTCGGAAACAAGAGGGCAGCGTGTTAGGGCCGATGCCTGTTTTCATTGTTTATGTGGGGTGCCTCTCTGCTGAATACAGACAAATCAATCCTGAAACATCAGCATCAACCCACAAACACAAACCGGGCTGGACGAGTGGCAGGACAGAGGCAGCACTGTGCCGGCTTGTCTCTGGGAACTGAGTCAATGGCAGCGGAGAGTATTTCCTCCTCGTTTATCTGTCTCTATGCCTCCTCTGTCCCTGTCTCTTCATTTGTCTGTTTTCTCATGGCAGAGGGAGAGAAAGAAAAGTATGTCTCCCTCTTTCTCTCTCGGTGTTTTTTCAACACTTCTGCATTTGCTCAGAGCAGGTTGTAAATCCAGCGTCTAAAAAAGGTACCACAGCAGATGTAAAAATGTGGTGGTAGGAATCCTAAGTGCTAATTTGATATCTTCCAGTGACATCTCTGGTCTGACGCCCAGCACTTGCATTGCTTCTATGACAAAGTGCAAGAAAGTCAGAGAGTAGTATATCAACGCATGCGGTATTGCCACGGGTAGCATAAAAACTGTGTGATATGTTATTTAAGGTAAATGTTAACCAAGCAAACTGACTGGCTAAACAGTCTGATTTAAAAGCCACCAGCCAGGAGAGCAGCAATCCTCAGAGTTTGTTAGCTATGACCAAATTGGCAAACGGAGGAAAGTGTGTCTACTGGCTTTTACTATGTTTCAGAATAATTATAAAATGAAGAGACACGCTCAACCAGGCAAGCCGATGACAGAAAAGTCTTTGGATATTTTCAAAAACCACGATGATACAGATTAATCTAGATTGGCCTTGCAAGTCCCCGACGCTGACTTCTGATTTCTCCCGAGAGTCGCCACGTTCTGTTGGTGGTTATCGCAAGGTCAGCTTCAACCGGCAGCTAAATTAAACAAAATAAATTGGGGTGGGGGGGGATTCTGGCACAACTCCTTTGGAAGTAAATGCCTTCGCAGCTGTGAGAAAACCGCAAGACACAAAGGTCGCCTTGATTTCCAGACAGCTCAGTGATTCCCAAGGGTGGGGACTGGGCCTGGTGAGGACAGTGTCGGAGGTGTGGGAGTGATGGGAGGGACTGACTGACTGTGCGTCCTCTGACAAGTCTACTGTGGCACCCGGTGCTTCTCTCTCTCTCCCCGGTGACCTGAGAAAGTGTCAGGGCCTGCACAGAATAACCGGCCCCATTCTGCACGTTTAGATGAGGGCTAAAAGGTTAATTGAACCTCTGTGCTGTGCCTTCCTCTGTGTAATTTACTGTGATTAATGCTTGGAGGTTACTGTCAGACTCATTTACTAATTGTCCAAAGCAGTAAGTAATTAACCACATCTGCAAAAGTGTGTCTGAAACAGTAGAGGCTCGGCAGAACACCGAGGTTGTGTCCGGACGGCAATGTGACATCGGCTCGGTCAGAACACAACTGTTTCAAAACATCGGCTTTCTCCTTGCACTGTCAGCGCGACAGAAGAAACTAATAACTGATGAGCTCCTCGGTAAAAATCTGCCGTAGCGTATTTATTCTTTCAAACTGCTTTACTTGAAATATTTTTTTTAGGGCAAAGGATCATTTTTAGCAACGAATGAAAAATCAGTACTTCAGAGAATTAACACCTCATCACTCCCAGGCCTTCTCATACAAGTTCCCTCCTGAAACTACTGACACGCAAAACTTTTCATCGGGAGAACAAGAGAAGTCAAAGGGATCACAGTGTACTCTTTTAACGTGTTCCTGTCTAACAATGTGATATCCAGGGTAAACTTTTCAAGTTTTCTCCCCCCCCACCCTGTCAAACTCAGCCCGTCTGGCTCTGTTCCCTGTGTCAATTATTTCTGGAAATCCTTTTAGTCAGACTGCCAGACACCTCTTGTATGCAAAGTATGCAACTCTCTAAAGTCAGAGTGCCATGTAAGTGCTGCTTGCAAGGAAAGTTAAAGAGAGCATTTTTTTGGGGGGGACTGCTTTCCTTGAGATAGCTGTAAATACAGTAAATACCAGAAATTACAAATATAACAGCATAGTCTATAAGCTGCAGCTCTTGAGGGGCTTAAAATTTAATGGAGCCTTCTTTTTTTTGGATGATATGGATGGTCAAATTCCCCTGACGGCGTCCTGCCACAGCTCATCTCTTAGAGAGTGTGTGTGTGTGTGCATTAATTTCCGTGTGTATTCTTTGTGCTGGGGTGTGCGCCTGCATACGTTGAGCACATTCTGCCAGCCCAGTGCTGTGACCTCGTGTCCCCGTGTGTGTGACTGTGTGTGTACTCAGCACTCGGGGTGCCTGGCCTATTCTCTCGCTCTTTCTTGATAATAGGTGTATATACATTTTAATCTTGGATTACTTGGCCAACTCAGCGGAGAGCTTGCTGTCAGCCTGGTGCATGCAGACGGCCGTTACAATGCCCCGAAGCCAAGTAACAGAATCATTATTGTATGCTTTCGTCAATTAACTTAAGTCACCAACAAGTACAAAACCAGCAGAACAGAACTAAGGGGTAAGAGATATATTTTATCCTCTCTGTGCACAAAACCCATATAGAAAATAAGGTTTTCAACCTAATTCACAGTGGTTCCTTTGCATAGTGAATGACATGCTGCCTCTCATTCCCTCAAACACCATCCAATTTTCCCTGATGAGTTCACAAGCTGACAATGGCCACATTTACATCAATTAAATCCCACTTTCCCCTCTTAAGCTTTAATAAGATTTCCAATGTCACGTTTGAACAACAGACTCCATATTTTCTAAGGGCACTGTTTAGAACTAATTACAGCAAAGTCGAACTCGCCTGCCATTAATTGTTATTTATGAGTGTGAATAAATTTTCAGAAAGAAGCTGTGGCTACTTTGAAATGTACTCTGACCTTGGCAGAAGGACACCACACAGTAATGCATTCACACCTTTGGCAGATTTTATGCAAACGAAACAGCAAACTGAATATTTGATCAGGTTTTTTCCTCACCAAGGTTACATGGATGAAGGTTTTCCCTGGATTTTTTTATTCCGTCTTCTTTCCTACTGCGCAGTATGACCAATCAAGACTGAGTCACTGCCTCTATATAGCGAAATGTATCGTATAACATTTTAAATGTTCTGTAACTAGCCAAAGTCTTAACACTGAAGCTGTTTTCCATGTTCATGCTTGTCACTGACATCCAGCCCGTTTGAATGAAAGTGCAAATGTGGTCAGCTCCTGGGGGAGTACAGAGGGGAATGAGGGATTGTGGGTTGTAATTAATTTACTGCAAGATTACACTGGATAATGCCCGTATCATTACAAAATTAGGTTGGCAGTGCTATTGGTGTAGATAGTGTCAGGCACATGTCAATAGACACAGGAATGTGTGTCTGTGTGTTTGTGGCGGATACTGTGGCCCCTGAGACGTCCCTAAGTGAGAAATGGTGTTTAATTATACACAAGCAGATGTACACATGGGCAAATAGCCTGCATAACTCACTGAGACACAACAGCTTGAGCGTAATGCTGCAGACCTGTTGTCGGAGTGCAAGCGAGTCAAGTAAGAATTATGAGCGCCACTAGCATGAAAATTAAACTCGTGAAAAAGTTCATTGTAAGTTTTGAGGTTTACAGAACACTGCCCGATTGTTGCAAATTCTGAATCAATTATTCAACCCTTGTAACCTGGAATGCTGGACAAGTATATTTGTGTTTGCATAAATGTACGGTCAGTGGAGACAAGTCATTTTGGATAAAATGAGTGGAGACCTGAAAACAAAAACATAATTTTTTTGTTATCAAAGATTTGTCTGACAACTAGTACAACATTTAGAAAAGCAACTTCTCTTCAGGCTCAATGTGACCTGAACAAAAAAAAGAAATATTTCATTTTTAATCTAAATTCAGTCTGTTTTAAACTTCTGAAAGTTTGCAGTCGAGCAGGAAAGAATAACCAGGCTTTCTGTCATTATGGCAGTTTGAACTGTTTTTCCATTTTTTTTTATAGGCACAATGAAGCGGAAACATGCTCTGATGGATTCATCCTTCAGGAACATTTGCACATTGCTTGGTCTGCAACATCACAGCTCGTCCATTCTGACAGAAAAGGTTTCAAACAAAAAAAAAAACATCGCCATTCTGTTCTTTTGATTTGCACTTGCACAAAGGCGGTCAAAATGCAAAAATGCTTGACCATTCCACAGGCGTTCTCCCTCTGCATAAACTTCTCGGTTGCCCCTTTGTCTGATTAATACCTTCATGTCTTTCAGGCTTCCCCTCACCCCCCCCAGTCCCCAGCCCCAACCCCACATCACCATCCCAGACAAGCCTTAGTCCTCATTATACACAGCTTCCACTCTAGTTCCCAAGATTAGGCAAATGAGGTCCAAAGCGCAGTCTATACGCAGCACCGGACCCCTTTCAATCCTGACATTCACCGGGAAAAAAAATAAGCGCTTAGTACTATTTTACTTTTTTTTTTTATACAACCTAAATCTGTAATTCAACAGAATATGAGCGGCTTTCATGGCAAGTAGCTATGAAAATATGGTTCTTTTCTCTTTTATATTTCAAATTCGCCATGATTCATTCAGGGAAGAGCATCCCCGTCCACAACAATAGCACATTCTTGAGCAGTGGGGCAAATCTCTTCACAGAGCACCAGATGAAGCCTCTTGAACAAAACCCATCACATGCAACACAAACATAATTCAGCACCAATTGAATCACTTCCTGTCATTTCAAAAGCGACGCGCAGCAATACATTACTGCTCACTTATTCCTGAATGAACTCCAGCACTTACTGTAGGAAAGAGGCAGTGCATTGACAGAAGATTACAGAGGGAGACGGGAGAGGTTTTTCACTGTTGATCTATTAACAATTTCATGCTGTGACGAAGGCTGTACTTAGGGTAGTTTGTGTATAAAAATGTCTGAAACATTACCATGGGTTCGCAACAATCGTATTTTCGTCGCCCTACTCTTAGGACCATATTGTCTAAGGACCATATTTTCTTTTCCTGTCACTATCCGTGAATGAATACCTATACAGATCCCATTTTGTAACAATACTTACAAATAGAACACTGTGAATGAAAAGAAACTAGACATGACTGTTTTGAATGACTACTGCAGTTGGCAGCGGTCGAAAGAAAAGAAGAGAAATATGATACGATTGACCACATTTCAAATTGTGATTTAATTTACTGTGGTGGAGGTTGTGAGCACACTATTTCCAATTTACTTCCTGAGCACAATAAATACATTTGCTGGGAAAGTCCAATCTTTACTTATCAGATAATGAAATCTCATATTGGGGAGTCCCATATCCCAGCTTGGACTGTATCCCACATATGAGCATTTTCCACCAAACTACAACACAACAGAGGAGGACGCTGTATGGTATTGAGTGATTCGGAGCCGATAATAGCTTCCCACCTCCTACTGCTCTCTGGGTCATCAAACGGTCTTTACCCTCTTCCAACTTCCATTCCCGCCAGTCATGACGAGAGGGACCAGGGTTAGGCCAAGAGAGGGTAAACACATCAGAACCGAAACCAGAGTACATCAATAGGAATGGAGATGACTGGGACTCGTCCAATTTGATTTTGTTCCATTAAGGTCACAATTTGATTCAAAATCAATAGCTTCGACCACTCATTTATGCAACTGTGTTTATGTGTTGTGGGTCGAGGGGGTTGCCATTTGCCTTCAGAGCTGTACTGTTCAAATTAGTAGAGGGCTTTCTGCCATTCATTTTCCAATGAGTATATTGGTTGAAAAAGAAAAAAAAAAAACATTGCCTGAACACAATGTTCCTAAAAGCAGCAGATTTTATGAATTATGTCAGGTTATGATTTTATCCATTTTCTTGGAAAGTCAAGAAGTGCATCAGACCATTGGAAGTACTTTGCTTTGTAAACCAAGGGGAGGTTCCTCACAATTTACATATATTTGAACAAATTGTCTAATTTGTTTAAACTTTATTTTTGGTTAACTGATTAATGACTCTGTTGTCTTTGCTATCAGCATGTTGTGTCGTTAAGCTCTGCATTTTACAATATTACAACTGCTTCCATGAGGCTAGCTCGTTCTGCAACTGCAAAAGGGATTAAAAACTGATATGGAGCCAAAACGTTAGGGTGGACGTTGATTGTAATGGTTTTAAAATGAAAACGTAGTAGTTTTAATATTGCTTTAGATCTTAAGAAGGACAATTCAGTACATCACTCCTTGCAAGGACATAAAAAATGCAGTCCTGAAGTTGATAAAACAACCATCTTCCTCTTTAAACTTCTGCTTGTGTGAGCTAATCTGTAAAAAAAAAAGGGGGGAAGGAATTCACCGTCTTGCTGGACATTACTTTTCTAAAGGCATGCATTAAAAGAGAGATGGAGGCTTGGGGAAGTAAGGATGGGATGTGTATACTCTGTCCATTAAATCCACAGCTCGAGCACCATTTGTTTGGTTTATATTTGTCTGGTTTCATCCCTGTAGACTAAGACATGAAATATAGTTGGCAGGTAAAACTTTACTTAAATCCGCTTCACTGCTGCTTAATGCAGGAAGATACTGCAGCCCTTTCAAACTTGGAGAGAAGTGTGAATCCTAAGCAGCCAGCCAAGATAATAACAATTCATCATACCTAGCTATTGGTCCCGATCTAAGCTGGACGACGGCCAAAACAGCACTTTCAAGAGAGAAAAGACACCTTTGCCTTTTAAAGCAGCCATAAATCCCATTGATTGGAGTTAAATGCTTTCATTCTGTGGATACTGGCTATTACACAGAGCAGCGTGTAAAAGGGGGGAGAGATCATTCAGAAACAGCAAGGTACTCAACTAATGTTCATTTTAGATGAAGTCAATATTAGACTAAATGTGTAGAACAGTACTGCAGGTCAGATGGTTTAAGAAACCTCTGGAAACATGACTGTGCATATTTTTAGTGAGCCGCAGGCATCTCGGGGGAAACTGATCTTAAAAGACGAAGCCCAAAACATGGCGTCACCTCTGCTCTCCCTAGTCACACTGGTTAGTCTGATCAACTCACTCCCAATTTGAAACACACTGGGGCAGAAACACTGCTCCTAACCTGGCATAGTACACTTTGCATCAGCTTTACAGTGAGGAATTTAAAGTGGCTGGCAAATGTCAGCATGTGGGAACATAAACACCAGCCTTGTCCTTGCATCTGCTACCTGCGCTGTGGTTCCTAATAGGGAAAGGAAGAACAAAGAAGTTGACGGAGCATGTTGCATCCAAGGTTCTCTCCCTGGAGGGAAACAAAATTTCTTGGCTGAACCACTGAGGCTATTTTTATCCGACTTCTTGCAGGACTCCATCACAGCTTTAACCCAAAATGTTTTTTTGCAAAGCTCTTGACACAAAGACTCATCAAATCCTTGATTGCGACGTCTTTACTGTCAGAAAACTCTGAGTCACTGAGCTAACAGTGATTTGTGGTACAGGCGGTGATGATCATTAACTCACCACTAGCATCAAACTTTTAATTATAATTACTTTGATAATTAACAGCAGAAAATGTGCAGGAATTAGTATTGCGATGCAGATGCCAAGGCATATTAGCTCCAGCTCTCCATGACCCCTTCCTCAGGACACTGAGAACAACTCTCTTTATTGTGTATACATTGCTTTGCACATTAGGTAGCTTGTGTTTCAAGTGTGCCACTAAGCCAAATCACGCTCGGAACAATCCCTGTTTATTAACTGGTGCTAGTTTGCCTGTAGCATTTGAGTAACAATCAGACTTGAGTGGGGTCAGAACACCACTTCCCACAGGTCTCTTTTAGGGTCTGTGTTTATTTCACAATACAGACATAATGTAATCAAGGAGTTTAGCAGTCGCTGAAACCCGGTTTAATGGGCAAATTGTCTGTAAAAGCATGACTGCCCTCAATTAGATGGATACCAGCAATTCACATTCATTTCGGTCAGTCATTTAATAGGAAAAAGGGGACTATTACTGAGCTGTGATAGGATGGGATAAAATAAATGTCTGTAACAGATTTTTTTTGCTCTTTGCATGAATGGACATTTATTAAAAAATTTTGCAGATGTGTAATTATAACCATTAGTCCCTGACCGGATCAGTCACCTTTTGGAAAATAGGTACGTTGATATTGCTGATTAATTATATGGTTGTTAGCCATTTTTTTGCCAGAGAGCCGTGTTGCTGTTTATCAGAATAACTTGTCTCCTGACTTCAGCCATTACAGATGATCTCTCCCATCCCCGAACAGTATGAAAATCATCTCTGCCCTCACTAGGAACAAGATATTGGCCTTTTCCGTGGATACTGTGGCTTACAGATTCAATCTCTGCAGTAATCTGTACATTTATTTCAGGGAATCATAAATGTGTCCGTCTGAAGTGTGCATATCTGCTCCGAGAAGTGCATGATGCGAGGCAATGATTAAGCAGAGCTGGCCAAATCCCTCTGCCGATCTCCTCGTAGCTGACATGAAAGCAGCTCTGTGCTAGAAAAACAGGGGCAGAGTTCCTTACGTTAACGCGAGCAGACACTACACTTACTGTACTAAACAGAAAGAACAAAAGAAGAAAAAAAATAATGTTGAGGAGAATTTATAGAGCTGCAGCTTCCCTTGTGGTTTCTGTGCTATTGCCGAGGGATATTACACCACTGAATGCTAATCTACCCCTTTGTCTTTCTCCATCTATCTATATCAATCTAATGTGGATCAGCTCAAAGTGGAGCAATCAAAAAAATAACAACTCTTCCACATATAGTCTTAAAGGCCAGACAGGCTTTACGGGCTCAAGAATGAAGCTACCCTCACAACCACTTTTTCCCCCTCTGGCCTAAAACGTAAGCCGCCCCATACACTTACATCGCCAAGGCAAATAAAAATGCAAATTACTACTACTTAGTTATTCTCCATTGAGGGTGCTGAATGTTTAAACTTGCTCAGCTGTGTAATACTTGGAGATAATCTGCTTACGCCTCACAAATAATTGAAGGAGAGGAGGAGATGATGTGCTGATCATGACAAAGTGTGATGAGCACACATGTAAGAAATGCACACGCACATCTGCTTCCATGTGTCCACAAAACAACCTATAGGCTCACCCAGCTGAGCCCCGTCTCCTGATTAGGTAACAAAGGAAGCACACACACACACACACACACATAATGACAGAAAATTACATGCTGACTTCTGCATTCTTAATTAGGAGATTAGGTACGATTTTCCTCGCTACGGTTCTTGTACAAAACTTCATCATGTCTGGATAATGTATTGCCCCGGACTCCATCCTGCCAGGCCTGGCTTCAATAATCAGCACATTAAATACTGCTGCTGACAAGGAAAAGGCAGTTGGTCGCAGTCAATTCAGAATCTCGCAGTCCAACAAAAATATGTGATTATTGTTTGCAGTAAGTCCCTCAGCAATCCCAGACCCTAGTCAAGTATATCCAATCTGCTTGAGTCTACTGGCCAGGGAGCTAAAAGGAACTAATGACTCATTCTCTACTGATAGATCCTCTGTGTGTGTGTGTGTGTGTGCGTGTGTGTGTTTTAAGGAGGACAAGGGAGGGTGGGGGGGCTTTAAGAGTTAACCCCTCACTGTCAGATAGTCCAGACCAAGATGGAGGATAACAGGGAGCTTGTCACGGCAGGTTAATTCACTCAGGGAACAAGCGTGTTTACCAGCCCAGTTATCTACATACTGGGGCATATGCTGCTTGCACGAGCGAGAGATCCTCTGTGCAGATGGTCTTCGTAGAAAATCACATGCGACTCTTACTCAGCCGTGTAAACTCCGGTTGGCATGGACTAAGGGGCTGTAAAGCCTCATCAGTAGGGGGACAGAAATGAGCAACAGTGTCACTGCTCTTTCCGTCGACTGAATTAAAAAAAGAAACACCAAGTGAAGGTTCATAAAAAATAAAATAAAAAACATGTGCTGTGGTCGCTTCCTTGCAAGTATGACCCCCTTATGCTCCACTAAGACAAACTACTGCTGGCAGAGGTGCTGCTCTAAAAGCATGAGTGCAGAATAAAGTACCTCTGGCCAGTTAAATCATGTTTATTCCAACTTACTTATGATATATTATGAAATCGTAATAAAATAACGTAATATCAGATGATAACTAAATGGCACTCAGTAGAGCACATACCTCCACCGAGGGTCCTATCTCGCAATGTCAAAGACGGTGATGTAATATTCCTGGATCTGCCCCTTTATCCTGATCTGCACCTAAATACATCAGCTGAAAAAAGGCTTCCAATGAAAATAGATTTAAATCTGCTAGATCCAGACTTTTCGTTGGATGTGCACCAAATTGCACACATTCATAGATCAGTATCCCAAAATATGTCATCAAGATCCATGAATTTCTTCCTGGGAAAATAAATAAATAAATTGAAACATACCATCTCCCAAAGTTAAAGAAGGTGATTTGCACATTAATCTGTGTTACCACCAAAATGTATCACTGTACAGCCGCTGAAAATAGTCGACCCCCTTTGAAACCACATTCAAATCTGCTAGATTTACACACTTATACGTATCAGCCTTATAAGTATGTCAGATTTTCAAGATCTATGCATTATTCCTTCGGAAAAAAATGTCAAATAACACCCACGCAATGTTAAAGAAAGTGATTTATAAAAGATTCCTGGATGTGTGCCAAAATATAATGGGTTGTTTCTTGGCCCACGTCCCATCCTTCCACCAAGTTTCATAAAAATATGTTCATTTCTTTTTTGTGTTATCTTGCTGAAAAAGAAACAAAAAAACATAACCTGGTTGGGCGCGATAATACAATTTATTTTAAAAAAAAGGAGCAGAGCGAATAGTCAAGCCTTAAATCAGATTAATTTGTAATTTAGTAAAATACAGAAGAGAGGAATAAACATGGAGGGGGTAGTGACAACAGGAGCTCTGGCTGCAGTCAATCTGTATAAATGAGATGAAAAGTGAGGGGAGTGGATGATGGAGAAAAAGCCTCTTGGTGGGGGGTGCTATTTTCAGTCTGAATGGTGATCACAACATGTGAGTCTGTACGATGAATACCATGAATGGCAAAAAAAGAGTCACATCACTTACTGCCCCTCCTCCTCAGTAACAGCCACCTGAGTAGAAAAATAAGTCAAAGAAAGAATGATATGACCTTGGCCGTAAGAGAATGAAAAAAAATCCTCTAGGAACTCGTTTCAGAGTTTATATAATTATTGAAATTGGAACTCACTTAAAAAGAAAAAGCAGATCATTCATCTAGTGTATGTGGCTTTTTCCACTGAGACTATATGAATGAACGCTCACTGAAATCCACCCCCTTTGCAAGAGGCTTTTTAGCTGAATCAAACCGCCGCCTATAAGAACTCTGCCAACGGCCCGGCTCTCATTTGAAACTGATCATAGAGTTCAAAAACTAAATTTAAAAAAAAAACCTGTTATCTGGTAACAAGAGCTCATATCGTCTGCAGTGCCGTCTGAGAGCCGGACGCCGCGGCAGAAACAGTCTCGCCAGAGTGTTGAGAGTTTTAATTGCGACTGGGTGATTGGGGCTCAAAGCAAAAAAACTTGATTAATGCCACCTACCCTTTTAGTGTTTAATCATCATTCGCTCAACCCACCTACTGTGCCTGGTGTCTGCGGAAAGATCCTCGTGACATTTTAGACAGGGGTACTTGAAGGGCAATGATATGAATTACTATGAATTTAAAAATGTCTACTTAAAAGTGCTCTCTCTCTCTACGTACTCCAAAAAAGGCTGCTGGTACAACCTGTAACAGAGCTTGTGTTTCGGCATGTAACCTTATTTTTTTATTGTAAATGAATGAATTATTTTGGCACTACACAAGTGGTGTGGTAGTATTTTGTAAATTAACTCTGTTATTCTCTCTTTTCCCCATCACAAAACTGACTTAAACCAATTCCAATGCAATTAATTTTATTTATCTCTCTTTTTCCAAGTCTATATTTTCTAAGTCTACATATTTAGCCATGATTTGCACTGAGTAAAATTGCCCTATGGACCTCCACGTTGGCGCCAGCCACGGTTGCTGGGAATGTGCGATGCAGCTGCATAAACTCGTTATAATGGATGTCTTCAGTAAATCCAGCCACACTTTGCTTCTGACACAACCTTGCACCTTCTCCAGAGTACATCCCACAAGAACAATTCATTGTGTCAGTGATGTTGAATCCGTCCACCACCCACCGACACGCCCATTCCACAGCTCCCCAGCCTCTCCTGAACTCCTGCACTGGTCAGCGGTAGACGCATTACTAGAAAAACTGGTTGGGATATATGAACAATGAACGCTTTTCTCTTCTGTCTCCGCTGAGATGCCCTTAAGCAAAACGCAGATGCCCGACCATTCCACAAGGAGCTGCACACCTCCATCATTGCGAGTTCCCAGTAAAACAGCTTGTGAACTGAAATGTTCACGGTGCATAAAGCCTTCATGTCAAGTATGTTTTTTTGAGTTGAGCAGGGAGCTGAGCTGTGGCTGCAGAGGGAGGAACAGAGATAGAGCTGGGGAGGAAGGTCGAGACTACACTAGGAATACAGCCAGACGGAGAGGAATGGGGCTTGGGAGGGATGTGGTTTGAACAGGAGTGGACTAAGGCTGAGAAAACAACAAAACTTTTTTAGTCAAAACACATGAGATAAGTACTTTAATTTAGTTTGAAATGCAGGTTTACTCATTTTTCTACTGAAAAAATGGAGCAAGAAAAATTATGAATTTGTCAGGATCATACCGCGAGATTACAGAAACTATAGACACAAAAAATCTGTTCACTTGTTTCTGTGTAATCTAGCGTACGAAAAAAACTAAAACATAAAACATAAACTCATGGTGGAGATAATTAGACTGGTAAGTACATCACCACTTCTGCCTGGAAGTTGCATAAAGAAAAACAACAATGAAGTTCAGAGCAGAGCAGGTTTTTTAGGGAGGAAAGCAAAACAAAGCTGCAGCCAACCGAGAGCTCCATAAATATCCAGGGCTAAAGACTCAAGTGAGGCATTATTCATCAAGCAGTGTTTGCATCTTCAAAAGTCCCGTCTTAGCCCATAGAATAGTGTTTGAATAAGAGCCATTTTATCAGATTGAGCTCAGTGATAAAGAGCTTCTCCACGTGGGACGTCAGGCAGAATGATGGCCTCAGACAGCCCATTAACCACTTCAATTACACCTGCTGGTTCTCACCTCCTCCTCGCACCATGTGAAATGGACTTAACCCTTCCTCCTTGCAGCTGTACACGGCATCTGACACACTGCAGTGAGAAAAAAAACTAAAACGCAGCACCATTCACTGCACACATCTGGTGCTGCCTGCCTGACACCCTCGACAAAAAAACAAAAAAAACACAGCACATATGTTTTTTTTATAGCCACAGGCACAATCATGCCCCTCCTGACAACCTAGCAAAAAGCCCTTAAATCATTTGGCACCGGTAACGTCCTAATCCAGAGACAGAATGACGGGTAATGTATTTCTACGCAGCGGTATATTTCTATTCAGGCTCTTGGGCTGTTAATGTTTCACATTAGCACAGGGATGACAGGCGGCGGATGGTTGGAGAGAAAAAAGGAAAACGATAAGGGTGACGCCGTTTTTTTTGTTTGTTTTTTTTTTAAACAGGAACAGCCTGGAGCAGGACAAAGGAGGTAAAAGATGGCAGCAAATGTAGTGTTTTGAGATGGGTCATCCACGGCTGTATGAGTGAGCTGTTGAGAAGAGCCCTCCAGCCACCTAACATGAGTGGAAGCGACGACAAGTGAGTGTTTAGCACACTTCTTTTGTCAGCTCAAGGATTAGTTGCTGTAAATTGGTCCCGACACCTTGAAAGGCAGAAACCTTGAGAATCAACGGTTTTTCCTTTTGTCTCGTTTGGTGCTGCAGTAATCGCCTTCGAAAATCTAAATCCAGCCTCCTTAAAAATGATAATTTTGGTGATGGAAAGCTGGAATTATCTCGGCCATTTTATCAAAAGAGTAGGGCCATCTGTTTACATCTGTAAAGTCACTCGATGTCCTTGTGCTTCGAGGGCTGTTGCATCAAAATGTTGACTCTGTTGTATGTGTTCACCAGGACTCCAGAGTCCTGGCTGTTTACTCATTCTTAGTCATTTGGAACTACATCATGTACTTAAGCTAGGGCTGTCACTTTTTATTTGAACTGCAATCCCCTTTTTCAACTGAAAATATACAGCACATCAAACCTTCTAAAGTAGTTTACCTTGTGATCCAGCAGAGGGCACTGACTATCAGCTTGACCTATTGCATGACCTCTTGACCTTCAAGTAAAGCAACCCAATAATGTTACATTGTTTGGCAACAAATACGGACGACCCGAGCAAACAGCTGACGCCTACGCATCCGGAAAGCGGAGCGTGGAAGTGTTCCTCACTATAGACACCAAAGTGCTCTTCATTCTCATTTGCAAAATATTGAATCAGTATTTTGGGCTGCACCTGCCTAGTTTACAATTTAAATACCATCTAATTTCATCACTTCAGTACATACTAATGTTTCCTAGACCATCATTGATATTTCAAACTGTTTTTTTAATCTTTGTAGTACATGTGCAGAAACCTATGGATCTCAGCTTTAAAAGCCCCAAAAAAATTATAATTGTAAAACATCCCAAAAAGCCTAAAGTTCTAATTATTCAACGGTCAAAGCAGATCCAGGCTGATCTCTACAAAGCTATATCCTAGCCTGGCTTTGGTGGGGTTTGGAACAGACGGCTCACTAACTTCAGCACTTAGGTTAAAAAGAAATTCCCAATTTGTTTCCAGCAAGATAGTTTAAGAGGCTGCCAACTGCAATAATCTTTACTCAACCAAAGGGAAGATTCAGGCTCCTCAAAAGTTCAGCCTCAGGCATATATACGAGAATATGATGCATGTAAATCTGTCGTGGGAATCAAAACAAGAGAGAGAAAAAAATCTAAACAGCAAAATGAACGTTATTATTCCGTTAGGCAGGATGTTTTTCTATCAACATGTATCAAGTACTGTGAAAACATACAGGGGAGAACGTATGACGACAAAATATTGGCTGAAACGCCATCTTTGCCCTGACCTTGTGTTCACACCTCCTCGCGACTAATCCAGCTTCAAGCCTCTGGTTTCCATGTTAATGCCATAATTCCCAAAAAAAAGCCTGACAGGCCAACCCTGCAGGTGTTGAGTTAGAAATGGTGTGGACAGAAGCGTTCATATGTTTGTGTGTGTGTGTGTGTGTGTGTGAGAGACAAGGAACCGGAGAGACAGAAAAGGAGCATGCTAGTATCTGTGAAATACAGATTAGTTCACGCTCAAGCCCCAAAAACTGCCCGTGAAGAGGAAAACCCCTAAATTATATTATTGGTCTCCATTGCTATTTTACAAAAATAGGACATATCACTGTAGGCACTACGATCAAAGGGAAATCATTTTTGCGTAAAGTGCTGTTTCACCGGTTCTCATGGTGGGAGGTATAGTTAAGTCACATTGTAAAATGACCCAAAGCCTATCAATTTTGCTCAGTGAAGCAAAATAAAGTTCAGTCAGAGCAACAAGCGCTTTTTTTCCTTTGTGTGTTAAAATGGTTGAACGCTGCGTGCCCACAGGACGTCAGGAGCAAGGTTTTAAATTATCCGTCTTCATATATTCGTGTTAACTGGCAGCATGAATATACTGAGCCAGGGAATGTGTTCATGTATGTGTGTGCGGGCATTCGGTGATGTGAAGGATTTGTGTGTCAGCACAGTCGGGGGAGAACTGAGGTCCAGCTCTACCTATTCCATCACTCAGCACGGTGGCAGGCCCAGAGAGCCATGCAACCCCCTGACACACACCCCTGCCAGAGCGTCACACAGATGAGGACAGACGGCAAATCCCAAACATGCTTTTTCAATCCCTCAAACAGGCAGTCTCCCTGACAGCAGGCCTATCGACTCGCGCAGGCACTGTGTGCATGCAGTGTGCATGCAGTGTGCCTCTCTGACCACTACAAACTATTTTTAAGGGAAAGCAGACTGTGAAGTCCTCAGAGGAGGTGTGATAGACGGGCAGGCTGGGGCGGGACCACAGTGAATCTCAATGTATGAGTAACTGTTCCCGGTTTTGGTTTTGCCATAAAAGTATTTGTTTTTGCCATAAAAGTATTTGTTTTTGTGATGAGCACTTTAATTTACCAAAGTTGTGTTTTAGGACATTTAAGGCTTAGAGGGTTTTGCTCAGTACAGATGGATTTTATAACAGACACATTTCCAAAAACAAGTTACATCATGGACATAGAGACAATAGCTGTTAACAAACATGAACATTGGAAAAACGTCTTCCATAGTTTGCCTTTCACATATGGAGAATGCAGCAGGAGATTGTTCAGGTGAAGGGTGACGCCCGGGTAAAGCAGGACATGATGTAAATTCAGCTGCAGAAACACACTGATCAACATATGATCAACACCGGTGCCCTTATCCCACAAAACTCTCAATTCACATTGTCTCTCAGAGTTGACATTGTCGTGTGTGCCAGTTTCGCCTCGGTTGCTTGTTATTTAACGTCATCAAACGTCATGTCCACTGACTCACTGTGGATTTTCCAGACATGTTCCTGCTGTATTCTCACATGGGCTCACTCCATTTTACTGAGGGGCTGGCAGGAAAATGTCCAGACTTCAGTGCATGTTTGAAAGCTGCCAATTAGTCAATCAATGGATAAGTTGAGAAAATAATTGCAAGATTAAATAGTAATGAAATAAATTGTCTGCAGCCCCCATATAATATACACAGTATACAGATTGTTTTTTAAATTGCACATGAATTATTGATTAATAGTAGTTTATAAAAGTCCAGCAATACCAGAGCTGATACAGGTTTCTATCTGAGAGCCTCTACCCTGACTTCTACTGACCATCTGCTGCTTTGTCATATTTGGTAATAAACTACAATGAACACTGACCAAACACAGTAAGTCCTCGTTTAATAGGTCATTCTCACTTGCCCAATCTTGGTCTCTCCGTCCACAAGCTAAAAATAGGTCAGAAGCGTGATGGACTGTTTCTATGTACAGTGAGTGTATGAAACACAAGACACATTCTGTGGTGCCTTTATGGACGTCCACGCCTGCTTGCATTATCTGCAGATGAAAAACCAATTTGGACCGAATGAATAATAATATTCTACATGTTTAACCCTATCATATGACATCCATTTCGTTTAAATGGTCTCAGCTGGATCTCTATTGATGGATTTCACAGGCACAGCGGGTCTCTGGAGGATCTCTATAGATTTTCCAGCTGCCCTCCCAAAAGATCCATTGTGATTCCTACCCAAAGGGCTTTGCCAGAGGGAAGCATGGAAAACAGTCATCATTTCACCATCTCCTTATATACCTGGCTCCCGTTCTGTAAGCCACGTTACCTCATGGCTGTATTGTCATTCCAGACATCGTTTTTTATTGACCCCTAAAGACGTGTATTGGTCTTGCTTTGGCAGCTCTAGAACTCTAGGCATGCGTTTTCAGAGTAGTGTTTCCTGCTGGAAATCTTTAACAGGTTTTAAATTAGAGTAAAATAACAATGAAATGTTAGTCGGAACCAGAGAGGGACGAGATGTATTGCATTAACGGGAGCTTTTACAAGTGTGAGTGTGTGCAGACGCAGCTGATTGCTCCCAACACTAGATCCACTTTCGGACAAGTGATTATGTAAATTCACGTTAGCTTTCTCTGCCCCAAAGGTACATTTATCATCGGCTTTGCTGCATATGAAACGACGGCAATGAAGTGTCAATTAATAGGACTCCATAAACACAATGATAAGGGTCTGTTCTTTGCTGAGTCCAGATTATTGATTTTGGAGCCGTGAGCCGAGGTAGACTGATTAGAGTGGTCTGAGGTCAAGGGAAAAAAAATAAAACAAATGCTAAGTCCTGCCTTTAATCAATTAAAATTATGGCTCAGTTTGAAATTAAATAAATCCTCACAATAAAACTACCGCGAGGTTCACTGTGTGCTCCATCCGCCACCCACTGGTAACTATAACTGTTATTCTGTCATTTTAGGAGGAGACCTATCTGCTCTAATTATTTGTCCACCTCAGTTAACTCCAGCAAGTGTGACAATCTTACACCATGAATGAACGAAATACAAAAACGTTGATTTGTTTGACATGTTATAACCTTTACAGAAGCTAATTTGCTAACTGACATTGTCCAGAACCTCCAGGCTGTTTGAGACATTATTCCGTAAACACACAAACACACACACAGTTTGTCACGGATGATTATACGACACTCATCTCACCACAAACCATGCACATTTCATCTAACTCACCAGAAAGGGTGGTGATGTACGCGTTTATGGTTTAATGTTGTTAGTGGGAAATTGCTGGTAGGTGAAACTAGCAGGAAACTATGATGATTGGCCAAATTTGCTGCAAAGTTGCAATGATAGGACAAATTATGCGGAATCCACAGGGACTAGTTTAGGGCTTGAACAACATGCCTACGCGGCCAATTCTATTATGTAAATACGTAGTTTTGCAGGGAAACCATTGATGTGTTGCATCATGCATAAAATAAGTAAAATAACTTCATCCCAATGAGCCAAAACCCAGTCCTCAGAAATGTGGTAATTCTTTAAACAGACTTCAAATCAAATTGCGCTCCATATTAGTGATGGGCAATCTTCGCCAAATTATTTGCGCGTCTCTCTGGGATCAGGGGGAGGTGCATAGAAACAGCTGTGTATGGCTTGCAGCTCTCTCTCCCTCTCTTTCTTTCTTTAACTGCCCATTCCCTTCAAATTACGGCTTAAAGTTGTATTCACAACCACAAAAAAACAAGAAGACTAAGAAACATGTTGTGTCCATCTGTCAACAGGGCAACCACACACAATAACCAAATCAGTCCCCAGTTGCATTGGTCAGAGTGTGTGTCCGTGTGTGTGTAGATACACACCATCTACGTAAAACACAGTTATATTGATCCACTCTGATACTGAACACAAAAGAAAGAGCTGACCAAAGGGGATATGAGAAAACTGACAGTGAAACAAAAGCTTTAACTTTGGTTTTACTTTCATATCTCAGACAATCCACACCACTGATAACACTGTGCTCAAACAACACTATTACGTTCTGATAGGTCGTAGTGCTTTGTTCACCCCATTCATATCGGTGAGAGCAGGCTCGCTCTGCATAATGAAACGTAGTTTAACACAAACTAATGCTCAGTTGATGCAGTTGAATCAACACCTCTCAAAAATGTACTTTCAACAAAAACGGAAAATTACAACCTTCACGAGGGGAGGATTTATTGAAGGACTGCTGCATTAGGCTGGATTAGTTTTTGCCGTGTGTACCCAATAAATTGGCAACTGAGTGCATATTAGCCCTTAAAAAGTCGTAATGTTTTCCAGATCTCGTAAATTTTCCTCATAAAATATGCTTTTATTCATGAATTGGTCGCACATTTGAATCCACAATCTCCTTGATTCCACATAAGCATTTTAACCATCGTAAAAATAAGAATACTGAGCCCACTCGTCGATGCCAACCACTTATAACAATTGTATGTCAAAGAACATGGCTTTTTGTGCCTGTATGTTCCTTTTTCAATACGTTTAGTTCACATGAAGAACACCAAGATATTATTGTAGTGTCTTCATCAGTTCCCAGTAGATCCCTCCCCCGAAAGCTGAAATGAAATTACACGCTTAATGTTGACAATTAGCTGTCGTGGCCTAACACTCCTCAATAATTGACTACAGGTGATTAAGCACTAAGAAATGCATTAAACCCTGGTCTTGCAATGACCCTCCCCCCCTTTGGGATTCCACATCTCTGAACCCTGCGTCATACATTTTTTTCCCCTGCCAAGGACGTTATGTTTTCAGCTGCATTCGTTCATTATGCGTTTGATTGTCTGTTAGTCAGCAGCATTACGTACTGGTAAGATTACGACGAAACTTGAAAGAATGGTGCGGTATGAGTCAGAGTTAAAAAAAAATTGACTTTAACATTGTGAGAATGATTAGGCCTTAGCAGGGGTATGCACTCTTCCTAGTTTCCATTCGATTTATTATGGCTTCTTCAGAATGAACCATGCAGCAGTGATTGTTTTCTGCTATGCATGTATATCATGTTCTCCCAATGTAAGGTTAATTAGCTTTTACATCTAATCGAATGTGATTTCTAGCTTCAACTGTGACAACACACGCTCCAGCTTTGTAAAAATCACAGTCAAAGGCCAAATCACTTAATTGCTTTGTGATGACTCCCAATTCTCCAAGCTAATGCAATTACTTGCCAACAGAAACAAAAAGTAATTTTCTCCCTTTCCATCCCTCCCTTTGCTTTTCATATCAACGTTAATCTATTGAATCTATTCATAAAGCTTCGTACATGGAAGATTAAAAAAAAAAAAAACTGTGTACAGTTCAGCTTCCCTTATCATTCCTGAGATAGTCCCAACATCTTTGTTCCCCCTCGAAAAAATGAAAATTTTATTAAGAGTAGCGCACATTCAGGTCATAAAATATGAAAGTAAGAGGGGAACTTGTGTTTGATGATGATGATAAAGCTCTGCAAAACATAAAAGCCAACGTAAAGCTTATCATAAACTCGTCTGTACATCAGCATAAGATGATAATCCGAAGACGGGAGCTTGATCCATCTCTGTTATGGCTGCTGGAACTGGCTGGGTCACCAACATAAGATAACAGTCATCAGTTATACAAGAGCAGAGGCTGCCTGCGCGGTACACTAATCAGATAAAACGGGTCTGCTTGCTGGCAGCACCTCAGCTGGGTCGTCCTCTCTGTGCGAGAGAGACCGATAGACCTGTTAGGGTCTGACAGCGGGAGACGCAGCTTTTTGTCTGATGTGTCTGCATGTTGGCGGAGCTGAGATACAGCGATCCCGCCAGAGCCAGAGGGGGGAGAGAGGAAAGACAGCGAATGTGTTAGTGGCTCTTTGTAGCGAGAGGAGATGATGCACACAGCACTGAGCACATATCTACCGGCAAAAACATAAAACAGCCAGTGCTGGTGCAGACTAAGAAGGTAGTTTCCAGGGAGGGGGAGGGGGTTGCGCTGTTGATGAGCCATGGTGGACAGACGGTGTGGGCCAGAGAGACAAAATAGGAGAGGGGGAGACAGAGATGGACAAAAAAAACAAAAGGCAGATGTCACGTGGGTCCAGAGTCGCTGATAGATGTGATGTGCAGCGTGGCGCAAAGGCAACGGTTCAGGTAGAAAAGGCTTCCCTTTGTGATGCAGATGACGACGCAATCAGCCCCGCTTTGTCTCGGCCGATGGGCTCTGCTCCCGGGGACATTGAGAGCCAGACACTAATCCGGTGGGTTTGTGTTCTCCGGGCGCACTCATAAAGCCGGTGTCACAGTACCTGGGGTGTGTGTGGTTGGGGCTCTCTGAAATGAGGTCTGACCTCTCTCAGGGTACACTCTCCCTCCTCCTCCTCCTCCTCCTCCTCCTCCTCCCTCTGTCTCCCTCTGTCTCCCATTCTCACTGCGTCCTAGCTCAGTAGCTGACTTCGCTGCGTTGAATAATATAAGCGCCATATTGTTAATGTGAATGACTCAACATTCACATGAAGGATGTGACAGGAGCGAGGGGGTGGGGGTCACATTGATCAGTGCATCTCCGCTGTGCAAGCAAACTCAATTATCGTTTTGAGAATAATGAATAAACAGTTTTAGTGCCTGGATGAAAGAGTGGAAATAAACAGTGACAAAGACGTAAAAAACATTGATTCCACATAATGGCCGAGACAAATTAGGAGCAGCATAAAGAATTCACACTGCAAATTAAGCCTAGATGTTGTGGGGCCATTTTGATTGTGAGTGCTTACACGTTTCCTGTTATGAATAATGTCTGGAAATACATTTCACTGCCCCATAATGATTTCTATTCCCAACGGGTTAGGATGAATCAGGATCTCCTTTAATAAATACGACTCAACAAGAGACTGCACATTGCCAATTAACATGTGCTAATTAAGATAGCAGGATATAAGAACATCCTTGATCTAGATTCCTGTGTAAAATACCAGAGGTTACATGGAGGTAAAGCTTAGTTTATTCCTTAACCATGCATTTATCCCATCTGATCTCTTTCAGTAGCAAGAAAATATCACATTCAAACTTTATTGAATCGAACTTTGTTCCACACGGGTTGAGGCAGGCCTGACGGACACAAACTTTAATTGAGTTGCAGAGTGAAGCTGCCTGAATTAATTTATAGCATCTGTCTGCAAACTTGTTAGGGTACATGAGAGGTTTTTTTAAATTCTAAGACGAGCTGCAGAGCACTACATCTTGCGTTGTCATAGCCCTCGTATCCAAATCCTCAAAGCACGGCAAGAAAAACAAAACTGTAGACCCATAAAACACCGGATCCTGACTAAATAAAGCACATCTACGTGATGAATCTTAGCCATTGATATAAACACCTCAAACTGTAGGGAAAGTCCAGACAAAGTTTTTAAAGTATATTTTGTGTATGTTTTATTTACTGGCAATTACCTTAAAAAGTCAAAGTTAGACATTTTAAGAAGGACGCATCAAATCCTAAGAGTTAAGTGAACCTATTAATTAAACAACACATGAACTGGCATTAACAACCCTACGTGGAAGTGGGTGGGTACAGCTTTTTATCTTTATGTGTTTAAGATACGATGACACTGTAGATTAAGAAATCCTTTCAGACTTCCCTCGCCAACTCAAACATGTACAGTGCCTTGCATAAGTATTTACTTCATTTGTCTTATAACCACGTTAAAATTCCGTTTATGTAATGACAACACAAATAGGCATTTTGTAATATTTTCACAATTTTAATTGAGTGAGGCATATATATTCAACTGATCACTTATATAGTAAAAGGTCCCCTGGCATTAAGTATCAGTTTGTACAAACAACACACATGAGACGTCCAATCAGGGATGAAAAGTTGATAAAATATCCAGAACATGCCAACATATGAACAACCACCCCAAATGAGTGACAGAAAATCAGGCCAGAGGCTGGTTGAGGCAGCGAGGAGTCACGACATATCGTATAAATCAAGAAAGCATTGTTGAAGGGATCCATAAATCCTCGACAGAATGAAAATGTCATGACAAATAACTTTTCTATAACCACCTCACAACAGGGTGGAACTCGGATGGGAATCAATAGGGAAGTGGATGGAAAAATGAAACTGCGTTAAAAGAGGACTAGTTCATCTTCAGACACCACATACACAGAGATGGTTTGAATGTTATGTTAAAACAGCCAGACAATCCAAACGGGATTCGCCGCATCAACGATGATCTATGAAACTTCCATTCTAGACATGACTCTACGCTTGACAACCTGTATGTACTTGTGATTTCCGAATTGTTGGGAACCATAATCCACAATCATTCCTGTGCCCATGCAAGTAGAAACTGCAGCCGTGAAATATCTTAGTTCTTTAAGAAATTAACAGATGTGAACAAAATCAGCAACATTTCTAAAGTAATTTCCCGTCATAATTTGTAGTACCTGGTGTAATTAATTGATGAGGTAAAGGCTTCTGTTTGATTAACTGGTGACTGAAACAAATAAATTACACACACGTACACCCTTTAGATATCCAAGTACAGTGTGATTCCTCTCCTCCCTTGGTCCTTTGCATTAATCTATCACTTATTTCCAAAAGCTAATAACTCGCAGTCGCAGCACAAAATCTAATCATAATAAGGCACATTTTACAGCACATACTGCATAATAGCAAAAAGCTTCACGGCAAAATAATCAGTGGTAATTTAAGACTGAGTGTGCTTTAAATCAGAACCATGCGCCTGACAAGGGTGATACATGGAATACATCAGGAATTGCACCGGCTGAACACAGTGATGTAGTTGCTATTTTTGTGCCAATTTTTTAAAGCTTAAAAAGCACCTAGGGAGACTAATGCACGTCGTATTTATTTTTTTGAAAGGAGCCAAGTCTGTTCAGTTCCTAGAGACAGTTAAACACTGTCAGCATTACGCTGCATATCGAAGGACTTGAAACACCTGTCGACGTAAAACTATTTTCATTTTCTAAAAGTATCAAGTAACAGCCGTATCTGACCAAACATCAAATAGGTCTGATTACATCTAAAAGAGAAGAAATAATTATACAAAACTGGGGAAAAGTCACTGACAAATAGTGCACCAAAGATACCTCACTACGTTCAGTGTGTGAAGGTTGTGCATTGTGATTTAGTTGGATTCAGAGTTTGGCCTCTAAAGTTGTAATTCAGCAGGTTATATTGTGTTTTTAATTTACAATGTATGTATAATGTGCTACCCAGTGTGGTAGTTAAATCCAGAACTCAAGTAAGCTGATCCCTAGACGTTTCCTCTCCTAAGTCTGCGGTATGTAGTGAACGCAAGCAAATTTCACTTAAATGTGATTCATTATACAAGCTCGTAGATCTGTGGGAGTAGTGCCACAGCAACAGCCACAACCAAAGTCATGTGCCGAGTAGATGTGTACATTTATTTCTGGGACATGAGTGTGTTGTGTCAGCCTACCAAGCAATGCCATTAGAGCATGACCAATATAACGCTAGATGATTTTTATTGGCCAATCTTATCTTATCAGACATATATTGTATATCTTGACCAACATGCACATGTTTTTTACAGAACATAAGGCAAAACAATTTATTTAGGGTGATGTACAAATGGTGTCTGTGATATATCCTGTGTATACATGCATATTTGTAGTCTGGGAATGTGACGGTTACAATAAAACCTATCATCTTCAACTCAAATGGACCAACAACCCACAGCAATGTATAAACAGTGAGAACAGAATCAATTTCGGGAAAATTTTACCAAAATAGTTATCGGTATTGGCGCCAAAAATCCGTCACACTCTAGCTGCCATCCACACATTTACAGTACCACTCATAAGATTCCCCACAAGATTTCCATTTTAGTCAAATATGTCATTACTCGCACCTTACTCAGTTTCACTGTGTTACGCTGTCAGGTTACAACATGGCCCATTTATTGATGTTCTACTATGACACAAGCCTTTCCAGGTCAACAGAAGTGATATCCTGACGCCAGATTAATATGGCTTAAGTACTGTTTTGAATCCACAATTTAATTTCTTGATTTCTTTCATCAAATATGTTCCTCTAGCTAAAATGCCTTTTCAAATATGTCTGGGTTGGAGCGGTTACAGGCAGGAGAGTATGAGGAGCTGGCTCGTGTCAGTGAACCGCAGCAGTGTCAAACAGCTGAAAGTATGGAAACAGTGTCAAACAGTCCATCATGTCCTGAATCAAGTCCGTAGTTAAACTGGTCGAACCAACTGCAGCCAGGAGCAACATACGCGACTATTTAGCATGTAGAGCCAGCTGGGTAAAAAACATTCAATTTCAAAATAGTGTGTAAAGGTTTTAACAAAGGAAATATGCCTTAATAATGTATGTCAAGTTTAACTTTTACATTATAACTTTGTGATTGAGGTCAGGGGCTCATACATACTGTACTGTACAAAAAAGCCACAATGAAGAAAGGCAGCCTGGTACCAATGTCAGTAACCCTATGCCTGGCAGAGAGCGCTAAATGTTCTTAAGCAGAGCAGTGATACTTCTGCCCCAATCTCACCCAAAGGTAGACACAGAAGTCTCTGAAATGTGACACTCCCCTTCAAGTGAAACAACTGGTACCAGCACTAATTGAAATTTTGCATGCAAAGTGACAATGCCCAGGCCCTCGGCAGCATGGATTAGGGCTTGAATAGAGACAGATTCTTTGTGAAAGCCTACTGTGGCGGTTGGCGTGCCGGCGAGCTCCCTGCATCTGCTCATTGGGTGGACTGAGAAAACACTGGATTGTATACGGTCACTCATTTTACCTTTTATCTAATCCCATTTCTGAGCCCGCCTCTGTGCCGTCTTTTGTTACCCTTCCACTAAACACAATGCTTCCATGTTACACTCACATGCCTGTGCCTTACAAAACAATTCCGGTTAAAAACAGTTACCGATTTTGCATATGAAAGCATCTTTACCAAACTTTTCTAAGCATTACCAATCGTACAGTAAGTATCCGGCTGCCGTGTTTTGTGCATGAAAGGGTAAAGTAAGGGTTAAGCAGAACACAAATGTAATATATGTAATTTTGTAAATTAAATCAAATTTATTTTTAAATGAAAAAATGTGAAAACATTAACTTGGTCAGTGTTTGCCAACTTTCAATTGCTCCAGTGCTCAACGGAGCACTGAAGGAATGCAGCACATATTGAAATGCAATCATATCTGCGAGACATTTTTTAAAGACTGCATGCTGTGATCTCATTCTAACCCACTTCAGCATCTTCTGCTGTGGTTTCTGTCCCATTATGTTCCCTTCAAAGCAAAAAGAAAGAAAAAATGTCGTATCAAAGTGATCTATCATCCTGTTAACCCCAACAAAAACTTGCATACAAGTCTGGAGGAGGTTGTTGTTGCATCATAGCAACACCAATCCTCCCGGAAAGCGTTTTTTTCTGTGTTTGCACAGTACAAACTGTAATACCACAACAGAAGGGGGGGGGGCACAACACAGAAAAGCCAAATGATACGTCTTGTAAAATTCATCTCCTCAGAACAATGGAGGCTACTGCAGTTTTACAGCCGGGGATGAATCTGAAAATTTCCACTCAACAAAATTATATGAGTGCTGTTGTTGGTATGGCTGGCGACAATTAATGGGTGAGATAATGAAGAGATAAATCCACAGTGTGTTTTCATAGATATGTTTGACATGGCTAGGCTAATTTCCTTGGCAGCTCTACCTCCATTAATTTTCTAAAAGAGCCCCGTCTCTTCCTGTTAACCGAACCAATAGGACATGGCATCAATGGCAGCTTACATTAACACTAATCAACAATTTAGAGTTGTTTCACATTCCACCGGGTGAATTAAATGCCTCTGAAAAACAAGTTGAATGCCTCTAATGACTGAATGGATTCCATTTATATTTATCTAACACGGCAATTCAGACTAGACGGAGGGAAATATAGTGGAATAGACTAAAATGAGATACGATGCGGAGGGAAAAGGTCACGAGCTCAAACGCAAACATTAGCATTGGGCTAATTGACAGTACGTCAGACTTAGCGTGGTTTGGATTGTTGACATACTATTTGCAAAATGGTCACTCGGGCACAGCCAAGATTTTCTTAAATTTGGCCCCTGTTTTAATCCCCTAATCCGTTCCAGTGTGGTCCATGCCTGATTCATTGATTATTTGTATAACAAGTAGCCCTTTCATACGTTGGCTCTCCAGAAAACAGTTCCAGGAACTCGCAGGAATGTGGGAGTTGTGATTTCATGAATACTCTACTCGATTTATATGGTATAATTTTCACGGTACACAGAGTTCTACTGCGATCAATGAAAAATACAAATTCAACAGTGCGATGTTAGTGAGTGCAGATTTAGTGAATAACGTCCGTGGGGAAGAAACAGAAGAAATCGAAGATGTCACTCTACATTAAACAAATATAACAATAGGAGAAAAGTAGTGTCCCGGCACTAAACGTGTCAAAACGATCCACCGAAGGGTCCTTTTCTGTTGCATGCTGGGAAGTGTTTTTTTTTTTTCTGGATTAGATCCGCAGTGACCTCTTTTTCAACCCTTTATTTTTCATACGTAAGCCATCCCTGAAACTTCATTGGACGGTCGGCTTCAGTGAGTCACTGGGTAAAATGGAGGGGGGCTGAGCAGCGTCGACGCCGGCACTAGCTGGTTTCCGAATCACAAAGTGAAGCAGTACGGGCCCGAAATGTATGGCAACGTGTATCATACCGCGTACCTTAAGTAACGTTAAACATCAACACGACCTTTATCCATCAAGCAATAGGTGTATTTCAACACAGTGAAATAACTGCGGAGCCGTACTGAGTGGCATTTGAGGCACTGTATGCTCTCAGCTTACAGATACGCTTCCCAGTACATGCAGACAAACTGTCACCATGTTTGCATTATAATAGAGAACAAGACAACACGGGGAAGTAGAAAACTGTGAAGCGTTATTATTTTTGGCCATTTTCACATCCTGTGTTTCCCTTCCTCCTGGTCAGCAAGGATAGAAAGTATTATGGTTTGAGTAATTAAAGAAAACAAATCATATTTAAAATTGAGTACACATATGTGACAATATGCAGCAGTGCATATTTTTGTAGGACACATTTTCATGAAAATCAAATGTAAATTCAGTCTATGTTGATATTAAATATACGATTTACATATATGGTGATGCAGAACATGACATTATGAAATGATAGTAGTTTTAGAACACACCTAATTTATTTTGTATGAATTTTAAAAATATATCTTAAATAATATACATCCTAATTTATGCAACTTAAAAAGTACAATTCGAGAAATGTGTTCCATGTATTTGTTTTGTGTTGTTTTACTGCCAAGACTGGACTTCATGTAAATTTCCCTCAAATTATTGTTGTTAAGACAACAACTAGTGATCAATTCTTAAATAATATTATGAAGCTTTGACACAAATGTAAAAGTTATGACGTTAAAGCTTCCATGAGTAATGTAATGTAGACTTTGGTTGTGTAACTACATTCAAACCCTAAACAGAAGCAGTCGGTGGTAGTCTGCATAACTACACATGACATTTGTCAGAGTCTGTGCCAGACCCACATGAAACTGACAGGTCCTCCGACGTTTCCGCTCAAATTTGGGACATTTGTATAAAAATGTTCAACTTTAAAAAACGCAACTAAGTATTTATTCCTGTGTTTTCTTTTTGTTGTTGTTGACGTTTCATGCTGTGGCTGCACTCGGTTGAGTCTTTCCTGTAGTTTCTCAGCTGCGCCTGTAATTATGAGGTTTACTTAAACTGACCAGAGGAAGAGGACACGTTTTGCTTTCTGACAGCATCCTCAAAATAACCTGAATGATGACCCAGTATGACACTTTCCATCCTCCGACGTGCCAGAGCCTCTTGTCACAGGGAAACACTCGAGTCCAGCTACACAAACTCCCATATTGTACACAGACAACGTGACGAGGGCATAAGCCGATACGCGTTGGTGTGTTTTAGAGCTTCAAGCCCATTGAAATAAAGGCCGTTTACATTTTTCAAACCCCTTTAAAGTGCCTGGACCTGGATTCTTCACGCCACTATTTTTTGGACACAAGTTCTCCTCGAATTTCTTCACATGTTGTACTACTAAGTAAAGAGTGATCGGCTCTGAAATAAAAGGGAACAATGAAATTTGGGTTGTGTACCAAGGCAAATAATACTTTTCAGAGGATTGAAGGTCAAACATCATAGTGAAAGTGTCTCACACCTTAGCAACTAGTATGTTTAGACCACAACACTGTGATTTGGTAGCGTCCCTAGCAAAGTATAGAGATTAATCCCACCATGTTTCATTGTGCTGAGCCACAGTTTAGAAAAAGCTTCACGTCCTTGTACACAACACAACAAAAACACCTAAAGTTACACTACAAGGACGCGTGGTGTGTGTGTGTGCGTGTGTGCGTGTGCGTGTGTGTGTGTGTATTGATATCTAAGGCTCAGAAACGTGGCAACCCTTACGTGTGTAACCCCTCCAGTGTGTTTGACAGCCGTGACACACCTGCACACACCTGACGGACCTGCCCTGAGACGTGCACGTCCCCCTGACCCGCTGTGGCTGCTGCAGCTAGCTAACGTGACACGGAAACACCCCCGCAAATTAATTAGCGCCGTTAACCGCATCCGTTCACCTGCGGGGTGGATGCGGGTTGGATGCGGGAGCACGTTTTTTTTGTAATTTTTTTTTTTTAAACGTGCCCCACCATCCCCATCACCTGCCTGATTCTAAAACAGCGGGAACGCAAACGTAGAAATAAACGCAAGGAGCGGAGCACTTGATGTATTTAAGCCGTTAGCGGGTTTTTTTTTTATTATTTATTTTTTTTATTCCCCACCATTCACGCGCTTTGTCTGTAACCCTAACCGCCGGGGTGACAGCGTTAGCTTACCTTCCACTGCTATGACGGCCGGTAAGCTCCATAATATCCACAGAATATCCATTATCGGTCACTTTGAAGGGGCCCGGGCATTCACATAAAATAGGTCCAGAGAGCCATTGACAGCGGAGGCAGCGAGCGGACCGGCTCCTTCACCTCCAGCGCAGCGACGCCTGAGAGCGGAGAGAACTCAAATCTCAACCAAGTTTGGGCGAGACCAAAAAACCCACAGACGGAGGGGAGCGCGGCGCGGCGGGGAGACGCAGCCCCGCGTCGCAGCGATGGGTTGACCCCGTCGGTTTGTTAAAGACGAACAACAAAATGTGTGGTTGTTGTTGCGATTAATGGTGGAAGGTGTAAAATAGGCGATTTGTCAACGCACCTGCGCGCACACGGGAGCCGTCACCCCCTCCCCCGCCACTTCCACTCGCCCCGCTGTCAATCAGAGGAGTCCGCACTGTCCTCACCCAGCGAAGAAGAAGTGTGGTGAGGACCATGTGGGACTTTTTTTTTTTAAAAGATGGAGACACTTGTCCCCGCTGCCTCGACGCCTCCACTCGGACATGCTGGTTCTCCTGTGCTGGGACGAGGCTCGGCCGGGAGAGTGCGGGCTCCTCCGTGGAGCTGTCCCCGGTCAGAGAGGAGCCTCAGCGGCTGTAACAGGTGACGAGCACCGGGGAAACAGCCAAAGTGAGTTTCACTCTGGTCTCAATGAAGTTTAATGAGACACAACTTTTCACTTCTCACTTCTCCACCTGCCCTGCTGCTGTTGTTTGTTTGTTTTCTATCCATCTATCTAAATCTATAAAAAAGATGACTGTACCCAAAACAATGGTAAAGATTATATCTTAGTAAGTAAGATGGTATAAACTACATCTGATAGAACACTGCTGTTGTTATGTTGATTATATTAAAGGTTATGAATTGACAGATTCACATGTGCTATTCATTTATATTCATGTGGTCAACACATGTTCCCTCTGTAGCACACATCATAACAAAAGCATGAATTCTTTATTATATTATCTATCTATCTATCTATCTATCTATCTATCTATCTCCTTTTCTTTTTATATTGCATATTGCTATTGTTTACATTAGCACAACATAATTTAACATTGTGTATATATTAATTCAATATATGTATGTGTTTTAGTTGCTATCATAAGTTAAGTTGCTAAGAGTTAGTGTGTGTGTGTGTGTGTCTTGTTACAGAATCACTATGTTGGCTATGATTTCATATGTAGTTCTGAATAAAACCATTTTCTTTCCTGTCAGCTCTGTGTATTTACACAGATGAAAAAACATAAATGTCAAATAATAATAGATTGAAAGCAAAAGTTATATTTGATTTGAATTTATAGCTTTTATTCATAAATTATTATTTCCCCCCTTTTTCCACTTGGTAATGATCAACTCAGAGCTCAACTTGTGTCCTGGTCCCATAAAGAGAGGAGCATGAAACTTCAGGTTATTATGACAAACTATGGATCACTTTTCACAGGCAAATCTAAAATGTCTTCAAATATGAGAAGCAGTTGCAATTCATTTTGAATAAGATATTATAATCTGCGTGTTTGCTGAGTTTACATTTAGTTTTTCAAGAGCATTGTGATGTGGACTTAATCACTAATAGTTTATTTATGAGGGTGATGTCATTTCATAACCTAAAAAACAAACTGAAACTAAATATTGACTGAACTGGTTCTTGTTTGTACAGTAAACAATGCTGTCATAGACATCTGGATGATGAGTGTCACATTAGTTGGACCAGTAAAGCAGGAGGTATTTCAGAAATCTATTCAGTTAACCTGATTTATTTAGTTTGCTGTATGAGGCCGACGTGCATCACACGCGAGACGTCATGTGGTTGAACAGATAGATGGACCTCTAACAGTTGTTGTTTTCCAATAACAGAGCCAAAGAACCAAACCCAAAGTGAAATGTAACTTTCTCCAGGAGGCAGAAAACGTTCCCTCCTGTTCATGAATCATCACAAAACCATAACCGGCTGATTTGAGTCTGACTCATCGTTCATCTAAACTTCAAAACACGTCACAATTAACTTTTGAAAATTGACTTGTGTTTGCACTAAACTGATTTAAGATGACACGACAGCATCTGGCAGTAACATTATTGGCAATAATTTCCCAACAAACAATAAAAGGGCTTCACGTAAAATAAGTGTGCATATTAATAATCATAGCACATTTTACTGTTGTGAGTTTTCTGCGTCCTTAATGGTATTACTCTCCTCCAGGTCCAAGTTGACAGTGTCAATTATCATAAAATGACAAATTAATCATTGTGCATCTTGCAAGCTGACAACATATTTTTAAAATTAGTTCAGAGTAGTATTTCCCACACAAGAGGCTGGGAGTAAAATTCCAGTGTCTTTGGGTAAAGAATAAAACACAGGCTGGTTTTTATATTACATGACGACAGAGACAGATGCCATAGGAATACGCTGAAACAGCCGCAGAAATTATAGATATGCCAAAACTTTACTCCTTTGTTTCAAATGCAAAGGGATGACATGCATGGAAAGATACCCGCGGAGGATAGAACATTTCCAATATACATAAACATGTCATATTGCTTTTGGTACAAAGAAAGTGATGGATGTCAAAGTACAGACAAAGAATGTGCTGGCTCGAAGGTGTGCTCATGGGGACTTGGTACTCAAAGAAGTAAACACGGGGAGTGACACTTCATGGTATCGAGTCACTGGAAAAAGAAGAATTTAGAATGAGTTATTTGTCACCAAACATGTCGTTCTTATTAGACGCTGCACGGCCGTAGCTCTGCAGCAGGACTCCTATGGGTTAAATGAGCCAGGCTGATTTATTTGCCTCCACTGAGTTTGACTGTATTTATTCTAGGTCACTTGACTGGCTGAGTTCAGATCATGTGCAGGTGACTACAACACAGATGGAACAAAACAGCGAGGCACCGAGAAAGCAGCTCGCTATAATGAGTTCCATACACAAGCCCAATATTGACTCGAGCCAGAAGAGAAGTGAAAGATGTCGAAGAAATGATATTAATACTCCTCCTCTAATATTGCCCACAGAGATCGCTCAGTCACGCAATCTCATAATGGCCGCACGGTAATAAAATATACGTAATGCGAAGCAGAGATGTCTGAATGTGGCATAAATCTTCCAATGTTCTCCTGTGACTCCACGATCCATAAAAAGTACAGTACTGTACATTCTGTAACAGCAGAATCAAATCACCAGAGTTTGACAGGCTGCAGTAATCTGTTATAAACACAAAGTAGCTCAGATTACACCCAACAAATTACTTGTTGGGTTACTTCCTAATATTCCACACAAGGTGCAGCAAGGAGAAATTAGTTTTACTCCACACGTGCTTGAAGAATGTCAGCATACAGCTTATAAGATAATCACCCGTTAGACTGTCCAGCTGCATGCTGAGAAGCAGAGCCACGTAACAGCAGCAACACGGAGCTACGTGTGTGTTGGAAATTATTCACCATGTTGGCATCTTTACAATTACCACATCCTTTGTGTTTCCTTGTTTCAATTATATTTTCACATAACACATCAATATAAATGTTAGAAAGAGAAATAGTTTAACATATTTATAGGAAATGTTTTTTATTGGATTTACAGCAATAATTCAAAACAATACTGAAAATTAATTCCTCCTTCTTTGAATATATAGTTTGTTATTCACTACAAATTTGTCGCAAAATAAATGCATTTTATTTTGATATAATCAGACACAAACTAAATAGGATTTTTCTACAATAGTGCAATATATTGTTTATATTTTTATATATTAATAAATAAACATAATTTCTTTAAATGTCATTGAGATCATCAAAACTTTAATTCGAAAATACTCAGTGATCTCCATAGCATCCAAATGATTATTATCACTACATTTTATATTATTTACAATTTCTAGTCCCCCTCATGTGTTTCTTTTACACGTATCTCAAACTTGCAGCTGGAAAAACAGTTCCTATTCTTAATGTTTTTAATTATTTATTACGTTTTGGCAATGATTGAATTAATCAGATTACCAGAAATGTTTTTTTTTAATCAAAATCAAATCCAAACAAATAATGGAAATGGAAATAAACAAATATAAACTATTTATTGATGATGAATAGAAATATTTATTAGAATTGCCATGTTTATAGTGAAGATTATGGAAATGTTTAGACCTAGGTCTTGTTTAGACACTTTACTATTTGAAGTCTGATATTCCTTAAACACAGTTAAAGCAAATCCTCAGTGCAGAATAATAAAATACAAAAATAATTGTTAAAATGTATTATATTTTGAAAAGAATGAAATATTTAAGCTAAATAAGTGATGTGAATTTCCACCAGTAAAACAGAAACATAATTAAAGTACTTAAATGTTTGTATCAGAGGTGGATTTTCTTCATGAGCTGCGTACTGAGTCATTGCATCAACACTGCCCCCCAGAGTTTAACAGATGAACAGTCACAGGTATCTATTGAAGACACTGAAATGTTTCTACAAAGATTCACAGCAGCTCACATTTTAGTTTACACTCGATTACAAGTTCAGTATTTTTATGCTGCAAATGGAAAAAGATCAAGAAATGAGAGTTGGATATAAAATTTTGAAAATGACTGAATACTTAAAATACAAAAAATAAGCCCTTTTTCAAGAATTAGAAATGCATTTTAAAATAAATAATTATAAATTCAAAATAATATTTATTATCCTGTATTATAATATCTTTTTTTTATGTTTTCTGTGAAGCAATTTGATTTATCTGCTCTTGTGAGGTGCAAGAAAAATACAGTACTGACTTATTTTTTATTACTAAGAGTATTTTTGTGATCTATTCATAATCTTGGTTTAAGTTAAGTAAAAAGTAGTTGATTACTTTTGTAATTAAGCTTTAGGATAACGTTACATAAAGGTAACAAATAGTAAGAGTAATTTATATATATATATACGTGAATGTTTATGGGCATTGCATTTTAAAGTCACATTTAAATCAATAGTAATGATGTAGTTTTGGTGTCATATGAGACATAAATATTATTATTATTATTACAGCATCTCTATTTTCCAGCAATTATTTACTTAAATGGTTTTAAACTTATCTAAAACAAAAACAATTGACCCCAGCCCATTATCTTTTAAGACGTGCTATTATTTGTCCAGAAGGATGAAACGAAGTTGACGAGGGTGAGAATGAGTTCCTGCAGTTCATAAGCTATCACTTATCCTCTGGAATATTAAGCCCATTCAAAACGGCCACTCACGGCCTGGAGTCAATTTCACCTCGAGCCTCTGAGGGCTTACGGTGAAGTATTGCACACGGTGGGCATCAGCAGCTGGATAAAGAGCGAGGGAAATAAAACGACCTGCTCTCAGCGAAAGTTGCGGCGTGATCCCTGACCCTGGGCTGTGAAAGAGCGATGGACTCTCTAATCTAGAGGGACCTTTTTGCACGTGGATTAACCTCAGCCGAGACCACGTTTTTCACAGGCATGCGGAGGAGAGTCGGCCAAATGAATTCTGACAAGCAGAGGAGCTGAGGCCAACTTAGATAATCCAGGTTTTCAAAAGTTTTATTTGTTTTAACAGATTCGGCAAATCTTGTCCCTCTTCCTCCCTTTTCTTCCTCTAAATGAAGTGCCACCGCCACAAAGGACACATCCCTCATTGTTTTTGAAAAGAAAATATTACTCCAAAAGAGCTGAGAAAAGAAAAGATGGTCTCACTGCTTATCTTTCATGAATAGTCCACCCCACCCCTCCGCACTCCACCCACCCACCACCACCTTCCCAACGTATTGGTTTACTCCTGCCAAAAAATTTAATTCAATCCCACTAAGTTGTCCCAGCTTTAATTAAATCGACCAAAAGCCTTGGCAGGATTTCATCGACGTTCTCGTTAAAGTGAACTTTTTACGCAACTTTCACTAGTGCACTGCTGAGATCTGAGAGGACACCTTCTCTTTCACCTCTTCAGAATAAAGTCAAACCCTTTCCACAAACTAATTAAAGTTTTCTCAGACAAATGAGTCCAGGTGACGAACGGAAAATGTGTCTTCTTCAGTTTACGTCGGGCCGCCACCTTTCCCGGGAGTTAAAAAACGAAATGTGTTTATGGTGTTTCGCCCGTCACGAGGCAGACACCACTTTTTTATCATCATAATAAATCTGAGCACTGTTGCCATAAAATATGGGCCCAGTAAAAAAGTGATTGGGCTGACAGTCATGATGAAATGAATGCCTTGATAAAAATGGCAGTCATCAATCAAGCCTTTGGTTTTGGATGCTAACATCCCCCTCGCAGCTCTCTGCTAATTGATACGAACCATTCACATAAATCAGCCGTGTGTTGTTGCTGTGTGCTGTTGTCGCTGCGGTTTGCGTTTCAGAACCACAGATACATTTTCCCATAACACAAACTGAGCCGTGGCCTCAGTCAGTCTCCTGTGTTGTGGATAGTTTGGTTGTGTTAATACGGTTCGGAAACCGATTCCTCTTATAAACTTTCACTGATGTCATCAGGGCTATAATGAATTGCTCATGGGACAAAACTCTGGTTCTTAGATAAGTTCAAACACGTTGAAATGATACTCAGCAGTTTTTTTAAATGACTTTAGACAGAACGAAGCGGCAACTTAAACTACTTTCTCTTCTACTGTAGCACAATCGCACGGAGCACAGGGACATTTGTGGAGTTTCCTCACGTGGAAGTGCTCGTCGTCAAATTAAAAAATAATTAGAACATCTTGACTAATGATTTGCAGCTTAATTAATCTTTCTGCTGCTCTTATACCAGGAGTATTATTAATGGATTCACTATATGTCCTTTAATTTTAGTTTTAGTTTTTAATTTGACGACGAGCACCAGGAAGTTCCCATTGAGATACAAGGAGCAAATAACAGTCACATATTTTGTAAGGAGATTTATTTTTAAGCTTTTCTTTCAGCCTCTTTGACCAATGATTCAGATTCCCTTTTTTTTTTATTCCCTGCAAAATTATCAATCATAGAGCTGAAATGTCAAGTGGTAAATCAACTCAGTCAATCAACATGAACTCAATCGACAACAATTTTTTATAATTAATTTGCCGTTTGAGGCATTTTCCAGTCTGTCAAGTGTGAAACTCTGTTTTTCTCTTTGTCCTCTACAACAGCAAAATTAACACTATTGGATTTCGGACTGAAACAAGTCCGAAATCCAATGTTTCCCTCGAGCTCATGGGTATTTGTGATGGTAATGCATTTTATAGACAAATCGATTCGCTGCAGCCCTGATTAATAATTCATCCTTTAGTTAAATAAACCTCATATTGTTTATCAACACAAATATGTGCTTTACTTTAATCTAACTCATAAAAAAGCCACATCTCCACATACACAGGAGACGTTTAACTGGTTTTGAATGTTATGAATTCGTCTCTTTTAGGGAAACTGATATTTCTGTTCATGTTGCTCCTCCCTATCTATTTCCCTCTCCATGTAGACCGTCGACCATCACAGAGCAACAGATGGAAGTGCACACCAGGATATGACTACTAAGAGGATTCCTCTTTCTTTGCCCGTGACTTTTTTTTTTTGGTTTTATGTGGAGACAGACTCTTTCATCGTGAACCAGCTCGACTGGCTTCCTGGAACTGGTGTCGGGTTGTCGGTTAAGCCCCTCTGAAACCCGCCACTACCCACACGGACCTGCTTGGCAGACTGAGATCCCTGATCACAAGTCAGCTGTAAATAACATTAACTTGAGTAACCAGGTGGGATCAGAAAGTCCTCGTAGCGTCGTGAGTCTCTGAACTCTGACCTTTCACTCAGAAGTCTGAGGTATGTGCCAGCTCGGTGTGTGTGAGTGGCTCAGTGTCAGGTTCACTCACCTGTAGTTCACTCTCAGAGGAGGCCGTGTGTGCTTGGTATCGGCAGGAAGCTGTTAGGGTTTTATTACCAGGGATTAAATGATGATAAAAGCACAGTAGATATTCTGTTACATACAAAGAACTTGATGTTGTTTCATTTTTATACTGATATGGACCTATGTGTCTCCAATAAAGCTAAATAATTATAATGCTAATCTGATAAATGCTACTTTATTATGTTAGCATTCATAGCATTACAACACTTTTCTGGTTTCGTGGACATATGTCTGGATCAGGGGCTGGATTTTTTTTTTTTATTACTTTCCTTAACATTAGGGATATAAGGCACTTTGTCACACTTTGATCGTGAGAAAAAATCAGGCACATTTAATAAAACTGATATCAATGAGTGTGTGAAATTTGGTGCAGCCTGATTGAATTTAAGGGGACTGCTGATGTCTGTTCTCCACTGAGTACCATTCTAGTTTTATGTCATTTTTGTACTGATATGGACCTATGAATATGAAATAAAGCTATAATTCAAGTGCAAATCTGACGAGTGCTGTGTCGTTATTACAACATCTTCAGCATTGTAGTTTTTTGACACACACATCATGTCATATCCAGAGGTGAGAGGTGTTTTCCAACACAACTGGAGTTTAATCTTCATGGGCTGAAGATCGTAATAACTCCAGCTTCAGTTGTCGAGGACTTTCCCTTTTATACTGTAGACGTCCTCAGACCTTAATTAATTCAAGGTTTTCAGAGAAAGCCAAAGAGGCTCAGGGCAGCAACTTGATTCCCTCCGTGTACTTTGTTGTGCCAACGCCTTTCAGAGAACTGCCTCGCTCACTGGCGGGCACACAAAGCGTGTGCAGACCCTTCTACTCGTGTGTGTGTGTCCTCATTCCAAGGCTGAAAGACAAACTGTTTTTCTCCCATCGTAGAAAAACAGGTGAAGCTGTTTACATGACTGAGGATACACGACACAGAAGGTTTGCAAGTCTGGTTCGTTCTTTGTGTGCGGAATCCTTTGACACAACATAATAAACTTTATTGAAAGACTCAGGTTGACATACATCACATTCTTATTGATCTTGAGGTTAAAGTCACGACGAGAATCATTTTTTATCGTATGTATTAGAGGGTTTGATTTGATGTGGGTTGTAACATGTTGTCGTGGTTGTGTTAGGAGTTGTGAGTCTTTTGGGCTGTTTTCAGACGTGAACTTCTGAAAATGTCAGGACAATTGGGTCCGGACATTTTCAGGAAGGCAGAACGCAGCAGGACATTGTCTGGGTCGGACATGTTCGTTAACACAGAGAACTGTCTGGAGTGTTCAGGTGGCGTCTGGGCAGAGCAGCGGGAGGCAGGACATGGCTTTTAAATTCCACCGCAGAAATCACAAGTTTTTGTTGCCAGCGCATCGACACCGGCATCGGCCTTCATCACCAAAAGCTCTTGAATCTCATCGTCTTTCCAAGTTGACATTTTCCTTGACTCCTCTTTTTCATCCTGAGACACTACTTTTCTTTCTGCTTGTTTTGGGTTTTTTTCAATGTTGTGCAGGAAAAACTCTGGAGAATGTCCCGAGCAAGTGACTCGAACGTTTGTGTTCCCACAGACGGCCCCTCCGGATAATTTCAGGAGATTATCTGGAGTTCAGTGCGCTGTCTGAGAACAGCTGATGTATCTTCTGTCTTCTTCTGCAATGCTGCAACTTTAAACAGGGCAGGGATTAGCCAACAGGACTCAGCTGCACTGATCGACCCCCCCCTGCACTCCCTCACCCTCACCCTCCCATCGTCTAAAACTACTTAAACGTTTATGTAATCTAAAAACAATTGCATACAGTCACTGAATGGTGGTTATAATGTATATTTTTATAGAATGTGTTTTATATTCATTATTATTATTAATAATAATTTGTGCCTGATCTAATCAGAGCTGGAAGGTAACACGCCTGTAGACTACGATACATTTACTTTTAATACTTTAACTACATTTAAAAGAAAGTATTTACTTACTTTTACTGAAGTATAACAGTTCTGCTTTTACTTTTACTCAACTACATTTTTGTCTATTTACTTGAGTAAAATACTTGAGTACTTCACTACTGGGTTACCATGATTTCCTGTGTAATTGTGAGGTTTATGAGCAGTAATTTAGATTCTCTGATACTCCTGCGTTAACTTATGTGTGTTTTTGTCAGTATTTTTCAAGCCGTATTAAGCAGGTAATTTATACAAGAGCTGGCTTTTACAGGTATAAACTACTGTGAAGGCATTTCACACTTGCACACTTCAGTAAAGATCCAATAAAAACCCTGTGGACTTCATGGGATCTCGATGTAGATACCTTTCACTTTAGGAAAGCATAAAAATGGTTAATTTAACGTGGTTGCTGCACTGAGGGATATTACCTCTTTATTGTATTTCCTTTGTATTTAACCTCAAACCCGAGAGGAAGAGGGAGAGGAATTGGAGATCTCCAGGGGGATTCAATTATATTTTCTCCCGTGTTCACTGCACTATAATGACTTTGCAACAAGACCTCTCTCTGCTCTCGGAGCTTCTTTTTTTCCTACAGATTTTATCTCAATAGACTTAGTAAGAGAACTTATTTATCTTAAGGAGCCTTTACCTGACCTCCATATTTCTTATCCTGCAACCATCTCACATTTTCACCCTAATGAACAATATAACAGGCTAAGAAGTACTTTCCTGTCGCCTGTAGGCTCAGTGCTCACGGTGAGTCATCGCACTTAACTCAAAGCCACATTGAAAACAATTGGTTGCTGTGTATTAAATGTTTGCCTGGTACAAGTTAAAATTCAGAGACGTATATATTTCCCTGTAAATCGCGGATAACGCTGACTCCTGCCGTGACGTCACGAGCAGACATGGTAACTTTCCAAGGCCAAAAGCTTGTGGCGAGAGTTTTTTTCTCCTTGCTGGCGAGCACAAATTTGTCAGCACTGACCAGAGTTTGTCTGGAGGCTTAAAGATCTTCAGATGACGCTCAGCTTGAGAGGACTCGCCAAAACGTGTTAGAAATGGCATATGGTTATAGAAAATATTTCAAACAGCATGAAAAGATATAAGAATGTCCTTTGGCTGAAACATCCTGGTTTGATCAAGAGGAACATGCGTGCAAAGAGTGATGCATGCGTGTGTGTGCGTTTGTAGAGTATATATGTGTGCGTTGCAGGGGGGGGGGTGTTTTGTGCGTTTGCGGCTATGCATACACATGTATGTGTCAGCATGCATGCAAGTGTCCAAATGCCACTGCCTGTAAACGTCTGTGTGTGCGGAGAGGAAACAGAGGGGAGAGCTGAAACTGTTACAAAAGAGAGTGGGGAAATAGAGCAGAAGAATATGGGCCTGACATAAAGAAAATCCTGGATAATTCTGCCCTAAGATGTGCGAGGACTGCAAAGAGCAGAGTGGAGCATCCAGAGGTCGTTCCCATGGCAACCTTTGCCCAAGGAGATCACTGACCCCCCCCGCCCCCGCCCCCGCAGGACAAGCGGAGCACAGATTGTAGGTCACATATGGCACCAGCGATCCAATCAGGCCTAATCTGGCTTGACTTGTGGGTCATAAATTATACTGGAAAGCTGGTTTACACCGTGGCTTATCTCGGCGTTCGCCTCAACTGTAGGATAATGGCAGTGTTTATGGTAACATGATGAACTGACCTATTAAACGTATATGTCAACAAATTTATGTTGTGTCTATAGGTGGAGAACTAAAGTAGTTCAGGGGCGAGTGATATCCTGCTGAGTATTAAAGCACCATTATGAAGATTTGAGGGTTGAAATTAATCCTGTGTACTGTATTTGTTCAAATTACAAACATGACTCACCTCAATTTCTCTAATCGTGGCATTTTTCAAAACGTTTGATATTTTTCTCCATAGTTGTTAAATCTCTGACATTATGTCAATTTAATAACAAATATATATTTTAATTATTTCACTTCTGAATCATATTGCAGTTATAAAAACAATGTATATGAGATTTTACTCTAATTCTTTACCCTAAATCTAGTTTCCAGTATAGTTACGAAGAAATGGATATATTTATTTTTTGTATTGTCTTAACATTGGCTCATTGTTTAGGGTCCTCAGATCCACCTGTTGTATGTGGAATTAATTATATACTATATATATACTAACTGCAATTTCAAACTTTTTTCATCCAATATTTTACATATTTGATTGTGTATAGCTAAAATATCAAAATGCGTATGTGACAAAACACAAAAATGATCATAAAGAACTAAGTATAAACAAAAATGGTTCATATATACAGTATAGTATCCTATTGATATCGGTTTGGAGTTAGACACCAGGGAAATCTCACTACTTCTTAATTCTCTAATGAACAAAAAAAAAGTATTAAAGTGTAAAGAAATATAAAATAATAACAGAAATCTGATTGAGATTTGGGAGGAGAGTGCTGAGTACTATAAGAATTATTAATACACAACAGATATTGAAAATTATTGAAAATCCATTGTTTTTACACCTGTGTCACAGCTGGAGTTTTTAAGACCTAAGACACAAGATAATGTCTTATTTATTGTCCCAGACTTATAAACACGTCTTCAGTTCAAGCTCAGGTTTATGAGCCATTCTTATGAAATCAGTTATCAGATATCAAGCTGATAAAACTATCTCAAGTATGTGAGCTGTTAAAGAGGAGCCTGTGTCTCCAGGAGCCCAAACACAACATTAACGTTGAAGGATCTCCTCATATGTTAAGTATTAGGGTTCTGTGTGTGTTTTATCTGGCTCTTTAGTGAAAAAATATATTTTTTGACATCTTAAAAAAAAATCGACCTGTGTTTCGTACTGAACGTCTCGAGATGTAACTTGATAAATCCAACCTCACACAGAGTCATCAGTGCGAAACACTCGGGGAAGCACTCTATCCAGGATGCGAGACTCGGAGCCGGCGGCCATGCGGCAGAAACACAGATATGATTTGAATGATTTATACGCCATGTTTCTGGAGTATTGGGATAGTGCGGCGAGCCAGCCTCAGAGGGGCCTTAGAGTTTTATGTGACTTTGGTTAAGGGTTTCCAGATACGCTCCCATACTGCAAAGTGGAAGCTTAATGCAAACTCCTACTTTCTGAGGTTCAGAGAGCTGTTAAATCATATTTAAGTCAAGTCAGCTTCATGGTCTGGATCATCTAAATTCTTAACACTCACTTGTGCATTAATAAAAGTTTGATTTGTATATGGGAAGACATTCATTTTCTGCAGGCGTGGCTGCAGAGGATTCCTTTTTCACCTATATGTGCAACTCTCACAAATACTCCTGATTCAGCTTTGTTGTGCTGATACAAACCCTGAATCTAATCTGGATGTAATAAACACAGCGCTGCAGGAAATGGAAGTGTCTGAAAAAGCTTCTCGGTGAGAGTATAAATATTTCATGTGTGTGAATTTAAATTAAGACAGTATTGGCTGCGGATGACTGCCTGGGCATATTTTCTTTTCAAACTGTGGACAATGAAAATATATATATTTTTTCTCTCCTGGTGTGTGTCAGATGGCGAAGCTAAGCAGAGCAGCGTGTGCCTACGAGTTCAGCCTCGGCCTGATCTCTGACGGCCGCTCCTTGCTCCATCACTGCCCCGTGGTTGGCAATTTCATGAGTGAGCTGGTAATAATCACGGGTGACTGGATTCTCACCTTTTTTGCCGGGATCTATAAGAGAGAGGGCAGCAACACTTGTCGGGGCCTTCGGAGCCATATGTGGATGCTTGAGGTCTGAAGTCAGAGGAATCTCACATCTGCTTTTCATCGCTTTATCTGCTTCGTATTCGCTTCCAAGTTGAAGGAATAACAGATTGTGTTAGGGAAGATTGCTACGGCTATTTCAAAACAAAAAGTGAATGTGTCTTATCGAAGCTGTTTGGATTACGAAGACGTTACATATTGTGAGAGAATACGCTTTTAAATGGTGAGACCAAATATTAATGCTTGTAATTTTACTCATCTTGAAATATGTGAGAAAAGTATTTGCAGGTGTTAGTAAAAATTATTACAGTGTGGAACGAAGAATTCCTTCCCTTGAATTTAATCTTTCTCTTTTCTGGAGGCAAAATATTTCACATGCAACAGAAAAATGTGTTGCAGTCAAATTTAAGTGATGTTTTAAATGGAATATTTTAGAAGTACTTCAGTGTACTTGGTGGATAATCATTTTATGCAGAATTAAACCCATCATGCCACGATTTTTTTTGCAGTGTTGGCGCCTGCACATAATGCATCATGCAAACCGTGCACTGCCCCCCCTGCAGACACGGCCTCGCTCTTTCTTCCAGCTGAAGCGACGATCTTCACCAGTGTTGACATCTGCCTACACAAGAATAACTGCACACCGCCCAGTCTGCACAGAGAAAAAAACCAAAGCAACCGAACTGTCTCGTTGTCTTTATCGTCAAACTCTCTTACACTCCAGTCCTTTTTTCATTTGGAGGATATTCTGTGTATCTAGTTTAAATATATTTTAATAAATGACTAGTGACTATTCAGATGTACTGCATGGTGTCTTCAAAAACAATTTACCCATTTAAAAGTGGTTTTAAATTGAATTATACTAATTTCTCAATCAAACTGTTTCAGAAACAGAGATTTGAAATATTTTAACTCCATCTACAGGCATTTTAAACTCTTAAAATATATCATATGATATTTATGAACATGATAAGTTATTTCAAATATTCAGCTCCAGTGGAAAATCTATGTTTTTTCTTCACTAACTCACTCTTTAAATTGTATATAAATATTTTTACATATTTTCAAAATTCAAATTCGATTTATCTGATTATATCCAGATAAACATGCTTCCATGAAACTAGTTTATCTTTCTGTTACGATTGTTGGCAAACTGTTGAAATTAGGTTTGATTATTTTTTGGGTGTAAAACATAAAAAAACCCGAGGATGATGTGGAATGCCCGGGAGCCATCAGGCTCGGTCATAACACATCAGTCTAGACAGTTCCCAGCTCCCACGTTGCCCTTCTGAACTCTGCGGCTGAATCTTTAAAATGTCTTCAAAGTTCACTGAGCTTGATGGAACTTTCTGGTCCAGTCAACTGCACGCGGCGTGAGCGACCGGGCCTCCTCTCGTTACTGAATCATGCAATGTTCAACCTCTCAGACTGCTTGTTTTTCTTGACTGAGTCCTCCCCACCTGAACGCAGGAAAGAGGTATGTGACGGCGCAGAGGAGGAAAAAAGGTGACAAGAGCAGAACGGTGACGCTAATGCAATCTGAAATGGCCTCTAATGCCTCGTTTCTAAATTGGAAAAATTGACCTTCCTGCGGAGAGGTGACACAAGCCTGCACTTGGAGATGTTTCAGGGGCTAAGTGGAGGTTCTCGGAGCAGAGCCTGGAGGCCAAGCAAATATTTTATGAGTAATTTAATATCTGGAACAGGAGAGCGCACTCCATTCCGGATGCTGGCCCGGATATAGACAGTGATCTGGGAAGAAGGAGGGAGAGAAAGGCGAAAGGGCAAACCAATGAGTAGTTAATGCCGTACAACAACTTTCCTCCGGGGCTGCTCAGGGGATGAAGTACGACCGCTACCTTCAATAAATCTGGTTCTGTGCCTGGGAACCAGTCTGCAAGCCCCCTGTTGGAAGGGACGTTTCAAAATTGCAAGAAATATTTGAAGGAATTGTTCACAATCTGCCCCGATACTTTTGTTTCTGCAGCCTGCAACATTCATTGTACTCAGCCTATAAATCCCCTGACATTTAAAAGCATTCGACTTTATTTTAATGGGTTTTTTTTCTACCAGCAAAACTTCAGAGCAACAAGGAAAAAGCAGTGAAGACGCAGTAAACATGCCAAGTTTTCAATAGGTCTCCTCACTGAGCAGGGAAAGTAAATGTTTTCTTCTTGCCAGCGTGAAACTATCTTGCTTCGCCTTCCACTCATGGATGGATTACTGGATGTGCTGGGTGAGCAGCTTTCACTGCAGTGGACGGGCACCGGGTTTTATGAACTGGATCCAGTGTCGAGTTCATAAAATACCTTGCATCCATGGTTTCACGGGACAGCGCTGCAACGTGGCAGAGAGAGAGCGACTCCTCTGAGCTTCTGTTACTGTTCGACTGAAAACAAGTTTTAGAGGAAAGTTCCCAGAGTGAAAGTGGAAGAAGCTACGATGCTGGGAAGCGCTGAGTGGAGGCAGACATGTTTGATTTGAGATACATGAGCAGCTAATCACATTAATGATCCTGTAGCTCCTCTCCTCCATCGCTGGAGCTGCTGCATGTGAATGGAATGTTATCAGTGTTATAAAAACACCTGAGGCTTCTTCCCGCTCACAGAAATAAAATCAGCTCCGAAAAAAGACTTGTGACATGTGAGTGAGTTTCTATTTCTAATATTCTGACACATTTAAAAACTCGTATATTTATATTAACAGTTATATTTAATCAAGTCAAATAAATTCCTCTAATAATAATAATAATAACTTTATGTATGAAGCACCTTTAAAAAACGGGGTCGACAAAATGCATCCATGCTAATAAAGACAATTAATAAATAAAAGCAATACGAGGACGGTATGACGTAAAAGCAGTAAATACAAATACAAAGAAAAGGAGCATTAAAAAGAAGAAGACAATAAAAACCAAATAAACACAAATAAGAGCAATAAAACAAACAAAGATCAAAAGACGACATCAACTGTAAAAATCTATCCAACATCCATCTGTCTATTTCTATTGATTCATCCATCCATAAATAATAAAACTTTATTTATATAGCACTTTTCAAAAACAAGTTTACAAAGTGCTTCACAAACTCGAGATCCTTTCTATCTATCTATCTATCTATCTATCTATCTATCTATCTATCTATCTATCTATCTATCTATCTATCTATCTATCTATCTATCTATCTATCTATCTATTTATCCATCTATCTTTCTATCTATTATCTATCTATCTATCTATCTATCTATTTATCTACTATCTATCTATCTATCTATCTATCTATCTATCTATCTATCTATCTATCTATCTACTATCTATCTATCTATCTATCTACTATCTATCTATCTATCTATCTATCTATCTATCTATCTATCTATCTATCTATCTATCTATTCTATCTATTTATCTATCTATCTATCTATCCATTTATTCATCTATCTATCTATCTATCTATCTATCTATCTATCTATCTATTTATCTATCTATCTATCTATCTATCTATCTATCTATCTATTTATCTATCTATCTATCTATCTATCTATCTATCTATCCATCCATCCATCCATCCATCCATCCATCCATCCATCCATCCATCTGTCATACAGCTGAACTGTAACCTACCATGACTGTGACAGATTTCATTCACGATAAAGTTTGCCTTGTAAACACAAAGTCAGCAGATGGAGATAAAGACCTGAGGCAGAAGAAAATGTTCATGTCCTTCATGTGTGAAGTGACAAAATCACTCCTGAGTCATTTCACTCAGCAGAGAAACGTTTAGACTTCCAGGAGCAGGGAGTCACAGGCGGAGGCTCCGGAGTCACACGGGGTCAGTGATGGGAGGCTCAGGTAACACTGGGAGGTTCACACTGTTCCCATTGCCCTGAAGTGCGATGAAAAACCTGAGGCATCATCTGTTTTTGCTGCAGTCAGAGCCATGTATTATTGAGAGTAACAGCTCTCAGAACACAGTTGAGGGAGCATGTTGACGTGTTGTTCAGAGCAGAGATGTGCTGTAACACAATACCAGGCTCTGATACACAAGTAAACTCACATCGGCCACAACACTAAAACCTATTGTCCCCCACATGTCTCCAGAATCGATCCAGGCTTGGTCTCTGCACGGACTCTGGAGGTTCCCGTGGTATCGGATCCTTTAAGATCCGACCCTGCAGTAACTTCATTACTTTTAAATCGATGCTTAAGACCACAGCCTTTTATCAAATCAAATAATTATTCTTTTCTTACACTGTTACCCCTACTTCATTTTTTTCTATGCTGCTCTTACATTTTGTCACAATGCCTTTTATTAGCATTGCTGTTGGACAATTCCCTGCTCTGCCTTGCGTCCAGCAGGTTGGATTGGACTTTCTTGATCGAGTTCTTCTCCATGTTCCTCAAACTGTTCCTGACATTCTCCAGTAGATCCATGCAGACGAAGCTGAGTTTCACTGTGGAGGTTACGGCTCAGGCTGGAACAAACCAGCTCAGAACTGGACCTTCCACACTGTGGCAACCAAGATGTCAGTCCAACAGGGTTCGGTTCTTCACTTTATCTGGTTCCCTTTTACCTTGAAAAAGCAAAGTATAAAGTTTTAGAATATGATAATAGAGGATGATGTGTAATACAGTAGGCCTACTTTTTTTTTTGTCTTGGACATGTAGCTTTAATTGTCGTCTTTTAGCATTTACCAGTTATTATTTATATATATTTACGGAGCACTCACGTGTATTCGAAAAGAATCAGCTGGAAATTATACAACCAACTTGTAGCACAAGCACAGAAATGGGGGTTAGCAAATTGATTTTATCCATATTTTTTCTTTGTAGATTACCAAAAATCTAAATATGATTTAATGAATCAAATAAGATTCTGTCATCATGTGGCACAAATAAAAAAAAATCAATCACATTCCAGGACGCTAGAAGAAGGGGTACTGCTGGGGCTGCAGCATCACCTACTGGCCAGGGGTGTAACTGCAAGGTAATAGACTTATAATTACATTTTTTTAGAGTAGCATAGTAGCATGTCATGTAATGTTTGATTCTATTTTTACAACATTTTGCATATTTTGATGCATTTAATTAGAACATGATGCAGGGCGGGTTCTGCGTAACGTCTGTGTGAACTTCAGCTGAATTTGAAAATGTGGTTTCTTGTCTGTTGTTGTGTAAAATGTTGTTGATCTCTTTAATTGACGCTACATTTAATATGGTGTCATTATTTCGACTTTCTCTCCACAGCCCATCTCTGACTGGCCTCCAGCGTCCCTGATTACCTTACTTATATTTCTTGCCCAGCTCAATCTCTGACATCTTCCCTGATAACAGCTGCACAGAGTCTCCTGAACGGGCCCTTTGTCACCATGTGATCTCCAGCCCTCCTCTGTCGTGACTAAGTGCCTCGTCAGTCGATGACCAACAATGTCTTCTCCTACCTCAGGAGGATGCCGTGAAGCTGCTGACGTGAAAATCGATCGCTGTCAACACGCTGCCATTCCGGATGCCACCAGGGACGTTGATGGCCGAGGCCGGGTGTGAAGGCCTGCAGCCGAGGACACGTGTCCCTGATGGGCCGGAGAGGACTGGGGGGACAGTGCAGGAGAATGGGCAGGTTTTAATGTGTCACTTCCCAGTCTCAGGTTTTTCTTGATGTGACTTCACGGACACAGCTGGTTCAGGGGCTCATGGGATCCATGACCTTTGTAAAGCTGCAGGTGTAATAGGTTTGAACACCTTTAAAATTTCAATGTGATTTGATTGTGTTAGACTTTTTATAAGGAAGGAATTTTCTCATATTTAAATTTTACATGGGAAGAAAATAATACCTACTTGGGGATTTTAGCTCTTTTGGGTTTCTTGTTCTCTCCTTATAATATTAATATAATTTTCAAAATTTTATTTGAAAGTATACAGAAATTATTATATTTATAAGATACTTTCAACTTTTTATACGTGTATTTTTTATTTGTTAATTTTATTAAATATATTTTTTAGCAGTAGCATTGTTTTGTATTGTAATCCCTTGTAGGATGTAGAAATAAAAAATTAAAACAACTTCAGTAAACATAATTATTATTGTTGTTGTTTTTATATAATTGAGAAATATTGTTGTTTATAAGAATTGCAGTAAATCAAAATAAATATTTTCAGAATCTCAGTGGCTAAATTTCATATTGAGATATTATATCAATGTTGTGTTTTACTTAATAATTCATCCAAATGCTTCACAACTGTTTGTTGGATGTTAAGTTTTTTTAATGTGGTTTGTGTGCGTGTGTGAGTGCATTGTGTGTGTGTGTGTGTGTGTGTGTGTGTGTGTGTGTGTGTGTGTGTGTGTGTGTGTGTGTGTGTGTGTGTGTGTGTGCGTGTGTGTGTGCATGTGTGTGTGTGTGTGGCTACGAGGCAGAGTGCTCATCCTTCCCCGGCTTCGAGCGTCACCATAAGCCCCTCGCTGGCTGGAATCAGAGTGTCACACTGGGGTCATCGGGAGTTTGCTTCCATGAACCCTTCGATGTTAGCTGGAGCATGGAAGCATGGAAGCATCGATGCCCCTGGAGGCACTGCTGCCCGCTAAATCTGTGTCAAACTACATGAACCCAATACACCTCCTCTGCACCGCAAAATCATCAGAGACCTCAGCTGTTGGCCTGTGTTGGTGGAGCCGGATCAATGGGCCGCCCATGGTTATCGAGCGGTGTAAATGACAAGTGACAGAGTCAGTGAAACTACAGGGTCAGATTGGGGCGGCAAAAGGCATTACTATGTATATTGAATGACCTTTTTCTTGTTATCCTTAGGTTTAGACAGTTTATTTTGATACTAACACTAAATGAAATGATTTCCAGTTATGAAAAAAGAGTTCTAATCACTTACAGTGACGCTGAGAATCATCACCAATGTTTTCAACTCTGTGCAATACTGTCAAGTTTACATCTTTTATTTCTAAGTGCTCGGAAATGGTTGAGTTTTTCAAACAGTGGTAAGAAATGACGAGTGGCTGCTTCACACACACGCTGGTTTTATGCAGTGTGAAATGTCAGATGAAGGGAGGAGATGTGATATTTCTCTCAAGAGCTGAAGGATTAAATCAAAGCTGAACTCTGACGAACACACGCGTGGAGAGAAGAGGGGATTTCTTTTTTTTTTTTGCCCCATGATTTCAGCTTGAAATGTAAAATTGTTTAACATCCAGTACTAACGTGTATGCCAAGATTTGTTGTATGGAGTTTGTTTTGGGTTCTTTGTTAAGCAGAATCCAGTTAAATATAATAATTAACGTCATGAAATGCATTTTACAAACATTTCATCATGCAAACCATATGAACGGCTGAACAAGCGTGAAGCATAAAGAATCATTGGCAACAGATGGACTTTTCCCCCAGTGCAGTGGCATCCTGTGAAATGCACATCAACCCTGCAATTAGTTGGCTGCACACTCACAAACACACACACTCACAAACAAACACACACACGCACACAGTCGTGCATTCTTGATCTGTTTATGGTTTGCAAGTGACACTGAGGGCCATCCGCTGACCTACATAGAGCGCCGTGTTTGTGTGGCTCGCACGGGGAACGCGGCGTCCAGATGCCCTGTTCTCTGTTCTGGAGTGAAAATAGGTCAGAGGTCAGGAGGAAAAACCGGAGAACGAGGAGAACGAGCACACGAGCAGGGACAAGGACACAAAGCCTCGGCTGCTTGTTTGTGCCATGTTTGCAGCAGGATCAGCTCGTCTGGACGCACACATCAGACACCATAGGCGTGAACCTGTGTGTGTGTGTGTGTGTGTGTGTGTGTGTGTGTGTGTGTGTGTGTGTGTGTGTGTGTGTGTGTGTGTGTGTGTGTGTGTGTGTGTGTGTGTGTGTGCGTGTGTGTGTGTGTGTGTGCCACCAAGGGGCGATCCAGACGATTTTTGCTTAAGTCAAACCAGCATTGATTAACATTAGACAGAAGTGGGATTTATATGGACGTCGTGAAAGAATGAAACTTTCAGGCAGATTCAATTCACCTGGTCTGACTGTACACAACTTTACCTGGTTTCTATCATTTTGGTTTGGTTTTAATTCATCACCTCCACCAAGGAGGTTATAATAATAATAATTATTATTATTATAATTATAATAACAACAACAACAACAATACCCTGTTTGTTTGTTGGTTTGTTCCTAAGCAAGATTGCGCAGAAAAAAAACGACGAAACTGATTTTCACGAAACTTGGTGGAAGGATGTCGAAAGAAGAATGAATCCGTTAATTTGGGGATTTTCTTCTTTCACTTTCTCTAACATTGCAAATCAGGGCGTTTTTAACATTCTTAACATTTTCCAAAGGAATGATTGATGAAAGAAGGTTAGCGAGGTTGGTGATGAATTTGTGACATTCGGTGCAGCTTGCTTGAATTTAAAGGAACACTATAGATCTGTCCTTTAATTAGGTGAAATAATAACAGTGACAGTAATTTGTGGTTTCACTGTTCTTCCTGGAGCTTGTTTGTGAGAGTAAGCGGAAAAAGTGACGTTAAAAGTGAGAGGATGGAAAGAAGCAGATAACAGGGGGAGAACAAAATCCACTCAGCTGCCTTTTGGTCCAGAGGCTCCTCTGTTATTATAATTGCTTCTATTTGACTCATTTTAGTGGATTTCTCTCCGTCTGCTCTTTGTTCGTCAAAAGAAATTCTTTAGAAGGAAGAGAAGCCTTTTAAATAACAGTTCGGGGGACTTTTCCCCCCCACACTTTTAATAAAAGTCTCGAAACTCCCTGTAATTTCCTGAATGATCATACGTGACCTTCAGTGCGGTGCGTGGATGCTCTCGTAGCTCTTGTGCTGTTCCAAAATGAAGTTAGAGAAACACACTGGGGATCTGTGTGATAGTGTAATTGAGTGTCACATGTTGGTGCATTAGCTGGAATGTTCCTAATCCAATACCATGCTCACCACTTCTCCCATGAGCTGCCGTCACGTGATCGTTCTGGCAATTGGTACCGGTTCATTTTCCACTGCCCCCCCCCACCACCACCACCCTCCTCTCTTAAAGCTCCCGGCTCGACATGCTGACTGGCAGCCGGCTCCACCGAGACCTCGTCGCCATCCACACAACATCGCAAAACACGAGAACCCCAACTTTCTTCCCCCCGCGGACCTGACTCGACTTGATTGCAATTTTCTATCAGGCATGGAAAAGTCCTGTGGGTTTTCTTTGCGTTGGTGGCGACAGTTGGCAGCAACTGCAGAGACCTGGCACACAGACATCCAATAAAAGACCAGGGTGGGAGGCCAAGATGCAACACAAGCCACTGCAGCTATTTACTGCAGTTATTGTTCTCCTCTATGCTGGAAAACAGATGGAGGCTCACAGGGTACAATGGGAGTTTAGCTGTGTATTGGTGAGTTATTCTGCCACACAGGGTTTTGTTATTTAAGACCCGCCACCTCCAAGGTATGTGGTCACTCAGGAATCTTCACATGTGATCTGTGCTTCAGCTGAGGGGTCATTTTAAAAACCTGAGTGGAGCGTGAGCGGCATCTAGTGGCGAGGACATGCCACTACACATCAGTATTTCATTCATGAAGTGGTTCTCTCTCTCTCTCTCTCTCTCTCTCTCATGGTTCATGTTGTCGCAGCTGTATTAAACTTTTTCTTACTGCAAACATTTGAACTTAGAATAAAAAGGTTGAATTCTGTTCAGTCGTACAAAACTTCCTTGGTTTCCAGGTAAAAACCCTGCTGTTAAACAGGGAGAACATATTTGTAAAGCTAAGTTGTGAAATAAAGGTTTTGATGTGTTTAGATATAAAAATAGATAAAATAGACCTCAGAGCTGAAGCAGCTAAAGGTAATTCCACCATTATTAATTTAATTATTTACACCTCTGCTCTTCTTCTGTTTAAAATCGTCCATTGTTCTTTCTGTAGTTTTCAGTAAAGACAGCTTCTGGGACTTGCTGCCGTTGCCGTGGGCAACCGGGTGGCTTTTTGATGTCAGCTCTCATTACACTTAACAACATGTGCGTGTGTCAAAACATGTCAGTCATCTGCCACTCATCTTACTCGACTGTGAGGATGATGATGATGATGATGATGATGATGGTGATGATGATGGTGATGATGATGGTGATGATGATGATGATGATGGTGATGACCTTGACCTGATTTGACCAAGATTATAAAACCTCTGAAAACCTGAAAGCAGAACTAAGAAGTATTAGTTTGGTGAATCTACACCTTCTTTTAAATGAATTTGAAAAAGATGATGTCAGTGTCCCCACAGCAGAGAAATTATGTTTAATTTGTATGAGGTGTTAATATTTTATCTATTTTATCTCAAATGTTTACTCCTGATTTTATTGTATTTATTGCACTCATCTGTGTTTCTCTTTTGATGTTTTACAAACTGAATAAACCGTCTTTGTCGTGTGCATTTTAACCCATTTTATCACCCAGTGGAAATTAAAGAATTTGATTCTATTTCATTCACATTTTCAAATGGGATTTTTGTGATTCAGCCTGATAAACACGTCATGGAACCACTGGTCTGGACCAACAGTCTAACATTTACTGATTAAATTTCCAGTCTTGTGATGATTTAACAGAAAACTCACAGAGCAGAAACGAGACAGGAGCATCCACCTGCTCAGCAACTATTTAAATCATATCCAGTTTTTACTGAGCCCCACAAATGACCTTGTGTTGACGATTTGAATTTGTTTACTTCATATGAAAGCTCAGCTGGTGTCCACAGACCTCAAAGACACAAAGAGAAGTCGTGCAGAAGCCAATCAGCTTTCAAACAGATTCCTTCTCACTGGGACTTTAGCTTTGAAGTCGCCACAGGGATCAGATCATCAAAGCGTCCTCACATCATCTTTTCTCACCTTTAAGGAAGAAGGAAATTAAAATATCAGACGATGCTGTTGTTTATATTTCAGACTCAAATCCTGGGATACAACTAAAGAGTCTGATGGTGACACACATATTAACACCCATTAACCACTAGAGGCCGCTATAAGCTGTTCAATGCAGTCTGAACAAATCTGTTGATACTGGAAACATTCGTTCTCTTCCACTTCCATAATTCTAATAAACTTCAGCCCTAAATGTGTTTGCAGGTGCACGGCTGTGAAGGGACGTAAATACACTTCAGATAAAGGTTGAAATCTAAGACCTGACCTGTGGTATTTTCAGTGGAGGCAGTAGTTACATGTTGGAAACACCAGAAACACAATAAATTAAGTAAAAGTGAAGTTATTTCTTCATCAAGATCCATGAGTTATTTCCTTGGAAATCATTGAAAATGTCATAAAAAAGTGAAAAGACTAAAATCCTGGATCGGCCCCTTTTGACCAGACCCACGCCAACGTTTAATGGGTTCTGTCTTGGCCCATGTTCCGCCCCCCCCTGAGTTTCATGTAAATCTGTTCACTAGATTTTCTGTAATCCTACTGAGAAACAAACATTTAAAAAAAACAAAAACATAATCCCCTCGGTGGAGGTATTTAAAATAGTCTGAGGGAAGCAGTGAAATACATCACATCCACTTTTACTGGTGTAAGAGTTGATATACAATGTTCATTAAAATAACAAATAGCCTGGTTTCAGTTCCTCACGACCTCAAACAGCTACTTGAAGCAGAGTAATAGGAACAGATTCTCATTTTGATTTCCCCGAACACTTAATTTAAAATGTGCACAGACTGTCATCACTCTGCTCCTGTCGAGAACTTTTAAAGCGACTCTCAAGGACCTTGTTGACTTTAGATTTATTTCTATGAAACTTTGTGTTGGACAAATTTTCATATTCAGTTTCATAGATTTTGGCCTTGTTGTTGTTTTCCTTGCGTTTGGTATTTATATCTCACTTTTCTCCACTTTGAGTTCATTATTTCCAGTTTTACTCTGAAAAGTTTTGTCCTTGTGTGTCTGTTTTATTTTACTTCCTGGCTTTTGTCTGATTTCCCTGCTCCCATGATTGTCTGCAGCTGCTCTGATGTGTCACAATCATCCTCCATCCTCCGGCCTCATTTTGTGGAAACTAGTCTCTTTGCTCCCTTCTCTGCTTTCTCACTTCATCTCTTATTGTCCGGGGACTTTCCTGGTGCTCAGGTAAAGACTTTCAATCTGCCTGCCTGCTTTCTTAAACTCTTGCTGTTTGTTCTGCCACAAACTCAAAGCGTGACACAGACATTCGCTGTGATTTGCTAGAACTTTTCAATACATCATAACAATGAGCCAGAATCTGGGGGGGTTACTTCTGTTAAGTGGTGTTTTGACCACTCACCAGGCCGCTCACTGGGAATCAGGCTGTGTTGGAGTAAACCTGCTGGGACGTGGTTCTTGATTCCAGACCTGATCAAGCTTTAAGCCGTATTTAACTCCGACTCTCGACCCTAAGAGCTGATACTTGGCAGCCTGACCAGGGCCTTGGGTTTACCTGTTATCTGTTTAGGCTGCTGCTGCTTCCACTGGCGTGACAGTCAGGTGTCGTCTTACCCATCTGACCCAGTGCACCTTGAAAGCTTAGCCAGGTTAAATCCTCACCTCAGCCAGACACTTGCCAGCAGGACCCCAGGGAGCCAAACAAAGACGGACGACGCGTCTCAGCTTCCTCCCACTATTCACAAATGAAGCCAAAATATACGGAACGTCGCCATCTTGCACATTTTAAACCAGAATCTGGACCAGAAACGATCGGGGATAATCGTGGGGGGGAAACTGTTGATACACGCGCTCTACTAATCGTAAACCCGTTCTGACCACAGACATTAAGAATAATTTATACCCTGATTGTCTCATTTGCTGTTGTAGGAAATAAAGTGGAATCAATATTAAAATGAGACTGTTTCATTCCCAGTTTAAAACTCCCATAATAATTTATGCACACGTGTTAAATATAGACAATGTATCATGTGAAATATATATTTAGTAATTGTGAGAGTTAAATAACAATCACCTTGTTCACACACCGTGCAACTATTCACCGACACTACAAACCAATAGAATCATGGCAGGTTTTAAACAATCGTCTTTTTTCCTCCTTGCTGATTGTACTGTGAATCTCCCGCTCTACCACATAATCCTGTTTTCATCACAAAATCCATTATGTGAACAAGAAATTAAAAAAATGCAAAGACTTAGAACTGAAACCTTTTGTTCATGAGTATTATAATGAAACTGCAAATTAAATTAAAAAAGTTGTTCTATTCTTGTTTACAGCTCGAAAATCAACAAATGAATCATTTTACTAATGCACAAGAGCACTGTCTCTGATTAGTGATGAAAAAACAAAGGATTGTATTTTCCATTTCTGTAAATGCAGAAGTCTGAGGATTACTGATGTCGGCCTCACTAATGATGGATGCTGATCACACATCATACCTCTGCTTTTAATGAATGTAGAAGTAATTAAATGGAGTGGAGATCAGAGACAAATACACTTGCCAAGGGGATAAAAATGGATTTTTATATTGTATTCAAATGCGAGAATTTATCGTGATACTTTTTAAAAAGGTCAAAATGGTGAATGTCTCTATTTTTGCATCCGTAACAACTGGGTGTATATATAAATGAATATTAATATCGAGGATGTTGCTTGGAAACACAAATTGTGTTTTCCAGAGCCTGTTAGCGATTCCCACAAAGCTTGTTTGTGCTTTTTTAAATTTATGAGCTCAAACTGTGCATAAAACACATTAAGACACACTCCACCAAATATTGCTCTCCCATGGTTTGTTCAATACCTAATCATTTCCTCCAGGCCTGTGTGAGGTAACCAGAGTAAAGAGGGGTTTGATTAACACTCATCCTGCAGTGACCATGCAACACAGCAGCCTCTCTCTCATATTACCAGTGATTGTGTGCATAATCAAAGTGCCAGTGGACGCAGCAACACGCCTGCAACTTCATGCCAAAAGCTACGTGCACTTAATGAGAGCTGCCACCCCCCCCTGCCCTTTCTGCTCTCATTGCCCCGGAGAGCGTTTCATTACTTTTTTAATTTTTTTTTTAAATCCAAAGTGTCACGCTCCCTCGTGCTCGCAGGCAGGCAGCGACTAACCGTGCAGCCGACGTTACAGCGTGTCACCCATCTTACCTTTCACGTTGCTGTTGTTAGGGACAACAGGCCCCGGCCTCAGCACTTATCTGTGATCATCAGTTTGTATTAAAATGCATCTGACCCCCTTCCTCCATGTTCCTACTCAACATGAAACGAGAACATTGGAGATAATTAGGTCAGACGTCGTCTATACATCATAAAAAAAACCAGAACCCGAGGCAGGGGACGGAGTTTGGACGTCTTTAGATTCTCGGCGCCCGCCTGCTGGTTTTTCTGTGTGTTCCAAGAAACATCATGAGGTGAAGGAAAGTGCTTTGTGTAAGCCAACAATACAGCTCTCAGCAAGGGCGTGATGGACTTGTTTGGTAAGCAGGCTGCAAAACAACCCCCAACATGACAGAGCCCTGGAAAAAGGGATGTTTTATTTCTATCATGTATTATTCTGGAAGGTGTTTGCACGGATCCGATGTGCTCCCTCCGTCTCTGTCTCCAAATCTGGCCTGGGGACACGTTTTATTTTTTTTTATCCACTGGCCTTTTTGACTCACTAATCTTTCAATCTGTTGTCAGATAACTGTGTATTTGTCCCTTGTTTTTTCGTTTTGCTTCTCTTTACTCACTTGCTAATATTCCAACGTCCTTTTTTACAGCACTTTGCGCAGCTTTAAAGTGCTTTAGAATTCAACTTTACTCACTTTTCTATGGGAGGATGTTCTCTATATAAAACTAATAACATCTAAACTGTGTAATCTTTCCCCATCTGTAAAAAAAAAATAAAAATTCAGCCCAGTGAAAAGCACCAATGGCTTTTTTGGCTCTTTGCTCAATTGAATGACCTTGTCCTTCAAAATCCAAAGGCTATGCAAAGCAAAAAAAAAAAAGGACTCACAAATACACACACACACACACACACACACACACACACACACACACAACGAATAGGAATCCATTTTTGTGCCGTGGCAGATGTGGCCATTGGCTGTATTGGTTAATCCAGAACGCTGGGTCCGCTACAAGCAGGATTTAGCCATAACCATGATACTAACATCTGTCAGGATCCCGTCCTGAGCTCCCAAACCCACACGGAAAACAAAAGCGGAATGTTTTGGTCTCACCATCTTGATAGAGAAGAGGGGAAAGGCGGTTAATAGATTCATAACCTGAGGTAAGTGAACCAGGAATTTAATCAACGAAGAACGTTTCCCGGACGAGAGAAGAGGGTTTTTGATTCATTACAACTTATGTAACATGTTGTGTGTTTTTTCCCCACAGTCTGGCTCTAGATGCTCAGTGCGTGTGACGCATCGCTTTATTTACAACTGCTCTGCATTTTTCAAAAGTTGAATCCATAGGGGAAAAAAGCTTCAGTTACTATGACAGCAGTTTAGTGTTGATTCTTATTGTCATGGATACAACAAATATATTATATATAAATTGATCTGACAGCTACAATTACGCAGAATTTTAATATACGCTTGTCACTGCTTTGTTTCTATCAGTGTGTGAATCATTTTACTAACAAGTTACTTTATATTTAGAATTTATTTTATTGGTAGGAGGTTATTTGAGGTGATGAACTAATCAGGGGATTTGTTTTAAAGCTCTCGCTCTCAGTTGATGTTAGTTTTACTCTGTGTTTATTCCAAAACACTCAGAAAAGTATCTGCTTTTATGATCATCTCATGTAGAGTTTGAAGTGTGAATGTTTATCTCACACTGCAAATCATGCCGTGCACAATTCTATAGATCGTGAAATTAAAATCCTCACCACTAAGTCACGTGACAGCTGATATTATAACCGTCGTTAATTCTTAACAGAAGACAGGTTTTATCATTCGGCTCCAGAGTTATACCCTCGTTGGATAAAGGTCACGCCTGTTCTGTCACAATATGAGAAATGTCTTTTTATTATAAATATGACGACAGTGAGAGCAGCAGTGGACATTATAATCTTACACTGATCGATGAAATGAAAATTCTAACGATCATTACTAGTCATTGGGTCATTGCAGCAGCAGACAGATGAATGAGCATTAATATTAAGCCAGTGTCCGAGAATAATCAATTTAATGCATCAATCAAAAAGAACATGATGGGCCTGTTGGTGGGATAAATGTAAAACTATTAACCTGCTGATCCTCTTATTTTCATCTTGTGTCATTTATCTGAAACTTTAGTTTATGACCAAATTAATAAACTAAGCAAATTCTCATCAGCCTTAATTTGTTTCATGCTCCCAAGCTAAAATAAGACGCTGAACATGATTAACATTATATCTATGTTCACACTTTCATTCTAACATGTTGCACTGGTGTAAACATTTAGCTCAAAGCGCAGCAGTGCATTGAAACAGCCTCACAGAGCGGCTGGACTCATTTACACCATCACCTATTCTTGTCTCGAGCTGCATCTCTCTGCAGGCGGTGAATGAACTTGATGTCAGACTTCAATATAAACACGTGCATCCGAAAATACAGCCGCACGACCATCACTTCCAACCGCGAGCTAATGACATTGATGAAGTGATGCAGCTGAGTCAGCACACTGGGAATGTGCTCAGTAAGAGTATGGGCTAAAATGCCAGGTCAGGTTTTAGCTTGATGCTGAATATCTGATGGACTTTTAATTGGTTTGGAGGCAAAGAAATGTAGGTCAGACTTGTTTTTATATTCCGCTTCTTGTATAAGGATTAAAGATGAACATGCATAATCCAGTTTGACTATTTTTAACTGTTTTAAACATGAGAAATTTTGTTTTTTGTGAGTCTGAATATCAGAAATCAAAGTGATGCATTTTCTTTCCAATTGGCTCAATTATCAGATGATGCCTGGATTAGAAGAGAATAAAAGAAATAACCAGGTTGTTGTATTTCATCATTTTATGACTGATCTGATTTTATTGTGCTTTTCCTGCTTTTGAACAAAAATTGAAAATCCTTCATCGTCACCACTCGTCTTAAAAGGTCAAATTATTTAATCAATTAAAGAAATGTTCATCTCCGTTTTAACTGCTGTTTGTCTGAGTGTCGGCAGGATTACACTCAAACTAAAAGCTTGGGCCAAAGACGAAACCATTAACTCTTGGACCGGATATCCCAGTAGAGACTAACCAGCTAATTTAACAAGTTTAACTCCGTCTGAACTCCCTATACAACGTCTCTATTAACCAGCTACTGTGCTGAGAGTTGCCACTTGGTCTTTTCATGCACAGGTCAGGTATTCGCTTGAGACAAAAAACCTAGTTTAAATACATGAACTCCCTGCGAAGGGCTTTATTTGAGATTGTACCAGAGACAGGACAAACTTCACCACTAGGTGTCACTTAATTCTACTCACTGAACCTTTAAGGTAAAGAATCCCAGACACGTGGGCCGCCATCTTGCACTTTGGAGTTCATTTAGAATCAGAGCCAGTGCCGTCGTCCCCGACCAATCACGAGTCAATTAACTAATTGAAAACAAACTTTATGAACAAACTTCAGTAAATGGTCTTGTTGGTTTACTTTATTCAAAGTATTCACAAATCACAGATCGTCTCATAGGGCTTTAACAAGGTGTGACATCCTCTGCCTTCAACCTTCAACAAGGGTAAGGAAATATCAGCATGCTAATACGCTGTAATGACTATGCTAACATTCAGATGTTAAAAGTCTTAGTTTCTCATGATAGCATGCTAACATGCTAACATGCTAATAATTGCTGGGTGACTGACAGAATAGTAGTGGAGTAGTAGAGTAGACTGAAGGTGCTGATGAGTCTTGGCTCCCACCTTCATGTGCAGACTTTTACATTTAAATATTATATGATCAGCTTTTCAGTCCCAGCTGCCAGCTGCTTCTGACCTTTTTATTTTCTGAAATTGACCATTGTCCGACCAATGTTTGCTCTGTCGTCCCAATTCGTGTGATTCATCATGGCTCGCCCCCTTTGTGACAGAAAGCCAGTCTGCCAGGCCTGAGCTGAAAGTGGTCAGACAACAACACGCTGCTCACACTGCTTCATTTCAAGCATAATCTGACCTCAGGGCAAAGTGTGGGGGAGGATCCTGTCGGCCATTCCACCGTGCAGACGTGTTGCAGAATAGAGTCTGTGTGATCTCTTGGGCAAACTGAGCCCACCTCTGCCTCCCCTGGGTCTTGTTTAGAGAGGACAGGGTCAGAGTGAGCAGGAGATCAGCGGCTGCACCGTGTGTTTCCTGTTTCTCCACTGGAGGCTGCCAGCAGACGTGCATCTGGCTGTCTCCCTGCAGGTCTCTGTCTCTTTCCCCACCGCTCCACTGTCTGGCTGTCAGCTCCTGCCCCACACTGAACAACACTGGGTGGATGTGCTCCTGCTGCAGTTGTTGATGGTCAAGTAGAGAGCAGCTCTCCATCAGGCCCCGTGCCTTTTAATTTACTGGGAAAGGGGGAGAGCACTTTCTTCTTCTTGCTCATTATGAGTCATTCGGTGCTTGGTGGTCCATTATGTCGCCTTGTTATTTGTTAGAGTGATAAGTAAATGTGCAGCAGAAATGTTCTCGCCTGCTCTCGCCTCGTAGTACTCTGATTTAATATCTGTGGATGTCATGTGCACAGGGAATGCATTGTCATTCTGTTCTAATTATTTCTATTTAAAACATTCCATTATGCAGTGTGAAAAAGAAAAGTAAGGACGACCACTTTTCTGCGGAAGCCACAACTGACTTGTTGTTTTTTCTGTGTAACAGCTGGTGAAGTGGAGCCATGGGCAAGGCAGGGAGTAAAGTCCTGAAGGAGACGTCGGTGGACGGGGTGCAAGCGCCGGTACACACACACACACACACACACACACACACACACACACACACACACACACACACACACACACACACACACACACACACACACACACACGCACACACACACACTCACGCAAGATGTACAAACTCCTTCCTGCACAAGTACAAACTCTACACATGCAAGAATTGAGCCGGTAAAGATAGAAGAAAAGGTGTATTAAACTAAAAAAACGTGTGTGTGCCCTGGCCAGCTGCTGTGCTCTGCAGCCACAGGTTACGTAACCAGGATCAGAAGCAGCTTGCTTTCACACATTCCCACATTGCATCATCATCGTATCTATAATCATGCAAACACATCAGTGAGCTTTGGACAAACCATTAATATACGATTCAGCTGAAGGAAAGATGGTCACTGGATGTTCTCGGGGGAATAAATTATATATTTAGAGTGTATTTTTATTTATATAAGCCACCCACCAGAAGTAGATTGATCAAATTTCTTGCTTTCATGGCCGCAATGACTGAAACAAGATAACTGTGTATGTTACCAGCTGTTGGGTGGAATTGAATGATACTGTGTCCGCATCAGAAGTTTTGGTCTCGTCACTTATCTCTTTGAAAAACATTAAGTCACCGGCACGCAGTGAATCCTGGGATAGGTTATCTGGAGAAGGAAGGTCGCCCCTTTGTGGGACACCTCCAGATATTGGACAACCTGTTTTGCACCCAAAGACCTTGAAGAGTTTTTCAACTTGGCGAGCACAAGACCATCTTCAGCCCTTCTTCTGGTAAATCCAATAATTCCACAAAGAGTTTCTTTATGCTCATCTCATATCTGCGTTTAACAAGTTGGGTCCAATATGCAACAAAAGCTGCTTTCAGACATGCATTGAGCTCCTGAGATTTAGATTGAGAGCCTGATTATCTGCAGAAAATCCGGAAAATCCGGTGTGAGAACACAGCAGGAGGTTCACTGCTGGATTCATAGCAACCGAGAGGGGGGTTGATGACACTTCTAACACCGACGAAGAAGTCAAGAGAGTTTGTGGTGATGAGAGCTGAAGCTGATGTTGATGTGCAAGAAAATCACGTGATCCCTGCAGCAGAATGAACACGTCACTTCCTGTCTCTGTCTGCTGCAGCCGGCTGCTCCACCTCGCGCCTCAATAATACAGAGGATTTGTTGCTGTTGTGAAGCTCCTGCTGCGCTGGACCCAATTCTGCAGAAATCCTTTGCAGGACATGGATGAAAATGGCTTAAGACACACACACACACATGTTATTGAAATAAAACCAAGAATCAACTTCTAAATCATGTGGAGTTCTGGTCTGAGTTCCAGCCGAGAAGATCCACAGCCCAGCAGCACTCATTCGATTCTGCTATCAATGACTGGGTTTGGGTTATTACCAGAATAATACAAACAACTCCCATTGTTTCATTGCGTCACCAGAACGTTATCACACTTTAACATATCATCTTCCACCATCACCCAAATGATCACCTTTCAATTTCTTTGAATCCAGATGTTCCATTCGTTCCATTTTGCATATTCTCTGAGTTATAATCATTGTAAATATCGTTGAAGTGAGAAGATATTAGTCAGGAAATCTCATATTTTTGGACTCAAGACTCACCTTGCAAACAGGAGCTGTACTATTGAAATACAGCAGTACTGTGATACTACATGGTACAAGTACTGCTCTACAAAATTCAATTCAGCGACTTGAAGTATTTCCTGGAATGACCGGTGGTGAAGGATAAACACTTTGGTATAAACCGTAAATCTCATCATCTCATGGTATCATCATCATCATCATATCATCCTAACCTACCGTCCACTTCTGGTTAAGAAGATAAGATGAGCAGGCTTAGCAACCGCAGACATCATTATTCACCACCAAATACTAAGAGATTATCATTTATTTAACGAGTAAATTTCACTGGTTTATGGATTTTTCATCAATCGAGCAAAAAAACTAGACTCTAAAAGCAAATAGATAAAAGAAGAAGAATCTAAGCGACTCCAATTGGGTCATCGCTCTGTTACTGCTCGGGCCCTGATGAAAAGGAGTCAGTGAATTAGCCAATATTAGTTTATCACTATATTTTTACCCAATTTTGTTAATGACCTATTTCTTCCACCAGAGAAACTTCCAAAGATTATTTGTCAACTCTTTAATATTTTTTCTCAGTAAAAATATATTAATATTATTAATATTACAAAAATGAAGTATATTTTATTCTCTTGAACATTGAAAGTAAAATATTCCTTGATTTCTCCAAGAATAATTCATGGATCTTGATGTTTAGGGGACTGATCTTTATGAGTGTGAGTAATTTGGTCCAGATCCAAATATAAATCTGAATCTATATGGTGAATTTAAGTTTGGTTGCATTAGGAGACTGTTGGGCCCTTTTGGTGTTCTGAGTGTTAATCTAGTTAATCTTGTATATTTGATAAAAGATTGATTGATGGACGTGTTATTACATGATACTTGAAACTGTTAGATATGTGTGCTGTCCAGAAGAACCCAGTGCGATTGAGGCTGTGGTTGTATGTCAGCCGTCAGTGGTCAGTGCTCATCGTCTCAACCCTGCTCATCGTCTGAACTCCCCTCGACGTCCCAAAGCGTCTCATTCCCTCACAGAGTTGATCCATATTCCGTGCACGTCTTTGTACTTTGCAGCTCACGCTCACGCTCTGCTCCCAAAAAGGCCCACCCTATCACCCCCATCCCAATTTGTTTTGGCTGAGTGGGTTCCATCTTTGTCGGCTCGTACGGCTCGGCGGTGGGCTCCACAAGGCGAGGCTGGACTGAAGTGAATTGATTCACTGGGATTAAGGATTAAGATTTCCCCCGGCCGCTCTGGTGGAGTAAATCTGGGGGATTATGATGTCAACAGCCTGTGGCTGCTGGAGAGGAAATTGAATTGTGAGGGACGGCAGCGCCGATGGCCCAGAATTACAGCAGAGTCAGTGGGAAATTGAAGCTGGGAGTCCATGTCTGTGCCTTTCTCCTGCTCGGGGAAACCTCCCTGGGACACCGCACACGGCCTTCAGGGCGTAGGAGTCACTTACACAGCAGAACTAACTCTGAGTAAATGTCTGGGATGTTGATTGAGTGATAAGAGGATTTCTGTCGCTGGTAATCCGCCCTGCTCGGGCCTGTGAAGCATCAAGTGGTGAGTCCGACTAAGTGCAGCAGAGATCACTTGTATAGTGAACAAGGTGACAGGGATTTCTTCTCTCGCGGCCGGAGTCCACAGATAACGTGTAGGAGATCATGGAGAGGAAACGGCTCTACACATTCAGTGCTAACCTAGTATGTGCTGCGTGTGTGTGTGTTCTTTAAGGCGCCTCCTGCTGCTGAGGCTGCTCCTGCTGCCACCGTTAAGTTTGAGGGACTCACAAAAAGCAGCAGGATGAAGGTGAAGTGGACTCAGCTGGGGTTGGTCTTCTTCCTCGTTCTGTCCCTGGTGATGACCGGATGCTTCTTCTGGCAGTACCAGCTGCCCAAGGTCCTGCAGGGTGAGTACCAGCACACTGTCTCACAACAGGTGATGCATCAGGTTGCATGGGATGAGATTTCCTCTCAGATATTGTTGCTTCATGGGAAATAGCTCAGGCCACATTATCCACATCACTGAAACATGAAATCTGCAAACAACAAGATTTTAAAATGTTTTTTTTTAAATTTTGACAGTGATTTATTTGTCTTAATATTTCACCTTTCTTGAGACTTGAAAGTCTGCAAATTGTTTAAAATGTTCTTCCCATGACGCCTATTGCAGGTTCATCTTTATTTAATACCCTTAACATTGAGACGTAGCTTCAAGCTAAAACTCTGGAGGCTCCTTATCTCTCTGCAACAACAACACAACCTCCGTCTCTACTGATAATCACTACCTCACTTTTTCCCCCTATTAAAAGATACAGATCCTAATTGTGCAGCTTTTATCCTGTAATTATAAGGTGGAGTCCTAACTTGACAGTATATCAGCCGGCAGGTGTTGTGCTGGCTGAGGGTTTGTAATTGGCCACATTAAGATCTCATTAAGGCAGCGTTGATTAAAACTGAGTTAACAATCACAACACGGCAGTAGGTTGATCATTTTAATTCTTAAAATCTAATCATTGAAGGCGACATTCATATTAGAAATGTGAAGTGTTTTCAGTCGTGGTAAAATCAGTGTTGGTGCGTCATCCCTCCATCTGTACAAATGAGGCTCTTTGCCGCCCTTGACATCTGATATTTCTTTAAGCAGAGCACACAAACAACTTCATGTCCAGGTCTCGACTCTGTGTGAGTGTCCTTCACGGGGACATCAGGTGATATCATTACTCGGGGGGAAGCAGCAGCCCTCTGCAGGCTCTGATTCATATTTCCCTTTATGCACTAATGTATCTTTTTATATTCCAAAAAACGAATTTCTTCATGTATGGCCGTCCTTTAGAATGGAAATGCAGATCGTGGCCTGAGGCTGAAGTGAAACATATTGTAATATCATCCCCAGTTCACAGTGGGAGCGGGGCCGCATCTCTTTTGATCAGCGGCTTGTAAACAGTACGTCCTGTCAAATGCTCTCCTGTATGATCAACAGGGTTCATCAGTCAGCAGGGAGAACTAATGAAGCCCCCAGCCAGCCAATTATATTACACCACATTACTTTTGTGCCATTGAGGCATTCTTCTATGAAATACGGATTGAGAATTACAATACCCCCGTCCCCTCTTTGTACTTCCTTTAATTTCCCCTCCTTTTCTGTCTCTTTTCTCATTTTCTTTCCAGACGAGGGGATGGGTCGCAGCGCCAAGGCAGAGATGACATGTCCTCGCTTCCCGGAGCCCCTCCCTCTGGAGCATCCCCTGCCCAGTCTGAAAGAGGCCCTGGAAAAGGTGAGAGGAGTCGACCCTTCGAGCCGCTGATCTAAAACACGCCCTCAGCCAAGTGTGAGGAAATGTACAGGCTGTCCGTGCTGTAATCCTTCACACCTAAAGCCGCTGCAGTTGACAGAAGGAGATTAAAAGATACAGTGGATGAAAAAGTGTCTGAGGAAAGGGTTTGTGTTGAGCTGCTTTCAGACATGCGCTCGACTCCGGAGATCCAGACATTCTCCGGAGGGGCTGTATACGTGTGAACGCAAATGTCCGACTGAGAGCTTCCGGACTTTCCGCGGAGTTTCTCCTAGTATGTGTGCAGATTGTCTGAAGGAATCGATGTGCGAACACGGCAAGAGATCCTCCGCAGGTTCCACCACGAGCGAGGGGGTGTGCTGATGACGTTTCTAACATGCATATGTCATGAACATGCTAACGAGAGCTCTTGGTGACAATGGCCGACACCGGTGTTGATGTGCTGTAAACAAAAACGTAATCAGAAGCAGAATAAATACTAGATTTCTGTGCTGTTGTCAATGCATCTGAGTGAAGAATCTCCTGCTGGGTTGTTCACGTGTGAAAGGCAAAGTCCAGAGAAAGTCCAGAGAAAGTTTGGACCCAATTCTCCTCATCTTCTGGAGTTCATGTCTAAAAATTATTTTCTCTGTGCACTGGGAGCAGCAGTGGTCCCACATGGTCAATGACATTTAAATTTTAAAAAAATGATGAATATCAACATAGAAATTTCATTATTGGAGCCAGTTTAATTTGAGTTTGCGAACCTTTCATCTGGGCACTGACCAAACACTTGAAGCCAGAGTGATAATGAAAATCAAATACATGAAACTGTTTGATGTTCATTAAAGTGAAAAGGTTCGTGGGCAACTTGAAATCAAATAAAAACTTGTTTCAATTCAATTTGAAGAGTGATGTTGTTTTACCTGGAGAGTTTGCTTTGGAAAAACAAAAGGCTCCAGTTCCTCCCAATAAAAAAACAGACTGTTCTCATTTAATTAATATCGTTGGGAGAGAGGGACTTCAAAGTAACTTCTCTGGGATTTCATGTTGCCGTTTAATAAGGGATGACAAAGTACAAACACACAACACAAATTGAAAAGATATTCTGTAAATATATTTGAGGTGTTTTGCTCATTTTAATTAACCAATGCCTGTAAACAGTGTGGTTCCTTGGGTAAAAAGAAATTCCAATTCATTTTCCGTACACAGATTTTAATCATCAGCCATAATATTTTTACCATCCGAGGCAGGGATATATGCTCCTTATGTCCTTATCCATCAACTGGGTTTTAATAAAAATGGGTTTTATCCACAATGCCGTTACCATGGAAATGTTTACCACAACCGCAAAGATCACGTTGGCTGCTGTCGGATGGTTCAGTGTTACGTTCTGGTTTACCTGTGATTTCCTTGTCAATCATACGTCAATATGATGCTCATGCATTGATGCATTAACATCAGCAATAACATCTAATAATGTCATAAGAAACAACCCAACACAGCTCAAATATAGTTTTTTACCACTTTTATTCCACAAGTGGCTCCAAAACCCAGCAGCCTGTTAGCTTAGCTTGAAGACTGGTATAGGGAGACAAGAGGCATTTCATTGTAAACCCGCTCACTTCCTGCTCCGTCTCTTTCCAGGTGGACGCTTTGCTTCGGCAGAGCGTCAACCCGATCAGCCTTCCCGCTCTGTCGGCCATTGTGATTTTAAACGACACCGTTTTATGGACCGGCAACTTCGGCAAGAGGAACAGCAGCGACCCTCTCTCAGGTTCCCCCAATGAGTACACCATCTACAGGTGAGCGCTGGACCACAGCCCCCATCACAAATGTCCCAGTTAATTCAGTCTTAACCATCACGAACCTCCTTGACTAGAGAGGACCACTAGACTCTTATCAAACTAGAAACTCTTACTAAACCTGCAGAGGCACCAGATATAACCTCAGTGTCCTCATTTTGGATTTGCTGTCAGGAAAGTTCATGTCGTCTCCTCGTTGTCTTTTCATCCTCAGTGTTCATCCTTCCTCATTCTCTCTCACCAGTTTTTGCTCTGCTGATTTTGTGGCAGCAATCAGCCACATGAAACCCATTTGTTGCTATGCTACAGGGAAAGTGTTTTGTTGAGATGAGAATTTTTACACCATTAAGATTCCGTCTAATGGGAAAAAAAGGTGATTCCACCGCTGCACGACTACGCGGTGGCTCCTGACTTTATAGGGTAATTGATGCTGTGTGATGACAATGCTGCTGCTCGTGAAATGACAACGATAAAGGAGCAAAGGATCTGCTCGATGCGTCTCTGCAGGGAAAAGCAAGCTTCATAAAAACTGAAATTCGCAGTTAAAGTAATTTTTGGCAGGGACATTTTTTTTTTTTTTTTTATCAAATTCAATTTAAGTTCATAAATTGCTGTATAAAAAAATCACAGAAATGGGGGAAGAAAATGGACCAATAAAGATTTAGAGTAGTTGTTACAAAAAGGGGATTTTGAGTTTGTTCACGTTTCGTTTATGGCGATGATGATGTGACGATGTGAGGTTTCTGAGCGAGGACTTGATGAGGCTTCTCCATAGCAACAGGAGACATGAGGCAGCCATGTTAACAGGCTGAGACGGAGCCTACAACTCAGTCTGTGTTGTTCATGTGTGAAATTGGTGAAATGCTCGATGGTTACATCAGTCATTTGTGAGCTTTAACAAGAAAGTGTTAAATCAGTTACGAATCTATATTCAAATATTCCAGCAGTTGTTTGTCTCACATTATTTGACGAGAACACATACGTCAAGGTACCAACGCACGATCGACAGTAAATGGCTCCAATTACTCAGTAAATTGAATTCTTTAAAAGATTCTCTGACATATTAGCAGCTGCTCCTGAAAGGATTCATGTTCCATTGAAGTCAATTTTCCACAATTGAATATATTTATATTTGTCTTATGATTTATTCACTGTAAGACTCCTGCACATATTGTTTTGGCTGCCACTCATCTCTGAGAAGTGGGATTTTGTTTGTATATGTTGTTTTTTACGGCGGATGTTAAATGTACATTTTATTCAGATGTTCTTAGATGGATTTGAGTGGTTTCAAATTAATTAAAAGATTGTTTTGCTTTGCTTTATATGTGGAAAACAGTCTTTGTGATTTCTGCATAGCTTCAGCACTGTTTCCATATTGGACCAGTCTGTGTTTAGAAAGGCAGTATTTAACCTCAGGAGACACAGACCATAGAAGGTTTTAACCACAGACTGTATTGATGACAGATTGACAACATGACAGCTCCACAAAAGGGAAGCCAAAGCGTCTTGATCGCCCCCTGGTGGCTGGCTGCAGTATAGGTCATAAAACACACCTCCTTCCTGTTTGTGGACAGGACATGGGTCAAACTAAAAAGTCAAAATACGTGTGAATAATCATTTTTCTGGGATGTTCTACTTTAAGCAGTTATTTGATGCTTTAAAACCGAGGTGAAAATAGGTGTCATCCATCTTTATACACGGTCTATGCCTGATCTTAACTGCTGCCGTGTGTATTGATATGAAAATACATTTTGCACCAAATCACAAACTTCACAGATAAAAAGAGTTGTGTCTCAAAAATAATACCCACTTCACTGTGGAAAAAGAAATGTCTTGCCCTTGTTTGGTTTGGTTTAACCTGAGTGTATCCAGACGCAGCAGATTGCTTGTTACACAGAACCATCTGTGAAGGCTTCATTTGAAACCGGAAAAAATCACGTTGAAAGTGTGAGAGCGTTGAAGCAACATTTGGCAGGTGAGCGAACGAACCATCTGTTCGACCCGTTCATCACGGCCGTCAAAGGGAAGAGAGTGAAAACAAGTCGTCCACGAAGAGAAACTTTCAGTGTTCTTTGTCCTTCTTCTCTCAGTGGCAGCATTTAGGTCGTAAACCCTGACCGCACTATTTATGCTTCCATTGACGTAACCGTCTCTGCGTCATCCTTCCATGTGTTGGTTGTTAAGCAATACATCCACTAGAGGGCAGCACAGTTTATCTGTCAACAACAAACATGGCAGTGATGGAGGTTGTGACAATGTGCCACTTAAGAAAGAAACAAAAGAAACCACATTGTAGTGGGTTCTTTTGTTTCTTTTCAAGTCTTTCTTGAAAGAAAATTCCGACATTGTCAAAATTTCTTCCTCGTTTCCTATGGTCGTCTCGCTTGGACTATCAGCCACACTGCCCCCTATGATTTCCAGTGGAACTGCACCATTTTGTCTATATCCTTAAGCTTTGAGAAGACGTGCACAAATATAGATGAAATGCATAAAAGAGCTTTTAATGGGGAATTGATGGAAACAAACAAACAAGCACATAAAGAAAAAGTCAAGATGCAAATGTGAGAAGATGCTTTAATAAACACTGCATCAGTGGAAACACAAAGATTCTCTCCAAAGGTGTTTTTTTTGTTGCTGTTGTTGTCAGATAAAAAAAAAACAATCCCATTTAATCCATCTCTCAGAATTGCCAGCTTATCCAAAATCTTCCCGACACTGATGCTGTACAAACTGTGGGAGGACGGGAAGATCGGCTCCCTAGATGACCCCCTGGAGAAGTACGTGGAGAACTTCACCATCAAGAACCCTCTGGGGAAGTCACGCGACTCGGAGCTGAAATATGTGACAGATGGTCTGATATTTCTGGACAGTGGGGAGGTTCAGATCCGCTCGTCCTCCGTCACCCTGCGCAGGATGGCCAGCCAGCTCTCAGGTACTGAGACACAATGGGTTATAATGAACTAACGGAATTTATACAAACTCCATTCCTAGTGTGGGCACACATGCATATACAGTCAATCGTACATATACACAGCAAATGAAGCTGATTCTGATTCTTTGAGCACAGTTTTTCTGTTCATCAGATCAAAAGACAACTTGGTCTCAGGAAACTACAATGAACATAATTGATTCAAATTATTTGACTTAGTTTGGTTGACTTCCCTCTTTGGTGCCATTTAAAGTCACTGACATGCAAACATATCTCCTTCAAACATGTTTATTGTTGTTAAAGGTTACAAATATATATACATTTTGTCACAAAAGTAAACTATAAAAATGAAAAATTAATATTCTAGTCCTGTTTGTATTTAGAAGATTACAGACATACCTGCAGTAGAGACACTGAACACTTTAGATTCCTGCCGTCACGTTTGTTTTTCAGCAGCTACTTCTACATAATCCGCTCAACAGAAGAGTTGAATGTGTAATACTTTACTATGTGTAATGAATTCAAATGAAAGATGAAAGAGATTCCTGAGAGACGAAGGATCATAAATCTTTAAATCCCTGTCTCAGGTTATCATCGAGGTATCGGGTCGTCAATCGAGTCTGAAGAATTCTGAATCTTTCACGTACCAATAATGTATTTTCACAAGTTCAAGAAACTATTCAGATTGAAATAAAAAGCTGAGGAGGAAATGTCTCCTTTGTTTGTGTTGTTTTAATTTATAATTCTTAGTTTTTAAATAAATAATGTTTTACTGTTTTCTGTTGTTGTTCTTTTTTTACCCCGGGCTGATCCAGGCCTGCCCAGGAGACTCCGGGCAACAAACCTGCTTTGGAAGGGAAAAACACAATCTGCAATCAATCTGCTGCAAGACGATGTCCTCGTCGCAGACCCAGGCACCAAGTAAGAGTCCTTCCACTTCGTTAGTATATACAGTACTTCACTGAAAACTCAAACCAACACAGACAGTTTCTTCCCCAAGTTCATTCAACCTCTTAACCAACACACAAACAAACAGCACAACTCTTGGGATTTTACTCTTATTTTACACTTTTAAGACTTTTATGGTACTTTTTGAGGCTACATCATATCCTTTTGAAGACAAATATAACCGAGCTAAGGCTTAAGACAAATTTATCAAACACAACAAAAAGGAAGGAGGAGGAAGTTCTTCTTCTACGACTATTGCTTCAAAGTGTGATGCGGTCAACAACACGCACTCTGACTGGTTGGATGTGTCCATGTCAGAAGTGAAACCTTGGAAAAATTGACCGTAAAGATAAAGGGCTGCAATATTGCTCATTGAAATTCTAGTACTTCTGTGAAAGTTTGCTTTGACTTGATACAGATTCGAAAATGGATCACACAAAAAAAAGGCCTTAAATCTTAATGGTCTTTTCACAGCATTACACTGTTAGAGAAATGACACAGACCCAAACTCGTGTGATTTTACTCAGAAATTACCAAATTGATGATCATAAAAGTCTGACGTGTAAATTCCTAACTTGTTTTTCACACTTGTTTTGAAGAGGTGTTGGAAAAAGATTTAGTTACATTTGGACTCCTCCAGGCTTTGTGCTAAGCTAACTGAATGCTCACTGTTTCACCTTCAATTTTAAGTTGTTCTTCATTTCCATATCTTTCTTCCATCTAGATGTCACTACAGCAACCTCGCCTTCTCTCTGCTTGCTCACGTGATGGCCGAGCGGGTGGCCGGCGTCGACTACCAGCGCTGGATCACAGACAACATCCTGGACCGGCTGGGAATGGAGGACACCGGCTTCGACATCACCCCTGGGCTGCAGAGTCAAATGGCTGTAGGCGTGTACACCAACGGGAAGCCAGCTCCGCTCTACGACCTGGGCTGGTACCGGCCTTCGGGTCAGATGTTCTCCACGGCGGCGGACTTGGCCAAACTTGCCATGATGCTGCTGGGCGCGTATCACCGCAAGCTGCTGGAGCCAGACTCTCTGAAGATCATGTTGATGCCACTCCTCAGGTGCGATAAGGACTACTTCGCCAACCGCACCGGGACACCGTGGGAGGTGAACGAGCTGATGGGCTACGAGATGGTGCGCAAAGATGGCGATCTGGACGGGTACTCTGCCACCTTCTCCCTGGTTCCCAGACTGAAGCTGGGTCTCGTGGTGCTCATGGCTGGCGGCAGGTCTCAGAACCAGGATGTGGTCACCAAAGCCTACAGACACATCATCCCAGCCATAGAAAAAGCCTTCAGGGAGGCAAAGAAGATCCTCTTTGCTCCGCCAAACCCAGACCCTTACATCGGCTTCTTCACCTACGGCAACATCACTTTCTACGAAATCAAAGCGGGGTCAGACGGAGTCCTCATCATGCAGCAGTTTGGGCCTCAGATTGAAGAGCTGATCCCTGAAAAGTTCAGGACAATAAAGCTCAACTACCTGGTGGACCGGGTCTTCAGAGTGGTGTTTGAGAAAGAGTACCCTTGTGTTCTGCAGGTCGGCTCGGCCTCGGTGTCCCTGGAAGCACAGGATGGTCAATTATTTAACTTCTACACGTTTGACAAGCGTGGTCTTTCCACTGGTTTCGACGCTCCGGGACTGAATACGTATAATGTGGTCAGAATAGCCCGCAAGCCGTCTTTCTCAAGCTGAACTGCTGCAACGACTGTGGCCTAAAGACAAAGGGTATGACACTGTGTGAGGTCTGTGAACATTGAGAGACCAAATGAAAATGTTTGCGGTCAGAGGAAGGACTGAGCGCAAACGGGGACAGTGTTGAGTTCGCCCTGATGTTTAATGTGACTGTTCTTTGTCCTTCATTATGTCTCCTGATTGAACACTCACATGATGGTGATACAGTGCTTGTGCTTTTCCTGCCTTTGTTCAAACTGCTATTAGTCGCCGCCGTCCTTAAGTTTTCACGAGTGAGAACAGAAGAACGGACTTGCAGCATTTATTGTGCTAATTGTGCACATTTACATTTCACTCTTCATTCTTGGGACCATATTTGCAGCTCAACAAAAATCATGGTCTCATACATATTTATCTTCCGTCTATGGTGAGAAAACAAACCAGTTACATTTCTCTGTGGTGCTGTTTCTGTGGCGGGTAAAATTGGAAAATTTTCATGACAAATGTGTTTTAACAAAATTGTGAGCTGCGGATTTTATGTCGACAGTCATGCACTTAGATGGGAATGAATGCAAAATATTTTTGGCTCCCAAAATAGCAGTGATTAAGGATAGAGAGGCTTTCGGTTGCCTGTGTGATACTTTCCTTTTTAATCCCTGAAAATGGAGTCCTGATTCATCCTGACCTCTCACACCAACATGAATAATACACTGCACTGGCTGCTGCTGCTGCTGGATGACGGATTCAAGTGGACAAAAGAAAACGCTGCGCACAAGGCAGAAGCTGATCTCCTGTGATAGATTGACTGTCTGGGGATGTGATGGAAACAGAGATTGAAAATGTTGCTTCGTGCTAAAGCATCAGGTGGAAACGAGCGGAGCCGAGGAACTGTGAATGCCTAAAAAAAAATTTCAAAATAAATGTGCTGTGTCCACTTTATCCGACTATGTGTGAAATAATGAGGCTCAGCTGTGCAATCCAACATTTCCACGGCCTGCAGAATGAGGCTTGTTCTGATTAATAGTGGGAAGGAAAATAACCACTTGGGTCATGCAGTATTCAACAAAACTGCAAAAATTACACCCTACACTGACGGAACATCGTCGGAAAACAGGCATTAACAGAGGTGAAAGGGAAGAAACAGCCATGTGTGGGTAGCTTAGACATTTATTGTGAAGCTTTTCACATTAGGCACTGCACAATAGCCATAATCACTTTTCATTTTTGCAATCACGGTGAACAACAGCTTACCAGTCATTCAAATCATGTACTGGAGGGCAGGCCATTCAACAAGAGACAAAACCAGAGCAGAAGCCCACGATAAAGCATTACATTCATTTGGTTGTTTGACACACACCATGATTTGACCGGTTTTTCGCCGCCTAGCAACACAACGTCAATGTTCCAAAAGAAGAAAGACAAGATGATTCAAGTACAACATTATGATTCAGGTCAGATATCACACCGTCCTATAAGGCAAACAGCAGTTATGGTATTAGACAGCAGGTGGAATGTGCAGGCACTGTTGAACAAGAGCATCCGTTGTCAATCCGGGTGTTCGCTGTGCGAGTTGAGCCCGATTTTGTTGCTGAATACATTTAGCGTCCGACTGATTTCCAGCCTCGTCGTGCAGTGTCGGGGGGGGGGGGGAGTGCGAGAACCACAGTGTCACAAAGGAACCAAACCAAAGTTTACGTACAAGCTTTGCAATGACAGGCAGTAAAGTTAAAGGTATAGTTTAACATTTTGTGTTATTCTCCTTCTTTGCAAGAAGAGAAAGGTGTGAGTGTAAATATTAGCATAAAGACTGGAATCCAGGGGACACATCTGGCCAGGCTCTGTCCGTGAGCACAAAACAGGGAAACAAACTTTAATAGTTTAAAACTGAAGTGGTGGCAAGGACAGCAGGGGGTGCTGAGGGGGCTGCAGCACCCCCTGCTGACAAGGAGTGCAAGGCAAAGGCAAAGGTTTATTTTATTGAGTAATAGTAATATTTCAAAAGTAGCATGGTAGCCTTGAAATTTTCTAATATTTCATTTCATTTTTAGAAAGTTTAGTGTATTTTCTGTGTAGCCTGTAATATATTAACTTTCTCTCAGGAACTCTGGCTGACCTCCAGCATCCCTGAGTGACGGATTGGTGGAGCAGTGGTTAGCACTGTTAGTACAAGTGGGTTTGGAACTTGATGGTGGACCATGGCCCCATGTTGTCCCTGTGTCTGTGTGGGTTTCCTCCCACAGTCCAGAGACACGTAGATAAGGCTGGTTGGAGACTCTACAATGTCCTTAGGTGTGAATGTGAATGATTGTTTGTTATATGTTGGCCCGGTGATACTGTGGCGACCTGTCCCCATGGTGAACAGCATATATCACATTAGATTCATCAGACATTAATGTAAATACATTGACCACAACAAAAACAAGTGTTGTTCCTTGTTACATTATTGAAGATTTAAATTGGTTTGGTTCTTTTTTTTGTCAGGAACATTTTGCAACCTTTATATTTTTCCTTCCAGTAAAATAGTCAGACTTTACATTCCCAACAGTAACAGACAAGTGGGAAGTCGCTTTGAACTGATTCTGTCTGTATCTCTGTCAGGTTTTCCGTATTGGGAGATACCAAGAGATACCAGGAGACTCTCTCGAGTTTGACCTTTTACAAAGGATGTTGCTTCATTTTTGAAAACTTTTAGTGTTCCCTGACTTTGTTCTTCTGAATATCTCTGTATTACATATAAACTTTAAAAGACCCTGGATTGGATCCAGTTGAAATCAATGAGAAAAAGATGATTATTAGCAGGTGAGCCTTTGCAACATCCAAGTAATTATCATCAAGAGCAGGTTGCATTTATGTATAATAAGGTTAATGCATAACAATGTACATAAATACCTGTATACACGTTTTAAGGGTTATTTGCGGGACATTTTGAGTTTTTTACAAATTAAATACACAATAACAAATAAATAAGTGAAAGTTTGATTTGTGTCAACAGAGCCAGGGCAGCTTTTACTTCCAGTCTGTATGCATCTCTCTGCTAAACCAAGCTGCAGCTTCTAGCTTCAAACTAACTTTGTATCCATCTGCTCATCGAACTCTCAGCAAGAAACTAAACAAGCTCATTTCCCCAAATGTCTTTTAAAGTGGATGAGTTGCTCGTTAGTTTATTCAAATCGAAATCTCCGTTAGAACACAGAGGTCTGGCAGGTCATCTCTTTGCATGCACACGTAAGGATGGCGGTGTCCATGCTCAGCGTCATGTTGGTGGACAGCAGGGGGATAAAACCATTCGAGTCATTACCCTTCGCCTGAGCTCTGGAGCCTGAGACGGAGGGACCCAGGAGGATTTTGGGGAATGGCGGCGAGTCTCTGACAGAGCTGTTGTCCTCCGTCTGGGAGCACACGAGCTCTCGGAAACTCTCCCTGAAGCGCGTCGAGAGCAGGCTGTAGATGATGGGATTGACCGCGGAGCTGAGGTAGAAGAGGACGCCCGACAGGATGTGGACGTACTGATAAATATTGTGCATCAAGTCGGTCCACTGGCTGATGGAGCTCCACAGGAGCCGCTCGATGTGAAAGGGCGCCCAGCACACTCCGAACACAGCCACCACGATCGCTAGAGGATGAGAGAGAAAACAGGCTGTTACAGATTCATAGATTTTCTTTCTCATCGCTCTTTTTTAATGTTATTTATTATTCCAATGTACTTTTGATGACATTTTCCCTTTAATTAAATGAGACAGAGTTATAAAAGTTATTCACATGAAAGGAGAAGGTGTAACATGCTAAGAAATACAGGACAGGATACATGACGATCCAGGGATTGAAAGCTTAGTGCAGTTTCTTTTTACTACATTTATTTCAAAGCTGTACTTACATCTGTTGTTTGTCTTTGTCTGTTGGATGTTTTCGCCCAATGTCAGCTGTGAGTAAACTGAGTAGATTGGGCGAAAACATCCAACAGACAAAGACAAACAACCGTTCACACCTACGGGATATTTAGCGTCTCCAATTAACCTAACCTTGGACTGTGGGAGGAAGCCAGAGTGCTCAGAGAAAACCCACGCAGACAACGTGCAAACTCCGATTATAGAGGCACTCATCTGAAGATTTCTCCTCCACACAATGAACCATCTCATAACCCAATAGACTTATCTTGTCACTCTTTAAAAAGGCATTACTCCTCAGTTGGGAACCACTAAAATTAACTGACTTTATATTAAGTATTTTTAGAGTAATTGAATGCAAATTAAATGTGTCATTATCCTGTGACTCTTTACAAAAGACAAAACGCACAGAGCCCCCAAAACCTCCAAATCTAAACGATTAAAAATGACCACAAAGTAATGCAGGTCTAAAGAGTCTATTTGAACATCTGATCAACAAGAGCAACATGAAGGAATACTGGACTTTCACTCATCAAAAGTGGAACCACATCAATCTAAAAATGTCTCTGTGTCTGTTGGTAACATAAGCTGCTCATGCACTGAACTCCAGGAACCTCCGGACATTCTCCGGAGGGGAAGCACTTGCCAAGGAGCTGAAGTGAGAACACAGATCTTCTGCAGAATTCACTGCGAGATGTGTTGATGACGTTTCTAATATGTGAAAAACAAAAAATAAAACAATTCACAGGATGATAAAGTGGTGCCATACACGTAGAAGACACTGACAAAGATGTTAAGAGAGTTCTTGATGATATGAGCCGACGCCAGTGTCGCGAATTCCCTGCTGCGTTGTTCAGGTGTGAGGAGCGACCTCCGGACAAAGTAATTGTGACGACATTCTCCGGGTTCCATGTCTGAAAAAGCGTCTGTCTCGTCACCATATCAACTTTATAAGTTATGAAAGTGACCGAAAGTCAATGAATGCAGGTATTTCTCCTTAGAATAACATTATATTATAGTTATTGTATGATAGTTGAAACCTCATTACCTCAAAATCGAGTTTCATCAGGATCAGCAGCAGTGACGATGTGAGCAATGAACTGTGGTTTTCCCCGTCATCAGAATCTAATCACATTTTTCAAATTCTTTATTCTCCTCACATGTGTTTTTTCTTTCCCTCAACAGAGCGCTGCCCACTTCAAACTAGTGAGAAGAGCAGAGAGAGGAGCACGGAGGGTGGATGGATCGTTTCTAACCTTGGAAGATTACATTGTTTTCATGTTGGTTTCAATCAGTAAAAGCGTTGTTAAGAAAACCCGGGTTTTGGAGACGAATCCGACAAGACTTCACTTTCAGACATTTTGTCCCCTGTCGTTAAAGTGTTGTGTGTAAAGAGGTGGAGGCTTTACACCGAGTGCTTGATGCACTGTCGAGTGTAAGAACTATACTAACACTGTACATTAAATCTCATCAAGCTCCAGAGCTCAGCGGATGTGATATGACGGTAGAGGCCCCTTCAGAATACAAATCGTCCTTACAGAAAATCCTCTGTCTTTCCACACTCTGTGTTTAGCTCAGCTTCTGTCTTGGGAACTTGTCTTGGCACTGACAACACGGATTAAAGGGGGATCTGCTCTGGAATCACAGCTTGTCATGTCAACTGTTGTGTTTCCTGCATAAGGAGGGAATGAGGAAAAACTCACAGAGCATCTTGATGACCTGTCTCCTGCGGCCGCTCTCCGCGCTGATCTGCCTCCGAGTGCTGCTGCTGCAGTTCTTTCCCAGGTTGCCGCAGGGCTGCCGCGTCTCCCTGCCCAGGTGAAGCCCCATCACCAGGTACAGGACGCTGATCACCATCATGGGCACGAAGTAGAAGCACACGGTGGTGATCTGCATGACCATGTTGTAGATCCACAGGGGCTTCAGCACGGTGCATATGGCCGACTCCTCCCTTCTCTCCGGCAGGTAGAAGATGCCGTGCAGTGAGGTGTTGGGGATGGCGCAGATCATCGACGCCGCCCACACGATGGTGATGACCTGCTTGGCGTGCTGATTCGTCGACAGGTATCGCGTTTTCAGGGGATGCACCACGGCGATGTACCGCTCCACGCTCAGCGCCGTCACGTTGAGGACCGAGGCGAAGCAGACCGTCTCGAACAGGAAGGTCTTGAAGTAGCAGCCACCCTCGCCAAAGGGGAACGGGTAGTTCTGCCACAGGTCGTAAATCTCCAGGGGCATCCCGAACAGCAGCACCAGCAGGTCCGACATGGCCAGGCTCACCAGGTACAGGTTGGTGGGGTTACGCATCTTCTTGTGCTTCGCTATCACCACACACGTGAGCAGATTCCCAGACAGGCCCGTGAGAAAGATGAGGAGGTAAACGCTGGTCACCTGGAGAAAGAAGGGGGATCGTTTTGGACCCAGGATTTCCAGGAGGTTGATGTCGGCGAACTGGTCGTTGGTGTAGTTCCCAGTTTCATTTAGTAGCATGCTGGTGTTGAGGAACGTTTTGGAAAGGTTTGAAGCGGAGCCCTGCAGAGAGATCTCCATTTCAGAGAGGAGAGCTGGAGAATCAGCGGGAGAATCAGCGGGAGACGTCAGCACATCCTGTGCAGATATGAGGGTTCACTCAACACCAGGGACCTGCGAGAAACAAAATACCATCAGGAGAGGATTTGATGAATTCCACCTCCTACTGGGGGTCAAAATTCAGTTCAACAATTTCTTTTTGTTTCATAAAATCACTTTTCAACTGAAACTCAGGGATTTGCATAGTTCCAGGATAATCTTTACAAACATTATTTTCAGTTTCAGATGTTTTGAACTAAGAGATTCATTGTTGGGCAGCGGCAAGGACAGCAAGAAGGTTCTTGGTTCGAATCTGCGACCTTCTGACGATAGCCAGAAGTTATGAGTCAGAAATGAGTCACAGAAAAGTTGAAGGCTAGCAATTTAAAAAATGTGACATCTTCAAATTCATTGTTTTAAAGAACAACTGTTGTTAAGTTTAAAATCACATACGACTCAGAAAACCAGCAAATCCTCACGATTAAGAAGCTGTTAAAATGAAAAAAGTTAAAAAATAAAAATGATTATGGGAACACTTGACTAGTGAGCGGATTACTTACTAAACCGTGAACCCACTTTGTGGAGAACCATGTCAAACAACAACATTTTTTCGGGGGAATAATCACCTCCAGGCAGAACAAGAAGCCGAACATTTTTTTACAGCAAAATCATATTATCCAGATAAGATCGGGACCACCTGCTGCAGAATGCATCAGTCCAAACAATCAAAACCACACTCCGACTGTGTGTTTACCCTGTGTGCATTTATTCATCCATATCTTTAGGTAAGAGGAGAGAAATTACTTTTACTTGTCTGTATTTGAAAACGCAACTATTGCTTGTGATTAAAATCTGCAGTTACACGTGTATAGCTCAGCAATAAGGAAAAACCTGCTCTTCACCTTATTATGCTGCAGATCATCAGTGACTCATGGGGGCAAGATATTTTCATGGGCGTTTAAGAAACAATTCCGTGGAACAAAAAAGTAATTTGCCTCGCAGACGCAGATTGCGTCTGCGGGTTGAGGGGCTGTTGTGGTTCAGGTCATTTCTCACCTACACACACACACACACACACACACACACACACACACACACACACACACACACATACACACACAAGCTTGGCGACTTCCCCGAGAAGGTCAATTGTTTTGGCAAATCTCGTGCGTCACGCTGCACATCCAAGGTTATGCGCATAATACAAAGTATGAGGGAGATGCTGCTTTAATGCGTGTGAGCTGCGCGTTATCTAAAGGCACTCAGACCGGGGATTTAAGCTCTTAGTCCATTAAGCCAAAGAAAATTGTACTTTCTTTGTATTTTTTTCAGAAATGACGGCTCACCGTTCAGTTTGGCTTCTCCACACACTTGCATGCGCCAGTCAGAAAGAATATTAAAACAAAACATCTTCATCTTCATCTTCATAAAACGCGAGCAGCCGATAACTTATCACAGGCAAATACATTTAAATATAATTTAAATCCTCACCTTGGTGCTGCAGCCGATTCCTAGCGCGCGCTCTGTGTGGCCATGGTGGGGGGGTGAGATCAAGCCCCGCGCGAGCAAGATCAATTAAAACATAGAGATGGGATTTGGCTGTAGATTGAACAAAAAGTTGATGAACAAGAGGAGAGGAGGCAGATGGAGGCAGCAGAGGAGGCACGTTACAGCCACGTCCAGTTCCCACTGCTACTTAAAGGGTGAGATGCAAAGGAGAGAGGGAGAGAGAGAGGCAAGAGAGAGGGAGAGAGAGAGAGAGAGAGAGAGAGAGAGAGAGACATGAGAGGGGAGAGAGAGAGAGACACGAGAGAAGGAGAGAGGGAGAGAGAGGGGGGGAGAGAGAGGGAGAGAGAGAGGCAAGAGAGAGGGAGAGAGAGAGAGACATGAGAGGGGAGAGAGAGAGAGACACGAGAGAAGGAGAGAGAGGGAGAGAGAGAGGGGGAGAGAGAGGGAGAGAGAGACATGAGAAGGGAGAGAGAGAGAGACCGAGAGAAGAAGAGAGAGAGAGAGAGATGCAGAGAGAGAGAGAGGGATGAGGTAGAGAAGGAGAGAGAGATGCGAGAGAGAGAGAGAGGGGGTGAGAGAGGGATAGAGACATGAGAGGGGAGAGAGAGAGAGACATGAGAGAAGAAGAGAGAGGGAGAGAGAGAGATGCAAGAGAGAGAGACACGAGAGAGGGAGAAAGAGAGACAGAGAGAGAGAGAGAGGGATGAGGTAGAGAAGGAGAGAGAGAGGGAGGGGTGAGAGAGAGATAGAGACATGAGAGAGAGAGACATGAGAGGAAGAGACAGAGAGAGAGAGGCATGAAAGAGGGAGAGAAAGAGAGAGAGAGACATGAGAGGAAGAGACAGAGAGAGAGAGGCATGAAAGAGGGAGAGAAAGAGAGACAGATAGAGAGGGAGAAAAAGAAAGAGAGAGAAGGAGATAAAGAGGGAGGAGGGGCCCATGAGACCACACATTTGCTTTCTTTATGTAGGGCAGCGTGCGTGAGCTTTCATACACTGTAAAATAAAATCGACATTAATCACGTTACACACATGAGAGGCTGCAGCTAATTGAGCAGTTGTATGATTCACTTTATAAAATATCACTTCATTAACGACTCAATATCACAACTAGAAAGAGACAATTTGTCAGGAACTTAAATGATACATTGGGTGCCATGGGACCAAGTGGTGCAGTGGCTACAGCACTGTTGCCTCAAGGTTCCCGGTTTGAATCCCAGTGTTTAGCCACAAAGTTGTTCTCCTCATGTAAGTGTGAGTTTTATACGTTGGCTTCCTCCCACAGTCCAAAGTTGGGTTTGTTAGGTTAACTGGAGATTCCAACTAGACTGTAGGTGTGAATGATTGCTAGTGATTCACTGGTGTCCCCTGCCCTCGCCCAGTGTCTGCTGGGATTTACTCCAGCTCCCCCCATGGTTATTATTCCCAATTCAGCCTGCCTATAAAGGGCAGTAAAAACTTTATCAATTCTTTTTAAACCCATGTGTATTTAGCTTCATATTACTGAGGTCTGGACCTCACATGGTAGCTGTAGAAAGTTTCATGACTCCGCCCCTGGACCCTGTGTTCTGTTGTCCACTTTTTTGTGAATCTTGTGGGTTTGTAACGACTTCAGCCTTTGGAATTTGGATTTATTACTTCCTGTTTTATTTTGTACTTACCTGTGTTTCTTTTTTCAGAGCACTTCATTTCCTGCCATTGTGTCTGTTGTCCCCGCCCCCTGTCGATTGCTTACACCCCCCCCCGGTTACTTCCACCTGTGTCTGTGTATTCAATCCCCGTGTTTCCCTCGTAATCAGTTTCCCAGTCAGCATTTTCCTCCTGTTAGCTCTAAGTTTTAGTTTTTTTGTCCTTTGCCTTTCCGTGTAACGAACCTGCAAGTCTGAAGATCATTATCTGGGTCTTTCATCGAGTGAAGTCTGCATCTGAGTCTCCACCTGCTCCAAGTGTAACAGTCAGTATCTTCTGATGATTGCATTTAATATAATTTGGTGTTTTAAGGTCAGAAAAGGCAAATGTGCAGCACACATCTTGTAAATATATCTACAAAGCTCTGTCAGTGGAACAAAACAAATTAAGTGTTATTGTTATTGTAGAGAATACATAGAGCTAATTTATTCTGGGAAATTCAAAGCACAGTGTGATGCCGTACGTTCACAGTGTGGATGATCTGGATTTGACCTTCTGGCCTCAACAGGCTGCTGAGACACTTCCTGACGGCCACGGACGTTCAAACTAGAACGGCAAAGCAGAATGCATTACAAAAGCAGAATCTCCACTTAATCTGTTCTCTGAACATTTTATCATCTATTAAAAAAAAAAAAGACAAGGCACAGAAGTACGTGCGTGATGATTCATTCAGCACCACTGACGAGTGAGTGGCCTGATTAGATACTTCACAACCAATCTCTCCAAAAAAGACTGGTTTTAAGTGATAGACAGAAAGATGTGATTCTCATTGGTATTCACCGCTGCTTGGCCTTTTCCCATTTGACTCTACGTTTCTCAGAGTGCACCCCATTAAAAATGCTTGACTTTGTTTCATTTCTAATCCTTACCCCTGCGCGGCATTTTTATTAATTGGTTTTGCTGCTGTCAGAAATCTCACTCGAGGAAATTTGTCTTCTTATAGATTTAATGTGGCTCCACGTGGTATATTTTATTCTATAGTCCTTGAAACCTACTTAATAGAGAGGAAAATATATGCTGCATGTATTTATGCCAGTTGCTGGATAAACCATAAATAATCCATAATCCTGATTGGAAATGTATATATGGGAGTAGGAGGAAATGCCAAATTACATTAATGGTGTATTTTGGCAGATGCTCCCATCGACTCGCGCTCCACTTCAGAATACATGGTTACATTTCATTGACACAATCAAATCAAATGATGATTGACATTTGCCAGCGCTTAGACTGTAGATGAATATTGACGATGCAGCTCTACTTTCTCCCATCGTGTAAAAAAATATTCCAGACACGGACACTGCCATCTTGTGCTTCTGATGAAATTCGGAGCAGTGACCGTACAGTGGCGCCGCCGTATCAAGGTCCTTCTAAAGCACGAGCTTGACCAAAGGTGAGTCGGTCTCAGCTGTCAGTCATGATGTTTCACCTTGTTTTCATAACATCAAATAACTAACGACAACCAAACTTATCAGAAAACTTTACAGTTGAACATCAGTGTGGTAAGCACTATCTAATATGAAAGAAAACATCTTTGATCATGTATTTAACTTGTACTTTGTCTATTTAGTTTGCTCCACTTCCCATCCACTAACATGGAGGAGGCTGGGTTTATAACCTATACGGCCACCAGGGGGCAATCAAGATGATTTGGCTTCACTTTTCGGGAGCTGTCATCTCGTCCATCTTTTTATACAGTCTATGGTATGAACCTTTTCTCTACAGTATATTTCCATTTAGAAGAACAACACTTTCCTGGCATAAAAATGCAAAAGAAAATACTACGTGTCATTTTGTGGAGAATAATCTTTATTTCAAGAAATGTAAGAAAATGCAGCTCAAAGTGCTTTTTACAGAATATAGATAAAAATCAATGTCGCAACGTAATTCAAATGAGAAGAGAACAGATATTAAAAAAAGGAGAAGACATCAAATTAAATTTAAGAATGTGCATAAAAACTGAAAATAAAGGATGTTATAAAAAGAATAAAAGAGCGCAGGCAAGTGAAAGATCCAATTCAAGGCTGAAGCAGAGAGAAATGTCAAACTCAAACATCCTTGTATTTAAAGATCCAGGTCATACAGTTGTTTTTCATTTATTTGTGCCTCTGTTGACTCCTGAGGGAAATATGACAGAACACCAAAAACACACAGGTCCAGTGATACAGGATGAACCTGCATGAACAAGCCACACTCGTCACCCTGTGACAACGACAAATAGTTAGCGATGCTCATAGCAAGAATTATACACAACTCTAAAGCTACTACCAGCAATTTATTAAAGCTGGGTTATCGTTCCACTGATGATTTTCATTTAATGGCAGCTACGGCATCAATACAACCTTTAAATAAATAAAAAATACTTTTCAGTATCTTGAGATAATCTAGGCTGTGACTTTGTCTCTTCTCTTCGCAATGTCATTTACCATCTATAATTTAAATGTGGAATCATTTTCTTGTCAATGCAAGTTTTACCTTGTCTCTGTTCTCCTGTTATTTGCAGAGATGTGAGGTGGAAAATGTGCTTTTCTGATCATATTTCTGTTCGACCTTGAACAATCAGCTCTCTCCAAAATAACAGTCCCTCAAAACATGGTGAACACACTCACACACACTCAGACAGGGTTGAAAACAGTATTCATCTTCTGCACAGAGGAGAAAGCAAAATGGAAAAAGGAAAAAAAGATAAATGGCACAACAAAAGACGAGAGTTAGTCACTTTCCACCTGATAAAACATTGAGTCACTCCTGGTTTTGTGTTGAGCTGAAAAGTTGTGCTCTGAAGACAAACATCACTTAAAGAACTCTAAAAAGACACAGCCCTTCTTGTTCAGTCACATCATTTCCTTTAACTCTGTACAAACTGGAGCCATGTTTTTCAGCTTTGTAAAAAGATATTAACAAACTCTTGTTTCATAAACTCTCCACCACTTCACTTTAATTCCCTTTCACTTTTGTCTCAAAGCTAAAGTTTCCAGCTCACACACACACACACACAACTGCAGCAGCTGCACAGGTTTTCTTACCACATGCTGCCCCTGCCAACAGGGGGCGCAGTCAGTTCAGCTTGTGATTGCTGTGTGTTGATAAAGCACCAGTTCAAGGTAGTGTTAGTAACCAACAACTGGGATAATAATGTATATACATGCAAATGTTGCTCTTTGATAGATGGTGAGAGAGAAATAGATGAAAAGAGATAGAAATAGATTGATAGATGGAGGAAATATTGCATGTATGTATGAGGACCTGTCTCCAGTGATGAAGACCTTGAGATTATCACCCGACTCTTCAGCTCCAGGAACCGTCAGCACCTATTTAAACTCCTTATTTTTGGTTTTCTGGTTTGTGTCGCTCTCCACCAGCAGCAGGTGTTTCAGCTAAACGCTTAAATAAGTCTCCTGTACCAAGCGGCAGCAGCAGGACACAGCCACTAGCTGCTGAATACAGCGGAGCATTTAGCAGCTTTAGAAGACCCTGGTATTTCCCTCAGGAGTCAGTGGGGAGAGAGCAGAGCTGAAGGAGTGAATATGTTGGACTTGTATTGATTATTGGGCACAAACATGACTCCTAATCAATGCTAATGTCGCCATGGACCTTAATGGCATCTGCTCGCTAACACGCTTGTTGAGTTGCCCTCTAGTGGCATCTTGCACAGCATAGGATTTTTTTTTTTTGGCTCACACATTAATACTAACAACTTGTGGAGGAAGCCTCTCTGCTTCAACCAGACAAAACCCCCATGCATGTGAGGTTCATGAAGAAAAGAGTCTCCCAGTTTGATGTGGAGCCACTTGACTGGGCCGCACAGAGCCCTGACCCTCAACCCCATCCATCATGTTTGAGACAGGATGAAACGCCCACTGGGACGCGAACCCTCATCACCTCTCAACGTCCGTGGCTGACCCCATTAATGCTCCTTTGTTTTGAATGGAAGCAAATCCCAGAAGAGTGGAGGAGGATGTAAAAGTGTGTGTGTCCATGCTGTGTATGAACTAATATTGATGCTACAAATGAACAAATGTGGTCTGACCATATAAAACATTTTTTATGTAGACTCCAGGTCCGGAAAGTGAAGCAAATGCAGGAGTACCTGAAACCTGTATTCTGTCAAATGGCCAGCAGAGGGGGACTCCACTAGACTCCACATTTCTATAGAAGTCTAGGAATGACGAACTTCTTACTTGATTTATTTCTAAACACTTTCAAACTGGGTTTAGCATGAGCCTGACGTTCTTTTGGTAAATTACAGTCCCATTCACAGTAAAATGGACGATAAAGCTTGGTATGTGTATGCATATGATTGACAGCTATACTGTCCAGTGGGTGCAGGTGTAGGTGGACGTGCAGTGTGCTCGCACTCTGTCAGGCTCCACCCCCACTTCTCCAAATATGGTTATTTGTGGTCTCACAATGTCAAACTCGAGGCTTCAAAACAACAAACTAATGGGTGACGTCATGTTGGGTTGACACAGGCCTGACACACCTTGATGAATAACATATAAAATCCTAAAGAAGGAAATCCAACCTACTAAATGCAGCCAGATAATTTGTATCCTGATGTAACTGGTGCCATAAACATCTGTATGTGTTGAGACATCTGTTTAGTGATTCACGTTAAAACCTCAAAGTTTTTGAAGCTCTCCCGATATGTTTTTTTTTCATTTGCATGCCCGCAGATTCCAGCAAAGTGAATAAAACTCTCTCATATACATCTATCCTTCCTATATCCTTCACATTGGCTTCTCATAAAGATCATAAAAATCACTCTCTCCAGATTGGGGTTGCTTCCTCAAGAGGATTTTAAGTATGTCAGGCTGCTGTGGTGAAGAGGGAGCTCAGCTGTAACTCATCAACTTTACCGATTAATCTACAAATGTCAGGAGCTCTGAAATAATGAGATTGTGGGTATAAATGGCTGGAGTGAGGGGTTTGGACACGTGGAGGGAGCTCAGAGTGGCGGCGCTGCTCCTTCACGTCAAAAGGAGATGTCAAGATTCCCTGGGAGGTTTACCAGGCTCGCCCAATGGAGGAGGAGACCCTGAGGTGCACTCAGAACGTGCTGGAGGGACGACATAAGCCATCTGACCTGGGAACGCCCTGAGATCCCCATGATCTCGGGGCTGATCTGAATTCTCTGTCTCTTTCTTTAACGTTGCGAGATAGGGTGTTTTTTTTTGTATTTTCAATGTTTTCCCAGGGAATAATTAATGTATCTCGATGAAAAGACTCATCAGGGGCATTTACGGAACTGATGTGTGTGTGCGTGTGTGTGTCTGTGTGTGTGTGTGTGTAATTTGGTTAACTGTTGGACGATAGTGTCCTCAAACTGCAATTTGTCTTTTACTGTCTACTTCTCCAAATGTGTTTTATTGACTGGATCTTTGTACTTTTGTCAAACACTTCATGAAAGATGCTCTTTACTTAACTTTTCACTTCTTCTCCTCAGTGATTGACAAACAGTCGATGTCAAAGTAAGTGGTGCGACATATAAAATGCACCGAAACGTCAAGTATAAACAACTTACTTGCAGCAAAAGAGTAATAAATGTAAAAGACCTGATTTAACATAATGCACCGAAGATACATCAGGGTTATTTATCTTTCATAAAGTATCTGTCGCTGGCCCCTTTGCAGCACTTCCTCTTGTCTTTATCATATGAAAATATTTGTTCTCTTGAAAAGACGGAAATAAACGGACATCAATCAAAATGACATGCGCTCTTTGCTTTGAGTCAATGATTTACAGAGGAACAGTCGGTAGTGTCTGCCTGAAAATAAAAATAAGATGCGTGCGCAGATGTAAACAGCATATAGGGTTTTGTTCCCTCAATAAAACTGGGCTGATTGTACGAGGAGAGCGCTGCACAGTTTCCTGCAGAGCGCTGCAGCCGCTGCAGCGGCTCCTATATCACCTTGACCTCGACATCAGAGCTTGTGTCATTTCTTATTTTTTAAAGGCTCAACAATCTCAGAAACGTTTGTCCGTGTAACTGTCCTTTTATTGTGTGTGTGCGGTCGGTAACCACGGCAATAAAGGAAACATTGCTTCACCGACTGAATGGTATCACTGGTGTCACACCAGGGGCCTTTTTTTATGAGCTAATTTACCTTAACTTAACCTAGATTTAGAACATATGAACATCCAGACAGAGAAAAGACAAGGAAACAAATCAGAATAACAATGAATTGCCTGTAAATCAACAATAAATATGAAATAATTGACATAATGTAAATGTCTTTATTCATTCAGAAATCATTGAGAGTCCCTCGGCCGCAGTATTGATCTGTTGTGTTACGTTTGTAAAAGAGGGACCGACCCCCTGCTGAGGGCTGTGATTGTAGCTGCATGCATCCAGTTACTGCTACGAGCAGGATATGTGACAACAAGGGAAAGGACCTTGTGAAGGAGAGGAGCGACAGCTGACCACAGGGAACAGACAGGGGTTAGGAGACATCCGCCTAAAGCTACAACGAAATGTCCTCTGTTCTAACATCTAAAAGATATGTTGTTCAATATGTTCCTTAAATACAGTGTGAGACTGTGACTCGATCCAGACCCGGCACAGTTTGTTCAGAAGTCAGTATCTCAGGAAATGTTTCTCCCACAACAGTTTCTGAAACGTTCTGATTAATGGTGCTGATATTTACACTTTGCTCTTGTTTCAGCTGTGTCTTCAGTGTATATTATCATGTTGTTATTGCGTTTTACAACTTGTTTTGGTTGCTCACTTTAATCAGCGCTGGGCCGATAAGATTGACTTTGAACTGACTGATAATTAGAGACAATAAATGAATAATAATAATCAACGTGTATCTGCAAAGCTGTAACATTTTACGTCCATTTCTTCCAGCTGCTCCGTCCGGTGAGTGATCCCCCTCCTCTGGCTCCTTCACACCTCAACAGATGAACATGTGATGAACGGATTTATTACATAAAACTGTGATTTGATGAAGAAACTGTAGAAATGAGCCATGGCCCTGATTATCCTATTATATAATATTAGACCAAGACTGTTCCTGCACATAAAGGTCATAAAAACAAATGCAGTCTGTGAATCGGTCGACTGTGGAGATTCCTCTGAGCAGCATGTCTAATCAATGCAGTGAGATAATCAGTGACTTCACTCAGATAAAGAACTGTCTGATTGTTTTGTGCAAGGCAAACACTGGCACTGCTCTGCATTAATTCCCGGACAGATAACAAGTACACTTTTCCTGTCCAGTTTGGATATTGGATATTATATTTTCCATGTATTTAAAAGTGATGGAGCACTGCTTCCCATTCCCGGATATTTGGCAAATAGAAAACCTTTAAACCCCTTTTAATGCAAGTCTGATTAAATTAAATGATCCGTTTTTCTACTTTTATTTCATGTTCATCATCTCCTACTCTTCAGATTTGTCTCTTGGGAGATCACTGAACATACAACAATTAATTTGTACATTTATTTATAACTATATGAAGGCAGCATACAGTCCTGGAGTAACTTTATATCTTATTTATATATTTCATAGATCATATTTCACAGCGTTTTTAAGAAGAAGGTACAATCAGACCTCTACTGATGTCGTCTCTACTCACATGTGTTTCTATGGCGATAAAACGGCGCATCAAAGTGATGGGAACAGACACAACACGAACACTATCTAGTCTGCAATGCAAATAACCCTACGCTGATTTATTGGTGAGAATTAAATCAGTAAATCCAACACCCTCTGTAAATCTCCACTTTATGACTTCGTAGTAAAGGCACTGTTCCGCTCCCAAGTCCCATAAATGGTGTGAAAAATGAAAGCGTGAGTGTGAAGAGTGTGAGACCTATGATCAGCGATGAAATCCTCCGTAACACAAGACTTTTAAAGTAATGTATCGATAGAATAAGTTTTGTTGACACCCATGCAGGCAGCCACCAAGAGATAGAACTTGTATTGTGTCTCACGGTGGCTGAGAGCTCAACACACTGCAAATTAGGAAAACTCAATGTGACGACACGTGTTCTGCAAAAGGTCACAACTCGAGCAAACTGAGAAAACAGGATGAAGTTGTTTTCTTAACTTTCACATGTTGTTCTTCTATTTGCATGTGTTTTCTTAATTTGAGCTCTTTCGGCCACCGTAGTATCTACTCGTCGGATAAAATATAATCTGGTTTACACAATTAGAATTGAATGCTGACAAGGCCGTGTTTCTTCTTCTGTTCGTTTTGCAGCTCCTGCTCACTTCCACTGATTTCAAACATTCGGGGACATGGCTGCTCTCGTTTTTCTTTCATCAACTCCTCCATACTTTTTGAAATATTTAGCTTTTAATGCAATTCTTAGATTTCATTGGTGTCTATGGGAGGCTTCTAGAGTGGCAACATCATGCAAGGGCCTGGTGATGTCATCACATGTGTTTGCCGTGTGACATCATCATGTATATTCTGCTTGATTCAGCAAAGCGTCTCAGCAACTCTGCCTTTTCTGGTCTAGTTTATATTGCACCTCCATTTATGACAGTAATAAACTCTGGAAAATGTCCCATTCATTTACAAAAAGACAAATAGATAAAATACTAGACATTTATTGGCTTTTACCCAAAGATCACTGATGAAATGAGTCTTTTCTCATAATCACAGATTCATTTTGTCTTTATTTACTTGACATTTTCCATCTCTTTTCTATAATGAAGCCAAAGGATAAAAATGCACTTTTAGGTGTTCTGCCATGTCACTGTGAAGATGTCTGAGAATCATTATCTCTTTACTGTCTGTGCTGTGACGTAACATGACATCGACAGGGATGATTTGTCCAGTTTACACCTTCAGATACGACCCAGCGTTAGATAAGAAGAGTTCACACTCACCATAACTGTGACACCTGAACCTGATGTACGTACCTGTGGTTTATGTGTCTGCCACTCAGTGGGTTTACTCTTCGAATCGTGTAATAAGTCCTCAGGGAAATTCTGCTTCTCTTAAATGTCAGTTTTCCAGTTAAAATGTTTTTAAAGCGCTTTTTTTTTTTTTATATTGTGTGATTTATGTCATAAGTATAGATGACTCTCATGTACCATAAACAGCTGGTTAGCATAGCTTAGCATAACGACTGGAAACCAGAAGAAACTGTTTTTTCTCTGTCTCGAGGTAACTCAACACTTCCAAAGCTTTCAGGTTTCTTTGTATAATTGTTTTGAAGTTGTTAATTATTTTCTCCGTCAGGTTTCCAAGCTCAGCACCAAGGAAACTGGAACTACTAAAAAAGTTTACAGTCACTTCTACCAGTTTCAATCTTCTCCCTAATCAGTGAGGGCACAGACTTGGCCTTTGTGTGTGACGGTGTGGAAAACATTAATAACCTCACAGCAGAATAGAGTTTATTACTCTTCTTAATGGAAGCAACAGAAAAAAAAAACTTATTTTAAGAACCGAGGTTGATTATATCTGAGGTCAGTTATTTCTCTGCTTCAGTCACTCTCACTCTGATGAGTAACTTTTATCCTCCCGGGAAGTGAGCTGCTCATTTCTGGCTTTGTCACAAGAGATGTGTGATTCAGTCAGGTTTTGTCTTCCTGTATCGTAGCCGCGTGGATCAAATGATGGCCACCAAAAGATTTTATTATCGTTGATAAAATACTCAATCAATCAATAATCAAGTTTTATTTTTATGGCCCATATTCACGTATCACGATTTGCCTCAAGGAAAAAACGACCAAAACAAACCTGCCTTCTATGTGAATTTATCACGTGTGATGGCGTTTCAGTTTTTCCAATTTTCACATGTGATAAAAACTTTTATTTTAACTTCAGCAAGCATCTCTTTGGCCAAATAATGACTATTATGCAGACTATAATAATTTGAATTTTTTTTTGCAAAATCAGCCTCTTATCATGTTACAAATATGGCAAGACTTAAAGGCTACATGTCTAAACATGATCTAGAAAAAAACTAATTATCACTTTCATTTCCATTTAGTTAGAGAATAATTATAATAATAAAAATCTCAAACCTGTGGCAGCTCTAACTCGTATTGAATCTTGCTGCTAGACTTCGTAACGTATTACACCAGTTGTCAGATCTCTGCATTGAATATCTTCACGTACTATCTTCAAAAATACTGTCACATACGTCTCTGACCACACAACGAACCCCCCCAACTACTTCTCGGTTATCAGAGACCAACCAGCTCAGAGTTTGATAATTCAAACAGAACAGTGTGAAGCTGCATTTCACTTATCATGCTCGTCACAGCTGGACTCAACCACCAGAGGATTTCAGATGTGCTGCGAATGTGGATACTTTTAAAATACAGGCTAAAAACTTTTACGTGCATGTTTATGTACTTTTTTGTATTTGTCTATGCTCTTCACTTTTTAAAAATATTTTTATTATGCAAATCACTTTGACTTGCATCTGTGTATGAAATGTGCTCCATACATAAATTAGCCGTGTGGTGGCTTCTGGTGGCACCTTGTCAACAATGATCTACGGCTTAAGATGATAAAAAATTAATCATCAGGCTTTTCAATCCCTTTCTCATTGACATGCCGTTAGGTTATTGCCTCATTTTCCCCCAATTTTGGAAAACGGAGCTCCCACTATCTCTAATCATAAGATGAATGATTTATCCAGGTCGCACACAACTGTACGACTCACAGCTCCACGTGACGACACATTAAGTGTAAAAAACGAAAGTGGTTTTCTCACAGTAGCTGATAACAAATAATGTTTTGACTCTATTTAAACTCTATTTCAATATGAGGCAGACTCACAAAGTTAACGAGTTCAACATATTGACGCATTCAGCAGCTTGAGGGCCAAACATTCCCTCAGGAGCGGGTGGAGACCAAAACCGAGCTAGAGAGTAAATATTAGACCAGAAAAACAGGACAAGTCATGAATCCTCTGTATCTGCTGAACGTGTCGAGTGTTAGAGAACATCTTTAATGAATGTTAATACGCTGGGATTATTCCTTCTTTTGCTGCCTAATGTGAATTAATGATTGTAGGTTTAAAGAGTTTCGATCATGTTTTCCTCGGGTCACAGGTTCAGGTTCAGACGTTAAAAGAGCTTGATGGAGCGTCGCTAAAGAGAAAAACACTGCTTGCTCGCCCACTTGACTGTAAACAGTCTGTGGGGAGAGGAGGTCAGATAAATACTCGTTTTCTATTCACTCCCAGGCTGATGATTTACCTCCCTCTGGCCTGAGTGGTCGTCATTAGTCTTACCTGTCTGAATCACTGCCCTTTCCCATGACTCGGAGCTCGGCACTAAAGCATCATACCTGAGGACTAGAAAAACTACAGACACTAGGAGCAGGGTGCTGTTTGCTGTTTTAAGTTTCTAAGGATTCGTTTTGTTTGCATTTTAGTCCTGTTTTGGATCTATTTATATTTTTCGATTTAAACAGCATCCACTCGTTACCTTAATTATTTTGTTAGTTATTTATCTAACCTCCCTTATAAATAACTTTTATTTTTACTGGCAAATCCCGGATTTATGTTGCTCCCTTTACCTCTCACAGGCCACAGTATACGTTCCACCTCAAGGGAAGAAAAATATCAGAGATTTCGAGAGTAAAGAAGTAATATTATGAGAAAAAGTCATTAATACATGATAATGAAGTCATAGTACTATGAAAATAAAGTTGTAATTTTCAAGAATAAAGTCTAATAAATTGAGCCAGACAAAAAAGTCATCTTATTACAAGAATGGAGTCGGAATTTAACCCCAAAAAGTCATAATATGACCAAATTTCACTCCATCTGAACCAATCTGAGTTTCTATGAAATCCTTTATAATATGTGTCGCCAACAATAACCTCACAGTCGACCACTATCAAACATTTCCTTCTCCACTTAAGAGGCAATTTCCTCCAGGTCTGTGTAATTCATTCTTCAGAATCTTCTAAAACGATCAAAGTCCTGATACTTAATGAAATATTATGGCTAAATTCTCAGAAAATCAAGAAACCGACTCGACACCAATATTAAGTCAATTAGCTTCATGTTTTTGATCACAGGTTGAGGTTTATCAGGAGGTTACTAAAGTGCAGTGAAACATCAGAACTCCCTCTCACGCTTTCACCTTCATGCCCAACATTTCTTCACATCACATCAGGGCGTGAAAATGCAGAGTTTTGAATATTTCAACAACAGTGAAATATTAACATGATTTCCTGGCTGCTGTGCGTCACACTCCATCACCCACACAGTTCCGCCCTGCTCTCATGGCAGCCCGTGGGCCACACCTGATTGGATGGAGCCCTACCTGCCTGGAATGAAGATTATTGATTAACAACAGCAATCTACACTCCTCCCACATGTCTGCATGCACTGTGTGATGCATACAGTGTAATTAATGGTGACTAACGCGGGCTCTACCACTGCAGATTTTATCAATCCATCATGAGAAACTGCTCTTCCTGCGTGGGGTCACCGGGGGCAGCAGCCAACCACGTCACACCCGTGACGTGGGTGAGAGGTCAATAGTTTGCTGATGCAGACGTGACACATGCAGCACACCCAGTATGGATGTGATTAGACTGTGGCCACCCAGGCTCCAGTGTGCATCCTGCATCTGTGAGGCAGACGCTCACATCCTTCATGCTCTGCGTAAAGAATTGAGTTTAATGAGCTCATCACAAACCTCACCCACGTGTCACCGGCTCGTCACGCGCCCGCACTGCTGTGTGTGTGCATGAACGCTCGGTGCCACTCGCAAGCCGAATCGATTGATTTTTCTTTTTTCTTTGAGAGGCGTAGCGATTAGGTCGCTTGTGCCGTTGCTGGAAGGTCACAGGTTTGATTCCTGCATCATGCCAACGAGTCTATCTCAGCTGGAAATGCTGTTGACCTTTTTCGCCGGACCTCTGTCCACAGAAATGATGAATCTTTAGCTCCTAAGGAAATGCAACTGGATGTATTGATGGAGTTTCTAAATCTTGTTATTCAGCTGACAGCACATCTCCCATAACCTTTTACGAATGTTGTTTTACATGCGCAGCGTCTCGTTGGCCTAAGAACCTCCTGCAAAGTAACACATCCTACATATGTTTCCAAAAATTCATTCAGATCTGCTCGGAGCCAGAGGCCGACGAAATAAATTGAACTTAATGTTTTATGCAGCAGACGCAGAGAGTCTTGCAGCAGTAGAAAAATAAATACTGAACATTCCACTTTCGGGCTAATGAGAACACTGAGGCAGGAAACGATAATATTTGCATGTAAATTTAGCACTGTCGCCTCACAGCAAGAAGGTTCCAGGTTCAAATCCCAGCTTTCTGCATGGAGTCTCCATGTTCTCCCCACCTGTGCCTGGGTTTTCTCTGGCTTCTCCCACAGTGAACCCCGCCTCTCACCTAATATCAAGTGGGATTGCCTGCCGCTCCTCCGGGAACCCAGGATAAGCTGTGTAGATAATGAATGGATGGATGGCCTTGTTAGGTGCAAACGGGTGCGTCCACATCCTCTTAAGATGATAAGAAAGGCAAAGATATGACAGGAGAGTATTTGACATTTAATTGTGGTGATGCCGGTTGCAGCTTTTCTTTTTGAAACCGTAAAAGTGACCTGCAGTAAGTGAGTCACTGCGAGTTAAGACCGGCTGCAGGACCCTGAAGCTGTGGCACCGCTGTCCAAATCACACCAAATTCAACGCTGCCCTTCTTTGGGCCCTCACTTCTTCTAAATATGATTTTGAAGCAGGTCTGGCAGATCTTTTCAAACATATAAAACAAAGTTTAAATAATGTGCAGAGGTATGAAACCGTGCTTTCTAACAATGGGCTGGTGCGGGTGCAGCAGTGGAGCTCATGGTAACTCTTTCACTGTCCAGCGGTGGGATGAATCCTGCGGAACAGAGCAGGACATGTGTGCCGGGGATCCACTAAAACAATCAGGCAGGTGCTGAGGTCAAAGTAGATTTATGAATTCCTCTTTACAACCCCCGTCGCTACTCATTAACCCATGAGAACGACAGCTCCGGTCACATGACTCTGTGGGGCCGCGGGGCCGACGTGTTTAAAAGGGAAGCTTGGAGGGAACACAGACACACCGAGCTGAGCACCTGTTGAGCGAATACACAGCAACAGACAAACAAGACAAACTGCTGTCAAGATGAAGGCCACACTCGCCACACTCGCCACCGTCGCTCTCCTGGTCCTGGCTCTCGGCTGGACTTCTGAGGCCGTGCAGATCGAGGTGAGTGCATCATTTAGCGTTTCAGACGACTGATGTCTTTGTGATGAGGTTGTCTGGACTGGACAGTGACCTTTTCTGCTCAGTGGGAGGAAGACCGTGTCCTCGAATGCTGCAGATCACGTTGCAGAGCAGAGACAACACGGCTACAAATTGTTAAATGTGCAAACCAAGATCTATTATCTCATTGCTGTAATAACAGTGTGTGCCTTTTAGTTTGGTTTCAGTTGTCTGACACAAAAACCTGCCTCTTCTTCCAGGAGAATGGGCTGTCGTTCTCACTGGAGGCCGTCAAGAGGCTTCAGGAGCTGACGGTGACCCGGGCATCACCAGGGCAGCTGAACCCTCGGTTCAGGGCGAGCACCATGTCCCTCTGCGCCGACCCCATGCTGCCACAGGAGTTCCTGCCGCTCTGCAAGCAGAGAGGAGCGTCAGCATCTCTCGCCAGACTCGGTGAGACCATTGTAAATCGAACAGCTCCCGTCTTTGTGATGGAATTTCAAGTGAACATGTCAGATTGTGAATATTAGAGCGCTTGCGTCTGATTTCTGTGGCTCACCTGTCGTGTCTCCTTTATTTCAGGCCTGGTTCCCCTGGACGTCTGTGAGATCTGTGCTTTTGCCGCCTGCACCGGCTGCTAAACAACCGCAGCAAACCACCAACATCTTGCCGAGCTTCAGACTTGTGATTTTTTTCCTTCTCCTTTAAAGCTATTTCAGGGAATTTGTCATTATTTTGGCCCCCAATGATAAAACGTTATTTTTCCTCAATACTGAGGTTGTGACCCCGGCCCACATCGTAACTTTATAAATTTAAAAGTTGTGTTTTATTTTGTATGTTTTGCTTTTGCAAACTGTTACTTAGTAGCATAGTTACTATTTTATTTTTCTCCTGGAAGTTCTCTCTCTCATGAATTTTTATCTTTGCAATAACACTGTTTGTTACATCTAACCAAGCTTTATGTATGTATTTAAAGGAGGTTCTTGTTGAATTCTTCTCCTTTTTTATTTTCATAGTTTTGAATAAAAAGCCTTCACTGATAGATTGTGTGTACTTTGTGTGAACTTCAAGCTGCATGCATTGATCTTTAGCCATTAGGGGGCAGAAAAGACTCAAAACAAACTGACAGACACCAACACTATGTCGACATCCACACTAAATACATTTTAGTTTTAAAACCCTGAGTCAACGCTACTCTACTCCGTACTTTTCAAGCCTCTGAAATGGTGATGACCTTGTTTTATTTTGAAATTCCCGGGTTGTGTTGCTCGAGGTGAATCCTGCAGAGTATGTCCTGCTGTGTTCTCACAGGCCGGAGAGACTCAGCAGACTGTCACTCAGACATCTCCACTCCGCAGAACGTCCCAGAGTTCAGTGCGTGTCTGAAAGCAGCTTGTGCAATGTTTATTTCCAAGCTTCTAAACAAGCTATTGGCCCATTATTATTAACACAACTTGCAACATCTGCTCGACCCTGCACTGCCTTCGATTCTGCCTCAAACACGTCTTTGTTTAAGACTATGAATAATGTATTTTATGCATCCTATCTGACACGGCTCATTCTGCAGATATACCGTCAGCTCTCTGAATAAACCTGCAATGCAAAGGCACATAGTTAATGTTATGACATTTACGCTTACATATGAAATCATAAAAACAAGCTATGCAGCATTTTTTCTTGCTTTCTAAGGAAAAAAACATTATTGCAGTTTCCCTTTCCCCTTTATTATTGGGTTTAAGACACACACAGAAATACAGCACTGAAAAATAAGACTCACTCTACAAACTAAAACCACCATGTCCTCTGGATTATCTGGAAACTGGGGGATTTGAACAAACAAATACTCGCTTGGCTGATTCCAGCTGATCGTTAGAATATCTATTTAAAAAGTAAATGGAGATGTACAGTATCTCAGCATCTGTGTGTGGAAATATTTGAAACAGCACTTAGGGAAATAGGATTAATAAGGATTATATCTAAACAGGTAAACTAATTGATATGATTTGAGGGAAAAAGCTGAACATTTTTGTTGTGACTGTTCCAAAAACGTCTTTGCGTGGTGAAACAGAAGCAGTTTCCCTGATGTGTAGTTTAAGATCAACTAACGTTCCCTCCAAAACGTATTTTATGAATCCCTGTTCACCATTTTATTACCAACTTGCCAGTTTGATTACTTGTATTGTTTTAAAGCATTTATTTATTTCATATTCTTCTATTCTCTGATCGTATTTGCTCCAGTCCTGAAATGTTTCATCCTGTTTCATCCATGTGAAACGCTGTGTTTTGAGAAGTGTTGTATAAATAATAGAAAACGTTATTTCAGATGTAAAGTTCATCTCATCATTTTCAAGAAAACTGAATGTTTCTCCGAGTGCAGTCAGAAAAAGCATCAAGCGTCGTAACGAGACTTGCTCTCACGGGGACCGCCGCACGAAGGGAAGACCAAGAGTTACCGTCTCTGCAGAGTTTGTTTAAGTCCCAATTAACAGCAGAGTTCAAGCAGCAGACACATCTCAACAGCAACAGTACAAATAAACTGTTTAAATCAGGTCTTCCTGAAAGAGCTGCTGCAAAGACTCCACGTCTGAGGAGAAGAATCGCTGTGGAACACGGAGCCAAGAAAATAAAATAGAAGAATCTGTAGTTTAGTTTGATGAGTTTAAGATTTCTGTGTCTGAGATGTAGAGAAAGTGAAAGAAAAGAGTATGACCTTTTTACATAAAAAATAAAAAGTCTACTTCTACTATGTACTACTACTATGTACTACTTGTAGTACACGTGTATCAAGTTCCTGCAGCCTGTTACAATGTTCCTCTGCATTGTCCCTGTCAAATAAACAAATACATAAATAAATAAATGGTGTTTGTGTTCCTGGTTCCCACAGCGACAGGAGGAGGAGGAGGAGGAGGTGTGATGGTGTGTGGGTGTTTTCATGGTGATTTTATTTAGAATCAAACTTGATTATCGTGGCCACAGAAAACGGAACCCCCCTCTGGTTTGCACTCATTAGCTTTTCAACATGACCGAACATTTTCCTCCTTGCAAAATCAATCACAGAGAAAAATCTCTAAAGACAAAATGAGACTTAATGTTCTGTAAATTCTGCTTTTTAAAATATATTGGATTTTAAATATCTCCCATTAGCTTAGATTTAGCAGCTGGGTTTTGATAACACAGGCCTTAACTTACTGTATATAGCTGAACAATTAAATTAGTTAGAGTTGTTTTTCTCTGATTATTATTAACTTTGTTTATATAACACATGCTTTCTGAAGCACTAAGAACAAAAATGATTCGGCAAGAAGAAATAAACACAACAGCATATAGTGAAAGAAGTTTTTATATATTAGATTCAATGAAATTCAATAAAATAAAACAATAAAGGAACAGTTTTTTCAATGAAAGTTATGTTTTCTTATTTGAATCTGTCCAAAGGAGATTGCATGTCACCTCTTCAAATTACATTGCAGAGAATATTGTGTTTAAATCTCCACCAGGACCAGATGCACTGTACATTCTGACTTATATAATGTACATTCGATGAAAACCTTTGGAAATCAATGAACATTTCTCACAGTATTCATTGATTTCCCAAACAACACCTGTCAGTACCAGTCAGTTTAGCTTTTTCAATAAGAGCTGTGTGTGTGTGTGTGTGTGTGTGTGTGTGTGTGTGTGTGTGTGTGTGTGTGTGTGTGTGTGTGTGTGAGAGAGAGATATCACATTGTAGAGTTTCAATTTCTATTCTTATTGAGTGGAAATTGAAATTACACAATTTACTCTATAGCATTCATTTGTCAAAATAAAGGGACACACTTCATTTCAAACACTCGCAAAATACAAACAAATCAAAGCGTTAAAAAAATTAAATGAACTCCTGTAACTCAGCAGGAGAAAAAACTGAGAGAAACTTTGATTCTAATGTGAACTCAGGGACTTTGAGTTCACACGCTCTGACCACAAACTGCTGCCGACTGACTCATCGTGACATCACAGATGTGACATCATAAACTATGGGAGGGATGGGCCCCCTCAGACCAAAGTCGCACTAGATGAACAATAGTTGTCTTATCTAATATTCTCTGTTATAGTTTGAAATAAGGGAGTAAAGTGTCTCTTAAAGTTAAGTGTTTTTTCCTGTATTTTAAACTCACGTAGGAGCTTAAATTCTAAGGTGCAGGTTTGTCTGTGTGAGAAAACTAAAGGATTTACCATTTGGGTCAGGAAAACGTCAATATCACAACTATTCAAACAAGCGACCTACACGGCTCAGCTCTGCAGGTATACAGCCCCTCGCTTATCAGGCCGCTGTGTGACGACTTTCTGTGGGAGCGAGACGAGAGATGACATTTATTAGGGGGCAAATAGTGAAATATCGCACTGACGGAGGAAGCAACAGCGATATAGGTTATAAACAAATTTCGAGAATAGTGGTTATAAACTCAAAAAGAGGATCCACAGCCCTCAGAGTACAATGAGGTTATCTTTGACCCCCCCCTACCTTTACTCTCCTCCACCCACCAGCTGCCCTTGTTAATAAATCACTCGCTAATCTGTCCAGACACCTTATAAGAGGCAGCGGAGATACAGGGAGAGAGCACAGAAGAAACACTCCTCTGCACTGACAAGGCAACTTGCATCGTCTAAACATGAGATCTCTCAGTGTGGTTGTCGTTGGGGTTGTGTTGCTGTGTGTGTGCACTGGAGCTCTGGGTGTGCAGGTTAAGGTGAGTGTCCACTGTTCTCGGAAATGCTGATAGTGTTCTTTCAGCTTTAAAGTGACCATCCTCATCCCTCTGAACCGAATCTGAACCTTCTCTTTCCTCTTGTTCCTGGTCCTCTCCAGGTCGGAGACAGGAGCTTCCCCCTGGAGGCAGTGAAGCAGCTGAAGGAGCTGATGGATTTAAATGGAGACCTCAACCCTCGCCTCGCCGAGACAAGTGTCGCGGCAGCTTGTGAAAACCCTCTCCTGCCCCAGGTCTTCCAGCCAGTTTGCCAGGGGAGGGGCACTGGCACTGTTTTCTCCAGACTAGGTAAGACCGGACTGGGCCCAGGGTAAATGAAGAAATAACAAATATGGACATGTTATCGGATATCAGATTTATTTGGGCATAAATGTAAAAAGAACACCGTGTTCCTCCTTCTAATGGGTTTAAACAGTACATTACTGAGGGTGGAGAAGTTGACATTTATTCATAAAGAGGATTGATTTTTTTCATTTCTCAGTATTTGCTGCTTCCCCCACATGTCTATGACACTCAGACGTGAACCCATTCATTTCCATTGGAGATGGAATCATAAAAAAAATGAGTGACAAACGTAGAGTTTAGTTGTTTTGTAAATGATGACAACAAAGGAGCTGTGAGGAACAGAGGAGAATAACTTGTGTCAAGGTTTCAGCTACACTGACAGTACCTGATTCAATTAATTGTTGGTTTTGCTCTTTTGGTGGAATCAAATTATATTAACTTTTATTTGTACAGCCCATTGCAGCTGGTTTGCCTTTTACTGCAGCGGTAACATTTTGCTAACAAATTAATTAGACAGCTCTATCCACTTAATCCTGCCAGTTCCCTCCCAGCAGGGAAGCAAATAAACACATCAGTCGTTAAAACCTTAACTGGTTTAAAAACCCGAGCTCCAGCTGCTTTATACTTATTAAAGGAGCATCAGGGACATTTGTCAAATTCATGTCACACGCGGACTCTTCCAGTTCCATTATCACTCAGGCACACGTTGTTCTGGAGGTTTCCTGGAAGCTGGTGAAAGGAGAACTCAGGCATCAGCTGATGTCTTATGCAGAAGGTTTTAACGTAGACCTCAAGGAGACCAGAAGGTGGAACAATATACAAACACTGACAGAGTTACATGAGCAATTGTTACAACATCTGCTCGACCCTGATGTTGTACCCCCCCCAGCATCCACATATGTCTTCCTCTACTTGCGTCACCAATTCTAACAGCACATCTATAAATGGCTAGAACTGCCGTCACTCTCTATGTTACGTGTAGGTGTTTGCATCCTAAATCACATTGTGTCCTTACGTCGTGCCACCGGTGAAAGAGTTAGAGTTGGTGCCTCTCTGTCTGCGGCATCTGAGTTAGATACGAAAGTCCCTGAGCGTAGACACTACAATGTACTGTTGGTTTGGCCCTTTATCTATAACCTGACCTTGCTTGGAGAGAGGAGGGAGTATGTGTGGAACTAAACAGGCCCCACCCTCCCATTGGTGGACAGATATAGTGTAACACACACTATATACATAATAAATAGTGACATGTACAGTAATGTGTGAGGACGGTCAAAACTTCCTCAACACGTGTTGTCCCTCAGATTTGAGCTTAAGGACACAAACAACAGGCACAAGCTTCAGTTACTTCACCTTTAATGAATTCCTCGAGTTCACTGTTTACACATTACGCACATCCTGAACCGTAAAGCAGCTCTGGAATGATAATGTCCGACCAGAGGCCAATGAAAAGCAGTGTAAATAGACTTTGGGAACCATAAAAAGCTCATAGACGGCGTCTTTGTCGCTGCTCTGAGACGGATATGGATCCTGAAAGCTTGGGTGTAACAGGTCACATGAATATTTTTGTCCTGTTTCATTTTGTTTCTCTCCAGTTTATATCATCACGCCTTCAGATGCCTGTGAAATATGTGCCAACCCCTCCTGCTTCGGGTGTCTGAACTGAGGCGGCCATCTGCAAAACACGCAGACACATCGACCGAGAGCCTCTGAGGGCGTCAACACCTTCCACAGGTTTTAAGTGTTTCATGGAATAACACTTCCAACTGGGCAAATATCACCCGGCAACCAAACCCAATAGGTCTCAAGGATCTGTGTTCAACATACTGGGATTTTAAAAGTTTCGTTAAAAATGTTTTGGTAGATTGGTTTCCTGTAAGGTGTCAAACAGCTGTTCTATTACTCTGGAGTTTTCAAATTGCTTTCATATTGATTTTTTTATTTATTGAGTCTGTTGCAGCCTCTTCACAATAAAAAATATATCTATTCTTTGCACAATTGAAAGTATTTGTTTTTGTCTCTAAAATAAACACACACATACACACACAAAGGGAGGATGCTGCTTCATATTGAATGGGGAAACAATGAACAAAGAACTTTCGCTGGTTCCTGTAATCAAATCGAAGTTTGTCTATGAGTAACTAATTGGTTCACATACTGGGCTGCAAAACCACTCATTACTCTCCCACTGACCAGTTCCACTTTGTGTTGCTACGTGACTGATTTTGACGCAGTGAAGCCAACTGGAGCAGCTAATTTATGTGAAGTCGATCAGGAAAATGCTTTCCTGACGTCAGGCGTCAATATACATGGCATCATCGACCGGCTTTTCCAACCACAGAGGTTCATGATGATCTTGTGTCACAAGACATCAGATACAGGGACTCCTCACTACAATCATTATTCAAAGCTGCACTGTTGAATGTATCGTGTTCAATTTGCATCGGCTGATCAATAAACACTAATTATGTGAGTTTAATCGATAGGATGATGAACTGGTCCAATGAAAGTGATCAACCTCAACAACTGCTGTGTTTCATCCTGGACAGCTGATGTGTTTCCCTCTGTCCTGTGCAGTCAATTAATTTGAAATAAAGCCGACATTTCTTTACTAGAGGTACTGACTCACAGATTTGATCAATTAATTCACATGGTATGGGTTTGGTTCTTATCCTGCTTCAGTCATATTTGGAGTCGTCCAGGTTTCTCAAACCAGGATAAAATGTTTACATGTGCCAAAGATAACCTGGATTCTCTTTTTGAACAGTTTTTGGCCCATCGAACACTCTCCTGGGTACTAATAGATTAATTTAAGTAGTATGTTTATTAACTGCATAAACTGAGGCACCTTTTTTTAAGGACTGACAATAAAGAGAAACTACAGAGGGCAATTTAAATACAAAAATAAAATGTGCATATTAAAGAATTCAGATCGGTCTTTATTTGCTCTGTTTTTTGGATGTTATATGAAGCAAGTTACATAAACTTGATAAATAACATCAGCTCCAACACTGGTGCTGATATATCATTAATCACATGATTGATTATTTGAACAAAAGTAGATCAATCGAATTATAGAAAAAGACGTGTTGGTGTTTTTTCTTCTTTGCTCTTATCTTAACTTATCTTATCTTATCTTATCTTATCTTATCTTATCTTAGAGGAAGCAGGAAGTGAGTTCTTCCTGTTAAGATGCTCTTCTCACCATTAGCTGACATCGTGACGTGACTGTAAAACAAAGGACCAACGTGATCTCTGTTGTTAATTCAACGTCGAGCTGCGTCTTAAAATGAGTTAAATTAAAGTTAAATTCAAAGATACAGTTTCAGGAGAAACAGGAAACTCTTCAGCTCGATGTTGGTGAAACTATGTGAGTAAACTGAGAATTAATAACTGTAACTGTAAACCAGCATTTTATCCCGAGCCTTACTTTCCATTTAGTCGTTTTTCCATTTACGTCTTGTACCATAGTACGTGCTTTGTGTCGTCACGTGGCTCGTTGGTCTAGGGGTATGATTCTCGCTTAGGGTGCGAGAGGTCCCGGGTTCAAATCCCGGACGAGCCCTCCCCCTTTTTATCCGCAGGAGAAAATCTCTTTTCCTTTAATCCTGCACATACTTGAGATTTAGTTTATTAACATATCATCAATTCAACTGGATTCATGTTCCTAGACACGTGTCACTTATACATGTGTTTCTGCTTTAATCTGCATGGGCATGAGTTTGAAAATTGCATCCAGGTAAAATGATAATTCAAACCAATGAATAATGTTAAAACAGAACAGATGGTTGATTAATATATTGTATAGATATTCTTTTAGTTTTTGTATTTGTGTATTTTTTTTCCGTCTTCAAATGTAAATTTGGAGGCTGAAGAGTATTTGTTCAATAGAATGCAAAAACCTTAATTACCATAATACACTTCATTAGCGCTGTATAAATACAGACCATTTACCATAAATAAAAAACCACGACCACAACATAATCATGGGTGGGGCAGTGTTGACACTCTTAGGGACACTTGAAGATTAAGACGTTTATTTGGGTGGTTAAGTTAAAAAAAAAGTGGTTTGACACGTTGTTTTGAGCTCAAACATGTGTTGCACATCTTTTAAAAATACCTTTTCAGAAGCTTTACTCATCATTGACCCAGATTCAGTCAACAATTGTTGTCTATTTTGTCTGATAAAAACAGTCCCAGCCGAAGGATCTGGACACATGTTGGTGGACAGCATGAAGAGGCAGTGCAGGGCGCAGAGCCTTGGAGAGAAATATTTAAATAGTGAAATAAATAAGCAGCTTTATATGTTAAAAACATCTGCTCTGATGTGTTAATGTCTCTATTTGCTGTAGTCAGTGTCCCGTGTGCTGATTCCTCTCGATATCCAGGAGAGGGCACAATTCACTAAACTATTTTCTCTACACACTGCAGACTTCTGTGTTGGTGACATTTGCTTATACCCTCTGCTTCCATTCATTCCTACAACTGATGATTTGCATGCTGCCATGAGAATAGAAGATTTAACTATATAAAATAAAGTTTTAAATTAGTCGACAGCGGCAGAGTAACACACTTGATTGTATTTTACCTTTCACCATACTAGTAATAATAAGAATAGAATAGAAAGTAAACAATAAATTAGATTTAACAAATACATATTAATGTGTCCACACCTCATTTTCCTCCCGTATGTTTGCTACACGATCACCTGGCTCCTTTTAATGATCAACAACATCAAATGTCCCTGACGCTACATGCCTGTGAAGTTCGGACCTGTTTCCTGTCTCAAACAGCCATGAGAATGAGTGAGATTCGCTGGCACACATCGAACGTTATGTAACATCTCTGGAATTGGAGTTTTTTTTCATTTTGACAACTTGATTCCTATGGTTAACGGGAACTGTGCATCAGTTCCTCCTTTGGCTTTTCCCCTCATCCCGTTCAGGGTTCAGCCGCTGGAGCCTGTCACAGTGCAGAATTAGCATTTTTGACATTTGTGTCAAGGCCAAAACACACATGTAAACACACTAACAATCGAATTCACACGGAAGATTGAGAGTTTTCTGTTCGGCTAATGTTTGTCTTTAGACTGTGAGAGAACAAGCAGTGTCAACATGGAAAGGCCCCGGCCAGCAGATGAAATTTAAACCCACAGACTTGTTGTTGCAAGGCGATATATGGGAAACCATGTGAAAAGGGATATTTCAAAGCCTTAGCAGCGTTGAAAGAGTTTCGTTTTTCTGTTTGAATCATATCCTAGGTATTTTGTCATAAACTGAAGATACAGATTTCCACAGCTTTACAAATCTTTGAATTTTTATTTCAGCATGTTGCAGTTGCATCACATGATCAAACCTCCTGCACTTCCCCCCTTTTCGTGCCATAAAAAGACAAACTTTATAAATTTCATCTTGTAACTGGAAGTACCCGTAGATTTGTCAGTTGCCTGTTTGCCAAACTCTGCCTCCGGCAGTTACTGTTGCTACAACTTTCATTGCTTTGCAGTTTGCAATGATTATGCTGCCACTTGAAGTTATTGTGTATCATTTAAATACAGTATTCCCGTATTCAGCAAGAAGGTGACCCCTTGTTTAGTGAAACTGTAGAAAACAGAGACTGACTATCGCCCAAGATGTTCTGTTTAATGTAAGAAAAGCCAGCAAAGAGTTGCACGCTATCTCACCAAGTTAAAGATTGGGACATCTGGATCTTCTCCAGAACGGATTGGGTTCTTCCTCGGGTTATGTCGGTTTAAATAGTTTTTCAGTAATCCTGCAGTCAGACAAACAAATAGCAATGAAACCATAGATTTGCGGAGGTCAAAATGCTAATCAAGCTCCACAACAAACAACACATTCTTTTGGAAACAGCTGTGACATCCGTGATTATTTGCAGTTAGAGCAGGGGAAGTGAGATCTGATCATAAATGTTCATTCTAATGCCTGTTGTGAACCGACATATTTAGAGCTCTCCACTTGTGATCACACAAAATGCATATTAATGCCAGGTATCAACTCGCTCAGCGTAGCTAAGCTGGGACTTGACACTGGCTGTTTGGGGGAAGGATTTAGTAAATGTCAATATGGTCAATACGCCGGTCCCTGCCTGCCACATCTGTCTCCTGCTTTGGTAAAGGACAAGCTGCACATACCTGTGAATGTGTACCGTCCTCTTTCATTCTTCACGTGAAAGAATCCTGCATTTCACCAGAGTCGCTCTGTATTCCAGACACAACTGGTGTACACTGCCCTTCACCTTGGAGGGACACACGTGAGCAAATTAACACTTCAGTTTGTCCGTCTCTCTGCCTCATTCGTCAACACTCTCTCTTGTCTTGGCGAATCTTCGTCCATCGCTCTCATTGTGGTCATGATTGTATTATCCTGACTGGCTTGATTTTCAGGAGGATGTGCAATCGATGCTCAACAGTTATCTCCTTCAGTCTTAAATGAAAACTAGAATGGCAGTAGAGCCAACTGTCTCCTTTTTAAAACCACATTTAAATCAACTACATCTACATTTATTTGGCTCTGCACCAAGTGGCAGCATCACCCATTGGTTTGTGAACTTCCATTTTGAAGCCTCGAGTTTTGCATTTTTTGTCCAGCACCATCTTGGTTTTTTGAAATCAGACGTAAACATAGTAGGAGTAGGAGTAGGGAGGTGGAGCTTGACTCAGAGCTCGAGGACACTGCATGTTTACACCTGCGATCTGCACCCATTGGATGGTAATAGCCAAGAATCACACAGTATCTACAAGCCAATGCACGTGGTGCTGTATTTAAGTGGCACCTTTTACTTTTACGACATAAATGTCATGTCAGGTCATTTCTCGTAGACTTCTACGGAAACTGACTCCTTGAGAGCACACAGGTTTCAGGCACTTGCCATTGGCTTCCCTTTCTTGACATGGAGTCTACATCCATTTTAATGAACAGTCTATGATCCGCACCAAGTCACATATACTCTCATAGATATCGTTCCACTAAATATGCCTGATTTTTTCCAATCAAGATCCATGAATTATTCCCCTGACAATTCTGCAAAAATATAAAAAATGCATCGTGCAATGTTAAAGCAAATGATACAAATTCCTGAATCTGCACCAACTTTAAAGGCCCACGTCCCATCCTTCCATCAAGTTTCATGGAACTCTGTTCTGTACCTAAACCCTCCTGGATGAGTCTACCACTTTTTGATTCACTTTGAGGTTTGAATTATATGCTTCACTTAAATTTCTTAATCACACTTTATGTCTTCAACAACTAGTCTTAAAAGTTGGCAGCGTGGGTTTATGGGGTTGAAGTTGCAGTGACACTCATAATCATCTCAATGCTCAACACGTAGTTCCCTCATTTATACAGCATGTGTCTGACCGAGCTTCATTCAAGTCACTGGATGTTTTCCGGACTAAAATCTTTGACCCAAAACCCTGAGCACACAGAACATGTAGCCTCTGCAGCTGTGAGGATAAAGTCCCGGCTTGAATTCTTCCCTCAGCATCACAAGTCTGACTCAAACACAAATTACACACCTCAAACTATATGATATTTTCCCCGACATGACAGTGTGCAATAAGTCAATGGTTTACAGAGCGTCTGGAGTGGAGCTGTTATTACTGCTGATATTTGGTTGTAATGTCACATAAAGCAAACAAAACCACTTCAGTATACAGGGGTTCTCTGGTCCTCTGGGGTTCTCTGGTTGTTATTGCCAATAGGATGAACTTTAAACGATCTCTAATGTATTTTTCAATCTAAAAATAATTAGAATACTTAATTTTGCCTTGTTGAAACATTGTCTGGGTTGATTAACAGACTTTTTTTGCCCATTGTGATAATTTGAAGACTTTAATATAACATGTCTCCTGATGTTCTTGCTATCAGATCTTTTAGGACTGTCGGGGTTTCCCAGAGGCCTGAACCTGGCCTGATTCCCAGTGTTCCAAAGCTAACGTCATTGATTCAAACTTGATGTTGTCCTTCCAGTTTTTCTAATTTCTCACTACAGTGGTTTCCGCATAACTTGAGGGGGACGGTATCACTGTGAAATGATGGTTCCTAGCCTCAGCTTCCAGGTTGATGGTGGCAGGGCTTTAACTAAGGGTTATTTCAATACTGATAAATTAACAGATTATTTTGTTAATTGCTTGGTCTGAAGGACATCTGTAAAAATAGTAATCCGACGTATGTATTTTATATCCCGACATCCCAAGCAACAAACCGTAGAAACTTTACTTGAATTAACTGAGCCTTCCAGTTTCTTAAAGGTGACCAACTCATCCTTGCGTAAAATACACCCTTAAAATGCAGGGGTTGAAAATAATGTGCTTTACCTCCTTAGAGCCATCCCTTTTAGACATACCACAAAACATGTGAACAGTTAAATTCCATAGCTGTACTCACACATGCAATACCAGTGCAATTTTAGGGTCTTGACTTTCTATGTAAAGTGTCTTGAGACAATGTATATTATGATTTGTCACTACACAAATAACATTTAATTGAACTGAATTGAAATTAAACAATAACCGTTTGTTTTTCAAAAATCCTTCCAATTGTGCGGTTGATGGTTTCCTCTTCAGTCACCGAGAACCCAAAGGAGAAGACCGGGGGGGTTGATGCAGTGGCTCTGTAGATATGTGAATTTCAAGGAGGGGCGGACGTGTCTATGATGAGTTGTGCAGCTGCAGGGTTACACAAAAACTACCCAACTCCTTATAAATAACCCAGAAAAATGGCCCAAAACACTCAACCCCACATTAGGGTAGATATAATAACCCAGCATCTTCGTGTGTGTAGCGCTGACAGCTGGTTATTATGGGAAACTTGTAGAAAAACAACACTTTTGGTAAAAACTCTTGTAATAGATTTAATGTGAGTCAAATTGAAAGTAAAAAGGAAAACTGGAATGCAAGCTAGCTAGCTAATCGTTTCATTTTCAGCTATAAATAAAAATTCTGTATCCAATTAATCTTAACTTTACATTAGGGAGTGACAAGTCAAGCAATGACCAAGTCTACAGTCAACAGTGAAGTTGTCCCTCCCTGCCCTCTGGGAAATACCTCATCCTCAACAGTTTGTTCAATGGGATGTGCTGCTGTTGAATCACTGACCCAGTCTAGAAGAGGATATTTGTCTGTGAATCATCTGAGCTGTGTGACGTGTGCTGCTGTTTGATCCATGTTTAACTGTTTTGAAAGAGTCAACATGGTGTAGAATTAGTTTTTAAAACAACTTGTTTTGGGAGAGCTATACTTTTGAATTAACTATGATAATAATTCTTAGACCATCTTTTTCTTTTCCTGTATCGTGTCTTATTTTCTGAAGTAGATTTTCCTGAAGTAGAGACTTGAGAAATAAAAAACAAATATTTTGTTAAATATCTTGTAGTGTTTGGCTCCCCAGTTCCCCAGTTTGTATTGCAAAACGTAAACAGACTAGAAACATGTTTTGGAGACACTTAATTAAGTTAGAAAATGAGTCGTCATTCATACAAACAAAGAATAGCCTGTCAATTTCTGTCATGAGCGACCATTTGATCTTCATTTCGTTTGGCTGGACGAGACGTTCCACCACACAAGTTATTTGGAAAGGAAACATAATCATCTGTGTTGTGTGCTCCGGAATTTCCGCCATTGCAAACAAACCCCCTTCTTCTCTCCTCCAGATGTTCTGAAGAAGAAAAGATCTTAACCCAGAACACAAACTTAAAAGTCTCATGAGCGTTTCAAAGTTTGAACAAATTCTGTATCTGCACGCCAGAGCAGTAAACTTTGAAAACTGAGCGGATCTGAACTAAAAAAAAAAACATTTTTCTCATAGACCTCCATTATGTAATCATGATTTTCAAAAAAGAAATATTAAATGTAATCTGCTACAAATACAAACGGTGAGTGCAACAGTCTCTTGATGTTCACATCATGTTTACAGCATATTCTATGCTTGACCATGCTGTGTTATATAAGTTTCCTAGCATAACTAAAATGGCACTATAGTACGTACCTCCGCCGAATCAGTCCCCTTATGAAACCAGATTTAAATCCGCTTGATCCAGATTTCTATTTGGATCTGCACCAATTTCCACATACTTATAGAAATCCGTCCCCCAAATATGTCAGATTTGCTTTTTTTCAACATCCATGAACGCTGTTAAATAAAGTGATACAAATTTTTATCTGGATCTGCTCCTAGATTTAATGAGTTCTTTCTGGGACCAACATGTTTCGTGCAAATCTGTTTTGCATAATCTTGCTAACAAACAAACAACCTATCAACAAGCAAACAAACGGACAAGTGAAAACATTGCCTAGGAGGCAATAATCAAAATGTGCAACCAGCAGAATTTATCTTGTTTGTGCTGGGACAGCCGCAAATTGTTGCCAGAACCTAAAAATGGTTCTCATCATTGTTATCAATGATGAGAACCATAGAAACAGAAACAACTACAAAACAACTACAAAACAGAAATCAATCACTTCTAAACAGTCTCTCTTCTTCTTTCTTTGTTCGCTCTATATGCGATGAATCTCACTGTGTTTGATTCCGTTTCCCTCCCCCTCCATTTTTCAATAGTAATCAGTGGTTAATCCCAATTTATGGCCAGATGGACAGATATGGTCTGGGTTTCAGAAGCATGGGATTACCTTCTGATTACTGTCTACTTATCAGCATGGTTTGTAACTCATATTTTATAATGGTCTTTCACTTTCCAGTACACTCATGCGTATACTGGAGTTAAATTAGATGACAGAAACAAAGACTTGATGAAGAATGTAAACCCACGATGTTGCAGTGTCCACAGCGAGCTACAGGGTCAAATACAAGCAGATGTCTACAAGAGCTATTAACTGTATATTATGGCTCCAGTCAGTTGAAAGGAATGAAGAATGTGTACATGTATACAATGGTTAGCCCCCAATGTTTGTTTGCTAATGCCTTGACCCAAAAGTCACTCATTACCACGTGACCCCATCAAAGAGGCCCTTGTTTCTGCAGAATTTCAAGCAGCCATTCATGGGCTGACATCTTGAATGAGCGAATAGAACCTACAACATTCACACTAGTAACAGGAGCTAATATTAATTACCATGTAACAAGGCAAAGGCCCCGAATGTGGTGTTTAAATTGGGGGCATTATCAACAGGAGCAGCCTGTGGATGAAGGGATTTGGGTTCAGCCGTCGGGTTAATTGGATATTAAATGAACTTGGCAAGTTGTTCTCTGCTGTGATCATCAGATGAATACAGCAGTTGTGGGACCTCAGCCAAAGTGTGACGCTCAGCTGACGCCGCTGAAGCTCAGCTGAAGCACAAACATCTCGAAGCCATCGATCCAGGTTGTGACGTGTGGTAATTCAAGAGGAAAACACAGATGCCGAGGGAGTTCTGGATGATTGGTTTTCTGGTCCTGCCAGTGGGAATTGTGTTTTATCCCTTCATAGAACAGATTTATGGGGAGTCATGATGAAAAACTGGTCGTTCTGTGACTTCATCATTGGGGAAACCACCTTCCTGACTTTGGCTCTCCAGCTACAGCCAGATCTGATGGTCCCATCTCCCAGTCGCCACACAAAATGTCATGTAAAAGATTAAAAAAGATGTTGAGTTGATCCTCCTCTCCACAGGATTGTTAAAGCAAAGCTGGAAGATGCCAAAGGTCACAGATAAATCCACTAAGCCACAACCTATGGTCAGTTCATACAATTGATGTTTTGTCAAACAAGGGCTGAAGAAGAGAAGAAAGAACATGAATTTTGTATTTCCCGTATTGACTTAACCACAGAGCGTGTCAGCTTGGTATAGACACTGTTGTACATTTTAATTTAACATTTCTATTTGGTAGTTTAAACTTTATAGATTGCAAAAGTAATGAAGCTCTGCATTTTTGTATGATATGTATTTTGCATGGTATTCTATGGACGTGACCAAAATCTTGTATCCCAATAGTGGTCTTTTCAGATAGATGTGTGTAGAATGGGGCCATGTCTTTACAGTAACTATATCTCCCTCCATCTTTGTGATTCTTTGCCGTGTGGTACGTCACGGGTAAAAAGCTTCTAGCAACCATCTAACTGACTGTCAGGATTACATCGCTCTGTGTCACATTCACTGTCCTCAATGTTTTCTTGTGTTGCTTTCATGCATCTGTGTTTTGTGGAAGAACGCAAAGCGCCGTACACAGAATAGTAATAATCCCGGTGAATTCTGTGAATTTATTTGGGTTTTTTTTTATCTTCACCTGACATCAGACAAACGATGCTGGGAACTCCAACAAGTCTCATTAACTCTCTGTCTGTCTTGTTTAATCTATTGCCAACACTGCTTCCTGGCGTAAAAAGCTCATTAAAGGTTGACTTGGCGTCCTCTCTCCCACTGGGTTTTCCACGGAAACAAGAGGGCGATGGTACTACGTTCACTATGTGGATCCGCTTATGTATGCAGCTGTTGAATACAGTCAAGACGCTGGGTGGGGGAGGTGTGGAAGGAGAGGAGAGGGCAGGGGGTTGTGTGGGAGCCAGGAGACTACAAAAGAGGTCGGCTCCCCATTTCAAAGCTCTGCTCTCAGGAAACGTACGAGTAGAGAAAGCTGCTGCGGACATGAAGCATTCGACCACACGACAGACACAATCCATCAAAACTGTCTCAGTCCAACAACCATACACTTCAAGTTGACCAGTTTATTTAAGGTTTGTTTTCGAAAGTCCCACGAAAGGACCCTCGTCTTGTTTGAATCGTATAAATCTTGACTCAGATGATGTTTGGATTGAATACTGAATTTTCTGATGGTGACACATGAACTCGTGTCACCACTTATGACTCAAATCTTCTCCGGCATCTTTACAGGTATTTCAGCGGCTTAAGATAACTGTTGACTCCACTTCATTAAAACTGTGGTAGTCTTGTTACAGCTCGGGTTTTCTCACACATCCTGCATTCATCCCTTTGGTCTGTTTCATTGTAGTTTCCATTTGTTTGTATCTTCGTCTCCAGGACACATTTAATTGTTATTTCTCATTAGACGTGAATCACTTAAGCTCTGCTGTCGGTAAGATTGTCACACACAAAGTCACACTCTCTCTCTCTCTATCTGTATTTCTCTCACCCCACCCTCCCCTCACTCTCCCAGCCTCACCCTCACTGTGCAGCCTCGTCGGCCCATCTCTGTAACACTGGGAGGCCGTGGCTGTCTGAGCGCTGAAACAGTGGTGTCTCGGCTGCCTGAAGAGCCAGTCTCCCTGGGAAAAGGTATTGAACAAACTTTGCTGGACTCAGAAATCAGTTGTTTGTCCAGTAACCTGTGCAGAAGTAGCTTTTAACGGTGGAGTGAGTGATCATAATTCAATACACTTAATTACAATTACAGCAGCTAACTTCTCATGGTCTCCTCGATGTCCGTTCTGTGTTTGTGCTGAACAAAAATCTGGTATTTCCACACATCCCTAGAATACTTATATATAGATACATGATAAATGCAAGCGATGGTCTGGCACATGCTAATGGTTAGTGCAATTAAAGGATTACCAGGGAAAGGACAAGGGGCAGTCCACCCGTCCTTCAACAGCAGGCCATGTGGAGTTTTGAATGGGATCGTTATCGGCCTCATGGTGTTGAAGCCTGTGCGAGCTGGATGGTTTCAAGATGGCTTTCTCTCCTCCTCCTGGAAGGCTCCCAGCTGGGTTTGGTTTGGATTGTGTTTCATTGAGACCTTGGTTCATAGTTCAGGTAATTTAGGTTAACACCACCATGGTCTATCAATATTAGTGACCTAATACGTCAATCTGCCAATGGTGAAGTTAGTCAATTTGGACTTGGCAGTTAAAAGGAGCGCTCCTTAAACTCCCCTGTGGTTGTGTAGTATGTGGCTCAACATGGCCTTTCCTGTTCTTTTGGATGTGCTTAATATATTTAACTTTCTTTGCGAAAATTTTAATCATGGATTCTGAGAATAGTTAATACTTTGGTACTTTACTGGATTTGGCAACATATTTGGCAGCAGCACTACCCAAAAACTGCCAAGATACAAAAAAGGCTGAGTCAAGGGGAATTGTTCAGGGTGGAGCTGTATCTGCCAAGTTTTTAGAGGAAGTTCAACTTGCAGGGGCTCCAGTAGTGACATAACTTTTTTTGTGGGACTTAAGCTGACAGCATTGCTCGGGTTGTTGTGGCCTAAAACTTTAGAGACTTCTAATTCAATGCATTGTACAGAGTTGCAGGTCATCTCGATGTGAATAAAAAATCTATTACACGGCCCTCCACCATTTCTAGTGGCCACATCTAAAAAGGGATGTATAAATGTACTGCAGAACTTGCAATTCACCGGTCAGTTAACCGGAAAGTCCCACCAACAGATTAAGGCAGCTCCTTTGTACCCAATTCTAGTGGCTAAGAAGCAGTTTGAACATCTTTTACCTGTATTTCGTGGTTCCACATCCAAAGTACCACTGGACCTACGTACTACTGTTTTTCTGCTGCATATTTCCTGTGCCACTGCTTACAAAAATCTTATAGAGAAAACAAAAAAACACCAAAACCCATCGCTTGAGTCAAGGCATTAAGTTTCAGCTTAGTTGTCTAACGTCAGGTTCACCATTCCAGGCAACATTTAGTGCTCCACACAGTCAAGAGCTATATCTCATCTCATTGTCATTGATAACTTCACAGCTAACCAAACAACTTGTCTAAGGCTGCTTTAGATTTAGACACAGCCCTGGCCTCACCAGCGCACCCCCCCATGCCCTTCTTTTAAAAGAGAGCTGACCTGAACCCCTTGAGATGATTCGACCTTGAAAGTTTCCAAACTGCAATTATAAAATGGAGACCTGCGCATTTACTCTACTAACTGTTCTACAAATTGACCCCAATACCAGTACGTAGCAGTAAACGCCATCTGGTAGACTGATCTGAAAGAGACGACCACACAGTCACTTAACTCACCTGGAATCTTGTGGGTCTGAAGGTGACTGTTGAAAAAAACCCACACTTTTCATTTTCATTCCCTCGTTCCATGTGTTTTCAATACGCACCAGCGTGTTGCTGAGTCGAAAGCTGTTCTTAATCAGCGACGCCAACGATCAGCTCTCTCTGAAGCTGTTCCACTCTGAAGCAAATGGGAGGCTGACTTTGCGCATCCTGTGCGACAGTGCGATAACAGATTACCTTATCAATGGCCAACAGTTGGCGAATGCAGCCGGCGAAAATGAGTTTGGTTGACAGGCAGACAACACAAAGGAGGAGACTCAGGCAGAAGTCACTCTTAACAATTAGTGGGTGGAAATCTGCGGCATAATCACTCACACAGCAGCTGCCTTGATTATTTGCTTCCCAACACGACGAAGAATTGAGGCTTTGTTTCACAAAATGCATCGACGGAGTAACTACCCACCAACTGAAGACACCTGTGTTTGTCTCACACTGTATATTTAACCAAATGTGTTTTTTAGTTATTATATTGCTACTTTGACAGGAATTGCTTTTTGTTGAGTGTTGCAGTGATTGTGGATGATGCAGGATCTTGTGTTAAGTTCAATAAAAGTTTGATTTAATTCCTCAAATAATTGGACACTATAGCTGCTTTCAGACATTCACCGAACTCCGGACTTTCTCCATCTGACCTCTTAGTCCAAAGTCCGTAGAAATCCAGGAGAGAGGGGGGTTGACGATGCTTCTAACGCGCGACAGACGCAAACAATTTAAAAACCAAAAGAAAACAACTAACTACAGGTGAAAAATCAGTGACACACACGTTGAAGACGGAGAAGAAGATGTCAAGAGAGTTTCTGGTGATAAGAGCTGACACCGGTGTTAGGGGGGTGTGGCCATGATCACTTGAGCTCCGCAACAGAGTTAATACATCACTTCCTGTCTCTGTCTGCTGCGCCCGGCTGCTCCACCTCTCGCCTGAAAAACGTGGAGGATTTGATACTGTAGTGAATGCGTCTGTGCAGAGAACCCCCCCCCGCTGTGTTGTGCATGTGTGAAAGGCAAACGTATTCTCCGGATTTTACCCGCAGGTCATGTCTGAAAACAGCTTATGGCTGGTCTCATTCTCAGATTCATTCAGCTCCTATAGACTTAAGCCCCTGCACATTTCCTCGGGGCACTTTCAGTTATTATATTCATGATTTTTAGGGCTGCACGGAGAAGACTTTGAGAAGCCAAATGGAAATATGTGCTGAAGTCAGGGCCATGTCTTGATTCTCTCTGCCCTCACTGTCTGCAGAGGGATTAACCCTCGTGCTAGCTGCCCCCAGAGGGGAGAGGGGAGCTGGGGGGTGTAGAACAAGGCGATTAGGACGGATGTTTAAATCTTCCCAGCTGGAAACAATAAGAGATTATAGAGATTATGAACAGGTTCAGAAGTATGCAAGGGGAATGACAAGATAACTCAACATTGAATCCAAAGAATTAGAAAGTATAATAGCTGGAGGTAAACTGAGTAAAATCCATTTGAATATAAAACATTTAATCCAAATTACATTGAGATATGAGGTTATTTCATTTTAAATACTAAATAAGAAACCTAAGTAAATATAGTGACTCGTGTTGTGGATCAGTGGTTAAAGTTCCTTGCCTGTTACTGATTAAACCCTGAAAAGTCATCCTCAATGCCACATATTTCAAAGTTATATTTCTTTCCTTCAAGGTTTTAAAACAGCTTGGATATAATTCTACACCTACTTATGTAAATTACCCCACCTCTAACCCCCCCCCCCCTCCAGCATCTCACCTGCAGCTCCAGCTCCGCTCAGCAAACACACAAACCTCTGTTTGTTTTCTGTTGTGAACGCGAAGAAGAGCAAATTGTATGAGGTCTTGTACACATCAGTGTATCAGAGTACAATTTATAATTTATATTTTGCTCTCTGCAGCGTTAGAAACGTATGTATGGGCAACATGAACCTTGGTCCAGATTGCACATGAAATATCTTGTGTCATTAAAACTGCCATACAGTCATGGTATCGAGGTTAAACGTGTGCATGCTGATCACCCAAGCGAAGGGGGTCAATGACTCCATTTCTGCCCAGGGAAGGATCTCTGCTTTGAAAAGGGGAGAATTAGCATCTTCTTGCAGCCTCAGTGCTCCTTTTATACAGCAGAATCACAGCTGTCAGCCCCACGTTGCTTTCTTAGTTTGATCTGTCTCAGGCTCTGTAATCTCAACACACTTCTTTTCTTTTTCAATTATTCAGCCACAGCGACTCAAAGGGTTGCAGATCATGACACAGATTCGAGAGTGGGTCCTTAATATAGAGACGGATAGATTGGTTGATATAAAATCCCTCAGAGTAAAAGTGGCCAAATCGAAGCGAAGGGGGGGGAGAGAGAGAGAGGGTGAAATGGAAACGACTGAGCTGCTGGTCAGAGAGATTGAGGTGATGTGTTAGATTAGAAACTCGAGAGATGATTTGATGACACAGTCAGAACTTTTTGTGGGTCAATCAAGATCTGAATTTTTTGGCAAAAGCATTTTTTCCCCCTTCACATTCAAGCAGTGAACGCTCTGTCCCAGATGAGCAACTGATACATATGTGTAGCAAATTATGTATCTTGAAGTTTAGCATGGAGAGAGATAATACTGCTCTACGTATATTAAAAGATTATGTTATCTAATATAATATTTCTAGTTCACAAATAATCAGTTCAGCAAAATACAACTTCATGGATTTAAAGAAGAATATTTCCCCTCTTAAGTATCTGTAAGTTGGAAAACTGGTCTTAGTTCAACAGTTCAATATGCAATTTGTCTATGGAGAAAATACCACCACCTATTAATCTCTGATTGGTTGATTGTTTCTTCTTCACCAGTGATTGTTTGCCTTTAATTACTTTACCTTGTCATTGATGAATTTAAAAACAACAACAAACAAAGTCTTTCTCTAGTTTCATCAGATCTTTCGTCATTTTAGAAAAACAAAACGGTTTTAATTATTCTGAGATTTTCATGACTCATGAGTCATGTAGAAATATACCTGAGAAGGAAGATGAAGTTGGGAGTTGAAAGCCCACTTGAATATTCATGCTCCCACAACCTGATACCCATCATCGCATATCTCTAAATATAGAATACAAAAGATAACACCGGATTACAGGGTGAGGATTTGTATAGCTGCCAGGAAGCATAAGAAAAATCGGGAAAGCAAGTTCACAAAGTGGCCCCTGAGGCTTTCGGTGGATTCCAAGCAGCCATTATGTGTGGTGATACTGAGGGTATAGTGGAGACTGCATGAGAAGTTCATTTCATACACATTGAGCACTAAACCTCCCCTTTTCATGCTTCAGCCAACAGGATTCCTCTGTTTTCCCAGTGAGCACGTGATGACACAGAATGAGTGGCTTCAGTCCATTCACATTCCACACAGGCCACAACAGAGCGGATGGAAGAGTACAACATACAACATGTGTGACATTAAAAAAAAAAAAAAAGATATTCACTGTTACATCAGGTTATTTCGCTGCAGATGTGTGTTGAATGGTGAATTTGTGACATTTACAGGGACAAGAAAAAACACAAAAGTAGGATTTTGACCTTGTGTTTCCCTTTTTTTATTCACAGTTCTTGCGAGTTTTTGCTTTTTAAAAACTGTTAAATGTTGACAAATTTGACTCAACTGTTGTAACTGCAGTAACAATTACATCTAATCATGACAATTTAGGAGAACGTGTATTTAGGAAATGAGAAAATACAAATTTCAAGCATTAATGCTGCAACAAAACTGACACGATTATCAGAAAACAAATTTTTATTGGTCAAGAGAGTTTACAACTTCCATTACTGGACACAACGGTATGTGAGGTTTTCAGTGCTTTCTCTATGCACAGGGTTAGACACATCCTTAATTTTTTTTTACTGTTCCGCTAACTATACATTCAGTTGCTTCTGGATTCAGTGTCAAATTTGTCCTTCAAAATGTGTCGCTGTCAGAGGTGAGTCAGCAGAGAAGTCGGGCAGCTGTGAGAAGGGCTACGATGCTTGAGAGGGCGGGGTGTAAAAGGGGCGCAGTCCCGCTGGATGACTTACAGTGGTCCCTGTTCTGGCCGATGCAGGCCGCGTAAGCCATCACGTGGGGGATGTAGTTCTGCTCGTGGACCCCGTGGAGCAGGTGAGCGAGGGGACCTTTGGCAAACACCGCAACATCCTCTCCTCCGTGAGTCTCCATGCTTAGAGGTACAGCTGCCTGGGCCTGGTAGTTGTTATCATCTGTAAGGGCACAACACGGAGACAGATGTTAATATTTATTCTTGATGGAAAAACGAGGGATGGATAAAAGCAGCTGTGGAGGTTCGGGCCTCTACTCTAATTTGCTGCGTTAGCGTCGATATAAACATCTGTCCTGAGGAATCCGATCACAAGTGGCAGCTCACACCTCAGGTCACCTCACAATCGGTTCACACCAGGCATTTGAATTCTTCCCTACGTGTGTCTCCAGTGACCACTCGTGATCGGATCTCCCCCCCCCCCACTCTATATGCAAATAAACGTACACTTTGATGCCTGCAAAGACCAAATGATTTAGCTAGCTTGAATATAGACATGGCTGTATTGTCAATATGTTTGTGAGTGTGTTTGTGTGTCAGTGAAAGAGAGAGATCTCTGTCCTCCATGTGTCTAGGTTGTGTTTTCACCTGTACTAAGAGAGCTGTCCACTTGTGATCAGATCGCCTGAGACAGATGGCAAATGGTCTGTATTTAACTTGTCTTTTCTAGTCCTGATGACCACTCAAAGCGCTTCACAGTACAGTACAATTTCATACAGTGCATGTATGTGCAGCACTTTCTCTACGAGAAGGCTCAGTTTGGGGTTCGATATCTTGCCCAAGGACATGTTGGCATACGAACTAGGGAAGACTGTGATTGGACTGCCGACCTTCTGGTTAGAGGACAACCGCTCTAACCCCTGAGACACAGCCACCCCCAAACCGTCCATGGTTCGCGATACGCAAAGACGGAACCACTCCCTGTGCAACCCCATGCACATCCACAGCAGCAGGTTCAGCCTGTTGCGTGTGCGCATGTGTGTCCAGTCACAACCCTGCGTAATCTGAACCAGTGCAGAAGTGTCTTTTAAATATATTATGTTTCCTAAAAATAAACACCGATCTGGTGGCTACATGATTTTACTTACGGTAATCAATAGTGGACACGTTCTCCCTCGCAGCACTGACAAGTTTGTAACCTGGTCCGTTCCCATATAAAATGGAGGTAAAGGGCTTCTGGTCCACATCACTCAGCATGGGGGCCAGACCTGCGGACGGAGATGGGGCATTAAGCATTTTCACTAGGCCATAATTTTGCATTACCAAGAGACATATGGTACAACAATGGAAAAAAAATGGAAAATAAATAGCACTGAATCATGATTACATACCAAATATTGTGTTTCCTCTGACTGTGTAGCCTCCGAAGTTGAACATATGCGAATGGTCCGCAGTAACTATGGTCATTGTGTTGTGGATGCTTGTCATGAGGTCTGCCTGGCCGATGGCCCGGTCCATTTCCACAGCTTCATGCAGAGCTAGCTTGGCCTTTCCCTCATGGTGTCCATGGTCAATACGGCCCCCTGGAAGAGGAGGAAACACCTGAAGTCATTGTATGCTTTTAAATTAACTTCAGTTGTCTTAAGCTGTTCGACCAAGAGAGGCTCAGTGCAACAATCCGTCCAATGGGTCTAGAAGTGTGAGACGGCCAAAGTGGTCGTGTGAAGAATGAAAAGTAATGGACGCTCAAAGAGACGCTGTTATGTTCTCATCCCCACAAAACCTAATCACTGGGTGAGTAGGCATCAATATTAGACTGACGGTTTTACAAAGCTACAGAAACCAGAGTCCTACAATCAAAAAGGTGTTGGAGTTTCAAACAACACCATATTATAGACAAACTGACGTCTTAAGCCTGTAGCCGAACTCTTGCAGTCATACTTGCAGGTTTTTGCTAAGTACAGAGGCTTATCAACCGCAAAATTCATCTTACTACTATATCTGCAGTAGAAATAAAAGGAGGAGGATCCACTCACTGGATCCATTTTTTGCAAATATTTTTTGTAAATATTCTTAGTTGGAATGAGCCTTTTGAAATGGTACAGCCTTGGTGTGCAACTTTGGCACCATCACTCTTCAGCATCCAAAGGATGTGGTCCCTGAATTGAGACACAGCTTCTATTTTCTGACAATCTAATGAGCCTGCCCACTTTATGCTGCGACTTGCAAGGTGTGGAAGTAAACAATTGTCCTCAAGCTCTCTTTGTTTCATTCTTCACACAACTACTTCCATTGCTTTTTGTGTGTACAACCAAGTCCAGCACCATGGATGCCTTCTGATCTTAACAGGCAGTTCTCCCCATTTGTAGGGTTGGTTTAAGTCCAGAGAGAAAGGCGTGAAGCATATAACCCAGTATAGACAAACTTTGAAACTATTTTCAGTACAACACAGGTACAAAATTCACCTTCTACAAGCAGGTAAAATCCATTGGGGTTCCTCCTCAGGATCTTGATGGCCACCTCCACCATCTCTGTCAGTGAAGGATCAGTCTCTTTGTTCCTCTCCAAGTCAAAGGGCAGATCCGAAGGTTCAAAGAGACCTGGGATTACAGTTCAAGGAGAAGTAGGATATTACTAGCAGAAAATAAGCCCCAAGCAAATTCATGCACGTACAGCATGGCTCTTCATTTACACTTCAATGAGAGTTTCATAATGACACTAAGGCTGAAAACTCACCCAATAAGTAATCCACGTTGATAGGGTTCAGTGATAAGAGCTGCCTCTTGTTCCATACATAATGGCCTCTCTGCATATTAAAAAAGAAAAGACAAATGCACAGCACAGTGTGAGCGGTAACGCCACAGTCACTTTGAACTCCAAAATATGCAAATGTATTGGGAAGATAAAAGAGGGAGCAGAGAGAAGAGAGGAGCGAACAGAGGGATGAGGAGGAGAAATTTACTTTATCCTTCGTTCTGTCGATCCACTCCTGGACCAGGTTTCTGCCGTCTTTGCGTGTGCCGCTGTGCTTCGCAATGCCGGGGTACTCCACGTCTGACGTGTTTTGGGGGAACATGTACTTCCTGCCTCCACCCATAATAACCTGAAAAGCAGCAGAATAGAAGACAAAATTCAAATTAAATGACCACATGCACAGAGAATGACAGCTACAAAAAAAGAAAGAAATTGAAAATTGCTGTTTTCCAGGTACACCATTTGGTTTGTTTCAGTACAAAAGCATCTGACGATTAAATGTTCAAGTTTGTTTTAGCCCACTTGGGTTCCTTTAAGTTAAATGGAACCCACATAATCCTAATGCCACCTAAAATTCAGAGAGCTATTCAGTTCACTTGCCAATTACTTTCTTGATTATTATATTAATTGCTTTGTCCATAAAATGCCCAAAATATAGAAAAAAGCCTCACAGTTGTGTAGTATCAACTTTCTTGTTTTGTAAGACCAACACTTAAAAAGCTTTAGCCGAACAACTAACACCATGATCAGGATTTTTCGGGCTATTTAGACACAGAAGTACTTCCAGCAAAATGCACATTCACCATCTTACGTAAGAATGCTAGTATGTAAACAGCTGATAAACACGATGTCCAGCTGAGACCAAAGGGCATGTCATCCATTTTGCAAGAAATTTATCAATAACCAAAGTTAAACAATTAACATTATGACCTGATGGAGGCTCTGGAGGAAGTTATTACAGTTTATTCTGAGGGGACCGTGATTTAATGTCCATTGACATTAATTAATCCATCCGTGATTTAATCCATTCAACCGTTTTTTGCATGAATGTTAGTTGCTAATGCCGGTGGTGCTAGAGGAAAAATCAGGGGATCACTAGAGTCATTGGGTTTTTAATCTGAGTGATAGACCCAAATAGCCATAAAGCTAATTTAGTCATCAACGAATTGTTTCAGCTCTGGTCAGAATCATTGCTTTTCACTCACATCAATGTTGGGAATGTTTTCGAAGAGCTGCCTGGCGATATCCTTGCAGCCGGACTGCAGCGCTTCACCTGGCATTTCGTTGTCCGAGTACCAGTCTCTGTCCACACTGTGGGCGTAAGCTGCACTGGGAGTTGCATGGTTGACACGCGTCGTAGTCACAATTCCCACTGACTTGCCTGCGTTTGACACAATCACATGCGGCCGTCATTTTCTGACAAAAGCAGAGGTTCTAAAAATTCACAATTCCAAACACAAAATTCCATTTCTGGGAATCACTTCACAGGCAGATATAGGAGTCGATTATCATCTAGACATAGTCAGCACTTTAATCACATAGAGGCCGTCGTAAAACATGAAAAACATCTCAGAAAGTTCAACTCAACTACTTACTTATTTTTAATTAAAAACTGACATTACATTACAAGTTGGTTTTGAATAGGTCCCCCAAGTATTGGATGAATAACCATAATAAGGTGTATTATGAAATAATAGTGATATTGATTTGAAGACATATCACCCGGCCCTAATGTCCACCAATGATCAATGCTTGGAGGTATGTTGCTGGCATAAAAATGATTTAGGCCAAACTCTAGTTAATCTTCCGGGTGTAAAAGGTTAAAAAACAAACGACTGGTAAAGCAAGAGCGGGACAGTCTCGTAAAATGACCCGATGAAAAAACACATTTCTATTTGCTTTGTGCAGGAGGTCATCATGCTGCCTCCCATGTCCCCTGAGGAATGATTGGATTTCTTATTATCTGTGACCTCTGATCCCACACACACGCACGCTCTTTCCCTGTCACTCTTTCCCTGTCACTCTCACACACACACACACACACACACACACACACACACACACACACACACACACACACACACACACACTGTGACCCTCACCCACCCCCAAGTAATCATTACCGCTGCTCTCTAAAAAAATCCAAGGTTCAAATTCCTTTCACATCTTGTTTCCTCCTCTGTGGTGCCTTTCTCCTTTGGTCTTTAAAGCGTTCAACAGACGACATAACACTGATGCATCCTTGAAAGGTAAATGCTCATACTCAGACAAAATCTAATGTCCTCTCTCTAATAAACTCTAATAAAATGGGCCATGTTTGTGGCTTTTGACTGAAACACTTTGTGTGAGATGTTGCTCTATGTTTTGGTCTGGCACTATGGATACAGCATTTAACTTCTTATTGAAACTGAAGTCACTCAAACCCATGTGTGAAAACCTTATGAAACTTCATAGAAATGATGGGTAGACTAGTCGAAAATCCCCTTTTTGGTCGAATAAATGTCACAAACAGCTCTAAAATAACTTTGGTTAGAAGGATGAACAGCTGAGAAGGTGAATAAGGTAGAATTCTGCCTCTAATCCACAGATCTTGAGACAAGGAAAGTGAAAAAGGCCTGTTTTAAATCACATTACCTGCATCTTTAGCCCATTTGAGGATGGAGGTGACCTCGTTCCCCTTTGCAGTCTTACACTGGGATCGGACAGCAGCTGCACTCACGCCCACTGTGCCCTCGTTGGCCTTCACCCCGCAGAGGTAAGCTGTGGCTGTGCCAGCGCTGTCTGGCACCTGTGCATTCGTGTTATATGTCTGCAGGGACACAGGGCGTTGGCATGGGATCAGATCGGTTTGTTTACAGTCATTCTGATGTAATTTGTGTAAACATGACAGGTGCTATTCCTTCAATAACAGCCACTGGCTAAAACACGATGACTAGCCAATAAACTGATCTATTACTGATTGTTAAATTGCTGCTCTTCAATGTTCAATCATTGTAAATTGAATATCTATACATCATATCTCCTTTGGTTTAACATTAACTGGTAAATGGAAAATGTTGTCCGGCATCTCAGCTCCTTCTTTACCACAACAGTCTGGTACAGAGCCTGCCTTATATCTGCCACTACCCAAATCTGCCCTTCAATCTCCTGCTCTATTCTACCTTCAGTCGTTAACAAGACCAAGATACAGAATCTCCAGATAAAGCTAAACAGAACCACAGGAAATTCCGAGGCCCCCAAATTATACAACCCAAGCCTCCCTGACCGCGCCTTGAAATCCTGGCAATGAAAATACTGGTGGCAAGGGAATAACTTGGCAGAGACCTGTGCCCTTAGAAAACGTGTTTGACTTCCCAGGAAGACAAACAAGTTTACACAAGGACAGGTGGCTCATAACAGCGGAACCTCATATTCCCACAATATTCCCCACATGATCACCAAAGAGACCAGTCATAGTTCTTTTCTAAATTCATAAAACATCTGTAGACTGGATGGACAAACTCAAGCAACCCGGCAAGGGGTTGGTCCACTGTGTCGCTCTACTGTTTCATCCACGTTGTTTCAAAGGAATTTGAGGTTCGTCAGTGCACCCTGGCATTCCTTTGGTGGCCGAACAGTGAAAAAGGAAATCCCCCCCCCCCCACGCCTGAGCTTTCTTGAGGCCAGCTGAAAGTCTTTCTCCATGGCCTCCTTGAACTCCTCCTACACAAAAGGTTACCATGGTCCTCTCGGGTTCCCCAGTTTTCCTAATCCGGGCAAGATGATGCAGTCTCAAAGTCCCTGTTAATGTGAACCACTCTTGGTCTGGCCTCTCCCCTGGGACAAAATTTGCCTTGGGAGACCCTACCAGGGGCTAAGGCTCCTGACGATCCTGCTCTCCGGATCACTGAGACACACGAATCCGTCCACCATGTTAAGGCAGCAATTTTCTGAGAGGTACGGGGTAACACCACAATAAAATACCAGGACTTTCAACGAAAACATCTTTCACGAGTTGTACAATATAGTTTTCATGTTTATACAGTGACATAATGTTTACATTTTTTGTTCGAATAAAATCTAGCAAACTCTGTTTCCTCCAATCCAAATAGAGTTGTATTATCAAAAGGTTTGTATAAGTAGTCAGACTTTTTCTCTCACAGTATTTACAGTCAAGGCTATGTTGTGCACTTGTGAGTGTACTCTATTGAGTCCACTATTGAGACCAAATGAATGCAAGCCAATTCAATTTTAGTTTCAGTTCTTGTCTAGGATGCCACCGATACACTACAGCTGGCACTGAATGCTCGTGCAATGAAGGAACATGTCACCCAGTGTAATGTGCAGCTCAGTTATGTGTTTTCAATTAGGTTTGGACAACAATTAAGCTCCATAGCACAGAGAAGCTACATCAGGCTTTGGTCACACAGATATTACTCATTCGTAAGATAAAGTAATTTTTACAAAACAAGATTTGTGTTTAACCAGGTAACTTCAGGTTTAACCCTGGGTTTTCTGGCACAAAGTGTGTTGACCTCCTACTGGGGTTAACCACAGTGGTAACTTAAGGCTGATTCATGCTTCTGAGTCAAAGCTACGCCGTAGCACGTAGCCTATATGCACAGGGAGAGCATTCATAGTTGTGCGTAGGTGTGTGTGAGGCCTGTACATTGCACCTCTAACTTGCTTGAAGCCAGACAGGAAAAGTATGAGGGATTAGCCAATGTTAGGTTTAGTGAAGCCAGATTAGGAAAAGACATCCTTTTTATTGAACGTACTTTGTAGTACCGGCCCCTGGTCTTTTTCACGAGAGTTGTTGACAGTGAGAAAATATAGAATATTGCCAAACTTGTTCTTAAACAATACATATAGATACACAGGTGTAAATAATGAAACTACTCTACAATGTCTGTCTGTCTAATATCAAATCTGTATCATAACACACAGCCCGAATGACATAACCCACTAAATGACCTTGTTAACGGTCACAGACCTTTGTCAGGAAACCATCAATGGCCAAAGCAAGATCAATACATTGCCCTATACTGTGTGATATATAATGACCAAATCAGACCTTAGCCAGAGACACAAAAGGGAACTTGTCCATCTCCAGCTGCGTCTCCTCTCCGCTCTGTCCGTTCAGCTGACCCTTCAGGATTCGAGCAGCCGTTACCGTGGGAACGCCCATCCCTAAACACCAAAAGCAGACTGTTAGTTGGTATTATCTTTTTTTCCTCAGGGTGAGAGATAAAGACAAACGTTGAACTTTTTTTTCACTGCTGTGCTCATTTTGCAATGTGTAACTGACTGTTTCTTTTTTGCCACTTTAGTGAGATAAGATTACTGCTGTGAGACAAAACATTTACTTAGAAAGAAACCACTTTTAAAACAGATACTTTTGATGGGACAGGAAGAAAAGACCTTGTGTAGTTCATCTGTAACCTGCTCGATTCATCTTTCCATGATTGTTTTGTTGTTCGGTTGTCTAGAATGAATATCTGAAAGTCCCACCCACAAACTCATTGTTTCTTATACCATTTTGGGTCACAAGAAGTGAGGATATCTTTGGAAATCTGACCTGGCAGAGCTGGGTGAATTCAAAAGTTCTCCACGGCCTTGTATTGCATGCAGGAAGAAAAACAAACGGATAAAACTCACATATATGTGAAAGTCACACAATTAAATCTAAGGCTCAAAGCAACAATGGGTCAACGTGCAGCTGAGATTCATTACTTTCCCCCGAGCCAGTGATTTTCTTGGGAAATGTCTGAGAAACACTTTCCAGTTGGACAATCATCTCCCGTTGCGTGCTGCCAACTTTTTTCTCAACACCATAAGATGCTGCCTGTTATTCTGTAACTATACTAACATGAGCACGTATGCTGCAGTGCACAAGAATGTCTCTCTGTGCATGTTGTCCAAACAGAGAGAGCAGAGGCCCGATGGAGGATAAAAGTTATTATGCAACCAATGAGCGTCCCGGCACAAACAGAAGCCCAGTGATGTGGTGGCGGCGCAGTTTAGTTCACTGTTAACCATTAGAAAACACATCTTGTTTATTTTCCACTGGGTCATTTCAATTTACATAAAACTATTAACTTGACTGGGTTGTTTAGAATTAATCACATCTATAAAATGTAATGTGGTCTAGACTGAAGAGAATCTGACATCTAGGGTGTTTTCTGATGAGATTACTGAAAACATTTCCTCCTCTAAGTGGTTTTACACAGGGTTTTGGGGGGGGGGGGTCACTAATTTGAGTCTCTTTCCAAAATCAGTACAGAAAAAGAGTTGATGTCTTGACTTACCATCTCCTAGGAAGAGGATGAGGTTGTTTGCTTGGTTTGTATTGAGTTTTTGCAGATCCAGGGCGCTTTTCAGGGTCCGCTGGGCCCACGCATTCCAAAACTTAGGCTGCTTTTCTTGCTCTGTGCATCGCAATAAACAATAAATAAGACTGGTTGGCTGTGGATGGTTACAGGATTCAACACGTACATTTTTATTGCAGTAAATGTGGATCAGATTAGTCAGAATATAGGAATTTGTTATACTTAAAACAAGGGAAAATGTATTCTAAGGCAATAGTCACAAACTGTAAATACAATTATGACTTATTACCACTTTTTACCACAACATGTACAACAACTGAGATTAAAATGAATTTGGTTATTCAATTAATTGAATTTGAAAATAAAAGTATTAGATATTAATTTTACAGTTTAAGTTGATTTTTAAGGAAGACAAGAAATTATATCTTTTTTTTTTATTTATTATTTCTTAGTAATCTATAGATGTCGTCTTAGGTTCTGGAAAAATTTGAATATATTTCACAGTTTTGTGATATTTCAGAAACCAAATTATTCATCGATTACTTGGGAAAATAGTCAGCAGATTAGTTGATAATTAAGATACGTGTCAGTCGCTGCTCTAACTATAATCATGGTAGAGTCAAATTGTCGAAAAGGGTTGTACATTAGCATTTGACATGTTCAGAATCTGTGCTCGTAACAGTGGATACGCTTTTTTAAACAATTGACAAGAAAAGGTCTTTCAGGATGAACTCCTCTCCACAGAAAAACTTCCTTTAAGACTTTCTAACATCCTCCTGCAAACTGAAACAACCTTGTGTGCTCTAAACATCTCTTTTCCAGTTACACAAGTTACTCAGTTGTTGTTTGTGCGGCGTCTGCTGACTAACAACACAGTAACTTACCTGGGAATTGCGGCTTCCCCAGACTCCCCAAGATCAGACAGGAGCAGATGATGAGCACGGCTGTCACCTTCATGTTTTCGTCTCCGCGTGGCTGACGTGTTTCTCTAGACGGCCATAACATGCCACTTGGAGAAGCTGAGGGAGCCCGTCTGCTGCACAGCCTCACAGCTTTGGGAGAGAAGCGACACACAGTAGTGGTTAAGTTTGTGTCATCTTGTCATATCATGACTCTTACGTACCGGTTTAATATTTATTTTAGGCTTAGGGTTAGACACACCTACTGCTAACAGCACTTTTAGCTCACACTGTTGCCCTGCAGGTCGAGTTCTACCACAGGCTCATGTTGCAGAGTGTGTTGAGTTAAGGGATTTTAAGCACACAAAATGTTGACATGACGTAGGCAGTCAGGTAAAGTGAAGGTAATTTAATCTGAATAAACAAGTTTACACTTGCTCTGCACTCCAGGCTATGCAGAGACACATGAGCTGAGCAGATGCGCAAGGAGACGTCAATGGGAAGATGAACAGATGAAGGAGGCAGGCATGATCCAGACAGGGGAAACACACAAACTAGACACAGACACACAAGCGAAAAGAAGAAATAAAAGTCCTAAGAGTCCTTAAAGAGGGGCAGATCAGGACCACGCAACAACTGGAGCATTAGTTCTTTGCTCAGTGTGACCTTAAAAGAAATAGTGGAGAGACGTGGTGGTATTACTCATCCCCTCGCAGTCTCACATAGGCTTTCTGAATAAAACAAGGAAAAAACTGTGAAGGCAAAAAGCACAAGGACACAAGCAGCAGTTTGTTTCATGTCATCTAAGCAATATCTCATTTCTTCATATTTCCTTATGCATTCGTGGCCTCGCTTGTTAAAAAGCACAGTTTGCAGCCCACCACTGGGCCTCGCAGCAGAAACAAAAGCAACGCTTGGTAAAGTGAAGCTTTGGGCCTTGCTGTGAATGCAAGTAGTCACAACAGGGGCCCTTGTGGGTCCTGGCCAGTAATGCTTTCATTTATAATTATCCACACCCTCCTCCTTTCTTCCCCATGCTTATAGTCAAGGTCATTTTAATGGGATTGAGCTCCATAGCACCGAGAGGTTTACGGGGCCATAACAAAGCCGATTAACACCAGATGATTGACTGGACACATCCGGCCCTGAGAGAGAAACTCAGCCCAGTTATACTTTTATCTCAAAATTACCTGTGCAGTGGTGGCACACGGTTTCTGCTTATTTTTTGTTGAGTATACACAAAGATCTAATATACGAATCCCCCCCCGACACAAACTGCAGCGTAAGTTCAACTCCTTCGATGTAGTTAACACACTTAACACTCTGATTCCACCTGAAGTCTCGACCTGATGTCAACAACTCTACATGCAGCTTGATTTTGAACTGCACTCTTCCATACTGACTATAAGATGTTTGTGCCACGTCTGTACCAGGATCGAATCTGAACCTGGACCTGTTAAACAGAAGTCCTGCACCAAGCAGACACAAGTCAGTGGATTTAATAACAACATACAGATGATATTCAGTAGAGCTCATACCTTACATTCAAGATCCATGAATTACACCCTGGGAAATCAGTGAATATGTAAAAAAAATCCTTATGTGGAAAATAAATTCCTGGATCAACCCCTTTGTCTTGATTTGTGCCAATCATCCCTCGTCCCATCCTTCCACCAAGTTTCATGGCAATCCTTATTCTAGTTTATGTGTAATCCTGCTGACAGCCAAGCCAACAAACAAACACATGGACAGAGGCCATAACTTAACCTCCTTGGCAGCGTTGAGGTCCTGTTTACCATTCCTCAGATGCAGCAGACCAGAGTGACCTCAAACGGTGCCAGGTCCACCCAGAGGCAGTGCACCGGCCAGTCTGCAGGTGAAAAAGCAAAGCAGAGCCACCACAGCCACCAGCAGGATGCCACACAGGACAGTGGTCAGAATCACGTGAAATCCCACTTGAATCATCGTGTCCCAGAGAGTCCCGCTGCTCCGAGGTGTCCACAACCCACAGCCTGTGTCACGTATGGTGAGATTTTCCCATCAGTGACTCTACCTCCCCTCAGCTCCATGCTGAGCTGCTACTGAAGCCCTGGAGCCAGTTACTGCCCCAGCAGGTAGCAGCTTCAAAGCATGGCTTAGGCTTTTATTTCTACTCACGAGTGTGGAGCTGACCTCCATAAACATTCTATCACACCATTTATCACTGCTTCACTTAAAGAAAAGCAAAGCCGATGAGTGGCTTTGTGTGGCTCGCAGACACATTATCCTGCCTGTCTCTGCTCACTCTCACTGGCGAGGACACTTATCACAGTTGCCAGTTTTTAAATAGGCAACTTGGTTTGCTCCTCACACCAAAGTCTGTATCACCCAGAGTCTTGTATGCACACAGAATAAATAACATTTAGAGAGGAGCTCTCTCTGAGGGGAACATCTTACTTATTCCTGCCTTCTTATTCGGCTAAATATCTGATCTCTCACCGTGTATGAATATGTATCAGCTTTAAAAAAAAAGAAAGATAATAAAACAGATTTGTATAATATATCTGAAACTGTGTAAGGAATTAAATGAGTTGTAGCAGTTTAGAGCATCCCAAACTTTGTCATACCCTCAAACCGCTTAATTGTGTCTGCAGAAGTCTACACCACATATGGAAATCAGTTTTTTCAAAAAAAAATAACCCACCACTGGGCATTGAGTTGCATGCAGCCTCTTATATGAAAGGGGTTGGGGGGTTGGGGAACAGAAGGGGGTGCAGGGAAACCCACCACATGCACTTTTACAATCTCCAATCGTCTAAATCACTTTTAGGATGTCATCAAAATGATGTGGTCAAATCTGTTATCACTTAAATGAGTAAAAAACTAAATTAACTAGGAGAGGGAAAAAACAGCAAGTGTCTGTGCAACAGGCAACAAGAACCTTTTTAAATAAAAATAAATCCAGATTGAATGATTTGACTCTGCAGAGCAAACTCACAGGAATGAATGAATCAAGGAGGAAGATGCAAAGATGCAAAGACATAAATCTGAGGAAAAACAACCTGTGAGCATATTTATGTCTCTATCCCCCAAACGCAACCTGTTTTAATCTATAAAAGAAACCAAAACTTAGCTTTACTTACTGCAACTGCTTGTCCAGGAGGAAATCTACATGCAGCTCATTCACTCTCCTCTGGATTAAATGAGCACCGCTGCTTCCACGTCCCTTTTATAAGGCCACGATTGTTCCACACTGCTCCTCTGGAGGTCTGAGAATAGCGGTCTGTATCCCACGAGGGGGAAAAGACAAAAAAGAAAAAACCCTTAGAAATAACGGAGCTGCTGCTGCTGCTGCTGCTGCTGAGGGAGAAGATGGACCGAGAGCGCCGCCTGTCGGACGACCCAAGAGTTGCGTCAAGGACAGAGCACCCACACAGGACTGTCAGTGGTGGAAGAATTCAGATACTACAATGTACAAATACTCCATTGTGAGCAAACGTTTGGTAACAGTACAGAGGTATTGTCATACATATAAATATTAGATCCAAAGTCCTCATGCAGGAGAATGGCTCTTTCTGTGTTAGTGATATGTATGAGTGAGCTAGTTTGAAGTACTCACTCCTCCGACTACTCTTAAACTGGCCTTTAAAATACTAAACAGCACAATAAGGTCATGAAGTACTTAGAAAATAGCACATAACAGAAAGGAAATCGAGCAAATTCAAAAAACATAAACATAAAACGAACAACAAAATACATGCAAAACAGCACATATGCTTTGTATTTAAAATCCTCAGCCTTCAAGTCAATAAAGTACAGTAAAAAGTACACATTTCCCTCTGAAATAGGTAGATTAAAAGTATACAAACAACATGAAATATCTATCAAATTTATTTGTGTAACCCATCTTTACAAAAAACAATTTGCCTCGTAAGACTTAACAATATGCAACATCCTCGACCTTTGTCCCCGGACAAGGGTACGAAAAGTTTAATTTTAATAGGGGAAAAAAACGCAGAAACTTCTAGAGTGAGGTACTTATCTTGTTTTTCAAGAAATATCTGGAACAAAAGTCAGTTTGCCTGTATACATGTGAGTTGTGATGATTGTATACTATATGTATGTGCTGTATTTTGCTTTTTACTTAATTTGTATCTTTATATTGATGGACCTAAGATAAGACAATATAAGATAAGATAAGTTATAGATAAGAAAAAATAAGATAGACTTTATTAATCCTGAAGGAAATTCTTGTGCAAGCTTATAGAAATAACAATAGAAATGAAAGTGAGTCTAAAATAAAGCTGAAAACTAAATCGCTGTTAAAGGTCCAGTGTGTAAGATTTAGGTGAAATAGATCTATTGCCAGAAATTGAATATAAATAATCCTAGTGATGTTTTGACCAGTGTGTTTCATCTAAATTGTACAAATTGTGGTTTTCTTTACCCTAGAATGAGCCCTTTGTATTTAAATACTTATATATATCAGGAGTGGGATCTCTCTACGGAGGCCGCCATGTTTTGTACAGTAGCCCAAACTGGACAAACTAAACTGAAGCTACCAAAGGTTCATGTTTGGAAGGGGAGGGTGAGGTGAGGGGTATTCAGCTGCAACGTCCAACTTTACCACTAGATGTCACTAGATGTCACTAAAGTCTACACAGTGACCCTTTAATTTAAAAGGACCAACAAATGTGCTCCAACTCATATTAAATGGACCAATGCTCCCATGATGTGCTGAAAACAAACATTTACACTCAAGTAGGTTGTTTATTAGCTTTATTTAACCATTAATTAAACAAAAAGATGTCCCCCGCTGTGACGCACGCTGTCTCACCCACACAGGGAGACAGGGTTTCGGGTTAAAGAGACGTTTCGCGCGGACATGACTTCCGGGTTGTGGGCGGAGGGCGTGTTTTCAGTGAACCATCTTGACGGAGCAGCCGCAGCCTCTTTGGTTCGCTTTCACCGCGGCTCACGCACGGTTCCCGGTCAGAGGATCACCGGAGTCACGGCAGCGGCGGCACCGGAGCCTCCTGCAGCAGCAGCAGGGTAAGACCCCCGGGCTCCTCTCACTGAGAACCCCCCCACACACACACACACACACACACACACATGGGCGACTAATGGCGATAAAGAAACCCAACATGAAATTAGCGCAGATCCACGCGGGGACTCATCACTCGTGGCTCGTGTTGTTTACAGTGAAGTCAACGTGTTGCTTCCTTAAGTCCTAAACGTGTGTTATTCTGTAACAGTCCAGGTTACACACAGTGTTAAACAGTCGCGTGAAGTGTGTGTTTTCACCTCTTCTCTATTGGGACATTAAATTCTCCCTTATAAAATATATATATATATGCAGTATTCCCCCCCCCCTCAGGCAGATATAGATATACACACATCTGCATTTTTCCTCACAGATGCTCAGGCCGCTTCCACTGACTTTTATAGTCAACACGAAATGACCAGACCAGCGTTTGAATCATTTCCAGTGGCCTGTGCATCATAAAACTGGTGCATGTCTGTGTTTAGTATTTAATGGCTGCAGAAGCATTAAAAATTGATTAATTTTCTTATTGGGTAGCGGAGGGGAGATAGAGTGAGCAGTTGCATGAATTAGAAAATATCTCCAAGTGGCAAATGTGACAGATTTTTGTTTGAGTTGTTTCTCTGAATTTAACTGTCAATGCTTGGCAACGCGTACCCAGCAAAAAATCATACACAAACAAGGGTTCATTTTATTAATCGTGTAAGGTAATGGGGGGGGGGCATGCCAGCTAACTTTATTTATATAGTTCTTAGAAGCTGAAGTTACACAGGGAACAGAAACTAAAGCAACTTAAATGGAAATGTATGTGAACTGATTCTTGATATTGGTAAAAGGATTTTTCCCAGGATCTGGATTACGTTGCTTGCATGTCGGCTTCCTGTGTGCCGTTGCATTTCCTTTTTTATTCGAAGACCAGTTCTCCTTTATGTGTTGTTCCAAAGCAATTAAATTGTTGTTCATGCTACAATTAAAGCTTTAACAAATCCCAGTGCCACTAATTCAAAACAGGTTGGCAGAATCCTGTTAAACAGCTTGCTTCAGTCTTTTTTATTTATTTTTTACTGCACCAGGCCTGGAACACACAGATCACCGATCACAGAAACTGATGATGCCCCGAGCGGGTGATTGATTGGTTCAATAACATTACACGGCTCTGGGTTTGTTGCCCTTCGAGGGAGATTGGTTTACTCTGCAGTTATTCATTACCTCGGTGTGATGGCGAGTGCGCGGCAGGGAGCCATAACAACAGAGGGAACAGGTAATCTCCTGTTATCTGTCTGTACCTGAGTCTGAAACCACTCATTGTAAACAAGCTTCCGTGTGCCGCTCATATTAATGCTCACCTCATGCTGGAAGAAAGTCCGAGGAGGAGCTCTTCAAATTACATTTAGGAGATAAAACAACATCAGATTTAATCAACTATATTATAGATTAGACTGAGAGATAGAAGACCTGGTTGGGGGAGATTTGTTTATTGCTCATAAACGTCGGAGCACCTGAAACGTGCCCATGTTCTGTAGATCCAAGAATCCGAAGAATTCCAGAGCTGCAGCCTGCATATTAATAACCATGTGAGGGGAAAACGCAAGCTCTTTATTTCATTTAAAATAAAGCACTCACCACTAAAAATACACCAAACTTGTTATGATTCTGGTTAAACTCCCTCAGCTTAATCTAACGATCCCACTCAAAGCTGATTTCCTGGGAAAGTAGCTTTGTTTTTTCGTGGTTTCTTAATACTTGCCGTTATTATCAGGGTGTTTTCCCCAAAGGAAACATCCCTGAGCTGCGAAAAGAAAGAAAATTCCAGTGGTGGCTTGACGTCACAGGTCAGGAGCTGAAGCCTGGGACAACTCGGTCTTTATCTGTGGCCTCCAGGCAGAAACACCAGGGGGGTGACTGGACCCAAAAGATAAAGAGCTGCAGTGATTGTATGTATTTATGAATGTGTTGAGCGATCGTCTGAATGTTTGTTTTGCTTCGGTCGATGCGTGAACGCGCAGACGAAAGCACAAACAGTACGCGGCCCTGACCCCGCGTGGGTGGGCAGCATGTCTGTTTGGTAAACAATCTCATACGTGGTTGAAGTTGCGGCGCTGTGCAGTCGCAGCACGTGCACTTTACCTTCAGCCGACCAAAGCGCTGACTCGTGCAAAAGCTCTTTGAACCCTTCCTGTCTTGTTGTCGTTGGAGGCGTCTCAATGTGGTTATGTTTACGTATTACACGGTGGTATTTCTGGAATGTTTTCCCAGCCTCACTCTTCCTCTGGGATTCACGAAAAAAGAAACGCGTGTGTAGTTTTACACCTGCAGATGAAGTTGTCTTAGGTCATTGTCGTCTGTGGGCGGCGTCTGTGTGACGAAGAGTTTATGAGCACAACATACATCAAAAACTGAGGAGTATTTGAGCAGAGACATGCCTTCAGTCACAGAGGTCAAGTAACTTGTCGCGCTGAATGTGAGGCTCAGATTGTTTCACGCGTGCAGCCTTTAATTACTGATCTTCTGTGGTCTGAAGCCACATCTGTAGAATCGGCATCTGCCTGGATTACCACAGTGGTGTAATGAGCCGCCTTTCTTTGGAGGCAAAATGTGTTTACTGCCAGCTTGCGTCAAACACACCCCATAAATCATCTGCAGGAGGAGTCTCCTTCCTCCTCCTCCTCCTCCTCCTCCTCCTCCTCCTCGGCCTCTTCTATAGATTCTTGTCCTCAGAAATTAACTGTACACTACACGTATACACGCTGCAGCCAATCCCAAACACAAACATACTCCAGTTATTCCTGGAGGAATGCCACCCCCCCCGCGCTACAAATAATCGTCTGGTTTGAAGGATCGGTGACGCACGTTTGTGGTTCACGGCCTCACTCAAAGGTCGCAGGCCACACGTCGCTTCCAGGAACCACGGCATACTGACCCCCTCATACCAGGGGCTCTTCTGTGCGAAGACACCCTCACGCCCTGTAAGACACAATAGGAGGTTCCAGCACCGACCTTGACCACAGGCTCTTAAGTGTGAGAACTGCATCGTGCTGTATTTTCAAATGGCTCCCAGGTGTCACCACCGGCGACTTCCAGCAACTAAAAGGGCATCAACAGGAACTCCTCAGTATCAGTCTCAGTTTTTGCAGATGTTACTTGATAAATCATTCACGTCGCTTCTATTGCAGTGGGCTGTGGCGTAGATGTGTGTTTTATGTGTTTTACTCCAAAGTTTCAGGATTACGCAGATTACCAATCAGTTGCGGAGATCGTGACTCATTTCATCAGACATTAAAGTTCATGGGGCGTAATTTCCCAAGAAACGGCTGATATTAGTCATTGAATATCGCCAACAGGAAAGGGAAGGCAGCGTTGGCCTGTGCAATCACATCTGCTCCCCAATACCAAGGAAGTGTTGGGAAAAAGTGAGTGTGTGTGTGTGTGTGTGTGTGTGTGTGTGTGACGAGGACAACAACATGTTCTGCGCTGTTAGATACTGATATCTGTTGCTCTGCTTTGTGACTGCAACAGTCTCTATTCGGTTGTGTCAGCCGGTCTTTGTTGTCTCAGCTGCAACTGGTGCAAAAACACTGCAGCTCTGTTTTTTTTAACGGGCACAAGCAAGCGAGACCTCATTTCATCTGTTCTGGCTTCCATACAACGGCTCCCGGTTCATTTAAGGATTTCATTGAATGGTTCAGTGCCTCTATGATTGTTTAACTTTGCACTCACGTGATCATTTGAGGTCTGATCTCTGGGTTCCAAGGTCCAGATTGAAGAATAAAGTAAATCGGGCCTTTGCAGTTGCCCCCTAACTGTGGAACAGTTAAACATCAGGACCTCACCAGCTTTGGACACTTTTAAAACTCAACTCAAACCCATTTGTACTCTCTGGCTTTAAAATGGGTCGAAACTTGTGGTTTCATCTCATTTTGCAGTTTTATTTATTCAACACATGATGAGGGTCATGTTGAAGAAAATAATTAATTGAAGTTTGACACCTTTTTGATGTTAATTCAGTTTGAATACATCATGTTCTGCTAAATGGAACAGTGTGTGTGTGTGTGTGTGTGTGTGTGTGTGTGTGTGTGTGTGTGTGTGTGTGTGTGTGTGTGTGTGTGTGTGTGTGTGTGTGTGTGTGTGTGTGTGTGTGTGTGTGTGTGTGTGTGTGTGTGTGTGTGTGTGGAGAACAAGTCAAACATCAATATCAGGCCTTTTGCTTTCAGCTGCAGATCGTTTAAAACCATTTGTGTTCCTGAACGTGGCCTAAAAACAATCGGTGTCCTCTCACGTCTCCCCCTCCCGCTCCGTCTCTGTCTCTCTCTGCATCTTTCATCACTTCACTCGTCCATAAGCTGATAAAAACACACCAGCACAGACAGGGTTCGGATGCTTGGGTAATGTTTATTCGTTGTTGTGGTGTCGGGTTCCCTCCTGGGCCCTGATTTGTGGCATCTTGTCCTGATAGAAAACAAGATTTAACAGGAGTCAGTCTCCCGCTTTGCCCAGAGTTCTCTGGAATGTTTGTGTTGGGGAACGTGATTTTTCTCCTCCGAGGGATGTTTATGTGAAACAAGTGGGAAACAAAATAAAGTGCGGATCATGCGACTGGACTGGGCTCGCGGTTGTGTTTATGAGAAACTCTCATCCGTCTCCATTAAGTCAACATCTGTGTTCAGTCCCTGGTTTGTCTTGTGTTGGGATGGATGATAAGATGGAGGCCGGAGGAGAAGAAGAAGAACAGAGCCTGAGATTGTGCTGATAAAACAAAGACAGTCCTCGTGTGCTCTTTTAGAATCTGGCTACACATGTGATGTAGATGTAAAACTCGTACTAAACAGAATCTGGATTGTTTCCCCTTGGACTTACCTCTGCATCAGATGCAGAACCACTGCCTCTCTTGTTATGCAGTGTGTTGAGCAACCACCCTGGGGTGAGATATATTTCTGTCTGGCTGACAGGCAGCTGACGTTAATTATTGCCCTCCTCTCAGCGCTGGCAGCGTAGTGTGAGAATCAGATTTAAAGCTGCTGGACCTTTGGTTTAAGGTGGAGCAGTCTGTTTAGTGTTCAGTGTTCAGACAATAAAATGCTGTGTGTGTGTCTAAAAGGATTGTTGCTACGCCAAGGAGGTTCGGTTTTTATCTGTGTTCGTCTGTTAGTGGACAGGATTACACAAAAACGACTGCATTTATCACCATGAAACTGATTGGAAAGATGTGGTGTGGGTCAGGGAACAACCCAATAAATGTTGTTGCGCATCCAGGATTTTTTTCCACTTACTTCAAGTTGTGATTTCAGCATTTTCACTGATCTCTCAGAGAGTAATTCATTGATTTTGATGGGGAAAAAAATCACACCTGTTTAGGGGAGTGAATGCAATTTGGTTCAGATCCAAGTAAACATCTGGATCTGGTGAATTAAAACATGGTTTCATAAGGAGACTGCTGGGCCTTGGTAGAGGTACAGTATGTCCATTCTAGTTTTCCTTATCGATGAATCTACCAATTATATTCTCAATTTAGCTATAATTTGTTAAGGCTATGAGCTGTGGTATGTTGGCGGCAGTGGCTCAGAATACAGAGTGGGATGTCTGCTAACCAAAAGGTTGGCGGCCTCCCCCAGCCAGTGTGTCAGAGTGTCCTTAGGCAAGAGCCTGAGCCCTGAATTGCCCCTGACGGCTGTGGCAGTGATGTGTGATAGAGAAAGCGCTGCACATAGATGCACTGTAAATCACTCTGAGTGGTCATAAAGACTAGAGAAGTGTTATATAAATACAGACCATTAAGAGAACAAATGGGATTGTGTGTTGTTAAACTATATAAACTATAAATGGTGAATAAAAGCAGCATAGTCTCACATTTGAGAAACTAAAATGAGAAAACTTGTTATTTTTTAAGCGGATAATGCCAATTTTTGACATTTGCTTTCAATCGTGCAGTCATGAACAAAATCAGGAATGCAGTATGCCTGTGGTCTGCCCTACATATTCTCAATCAATTATACATTTAGAAATTCTACTCATCGCTTTTAAAACCAGTCTTTAAAACTACATCACAGACTTGTTAACCTGCTGTGGGTTAATTCACATTCACTTAAACCTGTGAACGGAGCTCTGCTGGTTATTAACAGATCACAGTTGGTGACAAAGCGTGACTGGGCCCGGAAACTGTGGAGGGGTTAACCTACTGAGATCAGACACGAAACATCCTTAACTGCATTTTAAATCTTCTTAAAACATTTTTATCATAAAACATTTATGAACGTTTGATATATATGTAACTTAATTTCAGTCCCGTCTGTTTTATTAGCTGATTATCTTCCTCTTGTTTTGATTATCTGTTGTTTTTCTTTCAGTGAAGCACTTTACCTTTTTGTCAAAGGGCTACATGAATAAAGTTTATTATTGCATTTATTATAAATAAGGTACATATCAATTTAGCTGAGCTTGTTTACTATATTTTAGCTGTTAAGTTGTAAATTCCTGTGGCGCACACTTTCTTTTAAATCAGGAGAGTTGAACTGACGGACTCCTCCTGCCTTTAATGAGGAGTAAACGCAGGGCCTGGGTGACGTGTGAGACGGCCCTGTGGGTGAGGGGTTAAACAGGACAAGAAGTGACTGTCATGCCTATCAGGTAACCGTTACCAGGGGCAGCCACTCCAAGCATTTTAGTGGGAGGAGGTGTATTTCTCCACGCTCCTCCCACGGCCCTAGTTATGACCTATAGAAACGACACTGGGTGTCAACTACAACTGTTAGGTTCCCTCCCATAATATAACCGAAACCACAATGGGGAATGTACACACTAGCACACACACGCACACAAAAACACAATCACTCCCACACTCTCGGTCTCAGTCATGCAAGTCGCTGTAGTCAGTGCTACTTCCTGTTTTTCACTAGTTCCGTCTTCTCCCGTGCCGTCTTTGCACAGACCGGGCTGAGGAGGAAGTCCTGAAAAAAGTTTGCCTGTAAGAACCACGAAACGGGCAGAGAGAGGAGCCACACAGCGTTTTTCAGAGGAGGACGTTCAGGATGAGGTTGTTGTCCGTGCTGTGACATTTAACCCCCAGGTCTATCTGCCATTAGCCATGAGGGATTTCAGAGATGGTGTTGAGGCGAGCAGGGAGAAACATACCTTTGAAAGGAGAGGAGCGACGCGGTCTGTGTAAGCAAACTGCAAAGTGTATGAGGGAAAGAGCTCCAACCAGACAAACCAGATTCCTCCCCATGGATATTGGAGGGAAGCCCTGCCCTGAAGCCTCAGAGATTGTCGACGAGTAGCCGTCAAACTCCAAACACACTCTCGCTCTCTCTCAAACAAACACACACACCAGGTGGGGGAGAGTGAGGAGAGGAGAGGGGTTGAAGGATGGACTCACTGAGAGAGTCTTTTCTCCATTTGACTTTTCAGATGTCATCGTACAAAAGAGCCACGTTGGACGAGGAAGACCTGGTGGACTCCACAGCCGACGACATCTATCCTTCATCTCCCCTGCAGGTAAACATGCACAAAACACCTTGTGCTAAGAATGCACAGAACTTGTAATTCCACATTACTTAGGAAAGAATTGTAGACGCTTTCACACCGTACGTGTGCCAATGTAAAAATCTACTTTTGAAAGATGGTTTTACTGCAGATGATCATCTTTTAATGGGGTTTCGTCTGTTGTCTGATCCTTCTGATACGATGCTCACTCGTCCCTCTGTCTCCTGTGTCTGGAAGACGACGACATATTTCTTTGGAGGCCTGAATTTCAAACACAAGTTCATGTGCTAAGCAGATGCTTCAGGTTGCACTGATGTGAGGATGCTGTATATTCTGTGTTGACACAATGTGCGTTATGGGATACGAGATGTAAATGATCATTTTACATTCAGAAAACCTCCCTGAGTTTGAGATGTCTTTTAAAGGACGGGCCTGACAACCAATTAAATGTCCACGTCATCATAACAAGATAGATCAGTCACACCGAGCTGCCTTTACGCAGACAGACACTGATTAAATCCTGTTAATCTTAAACCCGTGTGTCGTTTACGATTAATGAGGATTTAATCAAATTTTAATCCTGAGATTGTAGATTATTTGCTAAAATGGATCATGAGGATTTTGGAACTGAATCCCTTATGTCAAACAGCGCAATGTTCACACAGGCCTGTGAACACAAAGCATATTGTATCATAAGTATTGAGTCACTCCTGGATTTTCTGTTTCTTACTTCTGGGTTTAAAGATGACATGACTAAGCAGTGTTCTCTTTAAAATCTCTTTTAAAGGATTGAAAGGTCTTTTATAGACTATAAGGGGCCTTAAAGTTTTAGGAGGTTGAATGAAGGAGATGTTTAATTGAAGTCAGATTCATTCCTCCGATGATTTATTGGATCAGAGCTCAGAGAAAGTGCTTGAATTCGAGACACTGCCACGATTCTGCCTTCATCATATCTCAACCATGCATTGGTTAGTGGGAGTTGCAGGTTTCTAGCTCTATTTGAAAACGTGTAGCAGCTGAAAGAAAATCTGCTTCCCATCTTGGACATTTTACCAAATCCCCTAAAAGATTCCTGCATCCACAGCAAAATTGTGTGGGTTCTTTCTTGGCCTAAATTGCATCCTTCAAAGTTTGGTGAAAATCCTGCTGAAAAACAAACAAACAAACAGACAGGGGTGAAAACTTGGCCAGTGAGGATTCACTAAATTCAAAACGTTTAGCTCCAAACCAACCGAACACACCAAGCTCAAGAGATTAAGAAGCCACTGTGGCTCATAGCAGTAAATCTGATCCTTATACATACACTCCTCAAGGATTAATAGACCCCCACAAGATATATGTGAGGTTCGATCTGGCCTTTATTTACACTTTAAGTGCTAAGTGGTGCCCTGTGATGGATTTGTGAGCGGCACGCTGGACTAATTCCTTTAGGAAATAAATTACCTTGGCGGCTTTCACCGAAGGAGAAACCTTCACCAGAAAACATGGAGGAGCAGCGTTTGCTGTTGTGAGGTCGGCTGCACCAATCATTCCATCAACAACAAAAAAGTCCATTCATTTACCACAAAGACAGGAAGTTCCTCCAACTTCTAAATTCTTCTTCTGGGGAATGTTTCTTTAAAACCTTTTTCTCTGGAGTCGACTGGTGGTTTGGTTTGTTCTCCTCATTTGACTCTGTCGCTCGACTTCCTTCTCACTTTATAGGTCAACCACAAAATCATCGGACACGGTTCAGCAGGATTATTGTGTCGATTTCTCAATCGGGGGCAGAGGGAAACTTCTCTTTATGACTTTGTGGTGAACTAGAGGAGAGGGAACAATAGGAAAATGCCTCTCGGTGTAGGAGGGTTGAAAAGGTCGCTGAGCTTTGAAACCAAATCTGTCATCAGATCCTGAAAGAAGCTGTTTGAACGCCACACAGTATTTTCCACACTGCATTAGTCCAGCATGGTGACATTATTAAGTGTCTATGTTTTTGTATCTTAAAGTAGATTTCTAAGTCATTTTATGCCTGTTAATCTATTTTAAATTGTCATATTTGACTTTTTAAATGAAGCGCTTCAAGGTTTTTTTTATTCTCTATTTGTTTGTGCAGGTGAATCTGCTGAATGGCCGCGGCCCCATGTGTTGTCAGGACCGGACCAAGAGCGAGAAGCGGGTGCTGTGTCTCGTGTGCGTCGTGACCCTGGGCCTTTTCATATCTCTCATCACAACTGGGGTCTTCTACAAACAGAGTGAGTCTGAGGTTCTATTCAAACTCTGTGGTGCTTTGGAATACACTGTGAAGTGGGCTGACCAGGTGACTCTAGATTGAACTCCAGCTCCACCAATTACAAGCTCAACCAAATACACAATTACCTGATTATTTAAGTTGTATTAATATTGAATGTATCACGGTTCCAAATTGCTTCCTTGGGCCGATAACATGTGAAAATTCTAAGCCGGAAAGTTGAGCAGTTCAGCCGGAATCGGCAACGGCCAAACTCCGTATCGGTCGGGCTGTAGATCAAACTGCTTTTGTGCTATTTATTGGGATTTCTTTCTATTTATTGAATATGTTGTCGACCACCTTCCCAAAAACAAGAACAATTGACAATAAAAAAAACTCCCACACACTAAACGGAGGAGGGCTTAAAGAAAGGAGTTCAGCAGTTCCCGAAATATGAGCTTTTGTTTTTTTCTTGCTCAGAGTCGGATAAGAAAATTGATACCAGTCCCATATATGAAGCTGCAGCCAGGAGAGGCTTAGCTTAGCTTAGCAGAAGTTAGCCTCGGCTTTTCCCCACTGTTTTACAAGAGGTGTGTGCTGGACAATTTAATTGCCAGTGAACTGCTCTTTGTAGACTTTCTTGTTTGTGCAGATGAAACAAACAGGATGTCCCTTATTAATCAGTGAGCATTAGAGGTGTTGATTTTATGAACAGCCAGACTCTTTGTGCCAAGATAATCTGGTGGTGGCTTCATATTTATCTTGCAAATATGAGAGAGATGTTGATCGACTCATCTAAACTGCCTGCGAGAAAAGGAATAAGGATATTTCCTACAATGTCAAATGAGACCTTTTAATTTTTAGAACTGTTTCCATCATCAAAACTGGTTTTGTAGTGATAAAAGTGCTAAAATGTCCCACAAGCATCTGAAAATAACCAAGTTTCTGTGTGTTCTGGTTTGTAATTGTTTTATAAATTAATATGTTATAAATCAGGTAAAAATATCAACAAGTAATGAAGCTGATTTGATCAAAACAAGTGTAGTTCGAGCTGAAAGACAAAAGACAAGTTTAAAAAAGATCTGGAAGCTCTGAGAGGCTTTTAAGTACAAACAGGACTGAGACGATTAATACAGTATATGCACTGTATTATTTCTTTTAAAGCCACACCTTTATCTAAGCCTGTGAAAAACAACTCTAAATCGCTCCCCTGAGCTTCTTCATTATGGAAAAAAGTACTTGGATGGATGGATGGATTTACCATCAACGGTTGGGCTTCCTCAGATTCACCATGGGAAACCCAATACCACTTCCTCCCATTCAGAGCCGCATGTCAGGATCACACTTTGAAATAATAAAAGGAACAAGGATGAGGTCTCCTCCGGGTACTAATCTCATCGCTGCTTGTTTCTGTGTCTCCGTCTTTGTCTCATCGCCTTATATGGGCAGGAGGTGAAAGTCTTTACAGTGAGTCAAATATTAATCGTGAGCTGTTCTGCTCCGTGACGAGCGGCACTTACACTTCTCTAAACACTGACATTTTTCTAAAGCTCTTCTTGTTCTTTAGCTTTTGTGTTTAGACTTTAAAGTATAACAGAGCAGCCAGAAGGCCTCTGGTCGTCTCCCCTGAAAATGATTCTAGAGAGCAAACAAAATATCTATTCTCGGAAAATATGTGTTTTTGGAAGTCGCATGCAGGCGCAGACACAAGCAGAGGAGCAATGACGTTTATCTGCGAGCCAGGTCAGATGAAAGTGTTTAACCTGAAGTCTTCCAGGGCTCCTTCACCCTCATCTGTTCGTGTGTTCTCTATTTATTTATCAGTCGGCAACCTTCAATTTTCTACATGGAGAAATATTCCCTGCAGGTTGTATATCTTGGCTTTTAACGCCTCTGAAGTAATAATTTGTGGATGGTCTGAAAACCTGCATGAATACTTGGACGTCCAAAATGAAATTATTATTCACAGTTGTTTTGGTGCTGGAGCAAAGCTGCGGGGCCTTTAAACCATGAACTTCACTCACTGACTGATGAAGTTAAAGTCCAACAAAATGTGTCAGATCCTTTTAGAGACTTTTTCAGAAAAGCACCTTGTATCACTTTCCATGAATAAAGAAAAAGTCTCTTATTGTCCCTGCAATAAATGTGATTTCTCTCTGCAGGTACACCACTCTGTGTTGACTGACATGGATGTTAATGACTTGTTCATTGGGTTGCTTGGTGGTGGTTAGTGGTAAATTTTCTTTAAATCTACTTCTGTACAGCTCACCCTGGCTTGTGCCTAACAGAGCCGTGCGTTACTGTGGCCAGTACAGTGATGGGAGCCCTGGATCGATCCGTGGACCCCTGCCATGACTTCTACAACTTTGCCTGTGGGGGCTGGATGAAGAACAACCCCCTCCCCGAGGGCAAGTCCCGCTGGGGACCTTTCAGCAACCTCTGGGAGCACAACATGCTTGTAATGAAGCAATTATTGGGTAAAGGCCCTCGTCTGAATTCTGCTCCGTGTCCTCAGCTGCCTTTGGGCAGTTGCCTGGGGAAATGCCTTGTTTTTCATTCACACCCAATTTATTTTCTATCTTTATTTAATCAGAAAACACGACGATGAAAAGTGTGAGTCAGGCTGAGGGAAAGGCCCAGCGATATTATCAGGCCTGCATGAATGAGGCCAAGATCGAGGAATTGGGAGCTAAACCACTACAGGAGCTAATCAGCCAGGTATGCTTAGTTCCCAAAGCTGTCGCAGTCATCATTTCAATCCCTTTTCATTTTATTCTGAATAATGAATTTCCTTGCATGCGGGTGACTTGAGTGTCTGATTAATCCCCGTCTGTCTTAGATTGGGGGATGGGCCCTGACAGAACCCTGGGACAAGAACAACTTCGATGAAGTTTTGCAAATGGTGTCAGGCAATTACCGGACGTCACCTTTCTTCACTGTGTTTGTCAGCACCGACTCGAAAAACTCCAACAGTAACATCATCCAGGTGAGCGGGTCAACCGGGGGCATGTTTTATCTTTGCTGAGACCCTATAGCCTGCAAGCCTGGAAACACAGGGATGAAGCCAGAGGCTGTGTGTGAGCTAAAAGTCATTGGATGTTTCTCTTGACTCCAGGTGGATCAGTCCAGCCTGGGACTTCCTTCACGGGATTACTACCTCAACAAAACGGCAAATGAAAAGGTACTGTGCACAAATTGTTTACAGTGTTACACTAGAAGTTAGACTGACGTTAGACTGAGTTGGACAGAGTTTGAGAGCTAATCCAGATGTTCTCTGTAATGAAAATCATATCCAGTGGCTCATTGCTCATTTAGAGAAAGTCTGGAAATATTAAAAGTGAAATATTTCAGCTTCAGGCGAAAAATGAAAACAAAAAGACTCTGCATAGTTGCGCTTGTATTTGCATAGTTTAGGATTACTGACTTAATTTAATTTTATAAACCACTGAAACAACCCTCGTCTTCCCAACCTCCCCCATCTCCGCCTCGCTTCCTTTGCAGTATCTGACAGCATACCTCAACTTCCTAGTGGAGTTAGGGGTTCTTCTGGGAGGCACCAAGGAAACGTCTCAGGCAGTGATGACGGAGATTGTGGACTTTGAAACATCTCTGGCCAACATCACGGTCCCTCAGGAGGAGAGGCGTGATGAAGAGCTCATCTACCACAAGATGGAGGCCAAGGACCTGTCGGTGAGTTTCTTAATGAATCAACAGAAGTGGCACACAGTTTTTAAGAAAATGATTTTCTACAAATCATGACTCTTAAACCGTTTTCAGACATGAACTCTGGGTATTTTATCGGAGTTTGCTGATATATCGATATTGGAACATATGAAGAACGCAGCAGTTGATTGTCTGGGTCAGACGCGTTCAAAACAACAAAACTGTACATGTTTGTGTTCAGACCTTTTCCAACATGTCTCTGTGTTTGTTTTTTTGTGTGTGTGTTTTGTGTATGTCTGTAGACCCTGGCTCCTGCAGTGAACTGGATGCCGTACCTCAGAGAAGTGTTTTCTCCTGTGCCGCTCAACGACTCGGAGCCCGTGGTTGTTTACGCCAAGGAGTACCTCCAGAAAGTCTCTAAGCTCATAGAGAAAACAAATAAAAGGTCAGACGATCAGCCATGCCTCAGAGTTTTTCCATTGACGTGCGAAAAACAGCGAAGCTACCAAATGTGTGTTTACTCTGATTTATAATGACGTAGTTAAACTGGAATGAAGGAGCTACACTTTACACTGTAAACTGTGTATGTACAAGTACAAACCCTTCTACAAGCATTCAGGCAGTATTGAAGTAACCAACGAAAAAAAATCTATGTGCTATTTTCTTTGCAGCCTCCTCAACAATTACATGATCATGAAGGTGGTGAGGAAGATGGTTTCCATTTTGGACCAAAAGTTCCAGGATGCTGAGCAGCGCTTCCTCGAGGTCATGTACGGAACCAAAAAGGTAAAAGATGAAGATTCAGGCCCCAACACTGTGACCCAACGTGACACACGTGGATTAAAGGGATGGGATTAAGCGGTGATAAAAGTAATCCTCTGTACATGTTTGACCTGCAGGCAGATTCTCATCCTGATCATGTATTTTTAGTTTCCGTTTGCGAACTGATTGCGAGTATCTCAGTCGCTGCTTTGTCGTTGTTTTACGATCGTCGGTTAATGTTTATTGGAGTTGCTACACAGCAGAGAAAATGAGGTGAATTACTCTAAAAAGTCCTTTTTAACCCTGGTACAAGTGGGTCCAGTACTGTCGGAGGAAGTGGGCCAGAGCCCAACAGCTGGGTTTTGCACAGCTTTTCTCCTGAACTCTTGTTCTTTTGTGTGATACTCGGCAGAGGATTCATTTTGGGTGCGAGCAGATAAATGAAAACTGGCACAAAAAGCGAAGCGGAGACTTTTTCCCTCCCACTGTGACGAGATTTCACAAGAACTGTAAATCATCGGCCAGCGTTTTATGTCGGTTTTCTGCAGAACCTGACTCATTCAACTTCGTGTGAGCAAAACCACCTGGTTTTCTGAATTGGGTCCAGAGGTTTCAAAGAGAATGTGATTCACAGAGCTACAATTCAGTCAGAGAAAACTAATTTATTGGTGTATTGATATTAATTAATCCAAAGACTCAGCACAGTGACAGCAACTATATGAAAGAATGGAGGGAAACATTACAAACTGAAAAGTAATTTAATTAATTCAAAAGAATTTGTACAGATCCTTTCCTCGCACTGTGATTTAAAAAAAGGTAATTTTTTTAATTAAGTAATGGTGATATTGGACGGTATAAATTTTCACCGACATATCGGGATCTGCATATTTGCAGAAAACCGTCTTTTACACAATTAACAATGCAGAAAAGATTTATATTTCATGTTTAAATGATTATGTTTATTTTCCTAAATGATTAAAACAAGTCTTTATTAGTTTTATATAATTGGTTGTGTTTTCTTTTTATTATTTATAATAAAGTTTAAGGTTAAACTATAAAACATCAATAAATAGTGTGTTAGTGAGTAATTACCTCTCATTGTATCCAACCCTGCGGATACTTTAGACCTTACATACTCGGGTTTAGTGATTTTGGCAAATACTCCAACAAATAGCTTGCAATGGAATTTCATTTTCTGGCATTCAAGATATAAAAGAAAACGTAGGAACGTCTTTCCAGGAACGGTGACCTGTTTTCTTTAGATAACTCACCGACCTCTCTGTGAACAGCTCTAATTGGAACGACTCCTCGTAAGACCAGAGTGTTTTTGGACAGAGATGTTACCGTTGAATTTTTTTCCAGTGCGGTGAGCACCACTAACAAAACTCAGTTCAGCTGTGCTGTATTGGAGGCAGATGTCTCAAGTCCACAGTAAATCAAAACCGTGTGTGCTGCCGGTCGCCACCACATTACAGGTTGTGTAGCGGAGTTTGTACATTTGGTGAAATTACCCTTTAATTAGCAAACAAGGTTGTTTGTCCACTAAAACCTGTGAGAAGGGAGAAATGTGTTGACTGCAGCAAGAAAAACAGATTTATTTCTTTGACTGTGGAGGCTCCAGTGACTACAGCTCTTATCTGAGCAAGATCCTGTTTCCTCTGCCTTGTTTTCCACTGGGTTCAAGCTGTAATAACAAGTCCCTAACTTGCTGTGTGTCTCTTTTGTGTATCTGTTCAACGCGAGAGTGCGAAACTGTCTCTTTTTCCATCTGTGCCTAATGTGTCCGAGCACAATTACAACTTTGCCTGCTCAGAATACTCCTCGTTTCCTCACGGCGACCTTGTTCCTTTTTGACTGCGTTTACACGCAGCTCTATTTGTCCTTGTCCTTCCCTTCACCTGATAATGACTTTGCCATATAGGGACTTTTACGTCCCCACAGAAAGTGACGGTTTTGATTCCGTCAAAGATGTGAAATCGTTGTTTTAGGATGGAGTCATGTTTGTGTACGTGTTAACTGTATGTTTATCTTTCTACATTTGAGATTACAAGAAAAGGCTCATGAAAACATACAAAACTTTATGTCCAGAATGATTTATTTGATCACAAAAATCACATAACACCATAATTTCCTCACATTTATAATCAAATCAAAGTGCTTTGCTAGTCTTGTTTGGTCTTTGAGGCTCAAGGCTGTCACAGAAGAGCTCGATAATAAATTACAGCCCTTCACAAATTAGGATTTTATCTCTTTTTCCCACTGAAATCTCTCCTGCGCCATTCGTCTCCTCTTGTCTTCTGTCCTGGTGGCCGTCCCACTCGCCTCGCTTCAGTTTTGAGTGTAAATTGACCAGGAGTTGGCCTGTGGCTTGTCCTGTTGTTGCTTTTTCGTCTACCAAAAAAACACAGCACTTGTTCCTTTCGGCAGGAACACTGTGTCTCTCAGGCGGCTGAGGGATAACAGCTCACTGTTGCTTCACAGAGGTCATGAATTTCTCAAGATCGCAACTGTTTTCTTTGTTACTTGAATCCTCCGAACAAAGGATCACTGGGATTTCTCAGTCTTCATTGGATTAAGGCCTATTAAAATATCATACTTTAACAGAGGCAGTTCAATGTATTGTATAATTCACGAAAGCCAAAATCGGACAAAAGACCAGTAAATGCAAACTAATAAATACTCTGAAATAGAGGAGTGGTTTCACAGAATGGACATAGTTTGTTCTTGTCAAACACAAATGTCGTAGGTTCGTATTTGCATATAGGGCAGGAAGTGAGATCAGATCACATGTGGTCACAGGAGACACATTCAGGAGGCATTTTAACTTCCAGTATGAACAGACGAACTCAGAGCTGTGCACCTGTGATGTGACCGCTCAGGACAGACGAGGATACCAGGTCCACAGCTCAGTGCAACAAGTCCTGTCAAGTTCATCGGACTTGATGTCACGATCTTTGTGGGAAATCTAGAATGTGACTAATTGCCGCAGAAAACAAGGGTTGAACAAAGTGTGACACGCTGAAAAAAAACACATTTTAATCAGATTGACGATATCATGAGGATGTATTCATGTCTTTCATTCTGATGTTGCAGAGCTGCACTCCTCGCTGGAAGCTGTGCGTTAGCGACACTGACATCGCCCTGGGCTTTGCACTCGGAGCCATGTTCGTCAAAGACACCTTTGCTGAAGAGAGTAAAGCCATTGTAAGTCCCTCTCTCACATTGGCCGCCTGCTGTGTGAGATGATGCGCTTTTCTGACTTTCCTCTGTGCTTCAGGCTGAAGACATGGTCGCAGACATTAAATGGGCGTTTGAGGACAGCCTGAAGGATGTGGGCTGGATGGACCCGGAAACAAAAAAAGCAGCCAAAGAAAAGGTGGGTGAAAGATCCTGCAGTGTGTCTTCTGTGTGATTCACACCTAAGACCTGAGCGTTGGAGAGACAGGGACGCACTCTGAGAGCAGCAACACCAGAAATGACCTCCTAACAATACTTCAACTTTTGATGAAGGAGCTGAAGAAAAAACACTTAATTGTAGAAAATACTGGTTAAGGGACGTCTCTAAACCTGAATATTTCTAATCGTTAGAAAGAAAGCTACAGACCAAAGCTAGCTGACAGCATGGAACTGTTTTAATAGACCCCTCTAAATAACTGGAACAAGTGTGACGGAGGATTACCAGTCTGTGGGTCAGGACGACACAGAGAGCAGAGGGAGGAGCCTCAGGAGGCAGCTACAATTCCTGAGACCTCCTAATTCCCCCTGCGCTCCTGTTCTCAGCCCACATCCCACAGACTGATCCCTCAACCACACCCCGGCCTCTTACCCCTCAGCCTCTGGTTGGGAAAGCGACTGTGGGAAAGTTTGTTGGCTCATCTCATGCAGAGATCTCCTCCCTGCTGGCCAGGATGACCCCACCTCCACACCTCCACCCACTGTACCAGCCAAGCCAGAGGCGTAGGTGGTGTTTCTGATGGAAGTTTGCAGAAACGTGTTCAAGCACTGGACATTTGTTAGAGCTGCTTCAATGAGACTTTATTGGCCGTCCCCAGATCATCATTGCTCACACAGGCACTGAGAACCTGCACCAAGACACAAACCCCAGAAGACTGCGCTGGTAGCCGAGTCATGACTTATGAGAACCAATCAGGATGAGAGAGAAAGCGGGTGACTGTGTCATCATTTCTGTTTTTGTCCGACTATACCAAAAACAGGTGTCTAACAACAGGGCCACCAGCATTTCCAAACTTTTATGTTTCAGGCACTCAAAAGCTCCAAAACAGTGTGGACGGCATTTTTTTTATTATTTAGCATTCATCTTCATTATTATTTGTATTAGTTTTTAAGCAAAGAAAACATGGGCCTGATAGAAGACTAATCAAAATGCTGAAAGGCAGCACAGTGGGTTATTCTAAAATTATTCCATGCGTGAGTTGTGCAATTTAAATGATCAATATCAATTCCTGACATTTTTAATGGCTGTGACAGATCATAGAGACAAGGAAAGAGAAAACCTTCTTAGAAAGAAAATAGACTCAACCAAGACCTGCATGCAGAATTTACACAGCCAGTGAGGAATACAAGTACAATACAGCACTGCCACCTGGTGTGAAAATGTGTATTTTACAGCTTTTCAAATGTTATCCTTCACAGGCCGACGCAATATACAACATGGTGGGATATCCAGACTTCATCATGAACGCCACGAAGCTGGACAAAGTGTTCAATGATGTAGGTAAACGTGGAACCGTTTGGTCCGTCACTTTTATTTGATCTCATAATAAAACGCCGAGTATTTCTATCCGCTCTCTTTCAGTTTGAGGTGGTGTCAGAGCTCTACTTCCAAAATGTCATGCAGTACTACAACTTCTCAGCCAGAGTGACGGCCGACCAGCTGAGGAAAACCCCCAACAGAAACCAGTGAGTGGCTCGTCCTGCCAGAAAGGAGGTCGCACGCTCGGCCTGGGAGACACATTCCCATTATACTGACTCAGCAGAGCGCCGCTTCCATCCACAAATGTTCCCAGGCAACCAACTTCTGTCCGCTGAACTGATCCTGGTCTCTAATTAGGCTGCGGGGGAGGGAGTGGGCAGATCAGGGCCGCTCCGCCCCTCCATGCCCTCCAAACTGATCTGTTGTCAGCCTGGCACAATCAATATTCTTAATTTGTAGTGACCTTGTTGTCCGCCTCATGTTGTGGCTCTATCCGTGTCTGCAGGTGGAGCATGACCCCGCCGACTGTGAATGCATATTACAACCCGACCAAGAACGAGATGGTTCTGCCTGCAGGAATTCTTCGGGCTCCGTTCTACAGCCCATCCTGGCCCAAGTAGGTCTCATACATTGTACTTTTTTAGAACTGGAGAGACCAAAACTTAATAGTCCACCAGAAAACTGTCATAAGAGATTGTGCCCATGTAGATAAATAGCTGCTTTCAGACATGAACTTCGTAAAATGTCCGGATCAGACACGTTCACAACAACAGGAAAATGTCTGGAACACTGGAGCCTGTGGAGAACATGCAGGAGGCAGGACATGATGTATTAATTCTGCAGTGGAAATCATGAGTTTTTGTCCTCAGCATCTTTGTTTTGTTCTCTTTTTGGTTTTCTCAGTTTTGCGTGCATCACGTGTTAAAAGCATCATCGACACGCCCACTCGTTCGCTTTGGATTTTATGGACATTTTCCTGCTGTATTTTCACATGGGCTCATTCAGACATTTTCAGGACATTTTACTAAGGGGCTGACAGGAAAACTTCATTTGCGTTCTCACCCTCCAGAAAATCTCATAATGTTTGGTGCATGTCTGAAAGCAGCTGATGTGAGATTCAGATGTGCTGGGTGCTTCCAGTTAAAGTAACTTGCTGCAGCTTCATATTGACTGGACAGAGTCTCAGTCTGTATCAGTTATCATATCTCACTCATCTGCTTTTACAAACTTGCAGTCTATACACACAGATGTCACAGATGTCTCTTTTGTTATCCAGGGCTCTTAACTTTGGTGGAATAGGCGTAGTCATGGGACATGAGCTCACGCATGCTTTTGATGACCAAGGTTGGTACATTTAAATATTATTCTAAAATAAATGTAATGATATTAAATAGTCTTGAAACACAAGCTTGGCAGAGAACACAGTTACATGTCACTGTTCCATTCAAACAGGGAGGGAATACGACAAGGATGGAAACCTGCGTCCCTGGTGGAAGAACTCCTCCGTGGAGGCGTTCAAGAAGCAGACTCAGTGCATGGTGGAGCAGTACGGAAACTACACCATCAACAAGGAGCCTCTGAATGGAAAACAAACCCTGGGAGAGAACATCGCTGACAACGGTGGACTCAAAGCTGCCTACAAGGTCTGATGGCGAGGAAGTAGAATTCACCTCAAATGTTTTCTGTTACATACGGAAAATACGGCTTTTTGTCACTGATGTGAAAAAACAACTAAATGCTAGTGCACGAGAGCATTTTGATATGTATGGACATTTTATATCGTTACCTCTTTGTCACCTAAGGCAACTTTGTCCGATTTTTACGAGGTCACGAAACTATCGCGGTGATCTCAGATTAATCCCCCGCTCCGGTTTATTTGTCTTGGCTGTTGTGTGTCGCATCCATGAATCTGTATTGGAAAAAGCAGGTTGTCTGGTTTATAGTGAAGCCTGGAAATGCAACAGGTGGTTATGAGTGGCCTTGTCAGCCTCTGGTTACTTCTTCACATGCACACATTCTTTCCGTGTATTGAAAGGTCATGGGCTAGAAAGCAGATGAGCAAATCATATGGAAGTAAAAGCGTTGCACGTTAAATGGTGCACGTAAATCTGTAGAGGACCTAAAGTGATTTATGTATTCTTTGGTTTATGTGACTGTGCAGTTTTCCATGTGCTGAGCAAAAGATTGATGGCATGTGTGTAACATGATCGTTTGTTTCTTGGAAGGCGTATGTGAACTGGATCAAAAAGAACGGAGAGGAGCCCACGCTGCCCGCCCTGGGAATGACCAACCATCAGCTGTTTTTTGTAGGATTTGCACAGGTTTGTACCAATCACAGTATTCTCTTTTTCACTTTATTCTACTTAGACATGCTCATATTACAACTGTACTACAATATCTCTAATGCTCCTCTATACATGACAACATTTTTGCTATAATATCTGATGTGCAACAAAAATTAAGAATTTGAATTACACCCCCTCAGCTTCGCTCACTGACAAAAAAAACAATCTATGAATATGCAGATATATTTCTTTTTGGGGAATTTAACTGCTGGACAGAAAATGTCTCCTCCTTCATTATAAAGTCCATTCTCTGTGTATTTGTGCTGAATGCTTGTGCAAGACGCACACGGGACTGTGAATGACTCTAAACTAACTGTTGTTTGCAAAATCCTCATGCTCCTGTGCACACATATTAAACTGTGGATTTAAGGTCGACAAGCGAGTGTGAAAGCAGCGTTCTAGTGTCAAAACGTTGCGCATAAATCAGTCTGCACATTGAGGCGCAAACATCACAGTCAAGAAAAAAGGGGAAAAACATATTTTTGTAAAAGAGGGTGAAATTAAGTTTATCTTCCAGGAAATTTTCAAAATACAAATGTCCGAAATCAGGCCAGTTTCTCAACTCTCTATAATTCTCAATAGAAATCAACAGAAAAATAATATTTCATGTGTTTATTCGTTGTCACGTTGCAGGTATGGTGCTCCGTCAGGACACCGGAGAGCTCACACGAGGGCGTGATCACCGATCCGCACAGTCCGTCAAGATTCCGAGTCATCGGCACCGTCTCCAATTCACACGAGTTCTCAAAGCACTTTGGCTGCAAAGCCAATGCTCCCATGAACCCTAAACACAAGTGTGAGCTCTGGTGATACCTCACCGCTTGCTGCTGTTTATCACCGAGGAGTGAACAGACGTTTGTAGGGGAGAACAGCTATTTTAATAGCTTGATACTGACAAAGTCTCTCTGGACAAGGAGCACGAGAACCACTGAAACTCCTGGTGTTGTTGCCACTATGAGGCTCCTTATCTGCACAAACTGTGCCTGCTCTGTACGGAGGATTTCAATCTTCGATGCTTGTCCTCAAGCACTGCTTGTATAGCAAACCGCTTTCCATGACTTCTGAAATCTGATCTGGATATAAATGTGCTTTTAGAACACTGGAAACCCAATAGATAGTCGCAGAAAGCAGGGGAACCACTGTCAAACAGCTTGTTTGTCACATAGTGATGAATGAGCAAGGTGACGTTTCTTTCTCTTGTTACTTGTCACTACGCTCGGATCTGCTACGGTTTTATTGTTATTGTATTTTTGTTAATGTCGATATTCTTTACGTGACAGAGAACCAGGAAGCTGCGAGATTTTAAAATGTGGTGGAAGATGAAAATCTGGTTCACACCCGTTTTTTAAAGATTTAAAGCCGTTCATTAACAATTGTTTTTTAAATACATTTTAACAGTGCATCAACAGTTTGTCTTTGAATCTTTGTAATATTTCATGTTGTACAATCTGGTCAAATTTTATAGAGATTAATTCAGAACTTGGTCATGTAGACTAAGCCATAGCCATGTTTTTATGAGTAAAATATTATTTTGTATAATAAAACCTGTCGTAAAACATCTTTGTCTCGTGTCTACATTTTGTTCAATTGTTTGAAATCTCCTTCTGACGCACAAACATAGTTTTGCTTCACTTGACATCTGTGAATAACTAATAACCCAGTATATATAGAACATGGGATTGGACTGTACTTCACCGGAGAGCAAACAATAGGTCAGGAGCAAATGCCCCTGCCTCCAGGATCCAGAGTTTTATTCAGACCATCGGTTTTGTAGTTTCAGATCAGAGCTGTGGGCCAACGTTTACAAAAATCCCATGATTCACAAGCTAATAAATGTGTGGGCAAATCTCTGAATGGTGGGTGCTGCGAACTCTGCTCTGAGGTAACAGACAGAAGCAGGAGAGTGCAATGGTGTATGTCCGCAAAGTTTCAAAATAAAGATTCAACAAAAACTAGGGCTACGTTGTAGCACTAACGTGCCCGAGCTCATGCATTTTGAAGCCTGTTGCGGTTAGTGGAGAGAGCGATCAATGACCAAGGGCATGTCTCTGCGTTGCATGCGTTTTGGGGCTCTGATGTAGCGTGAGCAATTTTGTGTCAATTGGACAATGTTACAACAAATCAATTTTCACACTGATCAATAGGTGGCGCTATGACTGTTTCTACAGTTTCCGCATTTGTCCACCAGATGGTAGTGTTGCACTGTTGTTGTACTGATTATGCCGCAGGGGGGGGACCGGGAGAAACGGCTCCGAACCACGGCCACTAATCACGCACTACATTCCACGCCATCACGTGCAGCGCTGTCAGTATCACTACGCACAGACTGATCTGTTCAGGTCAAAAACAAAAAGTCTCCATGTTGTTGAGATGACGTCATTTAAAGTTGATATGATCGAACGTGTAACGTCAAAAATAGGCGACTTCCTGTTGCGTTTTTCCATAACGCTCCGCCATAGCGGCTTTTTTGTGCAACTGGTATGCAACTGGATATATATATATATATATATATATTATATATATATATATATATATATATATATATATATATATATATATATATATATATACCAGTTGGACAAAAAACTGTTGTTGTACTGTTCCTAGAAAAAAAATATATATATATAAAAAAAACCACTAAAGCCTAAATGGTGGGCTTCCTGTTTGGTCTAGCATATCTATCCAAGAGACTTATTTGTTTGTTATGAAAAGACACATGTCCCCATCGATTTTTGTACATGTCGGCCAATCGTGGTGTCGGGGCTGCCCTTTAGGGGGCGCTAGTCAGTTATTTTGCCACGCCCATTGGCAAAATAACTTAATAATTCCTTAAAACCATATGAATATGTTCAGGGGGAGGGGGTCTGTTGATACACAAATGTAGTTTGAGGGAGGTTGAACCTCGAACACTGAAGTTAGAGCAATTTCGTGTGTCACAGCGAGTTGATGAACTTTGACGCCACGCCACTATTATGGCGTTTGACGAAAAGTCACAGTAATCTTATGCCTTCATTATCAATGTCTTGAGACCCATTTGACACAGGTTTGATATGGTTGCAGTAAGTGGATGAGGAGGAATACATCCAAGTGGAAGACATGCAAAAAAGACATTTCCTGTTTCCACCAGGGGGCGCTGTGATTTTAAGTCATGATTTCTGTGTAGATGTCATCAGGCCGGGACTCTTGTCTTACATGTCTAGTTTGGACTCGATTGGACCATGTATGTCCGAGATACAGAACCTCGTGTTTTGATGGCGTGTAATCAAACTGTGACGCCACGCCACGGTCACACCGTGTGACGAAAAGTTGATCTTTGAGGTAGTTTTTATCTCCATCTTGTTGTGATGACACTCATCTCCATATGAAGTTGATCAGATAAAAGCCCTGGGACAAGTTCGTCAAAGTAAAAATGTGGAATATGGCCAAAATGGCCACTAAATGCAAAATGGCGGGCTTCCTGTTGCGTTTTTCATAATGCCCCTTGAGACTTTTTTGTGTGTCTGGTCACGATACACCTGGGCTACGATTTTTGTGAAGATCGGTCAAAGGGAAACCTAGGGGCGCTGTTGAGCCATTTTGCCACGCCCATTTCAAATTACTCCAGAATACGTACATTTTCACCACTTTCTAATTTTCTGCAAAGTTTGGTAAGAAGTTGAGCATGTTAAAGCCCTCAAAAAGCCAATTCATTTGGGTCACTATAATAAGAATAATCCTTACAATTTCAAGAGGGCCTCCCACCGTCGGTGCTCGGGCCCTAATAATCTACCTGGAAAAACAAACTGCTGCCCTGAGAGAACAGTGACAAATCTGAAACTGTGGAAATGTGCTGGAGAAACATTGTAAAAAAAAAAACTTCTGGCAGAGATTTGAATTTTTTAAAAACATTATGCAAGGCTTCAAAACTAAATTTCAGTAATGCAAAACCTTTTCATGAGATTTGAACATTTCAAAGCCTCCTTCCTGCAGCTGTTAGACTGTACACGCAGCTCTGCTCCCAGTAAAACTACATGCGCCCATTACGGACTTTAACTCTCGTTGAACTATCTAAACTGTGCAATATTAATTCAGGTTCATGTGCAATGTACATATTCTCACACTGCATATATTTCTCTTGTTTGTACACTGTATATATACGTTTTTATCCCATTTATATTTCCTTACACTTAAGTATTGCATGTTACTTATTACTTACTGATGCCTATTTTTTGACTTGCGGCTGTAATATTGCAAATTTCCCCATAGTGGGATTAATAAAGGATCATTTTATCTTGTCATATCTTATCTCATTGGGGAGAAGCGTCTTGACTAGATTCTGATAATTACCGGTCTCAAAGGATCAATTAACCAAATCAGGGGTCCTCCTGCAAACTTGCAACTGCAAAGCAACCAAACAGACAGTAGGTGGCGCAGTGCACACAGGTCCATGGAATAGTTTGCTGCAGAGAATCAGACATTAACCAAACCTCTCGGAAATAACAGAATACAACGTGTAAAAGCCCCTGAACATATGATAATCACATATCAATATTTAGTTATTTATTGATATTTTTCTTTGATTCTCGCTTCATAAAGTTATTGTGTGTATTATTATTTATTATTTTAAACCTTCCGCCTGGACTTGTTCATTCTTTTAATTACGTTGTGGACTAAAATGCAACCAAAAAAAAGAAAAATATTTAAAAAATGGATTTTGCGCGTGAACCCGGTTTTTGAATCTCCGCGGTGGATTCGATTGGATCGAGCCCACCGAGCCGCGCTGTTGGCTGATTAGCCGAGCGATTCCGGAGCTGGCCGAGGATTCCCGAGTCGTCCTGTCCTGCCCGGACTGCTGGAAGCGGCCGCAACGCCATGTTGGCGAAGTCTCTCATCTGTGCGAGAAGGAAAATGATGGAGAACAGACCCGTCGAGAAGAGAAGGTAGATCGCCGACGGAGGCTGAAGACCGCGGCGATTATTGCGCCCCCCCGACCCGTGAGAGAAACGAACCGAGCCGGATCCGCGGAGGTTCCGGACGGACGAAGGGAGGCGAAACCTCCCACCGTCCCCATGAGCAGCACCGCTGACCCGAGCCGCGACTTTCCATGAGAAAAGAGACGTTTGTGTTGCTATCCGAGCTTCGCTGTCCCGCTTCGTTAAAGGGATCCGCGGCCTGCTTCGACACACCGCTACGCTTGCCCCATGCCTGCAGGCTAGCCGCCGCTCCTATCAGTATTTATTGAGCTATTGTTTTTATTTGTTTTCATATTTTTTTTGTTGCAATGAGTTTGCCACCGAAAGTGGTCCCCAAACAAGCCGCTGTCGCAGTGAGCGGACCTGGAAGTGGCCCCTCTCCGTCGAGCCAACTGCGGGCTACCCTGACCTCCGTGTCTCTGCCGCCGGGAGCCCCACAAGCTCCGCAGCCCGGCGCCGTGCCGCCGCCTCAGTATCCATTCACGCGGCCATGGCTTGTGCTTTCAAACATCTCCCCCCATGTGAGTATCCCCACTTTGCTAGTTTTTTTTTTTTTATTAGCGGGGGGATCTGAGCGGTTGGATGCGGGGGATGATGGTTTCGTTCGGGGGGCAGCTGGGAGGGGAGGGGAGGGGACAATTAGCTAGCTAAGTGTGCTAGCATTAGCTTACCGAGCCGGGTGTCAAAGCTAACGGAAATGTCAGCCTGGCTGTCGGTAGTTGTCGCGTCACTTCTCCCCCGGTAGTTTTATTTGTAATTTAAACGCGAGTGCCCCTGGAGCCTAACGAGAAAACAAGCCTTTATCACAGGTTAGCTCCATCCCCGGGAAGCTAAGTGGCTCTCCACACCGGCTGCCGGCTTTGTTCACTTACCGCTGTGGGCTAGCAAGGTACATTAGCCTCTCCGGTGCTAACATTTGTGCGGCTAGCAAGTGCACAAGTCACCACCGCAGAGCTGGAATGCTCCCAGTCCGTTTCAGGGTGATGACCTGGCCCTTGTTAATGGGGGCTAATGGTCGCCCGTACAAGGCCCAGCTTCTGGGAATCGCCCATTTCACACAACATTAGCTCGTTGGAGGGATGGTGGGGGTGGAGGGGGGGTGTTCCCGTGCACCTTGACGGGCCTGTCAGTCCCTGGGCCGGGGAGAGTCTCTCTGGCCCGCATAGCTTAACGTAGAGGCGCAATTAGAAAGTAGCGGGGTAGTTTAATAAGCTTCAGTTATGTTTGCTTTAGTATAAAACGTGCAGGAAACCATCTTCCGCTCATAAACGTGTTAAAAATGCCTCCTGATGCATCATAACTGTTTTATCATCTCCCCACACACACACATGCAGTGAATGACTACATCAGCGTTTCTTCCCAGGGCTTCGTGCTGCCCACTGCCCCCGGAATATTCATTCACCTTTCGAGTTGACTCAGAGATGGACTCGGCGTGTCTCTCTCTAGCCTACTTTCGGTGGAATGAAGTCACTGGTTATGTCACCTCAGCTCCTGTTTTATTTACAGCATGGTGGTGGTGGCGGCAGCAGCAGCAGTGTGAGGGAGAGGATTAGGTCCACGTCTCCTGTCTGTCAGTGGCACAGAGATGTGTCTGACAGCTTCCGCGGTGGCTTAGCTTTTTTGGGGGGGTGTGATGTCTCAACCTGATTTCCTGCCACACATGATCACAGTCCACCCCGTCTTCCCTGACGCCTGTGCAGGGAAGCAAGCTGCAGGTTATGGCAGGGGGGGGGGGGAGTATGAAAGCCCTCCCTCGCTCTTTAGAAGAGTAAATCAAACAACACAGGAGATAATGGTCTCTGTATTTGTTGTGCCTTGTCCTCCTCTGACTCCTTCAGCCTTTTTGAAATGACTGTTTGAATTTGCTTAACCTACTTTCAGCTCTGTGATCTAAAGAAAGTTCCTACCAGTTGAGTGCATAACAGCATCCTCTCCGTTTACCAGACGAACGTCTCGTTAAAGGCATTGATGCGTAACGATTAAACAGACTAATGGTAAATAAATATTTCTGTTTGTAAGGAGGAGAAATCGTAGCCCTTTGATTTTTGGTTTGCTGTGAACGCTCTTGCTTAATTAAAACAATTTACTGAAGTGATCAGTCTGACCATGTTGCACCTGTAGCACACAGCCATCAAATCTATGTTGCACAGTAGTAAGTCAATTTATAAGAATATTTCTACCTCCACCATTTTCTGCATTTGTTTGTTAGTTAGCGGGAATGCGCAGAAACTACTCAACCAATTTATGACATTTTGTAGAGGGTGTGGCATGAACCAAGGAAGAACCCATTGGGTTTTGGTGCATATCCAGGAATTTTATTTTTACTCCGTTTAACATTGGTGATCTCTATGGGAAAAAAATCAGGCATACTCAGGGGACTGATCAAAATCAAAAAATCCTGATCAGGTGAATTTAAATGTGGGGGGGCTTTAGGGCCTTGGCGGAGGTATGCACTCTTTGAATGTCATTTTAGTTACTATAGCCTTTAAATGCCATTAATAGACAGGATTTAGCCTGACTTGTCCATCGTAGTTTGACAGAATCTAGATAATATCATGAAGACTATTAAATTCAATCCAGAATACCTGATTTCTCTGTTTGGTTGATATGATATCTCCTGCTGTACGCACCAGGTGGAGCCGACAAAACACGCCATAATGGTTACACCTGTCAAATGTACCTTTAATTCAATCCAGCAAAGTGACCCTGCAATAAATCCTCATTCTATGAAATCAATCATTATTAGTGTTGGCAAATGTGTTGAAAAGGTAAAGTTTGAGTTATGTGGCATATCTGGTGTCTCTGCTTGCTTTGCTGTGCTATTTCAGCTGATTATATTGTATGTGGAATGTCTTTCAGTATAATTAAGTGTGATTTATACGCGCATTATATCATCTGTTCAGTAGGTGGGGAGTTAACAGGAGAATAAATTATACTAACATCAAATGATTGAATATGTATGAACATTTTAAACTAGTCTGTTTCGTCCTGGGAATATTCTTGTAAGATCACCCTGATGCACTCAGTTATATTTACCTCAGCAGTTGACTAGACAATATTTGATTTTCATTTCTGTATGAAAACAGGCCGTCTGAGTGTCACCACTTGTCTGACCTCTCACTGCGTAGACCTCAGAGGTCAGGAGTGTGGGAGAATGTGACTCTGTCTGGCCACGGCTTCTGGTGCATGGGGATTCCCATTGGAGGATGTCGTCTTGAGATGCACAGGGGTTGTGAGGGATGCGTGCATGTGTGTGTGTGTGCAGTGCACAGGAGGGGGTCGCAGTTTGTTTCTGTTCCTGGTTGCCAGAGAAACGCCCAGCGCATGCGTCTGCTGCTGCACTTGCCAGACAATGGCAGCACTGCTTAACATTCAGAGTGAGAGGCCAAGGTGGCGCTTCCCACCATCTGCCAACAAAGGCCCAGGTCACTCAGCCGGCTTTGGCCCTCCCTTATTTCCTTCCATCCCCCCATAGCTCACCTCATCCCACTGCTGGCCCAGCTGAGAAAACTGAGGCTTTCTCCCCACTTTCCCCTGCTCCTCTCTGTGTGCCCCCCCTCCTCCAACCCATCAGCTTTCATGATACAGTACTTTCATCACTCTTTGAATAGACTTCTTTTTCTGTCCCTCAACCTTGCAAATGTTTCCCCCTTCTTTTCCCCCCATGATTTGTGTTTCTGCTTAGACAAAAAGAACGACAGCATGTGCCTGTAAAGAGAAGAGAAATCCAATGTTGGCCAGGAAAGCATAGTCAGCCAGAGCTAGTTCTGAGGCGTTGCAACGTCATGTGTGGACCCAGCTGGGAGGTCACACTGCGCAGTAGTTGTATATTCCAGGACAGGTGTGTGCAGCCTGCATGAGAAGATATTCTCATGAGTATACTCTCTGTGGGATGTTATAAATAAACTGCTGAGTTGTTGTGAGCCAGCATGCAGGACCGTTCTTTACAGAGAGGGAGTGGCTTGTTGAAGAAGACATCCTGCACACTGTCAGTGGTTTTATCTGAAGTGATGTTAATACACACGACTGTGGATATATTACTTCAGTCTAGAATTACTTGTATTTATTCACTCTCGAAAATTTTTTCAAATCAACTTAGTAAATGAGGATATTGGACATTTTAACTTCAACGGCTCTTACAGGACCGAGTATTTGTGTAGTTCGACACTTGACAGCATCTAGTGCTACAACTTTCGCCAAAACTTGTGTCAGAGCAAGAATTTTTGCTTTGCTTTAAAAATGTACCCATACAAGTTTGCATGTAGCCTGCAGTGAGAATATACTGCAGAGAAGAATAGTTTCGTTCAAGGGCAGTTGCAAGTGTGGTAGATCTGCCAAGTCACAACTGTTGACAGCTAGCCATGCAAGTCATTTTAGGCATTCATCATTCAGTCAGTTGACCATGTGCAGGTCCTTGTTACCTCCTCCAAGAGGTCATGTTTTCACCCCTGTCCATTTGTTTGTTTTCATTGAATTTAAGTGGACTGTTGGGCCTTGGTGGAGGTGTGTGCTCTACTGAGTCCCACTGTAGTTGGTTATTTATTTTTGTCTTAATGCTACTATCATAGGTGTTTGTTGTACATGCTAATGATAATACATTAGGTACTATAATGGGTATTTCATGGTGAAACCTGGTATTTGTTAGTAATTGAATACTTTTTTTATAGGCATTGTTGGCAAGTGTTTTTTGTCAGCTGGATCATATTTTTTATTGCCCTGCCTTGTGGTGCTGTTTGCTGAGTTCATTGCCGCTGCTGCTTTAACCATGACCCAGTAACCTAGTGATAATTTATGTTTAATTTCTCTGGCAGTGTAATTTTGGCTCCTAATAAAATTATCACCTGTGTCTAACACCCACAAACAGTTCAACAGCACAATCCAACCACTTCAGATTTCCACCGGCAGTTGTGTCGACAGTTTCCCAGAAGATAACTGCCACTGCAAAAAAAAAAAATTCCACCATGGTTGGTTACTAAATGATAGGAAGCAAAGATTGTAGTTTACATTTTTTTTTTCATGCATCTTGCGAAATGATTGCTAATGTAACACATGTGAACACATGCTGTTGAAAGTCTCTTGTCAAAGAAAATAATGTTATGGTCTCTCTGAGTTCCGTTGGAGGAGACTCGACTTTATCACATTATAAACTTGTGTTTAACAGGTGAAGCCCCTTCTGTGCGGCCACATTCAATTCTTTTAAGTATTTAAGAAAAAATATTTTCTTCATGTAATCATCTCTTCATTGTGATTTAAGTGATTTTAGTCCCTGAAGTCTATTAAGTGATACATTTAATAAGGATTTTACCTTGTCATTCTCATTGACGGACGGACGGACGGACGACAAGGAAGTGGAGCTTAATCATCTTGATTGCCCCCTGGTGGTTGGCTATAGTAAAGGTCATAAACCCCCCCTCCTCCACGTGAGCAGTTGGGACATTGACCAAACCAAAAAAGTCAATGTCCATATCAAATAAATGTGACTGTCATTTTAGGTAGTTGTTATCACACTGATGTTTGTTTAAGTGTTAATTTTTCTGGTAAGTTTGTTTTTAATTGTGTTTGATGCTATGTAAACAGGGTGAAACATCATGATTTACTTCTAAGAATCTCATTTGGTCAAGCGTGTGTATCGGCTGGTCCTCGATATTGCACCTCAATCAATTATTCATCACACAGGAAGTGTAGACGTGTTCATAGTGGTAATGGTATTATTTGGTATTTATTTACTTTGTTGCATTTATATCCTCAGACGTGCAAGTTTTCTGTCCCTTTTTTAATTTAACACCAAAAGCAAATACAGTCGAAGCTGCAAAGATCCAGAACTATTGTTGCCTAAGATTTGGTTTGGAAGAATTGAAACCATCAACCTACCAACTAATGGTGATTACTATGGTGAAAGAGCAGTCCCTGCAGCAGCAGGCGGCCAGTGAGTCAGTAAGGGGAGTGAGTGGCCAGTAGGCCAGCAGGCCAGCAGGGGGAAGGAGGGATTGTGTCTGCACCATCTGGGTCGTCTCCACTCACTTCCTGTGCCTCAACTCTGAACCCTCTGCAGTGACATTTCCAGGTAGACGGCATCATTTAAATGAGACATGGCGCGTTCCTTCATTATTATTATTATTATTATCTTTTTGATGCTGCAAAGAAATAACCTGTGTGTAATGTGGGTGACATTTGTCTACAGAGCAACTAAATCAGCTCACCTCATCTCACAGGGATGAGGTTATTAACCACACAGCTGTGCTCCATTACTTTTTTCAGTATTTAGTTAGTTTATTGAGCTGTATCATCCTCCTGATCCCACCCTGCTCCTTGTAAGGCTGCAGCTCCTCTCCAGTCTTCCCCTTTCTCTCCCCCTCTCCCCCTCAGAACTTAAGTGGCTTTACAGTAAGCTAATGATGAAGCAGGAGCCGCAGCAGCTTTTTCCTCCTAAATGTGGCTTACAGGTCAGGAAGGGGACGGGGGACAGGGAGGAGTGGCCCGAAGCTACTTTATGATATCCTCAGGGAAGAAGGGTCAGAGCTGGACTCGTTTCATTAGACGTTACATTGTTAACAGTAAACTAAAAGACAGCTTGGCCTTCTGTCAACACATTTTTTTGTGTGTGTTTTCCTTGATTTCTCAGAGAATAATTCATGGATCTTGATCAAAATATATCAGACATTTTGAGGGAACTGATATGAGTGTGTTCAATTTGTTGCAGATCGAGTGAATTTTAATGTGGTTTCATAAGGGGACTGTTGGACTTTGTTGGTGGTATGTGCCATTCTTGTTGGATTAGGATTATACACCCATTAATTTCCCATTATCTAAACATTGCATTTCCTCTCAGAGCTTCAACCACTCGTGTAGTTCTGTCCAGTTGGATGTTGCAGATACGGCCGCGCTGACAGCAGTGTCCCTGTCGTAAATCTTTCAGTTGACATTGTGCCTACCCTCTCTCCTCAAGCAGAAAATTAACGGAGATCAAACTAATGACTAATTTATAATTAGTGCGGTCAGCCACTTTCATGGTTGCGCCTGATGCAAGAATTTTGACTGCAGTGTCAGCAACCATCTGGTCACCTGGCCACCCACACGGACGGCCTGACGTAGATTACGTTTTACCTCAGGAATTGTGTTGACTCAGCGTGATCACCTGGATGTGACGCTGCAGTGGAGCTGTTATCAGATACCAGCAATATCTTTACCGCCACCGCCGCCAGCCGTCAATCCTGCACTGCCAAAACTAATCATAGATATTTATGATGCATCGCATCAATCACTTTTTGTGTCTTTGAGGTGTATTTATGCTAGCTAACTATGATGAACCCTCAAAGGATTTATGTAGCCAAAAATGAAAAAAGCTTTTAATATCAAAGCAACACCTTTTCATGTAGAACGATTTAGCTTTGACTCAATCAGTTATGCAGTTAAATAGGTCTATTGCTGTGCCTTGTTTATGTCAATATGGAGTAAAAAAGATTTTCTTCTCCGTCTCATTGATTGAGTTTCAAAACATGATTCTCCAAAATATATATATTCTGCAATTACTACATGTCTTCTGAGATGACAGAAATCAACATACTGCTTTTGAGCCTTTTTAATTAATCTCAGGTTTTTACAATTTGGCTGCAGTCATAACAAGGGTAGCTAAACTCCTTAAGTCTCTCATTGTAACTGATCGTTTGCTTTTCCTGCCCTTGCTGCTGTTGATGATGACCCCTGAACTCCACATGGAAGCGAACCTGTTGCTCTGGCAGGTTAAACCCCAGGTTCACCTGTGCACGTCCTGTTCCCTTCTCTCTGTTTATCAGTCCTCCACACAGTTGCCCATGCCAACTATCAGTCACGTAGAGCAGACGGATCAAGTTGCCTAACTGCCGCACGCTCTCCTCTCTCTTTCTCTGTCACCCACCAGATGTGGCTGGGTTGTGAAATATATGCAAATAACTATTACTGTCAACTTCTTTTCTTTTCATTTGTGCTTTGTGGCTTGGATAAGCAGCATTGTGGCTTTCAGACCATGACAGGTAATCTGTGAATCATGGGCAAACGCCGCCTTTCTGACGAGTCACATTATGTGTGGAAATCTCCTCTCTTAGTTTCTCATAACATGGCAAAATGAAAGTAAAAGTTGTAAACACTATGTTCCTCTTGGCTCACTGTTATTGTGCCCCTTCTCCCCTCGACTTCCATGTGAGAGTCTGAGTCTCTAATTACTCCTAATTTCAGTGTACAACATTTACTGTGTGGGGATAGGCGTGTTGTTTTTCCAAATTCCCTGGCGATGAAACCGATAATGTTTCCTGCTGTGCTTCTGCTTTTTTTTTTGAATCACGGCCCTCTTTTTAAATGATTCTTTTCACTCTTTATCCCCCCCCCTCTCTCCCTCTTGTGTTGTCGGTTACAAGTAGAGGTGCTGGCAGGGGGCCAAGGGAGATGACGGCCCCCGCAGGCGAGAGCAGAGTAAAAGAAGAGGACTTAGGGGAAAGGGAGGCCTGATTTGGATGAAAGGAAGAAAGCCAGACGTTCGGTTTCCCTTAAACCATATGACCAGCAGTGTGCGAGTCTGTCTGTCACAGACAACTGCTCCGGCAGGTTATTAACCACAGGGCCTCCTTATTTATGTCACATTCCATCTTTGGACAACATCTGATTTATGTGAGACTCATTATTAAATGTTTCTGAAGACTCAAAGAAAACTGTCTTTAGTTTTAAGACTTAATGAAACCTGGAGTGTTACAGGTTTATTCAGTGTTGTGACAGGAGAGTTATATTTGACCTATTATTGTTTACAACCTAAAGGGAATTAATATGGAAAGTTTGTTCTTCCCATGTAAGACGTGAGCAGTTGTCTAATCTGCTCTCTGTGTCCCCCTGCCTGAAGCAGTCCAGAAATCCATTTCTGCTTTTCCCTTTAACTCTTGCAAAATGGTGAAGGTACATAGTGTACTCTCCGAGATGGGGCATTTTGGGCGGGGTGGTGGTGGGGTGGGGGTCGGGAGGGGATCCATGAAACCCAACTAGCTGTGCTATTGGGGTTTCTAGGAAAGCCCTCTGGATCAGCTAACGCATTGATCAAAAACACAAATGTAAAACCGGACAATCAGCAGAGTTACATCAGCGTTTGCTGAACGGAAAACTTTCAAACATACCAGGTGAACTCTTCTCACAATGGTTTAGTCAGCAACATGTAGATTAATCAGTGCCTCTGACATGACTGTGTAGAATCGTACCTGTCAAGCCTTCAGACTAATCTGTAGAATGAAACTTGTTTTCGTTTTTTCTAGTTACTTTGAGAGTTTTCCTTAATGTAACCTTTTCAGAATCCCACGGGTTCAGCCGTCACTGGACGATCGAATCTTCCCCACACAGCCTGGAGTCGCTGCAGTCTACAGCGTGAGTCACTGCATGCAGCCAAACACGCTCAAATACTGTGTATATCCACCTGTAAGGATACCGCATTAGACGCATATGACTCATATCTACACTATGCATACAACTTTTAAAAGCTGTTTTCATCCTTACCGACTCACCTGAAAGTGCACATCAAATGACCATTAATGCACAATGGTCATGCACATAAACGGGATGCAGCAAATGGTTGCTTAGTTGCAAATAATACTATGAATGAGAAACAACAGTGGTTAGAATTAGGATGAGGGATTTCTTTTCATAGACCAACGACAAGGTGGAACTGTTACTGACAGTAAGTGTTAGCAACACTCTGCCCTCACCGCTGGTGGTTGAGTTACTGGTGAGACCCAATCAGGGTTCAAATGAGTCATCGTATCCAAACTCCTCTGTTTCTGCCCATCAAGACTAAAACACAGCACCTGAGATTCAAACAAAAGCAGAGCCGGCGGCATTTCCAAATTTCTCTGAAAATTCGGTAGTAGTGTGGACGGGAGCTGTAAATGTAGAAATAGTGATGCGTTTTAAAATGTAAACGCATTTATATGGAAGAGTTTGGTAGCGTCCAAGATAAATCTACACTCTCCCTTTTTAAAATGTTTTCAGAATGTATAATTTCGACAGTGTCACAGTATTTGTAATTAAGATTTTTGATAGAGCAATTCTTCATTTTGGTTGAGTAGCTTTCACAGGCACTGTAAACACTAGTGACAAGGAGAAGACATGATGTTGTGATCTGAACGCTGGAGGCCTGTTGTGCAAACTCAGCACTTCAGGGGACCGCTGCCATTCACTGACTCCTTCAGGAGTCAATTAACATTTCCTGTATCAGATAATTATCAAATTCCAATAGCTTCTTATATTTTATTTGAACCTGCTCGGGGCATCAACATGTGAGTTAAAGGCTTCAGGCGGACAGATTTATAATGTCCTTGTCTGAACTTTGCTCTCCTACACTGCTCTGGGTTTCTCCGTTGAGCAGTACAGTATATATATATATTTACCTGGGGGGCAGTAATTTGATTGACTGATTGTGACAGTCCCGACGTTAAAGGCACAGATGCCTCTATGTTCATTGTTGCACATCTTGTAAATAAATGTTTAATATGGAAAAAGGAAGAAAAGAATATTGATTTCCACTCTCACTGCACATTGTATTGATTTCTGTTACATCCCAAAACTGGAACTGGAAAAAATAAATTCAATATGGACATTGTCGGAAATATTGGCTTATATGTTTTTGTTGCCCCTATGCTGGTACAACCTAAATTATTTGACACCATATTCCTGTGTCAGGCAACATTAGGAAGCTGCACAATGTGAACTTTGCACAAATAAAGTCACTGTTTATTCAGCTTTGAGCTTATTTATCTACTGTAACACAACAATAGTGCAAACATTTTATGATTTTTTTTTTTTTCCATCTCATTTTTGGGGGTTAAGGCTGCAACAGTGATGCCCCTGCTGGAAATAAACTGATCCTGTGGCATGAAACAGGTTTTTTGTGCAGTGGATGCTGGGTTTAGCACTTTGCTCCCCCCCTCTGCCCTCATGCATAGCCTCTATACCGCTGCTTGCCTCCCCTCCCCCATCCCATCACTCTGTATGTCCTCAGAATCAGTCACTTGCCTGAAGCAGAGCAGGCTCCTCCCCTGGCAACAGCAGCTAGATTAGTTGCTTTATCCCAGGTCATCTGAGGGAAGTGGGCCACACAGAGAAGATGGAGAAATGCAGAGCGGCTTGGTACTATAGAGGCTGTACAGAATGTTCCCTTCAGTACCAGGTAGATGTGAATGCTCTACGTTTGGAATGCGTTTTAAAATCCCAGTGTTGTTCTTTAAGGGGCTTTAAAGCTCTAATGGCCAGGTTCTGTAAGAGGGGAAAAGGGCTGTGGGAGGAGAAGAGGGTTGCCAAGCTTTCCATAGTGTCTCAGTGCCTCCTACCTTTTCTTCCTGCAGTATCCTCTCTCATTCCCTGTGGTGTCAGGCCTGCTGCAGCAGCAAGCTACACCTGCAGTGGTGCCAGCCCGCAGCTGCAGCAGCCAAAGTCCATCTTGACACACTGCGGGCAAAGCCAACATCCACACGGATGCCTTCTAGTTTCTAAATGCATCACTTCTGCTACGTTCACGTCTGTCATCCAAGCTACTCCAGAGTTTGTGATCCCTTAAAACGGGGAAGTTAAGGAAGCATTGCTGGCCCTGTTATAGTTTGAGAACTCTGGGGTTGTGTTTTAGTCTGGACGGGCAGAACCAACAATAGAGTGCAACGGTGACCACCCACTTTTAGAATGGCTCTGCCTGCAGAAATTAATTTTCCTGACATTTCAGAAAATCTTTAATAAAGAGTTTCAAGCCTTGTTCCAGGCTGAGTAGTAGCACTTCTCATTGACATTGCAAATTAAACAAATTATGTAAACGCAGTTGATATCATATGAAGCTTTGGCTTCTACAGGACCATAAAACATTGTTCTACAATCTTGTAGCTTGTGGTAAAGTCTAAATGGTTGGATAGTTACAATTGTATGCCTGATAATCAAAATCTCTTTTCAGAAAATGGTTGTAATCTTTTTTTTTTTTTTGTACTTCCATAACCAGACTGATTTCTATGACGTAAAAAAGATCAAATTCGAGTAAGGAGTCAAAACGTAGTTGTAAGGTAGCAAAGCGTTGGCAAACCTTACTTTCAGCAATATTTCCACCTTGTCGGCGATCCAAGAAAATCTAAATCTTCAGTCTTACTTTTCACCAGTTCTGTTCCATGTTAGTAGTATTTTCCGCAACTCGGCAACCAGATGACAATCGGCTTCCTCCTTACACCTGCTTACACGACCAGTACACATGAGTGGTAATGTAATACGTTTGTTTCAGGAGAGTTGGTTTGTCTGACACAGAGCTGCGTTCGTCAGACCTGGATGGTTTTACTTTTAAAATGGCTTTTTAATGTCAACGTAACACAAGAGCGGAGTCAAATCCTATATTTTTATAGTGCTCTCTGGGAAGGCACCACCCTCCTTTGGCACATCGACAAGGCTTATTTAACACGACTCAGTTGTACCAGGTGCACTCTCTCTATCACAAATGAGTGGGAATGTAATATAATTTACTTGACCCAGTTTTGCCATATGAGGCCCAGACATCCTTGCACAACATGTTTTGGCACAGTGGGCTGCAGGAGAGGCCAGATCCCCGTCGTTAGCCAACCGCAGCAGGCTTCAACACCCACAGATCCAGGTCCTTACCTCGGCACACACACCGGGCTAATCCTGGAGCTTGAGTGCTTATTTTACATTCCTCGGCAGGAGGCAGTAATAATGACCTGCGGAATCCTGCCATTGCTGTTCTTCCTTTTCATCAGTGTTTTTTCATCAATCTGACTGAAGTCACATTTGTCATGTGTATAATTTTACTGTGTATGTGATGCAGGTACCCAGGCATGCTGGTCCTCCTTACGCTGCTCACGACATCACAAAGGGACACCCTAATTTGGCGGGCACCCCGCCTGGTCATGCCCACTCCCCAGCGCTCTCTCAGGTATCAATACCCACAGCTTCCCCATATCGCTACCCTAAGGGCTGGGAGACAGGCGGAGGGGTGAGTTTATCGCTGTGTCCGCCGTCATCCTCTCTGCATATTCATCCTCTATCTGTCAATTTGTCTCCTTTTGTTTGTTTGACCTGTGTTAGGTCTGGGCGACAGTTCATTACTGTAACTTATTGTTTCCTAATAGACTCACATCATATATTGTTTCACTTGTTTACATATCTGAATGTAAGATAACTTGTATTTAACCAAAACTTGACAGTGTAAAAATTTGGACCCTTTTTCTGTTCAAAATTATAGTATTTTCGCTTGAATTTTAAATAATGATTTGAAACGCATAAAAATGAATCGCACACATCGCCTACACCTAACCTGAATTATCTGCCTTTTATTACATCAGCGTTTTATTTTCCTGTTTGTCATTCTCTCTTCTAATATTTCTAAATGGCAATAATCTGTGTACATGTTTTATTAAATTCAGGTTACATTATTAAAAATTGGATCAAATTCTAGAACAATTTGTGATCACTGCTGCATCAACATACATCTACTGTGTATTCTGTTCTATACGACAGCTATTTCACCATGAGGTCACGATGTAGCTCAACCTCAAATCAGATCACATTGGTCTGTTAAACACAGTGTAAGGCTTCAAAGGGAAAGAGGTTTGAAACAAAAGCTTCAACATTAATAACTTAACATTTTTTAGCATTGCCGCTTTATGGTTAGACCTAAACTCTTTGTGTTGAAGCTCTTTAAAAGTAGAAAGTTGTAAATAAAAGATGTGGGTGTGAAATCCTGGATCCCATCAGGGTTAAGAGCAGAAGCTCTTGGTTGAATTTAAACAAGATCTCAAATCTGTATAAATCTAATTGATTTGAGATGATAGAGGTTTGGTTAGTTTAAAGGCAACTGTCTTCTCTGCTTGTAACCACAATGGCATCCATACACATGTGATGCAGACTGGATGCGGAAATAACACAATTCAGAGGACCAGCTGGTAAATCGAGGCTAGCCATTATGGGAAAGGTTTACATCCTTCATTTAGTTGGGAAAAATCCCTAAACCAATGGACATGGACCATCATTAAGATTTTTGCTGCCGTGAAACTGGCAACCGTGCTCTCATCAACAGGCATGTTGACTCCATGACTCAGCATCTCTGGAAGTATGCAACTACGCTCGCAAGGAATCTAGAAGTTCCTCTTTACTGTTACAGCCTAATGGCCCACTGCCTCCCCCGAAAGCAGCTCTAGTCTCTCACCAGCCTTCTATAAATAGTCCTGTCAGCCAGCACGCACTGAAATGATCACAACCGTACCAGCCGCAGCAGCTCGAGGAAGAGTCAGAATATCTGTTTAAACCCACCTCAGCCGGGCACCACTGCTCACGAGATAAAGGATAAAGGGACACGGGATTTGCAGTCCTTCAGGCTACCAATTATTTACTCCTGGTGCATAAACCCCAACACATCGAAATAAAATTCTCCTAGCAACATCTAAAGTAGTGAACTGTTGTGATGTCAGGCGTTTTGTTAAGCTATGTTACAGTTAGTCATTTTAACCCTAACATCAGACGTATTTAAACATATTTAAACCCTTGTCATGGGTCATTTCTTCCATAAGAAGTCTTAGCTACCATAGATGCAATGTGTTCAACGCACCACGGTTTACAGTTGAACATTATGAACTTGAATATGTGCATAATGTCTCCTTTTAAAGTGTGAACTGTACAGAATAAATGACAAGTGACAGATTGCAGCACAGCTCCTGGTTTGTGTTTAACAAGCCGTCTCCCTCTGTCCATCTCTCCATCTCTTCTCTTCACAGTCTCCATACAACCCTGGACAAAATGCTGGCTCCGCCTCTCTAGTGTACTCTCCCCAGACACAGCCAATAAATGCACAGCCACAGAGTCGCCCGGTGAGTGTCCCTCCGGTGTTTCATTTACAGCTCCCCTACCTCAGAGCAAACAAACTGTTGGGATTTATGATTACCGTTGTTGAGAGTTGGGAGTTTGTCCGTAATGGAGGGTTTCTGTGCTGGCTGTAGATATTTTACTGTGAGGAATTTTTGTGTAATGTCAATCTCATATAGTATGATCAGTGAAGTCTACATTAAGATGATTAGTAACACATTAAGACCTTTTGTGAAAAATCTCCCAAAGCAACAACCCTAGTAAGAAGTATCCAAATATGATATTTTACAACATTCTATGTGTAATTACACTTAATATTGATTGGTTCCTTCCCATCAAGAGAGCAAGACTAACCAGACCTGAGTCAGGGTGTATTCACTCATGCAGGAAGTCTTGTTTTAAACCTGTTATGTTTGTCACTTATTGACAATTTGGAATTATAAACATTGTCCAAGGGATGGGTGATATATCAGTCGATATCAAGAATTATCACGTTAAATGTCACGTTATTTTTTCTAATAAGTTTAAAGACAGATTTTTGCTCCTGAGTGATGAATGTGGTTTTAAACTCTTTGTTGACAGAGAATCACAAACACTTTATAGAGCTGAGGTAGACGAGTTATTATACCTCCTCTCTGTGCTTGCACAATAATAAGTATTACATCAATATAAATTGGACTTTAGTTATTTGGCTATTGATGATAATTATATTACGATAATTATTGATATCGTTTTATTGCCTAGCTCCCTGTAAATCTAGTTTCACTGCTGCTTAAAACAAGATAAAATTTACAAGCTACTATTTGCAAACACAAACTTTGACTTTGATCTGTGCGTCACGTGCCACGTGTCCTTTGAAGCTTTGTTGCTCTGTGATTTTGTTCTGTATTTTCAAGCATCTGCCTCCATCACTCATTTATCTCTGTGTCTCTCTTATGTTCTTTCTCCCCCTCGCCCTGCTTTGCCATCACTGCTTCTCTCTCCTTGCTGGACCTCTCCTCACTCCCCCACCAGTTTGCTACGGGCCCTCGACCGACCCATCATCAGGTAATTTACCCCACTGTACGTCCCCTCCTGCTTACCTTCTCGCACCATCATCATCATATCAGTTTGCTGGTACCTGCATGCAAAAAGGCTCCAAATGGGGCATATAGTCTCAGATTTGAAAGCCTACAAATATCATGAACACAGATTAACATGTTTTAATTGTCATGTTGTTTTTCCTGAGTGTGCTGCTACTTAATCATGAGAGCCAGGCGGGTGCACAGAGCAGTTTCTTGATGGGTGTGATTTTGCTCTTTTTCAGGCTATTTTTATGGTGACATTTGTCTGACTCACCAGATGTAGACTGTGGGTATCAGCTTGACATTGGCAGTGAGTCTCTTACAGAATACTGTTAACCGTCTGCTTCAGGCTTGTTACTGTTTAAAACCCCATCTTCTACCTCAGAGCTAGCAACCTGTACGCTGAAAATGAGTTTTGATGGCGATTTGGATCGTAAACTGGCACAGTTGACATTTATTTTGCTGTGTTTTGGGGGGTAATCAACCATTTTAATGACAAGTTTCCCCAACATTATTTTTGATTCTTCATCCTGGCGTTAGCACCACCCACGATGACTTGGTTTACAAACAATTGTTCTACTCCCTCGTAGCAGAATGAAAATAAGTGCAGCCAGACCTTTCTCCAGTGCTGACACAGCACTGTGGAGATGGGCCTGGCTGTGAGAGACTATGATGAGACTGAAATTGGTTAATTCCAAATAAAAGTGAATTGGTATTACATAGTCTTTACAGGTTTAATTGTAATGAGGCCTGTGTGTGTCCTGGGCGCCAAGTGGAACAAATAACCGCAGAGTCTCTCAGCTTTCTTACAGATGATATATTTTTGTGAGTGTTTATAAGTCAGTTTCACATGATAGAACCTTGTCCTTGATTGGATTTAACACAGTTTCACACACACACACACACACACACACACACACACACACACACACAGTCTGCAGCCAGACACAAGCTGATTAAAGTTGTATATTCTCTGCTTGAGTAAAGGAACCTCATTAGTCTGAATTTGTAAACCCCAAAAATTTGAATTTATTTTCCTGCATGGTTTGAATTCACAAAGAGAGTGTGTCTGAAAGCAACAGCCTTGTGAGCCCATTGTATTATATTTTTGGAGTCTGGGAGCTGACTTGCTGTCGCATCTCGACACCATTCAACACACTCTATTAGCTGATTAGGCCATCGAATAAAGCCTGACTAGTGCCAGTTGTGCTTTACACAATGAAAGGCCCTTATGTGCAGCAGAAAATTGGGGCTAAATATCAGTTCTTGTGCTCCTCGCCAACCAAAGTTTGTTTTCCCCTTATATTTTTAGTTTCATTAATACATAGAAGAGACGTTATCTCCCGTCAGCACTGGTCTTCCAGGGTATTTTGCTGAATCGTTTAACGCCTGAAAATAGAAAAGGGGACATTTGTTATTTTTGTGCAGCCATTGCTAAGACTTTCCAATTTATTGCAGTGACAACGCGATCATGACTTCATGGTTTCCAGTAATTACATTAATGCGCTGCAATCAATTTGGCTGTTTTATTGTTTTGTTGAACCTTATTGTTCTTTGTGGAACTAAACTTAACACACTCACCTTAAAATGACTGATCCATGAATTATTCCCTAGTTATTGGTGAATATGTAAAAAAAAAAAAGTCCCATCTCACAATATCAAAAGAAAGTGACAAAAAAAACCTCCCTGGATCCGCCCCTTTGTCCGTGTAACCAAATCTTTTCCCAGTGTAAGAAGACAAAGATATGAGGGGTGGCCGGTGATCATCAGGTTCGCTGTCGACAAGTAAAAGGGCTGGAACAGCTGTGTGGCCCCAGTGTTTGTGTTCAAGACTGACATTTGTGTAAATGATGAATCCTGTTGGACAGTTGACACTCTGTGAACCAAGGTCATTAGATTATGAGGGCCACGTATTATCTCACGGACGCTAAGAGTCTCGGACATTTCAAGGTGCTGACATTCAGTCCATGTGACTTCCTGTTCTTGTTGTGTTCGTTGATTCATGTTGTAGTGATTAACACAATTGCCCACTCCAAAGACTGATGTGTTGTTCACACCCCTGTACTGAAAGATGTGCCCTGACTAAGTTGTTGTCTAACATCCTCACCTTCTTGATGCTTCTGTGTGGGTAAATTTTAACAGACTATTAATAGTATGGTGTCAAAGTGTGTCGGATGTGTTTACTGCCATTGGTGTAACACACACACACACACACACACACACACACACAGTGCATGCCCTGGCTGTCACAAACTGGCGCTGGGATCTCTTGTGCCACCACGGAAGTGGAGTTGGAAAGCAGATGTAGCTGAACAGTAGCCTTTTATACCAATGGAGAAAACAGCCATTGTCCCCCTGAAACACACTTGATGCACAGTGAAAGGGTGCAGAGGGATCAGAAAATTAATTAATTTGGCCAAAATGTAAGTGTCTTCAAACAAGCATCATCTTTATTTCCTTTCATCCCCCACTTATGGGTGTAACGGACCTATTTAGATTTCAGATACAGCTCTGGAGTGTGACTTTTTTTAATGTTTGTGAACCAAAAGGTCAAAGTCAGAGGAGATAAAACATAAAAACAAAAGCGCTTCACAGTGTAAATGACTATTAATCTGAATTTGATCCGCGAATTTGACGTATTTGTTGGCCTTTGAATAGTGGAAATGTCACACGATGTCAAAACCAGACTGTGAATAAAGATGGACAACACGTCTCCAGTTCCTCCCGTTGTACAAAAACTAAACTAAAATATATACCAGGTACCAGTGATACCATCTTGCACGATTTATGCCGTTTGGAGACAGAGCAGCAAATTAGTGATTGTGATGTGGAGCGGCTGTAACAAGGTTGAAACAGGTGCTTGAGCAATTGTAAGTCAGTCTCAGCTGTCAATCATGACTGAAAAATTATCACCTCACAAATATTTGAGAAAAATGTATTTCATCCCATCCATTAACATGGAGGAGGCAGGCTTTATGACCTTAACTGCAGCCAGCCAAGGAAGTATCAGGGAAACTTTCGGGGAGCTGTCATGTCGCTCATCTTTATATACAATCTATATTTTTAAGTGACAGGAATAATTGCATCACTAGTTTGGCAGCTGCATCAATCATGAGTTCACAGTGTGTTACTCCTCTGCTATGCAGCAAAAACAATCAGGAACAAAAGGTTTGAACTCTATTGTCTTTGTCATAAATATTGTACCGGACTACCAGGGTAATGAGGTGAACACCTATCAGCTACTTAATATTGAAAGATGCCTGTAGATCAAATCACACTTGGCTCACAGCCCTCAACATCATATCTGTTGCTAAGTCAGCTCTGCAGGTGACAGCCAAGTCCCGTCGGGACCTGAAAACTGCAATCTGGCGAAACGACAGGCCGACTGGGACGTAGGCTCAGGCTGCACAATGTGACAATTGCTCCGGACCACTCACTGTGTCAAGTGGATGAAAAATTACATCTGCTAGTTTCCTGCCTTCATGTGTGTGGGTGAATGATGCTTGTTGTTTGTACTGAGGCTTCAGTCTCACCAGTGCAGTCTCCCATTGGCTTTTCTCTCTTTCCTGCTTTCAATACTCAAGGGAGGATTCAGGCCCATCCAGGTAACATTTAACTGTTTAAAAGTCTCTTGAGACCTGCATGGCATGATGAGGATCGTCCTTAAATGATCCCACCCCTCCTAACTTCTAACCCTGTACATCCCCCTTCATTCTCACTGCAGTGAATGCTCAGATGAGAGGTCCTTCCTTTTTTATCATCGTTATATCTATATGTCCTGTCCTTAATCCTGTAGTAGATCATTACTAAACTTCTCAGTTCATATTCTTTGCTCCATTTCATGATTCATCTTTTATGAGCTTGCACAATTTAATGAACAGCATGTGGGATGAGAGTATTATGCAGAATATTACTCCTTGAAATAAGTGTTTTTAGCTCCTTTTTATGTCCATGTGATGAAGTGTGTACTACTTGTTGGAAATATATATATAATGTTATTTAATAGATGCCCATCAGAAGTTTGCCTTTCACATATGAAGAACGCAGCAGGAGGTTGTCCGGGTCTGACACCTTCACAACAACAGTCAGGCAGTCTGAGTAGAGCATGTTGGAGACAGGACATGATGTAAAGATTCTGCTCCAGAAATCGCATGTTTTTTGTTATTAACACATCAGCACAGGCTTTGGCCCTTGATTTCTTTGTTGGCGTCTTCCACGTCTATTACATCTCTTTTGCATCCTGACATATATATATTTTTTTTTTTTCTCACTTTTGCGTCCATTGCATGTTAGAAACGTCATCAACACACCCACTCGCTCACTGTGAATTTTCTGCACATTTTCCCTCAGGAACCGGTTGGAAAGGTTCCAGACAATGTCTGTAGCAACTGACTCGGACATTTCAGTTCTCATGTACATGTCTGAAAGCAGCTAGACTTGCATATGGTGTCAGTGTCATTGGCTACACTAAATGTTTCAATGATTATTTCAAGCCTGACTTACCAAACACTTTTAATTGACAGCGCTGAAAACTTCCTCCTTACTGTTGACTCACATTTCTTGTCGCACCATTGACTTTACCGAGGCCCTCTTAGGGTAGCTGATAATGAACGGTTTCCTGGTCATTTCCCAGACTTCCACAGGGCTATTTACAGTAAAGTAAGCCATTGAAGCTGATTTATTATGTTGAAGGTGATTTCCCTCCTGGGTATTTTTAGTCGGTTTTACAGCATTGTTTATTCTGCTCTCCCTCACCGGAGCACGCTCACTGCAGGCGGGTGTCCCCAACCTGGGCCTTAGTTGTTTGGAACACCGCCGTCCGTTGTGCTCTTCTTTCTGACTGGCACTCAAGAGATTCCTGCATTAAATTTTATGCGCTGCCCAACAAACACAAAGCTCGTCATTAAACTTAATTAAACATTAGAGTCTCAACTGATTGAAACATGTTCTACAGAAGCCATTGTAGCTGCAGTCTTTACAGCAGCTACAGTTTTATCTTCTACATCGTGAGTGCTCTGTGATCCACGAGAAAAAGGCCACATTACTGCTTGATGAACACAGCCGTGTCACACTTTTAGTACAACTGAAAGGTTGGCTGAGCAGCTCGGGCACAGAAAGAGGTTTTTGCAGCCATTCACGAGCTTTTATTTTTTAACGGCTGTGGAGTCTGGTGCAGCATTTGTTGAGCTTATCAGAAAATCATCTGATTTTCTCTGAATTAAAGGCTGAAACATCAATGGCCATAAAAACCAAAGCACCAAAGTATCTGAACAGGGTTGTGCTCCCTACTTTGTAGATGGTATTTATCTGATTCATGTTTTTTTAATTCAAATATTACATCCACATTTCTGTAAGGTTTAGTGAAGTAATTCAGGGTAATTATGAGTTGTTTATTGAAGCATAAATGGAAGTTTAAAGGGCTGCATATCTGCCTGAAAATCATTACACAGTTTATCCCTCAGAGTGGTTGAAATGTGATGGTCTGAATGGTCTGCAGCAATGATGAGAGTTCAGAGAAATCTGTGGTGCTGGTCCTTTTGTTTCATTATTTTCGCTGCTGATTAAACACCAGGGGGGGGGGGCCTCACTGTGAGAGATGTGTTGGCCAAATGGTGAAGTCGTCTGAACTTGTTTGTACTTTAGATTAAAGCATGGCAGCCTGCAGAAATGAGTCAGCTGTCTCTGGGATCGTACTTAATGTCTTCTGTGTTTCTCTCCCATCTTACCTACAGTTTTTCCAGAGGACTCAGATGCAGACTGCGAGGCCCACCATCCCGACAAACACGCCCTCCATACGGCCTGGCTCACAGACTCCTACAGCCGTCTACCCCACTAATCAGCCAATCATGATGACCATGGCACCCATGCCTTTCCCTTCCCCGCAGGCTGCACAGTACTACATCCCACAGGTGAAAGAAACACACTGACCTGCTTACAGTTGATGTTGTTTGCTCTCATTCAGGGGTAGGGGAACCTTTTTTCCTATCGAGGGCCATTTCAATATTTATAACATCCTTCAAGGGCCATGCTAAATTATTGATCACATATCACACTAGCCTTTCTAATGTAATGGCTGGCACTGCCTGCTCTGATGTCAGGTGATAGTGATGGCGACGCTACTTGCAGCTAGTTTTCCAGGTTCGTGTGAGTTTCTTTAGAGGAACTGAGTCTTTGCGATAGTCAGTTTTTAAAAGAGCAGCTCACATTAGTAGGCTGGCTCAAACAGAAACACTAACTTAAGTGTATGTCTCCTCAGAATAAGAAAATCCTGAACATGTAATTTATCGAGCTTGAGCGGAGGGAGGTTGTTTTGCTTATTTTGGAGCTCGTCAGTGTTTTGCACCTGAGTTTATGTTGTCAGACTCATGAGCTGGTTCCCCATTCAACAGCTTAACAAATATCCTCCTGAAGGGGTCTTTTACACAACATATTCCGATGTCATAGCAGACTCTTCCTCTTGCAGCGTAGGAATTAGCAGTATTTGCACACAATGAACAATTTCACACAATGAGCTGCAGTCGCAACAAGGCACTCCCCTATTCTCCTTCTGAATGAGAGTGTTTTCTGTTTCATGTTGCATTATGAGGTATTGAGTGTGAATGTGAAAGGTTGTGAATACAGTGTAATGAAATACATAGTCAGAATGTAACATACATGTTAACTATAGGATTTAAAACAATTTCAATGCTTAACTAGAAAGGCACTCAGAGACATCATATGTCCGCCACGGCTGATTGGCCACGTTATCACCTTATTGCATATTGGGATCAGTAGCATGTACAAAAAAATACAAATGTTTGAGAACTCTGCTATTCATTTATCATAATTTTTATGTATATATCCTTGTTTATAGTTGAATGTGGAGTAAATGTGCTAAAATTAAATGCATAAAATTAAATTGGAATGTTAAAAGATAAAATCATATCACTGATTGTAAAAGTGCACCATTTTTGTACAATGTTTGTATTTCCCTCGCTGATTTTTTTTTTTTTGATAATAGGTTTCTCCTTGTCCTCTTTACTTGCAGTATCGCCACAGTCAACCCTATGTGGGACCTCCTCAGCAGTATTCTGTTCAGCCCCCAGGGTCTGGCACCTTCTATACTGGTCCTGGGCCAGGGGAGTACCCTGCCCCATATCGTGAGTCATTAATCCAACACAGATACACATCCTGCGCTATTCCCACATCACATTTTAAAAAATAGTTCACCACACAGTAGCAGAAATACACACTACCTATCAGCCACATGTGCCACCAGAGCAGAGAGCCTGTCTGTGTTTTACTAAAATATCTTTTCTTTTCTCCGAAACTCATTCAGATCCCCTCAGGTACCACCCACCTGTCTCGCCCTCTGTCCCTGCTCCCGTTCCCACAGCTGGCCCACCTTACTACCCAGGACAGACTGTGTACCCCCCATCACCCCCCATCATAGTGCCTACACCACAGCAACCTCCACCAGCCAAGCGTGAGAAGAAAACAGTGAGTATCTTAGGAGTTCCTGTTGGCCGCTCCAGGAACGACATCCCTGAGTTCAGTTCAGTTCAGTTCAGTTGTTGAGTTCAGTTCAGTTCAGTTGTTGAGTTCAGTTCAGTTGAGTCGAGTTGAATAGAATCGAATTGAGGTCAGTTGAGTCATGTGGTTCAGTTGACTTCAATGGTTCATTTCAGTTGAGTTCAGTTAAGTCGAATAGATTTAGTCTAACTTTAAGATTTAATTGCTACAATGTAATGTATGTAATGAATATAATGCACAAACTACATAGAATACTTTATTTTTTTGCTTATATCGGCTGATAAGAGCCTTTCATAGACGTATCAGTATTGGTTTTATTTTACAGAATGAAAAATGTAGAAAAGATAATACATGTTTATATTTTATAGAATGTTTTTTTTCTTCAAGTTCTATATATTTTCTTGTATTTATGTTTTCTTTTAATTTAGTTCGTATCCATGTTTAATGGATTTGATACATCATGTATAAGTTCTTAGCAGTGTGTAACACAGCTGACGGCTCACACACATGTGGCAGACTACGTGTCTTTCAAAGACGTGGTTGCTTTAGTGAGGTTTGTTTTTTGTGTCATTGTCCTCCCAGATCCGTATCCGGGACCCCAATCAGGGTGGCAGGGACATCACAGAGGAGATCATGGCAGGGGGTTCAGGGAGCAGGAATTCAACGCCTCCTGTAGGTCACCCCTCCTCTACCCCCACCCCACCACAGGTGAGGCTCTCTCTCTCTCACACACTTGCGCTTGCCCAATCTCTCACCCGCAGTAGTTAGAGGTAGTGTAGAGTTAGCGGCAGCTCATCAGCCTGGATCTTTAGCCGAGGGGTGGAGAGATGTCTCGTGTTGCCTGGTAGCAGTGTGAGCGCTCCGCTCTAATCCTTTTTGCTCTCCACCATGTGTGTGACAGACAGGGCACAGCGCCTGTGTCATTTACACGTCTCACTTTCTCATAAGAAGATCACCATGACTCTGAGTCCAAACTGTTACATGTCTGTTGGCTGTCGCTCAGGACATGTTTACATTATCTAATTAAAGACTTACTGATTTGGAAAATAACAAAAAGACTAATTGTTACCATCATTACACACTATATATTTTTTGGGACGTGTAGGTTGAGGCCATGACTTGTGAAGAAACACTTCTCACTTTATTTTCCTTATAGCTGTATGTCAAATTTAATGTACTGTCTTTCATTTTATACTTTCTTCCTTCCTGTCACTGTTTCTTATCACTCGCTGTCTCTTACAGTAGATTTCCTATGTACTGTGTGTATGCTCCCTCTACAGAATCCACTCAGGTCCGCCATTCCCATTCACTTCTCTCCTTTAAACCTGCAGTGTGGCTCTTTTGTCTCCCCCTGGCAGTGAGAGTAATTACACAAACACTGGCAACATGTGCTGACGACATATGCTTCCTATGTCTCCTTGCCACCAATTGATTTATTTCTTAGACTGCCACCAAGTTTCTTTATTTCTCTTTATTTATTTTTTATCTGGAAGAACAGAAACCCCTCTAGGCTCTTCGCCATCAGCTCGTCCAAACTCATAGTTCCTGTTTTCTACTCCATTTCTGTTACTAGGGTTTTTTCCAACAAATCAATCATTGCTGGTTGATGTAAAACGCATCTCGACACCGTATTTAAAACTCTGGTAAACAACAAAATACAGAGCGATTGAATCAGAATTGATTGATTCCACAGTTTGAACGTAACAAACATCCATTTATTTATAAAAGTTCCACATTTCAGCTTTAAATCAAATAATTAAACTTTTGGCCTTCTAGTAAATAGGTAGAGATGAGTGTTTTCACCCTAGATCTTTGAACACTGGTTTTAAAGTCCCAGGAAACCAGCAGGGCTCAGGTGTTTGTGCTGAAAACCACTGTACAAACGCCAACCGCAAAAAATGTAATAAATGAAATGAACCTACGAGACAACCTTCCTGGATTCTGAAGAGGGGGGTTGTGACTTCTTTCTCCCTTTGTCCTTCTGTAGATGTTAACAGTGTCTTTCCTCTCTTTTTCTGTCTTTCTGTGCCCCTTTTTGATTTTTTCTTTTTGTGTCAACCCCCTTTTCTCTGCATTGATCTGAGCCGTTCCCCCTCCTCTTGTCATTCTTCCTACATTGGTCTTCATTCTCTCTTGCTCCCCCCTGTCTTTTTCTTAACCACACCCCCATTGGACTGTCTGCTTAATCCGGCATTTGGGCTTGCTTGTTTGTTTATCTGTTTGTATGCGCACTGCCTTCATCTCTGTGCCCGTCTTTCTGGTTTTCTGTGTTGCTAGTTTTTATGGCCGCACCCTCATTATCCTCACATTTTCTACCTCAAATCGCAGCAGCTGAGCAGCAGCCAGACTCCAGAGCCGCCGCAGTCGCAGCCGCAGCCTCCTCAACCACAGCAGGCCCACCCTGGAGGCTACACCTTGGAGTCCCTGCAGCCCCAGCAGCCGCAACAGCAACAGCCGCCACAGCATCCCCAACAGCAGCCACAGCATCCCCAACAGCAACAGCAGCCACAGCAGCCCCAACAGCAACAGCAGCCACAGCATCCCCAACAGCAGCCACAGCAGCCCCAACAGCCACAGCAGCCCCAACAGCAACAGCAGCCACAGCAGCCCCAACAGCAGCCACAGCATCCCCAACAGCCCAAACAGCACAAAGCAGCCACAGCAGCCACAGCAGCCCCAACAGCCACAGCAGCCCCAACAGCCACAGCAGCCCCAACAGCAGCCACAGCAGCCCCAACAGCCACAGCAGCCCCAACAACCCCAACAGCAGCCCCAGCAACAGCCACAGCAGCCCAAACAGCAGCAGCCGTTGACAACAGGGGCCTCCGACACCAAACCAGGGCCAGGTATGCCCCAACACTCTCACCATTCTTTTAAACTATTTCCACAGATCCTCACAAGAAGGAGTGCCACTCTTAACATCTAACCAAGGCAGTTTTAACCCCAGAGCTTTTAACATGATATGAGAAACATTTCTCATATTAAAGGAGATATGACCAGTCAGAGTAACCCCCCAAAAAAGTTAACTTGGTTTGCCCATATCTCCATTAATTAGGATCTGTGACATGTCAAATTTAAAATTTAGAAATGTAACGTTAGACCCTCTAGAATAAGTTGAATATTATTTTACTGCCGTGTCATTGCCTCCAATCGCAGGCAATGTCACCTTTGGAGCAGCAAAGTTTTTCCCAGAACTCGCTGCACACTGAACACTTTCACTTTCGGTTCACTTACAAAGTGTGATGTACGCAGGGCTCTCTGAACCGAGGTTGAACCTTTCTAGTACGTTATGTTATCTGTCTTCCTGCTGCGGTTTCACACTCGCAACCTCCACAAAAATGTTGACGTAAATGGTTTCCCCCTGTTTGGCTTGTTGAACTTGAAGCTGTCACAGTCACAAAATGTCACAGATTTTAAACAGATTATATTTTTTATTACATTACATATATGTGAAGAACTGTTAAGTATAGTTTGTGATACAAATATAACCTTTTACTGATTGAATTCTGAAGACATGTATTCATCTGTTCTTTTCCTTCTTCCAGATGATGCACCAAAACTGCAGCCAGTTGTCCAGAAGTCTTCCTCACCTGGGCTTGTGCAGCCTGAAGCCCCCGTGGAGAGACCGGAGGCCAACACACCTGAATCTGAGCCCACTCCTCCTGCAAGTGAACCGGAGCTTCCCCTCCCCGCCTCGCTCAGCACCCCTGTCAATCTCCCACTTACAGTGGCCAACTCAAGTGAACGTCCCTCAGCCAGGGAGTCAGCCTCTTCTCACTTGTCCTCAGTCGGGGAGCAGAAACCCTCTTTGGCGCCACCTCAGCCTCCCAACACAGACAAGCCTCTCTTAGACGCCCCAAGAACTCTGGCTTCCTTGTCTGTAGCAGCCCCCAAGGCTTTGAACGGCCTTGCCGAGTCCGGGACGGAGCTGGAGACAGCGGCCCAGGAGCCTTCTCCTATGCCCCCTGCTGCACTCCAGCCCCAGGCCTCTAGTCCTGCTTACCGAGAAGCCTCCTCTGAAACTTTGCCTTCTGACATGAGGCCACAGGTTCCCGTTGCTGCTGCGCTGGCCCCTATGGCTCCTGTGGCTGTGGTGCCAGTTACCCTGAGCTCGAGCCCGGCCCCAGCTTTGCCCATCATGCTTCCCCCTGGCCTACCGCCTCTAGTGCAGGCCACGACAGAGGCTGACGAGCCAAGCAAATCCATAGACACTAAAGACCTTGTACCCAGAGCAGGGACGGAGGCACAAGGTGGCATTACTGACAGCAAGACAGAGTCCCAGCATCCAGCACTCATCAGGAATAGCCCCACAACAGGTACTTTAATTTGTTGCATTTCAGGAACTATAAAATTCACACATAACTCTCAGTTACCAATAAATGTATTCTGCTCTTTGGGATTTTGTTTGGTGACAGGGCAGTCGGCATGAGAGATAATTTTATGAGTCTGCTACTTTCATAATTTTATTTGCCAGACACAAACATACGCTATGTTCAGAACAAATGGTTTGTTTACTTGTCGTAAAAATGCTCCACCAAGTTGTGAGTAACTGAAAGTACTTGGGGTCACAGCAGGAAGTTGGGTAGCTCAGATTCTGCTGCAGAGAAATAAGTGACAGGTAGAACTGAAAGTTTTCAGCATCAGTTGATTGACGTCCCTGCAGAATGTGAGCGTAACATCACACTTCTGTAAAATGTCATTATTTATGGGCTTTCTTATTTCATCATGTTCCTGTTTCTGTTATAAATTATAACAAGCAAATACTTATAGGCCCATAAGTAAGGAATTTGAAGAGCTTATTTATTGTGAGATACCAATGGATTTTAAATGAGAGTGTGATTTGTGTCGGTAATAACAGCTGTATGTCCTCCTGGAAACCATAACAATAATAACTCAATGGGGAAACATACCCTTTTCCATTTGTCCCTCTTTTTCTGCCTTGTTAAACGCTTTGTGCTTGTAGCTGTTTGTTTTACGTTGGTCTGAGATGAAAGAGTTTTAAATCATCAAGGCAATGAAGACATAACGTGACCATAAAGCATTTTATATCTGTTTTATGTGTAGAACTGGTCATAAGGTTTCATTATACAGACAGATTTTCTTGTCATCGCTGGCTTTTGGACACAAATTTCACTTCTAAATCCATTGTGGTTCTGCTGTTTACTGACTAACTGCATGTTCCTGCTTCTGTGTTGTCCTGCAGTAAATCAGACGGCTTCTGCGATACCAAAGACCTGGAGGAAACCAAATGAAGGGATCTCTGCTGGAGACGCACCTCAAAAGGAGGATGAGGTAAAAATAAAGACCGGATGAAAGGGGGGGAAAGAAAAGACAAGCTTCAAAGTATATATCATCAATTGTATGTGCATTCTTGTCAGAAGTCTGTCGACACACAGACAATAAATTGTGTTTTAAATAATTTAATGAGGTATTGTCACCATTTTTTCCCCAAATACAAGTAATTTTAAAAGAGAATCAAAGGAGTGAGAGAGAAGAGGAAAGGCACAATGTAGGCAATAGTTCAAGTGAAAAATGTTTCCACATGTGTGGTTGGGGAAGCAGACGTAAATGACTTTGGGGTGTTGTTATCTTCCGAGAACGACATCGAAGGAGTTATCCATCATGTTCAACCTCACCCGGCCCACTGTCTGTTAAATCAAGCTCTGTCCTGTGCTCATTTCCTTTCCTTTATTGTTTGGTTCTGGGCTTGTAGCTGTGGGAGAGTTTTCATACTGACAAATAGGTTTTACAGGCTGTTACACGGCTTCTTGTCTACACAGAACAAACACTATAAAGTTAGCGTACCTACAGCTGAGCTGCCAAGATGGTTGTGTTTTGTCTGCGTTTGTTGGTTCTTTAGTTTTCAGGATTACACTAAAACTACACAATTGATTGCAAAAATATATTTTAGAGAGGTGGGGAATGAACCATGGAAAAAAAATCCTGGATCTGTCCTGATCTGCACCACAATGATGAATTTTTCCATTTTCTTTGATTTTCTTAGAGAATAATTCATGGATCTTATGAAAAACTAAATCGGGCATGTTTAGGTGACTTATATTTATGAGTGTGTGCAATTTGGTGTAGATCCAAATAAAATGCGGATCTAGTGGATCTATAAGGGGACTGTTGGACCTTGGCGGTATGAGTGCCATTCTCGTTTAACTGACAAATAATGAGGGGTCTGAAAACTGAATCTTGCCTCCTTGACAGGACAAGCCAATGTCAGTGGATCAACCTGCTGGAGACCAGGCCCTGCAGGCAGCTCCATTGAGCAACAGCCCTGTGCCCCTAGCAACAGTCTTCACATCCACCCCTGCTCCCGCCAGCAGCCCAGAGGCTGACGGAAAGCTCGCCGCCCCGGAAGAGAACGGTGAGGCTGAGATGGAGCCCATGAGGAACGGCGCCGGCCACACCTCAGAGACGGAGAGCAGCGACAGCGGAGCCACCCCTGGGGACAAGGAGAATTCCACAGGAGCTCCACAGGATATAGAAGGTAAAGACGGACCATATTCTCTGGACAGTTTGAAGTTACCATATGCAGAACTTGTATTTATTTCTATTTATTTTCTATTTCTGCCTTTTGGAGATGCCAGTGTGTAAAGCTACTATATTTACTCTTTCTCTTGGTTGTCCAGACCTGGCTGATCCCAGTGGGACGCGTCAGTATGACAGGGCCTTCCTGTTGGACTTCCAGTTCACGCCTGCCTCCACACAGAAGCCTGAGGGACTCCCACCAATCAGTGACGTGGTGCTAGACAAGGTATGTTACAGACTCATAGATTCATAGACTGTTAGACAAAAGTATTACACTGTGATTAAACCTATTACAGCCGAGGGTTAATAAATCAATGAATGGAAATGTCCGGACAGTTTCCTTAGCAGATGGCAAACTCTCTGAATGTGACTATAAAACTGGAATGTGTCTGGTGACGTTTTTTTTTCCTGTCTTTATTCAAGAGTTTAGTCTTTCATTTTAAGAGCAGGACATTCATTTGACATTGACAGTTTCATTTGTCAGCACTACACCCTGCACTCTATTGGTTGGGGGAATTGTGACAGACTTGTTGCCCAAACAAATCCAAGTGCAGAAGAAAAAAGAAAAATCCAAGAACAGAGGTGAAATACGAGAAGAGACATTTCTCGCATGCTCAGAAGCAGTGTGAGCACGAGGAGAAGAGCCAAAAGCTGGAGTGCAGGGAATCTAAGCTCAGACAGGGGCTAATGGAGTGTGAGGCAGGGTTTTGAGTGAAAGCATCACAAAGTCTGAATATGAAATCATTGAGTGCTCTCAAACTGAAACACCACGCTCTTGAATAAAGATAGGATGTAAAGCACTGCAACTTACTTTTGTTTATTATCAATTAATCTGATGAGAATTTTTCTTGAGTTGTTTTGGATTGTATGAAATCAAAAGCTCTTCGGTTTCCCCGAGCCAGATGTTTTTGAGTTCAAACGCTATAAGATATTCAATTTGTGATCCCTTACTCAAATTTGAGTCAGAAGTAGTAAGCGTTTGGCATTTTTGCATAAAAAAATACAAAGATGAATTAATTCATTTATTAAAATTCTTTCTAAATATGATCCTATTGATCAGGGAGTTGTTTCAGCTTTAATGTCGTCCATTTTGGCTTCAGTGTCATTATTTGCTTCTGTAAACAGAAATGATTATTATTTGGAGCTGTAACAATCAGTAGATTAGTCATGAAGTAAAAAATGTCAAAGATTCTTTGCCTCCAGCTGCTAAAATGGGATGATTTATAATCTGGTGTTTTATTTCACTGTTTTATTTCAGTTTTATAGTTATAACTTATATACAATTTGAAAACCTCACATTAAGCTCTGGAAAACTGTAGTGGTCATTCCTGAGGAAGTAAAGCTGAGTACTTGGGCTTTTAAATGATAAATAAAATGAATAAATAATGAAAGTAATGGTTATTTGCACCTCTAATGTAGAGTTTAACACATTGTTCTTCGTTATGGGCTCGTAGCAGTAGGCTGTGTTGGGCTCTACTCTCTTTACTTGCACTGGAACAAAGATGCACCACAGAGAGTTAGGTCCATTGCTCTGATCCCCACATATGTATGGGTGGAGCATATAGCCCAGTAAATGCTGTTTTGATTAAAATCACATTTCCATTATGTCACACTTGGCAGTGTTGAGAGTACGTGCCCCTCCCCCACCGCTCTTAAAAGAACAGCCAGACTGGCGAACACTTGATTGGTACAATGCCACCATCTCATATTCTCTGTGGGAGATGGTGAAATCTCACTGGGAAGGAGTTTAGAGGAAGTCAAAGACGGCTGAAAGACAAAGAGCTGGATTTGTTCTTCTCCCTCCTCCCCCACAACTATCTCACTCTCTCCCGCGTTCCTTTCTTCCTTCCCTCCCTCTCTTAAACATCTGGTTCTGACTTCTCTCCCTGAGCAGCTCGCTGAACCAAACCAGTTTCATTTATTACCAGTACAGTAAAAATACATAAAGCAAGAGCTGGTAGTGTGCTATATGACTGTCATTCGGCCAGGGTCACCTTTAAGGGTCCACTGAGTTAGAACGCTCGCACATACACATTTTCACACCAGACTCTTTTTGCCCACTACTATTGGGGGGTTCATTGCTCCCCCTGCTGTTCAGCTCATTGTGTGTGTGTCTGTGTCTGTGTGTTGCAGATGAACCAAAACAAGTTGCCATCTCGAGTCGTGGATTCTCGGGTGATTTCGAGAGGACCTGATTTCACACCTGCCTCTGCAGATTTTGGCAGACAGAAGAAGAAAGGACGAGGCGCTCCAGTAAGTAACTAACAAACAAAGCTTCTGTTTCAGTCAACACTTGATAACACGCTGCTTTTAAGTAGAGGATGTTTTCCTAATTTATATAATTCTGTTAGAGGTCAGTGATCTGATACCACTGGAGGATTTGAGTTTCTTCTGATGGTTAATTCAACACAGAAAAACTCTTGAGCTATCTAAGTAGGGTTTTGCTTTTGCACGGGTCAAAATCAGGTTGATCAGAAAGAATATTTTGGGGAAAATAGGCTTATTCATTATCTTCACAAATCTCAGGGGAGAAGATTGATTAGACTTATAAAGCATCTTATCGTCAAATATAAGGCGAGAGCTTCGCTGGCAGTGTATGAGAGGATCACCTAAATGATATTTCTGTTGCCTTACTTATGAAACTCACACAAACTTAAACACTGGAATTGAAAATCCGTTATTTTGGCTAATTTAAAAGTTATTGAGTCATAGTAATAATACGGTTTTTCCTTTCTTCCTGTTAGAAAAGGCTTATAAACATTGGGGCGCAGCGACCACCACCCAGGAGGATCATCAACCTGTCTGTGTTCGACAATGTTCAGCTGAAGAAATCAGAGAATGCCTGGAAACCAAGCATGAAGAGGAAAAGCCTCCCAGCGGAATTAGAGTCACAGAGAACACAGGTACGACCAAATACACAAAAACTGAAATCCACAAAGCAGTGGGCACATGTAGAAATTACATATACAGACTCATTTTTATAATTAATGATAAAGTCTACGTGATTGAAGATTTTCAAAGTATTGGAAATTCCAGTAAAAATAGATAAGTTTGTATGTTTAAAATCTGTAAATATTGGAAAAGCTTTGTGAGTATTTAGTTTCTGTATTACTTGATAAATTATTTAATGTTGCACATAATTTCATCTCCCAACTTGTGTTGGGAAACCGTGTCTTTATCAACAATAGTAGCTTTACAACAGGATTAGTTTGTCATGTGGAGCGAGAGATTGATCTTGTGCTTGATGACCTCAGAGTTTAAGTACCTGTTATGACCTATTCCCCTCAGGACCTGTTCAAGAAGGTCCGCAGTATCCTGAACAAGCTGACGCCTCAGAAGTTCAATCAGCTGATGAAGCAGGTGACGGACTTGACCATCGACACGGAGGAGAGGCTCAAAGGAGTCATTGACCTGGTGTTTGAAAAAGCCATCGACGAGCCCAGCTTCTCGGTGGCCTACGGGAACATGTGCCGCTGCCTCGCCACGGTAAGCAGGTCGCTTAGTTGAGCAGAGAAGTGTACGGAACGAGAGAGTCTTGTGTTTGTAATGTAATTGTTTAAATTGGATTTGGAGAAGTACATAAATATTGCTCTTTTGTAAACTGTGGCGCATTCATCAGATGCAAAAAGACGATGGAGGAATTAAGTGATCTTTTAACCATCTATTGGAGGTGTGTGCACACAGTGTCTCAATATGCAGTCAACAACTTGCTAAATGTTTATGCAGCAAATGGATCAATTGGTTCATATTCAGCTCTGCCTTGATGCAGAATAATGCTGTGAAAAGCAATACAATTCAGTACAGTGTGATGATGTAGTTCTATTGTTTTGATGCCTCTAGTGTCTACACCAGACAACACACTATTTATGAAGGAGCTTGAAAAGCAGTCACAAATAATCCTTTAAAACACAATTTATTAAACGTGCATATTCTCAATTATAGACTCTATTTACAAGAGTTCTAGAGAAACTATTTAATTTTCTGTCGGCCATCATTTGATAACCATAACCTTACATATATTAGTCATTAAGACCAAAATAATCCAGATAATCCAATAATACGAAAATGTTAATTAGTTGATATATAAAAAAAATTGTTAAACCCGCAGAAATCTCCTGTTTTTTAAGGGTTAGTTCATTACTTATTTTGTCTTGATGCTTGTGTTCTCTACTAAATTCATTCCACTTACTGTTCATGTGCAGCTCAAAGTGCCCACAACTGACAAACCCAACAACACAGTGAATTTTCACAAGCTGCTGCTAAACCGCTGTCAGAAGGAGTTTGAGAAAGACAAGGTGGACGATGTGGCGTTTGAGAGGAAGCAGAAGGAGCTGGACTCTGCTGCATCGGTAAGTGTGACGCCGGATCTTTACCGAAACGTCTTTAGTTTCTGTTTCAACTCTGTTCAAGAGGTTTGTTTCCTTGGTCCCATTAGACGGAGCGTGACCGTCTTCAGGTAGAGCTGCAGGAGGCCAAGGACATTGCCCGGCGGCGTTCCATCGGCAACATCAAGTTCATCTCCGAACTCTTCAAGCTCAAGATGTTATCGGAGGCCATCATGCATGACTGCTTGGTCAAGCTGCTGATGAACCCCGACCAAGAGTCTTTGGAGTGTCTGTGTAAACTGCTCACCACCATCGGCAAGGACCTTGACTTTGAGAAGGCCAAGGTGAGCTGGTGGTAGTTCATTTTTACATAAATCTTAAATTTCTTTTATTATGGTCTTAGAAAGGTCTGAAGGGCTACAGATTGAAAAGGCTACAGATTGAAAGCTTCGAATATAATCTACAGGATAATATGCAGCCAAAATAAAATATTAAGAGAAATGCGTTGTTTGCAAGGGTGAAGATGTGATGTGAACTTTTTGTCAGCAGTGTTTTTGACATTAGTGCAGCTGAAGATCAGTTCATGTCTCTGCTTGCAACCCACCAAGATATATTCTTCTGCACGTGTCAAATAAGTGATTTAGGAGGTGATTCTGATTTACAAGGACACAGTTTCCAAGACATAAAAGAAAAAAGTTCCGGTGTGACTCAATCCCACAGCAGCTGCTTACAAGTAGGTTATGAGGAAACGGGAATATCCCCTCAGTGTCCCCACTCGGCTCTGCCTCACTCAGTGACTCCCAGCTGGACTCAGCCGGAGTCCTCAGATACTTGGAGAGACATGAATGATCCAGTGGCCTTTCTGCCCTCTCTCTCTCTCTCTGCTGCACTGTGATGTGTGATTTGATCCTCATCTTATACCAGTCACCCTGCAAACAGAAAACCATCTGACCACGGAAACCTAAATAAACTCCATAACTTCATTCTGCTGCATTTTCCCTGTTTAGCTTCCTACTGAAATTTATTTTTGTTATATTTTTACGTTTTCTATATTTTTCTGTACATTAAATCTCACAGAATGTGTTAATAAATCATTCAACTTGTCCTTCAGAGGAGTTTCATCCTGTTTAATGTGGTCGTTTCCTGAGCACGGAAGCTTTAATGTTGGACGGTTACAGTGAATTGCATCCGTTCGTTTCTGACTATTACGGTTTTCATGCTGCTGTTGATGAAATGTTCCGGTTTTATCTCGGGACTGTTCCAAGTAATAAACTGGACAATTGGTCAACTCTGTAGAATAATAATCCCTGCAACCTGCTGTCTGGTAGATTGAATGGAGACATGCTGAACATGACCTTCACGTCTCACATTAACCATCTCTTTCCCTCTGTCTCACCAGCCTCGGATGGATCAGTACTTTAACCAGATGGAAAAAATTGTCAAAGAGAGGAAGACGTCGTCTCGGATACGGTTCATGTTGCAGGATATTATAGACCTGAGATTGGTGAGTGGGTCTTTGCGATTTTTCTTTCATTTGCACAATTGTAAAGAGTCCGACATTCAAAGTCTTCAAAGTAAGATGGATTTTACCACAAAGATTTATTTCACTGATCTGTCTGATGACCTGGAATATGATACTGGATATTCTGGTCATATTCTGCTAAATGAATATTTACACTGCTGTTGTTAAGGAATTTTAACACTTTGTAGAAGGACTGATATATAGATTATGGCAAAGAAATGTATAGTGGCATATGTTAGTTTTTTTAGTGTAAACATAAATGCAGGTTTTTTACATTGTTTGTTCTGTAAATTTAAGTTTTCATATCAGCAAACATAAACGCAGATACAAATATGTCAGTGAAAGGCTCAAATGGGCCGATTTTTATTAGCTCTAGGCAATACTGTATAAACCATCACAAACACAGCAGGAAAAAACCCTCTTAGGAATATGTCACTATGGCCAAAAATGCCCAGCCATCTCACTTTTACTTCTTCTTCCTCACAAATGCATAAGGAGGAAAATCACTATTGAGTACTTGCAAGCTTGATATGATCCTGGGATGGTGATAAAAAAGCTCTTACCACCAGTAAATGAGTCCTTTCTCATGGATTTACCTCTTGAGAAAATATCTCATCAAACACAGCAAACTCAAAATTCCATAGAAACATTGAACAGGGAAAAATGGAAGAAACCTGTGGAAGACGTGATAACTATTGATCTTTAATAAATTCAACAGTGTGTCCCCAGTCATTAGAATATTCCTCTGTGATTGACTGATTCCTCTGTTTATGCTCAGATGTATCTAGCACTGTGTGATAAAACCCACACATGCTCCTAAATTCTCTGAACTGTCAAAGACAAAGAACAAAGAAATCTGTTTAAAACTACAGAATCTGTCTGATTCAGGTTTGAGGTCATTCTGTGTTTTGTTTTGTTTTCTTCAGCACAACTGGGTGTCTAGAAGAGCCGACCAGGGACCAAAAACTATCGCGCAGATCCACCAGGAGGCGAAGATTGAAGAGCAGGAGGAGAAGAGAAGAGTACAGCAGCTACTTCTCTCCAACGACACCAAGAGACAGCCAGGTCAGGCCTGCAGTCTAAATCCTCTTTAAGGCTTAGAATCACATCGGCACAGCTGTAGTGACTCAGAAAGCCAGGCTGTAGACTTCCTGTCCCTATGGACCTGCAGAGATGCCATTGTGCCCAACAGCAGACAGGAAGCCCCCTCACTCTCTCCCATCTGCTAGCTGACCTATAATATTTCATCTTGTAACGCAGCATGCCTCAGAAATGTCACTCCGTCTGCCACTTTCACAGCCGTTTGACTCCACTGTATTTCCTGTGAACCAATTTTAAACCTTTATTTCCCTGTTTGTTTGTTTTTGTTGTGTGGGTGTGTCTCCACAGATCCGAGGGAGCAGAGAGAGCAGAGGGATCAGCGCGTACAGAGAGAGGAGACCTGGAACACTGTGCCCATGACGAAGAACAGCAGGACCATCGACCCCAACAAGATCCCAAAGATCTCCAAGGTGAGACCAGCTGTCAGAGGCTGTGAGGAGTGTACAAACACTGCAGACAGGAGACTGCACACGCTCGTATCATTTGAAGCTGCCATTTACTTTCTGTCACTCATAGTTCATTTGCTCATATTTCTACATTGGAATCACAAAGACAATGACAAACAATTACCATGTGGTAACCGGTCGTGTTCCATGGAAACTTAAGCCGTTGTCAGACGTGACCTCCGGGTAAAATCCGGAGAATTGGCTACAGACTTCAAACATTTAAATTACTTGAGCTGAAATTTTGATTTGATGATAGTTTGATCTGAGAGATTTGAAATGTTAATTTGAATTAAAGTTGGAACCTAAAGCAGAGTCAGGACTTGTTAAGATGCTGCCGTACAATCAGAAACGTATAATATTTTATGATTGATACAGATATTGGTAAACAAGTTCCTTCGATTTTATACTGAACATTGTTATTACTGATAAAAGACTCGTAACAGGGGCATTTGTGTTGGTGTGTAGATTAATCATTAACTGTGTTTGTGCTTACAATGTTGCACAGATCAGAAGTTGAGCTGGATTGAGTTGAATCCAACTAAAATATCATTATTTTCTACTTAGTTTTCCTCAGAACCGTCACTAAATGTCTTCCTGCTGCCTCCTCACGCCCACGATTTCACGCCCTCAACTCAGAGTAAATCAATTCGACGATATACATAATGATATGTATAATAAGTTTAATATAGAAAAAATGAATCAAAACAAGAGAAGCTGAATATAGTAGATTTTGTGAAATCAACAGTGACCTCTGAGAAGAAACTGATCACAGACGACGTGAAGGGTTGTGTGGCTCATTCTTTGTGCCTGATGGTCTGTGCTGAATCTGCAGGCTGTTTTGAAAACTCCGTCTCGGTCGAACATCGCCAGCTTTGTAATTAAGATAAAGTGGTGAGGTCGTTCTTCGTGTTGTGACAAGTTCGTCTCGTGTTCGTTAAATGTTTTTCCATGTTGGTCTCAGACTTCCTCGTTCGTGGTTTCTGTTCTCTGGCTGGAAAACCGTACATAGGGTTAGATAACTCGGGTCGCGTAACTGTTTATGATTAATCCTTGGAATCGTCACAACCGGGCTGTTTGTACAAACTCTCCCTGCTCCCATCTGATCTGCATTACTGTAGTTTACATGTTCGGCAGTGCAAAGGTGGCACAAAGGATCTGTGAGGTACTGCAGAATAGAAGGAAAAGATACTTTTTGGGATCTCCACCTGCTGGATGCACTCTGACATGTTTCAGTGTAGAACAGGGAGCACACGCGTTCACTAAGCTGTTGGGTCACCTCATGTTTACAAAATAAAACGTATGGTATGGATGCAGTAATGTGGCTGGGACTTGTCCTTGATTAACATTGGGCATTGCAGAATTCAGCCACTGCTTTGGAAAGAAGCTTAGTTCTCCCTCTGCTGGACATTTTGAGAACAAAGAGTTTACCTGTAGATTTGAGTCTAAACCTTTTTACTTTTCCTTTCAGATTTTCTACTATTGTCATCTGTATTTCTGCTGAAGTTTTTATTGCTGGAAATGTCACGAGTGATCATTGTCGCTTCTCTTTCTGCAGCCTCAAATGGACGAGAAGATCCAGCTGGGCCCCCGGGCTCAAGTCACATGGGTGAAGGGCAGCAGTGGAGGAGCCAAGGCCAGTGACTCAGGTGAGGTCTCACCACATGACTTTTAAAGCTGTCGGATCACTGAGCAGTTCACACTACATGACCTGCTGTCTTGTGATCGGGAGTCTTGCAGCTGTTTAGAGTTCAAACTACAAGATCGATCGATGACAGGGCGTCACACACTTCAGTGTTTCAACTGTTCTGCTCTGTTTAGCTGTAGTTGTCACTGATTCATCTAAGATATTAAGCCTGTTAGAAATCTGGGAGTCTGATAGTCTTTCATATCTATTACATTTTATGAAATTTAATTTATAATGTTCTTAAAAAGGTTTTAAATTACATTAGTGAAACCCTGATATAAAACAGTAACTTACAGCATATCCTGTATACGGGGTCAGGTGACGGATCTTCCTCTAAATGACTGGACCTTGACTCTGATCATCCACATTCATTATTTTTCACTCATCTCTCTTGTAATGTTTCATCTCTGTAACAGAACTATCACGCACAGCGGGTCTCAACCGTTTCTCAGCGCTGCAGTCCACCCCCTCCCCTCAACCCTCCACCACTCCTCCACAGAACCCAGACTTCGACCCCAGGAGAACTCTGGGAAGGTATGAGATGACAACGCTGTCTGATTTAAGGATCCTGTTGGTGTTTGTTTTCTCTGAAACATGAGGAGAGTCTCTGGGATTCTGATATTTATCTCTCCTGTTAGCAGGATATTTAAAACTCTGATTAAGTAGTTTTCATTGAATTTGAAAGAAATTAGTTTTGTTACTATGGTTTGGTTTTGCTTCTGTTTAGGTCAGAGATAATAATTTGTAGTAGCTGGTTTAGTTTAGGTTCCAAATTGGTTGAAAAGCTTGATACTCAGAGCTCCTCATTTCCACTGACATCCTTCCTGACTCTTTGTTTGTTCGTCCCCCACCAGTCGTAGCAGTACAGGCAGAGAGCGCAGCGACAAGCCGCTGATCTCTGCGCCGCCCCCGTCTCGGCCTGGTCCGTTCTCCAGGGGAAGCAGTTCAAAGGAGCTGCTGGAGAGTCAAACCCCGGAGGAGCCGCGAAGAGACAGGGAGCGAGAGGGAGCCGAGCCCCGGAGACCGAGTGTCACCGAGGACAAACCGGAGCCAGAGCGCAGCAGAGTCCGAGAGCCCGGTGAGCCGCACGGTGCTGCCCAACACCGGACAGACAGGACGATAATGCTGACACATTCACTCTCTGCCATTACACACACTGTTGTGACTGTGGTTGTTTATTTGCCTTGACAGTGAAACCTGAGCCTGTTGTCCAGACAATAGAAAAACCCGCTCGGTCTGAGGAGGAGATCGAGAGGAAATCCAAGTCCATCATCGACGAGTTCCTGCACATTAACGATTTCAAGGTGCTGAGATCCAGTCAACTGATAACTGATAAAGTTTTTATTCACACCAACAAACAGCCGCTAATAAGAATATAAACAATGTCACAAGATAAATCAGTAAATTATCTATCCCCCATTCAAAATAAATATTTAATTTCATAGGATAAACCTTCTTAAAGGGAAGAATAAAAGTATTAGTCTTGAACATGCTTCTTGGTTTTCTTGCAGGAGGCTGTCCAGTGTGTGGAGGAACTTGATCTGGGCTCTCAGTTGCACATCTTCATACGCGTGGGGGTGGAGTCGACTCTGGAGCGCAGTCAGATCACACGGGACCACATGGGCCAGCTCCTCTTCCAGCTGGCGCAGAAGGGAATCCTGCCCAAACCCCAGCTCTACAAAGGGTCAGTTCCCCTGCTCAGTTCTACTTGAAAGTTAATTTGAAACCCTGTGTGGAGAAAACGATAGTAAATAGATTTAGTTGATCATCCTGTTCATTATTTTCAAAACCTATAAACATGTCGATACGAGAAAAAGAGAGAATGACTGACAGGTTCCTGTGGTTTGTGGTATTTCTAATAGAGAAATGTCTCTTTGGGCATGGATGCTTTTTCTAGAATGGACTGTTTTTACATCTAATTTCTTATTTACTTGAAAAGACACAAAACTTCTTCTGTCCCTTTGCTGTGGCCAATTTTCAGTGTATTTTAAAATACCTAAAAAGAAAACCACTGTTTGGTTTCTCCTTATTATTCTGTTCTTACAAATTCATCAACAACTCTCAAACTTTAAATAACATCAGGTATAAAGAAGAAGTAATTCGCATTTTCTGGTTCTAAACTTACTGAATTTAAATTGAGTATAAGAAATCCTTTTGTTTGTGCTCAGTAATTAGACGTGTTTGGGAGCAGCTCTTTTTTCTAACCACAACATCCTTGTTTCTTTCCCCAGGTTTGCAGACATGCTGGAGCAAGCGGACGACATGGCCATCGACATTCCCCACATCTGGCTGTACCTGGCCGAGCTGCTCAGCCCTGTGCTGAAGGAGGGGGGCTTCTCTATGAGAGAGCTCTTTAGGTACGAGACACCCTCACATGCTCATGGAGCCCATAGGGGTGGAATCAAGTGAAAGTCGGTGTCCAGGAAAGAACCTTTAATCGGATCTTGGAGGCCAAACTTCTCTGGCTGATCATTTTAGTCATCTGTCTCAGAAATAAGAAGAATAACCACATGAAAAGGCCACAAACGTGTTGACAGTGATGAACTCTGCTCTAAACTAAGCTGTGTATGAAGTAAAGATATGTTCCGACTTTTAAGATTTATTAAAATTTCTGTCATGTTCTGTTTGTTCACAGTGAATTAAGCAAACCTTTGCTTCCTGTGGGAAGAGCTGGGATCTTAATCTCTGAAATACTGCACATACTATGCAAACAAATGGTAAGAAACATTTCAGTCTGTTCTTCACTCTTTTTTCCTGTTACCTGTTCTCATAATGAAGCAGGTGGATCATAACCAGTGACTCAACTGCAGATATAATGTAAATATACATAGATTATTGACTTGTACAGACTATATTGATATTTTTATTGTTGCACTGCACTGGAGTTCACTGTAGCATTTTTTTGGATTATTCATTCAGTGTTATTATTATAATTCTTATAAACCAGTAAAATGAAAAATCTCAATTGAAATCAACAAGGCTGATTTGCTCTTTTGATTTGAAGCAAATATTTTTCTCATTCATTAAGTAAGTTTATGAATTAAATATTTCTCCCTGCTGTAAATTAGACGTAATTTAAAAAAGACATTTCAGAGCATAGGTTTGTGACGTTGTCCCGTCTCGTCTCCACAGAGTCATCGAACTGTGGCTTCTTTGTGGGGGGAATCAGGCCTCAACTGGACTGACCTTCTGCCGGAGGAAGAGGACGTCCAGGCTTTCATCTCACAACAGGTCAGTGATGAAGGTCAACGCTCATCATATATCACTGGGAGAAAACCCTCAGTTACCATCGATCAACTGTTTGAAGACTGTTTAACTAATTGAGATAAATAAGAACTTTAAAGTTTTTTATTGTTTCCACGTCGTCTTTCTCTTCTATACGTCCTCACCATATCAACGTTGTCCCCTCTCAAACAGAAACTCCAATTTATTCAGGCGGACGCCCCCAGCTCAGAGGCGACTCTGACCAAAAGAATCTGGACTCCCGAGGAGCTGAGACGACAGCTGGAGAGACTCCTGCTGGAGGACAAGGCCAGTGACGAGCAGATCTTCGACTGGGTGGAGGTACGACAAGTGACATCAACCAGTCTCTGCGAGTTAGTGGCAAAAATCCTGAAGGGCAGACGGAGTGGGGCTTAGTTACACCTCGTTGTAAAGTAACAGAATATACTTATATTTCGGACCTTTAAGCTAATGTTGCTCCACGACTGTTGGTAAGATGTCATCAATACAATTCCTGGATCCACCTGTTTGTCTGGATCTGCTCCAAAATTTAACGGCTTCCTCCTTGGGTCCACAAACGTTCATGGAAATCACTTCAGTAGTTTTTGATAAATCCTGCTGACAAACTAACTAAACAAATGAAAACATAAGTTCCGGTTTAAGACCAGACATACGTTCATTACATATCTACATACTTTGAACTTGCACCAATATCTGGTAAATATAAATAATAAATAAAACCAGAAGCACCCAGTAGAGCACGTACCTCCTCCAAGGCCCAACAGTCTCCCTCAATTCAATCAAGCTCCACCAAATTACACACTCATAGATATCAGTCCTCTAAATATGCCTGGTTATTTTCTTCAAAATCTCCACGTTATTTCTTTATCAAATTCTCTCCATGGTTTCTTCATTGGCCCGTAACCCTTCAAGTTTCAATAAAATATACATTTTTACAAACAATCAAACAAATATCTCTCTATATCTGAAAAAGCAGCGTCACACATGTAGAAGACACCAACGAAGATGTCAGAGTCTGTGGTGATAAGAGCCAATGACAGTGTCGGTACACGATCATGTGATTTCTGCAGCGGAGTTAATTCGTCACTTCCTGCCTCTGCCTGCTGCACCCGGCTGCTCCACCTCTCGCCTGAATAATGCAGATAATTTGTTGTCGATGCGTCTGTGCAGAGAACCTCCGGCAGGGTTGTGCATGTGGGAAAGGCCATTCGCGTTCAGGCCATGTCTGAAAAGGGCTTCGTGTTTACTGCTCTTCAGTGTCATCACTTCTAAGCTGATGCTTGTGAATTTGACAGACGCTGTGTTTTTACTCCTCCTCCTCCTCCGTTCTCCGTTTCTCAGGAGAACCTGGATGAATCTCAGATGAGCTCCTCTCCCTTCCTGAGGGCGTTGATGACGGCTGTCGGTAAGGCAGCAGTGAAAGGTAAGCTCTCCACCACCCGGAGCAGAGACTCCTCTGCTCTGCTCAAATCGCACCGCTGATTACAATATTTACTCTCTGCCGAGCGAATGAATTTACTCTGCCCCCTGCTTCTCTGTGCAGATGTTAACACCACCTGTCGAGTGGACGCGGCCCTCATTCAGAAGAGATTGCCTGTATTACTCAAGTACCTTAACTCAGACACTGAGCGACAGCTGCAAGCACTTTATGCACTTCAGGCGCTGATCGTCACCCTCGATCAGCCTCCAAGTAAGTTCTGCATCAGAGTTCACTCCAAAGGAAATTCAAACATGATCCTTTTTCTTCATTTCTTAAGAATAAACTGTAACACGTTCTCAGTTGTGATCAAACCAGTGTTACAGTTCAATCTCACCACAAGGTCCATTTAGTAGCTTTTCTGGAGCTTTCCTTGTTGTCACATGATTCTCATCAGCAGAAGAACTTCGCCTTGTTATATGGAATTGTAGATTTTCATATTTCCGTTTATTTTTGAGCACTTTAAGGACATTTGGAACAATTTGGATTAAAAGCTGAGACCTCTGTAAATAACTTTGAATCTCAAAATGATTCTCCACTGAGATTAACTTGATTTGTTCATTTGAGGAACATCACTCCGACTCCAAATCACTTTTCTTAAACACAATGCCGTCTTCAGTAATTTCTAATCCATCCACTTTCTGTTTCTTATCTAGATACAAATCACGTTAATTCAATTGATAACATTAGGAATTGATCTCACCTCGCAGAAAAATGCGATTTATTTCCGTTTCGTCACAGCTGAAACGATGACTGACATGTACTTGTTCTCCAGACCTCCTCCGGATGTTCTTCGACTGTCTGTGCGACGAGGACGTCATCTCCGAGGACGCGTTCTACAAGTGGGAGACGAGCAAAGACCCGGCCGAGAAGCTGGGTAAGGGCGTGGCCCTTAAGTCCGTCACGGCCTTCTTCACCTGGCTGCGGGAGGCGGAAGAGGAGTCGGAAGAAATTGACGCGGGGAGACCCCCCGGGGGACATGACGTAGTACAACTACATCCTTACAGCAGAACAAACGTTCAAAATGGGTGCGTGAGCAGGACGACATGTTTACGGCTGGAATTTTTTTCTGCGGTACGGTTCTGAAACATGCCGCCATTTTGAGTTTGGATTCCAACGGCGGAAGCACTAAATACCTGTATTATACATAGAAAATATTTTTGTTTTAAATTTTAACTTACTTTTCTTTTGTTACTTTATAAGAAGAGACTTAAAAGATACATAGGTTCCGGACTCTTTAATTTATTATTTTTTTAAGGACTGCAAATATGAAAGTTATTTAACATTTGCAGATGCTCACGACAACAGAACAGAAATAACAATATAATTAATTATAATAACAAAATAATAATGAAATGAAATAGCCTCCCCGGACTCCACACTGTTTGGTTTAAAACAGGGTAAAACAAAGTTATTTTGGGATGAAGGGGAAGCAGAAATGAAAATCAAATGGATGCACAGGAACTGTCACCGTTGTCTGTGTGTGACGGCCGGGGGTCAAAGGTCATCCTCCTGATAACCACAGAACCTCGGCCTATTCTGCGTTGATATGTACATACACCTCATGAGAGGTCGAGGTATGCATTCATGAAGCGATGCAGGTCAGTCCACAGAACTGTCGAAAACAAACGCAGACGAACAAACCAGATACATTCAAACGAAAAAAGAGCAAAAATGCAACTTTAAAAAGCAAATGGCCAGGTTCGCTGAGCAAGAAACAAGACATGCTTGTAATACTCCAGACCTACACAGCAGGTTCAACGCTTGTAAATACATTAAAGACAAAAAAAGGTATTTAAAAATGCTCGTTCTCATGATTTGTTCTTTCCATGGTTGGTGCTTATAGGGGATACGAGTGTGTGTGTGTGTGTGTGTGTGTGTGTGTGTGTGTGTGTGTGTGTGTGTGTGTGTGTGTGTGTGTGTGTGTGTGTGTGTGTGTGTGTGTGTGTGTGTGTGTGTGTGTGTGTGTGTGTGTGTGTGTGTGTGTGTGTGTGTGTGTGTGTGTGTGAGATAAACTGAGACAGTTGTGTTGTGTCGGAAGTTGCTGTAGCATCGTCAGAAGAGTTGTGTGATCAGACCAGGAGGAGCAGCTGAGAGATGAGCTGCCGTCGCCTCAGGATCAACGACACAGGTTCCACTCGTTTGGTCTGTTGAGTCATCGAAGCCCAAACAAACAAACAGCACCGTGTCGTTGAAAGTGTCTCAGCAGCTTGTCGCCTCATATATTTCTTATTTGTACCATCTTTTGTATGTGTGTGTATCTAGATTGTGTGTTTATGACGTGTTTGAGTGTTGTCCGGCATAATGTGGTCACATGACCACCAGATCACCCAAAACACACCCACTGTGAACATGGATACCGGAGACGTATTGGTTAACTGATGACTCAATTTATTGGCAATTATCTAGATAATTTGTTCCAAGCAATAATGTTGCACTGTTAAATATGACTGTACATTTTTGTTTCACAGGTATTTTCAACAACTGAGCTGAAGATTAGACCCAAAACCCTGAAATATTCACTTTACTATTAAATATGACAGAAAAGTGGCAAGAGGCTGAAATATGCAAATATTGTACAAATGTTTTTTATTATCACTGTTGCTTTTTCTCAGTGAAGGTTAAACGCTCATGTTTCAGGATATGAGTTCTCTGTTCAGTGTGTGTGTCCTTAAAGGGTTTTGGTTTTTTTACTCTTGAAACAAGTGACTGATGTTTACAGATACACAACGGTTGTCTACCACTGCTGATCAGAAGAAGTTGTTTTGTTGTGTCATCATTAGACAGAGTTAAACAGATGTTTGTTCCACATTATTTCCCATGAAGGTTTTTCTTTTATCGGTTTTAACTGGAGTTGTTTATCTATATTCAGTTTATTAAGTTGAATATGTTGGTCCACCCATGTCTGGACTACCAACTGAGCAAAGTGGGCAACTGCCCGAGACCCACAAGGATCCCAAAAGCCAGAGGTTTCCCCTCCATGTCATCACTACATAGTTTCATTCATTGAAAGTTTCTTCCCAGTTTGCACCAGTGAAGTAGAATATCATATGTTGGATCTTCCATGAACCATTTAATGGTGATGTGTTTTTAAATTCGAGTTTTAAGACTAATATTGTTTCAGTTAATGTTTGTGTTGATTTTATTTGATCAAATTGCTTCAATTGTTTCTCTGTGACAAGAAGTTAAACACTCACCAAAACTCAGGCACAGTAGTATTAGTAACCAACCAGTTTGAGTTAGTTATAGTTAGATAGTTAAATAATTTAAACTTGTCAACAAGCTGTCAAAAAAACAAACGATGTTTAATCTCCTAGAAAACTGAGAAACTAGCAAATAATCAGATTTGAAGGAACAAGTGATTCTTTACTTTTAACAAAGGGCCATTGATCATTGTCTACAAATTGATGAATCATTTAATCGGGGAGCTGGTTGGTTTCTGTGTGTCTGAGGAAACTATCTGTTAATGATTCTTCTATTGTAACAGATGAGGCTTCTCAGATTTAACCAAGGTTAAATTGGTTTGTATAGTTTCCAGTGAAGAACTACAGCTCCCATGAGTCATAGCAGACATCCTATCAAAATCTATCAGAGGTAGAGATTGTTTCAGGATTCAAAGATCTTCATTATCTTCATATTCAATTACAATGAACATGAAAGAGGCTTCTCTCTCCAAGATATCTATATATACACATGTAAAGATGTATATAAATAATATGAAAAGCAAATGGTAGCATCAGCAAATACCTACATAAAGAAATTAGAATCACTTTTTATTTTATTTTTTAGATTTAATTATTATACAGCTATATTTCATTAGATTTTAGTTTTAATTATTTCAAATCTCTATATATTAAATTTCATTTCATTTTAGAAAATAATCTAAAATGAAATGAAATTTAAAATATATTTCCATTAAAATATATACATATATTTTTAATAATTAGATTTTATTTTATTTTTAGATTCTCATTTTGTTTCATCCTTAAAATTCAATTAAACTTGATTGCAGACACAAGTGTCCATATCTATAAATGAAATAAAAATACAAACAAACATATAAATACAATCATAGCTGCTCACATATCCAAGATCATCAGATTATTGTTTAGACACATTTGTTCCAGAAACAAGAGGAATAACTTTCTCAGTTAAAACCAAGATGACATTTGTCGAATCAGTTAATCGACACAAAGTTGTACGTAAAATAAGATTTTCCTCCTATATTTATATATATATATTTAATCAGGTTGTTTAAATAAGCTTCTGTTGAATGACACTTAAACTTTGAGTTGAGTAAAAACGCATAAATATCAGTATTATATTGAAAATGGCTCCTCGCACTCGCAACGTGTTTTTGAATATATTCGAAACGTCGGAGAGGAAACAGCGGCCCCCGGCGGCCGGCCGGCGCCACGACAGTGGGAATCCTGCGACGTGACGTGCGACGCGGCGACGTCACCAACGGTCGTAATGGGGCGGGGCCGCTGAGCAGGAATCTAAATAAAGGATCGTGCAGGATTCAAACTACAAACTCTTTCACTTTTCCTCCGACTCTTGAGGTGAGTTCGACCCGCGGTGTCGTTCGTTGTTCGCCGGACGCGCAGATGCACGGAGCCGGTACCGGAAAACACGCAGGGGCCGCCGGGTTTCCGCTCTTTTCCCCCCCCCTACTCCGGGCCAAGTGAAATGAATTTTATCTGCCGTGTGCGACGCCATCACTGTGCGTATAAACCAGCGGACAAAATGGCGAAATAGCTGTTTAAAAAAAAAAAAATCCTCGCCGCTCCTCTGCAGGGCTCGAGTGAACGCGGCCGTTTAGCTAAATGCTAGCGCTCGAGTCCGTGCACCGCCCGACCGCGCTCCGCGTTTCACCAGAAACAAACGCACCTCTTTTATTCGCGTTACTCTCGTGTTTTCGGTGCACTGGGCCTCAATGAATGAAACCCGGTCCGGGCAGCGTCACCGTGTTTCCGCCTCTCACGCTCACCCCGGCCCCGGCGTCTGTTGTTCTCCCCCCATGCAGATTCATCCCGTGTGTGTGATGCCGATACGCCGAGCAGCAGCGACTCCGACCCAGGAGAAGGCCCCCTCCGCTGCAGCAGAGAAAGGTGAGGCCCCCGGGGTCGACCATTACCTGAGCTCCAGAGCCCTCCAGGTCCCCCCTCCCCCTCCCAGTCCCCAGATCCCAGCCCGGCACCAGTCCCCCTGCAGCCCCTCTCACACACACACACACATATATACACACACACCTCCATGAGTCTGGAGGTGGATGTGTGGTCATCACTTTTCTAATTTCATAACCATAATAATACCTTTTTATCCGTGTAGCACTTTTAACACTGCACGGAGACGTGTGAGAGGATTAGAAGTATAAATAAAGCTGATGTAGAGTGCACATCATATTCAGATTTACACGTTTCATCACACAAATAAGATAATTGTGTAACAATCAAATCCACCACATTGCTCACAGTCATAGATGTCGGTCCTTTCATCAACTTCCATGAATTATCCCCTGAGAAAACACGAATAATGTCAAAAAAACGAATATCCTGGGTTAGAGCAGTCGTCCCCTGACCAGTCGTCCCATTCGCTTGCCTAAGTGTCCTTGGGCAAGATGCTAAATCCCCAAATTTGCACCTTCTCATGCTGAAAGGCCTACATGTTGATGTGTGAATTGTTGAATGGCCAGAACAGTACTAAAGCACTTTGAGAGGTCATCAAGACTAGAAAACAACTATATAGTTACAGACCATAAAGAAAGTGATCAAAATCTGTTCTTTCCATTGTTGGTGTTAAATTAAAAGATAATTCTGCCCCCTATCTAGATCTGCACCAAAATGTTATTGGTTCTTCTCTGACCCAAACTGCTTCCTTCCACCTAGTCTCTACCTTTCCAGTAGTTCTTGTGTAATTTGCAAAACGAACGGACGGGTGAAATCAACAGATGACGTCTTTAATTATCTAGTTTTGTCACAACTGAAGAAGATGCTGAACATCAGAACATCTCTACCAGTGGATACAAAAAAACTTAAAGGATCCTCTCTTCTCTATTAACTATAAATTAAGGTTAAATTTAAAAAAAGAGCGTATCTCATGGTTATCGCTGGTTTTAAAAGCCAGGGCACTTTTTTTACGCTAATCCTTGTCTCCCCCTCAGAGCCCGAAGCCTCGGAGGAGTCGCCCTCTGCTGACGAGGAGCCGGCGGCATCTTCAGCCGCAGCGGCCGAGACTAAGGAGGGTGAGAGCGAGGCGGCGGCGACGGGCGATGCGGAGCCCACAGAGAACGGAGAGCAGAAGGCCGATGGCGAAGCCGGGGAGGAGAAGGGAGGAAAGGGCACAGAGAAGAAAGAGTGAGTCTCAACCAGAGAACGAGTTTGCAACTCTGAACACTGCGATATTTCACTTTGATATCACTTTTATCTGTTTATATGATCCTTACCTCTGCTGGATAACTGCAGACTGCTCCTCATGGTCGCAGTGTTGCATTTCCACAAGATGTGACCTGTCACCGCCACATTCATCCCCCTCTTTACGTAGCTGTCAGACAGATGTACCCGTCTCTTGCAGGAGACCCGGAGGAGGAGACCACGATGGCATCGAGAAACTGTTACCAGTTCAGTCCGTATCTGAAAACTCAAAGAGCAGCATTGGCTGTGATGCTTTGTTCTGTACATTTCAGAATAAGGCTCAGATAATATTTTGTCTTCCGTACAAAATAAAACTGAGCACAATGATCTGAATTCTAGTAAAATCCGTTTACCTGTAGGGATCAAATTATGGGGCATTTAAAATCCCAAAGATCGTTATACAAACCCAGAAAATATGTAAGGAAACATGAATGTTTCCACTTAGCTTCAGTTGTACCGTCAGGGACTTAAACCTTTCCTTCAAACCTATCAGCTCAAAGTCTTGGTTACTTCTCCTCCTTCTCTTTTCCCAGAGCTGGACAAAGAAAAGATTCACTTTTCTTCACACAGTTCAGTAGCTTAGAAAACTCCAGTCAGGGTCAAACTATCATGGTGGTCATTAAGCCAGATGTTCTCAAACTTCATTTTGTCTTTCCCGTCGGTGACAAATGGACAAAGTGAGAAATGCAAGGACTGCGGGGCTGGACAGTGCGCTACACACTGCTATGTTCTCCTACTAAGGTGAGGATGTGATAAAGATAAGGGTGAAAACGATCACAGTGAAATATCGCTTCCAAAGAATCAGGCCGCTTCACTCAACTTGTGTCTTGCTCCCTTTTTTTTGGCGACAGGTTAAAGGATGGCTACAAGTACGAGAAAGCCAAAGTCAAGAAGGTGAAACGGACGATTCCTGCGTGGGCTAGTGTCGCCTCCAGCAAAAAACTTCCTGTTACCAACTTTGCAGGAACTCAGAACAAAGTGGATAATATCCTCATTGAAGCGATCACGGTGTGTACAGAGTCTGGAACTCCAGCACAGTCGTACAAGTTACATTTCCCCCCTTTTTGAATGATTTCTATTTTCTTTTCTTTTCAGTCTTGTAACGACAAGTCCGGGGTTTCGTATCAGTCCGTCATGAAATTCATCGGGAAAAAATATCCAGACATGGAGCTCGACAGGAAGAAGTTTCTTATCAAGAAGGCAATGAAGAAGCATCTGGAGAAGGGAACAATCAAACAGGTGAAGAATAAAAGTCTATATGTTTTTTCTATGTGGGGATAAATAGAAGCTTCGTCTCGAATCTGGAGGAAACAACATTTTTAACAAAGACGTCTCTTTCTCCGACACAGCTGAAGGGTAAAGGCCTTTCAGGAACCTTCGCTATTGGGAAGCAGACGGCCTCGTCTAAGGTACGTTACAGCAGAGGTGGGAAGGGGAGTGATGTTTCCATTACATACTCAGCTTTAACTTCAACGGTTCTGTAGATTTGGGTTTTAGGTGCAGGTCTGAAAACATTCTGGTATTATTAAGAACATGAATTTTAAACCTTCAGCAAGAGATCTTAGTACAATGTTTGGTTGTTTTTAGAAAGCTGGTCAGAAGCAGGAGTCTCTGGGAGATGCTCTTCCTCTCATCATCACTCGGCTCTGTGAGCCCAAAGAAGCCTCCTACAATCTGATCAAGAAATACCTGGAGCAGCACTTCCCCAACTTCAACATTGAGAACAGGTACAGTCACACATGCTTCACGAGCAGGACAAGTACTGTTTGACCTGCGTTTATAAAAGTGAAAAAAAATTCTTGTGGATATGAAATGTTGTAGTAACCTGCAACGGTTAATTTATCCTTGATGTAAGATTTTAATTTTCTTTATCAGAGTTTGAAGTCAAACTAACAATTTACCACAGACTCAAATTATTTATTTCTCAACATAGTTAAGCTTCAGGCATGAATTAAAAACAAAGGAACAGAATTTGAAATGACAATCTACCAAATAAAATATATGAATTTAGTTTAAACAGACGGCTCTGTAGTTTTTACCGTTGCCCTTGATTTCAATGAGTCTATATGTTTTACAAATGAGTCTATATTAATGTTTCTTTAGCTGTGATTATTGATAATATGAATTTGTTTCATCCTCAGGCCAGACGTCCTAAAGACGGCTTTATTAAAGGCGGTGGAGAAAGGACAACTGGAGCAGATCACTGGGAAAGGAGCCAGAGGAACTTTCCAGGTGAAACTCATATTAATTTTTACTTCAGTGACAGATGTTCTAAACAATGACTGATGAAATGAAATCCTATTTGATAGACAATGTGCATCACTGGTTTCTATCACAGATTCTGCTCCTAGCCAATTATCTTCTGTGCATTAATAACCTTTATAAAAGTGTTTATCTTATAAGATACATTTTGTTTTCACCACTAAAGGACCTGTTTGCTTCCCTCTGCCAACTCGAGCATCACTGTTTTGTTATACAGTTTTTGTGATATTAGATATTTCCTGAGGAAACAAGTGTTTTCAAGTTCTCTCTTCTTTTTTTTTTTATACTGGCAGCAATGAAAAAACAATTATGCTGCTAAAAGATACAGACTCTCTGAAATTGAGATGACGGACTGGGGATTTGTATGATTTGAATTAAGGATACAAACAACTGTTGTTCCTAGATGAATCTTTTGGTAAATACGATGTCAGAAGATTGTGAATAATGTCAAATCTCATGTTCCCAAAATCCAAGAAAAATCTTGTTTATCAAGACTAATGAAACCAGACAAATTCACATTTGAGCAACAGAAAACCATTTTGTTTTGACTCGGAACGATTGTTGAGTTTTCCACGTAATTTGTCTGTAATTGATGAACGGACAAGTTCTCTGAGCTGTGGTTTGAACCGACCTTCCATCCTAAACGTGTTCCTATCTGCCCGTCACAGTTAAAGCGTATTGGGAACCAGGTCCTGCTGAAGGGCAGCACCTTGGAAGACGCCATCACAGCCGCCATCACAGCCATGAACGAACCTAAAACCTGCAGCACCACAACTCTACGCAGATACCTAGTAGACGCCAACAAGGACAGGAAAGAGAACCAACTCGGTGAGAAGCACTCGCTTGCGTACAAGGCTTGAATTAAAGGTTTACAGTTGGAAAACCATCGCTGGTGTTTATAGATCTGTTCTCCATGTTGGTTACATTGGATTTATATAGACGCCAGTTGTCTCAGCAGAACATTCAGCACCTCATTCATTAGTCCTAGGTCCTGTTGTTTGTGCCCCTGACGTTCGGAAGCAGTTAAACAGTTGTTTCCTCTTTAAATGAAACATTAGATAGTCAGTGAACAAGCAGGAAGGAGTCATTCATAAACAGAAGTGGATTATGGTGCAAGATAATTAATGTTTTGTTGCTTCTCCTGTTATTGGTGCAATCTGCTGGAACACACACAGCTTTTGTTCTCTGCAGAAGATGAAACTATTTGTTTAAACATGTTTTTTTAAGTTGAAGCCTGCAGAGTTTAGACGTTCACTCTTAATAAGATTTTAGTGAGCAAAGTTTGTGCGTCCAAATTGAATTGAACTAAAAGCGGATCTTCTTTTCTTCAGTGGCCAGTCTGAGGAGGACCCTGACAAAGTGTAAAGTTCTGGGCTGGATGGAGCAGATCACTGGTCACGGCTTCACAGGAACCTACCGGCTCTCGTTCCCTTTCTACCCAAGGTAAATAAACTGCAGTGGAAGTAAAGGAGATCAGTTCATGTTCAAAATACATTTTGTTTTTCTTTATCATGTTTGTCTCTATGTACAAGAATCAGATTTTGTTTCCCTGCGGCAATTATCAATGCAAACTGAAACACAGATGATCTTCTATTTATGAGACATGATCAAATTATTAAATCATCATCTCCTGATATAGGATACTTATTATTCTGAGGTTCTAAGGAAGTTAAAATAAATGTCTCCAACTTATCATCTTTAGTGGATGCCGTCATAGAATATAGTTTCACGAAGTTAACATATTTTAAATAAATAATAAATTAACGTTCCCTTTTATTTTGAGATATTTTGTCATGTTTTTAACTGAGATTGTTCTCTTCAGTCCCACCATCCTGTATCCAGACAAGTTCCTCCCAGAGCCTGAGAAGAAAAACGCTGCAACTCCATCAAAGCGGAGGCGCACGGCTGATTCTTCTGACGAGGAGGAGTCGTCGTCGTCCGAAGAAGAGGAGGATGAGGATGACGAACCTCCCTCCCGTAGAAGGTAGGTGTTAACTTGTTTTAATTAACAAACGTTGATCGTAAATGTGAGCAGGCGTGTAATCATTCCTCATTAAGACCTAATGCACAGAATTAAAACTCACTCTAAAACCTGAGAGCTGTTTGAAAACAATCTCCTAAAACCTGAAGGTTTTCTGAAGAGCTGACAGAATTCCCAACGTTAATAAAACAATTTCTGAAGCAGATAGAGAAATGAAACAAAACATTCAATAGCTCAAACTTCTCCCTAAACTTCATGAACATTGAAAAAAAACAAAGAAAGGAACCAGGGAGACATGCCAAGACCCAAACTTCTCCCTCTTCCTCAAACACGTCTCTTACAGAATGAGTCTTGTTCAGCATCGTCTGGGTCTGAATCTTCATTGTTTTTCTTGTCAACGAAACACTCCTGTACTCCCCTTTTTAATATCGCTCCCCTCATTAAGATAGTCAGCCATTGTCTGAAACGCTACTTTGAAAAATTGTTAGCAGGCTAAGAGCGCTAATAAACAAACCACATTGACCATAACGCATTTCGCGAATCACGATGAGTCAGTCACACGTTTTTAAAACGATGACGAGGATACAATGCACACGTCTCATGCGGCTCTAAAGCGAGAAGCACGCAGACGTCTTAAATGTACATACACGCAGATGTTGCATCAAGTCTAATTCGACACCCACATGTGTCTGTTTGTATCGTTACTGCTTGTTAGGTGACTTGTCTGTTCTCGTCACTCTTAGGAAATCTCAGAAGAGGCCTCCCCCCAAGGCTCGCCGTCCTCCACCGGCCAAAAAATCGCGGAGCTCCAGTCAGTCAAAAGCTAAAGGCAGAGGACGTTCCCTCGCTAAGAAGTCTCCGGCCAAGAAAGTGGTCAAGAGATTGGGAAAGAAGGAAACCACGACGCCGCCTAAAGCCACGCCCGTCAAGAGAGGCGCTCCTGCAAGAAAGCCCAAAACGCCAGTTGTCAAAAAGCTGAACAAACGAGCGACCAAGCGGCCGGTGTCCAGAGAGTCGTCCCCCGAGGAAGCTGTAGTCACAAAGGAGACGACAAGGGTGTCCAAGCGATCTAGAGCCGAAGAGTCCACCCCTGAGAAGCCCGCAGCTAAAAAGGCAGCGACCAAAGGTGGATCCAGGCGCCCTGAGCCAGAAGAGTCATCCCCCAAGGCGCCCGTAGTGAAAAAAGCGGCGAAGGGTGTCAAGAAGACGACTCGTAAGTCAAAGAGAGGGAGGAACTGAGCCCAGGAGCCACTTCCACGAACTGGGCCGCTCTCAGTTTGCAGCGCTCGCTCTCTCGTTATCCTTGTTTTCTCCTCTTTTTAACGAGGCCGTAGTTTATTTTTTATTTCTATTGTAGAATAAGAATGTTACGTCACCCTAACATTAAGTTAACTGTTCATGGAGGGTTTCCCAAGTTCCTTTTTGTAATCCTCACGTGTAGAAGCTCAACTAGCATTGCCGTCAAAGCAGATATGTGTCCAGCTGCCAGTCAGGATCCGACGTTCTGTAAACTAGAGCCACGTAGTGACTTCTGTTTTTATATCTCCCTCTCATCCGCTCTGTAGGTGTTGGCAGCACACATTCCTAATATCAAATGACGTGGGTGTTTCGGAGCGTTGAAAAGAATGTCCATTTTAAATCAACCACGTGGGTTAAAATCTTAATATTTTATAAATCACGGATTTTAAGCCTGTGTTAAAACATTTCTTTTGGCCATGCAGCACTGCACCAGAATCTGAACTGTTATCCATACTTGTCCATTGTAAAACTATGTTTTTAATTATTTGTTTAAAAAAAAAAAAAAAAATTGATCAGGCCTGCTGGTGCCAGGCTGAGGATTTAACAAGAGAATAAGACATAAGATTAGTGTTCATTTCAAAACAAGTCACATCGGGTAAAAAGTCTTTTTATATATGTGTGTGTGTGTGTGCGCGCGCGTGTGTGTGTGTGTGTGTGTGTGTGTAATCGAGCATATACATAATGTGATTCCATTGCTTCACAGCTGTAATTCAGTACAAACTGTAAGAAATGTGTGTTGTGAATAAGGAGGATAATAGCTCATACAGTACATACCCTGCATGCATGTATTCCTTGTGTTGTTAAGCTTTTTTTTCCAAGTCATTAATAAAATGGCTATATTTGTAAACTTGCTGTGAATATCGTCATTCCATCGACTGGGGGAAAATATATGAACTCTTAATTCGTTTTTTTATTTTTCTGCTCAAACTACACTTACCACCTGTGTGATGCTGGGACAAGCAGGTGTTAAAGGGATTTTATAATTTACAGGATGTGTTGGAACTTCCTGGAAAATCAACCAATCATGGTCTTCAATGTCTGATAATGTTAAGATCATTTTAAGTTCAAAACTTCACATTTATATGTTGGACTTAAGTTCATGAAATGTGCTTTGTACCTATGAGCGGGGGAATTAAGTTGTGCGGTGCTGTTGATTTGCACCAATCATGAGTCTCCACTGAATCATTTTGTTTCACACTATTTTTATAGCATCAAAAAACGAATTAAAATCAAACTGCTCAGAAACATGAACATGATTAAAACTACCTAAAGTGACAGGAGCAATCTTAAAAATATATTTATCGCAGACTGACTGTTTAGTTTGGTTCCTGTCCCATCCATTAACACAGGGGAGGTGGAATGTATGAGCTATACTGCTGCCACCCACCAGGAGGCGAGTTAAATGCCCTGGCTTCACTTCTGGGGAGCTGTCATGTCCTTCAATTCAGGGGCTGCGTCCTTTGGGGGACTCAGTCTACGTGGCCCATGAAGGTTAAACCGAAATGAGACAGTCTGGTCCACAGATGATTTCTGAGATCAGCGTCTGCTACTCGTCCCACCCTTGTTGCTGTTTCCTAGCAACTGAACTGAACATGGACGAGAAAGTTTAAATTCCCCTTGTTTTTTTTAAAAACCATGTTCCGTTAGCAGTTTGGTTAAGTTGAAGCCCAAAACTAATGCATCAAACGGCGCCATCACCACTTTGAAAAATGGTTCAACACTGAAGCGCAATGAATCCTGGGCCAGAAAGGATCCACCCATCGGAGCCTGCTTTTCTCGGAGGTGGAAAGACGCATCGGTCGGACGCTTTTGCAGGAATCTTCGAAATGGGACAGTCTGGTCGCTACACTGTGAAGCACTCAGTCTCCACATGCAACCTCGGAAGGACGTGGCCCCCGAATTGAGGGGCCAAGCAGGTGTTATACGTCCAAACCTCTGGACTCCGTGTTGCCCTCTAGTGGTTGTTCTGCTTAACAACCACGTAGCATGTAGGCTACATTGTACGAAGCAGGTGTATTTCTCTTTGTATGTAAAGGCAGCATGACTGAGCTTTAGATGTGACACCTCTTTAATCTAAGTCAGTGAACCATCAAACTAACCTTGAAGTTGATATTTGTTTTAAAAAAGTGACCTAGTGTTACTTTAACCTGATTCTATTGCTACTTTACATCCTGGTATGTTCTCATCTGCTTTGTGACTGGAGACTTGCGCAATGAAGAGGAATGTGAGGATCCAGACAGCAGCAGGGGGGGGGGAGTGATTCACTGCGATAAACTTCAACTGAGAGAGAGGAAGAAGTGTTCAGACACCTTCCTCCTCCTCTTCCTCCCCGGAGCTCCGCCTCTGGCCCGGAGCTCACACCTGGAGGACGGAGCGGCGGCTGCAGGTAAACCTGAGGAAGAGCTCGGTGTTCTCGGGCTGAGGAGGAGGAGGCAGCGGCGGTGGAGAACAAGTGAGTACGAGGGATTTCAGAAGCTGTTCACCGACACGTGGACCGGGTCCGGGACCCGAGACACTGCGGGGGAGTGCGGGTCCAACACGGGAGGAAACTGTTCGGAGTTTCAGCAGGCTGTGATTTGTTTTCTGAGACTGTGTTTGGAGCATGTCAGGACTGATGAGGCCGTAAAACACGTCCCGACACTTTGAAGGAAACTCTCCGCGGCGTTAACTGCGTCTTTCACTGCGTTGGAACTGAGATTTAACGCGTTAAACAGTTCACGTGTGAAAATCCCAGAGCAAGTTTTCCTGTCTTCATGTGAATCTACTCTGCTCCACTTTACACGAGCTTATCATTAACATCTAATCTCCTGTTCCACTGTTGTTGTGACTGTTTCACTTTTAACTTCCTAAAAGTTTGTGTCTTCACAGGGTTTGTAATTTACTCTTTTTCTTTTAATTTGTTGTCCTTTGCTGAGATTTTCTGTTTTCTATTTATGATTTGACAGAGAAAGTCAGTCATCATGGGTGAGGCTCCAGTGGGTGAAGATGGTGCAGTCACACGATCAGCGGAGGTAACCCCAGAAATATACATGTACAAATATATATTTGCATGCAGTAGGTGATTTGTAAGGGGATGAGAGGGATGCTAACTTTGCCCGTTAAAACAAAATGACCCCAAAAAAACCTCCAAATAAATAACCTGCCAATCCCAACATCCTGCCTCAGGCTTTATGAGAGAACGTGTTGTATTCAAACAACTTAATAAATCACTATGGAGGCAAATCATTTGGAACAGCTTGTACAAAAACATACACAGATTTAAGGTACGATATAAGGGAGATATACGAGGGATGAGAATATATATAAATGATAAAGTTAATAACGATACAAAAGGTTTAAAAAGTGAGTGCCTACAAAATCACAGGATCCGCAGTTTATTTTTAAAAGTAGAAAATGGCAGGAGGACGGTGTCTTTTCCTCGCTCTCCCTCTCTCTCCCACACAAACACATGGAACATCTGTCTCACTCAGATTGACCATCGAAAGAAATCCTACCCACGTTGGTGGCTTTTAACATTTTGCTCTTCCTTGGCAGGCAGATGAGATTCAGTATAAACGCGGTAGATAACGCTCGCATGCTTGTTGCACGTTCATGTAAAGAGCAGGTGAAAATCCCCCCCAAATCCAATGCATTATTATTTAGCTTGCGTACACACACAGGGGTGAAAACCACACGTTGCTGTGTGTAATGAAGCATCACCCTCCCTGTGGTTAAAAATTAACAAATCGCTCACGAGTGTCCTTTTGTTCCTGTGTGTGCTCAACCTGCCTTGTCTGTGCTGTGAAGTATGTCGGCTCATTTCCTGTGGATGACCGCTGCTTGGACGACCAGATAGAGCAACTGCACGCTCAGCTGAAAGTCCTGAAAGTAAGTACAGATCTAGCAAAAAATCTGTCCAATGCAAGTGACAGCAGCTAAAACCCTGGTTGTCCCTCACAGACGTGCAGGAGGAGACGACAAGTGTCCCTGAAATTCTCCATCAAAGGTGTGAAAATGTACAATGAGGATGAAACGGTAAGGATTTGTCTCTGATGATCTCGCGACTGTTTTAACCTAAAACCTGAAATGATTAAAGTTGTAGAAGTGGTTTCAGTCATCTGGTGTCTCTGCCTCCCCTGTCCGCAGACCCTCCTAATGGCTCACGCCCTGCGCAGAGTCTCTCTCTCCACCGCCCAACCCGCTGATGCTCAGTTTGCCTTCGTCTCTCACAACCCAGGCAACACTGACGCACAACTGTACTGCCACGTCTTTCAGGCTCGGCACGCCAGAGCGGTAAGGGGACGTCCAGATTAGACCTTTATTCAGGTTAAAGCTGCTTAGAGCTATGCCGGGAATTCACAAACTACCTACCAGTCAGAATGATTACAGGGTAACTTGCCCCTCCACCACCAAAACCACAAAATGAGAGGGAAATGTCACTTAATAACACCACCACAGCCCATAATCCTGATAGTATTCATTAATTTTGTTGTGAACACATTCAAAGGGATTGGACATTGAAAGCTTAGTCTTTATTGGCCGGGATTTGTGTTTCTTTGCGTGTGTAACTGTTTTTATATTTATAATTCTACTACTTTATAATAATTCAGTTTGTCACATGACACAGAAAACTGTTGAGCAGTGTTAACCCTCTCTCTCCTCTAGGCCCAGTTCCTGAATCTGCTGCTGTGCCGCTGTTTCCAGCTGTCGTACCTGGAGAAACACCCCGACGAGGCCCAGACGCACTCCGAGGGCTCGCTGCCTCGTCGGAACCCGTCACTGCTCAACCACGGCTTCCCTCTCAGTGTCAGTGCCCTGGTGTCCTTCAGGAGAGCCCCCTTCCAAGGGCTGCTGCCCGGCCTCAAGGTTAGAACCTGAACGTCCTCTCCGCTCTCCACTCGACAGGACACAACCTGCAGCGTGGATACATTTCATTATTCTCACTTTGTTTGTAGTCGTAAAAAACATTCAATCTTAGCTAATTGCAGCTTTTTAATCAAAGTTATTTTCGGCTGTTTGGTTAGCAGCACACACTTATGGAAACCTCTGATGTGGTTGGAGCGGATGACTGTAGAAAGAAGTCTGTGATAAGCTGTCGTCACTTTGTCACATATGAATGATACAATTATGGATTTATCAAAGTGTCTGTGGTTAACGAGACAAAACAAATAAAGACTGTGGCGACAACTGACTGAAACTAAATCCTCACAACACAACGAGATAACATTTTCTTTTCCCTCATCCGTAGAAAAACAGCAAGTCCTTCGATAACACACAAAGCAGCCAAGACGACGTGTTCCCCACCTCCTCCCCCTCGCTGGTTCGCAAGAAAGCCATCCGCACCAAAGCGCTGTGCTCCGGGGCGTACCGCTCCTTCACTTTCACCCCCCTCAAACAGCGCCTCGTTCAGGAGCGCCTGAACGCATCACAAGGTGGGCCCGGTGTTCACAGAGTGCTATCAAGAGTCAGAGAGTTGATTAGGTAAAGAAAACCCCCCTCAGTGTTGGGTGATGGCGACCACTCACCGTCTGTTGTGGTGTCGAGAGGAGGTTTTTACCATTTCCACTTTTTGATAGAGGTGACAGATACAATTCTTGTTTCACGTGGGTCATTTAAAAAATGTTTAAGCTTCTCATTGTTGAGTTTCTCAGTTTATTTGACTTGTAGCTTTAACATATTGATACACAAGCTGTGGTTTTATGGATTATTTCGTCAAATGTTGCCTTCACTGATTTTCTGGGTTGTATAAAACGTTTTTCTCCACAAACGTGGGTTGTGGATTACCTCAACTATTGAAACTCTGGAGATTAAACAAATCCAAATCCAAACGATTTCTTCTCATGTGTGAAACAGAAAAGGCGGAAGACAAGACACCAGCGAGAAGGTCCCGTGCTCCGAGTCTCGCGGAAACAGAGGAAGCACTGGCTCATGCGGTGTGGTGTTGGGCTGGTATCGCAACGTGAGGATCCCCTGAGCATTTAAATAACTTCTCTGACAACAGATGACGAACTATAGAACTTGTCGTTTTTCTTTTCCCCAACGTTTCAGTGACAGCAGCTACTCTCTGCTGGCAGACGATGTTCTGGGGTCGTACCTCCTGTGCCCTCATCCCAAAAAACCCAAATGCGGCTCTCTCATCATTCGCTTCCCCTCCGGCCTGATGACACACCTCTTAGAAAACTCTCGTACGGGGAAGTTCCTGCTGGAGGTAAATGTTTCATCCAGGCACGAAGGCAACTATCAAGCTAATATGTGCTGAGATTCATAGTGGGAACAAAATCATAAGATGTAGACTGAAAGGAAGGAAATGGTTTACTCTCCAGAAATGTCTTTTTATTAGATATATTATGAATAACATTAACCTTTACAATCAGGTGGGTTTCTAGGATAGAACATTGATATTTCAAAGATACTAATATCAGATATTTCCGACAAATGTCTAACACTAACCCTTTTAAATAGAATCCTCCATAAATGTTTTCTTGGGTACATATATTTTTTATCTGTTGGGGATGTGTAAAATATCAAATACCCAAGATTATAATTTGGTGTAACACTAGTTGTGACATGACTTTCATTTCTTTTGTTCTGTCTCTGTGTCAGAAATGCAGGACTGAGTTCAGTTCCATCGCAGAACTGATTGAACACTACACCGAGACCCAGGACGAGCTGCCGAGCCTCCTGAGCTGTGCCCGAGTGAACCACTGCTACGAGTGGGAGGAGAACACCGGCAAGCAGCCGCCTGTGAAGTTGCCCAAGGTCTTCAGCATAGCCAAACTTAAAAGTAGCTCCAGGAAATGGTTTTAAACTCTGCGGACTGCCAAAGTCTGAGGATCCAAACTAAGTAACACCTTTTCTTTCTCTTCTGCACAAACTGTAAATCGGCTCTTACTTAAAAATATCACATTTGGTGTTGCGGAGAGGATTCACAGACTAAAATGCATCTATCAACAGTGTTGGCACTTAATGTAAATAGAGTACACGTCATTTCCTGGAAGGGTACTGCTTTATCAAAGATGTAAGCATATATTTAATGCTTGCTGCTTGTATGTCTTTCAGTATATATTTTCTAAGTGTTTTTATATGTGCCTGCAGGGCGTCAGAGGAGGTGATCTGGGTTTTTAATGGTGTGATATTGAGAAACTCAGATTGTTGCACCTGAAGCCATTTTTTTAAATCTTTTTTTTCTTGCGTTATAAAGACAAATGTATTTTATCGTTTCATTGAACTTAAATCCCGCTTGCATGTTATTTTTTTCTCAGTTTAGACATTAGACCTGGAGAACATGCAAGTGGTTCTATACAAGGAATTTCCTGGTTTAAGAAAACGTTACAGGGACATCAGTCATTTTCTAAGTCATTGGCGTATATTAGAGCACTTATATCGTGGCCATGATATTTGAATGTATTCAAAGTTTCTGTGTTTTTAATATTTGTCAGTCTAATATGTTATGTCGGTTTTACTGGTCATTTTAAGTGGTAAACTGGTATCTTGTGTCCTGATGTCAGATCAGTGGTTTTTCAGCAGAGCATAAACCAAGATGTCATGATATAAGATTAAGTTTGCATTGGGATGTTGGTCATCATAAAATAATCTGATATTATTTTTCCTGTGTAAGGAGGCATATTACAGTGAATGTTATATATTTATTGTAAGTCAAATGTACCATCTTTTCTACATTACACAGACAATCCTTTGTTGAGATTAAAATACACGTTTTCTTCCATTTTCAATCCAGTTTAATTGATGAAACTTCATGATGAAACCTCACCTGAAAGATGCTGCTTTTCTGCAGTGAACACGCACATGGTGTTGCTTGATTTCTACACTCAGATACATGCACTCAGTTGGGGGTTCATTAAATACAGCAAGCAAATACCGATAGTCTAAAACAAACATCTGCAGTAAATCACTACCGTCATAAGGTCAAATGTTTATAGAAGTCTTGATTGGTCATTGGTCATTGAGGAGGATCAGTTGATACAGGTGAATCCAGAAACATCTTGAACCTGTGATTTACTGCAAAACTGTTCCTTAACTTTAAACTGCATTAGTTTTTAACTCTAGTTCTATTTTATTCCACTTGTCTCACCCCAAAATGAAGAACCAAAATGTGTCCATCTTCATCGTTGCAACTTTTGAAAACAAAATGCCTCCGTTCGTTTTACTTCATTCTAAAACATTTCTGTGACTCTCTTAAATATAGTACTTTCTTTCTAAAGTTGAAGTACAGCAACTCTCCCTTGTGTGTATATATAGCATTATTTCTACTTTATTGTATATAGTATTTCTGCTTATATTCTTACTAGTGCTGCTACTTTCTTGTGCTGCTGTCATTTGTGAACTTTCCTTTTCACTACAGGTTCATCTTATCTAACAGATAAACTTACATGTAACCCTGTAAAAATAATGAGGATGGATTAACTTAAACTCTTATTTAAATGGTTGTAACCGGACACACTGACGGTACCAAATCACAATCACTGTTAATATGCTAACCTCGACCTCACCAAGATGGCCGCCGCTCTCAGGCCATTTGCTCACGGCCTCAGCTGTAGTTTGTGGTCGCTAGGCAACGTGGAGACGCTGAGTGGAGAGGAGCTGAGACGATGCAGGAGAATCAGCTGCGTTTCTAGAAGTAACTCCACCTCCGTTCAGCTTAGTTTCTCTTTTTTAATTCTTCTTTGACCACTTCTTGTCACTCGTGATGTTCTCCAGCCATCAGCTGTTGAGATGTTTAGTGTTTGTTAGCTAGTTCAGCTCTGAACGTAGCTTCTTCTACTCCTTGGTGAGTGATGGGGTCGGAGTCGGTGAAGGTGGTGGTCAGGTGCAGGCCTCTGAACGACAGGGAGAACGCCCTGGGCTCTAAGACGGTGCTGACCATGGACCTGCAGCGCTGCCAGTGTTTCATAGAGAAGCCCGGGGCGGCCGATGAGCCTCCCAAACAGTTCACCTTCGATGGGACCTACTTCATCGATCAAACCACCGAGGAGGTGTACAACGAGATCGCCTACGCTCTGGTGGAGGTGAGTCTGTTGCTGTCAGTATGAAAACAGAGGGACAGTGTGCAGATGTGTGCAGCTTCACAGTCACTGGACACCATCAGTCCATCTTCAAGGACCTATATCTTATTGCTACTGATGGCAGACCTCATTATTTACTTAACAGTCTGCTGTCAGTCACCTGTAAAGGTCAGCTGTGTGTGTGTGTGTGTAGGTAGGTAAGTAAGAAAGTGGGTAGTTAGGTAGGTAGGTAGGTTAGTAAGTGTGTGGGTAGGTGGGTAAGTAAGTGTGTAGGTAGGTAGGTAGATTAGTAAGTGTGTGGGTAAGTAAGTGGGTGGGTAGGTAGGTAGGTAAGAAGGTAGGTGTGTGTGTGGATAGGAAGTTAGGTAGGTGGATTGGTATTCACCTACCTACACACCTGTACCTAAACGTAAAAAAGCCGGATGCAAAACATCACTGATGACCTTTATTGTTTTTCTTTCTTACAGGGAGTCACTGAAGGATACAACGGCACAATCTTTGCCTATGGACAAACTGGAAGTGGAAAGTCGTACACCATGCAGGGGGTGTCCGAGCCTGCAGCCCAGAAAGGAGTCATCCCTCGGGCGTTTGAACACGTCTTCGAGAGTATTCAGGTGAAGGCATTGTTATGGACATTATTTATAGTTTAGGTGTATTTTATTAATTTAGTTTTTTCTCTTTCACCCAGTTTGCATTGTCTTATTTTTGGGGCCCTTTATAACTCAGGATGACAGAAAATAGGCTGAGAACATTTTCCAAACTCACCACATATATTTGCTATAATACCGAGTCCCTTTTTCTCTATTGCAGTATTTGTAAGACCCAAGGTTGAGTTAGGAAGCCAGACAGATGTCAACAACTGTGGGGGGTGGGGGGTACATAATATCTCTTCTTTGAGACAGACAGAGAAGACACAACAATGATTTGGCGAGATGAGCCAAGGTTTAGTACAGCTCAGATTTGCTGGTGGCAATACAACTTTTAACATACAGCTCATCAGCCTGGTACTTTGCGTACTCAATCATATTCATGTATGTTTGTGTGCAAGCTAGTGTGCAGAAAATACAAAGTTCCTGGTGAGGGCGTCGTACTTGGAGATTTACAACGAAGAAATCCGAGACCTTTTGGGAAGCGACACCAAACAGAGACTGGAGGTGAGTCTGTTAAATCAGCGTTAACAACATTGTGTAACGTTAGAAGACAAAACTATTAGTGTTCTTTGTTAAATACAATGATTGTGAAACCTCTTTCTCTGACTGTCCTGACAGTGAACGCAGCGCTTAGTTGCCATGGTGATTTTAAAGAACAGTAATGATGTGGATTCCTGCAGGTGAAGGTGAACAGGGTGACACATTTTGATTATATTTGTTGCTGTGTGTGGTTGATGATTGTTTAGCTGAAAGAGCACCCAGAGCGGGGGGTGTACGTGCGCGACCTCTCCATGCACACCGTGCACAGTGTGGGGGAGTGTGAGAGGATCATCGAGCAGGGCTGGAGGAACCGAGCTGTGGGCTACACGCTGATGAACAAAGACTCCTCCCGCTCCCACTCCATCTTCACCATCCACTTAGAGATCTGCAACATCGGTGAACACACACACACACACACACACACACACACACACACACACACACACACACACACTCACACAATTATACAATACTGTTATACAATACTGTTATCACACAACTGTTTAATGTATGATAAAGAAGTTTGCATTAGCCCGTAGAGGTGTGGTACCATTATGTCTAATCACCGGCAGCTCAGTTTTCCAGTTAAACAAAAATTCCACCTCCTGATATCGTCAACCTCTTATTAATCTTCTTTCAGGTGCACCCACATCTTTTATATAACACATAAATGTGTCTTTCACTGGAAAGTGTTTACAATGTCTAAAAAAAACCACAAGAATGTGTAAAACATTTTCTATGTAGCTGACATGGTTGTGAAAAAACAACAACTTTGTATTTTGCTTTCTTTACTATATTTTGTGGCGAAACTGCCCTTTAGGGACTTTATAGAATTATAGAGCAAGTATCGTGAGTATAAGTAAAAGCTTTACAAAATAAATTTGGTGCAAAAATCCCAGTCAAAGAATTTAAAAAATAGTGTTGCACAATAATAGCAAATGATCGAGCACAAATTGACCAAAGTCTTTTACAGAGAGACGTCAATTAGCAATACAAAATACAAAAAAAGTATATAAATGTATTGAAACACCACTGGCATGATGTCTATGACAAAAAAAATTGCAAATAAAACTTTAAGTACATTTCAAAGTATTTTCTTTACCTGTGTTTGTAACTAAGAGTGGATTTTTGTATTTAATACATCTATACACTGTCATGTTGTAGTTTCTTTACATTGTCTTTGTCACCCACTTCCTCAGATGCAGAAGGGCAGGATCACCTCCGAGCAGGTAAACTCAACCTGGTTGACCTGGCAGGAAGTGAGCGTCAGTCCAAAACCGGCGCCACTGGCGAGCGACTGCGTGAGGCCACCAAGATCAACCTCTCCCTGTCGGCCCTGGGCAACGTCATCTCAGCCCTGGTGGACGGACGCTCCAGATACATCCCCTACCGGGACTCCAAGCTGACCAGGCTCCTGCAGGACTCTCTGGGAGGAAACACGCGCACCTTGATGATTGCCTGTCTCTCCCCGGCTGACAACAACTACGAGGAGACCCTGAGCACGCTGCGCTACGCCAACCGGGCCAAGAGCATCCAGAACAGGCCGAGGATCAACGAGGACCCCAAGGATGCTCTGCTCAGAGAGTATCAGGAGGAGATCAAGTCACTGCGGGCCCTGATCTCAGGCCAGCTGGGTATGGCTGACCTTTCCAGTAAGTGATGTATTTCAATTTAGGGGAAATAGAAACTCTTTTAATTTAAATATTACTAATTATTGACAGATTTCTGACTATTATTTTCTTGTTTTGATTGATTTATCGTTGGTCTTCATCGTGCAGCTCTGTTGGCCGCTCAGTTGTCTCAAACGTCCCCTGATCTTCCTTCAAGGCCAGAGTCAAATACCACAGAAGCAGAGAAGGAGCAGATAAAAGAGGCAACTCCAGGCTGTTCCCACACCAATAAATCACTTCACTTCTCCAAATGCATTGTACAAGGATGAAGTGATTCATGGCTCTGTGCTCTGCTCTCTCTCTCTCTCTCGCTCTGCAGGAGTATGAGGAGAGGCTTGCCAAGTTACAGGCCGAGTACAATGCAGAGCAGGAGTTCAAGGCAAAGCTGCAGGAGGACATTGCTGCACTGCGTTCCTCTTATGAATCCAAGGTGTCCAATCTGGAGCAGGCCCGAGCCAGCAGGGGGAGCACTGTCCCAAAGAATGATGACAGGAAAACGTCGGGACACAGCAAAGACACTTGTAAATAGATTCTGAATCAGCTTTTCCGTTTCAGTGCTTATTCTTCTGTCAATTATTCTGTCAATCTGTCATTTTGTTTCCCAGCGTCAGTGAGCTCGAGCTGCATGACACAGTTTGCTGAAGAGGAGCTCAGCGTTAAAACGGACGCCTTGTGTCTCAGTTCACCTGGAGAAACGTCTTATTCCAAGGTACAGTCCTCCACCACCATTACCACTTCTTATCCAAAATAATCGAGGTATCCAACACCACCTGAAACGAGTATGTAAAAGAAGTAAACAAAGAAGGATTGTTACAAACTCCTTGGATGTTACTTCCTTGTGTTGGTGAATCAGCCTCCTGCTCCTTGTGCTGAAGATGAGGTCCATGAAGGTTCCGGTGGAGACGAGCTCATTGACTCAGAGGACGTCACCACAGCAGAACCTCTGGACCAGCAACATGTCCTGGAAAGGTTCGAGGCCTCCTGTCGTAATACAAAATTACAATTATTATTATACAATCCTGGAAGAGGATTTCAAGTGTTTAAGAAACAACTTACCAGCCCTAAATTTAATTTATTTCTTTTTAACATTGCACACTGGATATGGAACATTCTCTGACATATTATGGCTCAATTAATAATCACGACACCAGGACATTAAGCATCTTCCACTGCCTCTTGTTCTAACACACTTTGATGGTATTACTCCATCACATCCCTTCACCTCCCTCTTCCACAGGCTGCAGCAGCTGGAGCAGCAGGTTGTCGGAGGAGAGCAGGCCAGGAACAAAGAGCTGCAGCAGAGACACCGGCAGAGGAAGAATCTCGCCGACCAGAGAAAGGTGCAGCTCATCCGAGCGCTGTCGGAGAACAGCGAGGAGAGTGAAAATGTGCTGCTGAATGTCTACAACTCCATCCAGGAGGAGGTCCACGCCAAGAGCCAAGTTCTGGTCAAGGTGCAGGGAAAGGTGGGTCACAGCTGCTGTAAAACAAGTGGGACTTACAGGACTGTAGGTTTGGAGACAAAGGAACATTCTGATATAACATGATTTTTTTATTTAGTTTATTTAGTTTTTCACTGTAGCTGAGACTATACTTAATGAAGTTTTCTTATTCTTATTCGTATATGTCTTATTAACCCAGACTCATGCATCATTTCCAAGCCTCTCAGAGAAGGAAATCAGTCGTAATTGGGCCAAAATTCCTAAAGCAATTTTCTCTGACTACTATTGAGCTTGAAAGTAAAAGCATTTTATCAACTCTCACAGTAGAAAATTAAAAACCCTCCAGGATAAGAGGTAGGGAGCATAGACTGTATTTAAAGATGGGAGACTTGACAGCTCCCCAAAAGTGAACTGAAAGTTTCTTGATTTCCACCTGGTGGCTGCAGTGTAGTTTATAAGACCTGCCCCCTCCATGTTAGTGGATGGGACATGGACATAACATGACATAATGATACATTTTATTTCATGGGACCTTGTGTCAGAGCACAGATATAGTTGCTTACTGGTTCATACTATTTGATACTGATGACTTTCATGCACCACCCTTCAACCATAAAGCCACATTAACCTGCTGTGACAGCTGAAAGCAGCCAAGCTGGAGATCCGTGACCTGCAGGCAGAGTTCGAGGTGGAGAGGAACGACTACCTGGCGACCATCCGCCGGCTGGAGAAGGAGGGACAACTGCTGAACAGCCTCCTGGAGCGCATAGTGCCCCTGGTGCGCCGCGACTGCAACTACAGCAACCTGGACCGCCTGAAGAAAGAGGCGGTGTGGGACGAGGACTGTGCCGCATGGAGGCTGCCAGATGTGATGGTGCAGAAAACAACGCTGCCTTCAGGTGCAACATATGAACAGGGGAATTATAATAAAGGTTTTAGCAAACTTCTAAATCCTAAATGGGTTTTGCAACTTCTTCCATGTAAATCGTATCCTGTTCTGTTTCTCTTTCACAGCCGTTCATCCAAAACCATCAACCAGACGAGGCTCAGCTGCTGATGGTGGAGATCCATTCTTGGTGTGTTGATGTGTTTTATGTTTCATGCATCATGTTTTACTCCCTCAAACTGAAACCCTGACGCAGCCTCACCCCTCTGTGATTTCAGCAGGTGGAGGAGGACCGGTATAAGGAAATGCTCGACCGCAGTGACAGTGAGAACATCGCCAGCAGCTACTTCAAGTCAAGGAGGACCAGTCAACTGCTGCTGGGGGGGGACGCCACCAGGGGACACGGTAAGAGCAGGACCTGGAGACTTCTCCACTGATTGTAGAGAATTGTATAGAAACCTTTCAGTTAAAAAAGAATAAAGTCTTGACTCTCTGGGCTATTTCCTTTGGAGGTGTCAGTCCTTTGAGGGGGAACAAATGTAAAAGAAATATAAAGTATTACAAAGAAAGTAATCATGATTAGCTATGAAAGAGTTAAGAAAAACCTAAAATTACTTTTATATTTGATAACTTTTCCTCAGTTACAATGACACATGTTTACATTTTGGCATCTTCCCTCATATGTTGCTCTCTTCTCCTTCAGCCGTCCACTCTCCTCCCCTTGTCACCGGAGCAGCCCACCTGTCACTGAGCAGTTCTGCTGTGAACCCACCCGTCGGCTCGGACTCCGTCGTGCCTCGACCCTTCCGCCTGGAGTCGCTCGGTGCCCCCGTGTCCAATGGTAAGGTGAAGCGCAAAAAGAGCAAATCTCACATTCACAGTGAGGTGATTTAAAAAGACTGTGAACTCTCATCTGCTACTTTCTCTAACACGTCTCACTGTGTTGTTGACTTAAAGGTCCAGTGTGTAGGATGTAGAGGAATCTAAAGTGGAGTATAATGTCAATATTTATGTTTTAATTAGTGAATAATCACAGTTTCTGTTGACTTAAATCGAGCCCTTTATGTCTACATCAGGGGCGGGGCCTCACTTAGTTCTCCTCCACACTTTGGAAGGGGAAGGGAAGACAGTTGGTTGCAATATACAACTTTGCCACTAGATGCCACTTAATCCTACACACTGAACCTTAAAAATATTTAATACAACGTGATTGGTCACATACAGTATATTGTAGATGATCACATGTTGACTTTTTGATTACTACTGATAGAAAATGTAGGAAAGTATACATCAGGCACTTTGTGTTGACACTGAGTCATGTCATGTGTTTTAAATTCACAATGTGAATGTAATTTTGATCAAAGAGCTTCCTTCATTATGATGCTACCCTTGAATTTTTGCACTGTACTTCAAAACGTTCATGCTGTTGTGATAATCAAACTGTTGTAACGTTCACCTGCTGCTGAGCAGATCAAATAAATGACTGTATCCACTTCACGGCTGATTTATTGTACTTTACAAACCTGGACGTGTTTGCAGTGTTGTAGTAAGAAGATCTGAGCCAATGACACGTCAGACCGGTTTGTGGTGCTGGAGTAAATAGTGACTCCACTGGGTCAAGGGGCTGTTGTCATGGCAGCAGCGTTGACAGATAGTAGACAGTTATCTCAGGTTGCATGTGACCTCTGGGGTCAGCATTGTGGATTGAGGTGTTCTTTTACTAATCCTTACTAAAGACAAGAGAGTTGTTGATTTATGCTCGAGCCAAATACAAATCTGTGAATTATTTAGAATTGATTTGGATCCTAAACTGGAAAGTTTGCACAGATTAATTGGCAGTAAACTATTAGAAATAACCCGACGATAGCTACTGAAAATACAACAAACACTGTAGTTGTAGTTTTAATGTTTTAGAAACTCAGTTCTTTCTGCAGTATCATATTTCTAATTTGGGCTCTGGCCTGATTTCTTTATCCATTGTTTGATATTACTGACAGAGACTTGTGTCAGTTTCACAACTCAACACCCTTTATTTGTCTGTGCAGACACACTAGACACAGATAACGGCCCATCATGCGACGTGCTTGCCTCATCGAGAAGATAAAACAACAGAGGGCTACTGTAATTGTCTCTCACGATTATCAACCGCTCCCTAATTTAGCTCAGGCTCCGGAGGCAGTTGCGTAAAACAAATCACCCGGCCGTTCAAATAAATCATTAGCAGGAATTAGAACACTAACATGCGACGGACATCAAGTAAACAAAGACAGGACAGTTCACACGGAGGTGGGGCTGCAGATAATCGGATAATGGAAGAACAGCTGAGCTGGCTTTCCCGTAGCCCGAGTGCTGTGTAAGAGGAGCAGTGTGGTATGACTGATAGTCATTCTGTAAGTGGAGAGCTGGATGGAGCCCAGAGGTAGAGTCACTCTGCAGGTCGACAGGGAGGAAGAGTTGAAGCCCCGTTAGGAGGACAAGTCCCCATAATGTGACTGTATGTATGTAGGTCCCCACTACATGAGTAATACGTGAACACACACACAAACATACAAAAACACAGCAAACCCATAAAAAAACAAAGAACAATCAAATAAATCATATGGGAAACAGTGGCTCAAATGAATTATGGAAAATATAAAAGCACATTTTGAAAGCAATGGCTAATTATCTTTAGATTTTTCTCTGATCATTTATTGTAGCAGTTGGGGCAGAATAACAACAGACTAGATAAGTACGTTGGTAACGTAACACATCGATGTCCATTGAACCGTTTCATATCAGTGACGTGTACAAGTTGTTGCACTAGTTACAAGTGACATAATTTATCAGAAATAACCACATTGTCCTTTTCATCTCAAGGGAGTCACATGAACAGTTTGTCAAACTATGTGTGACTATCTCTAAATACACCGATACACTTTGAAATTATAGTAGAAACAAATCTGTCAACTACTGTTACATCAGATCTTAATAATCATTTAATACTTATAGCTACTGTAGTTTTAAAAAAAACAATGAAAAAATCACCCCACAGCATTTTCAAAGTTTTGCTTTACGAGAATATTGAACTGCAAACACACATCTGCTTCTTTGAGGCTCTGCTCAACAAGACAAGTTGTCGATGATCCACTTAAAGGCACGTCTGTGATCCACAGTTTATATAAAAAATCTCTTAATGTACAGTCTGAGGATGGAGCAAGATGAATAGAAAACCATAGTTTGCGTCAGTGTCTCTACACTAAGTGGGATGTTTGTGCACATCAAGGCTCATTGCAATATAATATTCTACAGCTGAAGTAGATACAGATAATCTCATAGCCATAAACCTGAGGTGTATGGAAAACTACTAACATCAGCAGCATGGTATTTGGAGATATGAGGGTGAAGATTATATTGATGTTTAAACTGCCTACTTTTTTACCTTGGCCAAAGACGTTATGTTTTTTACTTGTTTTTATCCATTTGGTATTTATGTTGCTTGGTTGGTTTGGGGGTATTTCCCCAGCAGAAATATGTTTATTCTAATAAACAGATTTCCATGAAACTTGATGAAATGACGTGACAAGAAAGAATCCATTAAATGTTGGGACGGATTTGGACAAAGGATCAACTAATATTTTCATCACTTTATCTAACATTGTGAGATTTTCTCGGTTTTCCAAGGGAATAATTCATGGATCTTGATTTTAAAAACAATCATATTAAGGGAACTGATCTCTATAAATGTCTGTACTTTGGTGCAGCCTGATTAAATTAAAGGGGACTGTTGCAGAGGTATGTGCTTGTAGTTTGTTTCTCCTGAGACCAAATAAAAATAGCTGGGAAAGACACTGTCCTCAGGTAAGTAAGTTCAACCTAGATTGAAAGTCCTGGTTTTCCCTTTTAACTTCTTCTCCTTCATCCTCATGCGTTACTTTGCCAAAAGTGTTGAGTGCCAAGTTCCCTCTTAATGCTCTAACACTCAGTAAGCTGATGGTTCTCTGAACTCTGAGCACTGCATCCACGCAGTCACACTCCTGCCGTTCGCCTGTTCTCACTGTTTAAGAAGTCCAAGTTTTCGGAGTGCTTCTCTCCGATCAGCTCCCATCCCTGGCACCACCATTACAGAATATCCTACAGAGTTTGAGGGTTTCTGAGGCTGAGCTGCAGAGGTGGTCTTCACTGGTCCCGCTCCTGTGATGTGTCCCCGTTCAGGACAGTTCCCACCTTTCCTTGGGTCCCCCAGAGCATCCGTCTTTAATCCTTTGGGCTGAACAGGATGTGGTACAGCTGCAGACTGATGGTCAGATCTGGAGTAGTGATGGAAACTGGCGCTGCTATGCAGAGGCTTGTTCTTGGGCACTTGAGAATAAGAAAAGGATGGGCTTCTTGGTGGATTACCGTTCGATGAACCTCTTGTAGATCTTCTGGGTGTTGGGTCCAAAGAGGAGTGAGGTTTGGGGGGAGGTAGTGGAGCAAGTGTCTCATATTCTTGTTGTTCATCTTTCAGGAGGCCGAGCTTCAGCAAAGCCTTCTGTCTCACCACCTGAGGATCTTTCGCATGCTTGATACTGTACAAAGTGTTTGTGATTGTCGAAGCTACATTCTGTGTTTTCGCAGCAATGCTGGCAGGAATCTTTTGGGGTTTAGGGGGCACAACTGGAGGACTTGTGTGCGGCCTGGAAGGCTCTGGGTGGGATTTGTCAGATCTCTGCATGTTTCTGAAGTTTGGTCCTTCAATCAAGGCAGGAGGACGCTGGTCCGATTCTATAGTGTGATCAATTGTGGGGCATAGAGGGGTCTTCTTCGTGGACGCACTCCTTTGCAGATAAACAAGCGCATCGTACGACAAAGGTCCTCGAGGTAAAGGACCCTCCGCTGTCCTGACTGAGTTGTCCTTGGGTTTCGTGGCAGGAGGTATCACAACATTCACCTCAAAGTGAACAACAGGTTTCTTGTTGGGTTTTTGATGAGATTTGTTGCTTGAAGGTGCGATCTGAGGCCTGGAGAGGTTTGAATCTGGAGGAATGCCTGGTTTGGTGCTGGATACAGAAGAGAGAGCGCTGCCTGCCATAACAAGAGGTGTAGGAACCAGGTAGCTCTGCAGGGGTTTAGTGTCAGCGTTCTCCTTGATGTTTTCTCTTGAGGGATGTTTCTGTAAATCTGATTCAAATAAGCACATGTTTGGCAATGGAAACAAACTGCAATGCTCTTCACAGTGTTTAATCGACTGATGTATTGTTAGTTCTGCATCTGTCCCCAGAGATTAACTCACCGTTCAGCTTGCTCTTGCTCAAGGAGGCTGACAGGTCAGCCAGTTTGATGGCGAGATTACCAGGAGTGGGCATCTGGTCGGGCTCATCATTGGACAGTCCACTATCCTCCTCGGTGTCCAGAGACTCAATCGTCTCCTCCAAAAACATGAGGCAGGCCTTCTCCTCAGCAGACAGGTGCTCCAGACTATCATCGCTCTGTAACACAGGGAGGAAATCAGATGTGTGACAAACTCTTATACACGCAATTGTGTAATGTCTCAAACCCTTCATTTCTAAATGTATACAAAAATGATTAAACCTGATAAATCCCTTAGTTTTTAGGTTCCAGCTCTCAATTGCTACACAGTTTTGTCTTGATATCCCATGTTCTTTTGTATCATGTAGTACAACTCTACTCATTCTCAGAGTGAAGGAGGGAAGGTCAGGGACTCACAAAGCCAGAATTGGCACTGACGACGCTGTCACAGCTGCCGGCAGAGTCCATACCGCTCATCGTCTCCAATCCAACGCCACCTGGCCAGGTATCGCTCTTAGGCATGGTAGTCCTCTACTGGTTCAAGGTTAGAGGCCCAGATCGCTGCGTGTCCCTCTGCACCGAAACAGAAAGAGATAGTTAACTTTCAGTCTTATCTGAGTGAAAATATTCTGGAAAAATTATTCAAAAGTAGATTCAATTTTATGCATCATACCATCATTTAATCACACTGTTTATACTCTGCATCTGGGAGCCATTTCCTGCAGGTTCTTAGTATTATTTAATATCAGTGTTTATGTTTCTAATAAGAAAAACACTTGTTTACATAGAAAATGTTCTTAATTCCAATTGTAGTTCAGTATTGGGATGTTTTTACTCCTTCATATCAGCATCATGCTGTGTTCGGATGTACCTGTACACGCTGCCAGACACACAGAGTTAATATTCTTCAAGTGCTTTTGCATCGTCTCCTTTGTTCTAACCTTATCTTTTGTGTTGCCTCACCTTAACCTTATGGAGGAATCTGTCATCAGTGTTTCCAATTAACAACCAATTGAGGAGGTGTGTGTTACCAGAAGGCAGAAAACATGTGATGTGATGTTGTTATGGCTTTTATCTACACATTTTTACAACTTGCTGGAAGTAAGTTGATTTAACACAGAGGCTTTATCAGCTGATCATAAAACCTTTAGTGACAGTGTGAACTCTGCATTGAAGGCTCAGCCCGAGTTTAACATATATTCTACAAGAAGCTGTGGCTGGACATCGTCTTTTTAGCTGTGAAGGAATTTAGACTTTGACAGTTCAATGTGCACAGACTCTGATTAACAGTACAGGACATGGACATGGACGCTATAGATTTGTTTCCAACAAACGTACGGCGACATGAAGAGGAAGGGACATCAGCTGCTGTGTGTTGGGGGATCTAAATAAGTGCTAAGAAGGGGACTGAGTGTGTTTAAAAACCTTTTCTTACTGAAACTGTAATCGGTTCATTTAAATCCCACCCTCCAGAAAATGTATTCATACAAGGTTAAAGAGGAAAAACGCATCAGCGGTCCAGGTCTCCACAGTCAATCACCAAGCTACTAACTAAAATCTAATAAAATTCATGATTGTTAATATGAACATTTACAAGTAAAAGCCAATAAAAAATAAATAACGATGATATGTTAAGAAAGTGCTAGTAGACTTAAATCGGGTTTGGTTAGGGGCAGGGTTATGTCAGGGTTAAGGGGATTAGGGTTAACCTTAACCTTAACCTTAACCCTTAACCCTGAAAACATAGATAACATCGCCTGTGAGGGTAACTTTGGTTTTAACAGACGAGACGATGAAGCTCCCCCAAAGAACTTTTCAAAACAACATGACCAGGCAATTGAAACTTAATTTATAAGGGGAAAAACAAGAAATTAAAGGAGGCCTATAATGTTGAATTTAAGTAAATCTTTAGACTCTGCAGGTTCATTTGAAGCTATTACCAGTCACTCTTTACTCATATGCTCGGGAACAGAGGTTCCTTTAGAATAAATAATGTGTAACTGGGTTGTGATTGCTTAGACAAGAAACGTGTGATTTATGAGTTTGTTTTATAGATTTCTAAATGGCTCAGTCGCTCACGCCGACCTCTCATCACCGTGTAACATCCTGTGCAGCCTTAGAGAAAGACCGGTCCTGTTTCTGACAGATATCTCACTCCTCCTCTCGCTGCATGTGACTCAGATTACAGAACACATGCCACTCCTAATCTTCCTCAACCGGATCAGTTTCAGGGGGAGCGGAGGGCGGCAGAAATGATCTCCTGAAAGCTATTTGATATCCCGTTCGTCCACTTTGGACGGTTTTAACTCGGTTGTAGGTTCTTCCCCTGAATCGAAATTTGAAATACAAAGAGCGAGTTGTCCTAATGGTGTATTTGTTGTATATGGTGATTAGACATTGAAATCCCATTTGTTTTACAGCCATTTGAGCCAGAAACACATTTTAGAGATAAACACATTTGACCTTCTCACTGGGTTTTGTAAAAAAGGAGCTGGAGGCTTGGTATAAAGAAACTTCTGTCAGATTCTCGAGAGAAAACCAAAAGTCACTTTGGGATAAGTTTCGACACCTGAGAGGAAGCTGCTGAGGAACAGGAGCACTCACTGTTCCCTGTTCATCTACCCGGTCATCCCATCCCTGTGAAGTTTTAGAGCTACTTATCAACAGGCCACCATGTACACTTCCCCATGGGTCCTGCCTCATGCAGCTCGGGATATGAATGTGAACAGTGGAAACTCGCCGATAAGGTTTATTGTGTTTTTTAAGCCGACACAATCTGGCTTGACCACACACAGATAACCAGAGCAGCTGCTGGAGCCTGGAGATGATTCCTAACAGTTTGTAAAATATGGATTCAGTATTTTAAACTTGGAGCCAATTGATTTTTGGAGATCACGTTCATCTTCCTCACATATATTATCCATTATTTCATATTTTCTCAGCTATTCAATGTTACTGAGTTGGGATTTTTCCTCATTAAAAACATCACAACAGCAGCTCTATATCATATCTATGTATGTAGACACCTACAGAGACAGTCGCTCTCACTCCAGAGACAAATGTCACAGACTTTGTGGAACATGTGACTCATATGACCCATTGGCACAGTTCTGCCTTGATTGAGGTTATAAAAGAGCAAGTGTACATTGTTTTATTATCCTTTATGTAATGTTTGAAACTGATTACTGGCACCAGCTGAAACCATCACTGTGCAGTGAGTTCATAGCCTTCAATACTCTGCTTCTTCAATACTCTGCTTCTTCAATACTCTGCTTCTTCAATACTCTGCTTCTTCTGGAGAAACTATTAGTAATTTTAATCATTATTTGTTATGTTATTACTTCCAACTATTTTTCTATAGTTTGTCCTTTCTAGACATTATCTGCCCTAATGAAAGTATTTACACAAAAACACAAAATTCCCACAGATCAAAAGACGCATATATACATTACATAATCATTTAAGAGTATTTTTTACTCTTTTCTCATCTGTGACATTTTTATTCTTATATTTTGACCTTAATCTTCGAATTTATCATAATTGTTTTTACCTTCAATTCTTCATTTTTAACTATACTAACGAACTAACAAATAATTATAATACAAAATAAATGAAGGAAATCCTGAAACAATTCTGCAAAATATGTCAATGGTTGTAAATTACATTTGCTATAACGACAGTACACACAAATATGTAGTCAAGTAATTCAAATTTTTTTTAAAACAGGGTAACAGATAGAAGAAGAAGAAAATTCAATCATAATCTATCTTATATTTAAGTTTACATTTACCCAACATCAATACCAGAAGAAAAGTTTACTTACTAAACTTCTTAATACTAAACCTCATATTAAAGTTTAACTAAACATCTAATAGATATCGTGTGAAACGTACCTTGTTGTTTGCCTCTCGCTGCATGAGTGAGTTCCTCTGTCGTCTCCCGTGTGAGTGAAGAGGCAGCAGACACCTGCATGAAGGACACGGAGCTCTCAGCCAGTCACGGAGCAGCGCTTCCCCTAAGACGCACAAGCCCCCGTCGTCATGGCAACCACACCTGTTAATAATCTGTTAATCTCTGCTGAGTGAGAGTGAAAGTAAAGTCTCAGTGGGGTTACTCAAATATTAATCAATAATTAATAATCATAATAATCATATACAGCAGGAAAATAGTAATTTGTTACTCCACAGGAATTAATATTATTACTCTGTTAGTATCTGTATTTTCGTTACTCTTTGTGAACAAAGCTTCACCTCGATTGATCCATTAGTTACGCACACGTATTCTTTGTATACAACAAAGAAAATACCTACTTTTACCAAAATAATTACTATGAAATAAGTATAAAATAAGTTTTACACATTTTAGAACCTACAAAAAGCAAATATTTGATCCTGTTTCTGAATGAAAGTTATTGATGACATTTTTACAACACTTTTTTATTCAGAGCAGCAAATATTTAACTTTTTTCTAAATCTGTTAATTAGAGAACTCAAATTTCTTGATTAGGGGCCCGAGTGGGAGGCCCTATTGTATTTCGAAGGATTTGTATTTCCCTTTTGGGGCTTTTTCAGGGCCTAGACATTCTCAAATCGTTACCAAAGTTTGCAGGGAATTCAAAACCCCAAAAAGTAATTGTATTCTGGAGTAATTTGAAATGGGCGTGGCAAAATGGCTCAACAGCGCCATCTAAGGAAAAGCCCCTCAGTTAGCTTTCACCGATCTTCACAAAAATCGTGCCCGTTCAGTGCTACAACGTAGCCCTAGTTTGTTTATTTTACAAATGTGGATCTGCCAATGTCCAACTGCAGTAGAATGTAGAAACTTTATTTAGCTATTCGAACTTTTTACACTCAGTTTTGTGTTGTCATACATAACAGACAATATCTATTAAGTGTTATTTAGGGAGAACGACTATTCTTCAGGGTATTACTTCCCTGTGAGGCCCATACTTAAGCTTATGTAATTCATGAGCAATAACTTCTTACTTACTTAATAAAAACACATTACGTGCATCGCAAAGACTAACAGTGACAATATGCTCCTTATATGCACGTGAACTAGAAAGTAGTTAATGACAAATAAGTTTACTTAAAAAAAACTTTTCTCATGTTTTCATGGCACAGTACAGACGGTCAAAGAGTTCCTGATTGCTCCATCCAGCCAGTATGTATCTTAAACTCAGTAGAAATCCCATCGACATGTAGACACAAACTAGTTCAGGCCTGGAAGTGAACTCCAGGCTAACTTCATAGTAGCAGTGGGAGCTGCTCCAGTCAGTCAGTCAGTGAACAAACATTAGATCCTATTAGGAAAAAGTAGATGTTCCTTAAAATAACATGTAGGTAGTTTAATCCCACTACGATGGCACAGGATCAGTGATGTTTAGACAACTGGGGTTGATCTCCAGTGGATCGTCAAATCTGAGTTATAAATAGAGATGGTTATATATACACACACACACACGCGTTTTCTATTTGGATCTACACGTACAAAAATCTATATTCAAATGACTAAATTCTTTGTTTTGGATTCTAGCTTTTACCTTTAGTTTTTTATAACGGTTTTATATTCACATAGACATGAGAACTGTGGAGCGTTATTATCACGATACAATAATATGGCTAAATTAACAGCATTTAACATGGAGCCCTTCAGTAAACTTTAAAAAAAAGGTTTTAACAGCTCGATACAAAAAGACTCGTACACGACACCAGCGGCTATAAGTTTTAATTGTGACACAACACTGACAAAAATCAAGTAACTCCAGTTGTTCTGTAGTGCTTTGTGTGCAACATTCATGAGAACTTGGTTATGACAAAAGACAACAAAGCCATTTCATAGTTTCACTTAAATTCAAGCTGATCAATCCATTACTGCTGAAATAAAAAGAAACTAAGGTAACAGAGGAGGGGGAAAAATAGTATAATTCACATTCAAACAAAGAAATAAGTGACATTTTTGCCATTAGTTGAGTTAAGCATGAGTCATGACTGAAAACAAGAAAGAAATTACTAAATTAAAGTCTAAATCCAGTCCTCAATTGTGAAAACTCTTTTTCTGGCAACAACTCAGTACCAATATCACAGATGTGTAGCATAGAAATACTGGTTCTGCATAACAAACGGAGCGTCAAGAAAAAGGAAATCCCACAAATATCAAACTCCAATTAAACATTTCTGACCCGATGTTTAACATAAATAAGAGCGAGCTTCATCCTTACAGGCAGCCGGTGAAGGGAATAAACTGAGATCATGCCTGACTTTAGCTGAGAACATACAGTGGAACAGCGTGAGAATCTTAAGAAGAGTGTTACAAAATAAAACCCAAATCTTTACTCGCAGTTCTCAAACATTCACATCAAACCGAGTTGTTCTCAGGAGAGGTTCATGTTTAACGAAGGTGACGAGGAAGTAATGTGCGGACAGTACGTGAACAGTAAACGCTGTAGGGTTGAGTAGGATTTCTCCCACACAGTCATTGGTTGTGCCTTCATGTGGTGTCGGAATAATCTGAAAAAAGTATTAACGTGAGAGCATCTGAAGTCAGAACTCGGACAGTCAGCGAAAATCCGAGATGATGACGTGATCACTCATTAACCGATCATTTTACAATTAGCTCTAAATAGTAGATTCTAATGTTGCATGCGACTAACGATGCAAACGTTTTCATCGATTTAGATGACATCTGATTGATATTGGAAAGATGTGTCAATGTGTTGTTTAAATGCATAAATACATTTTTTGTTTCCCACACATTCTGTCTTCAAAGCACACAAAGACACCAAAGCCAGGAAAAGGACTTCACATCTCGGGAAGTGGGACCTTCCAACGAGCACCTGAATGCAGTTACACACCGTTTATAAAATACACCACCCTCTCACCATGACTTGTGTTCTGAAATGCACTGCACAGCTTTCTCAAAAATATGCAGCAATATAAAACAAAACACTGTCTAAAAAGATTAGTTCTTACAGCATGACACCCGAAAAAAATTACACCATTTAAAAAATCTACACTCCTGAAATAAGAATCTGCCGTACCGATGGAGAAAAGCAAAGCCCTACAGAGTTTTTAAAATGTTTAGTTTTCAGCACCATCCTTTTTTAAATTATTTTTATTTCACTTAAAACAAGTTCACTTATAAATGGTGTCGCAACTTAATAAAACATGGAAAAAGTCCCACAAAAATAATAAATTCGGGATCATGACATTTCAAAACCTCAACCCACGACTCCAGCTTAGTGTCCGACTGTCCAAACAACTCTGCCCACGAGGGAAATAAAAAACACAATGCTACATAACCAACATCATGTATAACAGTCAAACATAGTGTTCTGCGGTTAAGACAACAGTGAGTAGGATCACATCATAGCACAAAGAATTCTCAGTGGTTGTTTTAATTCAGTCACATTTAAGTGTTTGGTGTGTTTCAACACAACCCGGGAAACATCGAGTGATCTAAACGGATTAAATCAAATCCTAAGAATTGTTTGCATATTTTTCCTGGACCCAGTTACATCGATTTGAAAACCATCTGTAACAGACGAGTGCGATGGTTTGTTGACACCGGAGCGCTGCAGTAGTGTTTCTTCTGACTTTTGAGAACTGACGGCAGTTTAAAAGTATAATACTGAACAGGTTAGAGGCTGAAACACGGCGTCTGCAGATTCTCCGGGGATGTCGCTGGGCAATGTGAGGTAGAGGATCACACAAGCAGACAGACACGGACTGACACAGTTGCCAGACATGGGGCACGGGTTTGGTGGTGGCTCTATTTGTGAGAAGGGGGGGTGGGGGAGGAGAAAGACGAAATAAAATCACACCTCCCCAAAATTGGTGTGGCCTGTTTCCTTGGCGTGCTCACGAGCTTCCTTCTGTCCCACCAGGCCGGTCTGGCACACCATGCAGCGCAGCGCAAAGCGGTTTACGTCCGTGAACTGCCGCTTGCGCCGAGCCTCGTCTGCCAGCTCAAGGGCCAGGGCCAGAATTACGTCGTCCGTGGTGGAGAAGATAGTCTGGGGTGGGACGTCGGAGCCGGGGGTTTCTTTCTGCAGCGGGTCGTAGTGGATGCCGTCGTAGATGAGCAGCACGCGTTTGTGGTAACCGGCGTCCTCCCCGAATCGATCCACTCGGACTGTCTGAGTGTCCACCACGCAGATCTCGCACTGGTAAAACTTGGACAGGATGGACACCTCGATGGCTCCTCCCCAGGTGTCGTCGCGGCTTATCCAGGTGCAGTACTCCTCGTTGGTCTTCCCCAGCACCGCTTCACAGTACGCGGCGGGGTCACTGGACACGATCTGGGCGATGAGGCTCCGCATCTCAGGAGCACACACGGGGTCATATACGCCTCCTTCCACCACATAATACACACTGGTGAAGAGGCAGGAGTTGTCGGCTGGGACCACGCGGCGTGCCAGCACGGGTGAGGCTTCCAGACGCGGCACTTTAGTCACAGTGGGATGATCCTGAGGCTTTGGCTTGTTTTTTTCTTCCTCAACAATGAGCGTGTCGCCTGTGGACGATGACACATCAGTGACTCACACTTTGGTTGACAAGCATAACCGGGTTAATAAGTATTCACATGAACCTTTTGCACATATTAGAAATCTCTAGAAAGGTAGACACAGATAAGGTGCATGTACACGAGCTGAGATAAAGGGTCTGTTCACCCAATTACACATTTTTTTTAATGTTCTTTTGAGACTTCCATCTCTAATAATAATAAATATATTTGTGTAGCGCTTTTCAAGGAAACTCAAAGACACTTTACAAAGGATTAAAAAAGAGACTGAGAGACAAACTTAAGATAAAAACATTGTGACACGTTGAAATCAGTTCTGACGAGGGGATGTTTCTGCAACTTTCTTCTAAAAAATCTCCTTAAAACGTTATTTCAGTCACTAAACTTACAATATGTCCCTGAAAAAACATTCAAACAATGTAATTAAAGCAATAATTTAACCATATCTGCAATAAAAGGTGTGGGGTTGGTCCATATAGTTGTGATGTCTGTCAACGCACCTGATTTGATGGGGTAATCCTTGAGGTGAGCGTCTCCGTTTCGGAGATCCAGGCTGGACGGTGGGTAGCCGACCATGATCTTCTGCACGTCGCAGGGGATCCCAGTCAGCTCCTCCACCTTCCTCTTCAGCTCCTGGACGCAGGACTGGTGAGTCAAGCCCTGCATGAGGTGGCTCCCATTTTTGGTCTTACAGCGAAGCCTCAACATCCTGCCTGCGAGGGAACATGGGAATTAACCTCAAGTAACGGGTGTAAACATGACTGACACACCAGGGACCTTGTTGATTTCTAATTGGGAGTCTGGAGCTGTTGCAACTGCAGGATCGTGGTGAATGTGTATATACATCTATAGTGAAGTAAAGTCAAAGAGTAACAACCTGCCATTTTATTTTCAACAGTGCAAAACAGTGTAAAAATAGAAGAAGCACGTACATAATACATGAAATAACAGTGTCATAACATTACACAAGTCTTATCTAATCTCACAAGTTCGTCGACGAGTTGTTTTACCAGCTTCGACTGAACTTTTACAGAAAACTATTCCCTCGAGCTGGAGTTCACAGCTACTTGTTGTTGTTGTTATTTACCTTGTAAAGTTAACTGCTTCTTTTTTTAATCGTATAAGCTTCAAGCAGCACTAGCTAACAACGGCTAACCGACAGTTGGTCAGCCTCCATGTTTACACAGCAGGAACCAGCCCCTCGGATGGTTCCACATTGAGCCTTTTCAAACCCTGAGCTGGTTGAACAATGCCTCTGCTGACGGACACGTTTCTTTGTTTTGTAGTTTCTTTTGTTCAGTTTTTAACTCCGCTACAACAACAACAACACACAGAGAGAGAGAGAGAGAGAGCTAGCAGGCTAAGCTAGCAGCTAGCAGCTACATTGCCAAACGATAGAAAAACCACATGAAGCCATTTCACAACTCGACTCAACAGCGTCACAGTGTTGATGACATTTCTAATAAAAAGGGAATAAAACCAACAACAACCTGGACTCAAAACTACCGCAGCCGGTTAAAAGCATGCAGCCTGTGTGCTAACCTTAGCATTGCTAGCTTGGCCGTTAGCCCAGCGCCTAACCGGACAGTGTTTCTTTATTTCTCCAGGTGAATCACACGCGAGTGAACTTGATTTAATTCTGCTGCGAACACCACAAAGTAAATGTAATAGTTTGACACTGACGCGAGCGGTTCGAATCCGGTTTGCTCACCTTCCTCTGACTGAAGCCCTCAAACAATGGACACCCACTGAGACCGCTGCTGCGTGCCGCGTCACGGGCCTCCCTGTGACGTCAAGACGCCAGCCACACTGTACCGTAAGTCCCGTAGTAGATGAAACCCCCAGTTTTGTGCTGTGATTTAAAAAAAAAAGAATTGCTCTAGATCTCCTGTCTTCACAGTATTTGGCAAAATACTTGTAATATTAACACACTGTGAGAAGTATGAAATAGCATCACATTTAAATACTATCTAAATATATACTTCAAATTTTAACAAAGTTTATTGAACCATGTCAAAATTCATCTGAAGATACTGTTATGTTGAATTTCTAAAATACCATATTAAAAAGTACCTATATTCACTTTTCTCATTAAGCAGCACGTTCCCCGAACATCGAACCCAAAGAACTGAGGAACATCGCAACTTTAAACCTTTTCTCCAATTCTACTAAACAATTGTTACTTGAATCTCTAAGCTGTCGTCATCTGGAGTAGTGGTGTTAGTCTATATATATGCAGTGCTTGAGTATATGTGCCTAGTTACTACGAGGTCATCTTCTTTATTTCATTTAGTTCTTTAATAATATTGACAAAGTTTTTCATATTACAAGTCACAATACAATGAAAGTCAAAAATGATCAATAACAGAGTTGAATGCACAGATTCATCTTTCTCTGATATTTCTATGAGAAAAAACAAGACTCATCGAAACTCAATTTTATTGTCGGCTAAAAAGGCACAAGGAGGCTGATTGGAGCACGGCAATAACTTATCAATGATCAAATATTACACAGTCATCCAATGAGACTTTGCATTAGTAAATAAAAAGGCTTATGTTAAGGAAAAGTTAAGAAGAAAATAAACGTTTGCAAGAAGCAAATAAAGCAAATTCTTTGTTTGATAACATGAACAAAAGTATCTCAACAAATTAGCAATCACACCTTTAGTGTGTTAAACTTCTGTTGCACAAATCCCTTCAAAGAACACATAATGATTGAATATGTATCATTTAGAGCTGATTGAGACACATAAAAACATTGTGAACAGCAGCTTGAGACAGAAAGTTCAATCTGTTACCTACTGCCTGGACAATATGTCAAGTACTGTGAAGTATTTTCTAACAATGCTTCTATAACAGAGGGATACATGTTTATACAGCATTTTAATCTTCCTTCAGAACCCTGTTCAGCACAATTTCTCAAATCTATAAGACGAGACAACACATGATGGCTTCAGATAAGAATCACAAGTGCAAATGTTTGTCTATAAGATGAGCGGATTTATATTATAAAAAGTTTTTACAGCATCTACTTTATAACATGATCTGTTTGCGAATGTAGAAATTGATTTTTATCATAATAATGTGCTTGTATTGAGAAGAATAGAATAGCTGATACTCAGTGTATCTAATGATCAGTAAGGCTTTATACTATTTACAGTACAATACGGATTAGTTGCCAGTTGTGTTAAACATTGTGTTGTGTTGTTTTGTTGATTGATTTCTTGTAGTGCACATGCAGAAGAGTTTATGATACTAATGATAAGGCCTCCAGGTCAAAGCCTCAGCATGCAGAGTAAAGACAAAGACAGAAACTGCAGATATAAAGAAACTAAAATGACCTCGTGTCCAAGTGAACTCGTTTTTTAAACACAAACTCCTCTTTGACTTCATCCTCCTCTGACCACGATTTCCAAAAACTGTAGTTTAAAAATACTTCTTTCCATCTTCTGATTCAAGATTGAACCCAAAACTTAATTTGCACCGTGGAGAAACTTGTCATCTTCACTCAGAAGCGGACACAGCCACCAGTTTCCTCGGGGCTGTCAAAGTCGATTCCTTCGCACAGGGACTCCTTGAAGAGAGAGGAAACGTCACTGACACTCACAGATTAATGCCTCACAGCAGAAAATACTATTAGAGGAAACTAATTGCGGCCCAGGAGTCTTAAGTTCCTTTTTGGAAAATTGGGTCATTTATGTGGAGTGCGGTTAAACGGCCGCAGCACTGGAGACTGTTCATTAGCACATTGTCTAAGAAGAAGTTATTAATTATGAATCACTTTTCTGACCCTATGTGTGATTGCTTCACTTTAATCAATACTGAGACACTTTTAAATAATCATAATATTATTATTAATACATTATATATGTGCACAGCAAAGTGTAGTTACTTGTTTATCATTTTACCTCTTTAAAACATATCTAGGTGTCGGACAAATGTGATAATCAAATGCTTTTAAAGAAGCCGCGTTTTACTGTCGCAGCCATTTATTAAGCTTCCAAAGAATCAGTGTGCGATAGTCGTTCTTGATAACGCCGCTGAGATGAAACAACATCGACAGCAGCTTTCTGAGTGCAAAGGTGATGGAAGGTTGAAGAAACCAAAGTGCTGGAAAACCATAAAAAAACATGAACAACACTGTGATAACGTATATTGAGATAACATGACTTGAACAATGAGTTGAATTATGGGAAAGAAAATGAAACCAAGTCCTTCAAAAAATACTCACAGACATCTGCCTCCTATTCGGGGCTGAAAGACGGGTTCGGAAAGAGAGAGAGAGAGAGAGATGTGGAGATGGGCTGAAGCACTGTACCCACAAGGCAAGGCCAACAAATACACAACAAATACACAACAAATATACTTCTGAATATGCATTTGTGAATACAAAATATTTTTTTTATAATTTTTTAAATCTCTAATCTACATTTTATATTAACTTCAAATTGCAGTTAAATCTTCTCAAATGGATTTCAGTAAAAAAAAGAGTTGTAGAAAAGAGTGTAAATCTAACTTTTTTAATTTTTGGCAGCTAACTATATTTAAAAAATGTATGCCGATATATATTAAAAAAGTGAATTTGACAATGATTCCTAAGATTGTTCTCTACCTTACAGTATATAAATGATTAGTTGGTTATAGAAGAGGCTCATGAAGCGATTACTACTCTTAAACCACCTCTACTCCACATAACCTTTAAATTAAATTAAATTTCAGAAGAGTAGAGGTTTGACTGATAAGGATTTTTGGGGGAAAATGCCGAAAATAAGGAATAAATGTTTTCAGATACTGATATATCGACCAATACAGTATATATATATATATATATATCTAATTTAAAGGAATTATCAAAGACATCATTATCAAACCCTGATGAAGGATACATTTAATCCAGGCTTGATATTTTACAGATTTACTGTAAACTTTCTGATAAATAACTACAAATAAAAAGAAAACAAATACAACCAAATATAAAGAACTTGAGTTCAGAAAATAAACATTTTAACGTAAAATATAAACATAAATCGTTTCTGCATTGTTCATTCTGTAAAATAAAGGTTTTCATATTTGTGAATAAGGCTCATATCGGCCAGGCTCTATTAATATGTGTCATATATGTTCTGTGTATGATGTCTAAATGTTTGTCTTTTATATCTTTTTAAGGCTCAACTCATCGGGAGCGTTTCTCACCAAGAGACTTGCTGTTCTGCATATTCAAGCTGGAAACAGACCAGTGGTGAAGCAAAGGTCATGCAAGACAAACATCAGACGGCCAAGAAACATTCAAGAAAGAGAACAACCTCTTCCAGACCCGACACGTGACAGAGACACAGACATGAGTTCCATGTCAGTTTCAACACAGACACTAAGTCATCGAGAGGATCCAAGACTGACGGGAGACGGACGCCAAACACACAACTGTGGTGGGAGGTGACTGATTGAGGTTGATGGAGACATATTTGAAGGGGGCTGTAACTCTTTCACTAACTTGGCTTTGCCGTCCCTCTGGCATCAGAGCTGATGGCGTGGGGGCAAGTGGTAGCCAGGGCGGGTTGCCCGCACTGTAGAGCCTGGGACGCTTGACCTGGTCGTGACTGGACAAGGGAGTGTAACTATTCCGCCGAGGTATGAGAGCAGAGTCCCTCTGGACTTTATCCTGGTAGGAGATGAAATGCTGCAAGATGTTAAAGGAAAAACTAAAAGATCTGGGGACACCTGATCACAGCGTAACCATCCTCTCCACATTGACTCGTGTTAACAGGTTCAACAACAGAAGCCAATTCAAAGGAGACACATCATGATTTTCTGTTTTTCCTTCCTCTCCCGTGTTATATTGGTTTTAACCTCTGCCAAGGAAGTTATGTTTCCACCTCTGTCTGTTTGTTTGCAATATTATACAAAAACCATGACACGGATTAGCACAAAACTTCATAATAATTCATGGATGAAAAGATCAGGCATGTTTAGGGGACTGATATCTAAGAGTTGGTGCAATTTGGTGAAGCTTGATTGAATTTAAGGGGACTGTTAATGAGTGTCATTCCAGTTTGTGCATGTAAAAAACCTGCAGTTAAAAAGACCAAAGTCCTCAGTGAAGGCAGCTCCTCTCCCCCACAGACAACACAGCTCCTGAAGCACCTGAAGCTCCTGAAGCACCTGAAGCTCCTGAAGCTCCTGAAGCACCTGAAGCACCTGAAGCTCCTGAAGCTCCTGAAGAGCTCCTGAAGCTCCTGAAGAACTCCTGAAGCTCCTGAAGCTCCTGAAGCTCCTGAAGCTCCTGAAGCACCTGAAGTTCCTGAAGTTCCTGAAGCACCTGAAACACTCGTCAGTCTGGCTGATACTTCCCCACCATCGTGATACCCTGTGGCATCACCATTCCCTACATTTGCATAATGCACGTCCAGCACCTAGTCCGGCACAACTGCAAATAAAGTCAGGTGAAGCGAGAGCCTTGACCAAGAGTGGGTTAGCGGGCCAATCAGAGCAGACTGGGCTTTATCGGGAGGCGGGGCCTTAAAGAGACAGGAGCTAAAACGAGGTGTTTCAGACAGAGGCTGAAAAGAGGAGCTGCAGCAAAGGACAGTCTGAGGAAAGTGATGCGTTTTCTGAAGATTAGAGCAAGTAAACCTTTTCAAGTCATAACACAAATTCAAATTATGACCCTGAATATGTCTCCTTTTACCGATAGAATAAGTAAAGCACAACCCTGACACACCTTCTTCATTAAAGGGTGTAAACCTTTAAAAGAATCAAATAAGCTTAAATACAGCTTTTCATTCAAACATAACCAGAGTGATGGTAATAATGATTATTTAAGCCAAGCAGGGCAGCATGATCAGCCAGGGCTTCAGTCCATAAAATATAAAACAGTTAATTTCATTATCTGAGCTGCAGCCAGGTTAAAGATTTAAGGGACAGGGATTAAAAAGAGGGAGTTAAAGAAGCAAGGCCTCACATACAAGCATTAAACTAGTGGATTCAACAAAGATGAGCCTGTTAGACTTTGGATTAGATGTAGTGGTTTGCTGATTAATTGTGAATTATTTTTGATGTGAGTCAACAACACACACACATACTTTACACATTACACGTCTGTGGCTTTAAAAAAATTGATTATTCAGCTTGAATGAGAGGAACTTACAAGAGGCCGGTCTCGATGTGTGTTCACTGCCTCCACGTTAAGATAAAACAGTTCCACTTTGCAACCTGGACGATAGGAAACAGAATATTTCAATAGATCAAAGAGTCATAGGGTAAAGTCACGTGTCCTGGAGGTGAAGGACCTACCATATGCCACAGGTGTGAGTTTGAGCACAGTGTGGAGCGGACACTTCATGTACGGCAGATCTTCTGTGGGAAGCACAAAACACAAAGTCAGTATCTGTGTGTCCGTGTGTCCTGTGTGTGTCCTGTGTGTGTTTTGTGATCATTCTTTTACCTGCACTTTTGTCCAGGAAGTACGCCAGCAAACATCGCATCACGGCCTGGTGGCAGACGACCAGCACGTTGCCCTGTCTCTCCAGCTCCATGATGACCGGCTCCAGTCGCTGAACGAGATCCTGGTAGGACTACAGAGCCAGAGAGGACGATTTTAATGTAAATGTAGAGGTCAGTGTTTTAAAAAAAAAAATTCAACCTGATTAACATCTGTAAAACACGAGGGGATGGAAGGAGTGGGCCAGGTTACCTCTCCTCCTTGGTAGCGATAGTGATACTTGTCCTGGTCTCTCAAAGCAAACTCCTCTGGGAAAGTGTTCTGGATCATCTCATAGGTCATCTCCTCACACACACCCTGAGGAGGGATATTACAAAAAGAAAAGAATATTCATTCTAATATCAAAGACCAAAGTAAAGTAAGCAGAAGCACTTTCACTGCACATAATACAAAGAAAGAAGTGCTTCAATTACACATATTATACATAGAGATTGTTTAAAGACAGTAGCAGAATATTTTAATACATAAAGATACTTTATGAGAGATTCCTATCATTTCAAAATGTGGGAGGTCAGATGTCGGGGTACTGACAGCGTCGATCTCGTTGAGAATCTTCCACTGTTCATAAGGAACCCCGAGCTCCTCCGCCGTCTGGATGGTTCTTCTCAGTTGACTCGTCCAAACCTTCAAATCCGACAGTTGGTGCTCCTCGATGAATTCTCGCAGGGCGTGGGAGAACTGGGAAACGAGAGAAACACAAATCAACAATCATCATCTAGATATCCCAATGAACTAATGAGTCTTGTGATTGGTTCTTTCTCTGTAATCGTACCTGTTTCCCTCGAGGAGAAAGCTCGGAGTCTCCCCCGATGCGGCCCTCGACGTTGTGGTTGCTCTCTCCGTGGCGGCACAGGTAGATGGAGTGAGAGTGCACGTGGATGTTCATGAGGTAGTACACGATCTTGCTCTGGATGTAGTCCTGCACCCGGTTCACCAGGAAACGCCGGCCCACGTTTATCACCTTGATAAACGACAGGTCCCTGCAGGGGGTGATGAATCATAGGGGCTGAACTAAACATTTGTTTACTGACGCCATCTAGTGTTTATTTTCTGAAGTGCAAAAATGACAGGACGCAAACTGCTATAAAACCTGTAATGACCTATTGAGATAGAGAGAAGCAGATATTATCAGCTCTTACTTGTCGTAGTTGTCAGGATCTAACGGTTGATAAGTGACCTTGTAGCACTCGATGCGTTTGAGGAAGTCGTCCATTACTCTCTCTCTGTGTCTCTCAGGGTAGTCGGGACTGGACACCTTCACTTCCTGCGGCAGGTATGCAACACAGTCAGACCATGTGAGCAGGCAGCATGGTTCTTACATAGCAAAGCAGACACTGGGAATATTTATAGATTATGGGTTTGAGTGACGTACCAGAATATTAGCAGCTATCACCTCAGGGTCGTCGCACACCGACTCCACGAAGAACACCTGTTGGAGAGAGGTCAGAGGTCAACGTACGACTAACACGCAATCAACAAATCTGAATCAGACATTAAAGGGGCCCTGTGGAGTTTTCTTGGTAACATCTAAAAGTCTGATCACGTTCATCCTTTCACGTTCAACGCTACATAAACTGTGAATGTTTGAATGTGAATTTCAATTATGTCCAATTTCCAAAGACAAAATAACAGCAAAATATAATAAAAACACTTCCAATCTTACCTTGAATGCATTCTCCTTCACGAAGGCTTGAATGAGGTCTCTACGTTCTCTTGTTGTGTTTGTTGCATCAAAAACCTGAAAAACAAGAAAATGTGTATTGTTGGACGTCCTTCAGGATTAAATCTGTCCTAATGTGAGATGTGTTGCTGTTCTAGACATTTCAGAGCTTTAGGAAATGAGCCGTCACAGAGACGCAGAGAGAGACAGATGGACAGATGAGTCCTCACCGCGATCTGACCTCCCTCCTCCGTCAGGTAAGCCCCCACATCCTGCAGAGCTACCAGAGCACACTGTCTGCGAGGGAGGGAGGGAGAGGGAGAGAGAGAGAGAGAGAGAGAGAGAGAGAGAGAGAGAGAGAGAGAGAGAGAGAGAGAGAGAGAGAGAGAGAGAGAGAGAGAGAGAGAGAGAGAGAACTTAAGTTATAAAAGGTATCATAACAAATTGTCAAAGCAAGATAATCCAATAAAAAAGACAAAATGAGCACATGCACATATATCAGTGAGATAAGAGCGAACCTAAAATGCCAGGTTTACGACCAATACTGCAGCCAGCCACCAGGTGGCGATCAAGATAATTTGGCTTCATGTCGAATATCTATAGATCTATTGTCAAAACCAGGCTGACGTGTTCACCTCTTTCTACACTAAAGTAACCAGCTTCTGTCTGTGGCTTCATATTCTGCAGACACAAGATTATCAATCTTTTCATCTCACTTTCAGCCAGTAAACACATTTAACTAAATCGTATTCCTTTAACCCACGTGCCTGAGACCCCGAAGATTAAAAAAACAAGGACAAAGTCTTTCTCCTTTTACAGCAGCAGTTTGATTCAGGTTTAATGTCGGTGCGACACCCGGGGGGGGGAGGTGTCAGCTTCAGAGTGACAGCAGCAGCCTGTTTGATATCTAGGTCACAATTCAGCAGTGGGATGCTGTCAGGAGCCCGTCACGTTTTCATGAGACAAATTCCATTTCCACCAGATACGACCGTGAGGGGAGAGAGGCAGCTCTACTCTAATTAGCAGTGATTTTTTATTTATCTGCAGTCTAATAACATGAACACTGTGCTGACGCCGACTCGATATCGACTGCCTGCCTTTTAAGAAAAGAGCTTAGTCACTGATGCAGCAGGGGAGGCTGCAGAAAACCAAACAGACTCGTGTTGGCTGAGAGAAATGTGATAATCCAGACAGTAGAGATGCTCCAGCTTCTCTCACTGTGACACACATGATACGTTAATGTGCCAGTTAACGACTGGACGAGAGCACGTGATGAACACACTGGTGGAAGGGGAACTTACTTCCTTATTTTCATGGCTGCCTCGTTGTCGTGGCGGAAGAAGTCGTAGGACTTGTACGCTCTGACGGCCTCCCTGCGGTACACGCCCAAGTTAAACACTGCCAAGGAACAAACAACATTCACACTCAAGTCACTGCCGAGTTCATTTCAACTATTACAACTCAACTGATGCTAAACTCTAACATACAGTACATATCGTATTTTTTATTACACTTATGCTCTAATTGCTTTAAATAGTTTGCCATTTTTTTGCCCCCAATTCAAATGTTCCCTTGTAAAATGCTAAGTTAAGTATAAAAATAAATCCTGAATCTTCCCCTCCAGCTCTTTCTGGAGCCGTGTCTCATCCCACCACCAAGTTTTGTGGGAATCAGTTTTCTAGTTTTTGCATAATCCTGCAGACAAACACACAGATGGAACGTTCCCTCTTTGGCGGAGGCAACAACAAATTCTCCAAGAGGTCGTTTGAATGATCTTTCAGTTGCGTTTCGACAACAGGAACTTTCCTCTGGAACGAGGAACCTTTGCTCCTTGTGTTTCCACCGCAGCGATCAGGGTCTGAATAAAGGGTAAATCTTTTTACCTACAAAAAGTAACCCACTACTGTAATACTTGACAAAAGTACGTTTCATTTCTTGCAGCAAATCCTTGACTGGTTGATTACTCCAGCATTTGATTTCAGCAACCATTTAAAAAAAATGTGTAGCTGCGTATACAGTTAAAAATAAAAAGGAAGTATAGTGATTTAACTACAATACACTGTCCTAAAAAGTTGAGCATGGGATCCATGTACTACACCTGACAACAGGAAGGTCAAACCCTCTCTGACTTGAAATATGAGCAGTGAACTTTAAAAAAAAAAAGTTAAAGAGAAGTACAAAGAGGCTTTTGTCTCGAGTGGTGCTGGACCTTTGGTTGGGACTCCGATCCAGTTGAGGTACCGTGTGAGTTTCTTTGACATGTACGTCTTCCCTCTCGCAGGCAGGCCGATCATGACGATCACCGTCGGGGAGTTTGTCATGTAGGAGGCCCAAGCTGCACAGGAGACATATATTTATATTATATTATATTATGGTCACGCACATTTATTAAAGTCCTACATTGCATTATTAAAAAGCTATATAATGAGGAGGAATTAAGTAAAACAGCAAATTTACATCTTTTGCAGAAGCATAATTACATCTTTTAAAAAATTAGGTTGTGTTGACCGAGTTTTACCCTCTCTCTCTACATATATACTTTATATTTTCATAGTTTATTTTGTATAGTTTTGTTTTAGTATTGTTTTATATCTTGAATAGTTCGATACGTTGCTGCTGTAATACAGGAATGTCCCAGTTTTGGATCTATAAAGTAAATCCCTCTAGTCCTCTATCCCACCTTCCACCTCCCTCCAACTTAAGTCCACATAATAACTAGGTCTGCTGGACAAAAATAATTGAGTCTCTCTGGACAGAAACACAGTTTATGTGGAGAACTATGTGGAGAAATTAGAGGAAGAAAAAACGTCCTGGGAGAGAAAAGGTCATCTTCTTTCTTAAGGGCGACAGCAGGAGGAGTATTTTTATATCACTTGGTATAATCTAGATTCTTGCCTTTCCTACTGAGATTATGGGCTGGCGTCTAAATGGAGGAGCTTGAGAGACAATGAGTGAATTGAGTCCAACGGGAACAACACACGGTCTTAAATTACAAGCGCACCTGTGGACCACGAAGCAGTCATGCAGCAGAATCTAATGGAGCAGTTCACTTACAGCATTTCTTCTCCCGCAGGTCGGATTTCTTGGCCTCTGCGGAGCCGTTGTCCCTCTGAGAGCTGGACATGATGTGGTCTCAGTGGGCAGCTCCTGTGGGAACACCAGGGAATCGAACGTGTGAGGCGGGGGGGGACAACTGGAAACCAAAACACACGTGTGGTGTTTCTGACTTTGTGTTTCCCTGGCAACACGGACCGACTCTGCCACATCATCCGATGCAGAGAAAAAGCTTCGGATTCACAAACACACACACGAAGAATATTCCCTCACTGACTGAGTTCATGCGGCAGAATTGCAGCTTTCACTCAATCCACTGAGACATGGTTTCTATCAACATCTCATTCAGTGTTTATCAGGATTTATTTCTTACCTGATCGCTGGGTGAACGTGACGAGCACAGCTGGGCGGAGACACATCTGGACACGAGGGGATCCGTGGGTCTACCGCACCGGGAGTTTGCGCGCACCGCAGCGGGCGGAGGAGCCTCTCCGGTCGGCCTGTCCTTGGTCCTCCACCTCGGCTCCGTCAGCTGGAGCTGGAGGTGTGTCTCCGTACGTCACATGTCCCTGCGCCGCCGTAATGTTCGTAATAGATCCGGAGCAGGATGCGTCAATGGCGTAGATCACGTTTAATAATTCAAATTCTATTCATATTTTATTAATACAGCAACAAATCACAACATACTTTATCTTAAAGCACTTTAAATAATAATTAAAATAATATTATTCACCTTCATCATCTTACACTTTCATTTATTTATTCATTGTTATCTCCATCTTACTGCATTAGCTCCAAATTGTTTTTTAATTGCTTTTTTCTATGTCTGTCTTTTGTGAATCAATCAATATAAATAAAGTTTGATTTATTGATTCACTCACATTTAGACGTTCTTATCTTCAACCACATCTTGGAAGTTTTTTATATTGTTTGTTCCTGACCATGGTGTCATGCGTTCTTCTGTACATAGCTGGACATATCATTTAAGAGGGTTCTCACATAATCTGCATTGTGGACTAACATCAGCCATTCCTGGGGGCCCCCCTCTCAGCTCAGGGCCCCAAGTATAGCTGCCTGCTTTGCCCACCATGCTGCCACGGCCCTGGATGGAGCACCAGCAATGAAAACCTGACGCCAGCCTCCATGGATGAAAAACAATTTTATTCACTTCTATCAAAGAATTCCATAACCCTCTTTGCATAGTTATTTTGTTCAACAATGGTCCTCGATACAAAAGGCAGATAGTGGTCACAGAGTCATGATTTACAGGTACCAGTACAAGTGTAAGTGCTAAAGCAGAAACCCCCAAATAAATAAACCCTACTTACAGTCACAATATTTCCTCGTTAAGTACAAGTACAAAAGGTTAAAATCAAAGCTGACACCAATGAAAGTCTAGAAAGCACACAGCTTGTTTTATAGTTAATTATATTATCATACTGATGAATAAACTATCCGTTATCTGTATTTAATTATTTACATCTCACACATCTGTACAAAACATACTTGGAAAATTTAGATGCAACAGAAGCCTGAAATGACGTCAGAGCTCGACTCAGGAACATTCAAGGGTCAAAGGTTAGGCAGTGGGTTAGTGGATTGGCCGAGGGAAACACCAGGTGAGGAGCCAGTGACGGCGTGAGAGCGATTGTCGGAGCGTCTCAGGCTTGGGAACTGATGAAACGCAGACAGATGTTGGAGTTGGAAGGCACAGACGATGAATATACTGTCAGTAGGTTTGCACGCTTTTCGTAGCTGAGACAAAGATCTCTGGTCTCCAGTGTCCGACGTTTAGTGGTTTTGCCATTTTGCCGTTTTCACATTAAGGCTTGATTTTCCACAGCTGAAAATGAGACGGACACATTCGTTAGAGAAAGAAGTTCACGGTCACTTACCATAGCAATTCCCCCAAAAGGTTTATTTACAAAACAAGTGTCATGAAAAAATTAAGCTGTTAAACAGAAACCAAGGAGCTGCTATTGTAACATTTAGAGGAAGGAGTCCACTCACTCTGATGTTGAAGCCGAGCAGGTCGCTGACCACAGCAGACACAGCCGACAGGATGACCACTCTGGTGATGTTATAGATCAGAGGGTTCACTGTCAGACCCAGAAGTCTGAACGGAGTATCCAGCTCCTGATGAAGGGAAGCAGGGATAAAATCAATCTGAGGTCACATATAGAAAAATGAGTGGGTCTCAAACTGAGAACTAACTATTTTCTGTCTGGCCAACATTATTCTTACTTTTTGAACAGTCTTTAATGTTTGTAAGAGTTGTATTATATTTTTCATTTTGTCTCATTTTCTTACAAATAAAAGAAAAACATTCAAAGGGTTTTTGTTCTTCATGGAAAACTACTTAGTTGTCAATGAAAATCAATTTAATGTTCAATAGTAAATCAAGGCTGAAAAACCAAACAGGCAAACTCATGCTCACCTTCATCAGCTTTGTAGCCAGTTTCAAAACATTGTTCACGATCCCGAGTTCTTCTTTCTTATTGGGCTTTTTCTCCATCTTGAGATACAAGTTGATCTGAAACCAAGAGGAGACTGTTTGATCTGGTGATTTATTTAACCCGGCACTGACCCACACTTTGATATTAATAATGAATCAGCTGACTCATCAGAGTGTTACTCCTAGAACTGATATAACCTGTAACTCCACACGTTCTGCAGCCTCGGCTCTTTACCTGCTCAGTAAGCAGCACCGACGAATTGCTGTATTTGCAGTTGGTCTCTGAGCCCAGTGTGGCCAGCCGCAGCAGAAAGAGGATGAGGGAGGAGCCCCACACCATCAGCTCCCAGTTTGTCTGAGACTCCAGGAAAGTTTTGTGGCTTCGCAGGAGCTGAAAAAGAGCAGAAGCAGCAGCATAGTTGATATTTGCAGTCCACAGCACTTTGTAAGAGGTTTGCGGAGCATTATTAAATGTGTGCATAGATATCGACTGACCTGGGCACAAATGATGAATGAAATTGAAAGCGCCAAAAGGAAGATGGTGGAGACGATGACATCAACGGAGCGCTGCGGCCCTCGCCTCTGCAAAGAATAAGAAACGTAGTGATGCACCATTGGAAACAAAGACCAGTCAGTGCCCTCTAGTGGTAAAACAATGAAGCCATAAGAGAATAGGAGAATACAAACCCTGAGAAAAGAACGAAGAGACAACCACATCTTTATGTTCTGGACTTTCTTCAGCCGAAAATGAGGGATCTCAGATTTCTTGGCCTTGCGAGCTGACGTGATGTGGCTGAAGTATTTGGCAAATACAAGTCTCTGTTGGGAGAAATGTGGACAAACAGTAAGAGATACTGAGAAAGAGATAGAATTTCACAGTCCTGCAAAGAGGAAAGTAGGCAATCGTTTTGTCTGTGGACACTACCTGCTAAATGCCACTAGAGGGAGGCATGAGTGTATAAAAAGATGGATCTGTGTTTGACAGAATCTGGATTAAGTACAATAATTTAAAAAAGGTTCAATCAGCCACAACAATGCAAATGATCAGGGATTAACCTTCAGAATCCTTAGTCTTTTTCACCCAGTATATTAAAAGGCTTTTAGCAGATTCATATATTGTAATATTGTTATTTTTAAAGTAAGCAGTTAATTTGTTTAATCACAAGAAATCTGTCTATGAATAGGGGAAAAAAATATGAGCCTTGAAAAACACATTGATTGTGCAAACTGAAAGAATAATATTGATGGATTTTGTTGCTCCTTCTTTCTTCTATTTGGGATGATTGATTAATAATGATCATTTGGAACTGCAGTTCCCATAATGCTTTAGAGGAATGCAAGTAGAAAGTATAACGTGACCATGGAGTCTGTATTTCTTAACATTAACAGAACATGACAGAATAGATATTAGAACATCCTGTTTGTGCTGATGAATGTAACCATGGAGACAGACTATAAAGACTATCACAGTATTAAAAACTTCCAAACGTGAGGACTCATGACTCTCGAGGTGAAGAGGTGCAGTCAGGTTGAATGAGATCAAATCTAAGTTGTTTAAATGAAGAGCAGTATAATGATAAGATGGTAAAACCTCAGATTACGATTGTTACAGCTTTATTACAGAAGCCACAGAGGTTGGACAGAACTAATAAAGCACAGTAGATTTCTTCAGACCAAACAAAGGGACCACTCACCTGTTTGTACGTTCTCTCCGCCACACACATCATGAAGAAGAACAGTCCGGTGAGGCAGACTCTTTGCACTGTTGTGATGAAGAAAAAGGCGTAGGCCTTGACACTATGCTGCCCGACCACCTTTTGCGCCAGTTCTGTCAGAGCCAGGGAGCTAAGGCTCGACATGTCCAGATGCTGAGCCAAGTGGAAGGCGAGTGGAAGCAGTGCCAGTGTGGCAGTCATGAGGCCACCGAAGACAAGGTAACCCATGCCCTGCTCCACTAACTTCACCTGTTTCCAGGAGAGAGACACAGGAGACATGTTGTTTGCTGATAAAAAGCTGCAGCAACTCAGACAGACAAGACTTTTGTTTTAAATCAGCACAAAGAGGAAAATGTTTACCCGTGTGAGGATGATCCCACTGATCTCCAACACAGACATGTCTGCTTTCTTACACTCGCCCTGCTCCCATATTATGGCACTGACACGGTCCTTGGATGGATGACAGGCCTGAAGCCAGGAGAGCTGGCTCTAAAACAGGAGCACAACAGATAACATCCTGTTAACAGATGGTTTCTAATGTGCAAAATCATTAATGTATGTACTATATGTATTGTATGTAGTGTATGTATGTACAGGGTGAGGGTTATTAAATGTTAAATGCTTGCCATTTCAAATTTTTTCACCAAAAACGTGAATATCTTTGGATTTTAGGCAGTAAAAACTATTACTTGATTAATCAATTGACAGATTTTGACTTACTCCGGTGATCCCCTGCTGCAGGTTTTCATCGTCACTGCTCAGAGTGGTGGTTTGTGGGAGTGCCAGGCCGGCGTTGTACCTCCCGTTCCCCTCACTGTCACTGCTACCTGTGGTGGCAGAGTCGGGGTCTTGGAGAAGCTCCTCCCACATTGTGTCGTCGGTGTCAGAGGCGGGACGAGAGCCAACGCTCGGCCTGAGACGCTCCACCTCTCGCGGCTTCGCCTTTTTGGAGGCTCCGGTCCCTTCCTGCTCTCAAATCAAACAGTGCATATTAAAAACAATGAATTTAATTGTTGTTGTACATTGAACATTAAATGTACCTCGACTTTCATTGACATAGAGTGAAATGATACGTTTACCTGAGGTTTGGGGTTGGACTTCAGCTTTCTCTTTCTAACAGAAGACACAAGTGCAGATGCAGCAGGGTGCCTCTCTTGCTGAGCTGGAGCATTCATCTGTTCCACAGGTTGTATCCCCTCCTCCTCCTCCTCCTCCTCACTGGAGAACTCATCAGATGCCCCAAAGCCAGACCTTCTTACGTTCTGCACGAGAACATGAGAACACAAACACAGAATCTTACGTTAATCTATTCCAAGACACAAACGCATAAATACAAATTACATCTTTTTATCTGTTTTTTTTATGCATTTGTAAATTACTTAAAATAATAAATTAAGCATCACTCCTGTGGTAGAAATACATTTTATAATGATTCATAATGACAAATCATGCTTTAGAACTTCTTTTAAATCTTTAAAACTTTTCTAACAGTAAATGTTTTTACAAATGAATGACATTGGCTCTTATTTATATTGACTACCTCTTTTTTATTAATATGATCTCAGATATTATATTTTTCTATTTTTCTCAGCTCATGTTTCGTCTTTTTCCTCATTTTATCTGCTGGTGCTAGTTTTTCTTCGAATGCATCAGAAGGCATGATCTTATTTTTACTTTTTAAAACTGCAGTAACTATGAAAACCATCCTGTACAGCGATAAACAACATAACAAGCACATCCAACAATCTAATGAACATGAATGATATTACCCAGGAGTAAATACGACATTAACGAGGGTTCTAATATCGATCAGAAGCTCTGGTCGTGGTTGAGGAGGATCATTAATTGCATTGATCATGCAGGTGTTCATTTGTATCATTAATGACTCATTAATGTTGAGACAGGAAGAATAAACTTTCAACAAAAAAATACTTTGGAGGAAATTAAACATGAATTCAGCTCAGTTCATCAACTTAAAGACCGTACCCTCCTCTCCTCATTCCCATATAGACGTTGGCTCTCTTCAAACGGCCAGGGCCCCGGCTGTGGTGTGTCCGCTCTGTTGTTCTTTTCTTCGGATTTTTTCACCCCTCTGCTTTTCTTCGGCCTAAAGGAGACAGAACAAAAATAACATTCAAAGACAAAAGTTGGTGAATGGAGCAGATACAGTATACAACCACAGGAGTGAGAGCATGCCACAGCCAGGTAGAGTCTATCTGTCTGCATAATGTGTGGGTTTATGCCGAGAGGTGAGAGTGTGCACTGCCTAACAATGAGAAAAATCACCTCCTTCTGCGCGCAGGGCTGGTGGTGCTGCTGGTGCTGCTGGCAGCTGGACTGCCCGAGGGCCACCGGCTGGACTCAGTCGACACAATCTGGCAATGCACAGTGCCCAGCAGCAGCATCAGACAAATGGGTCCAAACACCTCGCTGGCACTCGCCCCGGGGACCTCCAAGTACAGCACCACCGCTGCCACTGAGGGGAGCAAAGCATTTGGAAACAATAAACAACATGGTCTCTTAGGGGAGACATTATAACAGAATGCTCACTAATGAGATCTTCCTGCTGCTCAGGCGTAACTGGGCCCAGAGAGCAACAAATGCAGACACTGACTTTCGGCTGTAATAGATTTAAATAAAAGTAAAATATCAAAAAGTCCGTGGATTTCAAGAGGTTCAGGTTCAATATTATATAAATGTCAGAGTCTTTAAAAAAAAGAGTCACTGTGTATAAAGTCTGTAAAATAGATGTTTTCATATCAGAAAACTTCAGCCAACCAATAAATCAGTCGCCTCTGGAGGTGAGACGACATTTTTCATTTTTACAAGACACAAAAAAACCACAGTATAATGAGTAGTGTGTTACTTGAGCCCTGGGTCCTCTCATAATGTCAATGTTTAAGATTCAGAGCCTTTATCCAATAAAATCACAGCCCAAATATGAATGTGACTGATCAGAGTGATTCTAACCTTGCATGAAGTAGAGGACAAGGATACATGAGGAGATGGACCTGGAGGTCACCTGGATCCACCACTGGAAGAAGAAGGGGAACAGCAGCACTCGGACCAGACCTTTTCGAGTCAACGCTGCCCACGGACTCTCTGGTTTGGCTTTGCTGAACGTGGATCCTGAGGGTAATTACAAATATGGGTATCTCACTACACACTAGACAATCAATTGTTTTTTATATTTACAGCCTACTCCTCTGTATTTGGTGAAGAGTTAAAGCTAGAGGAACATACAACTACATAGGTGAGCAGAGCGTTGCAGGTTAAGTAACAACAATAGTATTTATTCTTACCTCTTACTAAATCAACATCAATGAGGTCTTGTTTGATGTAACAGGTCTTCTTTGGTTTGCGGTCTAAACCCTAAATGAGAGGACACTTCAATTCAGTGCTAATTCACATATTAATAAATCCAATCACTGTTGAATTTGTAGGAGTCTCACATTTAGATCTGCCTTCTCAAGAGATTTCTCCCAGACTTGTTGATCGTAGGCACCGATCTGTAACAACAACAAAATATAAATAAGTTCTATGAATAAATATAAAATACATTTAAGGTTATGGATCAAATAAGGTTTGGCATCTACCCCCCGACACAAGCATGGATGTACTGTGTGTATGTGTGAATCCATGTGAGTGGAAGAAGGATTTAAACAAATGTATGCGCGTGTAGATATATTTTGTTTTTATATAATGTTTACAAAAACATGGGTTTGTATATAATGTGAAGCTACAGACTGACATTTTATATAGACCTCATGTACAAATATATGCAAACACTTGATATAAACGCGATACTTTCAAAGACATTGCAGAGAGATAATGTGCAAATAAAGATCAACACATTATATTAATAAACATACATAAACATAATATACAAATATGTACACACTCACATAATATAAACACTACATGCAGATATGTACAAACACTATATGCAAACACATACAAACACTTTATAAGAATATGTACTAGACTAAACAATGTTTATCTAATGTGTTTGATATATATATATTCACGTTTGCCATATTCGTATTTAAACTAATTTTACTTTATTCTGTTCTTTATTACCTCCAAAGCTTCTGGTACATTTCAGTTGGATAAAATAACGGGTGTCAAACTGACAGACTGTCATTGCACTGATAACGTGTTTACTCCTACACATTAGATTATTTATGTTTAATACTTTATATCTTGGTATTGAGTTTGTTGTGCAGATGTGAACGTGCTGTGTTCCACGTTACCTTCTCTTGGTACCAGGCGATTCTGGCCATTCTGGTGCGGAGCAGCGAACCCAGAGTCAGGTCATGTCACTCGGATCCTCGGGCGGAGGCAGCGGGGGAAGCGGGCTTCTCTCCGGGATCGGTCATTAAACTCTGCAGCGGCTCCTCCACATCGAACCTGACACACACACACACACACACACACACACACAGAGAGAGAGAGAGAACAACAGTTCACATCCAGGTGTGTGGCATCTGTCAACAAACGTGGAGGTACACAACACAGTTAGCGAACAGCAGCAGCTACACAACCACTCACCTGCAGCGGAAACAACACTCAGCACGAACCAGAAGAAAGTGGGAGCATCACAAACTGTAAACACTTCAGATTGAGCTCCAGCTGTTAGCATGCTGAGCTAACGGCTAACTGCTAACCTGTGCGCTTCACCCCCCGAACCACCGCGTCCCCGGCGACATTCAAAGACGTGCAGCCTCGACGCTACATTTAAAAACGTGTTTTCCTTTCCTGCGCGTGTTGTTATTCACGGACACGTTTATTCCTCGTTTACTTCACTTCTCTAAACTTCACTGTTTGTTTGTTGAAGCTCGTTTTCCGCTTTTCATTTCCGGGGTTTGTTGTGTTGACAGTGGGTTTGTTTAGTCCCTGGGTTTTGTCTGTCAGGCGGGACTTCACCGTTTAGTGTCGGTGAGATTATCAGAAAATTAATGTTTAAAAGCTTGATTGAATTAAAAGTTCACATTTTAACTCGATCACTGATTTATGTAATGTAAATGTGTTACAGCGGATGGAGGGTGCCGCCTGACAGGCTAATCTCAGAGCATAACATACCCACAACACGTATTCAACCAATCAGAGCTAAGCAAGAGAAAGACATGAACATAATGGACTGTAACTAACTATTATTTTGTCTTTATTAGTAGATTTAATATTAGATTTTAATAATTTTTCATCCCATATAACTCCATTGCTTTGGAAATGTAGACAGTGCTTTTCTTTCTTATAATTTATATGTTATATTAGTTTTTATATAATTTTATAAAAACAAAATGCATATTCACTAAATGTGAGATTTTCCTTTATAATTTCATTGCACATTCTAAACCCTTTATTTTAATTACCCCTGCCTTAATAGAGCATATTTTCCTTGTAATCACATTTGATCCAATATTAATATTTTATCTTTATTTTATTTTATTCTATTTAATGGGCTCAGTGCTGTCGTGTTCCAACAGTTTGCCCCCATTGCAACACCAACCCTAATACAATTTAGAGAACAATTTTTTGCCTTCACATGGTCAGGTCTGTATTCAACTTCTTAAACATAATTCTGGAACAGATTTGCTCCACACTTAACTGCCTGAATTCAGTTAAAAATCAGTGTCAGGAATATATTTCAGATGGATAAATTCCAAATGCTGATATTTAATGTATGTTTAACGGTCACATTTTAAGGTTTGAAAATAACTGAACCAGACTTTAAAGCTAAAACTGATTCTTGACACATTAAAACCTACACAATTCCCTGAAAGGACAGGTCAATACTTGGTGGTTATATCTTTACCCAAATAGCATTTTGCAATCCCAAACACAATCATACTGTCACAAATAAAGACAAAGAAAAGCAACAGTTTCTCACAACTAAGAAGCTGGAACAAGATGATGTTGACTTTGTTGCTTGACGTTGAGAACTATGTGTTTTTTTTGTTGCTGCCATACAAAAGGACCACAAACTACAGAGAGTTCAGTTCAGACACCTGTGTATTTATGATTCAGATGAAAATATACACTCAAGAGACGACAACACTGCAGACACTTGTCTCTGTTACTTTGTAAAAGGTCCACCGCTCAGCTAAATGACAGTCATCTGTGCACCGGTGCTCAAAATGATAACGTCTGAGAGAACAACTCTGCCGCTGCCCTGCAGGTGCGTCAACAGCCTGTCAGGACAGAGAAGTGGAGTCATTTGTCATTCGACTCCTGAGTGTCCACTGATGGCTGCTCCTGCTCAGATGCACATATGATCTTGGCCTTGACCTTCTTGTTGGAAGACATGATGAAGTAGGGGCTGAGAGTGGCGTAGCAGGAGGAGAAGAACACCTTCATGTCAGGCACCTCCGGTGACACCTTGGCCACCGTCAGCATGTAGATCCAGATCACGTTATCAATCCCGAAGAAGACCACGTACAGAACCACCAGGGTGATCACTGTTTTGGCCGCTCGGGTCTCCGCTCCACCGCCGTGAGAACGACGGATCCCTCTCACCTTGCGGCTGTGGTGATGGAGAAGCACCAGGATGTAGCCGCTGGAGCCCATCATCAGGCCGACAAACAAAAAATCCCTCACAAAGACAGCCACCCCGTTGATCACGTAGGACAGGTTGTCTCTGAAGTCAACATGACAGAAGCCCAGGTTGAGGGTAAACGCGGGGACAGTGCCGTTACGTGGCGCCATGGAGAAGAACGGGGCTGCGATGCACATGGCCATGTTGAGGAGCCACAGCCCTGCAAAGGTTGGGAGGACCAGGGAGGGAAGTGCAGGCTTCAACCTGGACAAACGGGGCCCAGCGGGGGCGACGGTCACTGCCTGGAACACACTGAGCATGCAGGTGATGCACACCGACAGAGCCCGTCCGATGCGGTAGGCGTAGATCACCACCTTACAGCCGCCGTCATTCAGCAGATGCCTCAGCCCGAACACGGTCAAGGTCTGAGGGACGCAGCGGGTCAACAGCATCATCAGGTTGGCAAAGGCCAGGTGGCACAGGATCATGTCCACGGGAAGGAGCTTGGGTTCGGTGTAGATGATGTGGCCGCAAGCCAGCAGCACCATGGCGTTCCCAAAGATGCCAATACCTGTTTGCAAGAGGAAGGAGACCCCTTTGATGGTCACACACAGATCCATGACATCAGTGGCCTGCAGCGGCCGTGATCGGCAAAGTAGACAGAGAATCAAATCTGTTACAAACAGGCAGCAACAAAAACGAAAAATCTTGACGTAACAAGATGTTCTAGCTGTGAAAATGATGCTCACCTGAAGTTGCAGAAGAAAAGTAAAGCCTGTTGTGCGTTACCTGTTTAATACCCTGTGTAATTAAGATTTATAGTCTACGTTGCCCCTTGAGACCATTGGCCAACATTGCAGAGTTCAGCCCAGTTTGGCAAATTAAAATAACACATTAAATCTGAAATGGTCTCAGAGGGCAAGAGCTGCCAGGGAATTCAGTACCACTGCAGGATACACACAACCTTTCATGTCTGACTTAAACCAATACAACAATAATCAGGTGCACACATATGCATGGAAACCTTTTTGCATGCTGTAATCTTTCCTCCTCAATAGAGGATGGGGGAGAAAATCTGCAGTCCTTGTTCTCCAAAGTTCATTCGATGGCCTCTTATCATATTTTAATATGATGTGAGGCTTCAGCCATCTGGGTTGAATAAATCACTTCAGCGTCTTCCACAGCTACAGCAGTTAAATTATGAAATCCCCTCTTTGTGTTTCCTTGACAATGTTTCTGTGCTGAGCTGCAGCAGATGGTTTGTAACACAGGTACTAAAGAACTCAGAATGCTGAACTTAGGAAAAGCTTAGGAACATTTAGTTTTGCACAGGACAAGGACTGTGGAGTTTGTCCTGTATCATCTCCACTGCTATGATTAACACTCTACTTGGTTTGAAACAGTAAAAGTCACAACAGGAAAGTGTAGAAACACAGAGAGGAACTTAAGCAACACAATAAGGAAACATAACAAATCTATATATACACATGCTGTTACAACTCCAAGCTGAGGGAACCGTACATGTGCTACAACAGATTTCTACCCTCTAACAATAATCCTCAGACCAAACTCTGGAAACATGTCGGGATGAGACATTTTAAGCACCAGTGTGAACAGGAGAAATTATTACAGAAAGCAACGGTTTCTGAAAAAGTTAACCAACCTTTAAGTTTTAATGTGACATCCTAATTAACTTGAAAATATTCCCTTTTATTTCAAGGGAGAGAACTATGTTACACTCCAAGGACCAGCTTAATAGGTATAATAAATTAGAGTGGGTTCTGGTTTAGAGTCAGATGCAGAAGCACAAGTGTGACGTGAAACTTTCAAACAAATGTGGCGTGAGTTTCCAGATCGCCCTCTTTTTTTCAATATGAATCACGATGCTCCAGACACAAATTTCAATGTTGGGAAAACTGTCATAGTCATAAAAAGTTACTGAGATAAAATACGAAAAAACATAAGTGAACTCTAAACTTCCTCCAGCTGTTAAGTTTCTTTGGACAGAGAAACAACACGTCAGTCTTCTGAATTGTTATAACGCTTAATTCCCCCGTGGAGTTACATAAAAAAACAAAAGAGTTAAACAACCCCTACGGAGACGACAGTGTGAGGTTAATATTGATGCACAATGAGCCTGATGATGCCTTGACTGAGTCATCAAGAGGCTTTTACGTGCACAGCTGGTGCTTCCAGTGCACGCTCCCTGCCTCCTCCATGTCCTGGGAGCGTGTTAACAGACACAGAGGAGCGAGACAATTAGCAATATAACAAAACGTGTCTGTACTAATTGGGGGCACAGGGACGAGCAGCTATTATTCATTAATGTTCTTCACTCTCGGTGCTGACGTGTGCTCGAGCAGAACTTTGCAACATGTACACTGCAGCATCTACTGTAAATGTCAAATAAAAAATCAATGTATTGGTCAGGAATCATCTATTTTGTGGCAAAACTCAGATTGTGAGCGGGTGCATTGGTGTTTGATGAGCATCATGAGACGTGTTATCTCCCTGTGTGTTTTTAACATGTTTACAAGTTCGGAGAGCTCATTAAAATGGCAAGTTCAAGCATGTCCTGCTCAGGGGAAGTCATCATGTACAATGTGCTGCAAGATTCTTAAAGGAGACTTCCCCCTCTGGACACTATTCATTTAGTTTGTTACGTATGGAAGATGTAAATAGATTTTCCCACATTACACTAATTTAATTTATATACTTTCAATAACTGATTCATTATAATAATAATTATCTTACATTAGGACACTACAACCAGAATATTCAATTCAGTTTGCTGTTTATATGCAACTTAAATGAGCTCAGAGAAATGTAACTTTTTAACCTTTTGCGACTTTAAATATGTTAAACGTCTCTGGCTGGTGAGGAGAGAATATTCAGTTCATTTCTCACTGTGCCAGTTAAGCTGTCCCACAGCAAAATGTGTGATTTAAGAAGCTTTTGGCTCAGCAGAGGCTCACTCTGACGCTGACAGGCCTCACTCTCTTTATCTGTATTTGAGGGGAGGAAGAGGAGGAGGAGGAGGGGGGGCAAACGTGACGTCTCACGACTTTAGATTTTATTTGTCTTTGGGCTTTGTCTGTGATATGTTCACTTCAAACTCTGAGACAACTTATCCTTCCATTATCTAAACCGCTTATCCTTTCTTCCAGAGAGTCTCCAGTTAACCTAACACCAATCTGCATGTGTTTGGACCGTGAGAGGAAGCCGAACCAGGATTCAAACCAAGAACCTTCTTGCTGTGAGGCGAGCTAACCGCTGCACCACCTGATAACTTAGGTACCCTGATATTGTTCAAACATGCAGACAAAATAAAGGTTTCATTCATTACGCTCAATGGATGCACCTTCAATCCTTTTGCCGATGACGTCAAGTCGACAGAGACATTTAGGAACCTGTCTGCACATCTCGGTTTCACTTATACAGCAAAAAAATGTCAAATCACAATCTTTATACGATGTAGCCTATGTCCTTAAACCATTGATTTGTACAAGGAGAAAAAACAACCTACGAAGAGCAGCGGAGAGAGTGATCCCTCTTCTGAACTAAAGGTCATATATCCACTTAATAAACTGGAATCGCACTCAGTAGAGCGCATACCTCCGCCAAGGCCCAACCCTCCCCTTAAATTCACTCAGGCTGCACCACATTGCACACACACAGAGATGTCAGCCCCCTCAATATACCTGATATGTTTTATAAAGATCCATGAATGATTCCCTCTGGAATTGGTGAATATAACAACTACAACAACAACAATGTTAAAATTTGGCCAAGTTTTGCAGGATTACTTTCAGTAGTTTCTGCGTAATCCTGCTGAAACACACACAAACAAAGAAAGGGGTGAAAACATAACCTCCTCGGTGGCGGTTACAACAAGTAAAGCAAAATCACACTAAACCAAACGAGGCAAATGCAAGTGTAAAGTACAAATGTGAAAATGCAAGATAAGTGGTAACTAAAGCAGCATCACTATCAGTACCAACACACAGAGCTCGGCCTGATGAGCCTATTGTACATGCAGCTAATCTCATTATGGTCATATTGTAGAATTATAAGAGAGGTTGCTGTTAATTTCAGTGGAGGACATGTCTCGCCGTGCTCCTGTGAGAAATGGTCTTAATATTCATTACAGAGTCCCCGTGCTGTGGGACATGTTGCAGTTAAATCACGCAGCCCACCCACACTGATTCGCCCTTACAACATCCTCATGGTTTAGCTTTATTTCCATTTTAAGGACTTTTATTGCTTCGGATGAATTACGCAATCATAAATTGGATGCTCTGTCGGGCTCTACAGATGAAACTGCAGGTGATCGATCACACCCGACGTCCTCTGTGTTTTACTGTGTGTCCGATTTCTCCACTGGAGGACACTGTGGTGTTGGTATCTGACGGGCCGCCCTCTTTAATGGCTGGTGTTCAAAAATTGATTTCAGAAATAAATAAAAACTTTAGTGCTTAATTAGAGGGAAAAAAAAACTTTTAATAGTCTCCACTTGGTAAAACAGTGACACTGAGAAATGGTTTTAATCTCTTTTTTGGGGGAATAAACATGAAGCTAATTGATATCATCCTTTAATTAACACCTTTTTTCTCCGTCCTCCGGTTGGATCTATGTTTCTCCCTGTCGGTAAATCCAAACACAGCTTTCTCTGTGTTATCCCGTCGGTGTGAAACCCAGCGAGGGGACAGAGGCAGTCATCTGAATTGATCTCAAGTAATTGGAGGCTGAGGGAAGAGAAGTCAATGGACCGTACGAAGCAGATCCAACAGCCGTTACCTGTTTGCAGGTATAAGAGCACAAACAAGTCGACGGACGGCTTCAGGAGAGAGGGATCGGGGACAAGGTCCAGCTCAGACCTCTCGACTGTAGGTGAGTGTGTGACGTTTGTTTCTCTTATGTCATTTTGAATGTGAGGTATCATTTAATATTCAAAGAACATAAGAAATGATAACTTGACTGCACTACCATAGGTGGTAGTAAAGGCCTAGATTGTATGTTGCATCATAGTTATTTGCATTTGTACATTTTTCTATTAACTGTCTGTATATCTTTACTATTATTACTACACACACACACATACATATATATACTCATAGAAGTTTTTGCATTTATTATTTATATATTTAGATGTTTTTCAACATTTTCACCATCTTCCCAAGGAATAATTCTTGGATCTTGATTTTTTTAAATCTTCACATTTAGGGAACAAATATTTATTAGTATGTGAGTTTCCCGCTTGATTGAATTTAGGGGACTGTTGGCCCTTGGTGTATGTGGTATGCGCTCTACTGAGTGAAATTGTAGTTATTGATTTAATCTTTTATTTCCTTCTCTCTGTCCCTGCAGGAATGTCATCAGAAATCTTTGTTCGTGGGATGCTCTATCTATCCCTCACTGTCGTTGGCGTCCCGGGTAACGCTGCAGTCATCCTGGCATTCCTCCTGCTGCTGCACCAGGAGAACCGGCTCCTCCCGGCAGACGCCATCGTCCTACATCTGGCCTGTGTGAACCTGCTGGTGGTGGGCGTCCGCTGTCTGCTGGAGACCCTGGCCTCCTTCCCCCTGGCCAACGTCTTCAGCGATACAGGCTGTAAAGCTGTGATTTTTGTCTACAGGACGTCACGCTCCCTCTCCATCTGGCTCACCTTCGTCCTGAGCGCCTACCAGTGCCTGAGCATCGCCCCTCCCGGGTCACACTGGGCCTCCGCCCGTGCCTTGGTCGCCCGCTACCTGGGCTGTGTGTTCTTCTTCCTCTGGCTCCTCAACACCTGCATGAGCTCGGCAGCCATAATCTTCTCCTTTGGCAAACAGAGTAACTCCAGCCTCACAAACCACGGCATTAATGTACAATTCTGTTACGTTCACTTCCCCTCTAAACTGTCCAAAGATGCCAACGGGGCGGTGCAGGTGGGCAGAGACGTGGTGCCCATGGCCCTCATGACCCTTGCCAGTCTGACCATCCTGGTGTTTCTTTACAAGCACAGCCGGCAGGTGAAAGGACTGCGCAGCAGCAGAGGCGGAGGTGGAGGGAGCGGTGGGGCTGAGCAGCGGGCCGCCAAAGCCGTGGTGGCGCTGGTGACCCTATATGTGGTCCTCTATGGGGTAGATAATGGGTTTTGGGTGTACACTCTCACTGTGAGACAGACCATGGAGTCCTCGCTGATCTCTGACCTGCGGATATTCTTCTCCTCGCTCTATGCAGCGCTAAGCCCCGTGGTCATAATTGCATCCAACAGAAAGGTGAATGGCAGGCTGAGGTGTGCGGTGCAGGAGAAGCCAGTCCAAGAGAGAGCCACGAGTCTGTCTACGGTGTGAAGCCTGCTGGCGGCTGATCACGCACAGAGCTGCAGGGGAGATGATAAAGACTGAAACCTGAGTCGAGCCCTCTGTCTGTGTATTATACAGGTTAAATTATGTTTTCATCTGTAATGTAGCTCATAACAATGATGCTTTTTCTTCTTAGCTATTAAAACATTTCCCTTATGAGACTCTCCCGACAGATTGTAAAATAACCTGTAATCACCTGTAGCTTAGGATGACGTGTTGTGCCTGTGTGCAGGAGGGAACCTATTGTCTCACTGACTATAATTAAGCAGAAAAACTGTCATAACAACCCTGTTACTTAACACTACTCTGTGTGAATCTCTGCTTATCTGGCACCATCTTGCTTCATTTGTTTATTCATTATGTTTCCCTCCACCTTAATTGGGTGGATGAATTACAGCGGGGGTCACTCAGGGCCCAGTGTAGCTGTCAAATGATCTCCAGCTGCCCCATTCAAGATAATTACGGCTTTGAAAAGAATCTCGGAAATGTCCCGTGCTAATGTCACAGGTTAATTTCCCCTCAGGGTGTTGGTTAAAAACTGCATTTTATTTTAGAGAGGAAAAGATGTAAAACAAATCCATTATTCAAGATTACTCATTACAATTCTGACAATATGTATGTACGGGTGCAGTCGTAAAACGAGGAGACTTGAGGGACACAAAAGAAGCCTTTTGTCAGAATTTGCAGTGGATTTGGAAACGTGGGAATTTAGGAGTGATTATGTAATTGCCGTGTCTCGGCGAGGCAAGGGCAGAAAGACGGAGTGAGGACACAAGAACGTCTGTGAGTGACAGCCTAAAAGACATAAAGTGGGGCTGGCAGCACTCTGTGATCCTGCAGTAACTCTTAAGTGCAATCAGTGCAGCGGTTTTCAACTGCTGTCGCAATGCAGGTGAGGACAAGTCCCCCGTCTGTGCTTGTGTAGAACCGTTGCATTCAACAACACCAGGTTGACATGAAAAGACAGTAGAGTCCATACGTTTTCTCACAGAGCAACATTCATCTTTATTTTAAAAAGTAAAGCTTAAAGGTAAACGTTGTTTTTTCATCCAGATGACAAATTCCATGTGTCTTACTCTTCACACCACTGAAATCTGATTGGCACTTTACACAGACTCCGGTGGAATGAAGGATAGAATACATGGATGTTCTGATTAGAGCAGCGCTGGTTGCCGCCGGTGAGGAGTCGCTGGGACGCTTGACACGGATGATTCCCTTTGACGCGCTCTCTCCCTCAGCTTCTGTCGGGAAGAGATGTGGCAGATTAGTTAAAAGACACAAATACATGAAAGACGGGTTCCAGCGGTGCATGTGCTCAAGTCTCTTTCAATGCGAGCATGAAGGGTGTGAAGGGCGTGCAGGGTGTGCCAGGCAGGCCTCTCCCTGCACAAGACAGGACCTGTTCTCACTGTCTTCCATCCTTCTGGAGTCTTTTGAGCCCGGTGAATACAGGTCGAACATGTAGAGACCAAAACCCACAGAAACACAACTCACTATTACTGCCTCGCTCTCACATCTCCACCAACCTTCAGCTCACACATCTCCCCCCTCCTCCCTCCCAAGACTTAATTCTGCACATAAGACAGAACTCGTAAAATAAATTCAACCTCAACTCACCTGCGTCAGAAGGCGAGGTTCACCAAATGCACAATCTGGAAACACGAGAATCGAACCGGCAACTGAAATGAACCAACTAAATAAACCCACAAACTCTTGTAGTTTGCGGTGGAGTGCACAAAAAGCCGTGGAGCCATCCGGAGTAGTCCATCCCTGCAGTGCCTGATGTCAGTCTGTTTACCTGCAGCAGGTACAGGTATTTTTGTCCCCGGGTTCCACCAATGGCAACGCAGCAGCAGGGTTAAACCTCGCCCCCTTTTCTGCCTCGGAGCCAGTCCACACCCTAATATAGCCTTTCTTTAAAATCTCAGTAAATGAGTGTTAAGCCACAACCCTCTCCTCCCCCGCATGAAACTTTTCAAATTACACCAGCATCTACATCACAACAGCCACCGTGTGTAGGAATTTGTTCTGTTTGTACTGATTAAAGGGGAAAGTTGACAACTGATGTGGTAATGTACAGAAAAGCACGAGTGATTATTGTAAATGACTCCATAATGATTCACTGTAAAATAATCTATTAATCCAGTCACGCTGAATCGTATTTTTCGTGACCAAACTACAACAAAGTTATTAATCCCATCAAAAAATCTTCTCTGTCACGTTTTTTTCCCAGTATAGAAGCGTTTTGAGTGACTGTGGCTACTGGAAAATAGTTTATTTTCTACCGTGGGGAAAATGTATCAGTAATAAGCACATCCTGTGGCACTTTCAAACCCCAAATTTTATGGAAATGACAGACGTAATAAGCCCTTTTTAAGTTTGCTGATACCGTCTTTGCTTTTTCTTCAAAGGGATGTTTCTTCAGGCGCGTTGTTTAGAGGATTTATTCCCTGTTTGAGTGGAGCTACTGATGGAGAACGCCACCGAAATCAGCTGTACCTTTATGTAAATCAACTTATTCAATATTTTAAAAGTGCAGGACAGAAAGAAAATTCCATCGCAGAAGCATTTTTAATCCAGTGCAGTGCCAGTTTAGTTTCCTCCTGAGCAATAATAAAAAGAAAAGAATCCTGATAACGAGAAAGCTCCGTGCTCTAAACTCTACCTCGGGGAACCTGCCGGGAGGTTACCTGAGTTTCACATGTTTTTTATTTCGTTTTTCTGCATCTCTTAAGTCCCAGAGTTGTATGTGGGTCACTCACTTCCCTGCATCCACCCAGTTTAACTGATTCCCTCGGACAAGGAGCGTGCATGGACGTGTTTCGACTCGCCTGGAATGCTGCGCTGCACGTCAGCGAGGAGCAAGATGGTGGGAAGAAAATGTACTCAACTGAGGCGAAAGTTAGACCTGTTCTGTCTTGAGAGAACTGATTAGAAGCTGCTGTGTTGAAAAAAAGGCAGCTGGATTTCAAACAGCAGGTTCTGGAGTTTGGTTCTGAAAACTTGATTTCGATATAGCGGCAGAATATAAAAAAGTTTTCAGACACTGGTGGAAATAAGCTTATTTCCTTTCTTGCAGAGAGTTAAATGAGAAGATTGATCACTCCTATTACTCTACTCTGATTATGTTGTTGGAGCCAGCAGCTGGTTAGCACAATGAGGAGTAATGGGGGGGACGCTAGCCTCCCGTCATCCCCTGACAACAAAATCCCTGTAACAGCATCGCTTGAGCTTCCTCATTAACACGTCATATGTTTTTCATTATAACGACCAAAGTGTAAAAAGAAAATCTAGTTTTACAAGTTGTTAGTTTCCTGTTTCCAGTTTCCGAGCTGAGCTGTAAGCGAACCTGCTGCAGCTTCATGTTCACTGTACAAAAACAAAAGAGTGGAATCAATCGTCTAATCAAACCGGCCTCAAGAAAGCAAATAAGTGCATTTCCCAAAATGTCAACAATCAATGTTGCTTATTGAAAAGATACAAGTTGAAGCCTTTTTTCAATCAGTATCAAGAGAAGAAAGAAAATGAGAAAACAGAGAAACTACAACCACAGTGATATCTGTGCAATCTACAGGAGGCATTTGACGCCCATTTCCATCGAGCTACTGAGGACAGGGACCCCACCGAAAGCGGGTGGGGGTGCAGGGTTTGGGGTGTGGCTCAGCCTCGGAGGCCCCAGGGGCAGCAGCCTCCTGCAATTTCAACCCAAGATATGCAAAGCTGTGCCGAGACTTGAATGACACGGATGCTGTTGCTGCGTATCCAGCAGAGATCCACACTGTAAGTTACAGAGCAAGAAGGGAATGAGGAGCGGAAGAGAGAGAAAACGGTACAGACAGGAATGGAAGTGCTGTCACATGAGCTTCTGTGAAATAATGAAATATTAATAATCATTCCACAGAAAAGAGATGAGGGTTACAGTTTGAATTGGCGGAGACCTGCCCTGACGTGAACCAAGTATCGGCATGTCAGAGCTCTCTCAATGTACGGCTCATAATTTATTACTCAGGGGTGAATCAGGTTTTGTCTTATCCTTATTAAGGTAGTCTCACTGAGATCACGATTTTTTATTTTTTTTTTAAAAAGGAAAGAAACATTTCAAGAGAGGCATGAATGCATCAGGGAGGGAAAGGGCTTCATTGACATGTCAGTTTGCAGAGATTTATGCTTTGATGAGCCAATCCAGAGCCCGCCCCCCCCAGGGACACTGACTCATGCTGAATACTGTGTGAATGCATCAGCTCAGGGCCCAGATTTTAATCTCTTTAAATGGTTGCAGTTAAAAGGCAGCTAACATGGCGAGACTCAAACTGGGGCTTTGAAAGATGAATTCAACTCCAGGAATAACAGTGACGCTGCCTCTGCAAGTTAAATACTATTAGTTCTTTATTGTGAATAAAAATCCTTAAAAATGAAAAACAAAATGCAGAATCTAGGGTTTGTTCTTCCCTCGAAAACCGCAGTGACATTCCTGATCTTATACGTAACACTCGATCTGATATGAAGCCGAGATGTTTCTCAGCCAATGTAAATGATACTGAAATCCTATATATTCAAAAACAAAAGCTCAGGATTAACTTTGAAGATTTATGGGATGTTTTATATTTAGCTTGGCGCATAGTGCTAAGATCGCAAACTAATTATCAAGGCAAAACTTGTTTAGGTTCAAGCTGTACAACAACTTTGTAGTTGCCTTGAGGTAGACAGCACGGCCAACTGAGACCTCAGGCTAACCGCATTCGGTCTATGCTAAGCTAATAGTCTCTTGGCTGTACAGCTTCATATTCACCAGACGGGCGTGACCGTTGTATCAAGGATTTGTGTGATTTCCGAAATGTGATTCATTACACCTCGGATGTCGGCCCTCGGAATGACACCACACCCGAATAACCGGAGTTGATAGTGTTCCAGCATAGATCCGGAGCAATATTTACGTTAGGCAGCTAGCCATTGTTCGAAAAAACAGTTCATAATAATGCATCACGCAGCATTTCATGCATACTTACATCGTAGTGTAATGTCTACTATGTGTACGACACATTTAATGACAGCTTTCACTACTGTTGATGTACGGAGGGGCCATCTTGGATTTCAAAGTCGGGGATGTGGTTCCTCTGACCTTCAGAGTCGAAATTCCTTACCTTACCTTAGTGTAAAGGTTGAACACTAATTTGAATGTTAAATTTTATTCTTGTTCAATCGGTACAAAACAAAACAAAACCTGACTTGAGCCTCCAGGCTAGTGTTTTCCTTTTTTTCGGCCTTTCTTTTATGCTAAGCTAACTGCTTCTTGGATGTCTAGCCTCACATACCACAAAGATATGTGAGTCGTATCTGGGGGAAGTGTTGATTTCTAGAATCTGTACATCTGTATTTTCACAATTACAAGCACAGACAAAACAGACCCTTTCATTAAAAAGCAACAAACCTCTTGTCAACTTTTCACCACAACAGTAAGGTTCCTTCCACCAGCAGCTGCTTAGCTTAGCTGTCTAGCTTAGTGTAGCATGAGGATAGTAAACTAATTAGCATGTTATATCCTGTTCTCATTAAATCTTAAGTCAGACGACCAACATAGATCGCAGGCGTTTCCCAATGTTTTCAGTCTTTGTGTAATGCCAAGCTAATGGTCTCTTGGCTGTAATTTCCCAAATGTGTTTGTCCACAAGTACCTCCACCGCTCGCTGATACAACATTGGTCATAAATTCAGCAGCAGATCCAACAAAGACCTTTAATTAAAAAGCAACACAAGCTTCTTCATGTCAACGCTTCACTGCAGCAGTTACCAGGTTCCTGCCCTTTATCGTTCCAATCTTCCCTTCTAAATGCCACAAAGGTGGAATTTTCCACAAGCCACTTCCAGTGAGTTCACTGTGGAATGCAGACAAGATGGAGCAAGCCTGCAGAGCCGCGGCATCTCGGCAGTAACAGCACGTTGAGGTGCTTAGCTCCTGCACATCATGTCCACCTCTTTAATTCTCCCTTCAGGGAGTTTGTTACAGCTCTGTGTGGCCCTGCCCTGATCTGTCCTGTGGGCGGTTGCCACTGTTGCTGTTGAATTTCATGAGGATCCTGCCGAGGGCTGGTCCAACTCCTGCACTCACTGCACACTGCATTCTCTGATTGTGTTATCATTCAGTGGTTTGTAATCTAAACGCACCATCCAATACGTTTCTAGTGACTCTCGCAGAAAAAGTCCTGAAAGCTGCAGGATGTTTCAACCCGATTCAAAGCCGCTGGAGACGTTTACGACTGCTCTATTAAAGAGTGGTAGATTGCCATCTGTGCCTCAGAGCAACAGACCTTGTTAAGTTATACAACAGGGGCATGTGCTGACATAACAGCCACACATATCTCATCTCGCTATTACCGCCCCTCACACAGGTGAAGGAAGTGAAGAATAATACGTGGAGAAAAATGATGGAAACATCGAGCCCCGTCGGAGACAGAATTACCATCTGTGGTGGCCTGTGACAGGAAGAAGCAGAAATCATGTCTCCCCATACTACACATACAGCACATGTACACAACACTTAATGTACAGCACAGCGTTGCACTATTAATGGGAAGTACATTAGATGACAAATTGCTTTCGGTGGGGAGTTGTTGCGAGTGTGATGATAAGGAGCGTCTCTCCACAGCACACTATGAAACATTTAGTCTCCTTGTCCTTTTTCAGAACGAGCGGTGTCATTCCCACCACTTCAATCTGAATAATACAGCAGATATGAAGGATCCTCTGTGCATCATACAGCTGCTGTAAGAGTAATTATGAAAAGGCATCCACACAGCCATTTAGAACTTCATATGTATCCCGTGTGTGTCACTGCATCGAAGGCTGGAATGAATTTGTTGTCCGCGGTCAGCTGAGGTAGACCACTTTTACAAATTAAAGACACACCCGCTGGTTTTGATGTAGCTGCCTCACAGTGCTCGTAAATCTGAAAATGTCCGACCAGCTCGCTTTTGTCTTGACTTTCAAAACTCTAACCCTGAGCTATGAGGACATTTTTAAGAGTTGCCTTTGGGTGCTTTTACAAAATCTGACAGTGCCACCTTCAAGTATGTGAGGACGGGGGAGGAGAGGGCACCACCTGTTGATTCTTATAGGTATTACAATAAAGGGGCAACTTGAAATATGCTAGTGTAGTGCTGAGAGGGTGGATGGTTCTGGGCAATAATAAAAAAAAAATTTCGGGAACCCGCTATATAAATCATCCTTTTACAGATTTTCTTTCCTGGGCTGTGATTTTATACGAGTTCTACTTGATTAGATTCTGACTTTAAAGTACGAGTGATTGATAATGTGCTGAATTCTTGGAATTTTTTACATCTGGCACAACTGTCGAAAATACTTTTTGAGATGTTTTCACCTGCACCCACTTCCCACCATCACCTCGCTTCCAGGACATGAATAATACAAAAAAAAAGATCAGAATCATCATCATTATCATTATCTAATACTGGGACAACAAAGAAGACTGTTCGAACATAAGAGAAAGCTGCTGCTGTGCTATTGATTGTCACTGTGGTGCTTCTCCAGACATCGGTCAAAACATTATTCAGCTGAGACTTCGAGAAAACCTGTGACACCAGAGAAGTCCTCTTCTACTGGGGTTGAGTTCTGTATTTTATGGTTTCTGCTGGGGCGGCACGACGATGCATTGGTTAATGGTTCAAGGTTCTGGGCTCAAACCTGATGGCCTTTAAATGTGGAGTTTGCCACTTCTCTGCAATTGGTTGTCTTCGCGTATTCCAACTTCCTCCCACAGCCCCAAAGATTTGGAAATTTTAAACTGCCCTTAGTTGCAAATGTAAATATTTGTTTGTCTCTGTATTTCATGTATTTCTGCTTAATTCCTTGATAGTGAAAGCAGGTGGAGACAGGTTGTCCGTCTGTAGATACAGTGTCTGGTTGAGAACTAGAAGCTCAGACAGGTGACAGAGGAGAAGAGAAGACATGATTACAAAAAGAAAAAAACTATTCATCTCGCTCCATGAAAATCAATGAGCGTAGAAATAATTGCTGGCAGGTTTGCCCTCATGGATAATTACACAGCAGTGATCTTTTTCTCAAATTTTCATTTAAACTGTTGTGATTCTCTCGCAGCTGTGCAACCGAAAGAAGATGAGACGGGAAAAAAACCCAGCTCATTTTTCTGTACGTTCTTTTCCATCAGCAGGTCTCACATCTGGCCCATTTCAGCGGATTGTGTGAGACCCTTTTTTAACTCGAGCTCCTCGCCGCACCTCTGCCCCCTGTGGTCCTTCAAGATACACTCATTAACAGTGGAGGGCATTGGACACATCGGCTCGGCACCTCCCTGCAGGACTGAGGCCCTCCACATCACCTTGGAAAGCGTCCAAGCCGGCAGCGCATCAGGCCTCAGGAGGGGAGTGAGGTTAAGGTTATGGGATGAAGGTCAGCGTACCGCGGCCTCATGCATGCTGAGGAGCTCTGCTGCTTTCCAGACAGGTGGAGTTTTCTATGATCTCTCCCTTTCTATGTTTGATGGAAAAAACAGCACCTGGGCATGAATCCCTCTGATGCTCTGACGGGACTTTTTTCCATTCAAATCTTTAGGGCTTCGGTTTCAGCCCGGGTTCATAATTGATTCCATGTTTATGAAATATTATCCGACGTGTTATGTAACCTCAAGAGCTGTTATTTCGCAAACTCATGGTATTTGGCTGAGACTGGATCCAACAGCTGAAGCAGACCTGTGAGCTGCAGTTCGATTATAAAGGCTGACGACCATTCAAATTACACTTTCCCAGTGAGCGGGTGGAGGCAGTGAGAGAAAAATTCATTAATAAGGAAGCTGGAGTCTAATGTGGAATCGACCAGAGCGTCTTTTACTGATTACTGGCTGTTCATTGATCAAGTACTCTGAGGCAGGAAATAAGGACGCTTTGAGGGGGACGAGTTCTCGGCTCCTGCCTCTTCTTCAACAATCAGGGAGAAAACCCAAGGTACTCTGACGTCTCTTCTGGGTTTAAAAAAGTCCCACATATGAATCTCAATTGGAATTGTACTCGAAAATCCATTCATCATGTGATTTATTCCATTTTAAATGTCTTTCGGATGCAAGCAGAGGGGAGATGGTGAATTTAGTTTTTCTGGGAAATTCAGCAGCATAATTTTACTGTCAGTCATGGTCCCCAGAGGATTCCTCCTCATGGCAAGAAGGTATGTTCATCAAACGGTTTTAGTTCATGACCAAAAACCTCCCTGTTCATTTATGCTTAGAGTTAAAACTAGATAAAAAATGTTAGCATGCTAAGACTAGGACAGTGAATATGTTAGCCATGATATCCACTGAACATTAGCACGTTAGCATTTAGCCTCACCGAACTGCTTACTTTTTAATATGTTTTCATATTTTAATGCATTTTACCTGTTCAGGGTTGTTTTCTAGTCTTCGCATTAAGTGAGTGTTTCCTTTAAAGTTCCTATAATCAACATATTTAACTTAACAATAAATAAACTGTGTGAGCCGCAGTTACTTTACGTTACTCAGGGGGTGGTGGAGACCTAACAGAGAGATAAGCGGAGACGAAATATCAACAATATAGTTTTTCTTTCTAAGATCCAAAGTGTCCAAAAACACATTGACGTTGGATAATCATGATATTATATATGTGTTAAAGCTCAATCATACATTAAGATGAGACAGACTGTTGCTAAAAATGTAATTTCTGAGCTCATTGCGCCGGCACAGTTATATAATCAAGGAAATAATATTTTTCACCAGGTTGCCATAACAAAGTGTTTAATAAAAAATGTATTCATGCAGCTGCACCAGAGGAATGATATTGATTTGAAAATACATCTCTTTTGGATTCTTGTGTGGCTGTGCGTCTTTGTATTTGACCTCAGGACTTTTGTTCCTGGAACTTATTTCTCAAAATAATATTTCAAAACAGACAGCAGCAATATAATCAGAAGAACTGAAATAATTTAATATCTAACAGCCTAGAGTGAGTTCAAGGTAAAGCCCCACTGGAGAAGTTTTAGTGGATCCAGACAACGTTGTATAATACTTGTATTCTACACAGAATTAGGAGAATTTCAGAAGACTTTAAAGATGTGTTTACATTAAATAACTAATCTCACAATGCTGCAGTTTTTCTGTATCAACATTCCAAACACTGAAAACACAAAAAAGGTCAAAATCTACTAACGAAGCATAATGGATTGCAAAGCAGCACAAAAGTGGCACCTGCCAAATTTGAATGTATGTTCTCTCATCTGTCGGCAATGTGTCACATTTGCAATACACGACATAGTTCAGCGCCGGCCCTCCCTGAGAAAAACGTGCTGTTCCCTGCTACAGTGCATTATGAAAGGTTGCAAATGGGCTAATTTGCAGCTTTGACAGCACCAGCCTCAGCAAAGGCGGGTTAGTAATAGGTTTTGAGGTGCCGCTTCAGCGACTGCTGTGATGGAAACGCCGTGGCTGTATGTAGGCATAGGTCAGGCTTCTCTGGAAACTCTGACAAATTAAAAACAGAAAACCTTTGACATTTATCATGCTAGGAGTCTGCAAAGGTCATTGCCTGTACTTTCTGCTTTCGTTTTCCCTCTCCGCCCCCCCGGACACGTTTTGCTGTGATTGCTCATAGCATGCCGGAGCTGCAGTGTGGGGGAATCTGCGGCGGCGATTTCACAGAAACACCCACACGATAACAAGGAGGAGCAGATCTGATGGAGTGAGAAGAGATGTGAACTTGTGGAGTCGCGGCTGCTGTTCTCCTTCCTCTCATTTAAATCCTGCACCACACCAGTTGTTAATGGGCCCATCATGGTGTTTAGTTATCACATCAGTTTCATAAGGACGCTATTTAGACACAAACTGCTGTTGTGTAAAGAACAACCATAGGCATGTAATAGCAAACTAAAATTCATTTCTGATTTCCTTGCGATACATCATTCCGCCCCATAAACACTGAAAACTTGTACTCCCACTGGACCATGACTGTCTCATTTAAATGTTAATATAATTCCCATCATTCATAATTTTATGTGCACCGTGGCATTTTGCGTTCATCTCGCTAATGCTATCTTTTGTGACAAGCCAATTTACTGGGGGAGTTGTCCAAATTGCTTCAGCATTGTAATACTAAGGCCACAATAAATCCTTGATATACTGTTCCTCCTGAGGTAATATAAAAAATAATAGAAAGTTATATTCGTTCACCACGGAATCAATTCTCATTGATTTCGCTGGTGTTACACGCGCCACCAGGCTGCACCTTTAAGTCAGATGGAGAAACGTTACATCTGTGGGATGTGACACCGATCGGCCCTCTTTGCCCTCTTGTTGTCGGAGGTGGCTTCCGTGGGGGTGACAGCAGCGTGAGGGATGACACAAGCAGTGCTAGAAAAATGAAGCAGACAGATTATAGCTCAGAAGAGAGAGCTGTGCCAGGCTTAATGCTGGTCGCTGCCATTTTGTCTGACCTTTGTGGGAATTACCACTCCGCGTGACCCAGAGCGTGTGTCTGCTTGTCACCGAGACGGTGTCGGGCTTCTGCTGCTGCTGTTTCCCCCTCCTCTCCTCCAGCCGTCCTTCCCGCCGGCAGACATCACGGCCCGACTCTGCCTCAAGATGCTTGGCTACACCTTCCAATTGACCGGATCATGGCCAGATAATCCCTCAGCTCTCATTAGCAGCCGCACACAACCCGAAGTGAAATGTTGAATTCTACGTGCTCCACCTGTTTCTGTGCGGCAGCTCTACCTTTGATAAAATGTCTTAAGAGAGAAAACCTGGGATTAGTCGACTCGTGGAAGTTATTGTTGTGGAAAAGTGGCATCTTAAGTTGCTCATTGTTGAGTTGGAGGAATATGAATGTGGATTCATTCAAGCTAAAGGAAGTTGAAGCTTGAAATCCTGCGATTTAGACATGTAATCCTTTATTAATAGTAGAATAGCAGCATATGTTTTAAATGGTGATGACTCACTGGGACAAATGTGACGGAATAAATTTGCTTTAAATTATATGTCTGGTGTTTTCCTTGATTTTCTTTTTCATCAACAAATCTCACGTAAAGATCAAAACCATTAATGTACCAGAGTCTTATTTTCCAACCTCTTAGCTCAAAACCTATTAGTTCTTATTAAATAATTATTTAAAGAAAAGTGAATATATATATAATTTAATATTTCAAAAAAAGGCTAACCACTTTCCAAAACATTTTTCAAACTGGAATAAATGTTATGGATTAAATTCTCGTTCTCCTTGGAGGTTTGAATTTCCTGAGTTGTGAAGTCAAACACTAACGTTTTCACAGGGAGCCACTGTCACGGGCAAAAATTAAATCAGCCTGCTCGCAAGGAACAAGATGCAATTACTTCAAGGTGCTAATAAAAATCAATTACATGAGAAGTGATACGGGGAAAGAGAAGCAGAGGGAAAGCGTTACTACAGTAAATTGTAATTTTACTTGAAATAATGTTTGCAGTCTCGCATCAATCACAGGAGAAAAATATCTGAAAACAACCTACATGAATTAATTTTTCTTTGCCTCAACCTGATCCTCCCTGAAGACTTTTTCCCCCCCACACATTCGCGACAGCACCACTTCTACGTCCGCTCTTCACATCCCCATCTGGATTTGACGTCCTTCGCAATCCAGCCTTTGGACACGTTGTGTTTTCAGAGACAGATGGGAGGAAATGATTCATTCATCAGACGAGGCTCAGGATACAAATCCCGGCTGACCTGCTGATCAGCTGGTTGATATTGCAGGTCTTGGGTGCCGGGCTGCTCTTATTAGTACTGTCGGTGGAGCACGGTGCACGGGTCATCATCTCTCCCGCCGTGACAGCAAACCCGAGCCTCACCTATCCTCTGAAAATGAACACGTCGCATCACCAAACCAGATAAGGAACCGCGGGGATGATGGTGTGATATGAGGGCCGGAGAGGACTGTCAGAGCCGTAATTATTTATTTATTAGAGGAAATATGGATTTGGCCTCAGGTGTGTGAGCTCCCCTTGTTTCTGCGTGCGTCACACCAGAACTTTGTGGAGGCAGAGATATATATATATACACACTCATCCGAACTTTCTGATTGCTTTGGTCTGGCAATTTCAAAATGCAGCGCGGAGGAAGATGAGTGAGTGCAGCTGTCCGTGGTGCTGAAATTGACATCCCAAAAGCTGCCACACGTGCGCTTGCGTGTCCCGATCAACAGGTCTGACGCTGACAGCCCTTGGGCATTAAATCACATGAAATAACTACTCTGGTGTGTTTTGATTAATAAAAAAAAACAGTTTTATCTGTGTAAGTGCATTCATGGCAAAGTGCCCAATAAGCAGATGAGAGGGCTGAAGCGTTAAAAGCGTCTATACAACTGCAGCCTGATGAAAAGCCACCGAGAACCTGCTTGGTTTTAATGTATTTCTATTACTTTCATTATTTTTATTGTTGCTTTCGTTGGAGGTTTTTGAAATTTATTAGCACCCGGAGATACACGTGGAGATTTTCTCACTCTGTCTTTTCTCTAATGATTTGGCTCCACCTTTGGGGACCTGTACAGTCCATGATCTGTACGGTCACAATTTAATTTGACCAATTTTTTGCTTTGTTACAAAACATTTGCACTGCTATGAAATCTCCATCAGACTGTACTGTATTTTGTAATTTGTTGAATAGCTAAGGTTAGCACGCTAAGCCTAAACTGATGGTTAACATACATGGCACACGTCAGCACGTTGATCATTGTGAACATGTCAACTTGCTGATGTAAGCAGCTCGTTCCAGCCCCACTGTGCCACAGTGAAATGAATAGTGATGAACAGCCCCCTGCCATCAGTGTTTGGAAGAACAGGCATAGAGAAATGTTTATGCAACGATAAATATGGGCTCATTTGAAATTCAGAGCACACTGCGGCTCTGTAATAAAAAAACGAAAACAAGCCAATCTAAAGAGTTTATAGACTGAAAATTTAACATACCACCTGATACGTCTGCTCGGCTTTATTTTATATAATAAATCTATTGATGAATCGCACAAATCCTCTCTCCGAAAAAAAACCCAGGGCTGGATGCTGCTGCACATTCCCTCGCTCTGCCTCGCTTCCTTCTATTTGCTCAACCACTGTGCAATGATTTCCTGTGCCAAGGTGGAGGCTCCACACATTAAACTCGATTCTGTGCACAGGCTTCATCCTCCCTGTGTATTGTGAATCCAGTATGAAGGCTGGAAGTGAGAGAAACCCTACAGAGATCTAATCAGCGCCACATATTACACAGAGTGTCCGTGTGTGCCTGAACCGGGCTCATCAGCAGACATCTTCACAGGCCAATTTAAGAATTATCGTCACTCCAGGTCTGGGATTCAGTTCTTATAGCACAAATTAAACCGGAATCACCTCTGACATTAATGCTGAGGTTTCAATAGGCGACCCCCAGAACTTTTGCACACGGGCAATTCAGAAATCTCGCTGAGCTGGTGGTTAAATGGCAATGAGAGACATTTTTCTTCATTTCCCCTCTCAACTCTGCCAAAATGCACCTCTACCCCCGTTTTTGAGGAAACTAATTCCATCTTACACTCAAGAACCCAATTTTTACACTTAGCCACATTCATTTGCAGCCCAGAGAAGGTTTCAGTTTGCTCCTGCTGAATATTTACACATGCAGTATCTTCCTCTGACAAGAAAGGCCAATTTATGTGGCAGATAAAACTACTTTCGTTCAATAAGCCAAATGCAAATGACTTCCAGTAAAGAAGGTCAAACATATTCAGGATTTTTCAAGCCCTCTTTAATAAACAGGGTCGGATGATGGTCTAAATATGGAAGTGCTCTTAAAATACGCTGCACGCTGCACTGAGTGCTGGCTTGTAACACATTCTTAATAGCCTTTGACAAAATATGGTTTCTCTTATATTTACTATAAATTAATAAAAATCAAATTCATGCACTTCAGGAAAAAAAGGGGTTGACATTTTTACGAGGAGCTCATGCGTGTGCACGGGGCTCAGACGTGTGCAGTGGGCAGGACACCAGAGCGATTTGGCTTGAAAAGTGCATCCTGCTCCACAGGACGTACATTGGGAATATGCTGAGTGAGACGATCAAGTTCTGTCCACCTGTTCGCGGAGGAAATGACCTCCAGGAGCAGGTAGCCGTCGCAGCAGGATAAGTTCACACTCAAGCCAAGCATGCAGGTAAAGCACAGTTGAGCGATGACGCCGTGAAACTCCTAATGGAACGAGAGTCGAACCCAACATTTAAACAAGAGGCAGACGTGTCAGAAAATAAAGTGGATCTTCCCAAATACACTTCTGGCCACACGGATCATCTGTTGCAATGAAAACCTACAATCATGTTGTTAGAGACTTAATTGTCTGCCTGAGGCTGGAGAAACTTAAATTCATAATTTATTTTTAATCAAGATATTGTACAATTATACCAGGCAATGCTATATCAACACCAACTACAGCTCCACAGTGCTTTTCCTTGTCATCCCTGGTGTGTATGCCTGTTGCTTCAGTTGTTGAGCACGTCACCGAGTGTATATTTAAGACCCTCACAGGTTTTTTAGTTGTAAAATGAGTCAGCTGGAAACACAGTTGAGGTTCCAGCTGGATAAATCCACTGTCCCTTGCTACAAATTAGAAATCTCAATTTGTTTATCTCTGTCTGAAATCAAAGTCTCATTGTTGTCAAAGAATTACAGCAGAGTTCCAGTGTCCCATCATTGTACTGTCGACTGCATTATGTGCTGCACTGAGAGGGAAAGCGTGACCGACGTAGCAGTAACAACTAAGAGGACGGTCATCTGTCAGATTATTGATTGTCTTCATGATTAATATGCCGACACACTTGTTTGTATTTTGTCCATTGATGTAAGGAGGCTGCATTAAATTCACCAAATATTTACAGATTCATAAGTTGATCGTTATGTTTTTCTATTCACATTATTCACTCAAATCACAAACCATGTGTTGACCCATGACTCCTACTTGGAGAAAATATTGAAGTTTGTCTTAAATATTTGTTATGATGCTGCTTTTAGTCCAAAGTTACAGCAGTTTTTTCCCCCTAATACCTCATGAATTTTAATGATGTATTAAATTATCATGAAATTATCAACTGAATGTGAATGACTGATGCATTCACACACTGCTGCTGCAGAAAGTTGACTGAACCCATGAGTCACTGTGACGCTGATGTTTTGTCTGGCAAACAGGACAAAACCTTTTATTTTTCACATCATTTTGTCCGAATGGAAACCGGTAAACATGATGAAAATAAACTCAATGTTTCATTGAACATTTTGTCTCTACTTTGTTGCCTTGCAACCAAGTCCCTTAGAATGAAAATATGCAGAAAAGGCAGTTTTTTACTTTCTCTGTTCCCAAAAACAGATGAAAATTATATATATATAACATTAACGTGAATCTGCTTTGCTGCACTGAGCGAGGAAGAAAAAAAAACATAGTAAAAGATTGTAGCTCTAAAGGTTCCAAAACATTAAGGTATAACATTATTCTATAGAAATAAAAAAATTGGCTGGTCTGTACTCAACAATTGAGCTAGCAACTATGTTGACAATGCTAAGAGGCTAATCTGCTATCGAGTAGCTTCAGAGTAGGAAGTTCACTAGGTAGGAAATTTGAGTTCAACTAAACGACTTAGTATTCGCATTAGTATATTCACACTCAGTATAAGCATTGGACTTACATACAACTACTTTCAAACTAAAGAATATATTGGAATGGCTCATAGTACAGTGCTTACCTCCACCAAGGCCCAACGTTCCCCTTAGAATTAACCAAGAAATGCTCAATCTCACATGCTATTACAGTTAAATTCCTGGATCCATGAATACCTTTTAGAGTTTCTGTCTTGCTTCCTGTCCGAGCTTTCCACCAAGTTTCATGGAAATCCGTTCAGTGGTTTTTGCATAATACTGCTAACTAATCAACAGACCAAACTACTGACTGACCGACTGACCAACCAACAAACAAACAAATGGACAGTGGTAAAAGCACAACCTCCTTGGTGGAGGTAATAATGACGTAAATGTAGTCTATTGATTTCAACTGCATTCTGATCACCACCTAACTAAATACACTAACTGATAACATGATTCTGTCACTTGTATTCTGTTACTCCCCAACACAGCCATCAGCCGCCCCACCTGTACACAGTGAACACCTACAGGTTCAAGGGTAACAACGAGGTGAAGTTCACAGACAATACAACTGCAATCAATCTCTTCAGGGACTGTGATCATCCAGCGTATAGGGGAGAGGTTGTTGACCTGACCACATGGTGCCAGGTCAACAACCTTTCTGTCAACACTGATAAAACAGCGGAAATTATCAGCGACCTCTGATGAAACAGAGGCCCTCACCTCCCACCGCACGTTTCCGGTTCATCCGTCTAGTCCGTGAGCGGCGTCAGGTTCCAGAGTCACCAACTCACTGACTCCATCTCACCAGCCGCAGCTCAGAGAAGTTCTCTCTGCGGAGGCTGAAGGGCTTCTACGATTTTAAATGACTGCTGCACTGTGGAGAGCACGATGACTGCAGGCATCACAATGCAGTTGGGTAATAACCTGAATACTAAGGATTATCCACTAAAATCAGTGGTGCAGATCTCCACTCTCCTTCAGGACATTGTCCAATCATCAGATACATTAAGCACTCAGCTCATTCCCTCTTCTCACCACTAAACCAAACACTACAGAACCATCTGAACGGCTATTTCCGAGACTGCTTTTTCTCTGGATAATGAAAAGCAAGAGCCAAACAATCAAAGCTGATGGAGTCGCTGACTCCGCTGAACTTTAGCACAATGAGCTCATTTGCACAACTCACATTTTGAACATGGAAATTGCTCTATTGTTAAACTGCCTGCACATAAATTATACTTATTTATTGTTGTATCAGAATTATTTGTGGTTTTTGAGTGACACTTGTGTATCAGTGTAAACTATAGACTGTAGATAAAGATGGACAATGTGACCGATCCCCTACATTGCCTCCATTGCCTCCTGGTGGCTGGCTGCAGTAAAGATCAATAGATGAAGCCTCCTCCATGTTAATGGATTGGACATGGACCAAAATAAAAAACCAAAGTGCACATTTATCATTCTGATGTTTGTTAAAGTGATAATTTTTCCGGTATAAGTTTTTCGGTGGGATCTTGATACCATGGCTCCAAACCACAATGATTACTGTGCAGACCCTGACTACGGGAATAATTTGTCGTCCATCTTAATATACATTCTGTGGTTTTGATGGTAAAACAAAGTAGTGAAATGAAAAAGAAACATCATATTTGTTTATTATACACTCTTTGTTCTGTTTATTTTCAGCTCACTCAATTCCCAAATTGAATTAAACATCCAAATTATAAACTAACGACAAGGTCCCCATTCACAGATTGTTGACAGGCGAGAAATATATCAAAAGATTTCCACCTTTTATAATTGCGTAAACAATCCGCCTCCTCCTGACTGAATTGAGAGTAAATTGATGCTCTCCTCAGTTACAGCCATGTGTAAATTAACTTCTCTGATCTGCTTGTATGTGAGCACAGTGTTTATCATCTGTTTATTACCCTCAGTGAGTCTGAGGGTATTTTGCAGGCTGCTGCAGGAGGGAGGGGGGGGGAGGCAGATGGTGAAAGTCAACTGTGTGTGAATGTGATATGAAAACACACAGTTCACCCGTCACTCATGCATTTTCATCAGCTGACATTTGCTGGCATTTTGTGGCTTCCCATTTATTCCTGTGCTTATAATGCGACAAGTCACTGCTGTAAATATTGGGGAAAACGCAGCAGAGGTGGACGACCAGAGTAGTTTTAAAATGATGTTGAGTTGGTATTTAATCTAATCTAATGTGGAATAAAGTGCTTCCAGCTACATCTGGAGTTGATTTGAGTTGTGAGTCATATTTGTACAACATACCTTATTCTGCTTTGAGTGAACAAGAGCTTTATCATCTGGGAACATGATTGTGTTGTGCATCTGGTCTTGTCATCCTCCTTAACTGTAATTGTTTCCGACCCTGTGACCCCCACGTCATGGCTGCTCAGGCAATGATCAGTTTGATGTGTATAAATAACCAAGCTATACTAATTTAGTTATTTAGTAGTTATTAGTAGAATGTGCTTTAGTCAAAGAGAATTCCGGATGATTTTATTTTGCTCCGTCACTGTTGCAACACATTCTCACACTGCATAGTAAATAGTGAAACGTGGGCAGCTTTACTACACAGTCTGATTATACATTTTTAAAACAATGACTTCTGTAATAGGGAAGCGGTTCTCTACTCCAGACCAGACAAATCAAACAGTGACACGACAAAGGACCTTACACATTTTCCACAAGACCGGAGTAACGAACTAGATTCTCCTACTCTCTTGGAAAAGGGAAGTTGAGGGGAGGGGTATTCAGTTGGCTGCAATTTGCAACCTCGCTGCTAGATATTACTGATATGTTGGTTGGACAACCATCCAACCAACCAACCAACTAACCAACTAATCAACCAACCAACCAACCAACCAACCAACCAACCAACCAACCAACCAACCAACCAACCAACCAACCAACCAACCAACTAATGAACCAACCAAACAACTAACCAACCAACCAACCTAACAGCCAAACAACTAACCAACCAACCAACCAACCATCTAACCAGCCAAACAACCATCCAACTACTAAACAACCAACTAACCAACTAACCAACCAACCAACCAACCAAACAAACTACTAACCAACCAACCAACAAATGGGCAGTAGCACAAACCTAATGTCATAGGTGGAGGTAAAAAGACCCAAATGGTGTTCTGTCTTCCTCAGCCTGTCTACACCACAGTTGGTTATGACGACAGGTGGAAGCAGCACATTTTCGTTGGCATGTTCCCAGATCCAGTGGAGATTTGAAACAGTCACACAAACACATTAACACCATCCCTCACACACACACACACTTACAAAAACCACCAGTCAAACCTGAAAAAGCTCCTGGCTCGAGTTTTCCTTTGGATGGAAAACATGTCTGAAAATGTTTATATGGACAAAAGAAAGGAGGTGTTTCAATGAGAAGTCTAAACAAGAACAAGTGACAAGGGGATAGATAATTGTTTTTTGCAGCACACGACTCCTTTTGATGAATGTCTCATTATATTGTGGAGATGATGGATGTGAGTGGAATAAAGCCGGGTGTTTATTTTTGACTGTTTAGGCAAAATGAGAGATACGAGGGTCTCTCAATCCTATTCTTTACACGCTGAGGTGTAACGGTTCGGAGTGAAAGGTTTTAATGGCTTTCACTTGTTATTATTCTGTGTGTTATGACAGCTTGATTGGGCCTGCGGTCTTCTTTCATTGCTGTTCCATTTGCATGCACCTCCCTTTGCCTCCTTCCACAGCTTTGTGTTGTTATGGTAATTTTCATGAAGTAGATTGCATCTAGCTGGCTGCTCCACTTGGGTCTTGTCTGAGAGAGGAGCCCGAAGCAACAGCATAATAATCATAATAAACCCATCAGAACAATGCCAGAGCAAAATATCATGCACGCCAGCACATCACACACTAGATGCCAGTTCAATGACCACTGGGGTTACCTACGTAACTAATTATAAAACACTGACAAAGCCCTGATCGCCCTCAGGTGCAGATTTCTATCAGTTTGTACTTGATTCACTCACACCCACTCGTGTGCAGAGATTATGCATTTGTGTGAGGTCAGGGTTCATTTCCAAGAGGCGGCCGAGCTAATGATCGAAACTTTCACACAGAACAGATGCCCTCTGGCCCCTGGTGTGACATTGAGGCAAAAATAAAGTGTCTACATTTTAATGCAATTAGTTTGTGTTTTTTAAATTTTCATTAAAGTCCATCCATCCATCGTCTAAATCGCTTATCCCTAACCCACACAGACCCGGGTAGAACAAACAAACTCCACACAATGCTAAATATCGTGCACACACCACACACAAGAGCCATATTTCTGTCTTCTCTGTTCATAATGTCCTAGAATAGGAATCACTCTTCTGTTGCTTCTCCTCAAGTTTCCACTTGTTATTCCAGGTGAGATTCTACTTTTCCAAACTGAAGGTCGAGGGACAGAGGTTGACATATGATGCACTAGACACAGATTTGTGATTTCGGTACTATAATAGAATGTACAGGACTTTGAACAAAGGATGGAAGTGTATTAGCAATTTGAGCAAATCGTGCAAAACAAAACTGCACACGTGTGGATGGACAGTGCATCACCAAGTCTGATTTTGTGGAAATTTGTTACTAGACAAAAGAAAGAAATGACATATACCCTTCACTTGAAGAAATGTTGAGAGTATCTGGAAGTTTGAGTTGGCAAACACAAGACATTAATCAACTAGAGTCTCCTAATGAAACCACATTTAAATTGATGAGATCTGCACCAAATTTCACACACTCATAAATACCAGTCCTCTAAACATGTCTGATGAATCAAGGAAAGTGTCAACAAATGCTCCCTGGTCCACATCCTCACCAGAATTTCATGAGTTCTTCCCTGAACCATATCACATCCATCCACCAAGTTTTGTGCTAATCTGTCTGGTAGCCTTTGTGAAATCTTGCTTACAAACAAACAAAACAGGGGTGGAAATGTAACCTCCTCAGTGAAGGTAATAACATCAAGTGTCAGGTTCTGACTGCGATGATCTCATCTTGTTGGAAACCTAAATTGCTAAGATCAAGAATAAAGGAAACATCCTAAACTTCGTAACTGATACTGAGACCAACATGGGGGAATTAAACATGGTGTTAATTTTGTAAAAGACAACAAAACACAAAATATAACAAGATCCCCACACAACTTTTATTAAGCGTCAATATTCTGCCTCTGCACCTTCAGATGTTTTGAGTGTGAGCAGAGAAACCTGTGGCCTCTCCTGAGCTCTCTCCAGGGTTGTGATCATACATTTGCTGCTCTTGGAGGAATTAAACATGAGTTTGCTTGAAAATTGAAAATTGCACCTGCCCTTGAATCAGCCCTGATACAAGCATAACAAACTACAACTCTCAGTCTACATCAAAGCCTTGACCAACATTGAATAAAACCACTATGTGCCATTCATACAAGCATGAATCATCATGCTCGGCGTGCGGTAACTCATACATCATGTCCTCTGGAGCACAATAGACAGCTCCTCCACTGATGCATCTGATAAACAGACGACAATTTGGCATTTCAGACATCCAGGAAGTTTTGTAACAAATATAAATGAATCATTGGAAGCAATATCACATCCTCACGCCTCTAAAAGCCTCTTTAACACTTACACAGTACGTCTGGAATAGTCTTTATTCTCAGCTTTTCTGTTTTCTCACCTGAACCTGCACGTTCCCTCCAGCTCTCTACACATCTGCCTATTTCCAGCACTGTTAATGTGCACGTTCACAGCCTCAGTGTTTGTTTGTGTGTCTGCAGGCTCATGTTAAGTTGTTGTTTGTGTTGGACAGGGGGATTCATGACCACCGCACCTGACACGGGGGCCAGTGAAGAGTAGCTGCCATCTGGTCGGCCCTGAGGGAGTCCGCCGGCCACCCGGAGCTGCTCCGCTCTGACATCTCCAACTCATCTCTGGAATCACCAAACGGCAGAGAATGAGGAGCAGACAGCTGGGCGATGGACCCAATGTACACCCCCCCTCCCCCACACACACATCAACACCCAGAAAACTGTCATAAGTGTTGTAGAAGTGGCTTTCAACTACGTCAGCAGTTTCTGTGGCCGTGGTGAGTATCAGAGACACGTTGTTGACTGTGTGGAGCCTGTGCATTTGTTCCTTTGAAGACAATGATACAACACAACTTCCTACATCTCCGTCAGAATCATATTTCATCCTTCACCTGAGGTGGAAAGAGACAAACATGACTCTTTATCTCTTCAACAAAGCTCCTCTGTCACTGCTTCAGTGTGTGGCTGCATGATTCCGCCTATAGATGGCAGTGTTTCAAAGGAAACTTCTGCATGCAGCTGTGTGCATTCATCTGGACTCTGGATGGAAATAAAACATTCATGAATTTATTGTCAGAGGTGGGTCTGGTGTTGTTATTTACTTGCTGACTGACCGAAGGGACAAAATCAAACTCTAAAACATTTCCCAAACCACATTTGTCATCATATTCGTTTCAGAGGATGTGAGGATTCATGTTTCAGACCACACGTATGTTCTATTTGCACATGTGCAGGTCAGTCAACACATCAACGTATGACGATAACGATCAATTTGACAAATAGCTCTGTTTCAGACACTGACATCATCTTCGTCCTGTGAGCAGCTGATAGCACAAACAGACCAGGTCCCATTTCTATTCATATATATTCACTTCAAAGTCCAGAATATTTCTCTTGTGACTGTATTGGTTATTCCTCATTAATTATTCATGTGTATTTCCCCTCATTGTATAAAATCTACAAACACTCTCATCCCTTAAAAGGACCCATAGAATATATTGCAATGCGCGCAAGTTGTGCCAAAGGGGATGACGCGATGGATGGAGGCTGGGTCTGAAAAAGCGCGCACACACTGCTACGTGAGGTGCAAGTGAACTGATGGGTGACTTCATGTGTAGCACCGGCATCTACACACACGCACACACACACACTGAGAGAGAGAGAGAGAGAGAGAGAGAAGGGAGAGCGAGAGAAAGAGAGAGAGAGAGAGAGAAAAGGAGGGAGGGAGGTTATGTGGCAGCCAGTTACAGAAAGATGATCAATCCCTGAACGAGGCGGGAGGGTCACTTGACACCGTCTCCTTCTCAGCGGCTGACGGGGGAGATGCTCACTGCTGTCCGGGTGACTTTACGGGCTGCAGCGCCCATAGGGATGAATTAACCGGCAGTTTATCTCGCTGCATCTGGCATCTGGCGTCCGCACGCATCCGCTGACTGACCGACCGAGACGCGCGGGACCTTCCAGCACCGCAAAAAAAAGAAAACCCGGGATCTGATGCTTCTCCTCCTGGACGAGTCTCCTCTTGTTTCAAGGTGAGCACACTATCATTTTACAGCAGCAGCAGCAGCAGCATCCGCCTGAGAGGTAGCGCGCAGCATGAGCGTAAAGTTGGATGAGACTTTACGCACCGTGGACGCAACGGCGGTGGCATCGTGCCCACGGGAAGACGCGGTGTTTTTGTGTTGTTATCATATCTGCTGGTCACCTGCTACAACCTGCAGATGTGTCCAGATGCCGCCGAATAGAGAGCGGCTGTAAAAACGCCTCAGCATCAGTGCCAATCTGATCCACAGGCAGCTGCTGCTCTGTGGGTGTGCTACAAATCATTTCATCATCAGTGGGATGAATCCGCTCGCCTGCATGTGCAGATTTCTGCAGAAGTCTGTACACATGTGGGGTTTTCTGTGTGGCAGCCACCAGATAACTGGCCACCGGGAGAATAGCAGAGTGAAGAACTGAGTCTGGAGAGAGTCTGTCCTCTGCTGCTGCTGCTGCTGCTGCCTCCTGCAGCTGAAGCTCAGCAGCCTTGGCAGAGCAGGAGCCACTGGGACCCTGATAAGACTGGGCAGGAGCTCCCAGATGGAGAAACTAAAGCACACACACACACACACACACACACATGTTGTATCGATGCCAGCTGCAACAATGCTGCTGACAGAGTGAATCTTTGTTTCGAGCTGCGGTCTGGAGGCAGGGTGGTGGAGGGCTGTCTGCTGGACCCTCTCTGCCTCTCACCACTCATGCAGACCAGATGAAGCCCTCTCCTCTCTGTGTGCTCTGGCTTATCTGGCCGGCCAGTTGGACGAGCTTTTATTCTCCTGGCCCCTCCAGAGTGGGTAAAGCCTCGAACAGAGATAGAGAGAAAGAGGGGGAGAAAGAGAGAGAGGGAGAGAGAGAGATGGACTGGCTTCTCTCTGTTCGTGTCCATGCCAGTCAGGCGCTCCAGCACTTAACCACTTGCCTGCTAATTATAGAATTTAAATGAATCTCCGCATTAATTCAGTGCCTCTTTTTGTGCAGCATTTGACTGTAAATGAAACTGAGGTCCGGGGCTGTGACGGTTCCTGTTCATGTGATGGTTTTCTGTTAGTAATGCAGCTGAGGGTTAACCACAGCAGACCCTGAAGTAGACCAGTTCTTAAAGAGTCACTTTATCCCAAATGACAAAAAGTCATATGTTCCATCTTAGTCCTTGTGGTTTGTGGATACGCAGATGATTTTGATCTTTCATGCTCCGGCTTTTTAAGATATCCGTCTGTGATACTTGTGCTGCCACACAAACACGATATAACCTGTTTGGATGACGGTTGTGTTTTGTGTAACAGCAACAGACCGAGATGTGGTCACTTTCCCCCTGGAACTGCTTTAAAGGCAATCAGTATAATGGAATCTGAAGTCTGTGAATCATCCATAACTTTGATTTAAAAGAAAGAAAAGTTGTGCATAAGGTTTTTAAATGCTGCTTTTTCAAGGCTTTGAGGGACACAAGAAAAAAATCCATGCGTCATTGGTGGCGACTTAAATTTCAGAGGCAAACATCAAATACAAGCCGATTTGAATTGAGGAAAAAAAGAACAATCCTATTTGCTGAGTGTAATATTTTTACTCCCCTTTTTTTCAAGATTATTTTGAATATAGAGTGATTGCAGGTTTATTTGCAGCATTATTTTTGGAGACTCTTGATCCTGGAGGCGATTCCAAAACCAGTGTAGGTGAAGTAATTCAGAACATCTGTCTCTGTCATTTTCAGGCACATTTTCACGCCGTGATTTAAGTGCTATCTCAGACTTTCGCGGAGATTAATGGGCTGTACTGTTTGTATGTGATTATATATGGGAAAGAAAGAAAAAAGGATGGAATCAGGAACACAACACTACATTGCAAATAACAGCTTTTGATTGAAATGATCTCCAGTTCAATTCCTTGACGTTGATTCTGGGGTCATTTGAATATCAGGGAGCAGGATGTGGGTCAGGGGCCGGGGCCACTCGCGCTTGCTGTGATAGTACAACAGGCGAATTAGTGTATGTAACACAATTACACGGTGTGTGAGTGCACAGCAGCTCTCTGCTACTACCCATAGCCCGAGACCCCCCACCTCCAACCGCCACCCCCCCTTCCCCCCCAGCCGCTACCCCGGCTGCCCACGGAGACGCTGATTAAACACGACTGTTCAGATGCTACAGCCCGAGGAGGAAGGAGGAGGAGAGCCCCCAGTGTGTGTGTTTTGTGTGTGCACCTCTACTGTACGTCTGTGTCTTCATACACATGTGCTTGTCGTACTGTACGTGTGAGCATTTGGTTTGTCTGTGCATCGGAGTGTGTTCATTAAATGCAATAGCCGGAAAGAAAAGAGACAACAAATGTGAAATTAAACTGACACTGACAAGAGAGGAAGAAACAAAGAGAGAACAAAATGCTGCGGATCATCAATCACTGCCGATACGCTGTTGTCTCAACTCATCTCCCCCCTTCATCCCTCTTTCAATCTTCACACTTCAGCTTGTTTCAGCATGCGATCCAGGCCTGGAGGGAGGCGGATGTGCAGGTAGAGAGGAAGGTGGAGAACAGGGAGGGTGCAGAGGTGGAATGGAGAGTGAGAGGTGGAAATAGAAAGGAGGCGGGAGTGAGAGGGACTAATAAAGATAGGAGCAGACAGAGGGAAGGAGAGAGAGAGAGAGAGAGAGAGAGAGAGAGAGAGAGAGAGAGGTGGCGGTGGAGGAGAGAAGTGACAGGGAGGAGAGGTACAAGTGGAAAGCGTGCAGCTCACCTACCAGATGGCAGCTTTGGCAGCGCTCAGCATGCAGGGATGGCGGTCTTGCAATATGGTGCATCGCCTCCAGATTGTCACACCGGCGTTGATACAAACAGTGCGATAACTTTGCTGATGTGTGTGTTTTGCTTGACTTTCTTCGGGCAGACGGCATATGGTCCTAAAGAAAAGCTGACAAAGTTGAGGGACGTCACATGAAGTTTTTCTTGTTCTTGGGAAAGTATTGACACATCATGTTTAAGTTTGCAGAACTTGCATTTTTTTCTCAAAGAGGCTCTAAAGTGTTTTTATACACAAAGAGCAGTTTTCTCATCACGACTCAGCTCATGAGAACAGATGTAAAATGTCATCTGTGGTTGTGGAGGAGGCTTGAGAAAAAAGCCTGGATGATGCCATCGGGATTTGGGGAAACCGTTCTTCAAACTTGGGGGATGTGATTCACGACACTGTTTTTTATAAGGCAGCGGGGGGTCTTACAGACAGATGCTCTTAAGTTGAACATGGGAAATAAAGGTTTCAGTGTTTTCAGAGCTTGACTCATGTTATGGATCAGAAAAGTCTGGATGTCACGTTTCTCACTGGACCTTTTTACAACAAAATCTAAAAGAAAGATGGACCACATGACAGCTTCCAAAAAGTGAACTTGAATCATCTCCGAGTTAGCTGTAGTCATTTAGTAGTAGTCAGTAATTTGTAGGTGGCGATGCATCGTCCATCTTTATTTATGGTCTATGAAGGCTACCCATTAAATGGTCATTTGTGGCCGCTCTGGTTATTGGTGTAGTTCGATTTCATACATCTCATGATGTAAAAGATTAGAGTCATGGGACAATTTGAAAGAGAAATGAAAATACTGGTCATGGAATATGTTATAAAACATGGATGGAAATCATTCTTAATGTGGTGGAGTGAGGGCAAATCTGTCTCATCGCTTAAAAACCCTTTCCCTCAATTTCAGCAAGCGCCTCTAACTCAAAACCAATTTTCATCTGTAGAAAATGAAAGATTCATACTTACTTCATGGCATGTGAGTTAGTGAAGAAGGTGGGATCTCCAGTGGATAATAAAACCAGTAGTTCCCTTAAAAAAACATCCCATTCAGCCATTAAGACTGTTAACTTCCCTAAAACGCTGAATTTGAGCACAGAGGCTTTTTAAAGAATGTTGGGTTTTATGCAATTTCAACTTAATAGATAAGAGAAATCTTTATAATTGCTTTTCCCTTTTGACTTGGCACTACAGAGAGAGTGGCAACTACTCTCCATGAAAAATGCTGCTAAGAGGCTAAGCAGGCGCTTTACTGTGACGATCCATGACTCCAGATACATTCTGTGGTGTTTGTTTAACTACAACCTTCGAGCAAAATGTGGCATTTCACAGGAAATATCAGATCCCTATACACCTGTCTTTGTCAACCACCCAGCAAACAACTGAACAGATGGAAAAGGTGGAATCCATTCCCCTGCCTCCATCACCTGGAAGCTATAATGAACCAAACATATACATTTTCACAAAGTGGAAATGTAAACAACTCAGCAAACATCTGCGGAACGAGCTGCTCGTAGGCCCGTCTTCCAAATCTGAGCCATCAGTTCGCCCTTAGTGTCGCTGCTTAGTGAGAACATCTGCAAAATGGTCCCCATCAGGTTCTACCTCCAACGAGCCCACAGCACCTGGACTACATCCGACACTGCCGACGCGTTCCGCCCTTGGCAGCCATCAAACCACCTGGGACGGTATTTAATAGAGTTTGGAGAATTAAATTTTAATTTGAGGATCAAGTCCCATTCACTGTAGATGCTTTACTTTTTTCCCCAATATGTCTTAAACCCGAAGGAGCTTTTGTAAAAAAAACTGTGTCCCATTTGCCTTCCAGTGAATTTCTATTTGAAGAAATTCACCTGTGTTTGCAGTCCTGATAGACCTCTGGCCCACAGGGCTACTGTTCTTTTTAACCAGGCTATTTCTATTTCTGAGAACTGTGGACATTTCAATGCATTTACCCCAAATCACAGTCAGAGACTTAGAGGAAGCGGGATAGAGTTTCAGAGTATAGGTTAAAATTAGGGACACGCTGGGCCGACCGTGGAGGCGGACTGAGATAATCTGGGCAGATGCTTGTATTTGCACAGCTTTTGGGTGAATGGCCACCAAAGGCCTTATCTGCACTGCGGATTAAATGTTAAATGGGTTTTGGAGCCGCAGATACTTAGAGGGAAAGTTGTTGTATCGTGGAACATGCGCCGTCTCTCCTCCTCTTTCCTGTTCCTCTCCCCCTCGCGCGTTGTCAATCGGCGTCTCCTCTCGCTCACAGTGATTTGTCAGCAGTGGATGCAGCAGCTGTTCCTTTTGCACCGTAATTTCTTTGATCGTAATTATTCGTGCCAGCTACCTCCAACCTTGGCATCCTCCATCCCATGAAGCCATATGGGCAAAGAGGGAGTTAGCCGAGAACATGCTTCTTTGGAGCGGGTTCTTTGATTTCTGTGTGCAGTGGTGTGGGAAATACGGACATATGTGCTTTACAGCCTCACATGGATCCCCTGCTTCGCTGTGTTTGATTATTTTTCAAACTTGCTTGGGTCTATAGTGTTTGCCAAATGCAATGCATTTTCTCTGTCAGGTCTCCATGATTTAGCATGCAAAAGCAATACAGGCCTGCACATCTGTAACTGAATCAGTGGGAGCAGAAATATAGCTTTCTTCTCCACAAAGAGCAATGTCAGCTCAGATGAAAAAAAAAAATGACAGACACTCAGAAGATGGCAGCATACAGTGAAATTACAGCAATAGAGAGTGAATAGCAGGCTGTTAGTCTGAAGGCTGAGAGATGCTCCTTGGTACAAAAGAGCACAACTGGAGAGGTGTTCTCTGCTCGTCCCAAGGCTTGAGATGAGAGCTCACATTTCACCGACCTAATTCTCTATTCTTTTCAGCCGCACTGTCCACAGATCACTCTGAGCCACAGTTGGGCTCCTCTGTTTATGCCTTGTTCTTCTTTTTCGCACTTAAGTGACGTTGAGGACAAGGGGCGCCGGGGCGGCCGCTGCAGCTCGGCTCTCACGCACATTCTGTGTGGCTCAGAAGAAAACGCAGCTCGCTCTGTCTTCTTCTGCGGCTGCTGAATTATAGAAGACCCTCTATTGCACTCGAGCTGCATGGGTTTTCATCACGGTGCTGGGGGTCACTTTGACTCTCCCCCTCTGCGCTCATCATATATGCAACATGAGGGCTTCGGCTGGTTGAGGGGGAGCCTGCTTGAGGTCACCATTAAGCGGGGAGGAACGACAATGAGATTTATGGACGAGCAGACAGAGCTGTGGAGAGGGATGGGAGGAGAAAGGCATGCATGGTTAAATCTGACTGTGGCAGCAGTGCCCTTCATCTGGTCCCTGCTCTTAACAGCAATTTCAGATATATGGTTCTGTATCTGCATGTATAATGCATCTGCCCTGAGATAATGGCATGCACTGCGGAGGAGGCTGCTGGCTGTGTTGTGGCGACGTGTTGGAATTGGTCCCCTATGTCACATTTCCCTCTGCCCAGGTCCCTCTCAGTATCCTGCAGTTATTAGGAGCAGAGCGTGCTGCGATGACATAGTGCCGCTTTACCGTTCCCTGCAGATGGCCTCAGCTACTCCACCATCAAAATTAGTGGCTGGCTGGAGAGTCCTAAAGGCTGCAATATCTGCGCTGACCAATAAACCAAACAACAAGAATGAAAAAAAAAAAGCAATTACGGTTTGTTTCTGTTAATATGAAACCATACCGACACACACACGGACCATTCCAGAGGAGCGGACTCATATGAAAGAAATTGTGCCATTTATCCAAATACTGGTTGTAAGATTGTTCCTCCCTGACGGAGGGAGATGTCCGGAGGATGCGCTGCTGTTTGAATTTACATTGTAGAACATAATGATGAAAATTAACCGCAGGCCAACTGTCGCAGAATTCCACTGATATCCTGTGGGTGTGTGCAGAATGAGCATCCACGCTGCACATCGTGCCCTCAGAGGCCCGCGTTTGTGTCGGAGGCGGGGGCCCCTCGCCCTGGGCTGCCCCTCCACAACGCAGCCACAGATAAAACACGCTGGACTGATTATAAAATGTTGCTTTTACTAATAAACCCTACACCACTCCCTCGAGATCCAATATGACATTCACTTAAAAGTCATCGTTAATAAAGACGGCATTTTCATGTCCTAATTCCCCGACTCATCACTGTAGGTACCAGCGACAGCCCCTGGCTCTGGCTCGCCGGCCCCCTCCTCCCGCCTGTCTCTGCCACGTTTGACCTACTTCTGTCTCCACAACATTGTAAACAGTTCTACTAATTGCCTTCATTTATTCATTTGGAAGTCAAGTTCTGTTGCGGCTGGCGCCCTCCAAGCTCATTCATCTGTAATGCCTACAATGCTGGCCCTCCCCCCAACATTGACTCGTCCGTGTAGATTTGCAGAAACCCCCCCAGACAAAAGTATCCCATCAGGCCCTAGGAGTTTACACACTGTAAGTGCTAATAAAAGCGTACAGGAGAGCGAGAAGGAGTGCTTCAGCCAAAAGCTCCCTCAACGAATCTGAAATCACCCCAGAGGAGGAACTTTATTAACTTCCATTAGCAGCCATGTGTCAAAAAACACACTTGTCTGTGCTTGTAATTATGAGGACAGATGCTGTTATGACCATTGTACTTCACCTTTCCAACCCCACTGTCTGACAGCGTTATTGCTTTTCTATAAATCTACGCCGCCGCCAAAAAAAAAGAAAATCAAACAACAGCAACAAAAAAGTTTTTTATCACCTCTGACGTGGACGACAATGACTCCTATTGTTGACTAAGTGTGAGAACAGAGACGTTTCTTCTGACCTTTAGAAAGATCATCTGCCGACCGAGCTCCCGAACTCGCACACGAATCTATAATCCAAAACGCAAACAAGTTGAAGTTCAACACTTGATGATCCGTGATGTTTGTGCTAAATCTGTCTTTCTTTTACGGGGTCGTCTTTACGCTGTTGGAAAATGTAATATCCTGAAAATGTCAAGAGTACAGATAGTTTTAACTTAAAGATAGTGTTTTGTTAAATTATCCACTGGGTTTATTATGAACCCACTCGTGTGAAGTCATCTCTGAAACAGAAAACGTGCAAATAATCCCAAAATACCACGAGTGCTCATTAGTGTTTTTAAAAATGTGTTAAATTTATCATAAGAAAATGTTTTGCAGAGTTCCGAACAATCAGATTTGAGTCAACAGAGACAGTGATGCATGGACAGTTTAAAATAGAAATATCCCCATATGTACATTTCAGTTAATCTCTGATGGCAGATGGGTCAAACAAAACAGAGATCTGAAACAAAAAAAAAAAACCTTCTGTCCCATGAATCATGGCTAACCGGGCAGTGCAGACGCTCTGACAGCATTTCACCCCAATAACAGCTGAACCCATGGGATGGATTTGGTTCCACTGATCGTGATCCAGGTCAAGGGGTCGAGCCTGTGCAGCACAAGAGGCCGGCTTCTCCCTTCGTCTGCGCGCTGCGATTGTGATTGGTGTCCCCAGAGGCCCCTGCAAACCGTGTTCCTGTGCGCGAGTGTGAATGAGTCATGTCTTGGCTGGAGCGTGTCTGAGTGGCGAGGCGGAGAATTCAGCGGGGAGGACTGTGCAGGGCGAAGAGCTGTCTCTATAATCCAGGGTAAACACTGAGCAGCATGACTGCACGCCTTAGACGTGACCAAAGCCGGCAGAACAGAAATGAATGAAACGACGAGGCTGCTGCTGCTCGCCTGCATGTTCGCCCGGCGCCGTTTGCCACCAGCACTTCCTATTTCATCTTCTTGTTTTTCTCCCCGCTTTTTGTAATTCCTCTTAGGGTTCGACTGGAGACTCTCAGCACTGAATTAACCTCTGGGTGGCACTGCTGGTGTCTGTTGTTTAAGGTCATGCCAGACTCAAGCCTGCCTCCCCAAATATCATTTGTTCTGCTATTTGCTGTTGCACCTCAAGTGCACCGTCGTATTTATTATTTCCAGTCGGGAACAGGACAGAGCTGCAGGTTGTGACGAGACTACAATGCAAATTACACCGAAGCACGTCACCTGGAAATATGCTGGGTTATTTCAGGAATGTCCGCTGGTTGCTGCAAAGCAGAGGCAGCGACACTCCGGGTTGATTTAATGAACAGAACATTCACTTCTCTACTTCTTCTTGTGGCAGCACGAGAATACGCACAAAGGATTGAGTCAGATTTCTGTGTTCTAACACGCCCACTTTTAAACAACTCTGTTGACTTGCATCTCATTCCAGCGTCGCCTTTCACACCAAAACATTCTGCATCAAAAAGCTGAGGAGAAAAGGATTGCACTCCACCAGAGTAAAGGTTTCCAGTGACCAGTAATTTCATCTATTTGGTTTATTTAAAAACAAGCGTGTGTGAATACCGCAAAGAATTTATATTTCAGTTCACGCAGAAGCCGTCAAAGCATTCAGATGTCACTGCCTCCTCTGAAAAGCATTTCTGAAATGTGTGAATACCCTTTTCATCTGCATATTCCACATGAAAAGGACAAATGAGAATGAGAATTGTGGCAACGTCGACACAGAGAACTGGTTCAGGGACTCATCAGCCTGCAGAGCAGATGATTTGAGGGATTTTCAGGGGGAATTTACTGGACATCGTTTCGCCAAAAATACAGAATCCATTAGATCCAACGTGTTCTGCCAAATCTCAGCTTTCAGAGAACTAATAAAACACCGATTTTTCTGTGTCCATTCAAGAAAAAAAATGAAGAAGCTTTCATCCAACATTAACGGCAGAGACAGATACAGACAGCGAAAATCGGAGCATCACTGAGATTGATTCATGTCGGAGTGCAGGAGTGTTTGTTGGTTGTAAATGAAGAAAAGCGAATTCAGATTCAGACGCAGCGAAACAGTGTGTGAAACATATTACTCTTCGGTGTCCAATTACTGGAGGAGTTGCTCACACACTGGGTCTGCCAAATTGAGCAGAGTAGGTCGAGACACTCGAGCGACTTCTCCCCCGGTGTGAGTGCGGTGGGGACAGATGGACGGGAGACGCTGGAGTGGAAGCTGGAGTCGACCCAGCCGGCTCAGTGTCAGTCCATCCGCTTCATCCCTGGCTCCGGCTCAACCCAGCCGGACGTCCTGTCAGCGCGCCAACGGAGAGCACCCACTGCTTCGTGACCCCGGCGTTAGGCTCTGACATGGCTGTCTTCATTTAACCTTTACTTATACCAGGAAGTCTCACTGAGAAAACACCCTGTTTGCGTTAGCTCCAGCCAAAAAAACTGTTGCCTTTGAGCGAAAGTCGTCTTGCATTTGGCAGCGAATCCATAAAGGCCATTTTAAGACATTTGACTCAGACAGGAATACTATTTATTTATTTAATTTTTTAAATATCATTAAAAGAGTGTGAAGGAGCTTCTGGCACAGTTGAGGACAAAGGGGGAGATAGAAACAACCTTTGGGAGGCAGATTGGAGAAGCTCCCAGCGGCACGCACACAGGATTCAGGATGGTGTTGGTGTCTTAATTTATGGTCTGTCCTCCTATGCAGGCAGTTTTATTACTCCATTAACGGACTTCGGTGCAGTAAGAACACATGTGAGGCCACTTTAACACAATGCTTCTGCTGTCGTCCGTCTTGATTTCCAGGTAAAAGCACCTTGCATCAGATGAAAACATTGATCTCACAATGGTTATGACAAGGGACACAAAAGCTGTAAATGCATCACACATCTTTTGCCATGCATCCAACCCATCCATCCTCCAGTCCATCATGTATTTGAGAGGCATTGTTTGCCCCCCCCTCCTCCTGGAAATATCTACATAAAATATGTTAATGAAATTAAACACGGAAGTGTGAGCGTGGATGCAGCCTGGCTCTAAATCTCTAATGACTCCCTGCCGTCCCTGGAAAAAGCCTGATTAATTTAGGAATGTCGGCTGCAGTGGAGAGTGATTAATTCCTCTCGGATTCAACCATTTAAACGAACAAGGCAGAGGGGAGAGAGGAAAACAGGGAGCCCAAAATATGGACTCATAATTAATACATTTGGATCATTTAATTAGCCACCCAAACAGAGGGAGAGCACGGCTACAATGTGTCACTGCTTTGTTCAAGTAATAGGCCACACTTAGTTCCCTCTCACAGACAGGCAGATATAATGAGTCCCCCTGTCGATAAGGGGGATATTGGACCATCTCTCAGGCCACTACATACGAGGAGACAGTTTGAACAAATGCTTACTTGTTTCTTTGATGTCTCATCAAAGAAACAAGTACGCATCTCTGACTAAGCAGAGATCGAGGGGAAAACAAGGTTTTGTCTAATGACACCCTGAACGCACAGCTCCCCTCTGAAAAGATTCAAGGATCTTTCCAGTTTAAAAACAAATGTCTCTGTTTTCTCTTTCAGAATGATGTGAAGATCAGTTACGGAGAACACTGCACCTCAGCTCATCTTTTCCAGCGTAATCCTGCTCCTCGCTGCTACACGATTCCCAGGGGTTTTGTGTGAGCTCTGTGTTTGTTCGGGAATGGGGACGTGCTTGGATAAAGGATGGACTTACTGCGGCCCCACTAAAGGTCACGGCCCTCCAAAGGTCATGTTGTGGCCCCTGGCACTGTGGCTATTGACTCTGATCTCAGTAAATCAAAAGACGACGGTTGGACAGACTCTGAATACCTTCCAATCAGAGAGGAGGGAATGGTCGCTGAACCACCTGACTGTGCATCAGACCACTGGGGCTCTGTACATCGGAGCCGTAAACCGAATCTACAAGCTGTCGTCTAATCTCACCCTCCTGGTGTCCCATGACACAGGGCCAGAGTATGACAACAAAGCTTGTTATCCTCCTCTGATTGTGCAGCCCTGCTCGGAGCCTCTGGCCTCCACGGACAACGTGAACAAACTGCTGCTCATCGACTACTCTCACAACCGACTGCTGGCTTGTGGCAGCCTCTACCAGGGCGTCTGCAAGCTGATGAGGCTGGACGACTTGTTTATCCTCGTGGAGCCCACACATAAGAAGGAACACTACCTGTCCAGTGACAACCAGACGGGGACAATGTACGGGGTGGTCGTGCCCTCGCAGGGTCAGGACGCCACTCTGTACATCGGCACGGCTGTCGGAGGGAAACAGGACTACTTCCCGACCATCTCCAGCCGCAAGCTCCCTCGTGACCCAGAGTCCTCGGCCATGCTGGACTATGAGCTTCACACTGACTTTGTTTCATCTCTCATAAAAATCCCCTCGGACACACTGGCACTCGTCCCCCACTTTGATATTTACTACATCTATGGCTTTGCTAGCGGCGGCTTCGTCTACTTCATGACCGTCCAGCCGGAGACCCCGGAGAACGGGATGCCTGCGGGCAGCTCCCCTGGCGACCTGTTTTACACCTCTCGCATCATCCGCCTCTGCAAAGGTGACAAGAGGTTCCACTCCTACGTGTCACTTCCTGTGGGGTGCGTACACAAAGGCGAGGAGTACCGCCTGCTTCAGGCTGCGTACCTGACCAAGCCCGGCAGGGTCCTGGCAAGGTCGCTCAACATCAGTGTTCAGGAGGACGTGGTCTTTGCTGTGTTCTCCAAGGGACAGAAGCAATACCACGACCCTCCGGATCACTCCGCCCTCTGCGTCTTCACCATCCAAGACATCAACACACGCATCAAGGAGCGGCTGCAGTCCTGCTACCAGGGAGAAGGAAACCTGGAGCTGCACTGGCTGCTGGGCAAGGACGTGCAGTGCACCAAGGCGGTAGGTAGAGAGAAACACAGACAGAGAACGACGCTCATAACATCATGTTGTGCACCCTCTAATTCTGGTCACAGAGTTGTAGACATTCACGTCCACACATGTTTAGACTAACTAACAAACCCACATGGTGGCGAGCAGCTCTGGAACCGGCTCTTTGAGTCTCCTCCTCTGTGAAATGCACTGGAGCCTAAATAGCTGATAGGCAGAGCGCCATCACTGTGCTGATGTCACCATTCAGGTTCTCAGGATCCCACGAGAGCAGAAGAGCTGGAGGAGATTAATTCCACAATGCTAATCAGAGAAGTGTGGAGCTTTGATTTCATTCAGGGGTTTGGGCACTGACCCCCTCCACCATTTCTCCCCATCTCCTTCCTTGTGCACTCGAATGCTGTCAGCAGTATTCGAGCCCTCTGAGACCTGTTCTTGATCCTGAGAAAAAGGGCTTTCTTGTAAATGTCCAAGTCTGCAGCCTTTGTGAAAGCTATAATTCTGCATAATGAGCGGCTTTCATGGAAAGGAGTTGAAAGTGAACCACGAAAACAATGATATTCATCACATCCACCGCTTTGGTGGTTCCCAACATGTACGTTCGTTCCAGCATGTTGGAAGATGTAATTTTATTCATGATGGCAACTGAGGGAGGAGAGATATACATGATAATTCAATAATTAACTCTCGCAGCGGAGTTAACCAAACAGCTTTATATCTAAAATGAAAAAATGAAAAGCTACGGCTCAGTTTTGTTAAGATGTCGTTCTTTGGTTAAATGATTAATTACTGAGTTTGACAGATCAACAGCAAAATGTTTACACGGATGCATCAAAGTGCCAAATAACACGAGTCTACAGGATCTGAGAAGCTTTAAGCTAAATACTACTGCTCACAATGACAATGCACACATGCTGATGAGGAGCAGGTATCAAGACACAACACAAAAAATCACTTGAGTAATCTGAGACGTTTTCAGACGTTTGCCTTTTCACATATGAAGAACGATGCAGGAGATTAGACGTGTTCTTAGACGTGTTCACAATAACAGGAAAATGTCTGTAACAATCAGGTTCTCTTTCCAATTGGACATCTTTGTCTTCATCTTCTACGTGTATGGCTGCTCTTTCATTCTGGGATATTAGTATTGATTTTGTTTTCAAATTTTTTGTGTCCGTCGCCTGTTAGACGATCATTAACATCCCCACTCGCTGGGAAGTTTCCTGCTGTATTCTTCTGTATTTTACTGGAGGGCCGGCAGGAAAAGTTCCAGAAAATGTCCAGAGGAAATGTGGATTCTATCGTCTACAGCGCTGCCGAAAAATTTTAGGAGAAAGTCGAGTCTGAGAGCGACGTATGATTCATCCTCACAACACCATGAATGTCCGTATCAAATTTCATGATGTTGTGGAAACATTTCACAAAAGACCAAACATCAACCTGATGGGTATCACTAGGGTCACAAGGGTTAATCCACTGGAGACAACGACTGAAAGATATAAGGCAGTTGTTGAGAAATGGTCGGAACAACTGACCGACAAACCCACACGGCCTCCCCAAGATTAAAAGTGATATTATTTCAGCACTGAAATGTAGGTAACAGTTTCTGATGCTCCTTTCCAGGCGTTATCTTAGATGTGACGTGAAAAATTCAGCAGTTTTGTGGGCCGCAAAAAAACCCAACAACGTTAAAACAGATTTCACAGATGTTTTTCTTCTAACAAGACTGGAGGTCAGGCACCAAGAGAAAGAGCAGGGCACTGGTGAGATATGAGGTTTGTTTACGCTGAGATCACTTCACCGATCACATTCAGTGAAGCTCAGGAGCGTCACTTGATAACAGGAAAAGCACTGCGAGGCAAAATATGTGCATGCAGGAAGTGCAGGAAGTGAAAGGAGAAATTAGCTGCCCTAAAAAGGTAGATTTACACACTGAGTGACTGACAATTAGCAAAGGTTTGAGGTGCATTTCAGCAGATGTAAGAGGACTGCTTAGCACGCAGCTCCCTTTGATGCTTAATCAAAACCTGACATCTCTTGTGCTGCGTGTTTGTATGATGTCGGATCAAGCGATCTGAAAAAAAAAAAATTCACAGAAACGGCCGCAAAACACACAGCGTCTCTCGTGTTTGCCATCAGCAATTAGTCTGCTCCGCGAAATGCGAGCGCTCCGAGGCTTGTTGATAAACGCAGCGGCCCGAACCCTTTTGAGGTAACGATTTCTACCCCTGAAGATTGTGCACTTAATGCATGTTAAGCTTAGCAGAAGTCAGTTTGAATTCTCTTCTCATATTTGCATGTGTCTACAGTGATCGCAGTCATTTTTTCCGGCTCCTGCTTATGTTGCTCCCCCCCTCTCGTTACCCTCATCTCCCCTCCTCATCTCTGTCATCCTCACTGCTCCTTCCTTTCACTCTCTCACCTTTTCTATCCCTCCTTGTTTTCACCTATTCTCCTGATTTCCTCCCCACATTTGTCTCTAAAACAATCTGCCTTCATTCTCCTGACACTCTCTTCATCTTCACCCCCCCCTCCTCTCTCTCCATGCAGCCTGTTCCCATCGATGATCACTTCTGTGGCCTGGATATAAACCAACCCCTGGGGGGTTCTCAGCTGGTGTCGGGTCAGACAGTCTTCACCGAGAGCAGGGACAGGCTGACCTCCGTCACCTCCTACAACTACAATGGACACAGTGTGGTCTTCCTGGGCACCAGAAGTGGACGGCTGAAGAAGGTGAGGACAGTGCGCCGACACTTCACAGCCATTAGTCTGTTTCCATAATAATACACTCAGGGACTGTCTGGTTGTTTTTGGTGAGTTGATAACTCTCAAATGCAGCCAGGCTCTTTGATGACAAATTGGCGGTTGTGGCTCATGAGGTAGAGCGGGTCAACCACTAAACTGAAATGGCTTGGTGGGTCGATTCCCAGCTCCTTGAATCTGCACGTGTCAGTGTCGTTGGGATAGAGATCTAACCCCACATTGCTTCTGATGGTTGTACCAGAAGTATATATATATATATATATATATATAGTTGTAAATTCTTCCTTATTTGTTCTTACTGAAGACAATAGGCTTTAAAAACAGGCCAAAGTTTATTTTTATATGGATCAAGTAGCTTCTGAAAACAGCTGAGCACTGAACATTTGTCGTGGCCTATTTCCAGCTGGAGATTTGGTCTTGTCCTGTATAAACCTAGAGTGAGGCAGCAGAACAAGAGCATATGGGACTGACTCAAAATAAACTACAGGACCCATGTTCATTGTGATGAAGGGATGTGTCACCCCGTGCAACAGTGGGTTATTGATGTGTTTTTAATAGACTTTGGACGTGTGTGGCACAGAGGAACAAACTGGATCAGGCACTGGCAACACAGGCAATTTTAATAGTATAAATGCATTAGCTGGTTTTAGTCTTTTAATTGGATTTGTTGAAATTGAAAATGTGGAATATCTCCAGGTAGGAAAACTTAGGGTAGACTCAAGACTCTTAAATGTATAACATGTAACTTTGGCCACTAGGGGTCCCGCAATCAAGACAATAACTAAAGACGACATCATGAAGAAGCGTAGGATCATGGGAGTTGTCGTTAAGATGAACCACGGCGACCAGAATGAAACGTAGTGTTACCTTGAATAAAATTGTGGATTTCTCTGGGTGTTGACATTGTAAGTTGATAATTTAGGTGCACAAGTGAACAAAATACACAACGTGGGTCCGGTCGTTTGAAGGCATTTTAATGAAGTATTCCATTATATGTTTAAGTTCGACTTAAGAGTTGTATGTCTTAAGAGAACCAGGAAATAGAAAATCACAAAACATCCGATAGAATCCGAAAATAACTTTAGAATCGAATAGTCTGTGAAACAAGGAAAACACAAGTTAGATCTGTTAGATGAGTAAATTATAATTACAGTCTTTGTGTTTTCTTGTGCGTCATGAGGATATTCTAGATATTCATATGCTATATATATTTAAAGCAGTACACGTGAATCAGCGTACTGGATACAAAAAAAACCTACAAGTTTGCATAAACATGTAAAAATTCACCTCAAGTCCTCAGCCATGACGTTCGGAATCAGAGAAGTGGCCATTTAAGTGCTTCGTAATGCTGAAAGCCACTCGAATGGAAATCCAGCAGGAGGACTTTAGAGGCAGTGGAGCTGCATAATGTCGTGTTTCTTTCAACTAATACAACAGAACTGAAGGGACATGACAAGTGCTTCAGTTTTGGCTCAAGTAGCCACGGATGGACATTTACATCGTTTCATTTTTTTCGCCCGAGAGCCCAGTGCCGCGTGATCACTGCACCTTTGTTCCGCTGCATAATGTCCCGCCACAGCCATCGTGATATATTATACTTAACCAGTTATGCTAATTAGGTCGCTAATTGGGCAGATTATGGTGTTAATTTGTGTTAATGGATTAAAGACACAAAAAAACAGCTTCGGATGATGAATCTCTGTGGTGTATTCCTCCTGGACAGATGGTGCATTACGTGACATGGAGTTTAAGGCATTAAAGGTGTGTTATTTAAAGTTCAGGTTCAGTATCGTTCAGACTACATCAAGCTGATTCATGACTCATGTTTCGTAGTCTGGGGTTTGTTTAGTTTAACTCATTCAGCCAGACATAGTGTTAGTGGATGGGGGGGGTTCTTGTCACCCCTGTCGGTTTGCTGGTTTGTTTGTCATCAGGATTACGCAAAATCTACTGAACAGATTTTTCGCCAGTCTTGGTAAAAGAATGGGCCAAGACAGAAGCCATTAATTTATTCCACAGATTCAGACAAAGGAGGGAAGATCCAGGAGTTTTTTTTATCACTTGTTTCTCATCGATTTCTCAGGCAATCATTCATGGATCTTGATTAAAAACATCAGGCATATTTAGGGGGCTGATATCTATGAGTCTTTGAGCTTGATTAAATTGAAGTGGACTGTTGGGCCATTCTACTTAATCTCTGTTCCTAAACCGACGTGCAGGAAACAGGCATCTGTTGGCTCCTTTTACACAAGACCCGCAGAAATAACATGACCTCTATATCTGCGAGGTTCATGAAGTGGATTCAGCTCATTGTCTATCATGCTTCCTCACAACAACGTACTGTAGCGATACATTATAGTCACCGTCCTATAAGGGTCAGTGTTTGATCGCACTGGACTGACTTGGTAGCACCGAGGGCTCTTTTATACTGCACAGTCATACAGCGTGCAGCTGACTGTTGTGACATTAGCCTGCGGGCGTCAGTCTTATGAGGAGCATGCTGTCTGACACTTAACACACACACACAAACAAACACACACACACACACACACACACACACACATCCGGTTTGGGAGAGGCGATAGCATCAGTGCAGCTCTTTCATCGGATGAGGCGCCGGGGGGAAAAATGACAAGATAGCCTGACAGAAAGAGACAAAGAAAAAAGAGAAACAGTGTGAGAGAAAGACAGGAGATTGACCGAGGGGAGAAAATAGCAGAACAACAGATACTCGGGTCGAGCGACAGAGACATTAAACAAGAAAACGAAAGAGAGACAGAATAAGAAAGGTGGACCGAGAAAACCACGGAGGAATATAATGTGTTGTATGTGCTCAGGAAATAAGGAATGGCTCTGGTGAGCAGAGTGAAATATCCGTCATAACCGTGTTAAGTGCCGAGTGTCTTAAGGCCAGAGTTTGTCATTACACTGAGTGAACATGCAACGGTGACTCAGACTCCCAGGAGCCTCCGCGGAGCACAGGGTCACCACTCCAATCCTATTCCATCACCCCCAAATGGACAGCGGAGTGGGAATGGGGCATGACAATAAATGCCATCAATGGATCATTCCAGCAGCAGGGCCATTGCAAAGGTCAAGCCTGCCACAGGAAGGGTGTAGCCGGGGTGAAAGGTCACGGGGATAACCGACCGCCTCGCCGACCAGGCTCCATATGGAAGTGTCCATCAACATGCCTTGATTAGGCTCCTCGTGTTTCTGATACAACGACATTTCCATCACTGTCTGCGGCAGTTTTCCTGCCGTAGGTGGTTGATTTGAGCGTAGTAATGTGACCCTGCGGGCAACTCTGAATACAAAAGGGGCTTCTGCATGTTGCATGATGCACGCTAATGAGGTGAATCCAGGTAAAAGTGATTATCTCTCACTGATCCTTATTCAAATCTATTCCCGTCTCAAGGCAGGAGGCGCCGACACGTACAACTTCCAGTGGCACCGATGGCATAGTTTCAATTTGTTAGCAAAATATACTACAATTCTAGTGGGAGCCGCCGAGGGCAGGATTAGCATTTCAGTCAGCGCAGTCACGTCAGGGTTTCAACCATTTACTGCTACAGGGATCTTCAGTAGAGTTTCATGCTATGTGGTTCTGCTCACGTGTCCCTGAGCTCAAAAAGCCGCTGAGCCCAGCCTGAGATACACACCATGCATTTTTCATGAAGGCCTATTCTCCAGAAACACAACATGTTAAATATACATAACGTGGGTATTATTGAAAAAATTATCAAAAGTCGTAGAAGGTCAATAAATCCTCAAAGGAGGCAGAGAGAGAGTTGATTTAAATTCATTTGAGTTACATATTCATCTGAAATACTGAATTCTCAACATGGATTGAATAAACTGAATCATCCACGCCGATCAAATCAGATCAGAATTATTCTCGTGCATCTCTCAGCCGCATCATACAACCTGCAGAGAGGTGGTTGCTTAGCTATTACCCTCATAAAAAAATACCTTTTGTATTGAAATGAAAGAAACTCAGAATAGAAAGTGACTGATGTTCCTAGGGAACCGTGCAGAGAACCTCGCACTGCGTTGTGCATGTGTGAAAGGCAAACTGAGGAGAAAATCTGGACCCAATTCTCCGGAGACCCTCCGCAGGACATGTCTAAAAAACAGCTTAAAACTAATTGTGCATCTACCAGAACCGCTGAGAGGCCCAATAACATATTATAATATCATCCCACACTGTAATAATAATAAGAACAACCAGAAGATCACTATCAGCTAATCTAAGATGGTGCCCAGGGTCGTAGGGAGTCAGTAAACCTTTGATATACTTTACGCTTAATGGTCATTAATAAAATTTCAAAACCAACATGGAAATCTGACTATAAATCACTATTGTACCTGAATTTGATTATTATCTGTTGATCAATACATTTTCCTGAGCCAATTCCAAAAAGTACAGATAACAAACATCATCGCCGCATCTTTTATGTTCCATTCCTCTTCAAGGACATATACGCTTTTCTATCTCTGTGCTACTGTAACAGGTAAATGTGCAGCAATCACAGTGTGGAATGACATCATACCTTTGCTTACCCTGTGGCGGCCTTAAACATATAACAGGTGTTGAGTGGAATTGATTTTCCGAGGAAATGTTTCTGCAGAGCACAGTGATGTAGGAAAAAGAAACAGGACGACAGTGTTGCACTGAGCGAAACATGATGCTTCTCTGACACCGTGAGTATAGTTAGAAGATGGTGCAACTCTACACCAAGATGTTCCTGCATGTTGTGTTTCCTGTGTTTCTCGATTCAGAGGAAAAAAAATCAATGATGTCATAGCTGCCAGAGAGAAGCTACGGCGCTATTTTAATGTGTGATTAATCTTTTAATCGGTGCCAGAGGACTTCACCTGAGGCAGTCGATGCTCTAGACAGATGAGAAACAGAGAGTAGACTGTGCTTTAAATGAAGCATCGCACATTTGAGCTGCCTCACCACTGCTCTTTTAGAAAGGCCTCCGATTGCTGTACTTTTGTGCAATAACTCTCTTAGTGCTGGTAAATATAATATGGAGGATGCTTATGAAGGGTGCCGTTTTGAATGAAATACTCAGGACCGTCACGTTGCCTCAGTGGCTGCTGTGACTCAGACTCAGCCGTATTCCTCGGGAAGTGGTCGGAAATGTTAAGCTGGCAAATAAAGCCTTGGTCAAATACTCCCATGTGCAAATAGTGGATTCATTATGGCTTATTGAGAGCCGGCCGGGTGGGGAGATTCTCCAGCGCATGGCTAAATGACTCAGACGGTTTCTAAGGGGGAGATTCTGTGATTGGAATCATTAGAATAGACTTTCAGAGGAGGGGAGGGGCCCTGGCTGAATAAGTGTGTTTGAAAGGCTAAATTGAAAGGATTTTCAAAACTGCATGAAGGGAGCTGGACCTGAGGGGGAAAAGTCCTCCGAGCAGATCGCTGTTAGATGTCTTAGTGCAGCTGAAAGAGTGGATGGTATTAAGAAAGGCTGTTTTGTGATAACGCGTAAAAGGTGTCCAACTTCCTGATTTTCCCGACGACCCTTTTTGTTTAGCGGCTCCATCTTCTTTCTTCTCTCGACGGGGAAAAGCCCCCGTGGCTGCGTTGCACTCAAGAAAATTACGACCATACGGGTGCCATGAATTGTTCCACTGTCCCCCTCCCACTCATTTGGTTGGTGGGCCATGGGAACCTGGTAAACAATGGGAATGATTGCAGGGAACGGGGGCCCCACGGAGGAGGACAGGAAACCATGTCCTCAAGGAGAGAGAAAAGAAGTCAACAGGCAGAGACTCCGAGGAGACTGTGGTCAGGTTGGAGAAATTGCGGTATGAAGACTTGGAGGCCGGCCACGCAGCTGAAGGTTGGAGCGAGCTGAACATTTGGCTGCTGCGAACTGAGAGGCTTTTAACCCCCAACAACACACATGCACGCACGCGAACACGCCATGACCTCTTTTCCGGCTCGGTTGGTAATCACGTTTAGATACGGGCACTTGCCAACATACAGCGTACTTAGTGGCCGTGATCCATTCAGCTCTCTTTGTGACTGCAGTTAATGTGATGGCTGAATGATTAGCCGGTGTCCTGTAATACACATCACCACCTCGGTGACCCCTCGTCCCCACACCACCGCTCTTCGTTTTCATTACAGCGGCGCAGTTCTGTCCTCAGCTTTGTCTCATTAGAATTCACAGAGCCATGATGAATCTATGGGATAATCAATGCCCGCTCTCCACGGCTGTCGTCCATGATCGGACCATATGCACAGCCACTCAACCTTAAAGGCGGCCAGTTGTCTGGCCCTTCTGTCGCTGCGTGCCCCTTGTGTCAATATTGAGTCAAGCCTTGGAGCATCCTCCGTGAATTCTGTGCCAAGATCGCTCTTGCTTACAGTCTGTGTACATCTAGTCTAGGTCTGGTGTTGCGTGTATTTTCATTCTGTGCCCTGTTCCATTGTAATGGAAGATTTATTTGTGGTTTCCTGTAAAAGTGTAAATGTTTTCACATTTGGTGGCTTGTAATGTAATGGTGGGTGATTTCTGAAGGTCTCAGATGAAACATGAAAGAAATGTGGTCCGACGTTGCACCGTGATAGAGCTTCAAACATGTGACAAAACTGAGAAAAAAACATCTCACAGTGTGACTGATCCTTCAACCTATGTGTCAACCAACCAATGGTTAAGCAGCATGTTCTAAAATTATACTCAGATCACGCCCCACCCCTCAGAACTTTATGGAAATGTGTTCAGTAGCTTTTTGTATAATCCTTCTGACTAACAAACCAAAGACAACATAAACTCCTTGTCAGAGTTAATGGCACCTTGTTCCTTTGCCACAACCAGGTCCACATTTTCCTCCTCGCCGTCTTTGGATTTTTTTTTCCATACACACAAATACCACTATTGCAAGAGCTCCATTCCTGCTTGGCTTCATTCATTGTTTACTTCTGTAGTTGTAATGATGGATGAGGGACACTCATCATGTTTCATTCTTGTAGATCGATAGATTCCTTTAAGATGGATGTATGTTGTATATTGACTTACATCATAGCCTTCGATTCACTCGGTGTTATTGTCGTGCAGTCTACATCAAACTAGATGTTGTACCCGAGTTTATTAGATCCATGTCGCACAGATGCTGAAATTTCACAGTCTGTAGATGTCTTACATCAAATGACAAATTAGTTTTCATCAAAAAGTCATGTTGTGACTGAAGAGGTCGTTGTAGGAGAAGTGAAATGACCTTCTTGTGTCTGGTTCAACTTGGACAGACTTGTTTTTTTTAGGGACAGATGAAACCCATCAGAGTGGCAGATTGGGAATGGTTGGTTGACCGGAGTGCACCGTGCCTACTGGGTCTTCATCCATATGTTTACGTGAGTTGGGTGAATCTGAAGGGCACAGAGCGTCTGGCCACATATGGACACACTTCTTTTAAAGATCGGATGGCCATTACCGCATAAACACAGCAATCATCTGCTTACAAGGTTTCCCAATCTGCGGCGGAAAAACATAGGTTCAGGGCTGTTTCCATGTATACTTCCTCTCAGCATGAATAAAACCATCATCCGACATGAATCACAGAATCAATCCCACATGTAAATGCTCACGGGAGAATCAGTTCGGTGGGGGTGTGCTGCTCATGCAAGCTCTGGCAGCTTTACGACGGAGCCAACCCGGCTCAGGCCAAGTGACATCTTAGAAGTCTGGGGTTTTTGTGTTTGCTTTGGCTCGCAACAGGATGAGAGTGCAGCCGAGCAGTCGGGATGAAACCCCCGGCCATGAGAAAGGGAGGCTGTTTTCGTTAAGCGCACACGGGCTCAGGTTGCAGATCTGTTTGCGGAAGCCAGTTGTTTATATCCATCGCAGGTTCTGTCAGGGAATTTCAGCAGCGCAGAGGATATTGTTGTTGCCTTAAATATTATTCATGGGTTAAATATATATCATCAGCAGACAAGCTGGAGAGGGAACGAAACAAGACGCCAGCTGAGGTCATATAAACATGTGGTATTAATGGCAGTTCAGTTCAGTTACATGACGTGGACCACACAGAGATCTGCTCGAGTTTTTAAAAAGGAAAAGTTTACTGAGGAAGTATGTTACCCTTGTTACTGACCTCAAAGAGATGATGCCTCAACTACTTGAATGAGAACCCATTTCCACTTCATTCATCCTGGGCAGGATCAGATGTCTGAGAGCCGAGTGCGAAGCAGCTGTGAAGTACTGGAGGTGAATCTAGGTCTGATTGCCGTATTCGCAGATGTTGAAGTGCAACTACACAAGTGTGGAAAGTGGAATTACCTATGAAGTGACACCAAAAGACTCAAATTATCTGTTTTTCTAAAGTGACAGGAAAAGGGATTGTATAGAAAGCGCTCTGACCTTTTGTGACATATATCTGATTCCTGATCAGCCCAATCACTGAATTCTCCAGGGACAAAAAATACGATTCCTATCTTTTAATGAATAGTTTGCAAAGTAAACTTTCGTTGTACCTAAGCTACTTACCTGCAGAAGTTTTTGGCAGTTACCACCCTCTGAACTGGACGAGGACCAACCCTGATCAGCATTTCAGCATTCACGGTGCATTTGGAGTCTCCAATTAAACTAATCTGCGTGTCTTTGAAATGGGGGAGGAATCCGGAGCACCTGCAGGAAATCCATGCAGATACTGGGAGAACATTAAAAACAAGCAAGACCCCGGACGAACTGGGATTCAAACCGAAAACCTCCCCGCTACGGTGTGATGCGAATAATAGAAACACACATATGTGGCAAAATGCACATCACGGATTGTTGTATGTTTGGTGTGTGTTCTTGACGTGCCGGCCGCGATCAATGACAATGTGTCGATCAAACAAGTGATCGTGGACTCAACGACAGATTTAATGAGAGCAAACAACAAAAGAGTGAGTGCTCAGTGTGTTTCTATGCAAGTGTACACTCAGTATTTGGATCTAAAATGCATCCAACACATAGATCACTTTGTGTTGAACATCTGTATCGCAACATACAAAGAGGTGTTTCTCACTCCCTCATTAATTGGAATGGTTGGACAAAATAATGGGAACACCAGTCAGTACATCACAACGAGTGCCACAAATCACAGCCTCTAAAAATGATCAAACAATTGAATCAACAGGATTTAGCCAAGATTTCTGTTGTATTAATTTTTTAGCCACATGTTCCTAATAAACTCACAACGGAGTGTGTCTCTGTGTGTGTGTGTCTTTGTTTTGCCCGAGTGCCTAGGTGAGTGTGTTCGTGTGTGTGTGTGTGTGTGCAGCTTTTGTGTGTCCTTTACAAGCAGGCTCATTATAAAACCAATTAAACCTGCCTTACTCTCATTATGGAGCTGTGGGGCTTAAGGAGAGATTGAGGACCTGTTGTGCCCCCGTGGGGATTCTGCCCGGTCAGCCCTGTTTGAAATGATAAAACCACATCTTAAAGCTGCTGAAATCAAACACCGCGGATCGGTCATGATGGTTCAGTGTTTGTCTGAGTTCACCCCCTCCCTCAGCCCTCGGTCAAACTCATCATAGCCGACTTTAAAAGGAAAAACACCACAAACCACACATACAACTTGGGAACACCACAATCTGGTTTCTATCTGTGCTATTTATGATATTAGGAGTGTGGGAAAAGAAATGTATACTGTGATGCAAATAGTGCGTAGGACCATGGAGCAGTTGGATGAGTCGTATGAGGAGGAGAAAGAAAACAGACAATGAGCGAGCTTAACTCCGAGATAAATCCGTCTATGAAATAACTATTTAATGGGATTGTGCTCGGACTGTCTGCTGAGAGACAAACTTTCCCTCTATGATCTGGAATCCACATCACATGTCACTATTGTTCTCATGACTTTGGTGTTTTTTTGTTATGCAGAGGATGACGCTCCCAACCTTCCTCATAACCCCAAAGTGTCTTCCCCTCCCTCCCACCCACAACAAGAACAACACACACTTGCGTTCCGAACAGATTTCTCTCCCTCCCTCCTTCGTTCTCGGTCGGCGGCGCTGACGCTCTGGGAGGCGCAGCTGCCTGGAAGGTGGAGGCGTGATTGATTGATGAAGTTTAGGTTGCCCACGGGATCCAATCATGTAATCAGTTTGTATTGAACGACTGTCCCCGCTGAGCGACTGCTGAGGCTCTGCCACCGCGTGTGTGGAAACTAGACCTGGCGCCCGTTCAAAATCTTCTGCAGTCAAATTTGATTTGCGGGCGGCGAGGTCGCCGAACGCCACGTGCCAGGACGCATGCAGGGACGACGGGTGTAGTCGCGCCGCAGAAGTTTCGCAACACTTCCACGATTCTCCGCTCCAATTCCTCATTATTGCACATTTATGTTAATTATTATGATTGAGAAATTAATTCAGCTTCACTGTAATTGAATCACATGGTTAATGATCCAATCTCCATGGAATTTAAATAGGGCTTCAACCTGGGTTTGCATTGCTAATAAGGATTTTTTTTCTTTTCTCCAGCTACCCATGCTTTATTCAGACTCATTTCACACTTCTGACTCAGATTTCAAGTGTCAACGTATCATTACTGTGTGATGCAATGCACATCGTTCCTGCGCCAATGGTGAGAGATGAGTTTTAAAAGTTCACATAAAGGTATTTTTATGAAATAGAAAAAGAATTTAGGAGCATTGCCTGGTTTTTGGTGCTGCAAAGGACTTTGGGTAATAATAATGAAACGTAAAGTTAAAACACTTTCATTATGCAGAGAGTACAATGAGCAGGTAGTTTATATTGGCAATAATAAAGGGTTCTAAGCTTTAAAAGCATTTCCTCGTCTTCACAGAGCTGCCTTTCCACAGCTCCGGAGTCACTTCGCCACCGACAACAAAGACAGACCTGCTTATTTGTCTGCGTCGCTGTAACAGCACACCTTGTTTGTAGGCAGAGGTGGGAGAGGAGGATTGAAAAGTCTTCACCGGTGGGGCATCTGTTCTCCATGCTTGCATTTAATGAGCCCCAAAAGACGGCTGCCTGAAAGTCACTCCAAAGTCAAATTAAGGCTGAGCTCACTGAACATGTTTTTAAAACTCAGCTGCATCATGGCAGGAGCCTCAGGGGTGGATTTAGGTCGCTCGCACCGGCCGACTGGACAAGTGAGTGAGAAGCAGCAGCTCAGACTTTCTTTCCTCTTCTCAGCCTCGGCTTCACAATGAATTCAGTCTCTTGGCGGAAGAAGACAAAGCATAGACACACACACACACACACACACACACCACTAAAACACACACATACCCTGGTTATTGTGAGCTTCACGCAGACCTTAATCAGAGTCTTTGAATGCAGCGTAGAGATGAATACATGGGATATATATTATATATTTTTCCTCAGGCAAGGGTAAAGGACAGAGGACAGATTGTCAAGCCCTATGAGGCAAATTGTGATTCATGAATGGGATATACAAATACAAATTTGTTAATACATTTTAGCAAACTACAGGAAACTGTTGCGTCTATAGAGCCCAACCAATATGTCAGTGTGTCGATATTAACGCCCGATATGATAACGATGCATTCTGGGTGAAGACATTCTAGGTAAAGACAGCTCTGTGTTACAAACCCTTTTGTGCAGCAAATTACAAGGTAGAACCAGACGTGTGCATCTATGTTTACATTTTATGTAAAAAAAAAAAAAATTGTATTCACTAAAATTCTATATATTTGTGTTTTTCTTTTATTCATAGTTATTTAAAGTAAAGTTTACTGTACTGTAACATTTCAAACCTCAGTAACATTTCTTTGTCATGACTAATTGATAACGATATCTTTTGGAATCCACATTTGTTAAATACTTACAGGCTGATATTTCGATATGATATATGTTTTACTCTCTAATGTCTGTACTGCCGTCGGCCCCCAACAGTCGATCTGTCTACTTCAAGACTTTGTGCTAAGTTGGCGAAACAGTTTGTCTCATCGTGCTTTTCATCGTACCTGCGTTCACTGTGTGAACTATCCATTCAGTTGTGTTTCTCGTAGGGAGCGAAGCGGCTTCAGTGATGTACTTCCATGTCCTTCTCTTTCATATACAAACGAACAGGCTGTTTATTTATTTACTGGAAGCAGCTTCTCTGTTAATGAGCTAATGTTCTAATTGATTGCCGTCCTGCAGAGAGTTTGTTTACAGCTGATAAGTCGTTATCAGATAAGTCTCTTTGTCAGCATAGAATAAAACGTAAACGGCTCGTACAAGAGGACACGATGCAGCGTTGTAAAATCTGGAGAAACGGTCTGACTAATGTGGAGAGAGACTTCTAAAAGGTTTTTGCCAGAGTGGTGAAATCAGCAGGAATGCGATCGACCACACAGAAGAATATATAGATTTGTATTTGAAGTGGGAAAATACTTCAGACGATAATAGTAAATATCATATAATAGTAAAATGCAGATGGTGGAAATCCAACTGAGACAAAGCTGTTTGTGTGATATCTTATTACATTTAAAGAATACCTCCTCATGACACGTCCACATCAAGGAAGCGTACGATGCAAACAGAGTGATTTCACCTGACACATGTACAGTAACCGCTCATTCCTTATGTCCTGCAGCACGTCTCTCACCGTCTCTGTGTTTGTCTGTGTCTCTAAAGATCAGGGTGGATGGTCCTCTGGAGGGAGGAGTGCAGTACGAGACAGTGACCGTGATGAAGGACAGCGGCGTCATCCTCCGGGACATGGCCTTCTCCCTGGACAGGAACTATCTCTATGTGATGTCTGACAATCAGGTGAGGAAACACCCTCGCTCCTCTGCATCTGTCAAGAGAAACACTGAGCGTGAGATGTAGTGAGTAGCGAGACCGCCCTTCAGGGGGACCTCGTGGGTTCAAGCCCCAGAGACATGTCCTTGAGTGAGACACTGTATGTGAGGCAGAGTTTAACTTTAACATGAGAGGGTGCGGTGTGGAAATAACAGATAACCATCGACACAATAACAAAACAATCTCCTTGCCTAACCACTATTCTCTGAGGAAGAAATGAGGAGCTCAGACAATCATGCGAGGATGTTTTCGATCATAGCATAAAAATAGCATAAAAACGCTGGGTTTTGTTTTTATATTTACGTGGTTCTCCCCGGGTGCAATGAAAATGTTGCTGCGGAAAAGGAAAGCAATTGTGGGAACGGCTATTTCTCCTTTTCTTTCATAAAGGATGGTTCAGTGTTTCCTACGCTGAAGGTGATGAGAAAGGAAGCATCGCAGCTCCTTTCCTCGTCATTTAGAGAACTCGAACAGCTCTTAAATACTGAAATATTGGTATCTGTCTTATAGTCTTATAGTTTTCACCTATGTCCATTTGATTGTTGGATATGTTGGTGGAAGGATGTGGGTCAGGGAAGAACCAGTCACATTTTGGTGCTGACCCAGATCAGGGGGCGGATCCAGGATTTCTTTCTCCATTTTCCAGGGAATAATTTATGGATTTTGCTGAAAAATATCAGTCACATTTAGGATAAATCTCTGATTAGTGCAGCTTGATTGGCTTTGAGGTGGCCGTCGTGCCTTATTGACGGAGGTATGCGCTCTGCTGAGTCCCTTCTAGCTTCTTAAGTTTTTAATTTGAATCTAATTTATTGGGGATGCTGCAAAACGTCGTGTTTGGCTTTGGTGCGCACAGATAACAGCATTACTGTTAGCATTAGCCTCATTGTGCAGAGTCTGGGAATTAGCAGTCAAACTGTTTTAAATCAAAAACATTAATTTATGATAAACGCTAAATTAATTCCATTTGTTTGGAATCCGACCAAATGATTATGACTTATCCCCCGAAACCCCGATGTGGCAAATCTCTAACATTCACACACCGTATAGTGAGTCCACAGTGGGGATTGTTAAATATGCAGGCTGAGCGTAAGGGGATGGACCGCTGCTCTAATTACTTATCCATGCGAATCGACTTACAGTGCATGCATCTTTTGTACACACACACACACACAGACACACACACACACACCATAGAAAACCATTAGCAGCTTCTTTCTCTGTGTGGCTGTATCCCCCCTCATCTGCTCCTCACTTGGCCCGGCATCACAGCGGCGAGCAGTTGTTGTTGTTGTTGGACGATATTCCTGCTCTCATTGGAGATAAGAGCGAAACAGTGGTAATCACTTTCAACTCCCCATCAAGTGATTATTCTGGCGTGGCTGCGTGGCACTGTGAAATGGGATTAGGTTTCAGTTTGGCCAAAAAAGAAACAGAAAAACCGATCACTGCTCTCAGTTGTCTCCCGACTGCTGGAATGTATTGAGCCGGAGTCGGGGCCGAGGCAAAGGCCACTGTGACAATTGTGGCGGTGTCATTTATTTCAGAGAGGCTCCAAAGTCTTTTTTTTTGTGGACCTTGAAAAAGTGTCTGAAAATCCATAAAAACACAAAGTTTAAGGGAACAAGCGATGTCATCTGAGGGAAGCGAGGGGGGGAATAGAGACGGTATTGTGTTGGGTGCTGTCTCCTAAAACAAATCAAGGCAGCTCTTCCTTCTGTGTGATAGACTGGAAGAGACAGGGCATCACTTATTGATGAGCTCTGGTCGTTTAAGGAGAAGACACATGCTTCCTTCAAGAGGAGAGCCGGCTACTCTCTTCACTCCACCTCCAGTGACACGTTCTGTAAGAACCGAGCCAAACCCAAACCCAGCTTGGCCGGGGCGCTTTCTCTCAATATTAGAACAGCTCATGGCTTTGTAGCCGTCAAGAGCTCGGAGCAGAGTAAAGCCTTCCTCTTTCCGTCTCCCTCTTCATCTTTGCTCAGCTTTCCCTCCAGACTCTCCCTGCACTTGGGGTAAGGAATCCCCCGGGGAGCGGGCTTCACTCGTGGATTTCACACGTTTCCAGTGGATCCCGGAGATGAGAGATTTTCCAGATTCCTGGGAGCCAAACAATACAGGAATGATGTGGAATGAGGAGCGAGGCACAGACAGATTTGGCTGAGATCAGCCGACCCTTGTGGAATAACAATGAGCCTCTCTGTCTCCTGCCGAGTGAAACACGCAGGGTTAGCATGATGATGAAGAGTGAGGAGAGGAAGGAGGGAATCTGTGTTTTTTGTGGAGAGACGTGCTTTTTTTGTTTGTCTCTCTCTGTCCACAACAAAACATCATTTGGGAACCATTATTGATATGAAAAAAAAAAGTCCTCACAGCATTTAATCTGTTTTCTCCCTATGTGCCTTTAGTTTGATCATTTCTCAGAAAAGGAAAGGCTCAGTATCCAAACACACAACAACCTCAGTGAATGTCACCCGTCTGTCTGTGAAGTGACGGCTAAGGCTTTAAACGTTAGAGTGGGAGGGGGGAAACTGCTGCAGGGTTTTTCCAGGGCAATCTCTCAAAGTGCCACTCTGAAAATTTTTAAATCACTGCTTGAAATCCCACCCATCCACTTCTTTGTCTGTCTCTCCTCCTTCACCTGGATGTGATTATGCTGCACAGCAGTGTTCCCCTGCCTCTTTTGTAACACCGCAGATTCATCACGTGATAAATACCGCCCATCATTTTCCAAACAGGGCTGGATTACTAATCGAGCAGAAAGGTTTACCAGGTTTACTCCAGATCATTTGTTATTGGTCATTTGGAGTATTTAGTTTTTTATTAATCTCAGATTTGCAAGAAAAACATGAACAAAATGTCCCATATAGATATTTAAGTCTTTTAAGGAATTCAAAATAGACACCAATCTGTATCTGTAATTTTAGAACTTCACTACTTTCCCACCCTGCACGATGAAATTAGGTCTGAAAACAAAACACGGATAATAAACATGCGATACAACAGTTTGCAATTAAATCCTGATATTACATGTCTTGATGAGTCCTAAACACTAAATCCTGGACACGACCTGATACATCCCACCAACAGTCACGTGACGGTCGGTTGGATTTTACCATGAGCCAGACTGAGGATATATGATGACAGCAGTGCAGCGATCTAAAAGCCTGCATGCTCATCTGACAGCATTGGTAAAGTTACAGTAAATCCGGATGAGTGTTTAAGTGATAGAGCGAACTGGTAAGACGACAGGATCGAGCATTAAAGCAGGGGGGGCGTCCCAGATGTTGTGAAAACATAGAGATTTTGTAATTCCCAAAGCTGGAGAAGTGGACGCGATCGTCATCCGATCCTGCGACCGTGGAAAAACTGTCCAAAACCAGGAAGAGTGAGATGTGGCCTCCAGGGAAACGGAGAATTTTCTTTGTTTGCTCCAAATGATCAGTTTCTGTTGAAGGAAATTATCCCAGAGAAGACAAAGCAAACAAAGGCCTGATGAGAAAAGTACAGCATCTGGTCATGAATGATTTATGAGGCCTCGACAGCATATTGAACACGAACTGGGAACGAAGGCTCGATTCAGCCGTCTGACAGGAAGTAACGGTAGAAGTGTTGTTCTGTGGTGTATCGGTCATCACCAGAATATGAACTTTCACTAGTTTTACACTAACATGAACCATTATGGCTGCAAAACGTGGATGATTGCACAATCCTTCCATTTGGGTTTGACCAATTACATTTACATAATGGGGGCTTTTCATTGGGCTGGACACAATTACAGGAACACCTGCTCTATTATACCATTCAGAACAGAGCTGAAGTCCCAGCACCACCGCCGTGTTGCGTTTCTACCTTCGCCAACGATGTTATATTGTTTTCATTGCCGTTTGTTGGTTTGTTTGATATTTGCAGGATTGCTAAAAAGAATACTGAACAGATTTCCATGAAATTTTGTGGACCCATTAGATTTCAGGTTAATAAAAGTAATAGTAAATTACTCCCCATCATATGCCATTATATTTATCTGTCATTATGAAATCCCATTATTACAATATTAAATTGTCGAATTTAGCATTGCCATTTGTAGCCACTGTGGAAAAATATATATTTCGCAAAAGACTGATTATTTCCTCTGTGCTCTTTTCTTTTTTGTCATTAATGATAAAACAAAGATGCTTTGAACAGAAAGAGGAGATTCTTTAACTACGTTGTTGAAGTGAGCAGATGTTTCTCCAGACAGAAGGAAGCTGATTCTGTATTTGTCGATGTGTTCAGATGTAGATTTCAGCAAATGCGGAGGATATGCATTGGGCCTCTGAAGCTTTTCATTTGTTATTGTGTTATATGTACAAAATAACAGTAACTGGAGAATCCTTGTGGCCAGTGATTTAGACACAAACCATAATCATAGCAATTGTGTGATTGCAGTCATGGATCCTTGTTGCATCATCGTACCTGCCTCTCTTTCCCTCTGCCTGTGTGTACTGTCTGTATCTAAACTGTTGGTTTGCAGCTAAGGGGAAATTTAAAAAAAAGATCAGGACAAAACAAGAAAACCAATCGACAGAGAGGGAGTGTGATCAGCTAATCCACATGCTGAGCCTCTATCATAATTACTATCCTGTGGACATAAAACCTGAGGATATCTTATTTGAATTCAGCGTGGGGCGCTCCTGCTCGGGTCAGATCCACTAAACAAATCAACTCTGATGTGCAGCAAGAGCTTCACATTTGATTTTCAGCCGTGCAGCAGAAAGCAGAAGATCCATAGCACTCCCCTTGGTAAAGGTCACGCTGCCAAACGGCCACAGACCAACTTTGTTAGTTTAGACGAGCTCCAGCCCACAACAATTCATGGATTATTCCTACTGCGTCAGATATGGACTTTAAGCCCTCGGCCCCACCCGCACTTCAAAATCATTTTGCTAATGGAATGCACCAAATGGGTTCTGAACTGCTGGGGGAAAGAAGAAAAAAAAGAGAAAGTTATTTTGTGGGGAGCTGCAGATAATCCATTTTGCCAACACAGACCTGAGAGAGCACCCACTTATGCTATCAAGAGCACCGGAGACACTCTAATCCATAATCCACTCTTCATTTGTGATTGCTTACATCAGGAAATTGCTTGCATCATACGTCCAAACCGAGAATAATAACAAAGTATAAAATAGCCGGGCTCAGGCTCAGGCTGCGGCTGCAACCTGGTTTTGTATGCAGGGGTGGTGCTGGCTGTGCGACAGCTAATGGAGAGCTTATGCTTTGCCAGACGTGCACACACGGATGTGGCAGCGGTAGTAGAGTGTGTGGTTGTCTGTCAGTTTGTCTGTGTCTCTCTGCTGGCATGAGTTCCAGTGTGTGGGGGAAAATAGCAACACAAACCTACACTGTGTCCTCACAGAGTAATTACCATTGCACGAGTCCACAAATGCTTTAGCGCTGCCAGGTCCTTTATCAAACGCTAGAAAGAAAAGTTAAATAAACACACTGCTGCTGAAAATGCTTTTCAAATAGCTGTGGTGTCATTTCATGAGCTTTCTACCATCTGCGGGGAGAAAAAAATCAGATAAATCCTAATGTGGGCACAACTACAATACTGCATGTTGCAAATTTGTGTCAGCGGCGAGAAGTAGAAAAAAATGGGGTTGTTTTCCTCAGGGATATTTTACAGTGTGCACTGCGATGAGGCTTCCATATATTGCAAAATAGACAACATGATGAAACTGGCTTTGGTCTCTCCTCATCAGAAGTGCTTATTATTTCATCAGAATGTTTTGGTTTGCACGCCTTCGGTGACCTTATTTCCACTCCATGGCAGTCATTTTTAACTTTAGTCACACAAAGAGTTGGAAACTTTAATCAAAAGAGTTTTACATACAATTAGTGAGGAGGTCCTCCAGCGTGGAAGTGCAAATTCAGTTCTCTTTGGATCGTAGGTGTTTGTTTTGGATGAACTGTACATAGACTCCATAATTTCTAAGGTAGCTTTGCCTTCAATGATTTTGACTTTAGAATAAGACTCTGTGTCGACTTCTGAATAACATATGTATGAAAAAAATGTACCCCCAATTATTGATGGGTTCTTTCTTGGCTCATGTTCCATCCTTCCACCAAGTTTCATGAAGATTAGTTCAGCAGTTTTTGAGTAATCCAGCTCATAATCAACCAATCAATCAACCATTGTGGGGAAATATAAGCTCCTAGGCGGAGGTTACCATGTGTGTGGAGCTTGTGATAATTAGATTATAACATTAATTTAGTTTTCTCATTATGTGCCGAGCAAATTAGTGAAATGCCAAATGTTATCATATTCCTTTAAAACTGTATTGATCATCTTGTTGGGCTGCTGGTTTGTCATACATCTGTTTGTCTCTGGTTAAACTCTGAGCATTTCTGCCTTCCCTGTGTTTCTGGTCTCCACATTGGACAATGGAGTGAAAAGCCGACAAGATGTTTTGAAAATAAAGATCTATGATATGGATCAAAATGACAGAATCTGGCTTCACTTTGTCAAATAACTAAAGACAGCTACAACCATCATATCCATCAGCGTACAGATGCCAACTTTGCACTTAATGTCTGTGATGATTCATGTCTTTCTTTAACCTCCCTGTCTTTCCTCTGCTGTAGGTGGCTCAGGTCCCCGTGGAGGCCTGTGAGCAGTACAGCACATGCGCCGAGTGCCTGAGCTCTGGAGATCCCCACTGTGGCTGGTGTGTCCTGTACAACATGTGAGTCTGCTGCCGTTATCTCCCCACATACACATGTCACCCCCGGGGGATTAAAACCACAATATTGCTGTTTGCTAAACAGTTCATAAAATAAAGCCATAAATAGAGCTGAGCACATGGTCGTATGATTTGTGTGGTTAAGTACAGCAGACTCCCTGGAGTTCACCCTTATCAACAGCTGGTGGGACAAACATTAAAAAAAAGGGAAGTAGTTGTTGGACAGTGTGATCCCTCTTAAATAGCACTACTTAGGACAGCACAGACTGCAGGCCCCCCCGATTTGATTGTCTCTCAGGCGAGAGAACGATGGAGGAGGGAGGGATTAGCCTGGCAGACACAGCAGGTGTCCAAACTGGACCTCGACATACCCAGGGAACATTTTGGACCTGACGGAGCGAGCTTATCTCTTCCATCTTAATTATCCGACCCCAGGGTTAGCTTGCATAATACCTTGATATGGACCAAAGGGGATTCGGGAGATTACAAACCCTGTGTTTCTGAACCAGCCGCTGTGTTTGAAGCTGACCTCAGTCGGGGATTTTCCCCCGTTTCATCATATGACGTCTGCATTTCAGCGAGCGGGCGGTATCTTGATGACGATCAGCATTATTTAAATTGGGGCTCTCAGTGTGTTATCAAACTGCTATTGTAGTGAGAAGAAAAAAATATATAATGTTTAGTTTTAATCTAAATTACCTCATTAAAAAGTTTTCCCCCCTTTTTTTCCTGAGTGCTGACTTTGTCTGCAAGTCCCATTACGCTGTTTATTTAAATTAACGCCTTACACTTATCAGCGGGCAGATAGGCTGTTGTTCCCGGGAGTTACCCAAAGTGAATCATGATCCCTCACACTGCGGAATGAGGCTACTTTATTTCTCTGTCTATTAAATCCAGATTGAAGTCTGTTTTTTTCTTGCCTCTGAATAATCTCACTGAGTGTCAGGGACATCGCTTTGAGCACCTCACTTTCCCCTCCCCTCGCACGCTGCACCAAGCCACCTATCTGACAGAGTGTGTGTGTGTGCGGGGGGGCGTAGCTGAACATGTAAAAAAGCCGAAAGGAAAAGGGAACAAATGGCTCCATCAGACAAAACACGGTGAATAAAAGACGCCAAATAAAAGGCAATGAAAGAGAGCCGGGGATGAAAGACGAGTTTTTTTTCCGAGGCACTTCAGCTGATGAGCGGTCAGAAGGTGACTGTCTGTACTCCCGTGGCTCTGGTCCGCCTCAAGGAGCCGAGCCAGCAACAGCTGTCACCGCGTTTCCATTCCGCCTTTATATTGCATTGTAATTACAGCAGAGGCCTCAGTGCTCTTTGAGCTCTCCCAGGAGGTGCCACCCCCTCAGCAGCATCTGAGAGTGTATTAAGCGCAGCCTCTCCTCTCTGCATTACACATTTAACAGAACGAGATTATGGTGAACAGCCAGAATATTGTGTGTTGCCAGTTACGATGTGTCTCTGCAGCTGAGATCTTTCTTTTTGAAGCAGCGTTTAAGTACAGTACAGCCCGCGTGTTAGTATCCTGCATGCTGAGAACTCCGACGTGGCCGTTTTCAAAGAAATCAGTATCAATACAACTACATTAAAAAACAACATCCACAACAGCCTGTCAATTCTAAAACTGGACAAATTGATCATTGCAAATTTGCTATAACTTTAAATGTACTTTTACTTTGCACTCTTCTCCCTCTTCAAAGATCATAAAGGTCAAACTTTGCTGCCAACCCCGTTCACTTCTGTCTTTTAATTGCCCGTTGGGGTCTGGGAGTGGAAACTTATTCTTCTGTTAAAAATGTAAAAAAAATTATAAAGCCAAGAACCAAGAAACCTGACAGATCCAGAACCAGATGATGCAAGGGAACATGACAGATCACAGATATAATGTGTACATGTTTCACATCCTAGTTCAGCAGGACAGCTTGGACTCATGAGCTGTTTTTAGACATGAATCGTGGAAAATGTACAGAGAATTAGGTTCGGACATTTTTCAGGTTTTGCTTTAAACATAGGAAGAATGCAGCAGGAGATTGTGCTGGTCAGACGCATTCATAACAACAGGAAAATGTCCGAATCATTCAGGCGATGGGTTGCGCCCACAGGAGGGAATGTAAGAGGCAGGACATATAAATTCAGCTTTGGAAATCAAGTGTTTTTCTTTATAGCAAATCAATACCCTGGTTGACCCTTATCACTAAAAACTCAGACATCTTTGTCGGCGTCTTCTTCGTGTATGGAGCCTAATTTCATCCTCCGGTTATATATCTGTCGCATGTCAGGAACATCATCAATACGCCCACTCGCTCACATGAGCGCACTCTGACATTTTACTCGGGGCGGGGGTGCAGAGCTACTTACTCAGACTTTTGTGTTCTCAGATAGAAGCGCTCTGGAAAATGTCCGGACTTCAGTGCATGTCTGAGAGAAGCACTGGTAATGCCATCGGCTACTTAGTCCTGACGGAATCAAGACACTGTCAGTTTTAAAGTTGAGGTCATGAACTTCTGTGCAAAAAAAAAGAAAAAAAAAGAGCAATGCATCTAGCCCTGACAAAAAAATCTGTCCCTGATTCATAACTAAGATTGATGCCCTTTTTTTTTTCACATTTTGATTCTGTGTCTCCGTTGCCTCACAGGTGCTCGAGGAAGGATCGGTGTCAGAGGGCAGAGGAGACCTTCCGCTTCGCCACTGACATTGACCGCTGTGTGAAAGTTATCGCTCATCCGGACAGCATTGCTGTGTCAGCACATAGTGTCCCTGTGAGTCCCTGCGTCATTTCACCAGTCACAGCTGCTGTCAGTCCACTCGCGTTGTTTATGAGTGATCACTGTGAGTAGCCTTGTACGGCCTCATGTACAGGAAGTAGAAGTCTGCGAGAGAAAGCTGTGAGAGCTGAAGGGAAAATGGCATCAGCATCGGTTTATTTTGGTGTAAACATGTGTATTGTGAGACAATGCTGGAGTTGTTTTTGTAGCAATGAGCAACTCTGTCTTCATCTCTTATCTGTTGACTAACAGGTTGATTAAATTCCCTGAAAGCTTAATTCCACTGTGTTTCTACAGTTGCCAGGTGAAGAGAGGAGTGAGGTACAGTAGGAGCCGAGGAACATTATCACCAGAGAACAGTTTGACATTTTGAGAAAAACACTTAAATGGATTTAAATGTTAAATACCAAGCTGGAGCCGGGAGATGATTATCTGAGCAGAAAGACTGGAAGTGGAGGGAAACAGCTTGCTAGCATGTCTGTCTCCAAACGCAGCAGCTCCCGATGACCCACACCACGGGAGCACACTTTTTTTTCAGAGAGCTCAAATGTACAACTACTTTTCTTGGACAGGAGATTCGCTTCTTGGATTATTTGTGGTTTTTATACTTCAGATTTTGTGTAGATTAAAGGTTCAGTGTGTAGAATTTAGAGACATCTAGTGGTGAAGTTGCATGTTGCAGCTGAATACCCCTCCACTCACCCTCCTCTTCCAAACAAGGAGAAGAACCTATAGTAACCTTCAGTTGTCATAAAAACTCAAAAGGGGTTTTCCAGTCGGGGCTACTGTAAAAAACATGGCAGCCTCCTTAGAGAGGAGCCCCTCCCGATGTAAATATAAAGTATTTAAATATAAAGTACCCATTCTTTTTTTCTACAAAGATTATTTTTCATTAGTTATTTGATGCTATAAGGTTAGGCTCAGTTGAACGCCTGTTATTCCAGGACCTAGACACAGTGGCTCCACACCACAATCTCATTGTCTCAATTTACGTCACCAGTGCAAGATTGCATCAACCATAGGTTATCCAGGATGTCTTGGCTTCATTATTCTGGATTGGAACAAAGTGGAAACGTGTCGTCCATCTTTATTAACCGTCTATGGTACCAATGCACCAGACCAGTCTCATGTTTGACCCATGAAATCTTCTCCTTCTTACTTTTAGCTTCTGCTGGAGGTGAATAACGTTCCAGACCTTTCGGCCGGCGTCACCTGTTCCTTTGGCGAGCAAGCCCAAGTGGAGGGCCACGTCAAGGGGAACAGGGTCATGTGTCTGTCCCCGGCCGGGAAGGAGGTCCCTCAGATACCAGAGGGACAAGGTGAGTTAAGACATCAGGTTTCAAAACAAAACTTAAAAAGTCACCAACGACAGCTGAGAAGCTTAAAATGTCAACACTCCAGAAACACAAACAAAAAGCAGCTTTCTCTCTTCCCATTGACCACCCTGCGGTTTTTTTAGTTTATCCCAAGAGTTTGATAAGTAGCTGTAGAATTTTCCTCTGAGCAAATACAGTAATCCTTCAATTGAAGTTTTCTGACTGAAGGTTTTCTCAAGACAACAGCAATGTGCCCTTGCAGCGACGCAAACACCAGGTGGCTCTTTACAGGAGCGAGATAAAAGCATTAACATTTTTCTCATTTTGACCTCCTCTTTTCGCTCATTGTTTTCGCTCACCCGCTTCTACTCTTTTTTTTGCCTCTCTCTCACTCACCTTTTTTTTTTCATCCTGTTATCCCCCTCGCATATTTTTTCATTCCCTCGTTTCCTCTGTTCACTCACTCTCCCCCCGCCCCTCTCTCTCTCTCTCTTTCAGACTGGGCAGGCGTAGAACTTCGTCTAAACTCAAAGGAGACGGGTCAAATGGTCGCCAGCACGGAGGTGAAGTTCTACAACTGCAGCACTCATCAAACGTAAGTCCCAGCTGCCACTGCCCCTGCTCCATCCCCCACCCCCCCACCCTTACTCCCAACCCCCACCTCTGATTTGCTGAATAGATGGTGGAGCACAACTTAATTTAGGGCAATGATGCACTGATGCTCACAAGCCCACTTAAGATGGGGCTGTTAGATAACCTCTGAGTTCAATTTATCTGTCAGATTTCATTTGAATCAACATGATGCACTCGCCATGGTCTGTTTGTTTCCAGTTTGCTTAAACTGGCAGTTTGTGATCTCACTGCTCACAGTTTTAATCTCTGCTAATCTGAGCGCTACAGGTTTTTTTTTTGTCAATTATTCTAAAAGAGAAAAACAGCCCCAATGACCATTACTTTTTATTAATAGCATGATAAGTTTTATGTCCATATTTACACCTGGAGGCTCTCCATTAGAACAAAACTAGTGTAGCTGGGCATGCTTCACTGTATACAGCCAGTCCCCTAGGACCCCGATACAGATAACCATTAGACTCACACACTTTACTGAGCCCCATGGGGCCCTGCCAGAGTTGGGTTTGTTGTCAGACTTTAGACTCTTTATATTTTTAGCCTTGCTGTGGAGCCTGGAGGGCAAATAAGATAATGTAAATGAAAAAGGAATTCATTTAAATGCTCGTATGTTCTACCCTGCCAAAAATAAGCTTTGGTAACTGAGCAGGGAAGCTGCTTTAGACTTTGATCCATTATGCTAGTGTCAACTGTACTTACCGCAACAGTAGACTAGGGTAAGAATGTGTCTATCTGAATAACAATAACCAACGCTGCTACAAAGGTGGATCTTATTAGGACGAATGCCAATTAGCAGCATTTGTCAGCTTTAAAGAAAGTCTTGCACATCAGCAACTTTGTGAGTTTTCACGGCTGTGCAAGAGGATGAAATAAATCTCAGCAAACAAGTCAAATCCCACAGTGTTGAATATTATACAATATTATATGAATATATAACATTTGTCATGAATTATCTACTTTTTATCCAGCTGCTTTGAGACATGCACTGAAGTCCAGGTGTTTTCTAGAAAGGGGCTGTATGTGAGAACGCAAATGTCAGAGTCAGTTGCTCAGGACCTTTTCTTTAACTTTCCAGAAAATATTCAAGAGAATATTCATGTCAGAATGCAGCAGTAAAATGTCCGGAGTTCAAAGTGAGCATGTGGGCGTGTTGTTGGCATTTCTCTGACATTACTCAGGATGAAAAAGAGGTGCCAGACGTGTCGAGGACGAAGAAACTTGGACAAACGAGATTCGAAAGCTTTTAACGATGAGAGTAGATGCCTGTGTCAATCTGGAACTTATACGTTGGGTCCTGCCTCCTCGCCCCTTGCCTGAATTTTCTGGATATTTACCTGATGTTGTGAACGCGTCTGACGCAGACAATCTCTTGCTGCTTTCTTCATATGAGAAAGGCAAACGCTGGAAAATGTCCAGATCCAATTTTCCTGAGTTAATGTCTGAAAACAGCTTGTGAGTAGTCGACGGGTTAACAGTGGAAAGTAGGAATGTTTCTTCTCTTCTCGAGGTGTTATTGGGATTTGAGGTTACACTCGCTGACTTCAACTGGGCCATAGGCAGCTTGATTGAGGGCATTGACAATAAGTTCACTCTGGGAGGGACAATTTGACTGATGGTCGTACTCAAGGCCAAACCCAGGAAATTAGCCAACAGTGGACACACATGACGTCTATTCAAATTACCCTTTGACTGCAACATGAATGAGCCAATACAACCGTATTAAGCCATTAGAGAAAAACAGTTGGAGCCTCATCAGAGCCGCCCCACAACAATATGTCCTCCATTAGCTGTGAGGTGACCACATGGACCCATGTGATTAATACTTCAGACCAAGCTCACTCCTCGCCCAGCACCTCTTCCTCCACCTCCGTCACCTCAGCATCACATAACCCCCTGTAATTAATTATCCAGAGTTTGCAGCACCCTGCCACTTACTTCTATTTATAGCCAACCCCCCCCAAATGTCTTTCTCTCACACACAAATACACACAAGCAGGCATTTCTACATCCATACCGGCCCTGGGCAGCTAATTGATATCAAAATAAAATGGTGCTGCACAATATTTATTTGCACTTGTAGCTTGCGATGAGCTGCAATAATCGAAGTAGTGTTTTTTTCAGATCTCTCAAGATTTCATCTTATTGCAGGAGCATGTTCAGGAGAAAAGACTGGGCTAGTGCATGGATCTGTTTTCTTCCTGTGCAGTGGTACATCTCTATTATACACAGCAGAGTCCATATTGCCCCCACCGGGAAATAGCACATGATCAATTTTCAGCTCTCCAATTGCTCTGTTTGTTGCATCAACAGCTGCGGATCGCTCTATTCTCCATTCTCTCATCTACCGACCCCTCACTTCTTCTCCCTGAGCTGAATCAGCACCACCTCCATGTTTTGTCGACTAAAATGTGATTAAATCCAGTCCCACCGGGTTGTTTCAGCTCAACTTTAATCCACACCTGACCGCTGGCTGCAGTCGACTCGACAGAATCAGAGCCAGAGATGCTGCACGATTCGACCCATCAAATCTGCGTTTGGCACTTTCATTCCAAAGTTTGTCATAATCCAGAATTCCATGGGTGACTGCACCTTGAAAACTGTAGAGACTATAAAAAACTGCTGTGCATCTGACAAGGACGATATGTCCGTGATAGATATAAGCTTCCAAATGCTTTGATATAGTACAACACTGTTACAAGTGTTTAAAAGGGCTTCAAGAGACCGTAAAACCTGTCAATACCTCATCGTCAAGGTCATTAATTGTCATGCACAACAAAGACAGCCATCCATGGTTTCTGCTCAGAAACTGAGGGCATCGGATCTTACGCACGAAACATACCGACAAGATAAATTCAGCAGAAAGCTTTAGTCCTTCTCTTTTCAATCCTCTTCACACAGGAGAAGAAGATGTACAGTCGATTAAGGGCAGAAAGGGAGGAAGGATTCGTTTTTTAACAAATCACTTCAAAAAGGAACTTGTCATACAAAGAGAGGAATACAAATGTTGTATGCTCGGTGTGCGGTGTTTACTAATGCGTTCATTTCATCCTGCAGGTGTCTGTCCTGTGTAAACAGCACTTTCCGCTGCCACTGGTGTAAATACCGCAACCTGTGCACCCACGACCCGAGCAGCTGTTCGTTCCAGGAGGGAAGAGTCAACGCCTCGGAGGTGCATTAACACAGAGACACTGCAGAGTCACTGTTTCATTAGCTAATTAAATTGTTGCTTTCAAGAGCACAGTCTATCTTTTCCAATGTGACACTTTTACCTTGAGGACACAATCTACAATTCAAATTTTAAAAACACACTATAGAGCCACTACAAAGAAATCCACCAGAGTACTTCATCTTCATTTAAATGCTAATACCAGCATGCTAAAATGTACGCCATAACAATGCTTACAAGCTGATGCTATATAGACATAATGCTTAACACTTTCGCTATCTGAGTTGAATGTGTATGCTAACCTGCTAATTAGCACTTAATCTTATATTCTGCATGTGAATTTGCAGAATCTGTAGGCGGAATCCGGAAGCCTCTGGTTACCATTTCTAGTTTGACCAATCATGTTTGTTGCAGGCTTTGGTTGTCGCTGTTCACACTGAAGCAGCAAAATACAAGCTTCTTCCCCCAGATGCTAATTCATCGTCAGACAGTAGCCGAAGGGCTCCGAGGTTGATTAATCCTAAACACTGACAACACTGCTGAGGCTGAGTCAATCATAAAACAAAGTATTAGATGAATGGAAAATTTGACCCAATGGTGGCGCTAGATAAAAATATCATGAGTCAAGTCACCAAGTCACCATCAAGTGATACATGTTGTCCTGCATGGGACACACATGTCTGTCCTAAATAACAAGGTCATCTATTCAAAAGCTGCTAAGAGTTTTACTCAAAGCCCAAAAAAGGTACAAAAGAGTCCGGATATCAAAGTCATTAGGATCCGTCCGCTGGAATAAAATTGTCTGTCTAATGTCTAATTTAATGTCACTAGATTTTGAGATGTTTTACTGGGAAAATTTGACCTCACATGAGAAAATAAGCTCAATGATTTCATTAGAACTTGTTCTTTGGTAACCATGGATACATGTACCAGATGTAATAGCAACCCATCATATTATTGAGATGATATTTCAGTCTGTAACCAAGTCAGTGTCATCCCCATTAAGCAACGCTGGCTACATATTACTGACTGCGCCATTTAAAGCATTTAATTATATTTATCAATAACAAAATACTATCAATAACCAAAGATGATATAAATACTTTGACAAACTGTTTCAAAATGTATCGCCCCTTGAGAATCTAATACATGAAAATACAGTGTATTTCCACAACCGACCACAGCCTTACATGCAGTTTACTGTAGTGGAAAGTAACATGTAGCAGATGAATGCAAATTACATTGGGATTAACAATTTATTTGCCCCATTAATCCCTGTGCTACATGAGTCCTTCATGTTTTTTCATAACGCAGATTAGATACCACAGGCAGACACCAGTGTAGACATGGAGATATACAGTATATAAATAGACAGTTATATCGAGGCTATAGATATCCAGAGTTGCGTAAGTGCTATTTACAGTAGGTATGATAGAGCAGAAATATTAAGCACAGGTAAGCTTGGCTAACATGCAAAGTTTAATGACCTTTACTGTGAACGGAAACAATTATTAATTTTGTGTGTTGTTTTTGCAGGACTGCCCTCAGCTCCTTCACTCTGGGGAAATCCTCATCCCGGCCGGTGAAGTCAGACCCATCACCCTGAAAGCCCGAAACCTTCCCCAGCCGCAGTCGGGCCAGCGGGGCTACGAGTGCGTGGTGCACTTGCAGGGTGTCAGCCACCGTGTCACGGCGCTGCGCTTCAACAGCACCAGCGTGCAGTGCCAGAACAGCTCGGTATGACCTCAAACAGTCCCAGTGGGAGTCTTACAGCTGTCAAATGAGGCAGACATCTTGGATGCTGTGTAGGCAGGGTACATAGGGTACATGAGTGAAAACCGCCTGAGGTGTTGAGCATACTGTGGAGAAAGTATAGAGGAAAGGGAAAGTGATGAGTAAAAGTGCAAAGCACAGGAGAGAAAGAAAGAGTAAGAAAAGGAAAGAGGCTAAATGGTTGGAGAGCGTGACCTCAGTGTGACCTTGTCTGGTAAGTTGGGCACGGTGGTGCAGTGGTTAGCACCATCAACTCACAGCTAGGAGGTTCCCACTTGTGGAGTTTGCATGTGTCTGGTTTTCTCTGGGTTCTCCTGCTTCCTCTCACAGTCCAGAGACGTGCAGATTGAGATTAGGTTGACTGAAGACTAACCGTAGGAGAATGGATGTCTGTCTCAGCTTGTTGTCCCTGCAATACATTACCCATCTGTCCGGGGTGCACCCTTGGCTCCAGCTCGACCTGCGACAACCGATTTACTTAATGGATGGATGGACAGACATGCAGGTGTTCACATAAGGTCACAGGTTTGGGATGAATTCAGGAGATTTCTCAGTGAGGTTTGTTGCACAGTGCAAACGACAGGAGGAATTCAAATGCAGCACGTATACCTTGTTCCTCCGTGACAATGGGCAAAAAGGCCATTTTCTTCAGATGTGGATGATTGGCCACCACAGTCAGGGTTTGTGTCCCCACATGTCAGAGAGGAGAGGAGCAGACAACCATGGCAGAAATGACAGATGGTTAAAAGCTTCGTCTCCCGGCTGCACTTTCATCCTCTCACCCCCTCCCTTCTGTCTTTCTCTATCTTTTTTTCTTTCTCTTTATCTCTTGTATCTCTGACTTTCTCTCTTCCTGTGCACACTCCCTCACTCTGCGTATCTGCTTTTCAGTACATGTACGAGGGTGTGAAGATCAGTGACCTGGCAGTGGACCTCTCCATCGTATGGAACGGCAATTTCATCATCGACAATCCCGAGAAGATTAAAGGTAACTCTGCAATCCATCACTGCCAGACCAGAGGAGTGTAAAGCACTCAATCCTCGGGGGAAAGGTGGGCCACAGAGAACACTTCAAGGCTCCCAAATGGCCTCGAGAGAAAGTTCACAAAAGCGAGGTGTGCTATCAAAAAGCACCCAATCACTTGTGCTCCTGGAGGGGTGAAGATGGAATCATCATATTTGCTCAGTGTAGCTCCTGGTCACGTCTTCGTCCGCGGGCGTGTTTGACAGTCGTCATTACGGGTTTTAGTCAAGGATTTACACAGCGGTGGCCATAAATTTTAACAGGCCCTGTCATAATTTAGTTATTTTATATGGGCATAAATAAAGGCGGCTAACATGAGAGAGGGGGTAAGAGACGGACTTCAAAGACAGGTTTATTGGATTACTTTGGAATCTGGTTGGAAGCGGAATTATGCATTTATTGAATTCACAAGGCAACACTCTGTGGTTGAAGTCAGTTATTGGAGATGAATCCAAATACTGCAAAATATGCATTCTGATTGTTTTAGATCCAATTAGTTCATGTGTTAGTATTTTGTGAGCTTAATTTACTTTTATAGTCTTTTAATAGGAGCGATTCATCTTTCGACAACATCAAAACCATTCCTATTGTCACGTGAAATGACTTTAAATCATAACGACTGACCAGATGTCCTCTGCGTTACGCCACAGTGCATCTCTACAAGTGCAGTGCCCAGCGGGACAGCTGTGGCATGTGTCTGCGGGCGGAGAGGAAGTTCCAGTGCGGCTGGTGCAGCGGTGAGGGCAGATGCACCATGAAGCAGCATTGTCCTCCCATCTCCCCCTATGCAAGCCGCTGGCTGGACCTCTCTGCCAGGAACGTCAGGTGCACCAACCCACGCATTACTGAGGTTTGTTGTTTGTTTGGACAGTCGCCCAGTCCACCAGTCAGTCCACCAGTCAGTCCACCAGTCAGTCACTTGCACCCCCAAGGACACACATATAGTACGTTTAAATTATACAGGAGATGTGTTTCTTTATTCAACTGGTTAGTTAAGATTTTAGTTTTGTGTAGATGTAGAATTTAAGACTTCTGCCAAGGCCAAACAGTCCCAATTAAATTCAATCGAGCACCCACTCGCATATATCAGTTCCCTCTATAAGCTGGTATAGGTCAGAGAAGAACCCATTCAATTTTGGTGCGGATCCAGATCAGGGGGTGGATCAAGGAATCTTTTTAACATTTGGAAACAGCTGCTCATTAAGTTCCAGCAGCAATTCAGATTTTTCAACTTTCCATCTCTCTCTCTCTCGGAAAAAACCTTATATAAAAAACAAACACTAATTCTACTTTCCACTTTGCAGTTTCCTGTCCAATTATCTGTTTACCTGAGACCATCGTACATTTCTTTGTGCAGCGGCTGAATGCGTTAAGTGCCTGGTAACTAAACGAATTCGGTCTGTCTAGAGTGGCGATGGATCTTTTATGTCGCAAACTCCTGTCCGTGCTCTTGAATGAGGAGGCACAGTGGGTCAGGAGCAGAGATGCAGGGCTCTCCCGCTTCAAAGAGCCGCGAGCCTTTGAAGTCGCTGTCACATTATTAGTGTTTCTGAAGGAGCTGCAGCGCAGTGAATCAACTATCAAGTGCTGCTCAGGAGTGGAGGGAGAGTGGTCCGGGCCGAGCTCTTGTTCAGCTCTGCAGGTCCAGAGGTTTCCTGCTGGGATGGTTAACTTTACACTGGAAAGGACAGTGAATAGGTTTCTCCAAGGCTTTGTTAGTCACTGCAGTATTCAAGTTAGTTTTGAATAACTCTGGATCTCAAGGACTCTTCAATAAACTCACCACTCTCTTCAAGATGAACTCAATGTGCCTTTGAAGGCTTCGTCCACACGGATCCGTTTAAAAACCATCAAGTCTGGCGTCCTCTCCTGCAACTAAGCAACAAACTGCAGACTAGAGTGCATCCTGTTAACATCGGCACACACATGACCAGTGTGTGTGAACAGTCATGTGATGTGTTCTCAAGCGTGTTAGAAAGGATGGAGATTGTTTCTGATATGGAGCTTCAACACTAATTTGGAAGGAGATGTTTTCAAACTGTGTTTCTAAGATGTGCTAAAACTTGTGATGGATTCTTGAAAGAAGCTAAAGGAATCAAGAATCTAAACCAAGCCCATTCCATGATGCACTTTTTAAGGTTTTAGGTTTAACCAGTGTACACTTTAAGGTCCAGTATTTGAACTGGTCGAAACGCAGTTGATATTTTGTGAGAGCACTCTAAATCTTCGGTGTCGTATTTTTAAACCAGGACTTAGAAAGATATAGTGTGTCACCATTTCTCTCGGGTTGTAAATTCATGCGACTCCAGTAAAACTGTAACGAATGAAATTTTTCTGGAGTTAAACTCTTTCTACGGCACATTATTCTCCAACATGGGAAACTGTGGATATTATTTCTTCTGACTAAAAATAATCTCTCTTTGAAAAATTTACATAAAATTAAAAATAAAATGTGAGGCAAAAGACAATTACAGTCTTTGTAATTCTAATTAAAGTAAGCACCTAAAAGCCTGTGGACTGACGAACCACTGTACAATACATTTGACTTCCTCTTATTATTGTCTTGCTTTTCTTTCCAATGTAGGTGAGCCCAGTGGCGGGGCCTCTGGAGGGGGGCACACTGGTGACCATCCAGGGCCTGAACCTGGGTCTGTCCTTCTCCGAGCTGGAGGGTAACGTGGAGGTTGCAGGAGTGCAGTGCACCCCGCGGGAGGACGGATACATCACAGCAGAACAGTAAGAGACTCCTCCCCTCCTCTGCTCACACACACACACATGGATTCATACTGTACATAGACAAGACTCTCACTGTACAAACGTGCAAATACACACACACACGAGGAAATACACACGTGCAATCTCTCTCTCACAATTTTGATCACAGACTCAAGCTCAGTCTGTGAATGAGCCGGAGCCCAGTGATGCCTCAGCAGGTTATAGTATCTTGTGTGTGTGTGGGGGGGGTATTGTTCTGGTGCAGGCAGAGCCAATGGAAGAGACAGTCTTTGTGTCACTGTCGTCATGAGGCTGCCGGCACAGCTGTAATTGAAATGCGCTGCGTGTTGCTGACTGCAGGGACAATCGGTTAACCATGTGTTTCTCTCACAGCCATGTAATGCGATTGGGCTCAGGCGGCACGGGGGACTTTATTTATATCCTTGTAAAAAAAAAAAAGAGAAAAGAACATGCCAGCAGAAAATTGGAAAAGTCTCGTGATGTATGAATGAACAGATGGGTGGGGACGATTCATTGGGTGCTCTTATTGTATCGGAGGACGCACAGATTCCCGCACGGGTGCTGTGTGTTCGGCGGGGGCCATTCATTTGGCGCACGCGGTGCTTTAAAACATGGCATTACAGCTGTTACAGCCATTAATTTCAACACAGGGTCAGTTGCTATAATGACTTATTCATGGCACACTTTATCTTATTGACCTGACAGGCAATACTGATTCATTGAAGAAACCCCTGTGTTGTCATGGCAACCGGAGGTAATGGTGGGTGGCAATCTTGCTGGAGATGGGGAGGGGTGCAGTTTATCATTTGAGTTATATTGCTGTTATAGGTTTCCCATTAGGAAGAAAGATGGCCCTCTGTATTGACCCACAACTTCTATGAAAGTCTGCCTCAATCACACTCGCCAGCAGAGGCCATATCCCCCCCCAGTGCAGTTCATAACAAAAGTGATACAGTGCAGCGATTCTGCTGCGTGTGTGTGTGTGTGTGTGTGTGTGTGTGTGTGTGTGTGTGTGTGTGTGTGTGTGTGTGTGTGTGTGTGTGTCACTGGCTGGTGTGATTACTCGTATGCATGATGATGTGTTGCATGGCTGTGTGTTCATGTATTTGCGTGTCTTGTCTTGACAGGATTGTGTGTGAGATGTCCGTGGCTCCCAGAGGAAGCGCACCAGGTCCGGTTAGGCTGTGCGTTGGTGAATGTAGACCAGAGCTCCGGGCCCAGTCCCCCCAGCTCTACTCCTTTGTGGTAATGTTTGACACTGAAACAGATTTAGCTGGAAACAAACGGAATAGAGTACGGCTGGAGGCGCGATTGCAGCTGAAAGCTAACAACCAGATAGATTTATTAATACCTCAGCAAACATTAACTGTAGAGAAAGACTGAATCCGACGCTTGATTTCATTTCTCAAGTGCAACCAGGGGATCTGCACATCTTTAAGTTCAAATAATGACTTTTAAGACCTTTTTAAAGAATTCTAAAAAGAAATAGACAAACTAGGATAGTGTATACTGTAAGTAGAAAGTGGGCCCTGAAGGCTTTCCTACATAGCCGCTAAACAAGCAGCATAAGCAGCAAATTACTCTATGGACATCGTGCTTCTTCCAGAGCCAGCAGAGTGCTGGTGCTTTTCAGAGCTTATGTGCAAATCCAGTGTTTTACAGCTTATTCTCCCAAAACATTTTGAGACAAAGTTGGCATCTCGCCTCAATGGAAAACACTGGATTTTGTCAATCCTCGAACAGCTTCTCGTTAAAATAACATCTAACCATTGCTGCTGAGTCTGCTCCATAGACAGTGGGCTACATGACTAGGGGGTCTGCTCGTGCTCGCTGCGTCGTGTTCTTCAAGGTGAACTACTGAAAACTAGCCTACACAAAAAGCGTGGCAGAAACAATGATGTGTGATATAAAATTCTGGTCAAATATATCATAAATAAGCTAAATATAGAGATAAAATTCCATTTTTAGACCTTGAATAGTTAATATCGGTTAAAAGTTAGGATCCGCAGGTTCCTCGAGTACAACATCGATTTTACAGGAGCTTCATTATGAAGGCTAATGACAAACCTCTATTTTAACAATTTTCTTGTTTACTTCAATTCTAACTTATTAGTTATAAGTTCTTTGCTCCACATTTTAAACACATTTTTAGGCTATATTAAGCCGAAGCTGAGGAAGAATGGAGCCTTTCAGAATCAGCAAATTACTAAGACTAATTGTATTCTGTGTGTGACCTGAGTTGACTGAATTCTGGTTCTCCACAGATCCCCTCCATGTTGGCGCTGACCCCAGGCAGAGGACCCGAATCTGGGGGCACCAAAGTCACCATCGTTGGGGAGAACCTGGGAGCCGGCAGCTCGGTTAATGTGTACTTCGGTAATCAGACCTGTGAGCTGTACAGGTGAGACTGAAGATAATAGAACCAGCGGATGCTCTTTTAGCTTCAAAGTCCTAAAGGCTCAACAGAGACTAGAGTGAGACTGTCTTCACGCCATATTAAAGATTTAGCTCCCTCTCATATCCATGAAACACAGTCAGATATTGTTCTATATAAAGAAGCACATTTAAGGCACAATTAAGTATCTGTTAAATGAAAAGACTTAATGATGAGGATGTTGTAACTCACAGCGATAGGTATTGTTCACTGTGTATTTATAGATATCTCTTTAAAGTTCAAAATGCCTCACGTGGTAGGAGTCAGGCGGGTGAGGCGAGGAGACCATTAGTTCGAGCGCCCTCTGCTAATTACACTGTTCCTCTCCTAATGTGTCTGTAACAAGGAGGAGATGGGACAGACTGTAATGAATCCTCTCTCCTCAGGGTAATGTGCATGGCTCTGAACCGCCTTAAGTCAGGGATTTACCACTGCGGGAGAAAGTAGGCTGTCGCATTCAAAGGCAGGAATAAATCCCCCTCTCTTGATTCTGCCACCAGGAGGACCGCGTCGGAGATCGTGTGCTTCTCTGCACCCTCGGTGACGGGGGCGGGGCCAGTGCCGGTCAGTTTGAGAGTGGACCGGGCCAAAGTTCCTGGAAGTCTGGCCTTTGAGTACATAGAGGATCCGACGGTGCAGCGCATCGAACCCCTGTGGAGCATAACCAGGTAACACTGAGCCTTAAAGTCCTGCTTATATACAAATACAATACAATGGTAGGGAAATCATGATGTCATGTCACGATTCCCCAGAAGCAGACTTTGGGCTTTTTAACTTTGCAGAACCTTTAATGGTTTTGTTGGGATCTTGTTCCCTTTACAAAATCCACAGACATAAAAACTTTAGGACCTATCTCATAAAACCTGTGACTACGCTTTACACGGAGATCACAAATTATCGTTAGGTGCAAAGTGCTGATAAATGTGTGAGTTCCTGCAGGTCTCTCACACTCACACATGGGTGTCAAGCATAGTGTTAATTTGGGTTTTTTGAGTTTGAATGGGACATTATTAATAGGCGAGAAAAGGATCTCATGTTGTAAACAACAGTTTTAATGGTGCAAATTCAGAATAATGGGCCCCAGGTTGATCGGTGACTAAATATTAGTGGGAGCTTGAACTGCTCTTCACATGGTCTTTCTGATATTCATAAGACCATGTCATGTGAATAGTCTTAATGCCGTCATATCCCAAACATTCCAGCGTATCATACAGGTTAAAACAAGCATTATGCAAAAGTTACAAATCTATATTTCTATGAAGTATAACATCATAGTTTATATATCAGAGAGCATGTGGATCTGTGGATTAGCTCGCGTGTCGGGGTCACATGGAAAGCGTTGTGGAGAACTAAGGCGTTGTCAGTTAGATTAGATATCATTATTTAACAACCTCGCACTGTGATCACAAGAGGATGACTCGTGTACACAAATAGAAATCATGTTCCATTTAATTGAAACTCTCTTGAAACAGCGCGATGCCGCCGGTATCACACGGTGACAGTGAAGTTGCCGCATAAACGTCTCCATCACAGCTGAGCGGTGCGTTACCTGGACTCCACTGAATTAATGATGGCACTTAATTTGGGCTCGGGCAGCCAGCACCGCGTCCCTGCAGATTAGACTTCAGAGAGACACCCTGGCCCTCAGCCTGGTGACAGGAGCAGCTTTGTGGAGCCGCAATCAAGAGCCTTCATCGCGAATGTGCCGTCCCACTATGTGGCCCTACAAGCTTAGGCAGTCTTTGAAGTATGAGAGGAGAAGGACTGGCACTCTGTCAGGCTCATAGGCCGGACATTTTTTATTCCGTTTTTTATTAATGAAACTGATTTCACTCTTTTTTATTTCCTCTTGTATTTTTCTCCTCTTTCTTTCCCGCTCCTCACTTCACTCTGCCGCTGTTTCCTGAGCTCAGACTGCTGCACAGGTTATGCAAAAGATTAGAGAGTGTTGTTTATTTTAATCACATCTAGCGCGGGTATGTAAACAAGCAGCACCTGTATTCATGCTACGCCAGCCTCACAGGCATGGATGAATATAAAATAGCAGCCAGCTGGTTCGCCGTTTGATCTGGCTCTGCTGCCCAATAACAAAGAGCGAGCTACCCCCAACTATGTCTCCTGGAGCCTACATCAGTGCAGCTTCTGTGGAAAATGTAGGGTGTGCGAGATGGCAAGGTTGATCTCTCAGCGGTCATCGCTTCAATTAAATCTCTTTGCATTCCAGCACATGGCTACATGGAGTGTGATGTGTTTGACACGGTAATTCTTCTAAACATTTCTTTTCATCCCACCAGTGGACACACCACCCTGACGGTGACTGGGACCAACCTGGACGTGGTTCAGGAGCCGCGAGTCCGAGTCAAATATGCCGGCCACGAATCTGTCAATGTGAGTGTGACGATTTACTGCACTTACTCCTTTATTGATGTTGTTAACTGAAGCTGATAGAAAACAGCACAGTAAGACGGATCTTTATTGATAGTTTGCTTGGAGGGTAACAAGGTAGATTTGGCATTGAGGTCAGTTTACTACTTTTTATTTGCACATGGCTAAATGTTGCCGAGAGAATTTACAAACTCCTGATGAGGTGACAGGTTGGAACGTCAGAAAAACACACAGGACGAACAGCAAATTAACCAATTGGATTGAAATACAACAGCACAGTTTAATAGTCGTAAAAATGAAGCCATACTTAATGGCACTCAGTAGTAGCAGTCCCAATAGTCCCCTTAAATTCAATCAAGCTGCACCAAATTGCACACACTCCCTAAATGCCAGATTTTTTTCAAATCAAGATCCATTCACTACTCCTCAATTTGGGGCGATGTTAAAAATCTCTGAATGTTAAAGAAAGTGATGAATATTTCCTTGATCCACCTGTTTTTGGCCCATGTCCCATCCTTCCACAAATTTTCGCAGAAATCCGTTTAGTAGTTTTTGCTCAAAGCTACCGACAAACCAAAGTGACTGATCAACCAACACAACCAACCTGCCAAACACCCGACCACCCACACACCCAACCAACAAACAGTACAGGGGTGAAAACATAACTGCTTTAGTGTCGAGGTTAGAAAGAGGGAACATATAAGATCGTTCTTTTCAAAAAGAGATTTTTAAAAAATTGGCTTGGAAAGATGATTTATGGAGCTGATTCAACTTCGCTGAGCTCCTCGGGCAGATCACTTCAGAGTGATTGATGGTTACAAAGTGTTTGGGACCCTGATGGCAACGGTCCTCTCACCTTTAGCCCCAGGTTTTCCACCTTGGACCAGTGTGAGAATCGCCTGAGGATGTGAGGGTGTGGGATTTACAAACAAAATAATCTATTCTAAAAAGGTAGCTAGTGAAGAGATGCCAAACGAATAAAAATGATGCATTTGTTTGTTTGTATACTTCCATCAACTAGAGATTTTAAAGTCACTTTTTATCGATGTTAGAATAGAGACGGAACACAAGGTGAATATGATATGAAAGAGTTTATGGCCTCTTCTGGGCCAGTAAATTATATTTACATCAGTTTGTGAAACACTATCAGCTTCTGAGCCTGACCTCAACTTTCCTGCCCTCCATTTGTGCCTCGAAGGATTTGAGTGGCTACATCTGAATTGTTGGCAGAGCAGAGAAAATAAATGTTGTACGTACAGATAATAAGGAACAAGTGGAAGCTTGTCAAAGGAAAATAAGATGAGTAAACTTCAAATGTTTTGAAGAAGAGGAGTGTTTCATGTAGACAATGCTTTGTGTGAGAGTGGCGCCCTGAGCCAATTAAACAGTGTGTTAATGACGCCAGCCAGAATCGAGCCGGTCAATTAAAGCTGCATGTTCCTCAGTGTTACTGGAAGAACTGAGATTTAAAGGGATTAAAGCTGAACTCTCACCCAAATCAGCTGCGTAAAGAGGGTCACTGGTAAATTTAATGAGGGCAGTCTCTTTATCGTGCTCATCTCCAAAACATAACTGGATCTCCTTCAAAATGTTTGGAAACACAAAAGCGGTTAATTGACTTGAAACAAGTTTCTTTTAAACCTCAGATAAAAACCGAAGCTTAGAAAATTTGCCTGGAATCGGTCGGAGGTTAAGGGAGCAGCTCGACAACGAGGAGCTTGAGGAACTGCAGAATAAAAAACAGTAAAAAAGAAATGTTATTGGTTATTGATATGGTTCACATGAATAATAACAGAGACCGGCCTGTTTTATGTGTTTGGTTATGAGTCAGATCAAGGGAGTGATTGGTTTTGTGGGAGATACAGTGGATATTTGCAAAAGTTGTTTCAAAACAGATAAAAAAACTTTCCCCTTTTTACACAAGACCATAAATCAGACCCATACGTTTACAGGCAGGTGAAAATGTGAGAACACACATGAACATATGGATTCATTATGTAGATTACCAACGCACAGATCCTCTAATTTACTATTTTAATGTTAACATCTGTCCTGAGAGCTTCGATCACAAGTGGTCGGCGTTCAGGTGTGAACATATAAAGGAGTTGGGAAATGTCCCAGTGCTCCCAATGTGGAGTCCACCACTGGCCCTGACATTATGATTTCTATTTTTCTAAATGGGTAAAATCTTATTCCATATTACACCAGCTTCTAACAAAAAAGATGAACTAAGCCCCATCCTTCTCTCTCTCTTTATCTCTGGCTAACACACACACACACACACACACACACACACACACACACACAGACACACACACATCGACAACGAATGTCTATAAACTCAGACTAGGGAAAGAACGAAACTATTTGGTCTTTCGCAAATAGAAATGACGTACGTGTTTATTTGCATCTAAAGTGGAGGTGAGATCCGATAAGGAGTGATCACAGGAGACACATTCAGGACACATCGCGACGCCAGGTGTGAACAGACGTCTTAACACTGTCAGCATGTGATCGGATCTCTCAGGACAGATGTTACCGGGTCTTAAAAGAGCCTACATGGCTGTGTAGATTCATATTGTTTATTATGTATGTATGTGTGTTACTACAAAAGTACAAGGGGGCATTAATTTATGCCTCATTTTAAAACTGATATTCACATGAGGAGAAATTACATTTTCCAGAAGATTAAAAAGTTTTTGAAACAAGGATAACTGTTAACAAAAGTTTTCTAAGAGTAAAAATAATGATGCTGGGGGAAAATTGACATTTTTATAATTAACCTATAAAAGGATTAATCTATGTCTTTAAATAATTTATGCAAACAATCCTGTGAGTCATTAAATGTGTGTATAGTCTGTATTCCATAGTATGCAGGACATTTAGGTCTGTATGTAAAGGGGACACGTGTAACTCGTTCATTTGATCTGACTTCTCTCCAGGTTTGCAAAGTGCTGAACACGACCACCATCAGCTGCTTCGCTCCCTCCCTGAAGGCCGACATCACCGCCGACCAGGAGTCGATCAAACGCGTGGACGAGTTCGGCTTCGTCTTCAACAACGTCCAAGCTCTGCTCACCTACAACAACACGAGCTTCGTCTACTATCCCAACCCGTACCTGGAGCCCCTCAGCCTGTCGGGGGTTCTGGAGCAGAAACCCGGAGCTCCCATCATACTCAAAGTGAGTTAGAGGAGATCTGACCTGCCGCTGCTTTCACACTTTCTATTTTTATTTCCCTGCAGTACACAGAGGGAATACTTTCAGGCCAATAAGTATTTGGCATCAACCACATGGATGTTGGATGTTGGATGTGCAGTATAGGACATAAAGTATCAGCCTTGTTTAATGTCGTCTTCGCCATGTCCTCGTTTCTATAATCTCCCACTGTTCCCTCAATAATCAGTCGAGTCCTCTCTGGTCAGATTCTCCTCAACATCCTTGCATCATTATAAAATAATTATTTATAAGTACACATGTATTTAAGGAGGCAGCCTTTGTGGGAAAGCGTAGACCGTGAAGGCCGAACTGAAAATGAGAACCATCAGTTTCACCAGCTTGTCCTGCCCTTACTGTTGTCGCCTAGCAACAGAGATGCAACTGAACACCACGAGAATGTGTTCATGCCCCTTGGTTTTTAAACCCGTGGGCCGTTAGCTAGAAGTTTTTGTTTTGTCGCTTGCTGCCACCATTATTAAAAAAACAGTTTGTAACCAAAGTTGGATCCTTCGTTGCTCGGGGAAGAAAGGATGCATATGTCCGCCGCATCTGAAGGAGACTTGGAAATCGAACAGCGTAGTCGTGCCGCTGTGACACAGTCGGTCTTAAATTGTAGCCTCCTAAGGAAGCAGCCACTGAAATGGAACAGAGCTGCTATGTTTGTCTCATGACATTCCCCATGAAGTCTTGTACTTGCTCTCAGTAGAACCACATGGCTTCTTTTTGTAGTTTCTGAACAACACAGCAACAACCATAATCTGTAGCTCTGTGACGGGCAAATGGCATATTGGCTCGTATCTAGAAGCAATCTGCCTTTCTTTGGTAAATTAATTAAGCAGATTTCCTGCAAAATATGACTCAATGACTCAGTGTAGCAGGCACCGCGGCAAGTGGCTGCGAGTCATTACAGTCATTATACTAATGACTCAAAAAACTGCATGGTAATAATTCATTGAGGTTAAACTGCTGCTAATATGATCAGCAAGACTTTAATACAGATTTGTTGGGGAACCCGAGGAAAAAGTCCCAAAGGGGTAAAAGAACTAAGATGTCCGGGGAGCAGACTGGATTTGTAGTTCTGGTTTCATATGAAGCCTCAGACCAGAACTTGCTAGTATGGATTTTGCTCTTAAATGTATTTTTGGTGCGATATATCTTTTGTTTTCTGCATTCAAGCATCTTGTATCTCTCTCTCTCCGTTTCAGGGACGTAACCTGGTGCCTTCAGCGTCTGGTGGAGCCAGGCTGAATTACACGGTGCTGATCGGGGACACGCCCTGTACTCTCACTGTGTCCGACACTCAGCTGCTCTGTGAACCACCAAACCTCACCGGGCAGCACAAAGTCCTGGTCAGTCTGATGCCCTTTCTGCCGTTCTGCTGGCTTTTGTCTCCGTCTGTCTGCCAGTGCATCTGATTTGCTGTCTGCGTGGATGTGGGTCAGTGTTTGTCTGTACGTCGCTGTGCTTGTGGGTCATTGACAGGCTTTCACTTAGTCACAGTCTCTCTGTCTTTGTCTGTCACTCATGGTCTGGTAGGTTCCCAATTACAGCACATTGCCCCACAGATTTATTCACAGCCACTCTTGCAAATAATGAGAAGAGAGCTTGAAAAATGAAACTAAGCTGGTGTGCTGGGGACTTGTTTTATTCAAAGGCAGTTGCCTTGGAAAATCATCCATAAATCCTCGGAGGTCGGACAATTTAATTCATCATCAACAATGTTTTGATGTTTTTTCGAGGATTCTCAACAGTGTCTTCAAGTCCTGTGGTTGTTTCTTTCACTAATCCTCCAGGTCCAAGTAGGAGGACTCCACATCTCACCCGGAGAAGTTCACATCCGCTCCGACAGCCTGCTCACGCTTCCTGCCATCTTCAGCATCACAGCTGGAGGAGGCCTGCTCCTCATCATCGTCATCATCGTCCTCCTGGCCTACAGACGCAAGTCCCACGAGAACGACCTGACTTTGAAACGGCTGCAGATGCAGATGGACAATCTGGAGTCCAGAGTGGCTCTCGAGTGCAAGGAGGGTGAGTGAGGGAGGCTGGGTATAAATCCCATTTGATTAAAACTCCAAAAGAGCATCTGATTCGTAATCACATTACTGCACCATCTGCTGAGGACTAATGTTTTGACTGATGACTGTGGAGGCTTTGTTCGTGAAGTGATTTAGTCTGATAAAGATTTATTTGCCAGCATGTATCAGATGGGGGAGTAATTGAAAGACTAGTTGAATGGTCATTAATGATAGAAACCTCTGGGGAAGCCTGCTTGTTTTTTTCTATAACTTTTGTAAAGATTGTATTTAAAGGAAGTTATTTTAAGTTTAGTTAAGTAATAACACAAAAAACATATTACACCACTTCAGCCCGACTGATATGGATTATTGGAAGATGATGCTGATATTAGTGAGTAAGAAATTTCCCGAAATACTGATATATAGGCCGATATTTATATTTAAAAAACAGCAATGCTTCCCGAGATGTCTTTATTAGCCTTTTTGACAAAGAAATGTAACTGATTATAAATAAAACACAAAAACAACCAAATATATAGAACTTAGTGAGGAGGGGCTCCACTCTTAGATGGCTTTAAAATCTTTTAGAATGTATATTGAAAAACCTCAGTAACAGAAAAAATTATGAGCTGTTAAAAAACAACGATGTTGAAAAGTGTTTGGTAAAATATTTATCCCACTTCTCCATCATCCGCAGCGTTTGCAGAACTACAGACGGACATCAACGAGTTAACCAGCGATCTGGACAGAGCTGGCATCCCGTACCTGGACTATCGAACTTACGCCATGAGGGTTCTCTTCCCCGGCATCGACGATCACCCTGTGCTCAGAGAGCTGGAGGTGAGAGGCCCCTGGAGCACGGCTGCAACCCCTTGAATCCAGTTTCAACTATTTTTCTGACGTCTTGACCTTCGGGCTCCAGTATACTCCAAAGCTAGATTGATTTTGGCTCGTTGTTCAAGTGCTGTCAGACTGCTGTCGAAGTGAGCGGTGTGAGCAAATGTCAGTCTGCTCACTTCAGCTCGAGGTCTGTTTGCGTAGCGGTGTTCGCACCAGATGAAGTTTGTGAGGAGATTTGGCTGCTTCTCTCGCCGCCTTAGTGACGCACCTGTTCGGAGTTGCAACCTGTTCACAACTTTTCTCGGTAGTTGTTTTCTTTTCGACTCTTTGCAAAACTACATGCTAAACATTTCCAAGATTTCCAACACATGATATTTCTTACACTAGATCCCACTCGCTCGATACAGAACATTTAGTGCGTTTAAAACGTTTTAGTCAACAGCTTCTTCAGATATAAACCAAAGACATAAAGATGGACGTCATAACAACTACCCAAAAGTGAAGCTAAAACATCTTGATCACCCCCTGGTGGCTGGCTGCAGTATAGGTCATAAATCCCACCTCAACCATGTTAGTAAATGGGACATTAACCAAACTAAATAGTACAACAGTCATTTAAAGTAGTTTTTATCACACTGATGTTTGTTCAAGTGTTAATTTTTCCAGTAAGTTTGATTTGAATGAGTTACGTGATGCAATGAAACGATTGGTCGACCGTGTGTACTGGTGGGACCTCGATACCACGATTTATACGGCGCAGTCTCTAGCTCCAAATGACGTCATTGCAGGTTCAAGGTATCTTTATTATCCACGTGGGACAATTAGTTGTACAGCCGGCAGTACCCACATACGGTCAAACCTTAATATACAAATACAAATCTCAATCAGTCATTTAAATGGAACATGGGAGAAGGGATACTTTACTTTCTAGATTTATAAGTTCTGCATCTTGAAGGATTGAGTCTATGGCGAGAAGCAACACATACTCACTCCCACTGGCTGGTGGGAGGAGACGGGTCGTCCATCTTTATATGGATTATACCTGTCTTTAGGTATTTAAGACCTTGACCGTCTTCACTCTACAACTTTCTCTGTGGAAAGTTCACAAGAGTAAATCAGTCTGTTTTTATTTACTTGTACTCTTTTGTCTTGAAGATGTTTTGTTCTGTATTGATCTTTCTCTCATTCTAAATCCCCAAGGACCTCATCTCGTCTCAAGAGAACTCTACTTTGATTTGTTATCACTCTGATTGTTCTATTATTGTCCTGATCTTAAGTATTTAAAGGCTGAAGCTCCTAATTTTGAAGTAACTCTGATGCTTGCTTTTGTCAATATTTGTGGAACAACTATTCCTGCAGTCAAGGTCAAGTTTGATCTACCGGTAATTGTTGGTTTATTATGGTCACAGTGATTTCAAAAGATCTCTGTTCAAAAGAGCCTTTTGACTGAAGTTTAATCATCGTGACCTCCTTTTGCACGTCACTGCTGCTGACGTCTGTAGCCACAGTAGTGGTTTTGTTTTGGGCAGCGTTTATGATCAGTTTTGTTTCGTCGTGTCTTCATGTTCCTCCCTCTACGTTATGACTTTTGTTCTCCTCCAGTGAGTATTTTTCTAATGAGCGTGTGCGTCTTTGTTTTGTGTGCAAAAAACGCATGATGTGTGTAGGTGCCGGGGAGCGGACAGGCGACTGTGGAAAAAGCCTTGAAGCAGTTCGCTCAGCTGGTGAATAACAAGATCTTCCTGCTGACATTCATCCGCACACTGGAGCTGCAGCGCTCATTCTCCATGCGTGACCGCGGCTACGTCGCCTCGCTCATCATGACCGCTCTGCAGGGACGGCTGGAGTACGCCACAGACATCCTCAAACACCTGCTCTCAGACCTGATAGAACGCAACCTGGAGAGCAAGAACCACCCCAAGCTGCTTCTCCGCAGGTAAACCAAGGCATTCACTGTCACAGAAAGATTCATTATAAAAAGACAGTTATATGTATATCCATATATATATCTTTTTTGTCTAAGTTCTTTACAAATCGTGATAATGTTTGTCATTCTGGAATAGTGCATGTCATGTTGTATAACTAAATATCTCACTTTGAAATAAAACTTACTCAACTAAATGTGAGGTGAAATATTGACAAAATAGGGAAGAGCATCAAGTTAAATACATATTAAAATGGTCCTGTAAAACCAGTCTGGTGGTTTAATTTGAGAAATTTGGGGTTTTAGGGAATATGTGCAGGACCCAAGGAAGTGCAGTGTCGAATTTAAGGCGATAAGGACACACGTTCTACGTTCAATATTAATAAACTTTGAATAAACAGGTGACCGTTGGAGCTCGACAATGGGTGTATTTCATGGTAACGACAGCAGATTCTCCAGTTCGGGGTTCTACGTACTGAACTTTGAATAAACGGGTGAACAGCTCTTCGTGCAGCAGCAGTGGAGCAGCTTCAGGTTTCACTTTTTACAGTTACAGAAAGAACCTGCATCACCACAGGCAAAACAAACAGCCCGCTCCAAACAGGCAGGTCCCTTAAATTCAAATATTTGCAAGAGGTTTTAAAACCCATCGTTCCTCTTTTCGTAACAAATCACGTTTATGGTTCAAACACTGCCTTGTGAATTGTTGAAACTGGACACATTTTCTAGTGTTGTCAGAGGATTTAAACGAGTGGCTCCTCTGTCACAAACCTGACGGGTTCTGATCGGCGCCACTTATCCTTTGGCATCGATAATTCCTGTGTGCATTGTGCTTTCCGGCCCAGTTGCGGCACTCCTGACGGATGAGCAAGTAGGCCAGCGTTGGAAAGCCCACCTCTGTTCTGGCTTTGTTTTGTGCAGCGGCGTGAAACAGCCGTTACGAGTGTGAGAAACAGGAGCCGGAGCAGACAGGTGAAAGACAGGAGCAGTAAAAGTGACAGAGAGTGGGAGAGACTACCAGAGGAAGAGAACCTAATGGGGACGAGTGAGTGCAGCGGCGGCAGAGCTGTTGTCAGTCTGACTTATCTTCTGTGTGCCACTCATGAAACATTCAGCTGTAGCTCACGTTTCTTTCCCCGTCACCTCTCATCTCCTCCCTTCTCTCGCCTCTCTCCTCCACCTCTGGTTATCTGCTGATTGTTTTCCCAGTGCTGAGACTGGCCTATTGAATGTTTCATGAGGGTTTTCTGGTTTTTTTTGTATAAAAAGAGGGCTCTCTCAATCTGAAGCACACTCATTAAATATAAGGATGCATTCACAGGGGAGCCAGTGCAACAAGAAGTTGTTAGCCCAAACACACTGCTCGTGCGGAAATGCTCTAAAATTTAATGGGAAGCCGTCAACAGTGGAGTCAGTACATGTTGAGGTTGAAGTGAAGGTAAAGATGGAAAAGGAGCGACAGAGAGACAGCAGGTTTGGGAGGAGAGAGAGAGCGAGTGGCTGTAACGCTGCAGGCTTTCTATCAGACTCAGATTAAAAAGGGGCTTATATTCCGTTTTAAAGGTACCGTTACATGATTTTGAGGGATTTGCTCCAGTAAATCGTAAAAAATCTTCCCATCTGGACTCGCGCAAACGTCACTAAGTGCAGGAATGAAGAAGCGGAGCAGAAGTGGACCTCTGAGTTCTGAAAATTCATGTCATGACCCAAATATGTTGTGCACCAGCAGCACTTAACTACAGTATATATCAGAGCGTGCGTCCTCTGGGACCGTGCGATGGATGTAATTCTCTGTAAACTCTCCATGTCATGTTTTTTTGAGCTCCGACAATATCAGGCTCTTCTACGTCTTAAATTATAAAAGAATTATCAGAGCACTGGGGCTCTCTGTGGGACGCCTCTCGCTCACAAATGAGCGTTCTTTCCTCTTGTCTTGCAGAACGGAGTCGGTGGCAGAGAAGATGCTGACAAATTGGTTCGCCTTCCTGCTCCACAAATTTCTCAAGGTAAAAACATAAGCTTTCTCAACACCTTATCGCTACAGGTGTCGACGTGATATACACGGGCAGGATTCTTCACGTGGATACAGCTGGTTGTGAAACAGACTGCTGTGATCGTAATGCTCTAATACCGATGTGTATTATGGACACTGTGGAGGGATAATGGCTACCCGTAGGGCCACATCCATCTCCAAGCTGTGCAATTCAAAAGGAGAGAAAGCGCCATTTTATTAGGTTTGATGTGTCACGCTCCAGTTGCCGAGTCTCATCGCCGCCGCGCTGACGAATACAGATCACGTTCCTTCCCTTCACTTCTTTTCTGTGTCTTGTTTTCCTTTTTCCCACCTTCTTCTCTAATCCCTGGGTTTCCTTTCCAAAACAAAGGAGTGTGCTGGCGAGCCTCTCTTCATGCTGTTCTGTGCCATCAAACAGCAAATGGAGAAGGGACCCATCGACTCCATCACCGGAGAGGCGCGCTATTCCCTCAGTGAGGACAAGCTCATCCGACAGCAGATCGAATACAAGACGCTGGTGAGTCATAAAGGCATCAATGAAAACAAGACAAAAGTTCAAATTTCCTCTGCATTCACTTTTATTCGTCTCTCGGCAAAGAGGCTCAACAGATTCATAGAAAAGTGGCATGTGTGGTTGTAGATTTACAAATCCTTTGAAAGTTTGAGTACTATGACAACAGCGAGGAAATAGTCTTGCATACCTGGATATTTATTTCAAGACTTACTCGGGTAGATTGTAGAAACCAACACTTTGAGAAAATAAAACCTTGGAGTGTGGACACGATTTTAACTCCAACTCTAGATCCCTTTTTCGCTGCCTATGCAACCATGTGTCTTCTCCTTGTTTACATAGGAGGTCATAATAAACAGGGTTTGTCTTTTCTCACTGACATTTCAAAGGAAATTCAAAGAAAAACACTGGAGAATAACCAGAGCAAGTGATCACGACATTTGCGTTCACACAAACAGCCCCTCCGGATAATTTCAGGAGAATATTTCACCAGTCAGTGCAACACACAGGGTGTAACTTTTAATTTAAACACCTAAACACCCCAGATTCATACATATTAACGGATAAATATAATCAAGAGTAATGAGGCTTTTAAATTCTGACTGGTCTATGAGCACTGTAGAGTTTGAAATGCGTCTCATGTTAGGGACTCCTACCCCAGCCCATAAGGATAACTCCCCCACAGGCCTCCGCTCCGAAGCAGAGCCAGCCACCAGCAGCCCGACACCTCTCTGATCACCATGTCAGAATCTCCGAGAGTCCGTGTCTCATTACTTGTTTAATGCCCCTGCCAGAGCTGCACAGCCACCACATCCTGGAGAGGTGAAATTGCATTTGTGGCCGAGCTCCTCTCCACCAGGACAGTTTGGTGAGGAGTAAGTAATGAAAGGGTTTTTCCTATAGTTCCTCTCTTTCTCTGACTCTCACCGGCCTCCCCCTGCTTCCCCCTGTCTCTCTCTCTCACTTTTTTACCGGATCCCCAGACGCTGAGCTGTGTGAACCCAGACAATGAGAACAGCCCAGAAATCCCTGTCAAGGTGCTCAACTGTGACACCATTACCCAGGTGAAGGAGAAGATCCTGGATGCCGTGTACAAGAACATGCCCTACTCACAGCGACCGCGAGCCGGAGACATGGATCTGGGTGAGTCTTCGCCGAGTGGAGTCATACAAACTACTTGTTTTATTCCGCTTGTGTTATACAGCACAAAGTGAGATAAAAACATACAAGGTGAAATTTGCCTTGGCACATGATCTGTTGGAATAACGAGGGGCGGGGGAAAATGTACACTTGAGAGCGGGCGTGTGAGATGTTTCATTGAAGATGTGTGACATCAACAAAGGGCTCAACATCAATTTCTGGGAAACAATCCTCTTCCCGTACCTGTTTACAGCCCGAATCACGGCAACACTCTGACACACTGACATTAAACCGCACCGACAGCGCACCTACACGCAGGCTTACGCCCACAACATGTCACCCGATGCCGAATGACTCGGCGCAGGTTGACATGCACCTTCAAACCGGGGGAATAAGATACCTTTTAAGTAGTGGATGATGCTGCTTTGGGTTTGCAGTGTTATCCCTTGAGGGACCTTTAAAGGTTAAGGATTTGGAGAGGATGAGTTTCTCCTTGTTGCTTTTGGACGTTTTTGAATCCGTGTGTGTGAAGACGCTGTGTCGTTTGTAGTTTGTTCGCAGGATCACAAACACTTTAATTGTCGAGCAGAAATGCGCAGGACGGTGTGTTCGGTGACATTTTGGCCGCTACCTTTGACATTCCGCCGCATTTCAAAAGATCAAACTGACACAGACGCAAAATGATAACATGACCTCATCCGCAGCAGTTAAAAAAGGGACAGTGCAAGAAGAACAATGGACATTAGACAACGTGTAGCTGTCAGACACTTGGCATACACACATTCCCCCCCGAAATGCCATATGTCACAAATTCAGTATTAATGTTGTTTTTTTTCCTGCAGAGTGGCGGCAGGGCAGAACCGCTCGTGTGGTCCTGCAGGATGAGGACATCACCACCAAGATAGAGAGCGACTGGAAGAGGCTCAACACACTCATGCACTACCAGGTCTGTAAAACCTGTTCATACCACGGCTACAGCTTCTACTGTCCTTTAATCTGCTGGTTTGTTGGCTTGATTAGTTGATCAAATATTTAACATGTCACAAAACTGAAAAATAGTCATTTAAATTCATGGTTTTGTCCAGAGATGTTCAGTTTACAATGATACTAGATCGATATGGCTTTTTGAGGTCTGATGCGGATATTAAGGAATGAAATATGTCTGATAATGATAAATTGGCTGTTATATATTGGCAAGATATCATTATAAAGCCTGTATGACAAAGAAATGAAATTGAGGGTTGATATTTAACTGTTAAATAGAAAGAAATAAACAAAATACAATCAAATATAGAGCTTGAATTCATTAAAACAAACATATTTTTACATAGAATTTAAATGCACATCTTTTTCTTCATTTCTAATTCTATGAAATAAAAGTTTCATATCGGCAAACATAAATGCACATGCCAATATGTCTGTGAAAGGCTTATAATATATAAAACGATAAAAGTTCTTACATTTAAGAAGTTGGTACCAGCTCATGTTTGGCACTAACAACAAAATATCAGCAGGAGCGTATCCTCGGTGAGTCAGCCGGTCGTTGCAGCTCCACTAAAAACCTGAGTGTCAAACGCTGCTGCTCCCTCACACCCGCAAACCCTAAATCTTTCTCAACCTATTTGAAAAACTGCGCTTATCCAGTTGCTCAAGGGCGTCACAGCAGATACTGTCGATGAAGGACGGGGTGTTTCTCATTCATATTCATATCACTCACATCACCCCTGCCTGCGTTTTTTTTCTTCTAACTCCCAGTCACAAACGGAACATGCTCCTGTGAGCCTGTGTCTTCTCCAGCATCTTTTCTCCGCCTGCTCATTAATACGACTACACAGGTCACGGACCTCGGATGAGTCACGCTGTTCCTTTGTCAGACATGTTTGTCTCCACAGAAACAACAGCGCTCGAAACTTGTACAAACAAAGAGGGGTTTGGGAACTGTGTTTTCTGCACTGAAATCTGGTTTTGACAAGAGAGGGATGTACAGTCTCATAACTGTCAAGGAGTTTTTTGCTCTTTCATTGCCAGGTGTGGAAATGTTTGGTTTTTACACTTGCTCGTAAAAAGAAAATATATAAAAACATAGAAAATGTTGCATCATCTGCGAAGAAGTAGATCAACAGTCAGTATCTACCTGGTACGACCAGAGAGACAAACTGTAGGACCATGCTGCAATAGGCTGGTCTCTGTAACCTCGAACCATTCAGTTGTCAGTGAACTACACATGAGAAACACATTCTCATTTTAATACAAGCATTGTTAATAAGACAATGTGGAGTTTCAGCAGGCTAATGCAGGCTTCAAGGGTTTAATCTGCACTGAGAAGAAGTATGAATTCATTTAGTTTCACTGAAATTGTCTCTGTTAGTAACAAGTCGCTGAATCCTTAATGAGGGGAAGGGGTTGCCGCGCTCTGTGGTAAAAACCTAGATTTCATTCCTACACTCCGACTGCATGAGGCATTAGTCACCCAGCTGAATTATACTGTAGCCAAGAAGATTTCTGCCTTTTCCACTGACAAAATCTCATTAGGTTTGGTCCTATAATGTAGTTGAAGCTGTTGTGATCCATGTTGTACTGTCATGATTCATTTTTACAGAACGTCTTTACTTGAACTTGATCCTTAATAACTTTATTGTAAAGTCTTTAGACTCAACTGCCCACGGCGGACATTCAAAGCCTCTGAATCATAATTTTGGGGTCCTTGGATTTCAATGCATAGCTATTTTTTTTTTTATTCCAGCCATGATTAATTTTGCCCATGAGCCTCAAGCTAGGAATTTATAAAAATAAATCATGGACAGGCTTTACCTTTGTCTCCTCAGGTGTCTGAGCGCTGCGTAGTGGCCTTGGTGCCCAAACAGATGTCTTCTTTCAACATTCCCTCCTCAGCCAGCTTCCCACGCAGCATCAGCAGATACGGTCAGTTCTGTTTAAGAAATACAAATGTTTAATATTCATCCGACACACAGGAGAGCTGCACCATCTGCTGCTGCCACTCATCAGTCTGCTGTAAAGCACATCACATCACAGAGTCGCACGTTAGACAAAGAGATGCAACATCAACAAATTCTGTCTGAAGCCTCAGGTTACTGCACCTTCCTTCAAACATGTGCCATCTGAAATATTTCCCTCTGAAGTGTGTGTGTTTATGTTCTGTAAGGGACATTAAATACAGTCTTATCACGTTGGATTCACATACATTTCACCCCCCGGCTGATTCGGTGTGTAATATAAACCACGCCTATGAAACTGCAGCCCACATGAGGTTCAGGTGATTGATGACCCAAGTGAAGACGATGACACATATTTGATATCACACAGGAGGAGCAGGAAAAAAGACACACGGTGACATTTCTATGACAACCAGTGAAATAGTGAACACACACATCCAACCTGCACATCTGTAGAATACTGAGACAGTTTCTCTCTGTTTGAGCAAGTCCTCATTCTGTTTCTATTATATCTCAAATTTGACCATCTAGGTGTGGACGTGCCCTTCCGCTCCACCCCGACCAGTCCCGACAGCCCCCACTCCCGCGTGCCCATGCTGACCCCTGACATGGAGAGCGGCGTCAAAGTTTGGCACTTGGTCAAGAACCACGACCACGGCGACCAGAAAGAGGGCGAACGCGGCAGCAAGATGGTGTCTGAGATCTACCTGACGAGGCTGCTCGCAACAAAGGTACAATGTGGAATAAGGAAGACAACAGCACGTGTTGAAATAAATGGTGCAAATTTCTCATTTGGGGATTTTTTAACTGTGATTTTTGCAGAAATTGTAGGTGTCTGCACATCACAGCTGCAGGACGTTCATGGAAAGAGCAGGAGAACTATGAGTCCTTACTTCTGTTGCTGTTTCTTACTACAGGGCACTCTGCAGAAGTTTGTGGACGACCTGTTTGAGACCCTGTTCAGCACAGTGTGTCGAGGCACCGCCCTGCCGCTCGCAATCAAATACATGTTTGACTTTCTGGATGAGCAGGCTGACAGACACGGCATCCATGACATGGATGTTCGCCACACGTGGAAGAGCAACTGGTGAGAAGGATTCCTCAAAGTGCTGCAGCTCATTTCTCTGCTGAGAACACGAGGCAGCTTCTCATTTTTAGTTTGCAATAGAAGTTTATTTTTTGTAGAATTTGATCAGATATGTGTCTTCCTCTAAAAGCCGCATCTTAAATATCAACTTACTGGATTCCTCTTTATGCTATTTCATAATGATAATTTTATTATTTGACAGTACATTTTATTCTATCTTATTCTCTGGTTTCATGTTATTTCAGCTAATCTTTACCACTCTAGATTTTAAAGCTCTAAATGAAATCTTTTCAAAGCCATCCACAGCTTGTTCTCATACCTGAGTGAATGAAATAAGCAAACTAATGAAACGATTTCCTATTTGCAATGTCTAAAATATTCCTCTCTGCCCTTTTTCCTCAATATCTGCTGCAGCCTGCCACTTCGGTTCTGGGTGAACGTGATCAAGAATCCTCAGTTTGTGTTTGACATCCACAAAAACAGCATCACGGACGCCTGTCTCTCTGTGGTGGCACAAACCTTTATGGACTCTTGCTCAACGTCTGAACACCGTCTGGGGAAAGACTCCCCGTCCACCAAGCTACTCTACGCCAAGGACATACCGCATTACAAGAGCTGGGTAGAAAGGTGCGTATATGTGTGTGTTTAAATAAAAATCATAATTTTGTCCCTAAGAACTATCTCTTTAATCAAGTTGTGACTATTAGAGGTTGTCAGGTTCGGTGTTGCACTGTAGAGTTTTTTGTCACCTTGATAGTTTCATCTCTGAGTTGATCTCACTATTCAATTCATGCACTACGCCAGAAAAGACTTGTTGTTTACTGTCACCTTCCATCACCATAGTTCCATTTTGAATCATGTTGTTCTTTTTGTTTGATCATTTGCGTTGCCATGGTTCTTTTGTGTCTCACACAGTTGTCATTTAGTGCAATGGAGTTGCTTCAGCTTATGAGTGCTTGGTTTGGTGCACAATATCTTCCATCTAATGCAATTTTTGCAAATATGTTATGAATCCAAGTCATGATTGGATTTGATGCAAGTTATCATGAACAAAATAGGGTTAGAACAGAACAGAACAAGTATAGCTGCTTTCAGACATGCACTGAACTGGATGCTGGACAAGAGAATGTCAGAGTGAGTTGCTATAGAGACATTTCTCTGACCAGCCCCCCCGCCCCGAGTAAAATCTCTGGATAATGTCTTGGTGAGCACATGTGAGAACACAGCAGGAGATTCTCCCGAGGATTCACCTTCAGCCAGTGGGCGTGTTGATGATGTTTCTAACGCGCGACAGATGCAAAATGGAAAAAGCTAAAATAATACAAATATCTCAGGATGAAAAAGGAGAAGCCGACGAACATGTGAACTTGGAAAGACATCGAGATTCGACAGCTTTTGGGGATAAGAACTGACGCGTCTGACTGGACAAACTCCTGCTGCTTTCTTCATATGTGAAACAAAATCCAGAAAGTCTGGACCCCATCGTGCAGAGATTTTCCCGAGTTCATGTCTGAAAACGGCTTAATACGTCATAAAAATCCTGTAGCGATACAAGTCTGTGTGTTGGTCTATACAAATCATTGTGCAGGTTTGCTTTAAAGCCACTTGAACTATTACTAAATGACTGAACCTGTGAGTGAAACATTTCCTCATCTTCCTGCCAAAACTCCTCAGATTTACAGACGCCTTTAACGCTGGATGATCTCTGACTTTTCACAAGAGTGGACAGAATCCAAGTGAAGAGAAAAGCTCTGGCATGCACGACTGTGTCCTTGACACTGACCGTGTGTGTGTGTGTGTGTGTGTGTGTCTCCGCTCAGGTACTACGCTGACATCAACCGCCTGCCTGCCATCAGTGATCAGGATATGAATGCCTATCTGGCTGAGCAGGCTCGCCTTCACTCCAGTGAGTTCAACGTGCTCAGTGCCCTCCACGAGATCTACGCTTACGTCAGCAAGTACAGCCAAGAGGTGAGCGCCCGAGTCAACACAGTGTATCATGGCAATGTGCTGCAGAGGGGGTTCTGCTGCGGTGACTGGAGTCTGCTTCTTTTCATTTCAAAGCAGCTATCATCAATATTTCTATACTAACAATAATTCAAATGGCTGTAATGTAAGTTTAATGTAAACGTGTCCCTTGTAGTGGTGAACCCACTGAGAATCGTCGCTCAGCTCTGCAGTTCCCCACAGCTCGGTGCATTTTAATCACTTTGCTCTCGTTGCTTTGGGTTCACAGCTCACAACTTCACCGCTCTGGTTCACTCTCAGAGTATCGTTAGCGTCATGGCGTCATCCGTCCACAGCAAGCGGCTGGTTTCAGGGAAAAGCTCGGGAAAGTTCTCCACCGGCGGGTGAACGTATATAGTATGAGAGACAGATATTTGTTAGCTGGTGGAGGTCGAGCTAAAAGTGGATTTGACTTAAATTAGTCAGGTTACTGGTGTTGCTCTGTGTGTTGGATGGGTTGGTAGGCAACTGTCTGTTAGAAAGTTCACCACAACAACTATAAGTCATTAATTTAGTAATGCCAGCTTGTTACACTGAGCAAGAAAGTATCAATTACTGCAGGTTTAAAGATTGGGCTGAAACTAATTACAACTTTCAATGTTAATCAATGTGTAGACTGATCAATGATTAATGGTTTTTGATAATTAAAATGTCAGAAAATGCCCTTCACAAATCCCGATGTGTTCAAACAGATACTGTTTTTTTTTTAAATTACATATTTCAACTTCTCGTCAAACAGATCAGTGAGGATTGTTGTGGTGTCGGAAAGAAATCTGAAAAGTCAATTCATGTAATTTTTACAATCAGCTCTAAATAATAGCTTCTAATGTGACATTTCTAGTGTTACTTTCGTCACTTGCAAACTGTTCATCCGCCTCTCGAAACCTTACACCTCTCTTACAAATACAGACTTGAGTAGGTGCCTGCAGTTTACATTATTGATGTGCCCGTCACACCTGATCCTTTCCCTCTGCTCTTCGTTACTACGCTGATGTTGGAAAAAGGTGTCAAAGTGTTAGAGCACATGAATGCAACACATTTGGTTCACGGCGTCCGGGTCTTTTCCACATTCTGACTTTAAAGCCCCATGAACACACTGAAATCCCAACAATGACCTCACAACTCGATAAAGAGAGAATATGAATGCACAGTTAATTTAAATGAATCTGCAAAGATCATTTTCAATCAAAATTTTGATCTGACGCAGTAAAAATGTGCAGCACAATAAAATGCATTTCCTCAGAAAAATAAACAACGAGCGGCAGCTGTTGGTTTTGTACATCAGTTTGATTTATAATCTATATGTGAGTACTTATATATGATTCCTATAGCTGACCAATAATACGCCTCGTCATATTTGTGCTCATGTGTGTGTTTCTCTTTTTGTGTGTGTTTGTGTGTATGTGCGTTTGTGTGTTTTAGATCATTGAGGCACTGGAGCAGGATGAACAGGCCCAGAAGCAGAAGTTGGCGTATAAACTGGAGCAGATCATCTCAGCCATGTCTATGGAGAGCTGAGACCCATACACACACAGACACACACAATCATATACACTATGTACACACTACACACACACACATGGTAACGGAGGATTTATAAACCAATCACCAACATATGTGGACATTATGCACACACACAAACACACACTCATGTATACTACTATGGACCTACTGTATAACCAAACACTACATACACATTCAAACACACACATGCAACTGTACATACACAAACCCCAGCACACATCAAACAGCAGATTGTCCCAAAGCACGACAGTGTCATCGTTTTTTCAGAAGAAAAACTCCAGCAGGCAAACGTTCAGCTTCTAAAAAAAAAAAAAAAGCTCCTATATACAGAGGGAGAGGAGAAGAAAGAGGATTTCGGCCGTCGTTGTTGCTCAATTTTCTGCCAATTCTCTTTTCCGCTGGGTAACGCTTTGTCTTTGTAGTCGGTGCTTATACTAAATGTCATAAAACAGCACTTAATAAAGAAAGACTCAACTTGAAAAGTCACTGGATGGGCTCAGCAGAGACAGGAGCCGACTTAATGGGACGGGACACGACGAGACACAGAGTACTTTTTATACGTGGAAGATGAAGGACGCTCGCTCGAGGTACATATCACAGGCCTGGAGCGACCTCGCTGATGGGAGCCAATGGGAGCAGAGATGTGTAACTTTGTGTTGTTAAGCCTTTTCCTGTTGCCTTGTAAAGGCTTGAAAAACTAAAGACCGTGGCATCATTACTTCTCGTTCACCTACTTGAAAATCACTGTTTTATTTTGTTTTTTTGTTTTGTTTTTCTGCGAGGGTCAGAACAGTAAATACAAAGTTTGTCATAGACAAGGTGATGCTTTAATAATCCAACGCCAAATATTGTTGTGTTTAAAATTTGAAATACACAGTCAGTATGTAGATATATTTCCAGATCCACATCCCGGCTTTCTGTGCCAAATACTTCTCATGTTTCATTCATGTTAAACTCTCCCGTAGACGCTATTAATAGTACGGAAAAAAGATCCCATTTAAGATAGGGAATTTTGTACAGTGATGATCTAGAGTCCACTAATTCAGCCATTCAAAGATAAGTGGAGACCAAATCGAACTGTAGCAGCGAGCATGATTAATGATGCTCTTGAGCCTGATCCAGGATCAGATTAGCCCTGACCCGGGCCGCCAGCGCCCTCCGCGTTTCATCAGTCATTGTTTACATTGAGCATGATACTTGAAATGCACCAAGTGTACGAGATATGGAGAACACCTGCTGCTCCTGTGGAGTAATCTGCTCAGATTAAGTCAGATGAAGACTTTGATGCCTCGTTGATTTCCCTGATAAATCCACTTTGAACGGAACCTGGAAATTAATCACGGGAAGGAGAAATGTCGAACCCTGGAGATGTTGGATCTTCTAAAGCAGGTGTTCCTTATATTCTGTACACACAGTGGATACGTGATTAATGATGTGTGTCCATGTGTGTGGATCAGCAGCTGGTCTTTGTAAGGTGTATTCATTAAATGTCCGATGCTTCACCGTGATGTCTTCGCTTTACAAACCCGACTATTTCCATGTTTCATACGATTCACACGTTTTTCATTTGGCATTCTGTGTATATGTGACCTGACTGCCTGTTGTCTCCTTGCTGCTGTATTTATAGAGTGCCATATCTAACCTTTAAAAATAATTATCATGAGGGAAAAAAGTCCGTCCGAGGTTTCTCGCTCACTCAAGGTTTTAGTTTTAGCTGTGACGATGAGAGACGAGCATCTCTCTCTGCACTCGCCGCCGTTTAACTGTCCCATAAAGAGTCACTGCGATCGTCTGTCAAATTAATTCTGAAGAGCTTCTTTTTGTACCATTTCAGTATCAGTGGGGTTAACGTTCCCCCCACAGGACCTTGATTCATGTTAATCTAAAAGATAAAATAAAATAGATAATAAATACATTTCCTGTTAAGTGTTGAAATATGTGACAGAGAACTCATCTGTTCCATGTGTGGTTCGATAATAATGATAATTTATAACTGTGTTGTGCAATAAACTGTAATGTTTTTTTAAGCTATATATTATTGTATAAATACTGTACATAAAAAAACAACTACTATTTTGCAAGCAAAAACTTCACTTTGTACTGTTGTTATACATTAAATGCGCAGCTGATGAAAATGATTTCTGTGTGGTTTCGTTTCTTCTGAATTTATCGTAGTAATTGTAATAAATCTTAACTTTAAACCCTGTTAGATTAAATATTGTGTCATCAAAATGCTTTATTGATATTGAAAGAACACTTTTATGTGATATCTGGTGTTAACATTACTGAATTCATACGTTTTATATTGCTGCATTTTATACCACGACATAAACACACCTGCTTGTCCCAAGAATCAATATACGATTCATTATATATGAGCTCTAAGTTTCTGTTCTATATTTCGCAGACAAACAGCTGCTGCCATTAGAGGTCACGTTGATTTCCAGCCGATCTGAACTCTGCCACACGTAACTGGATAATCCATTGTAATTATGTTAGAGGACCACTTGCATGGTAATTTAATTGTTAAACTGTTATTGAGTTTTCATGAGAAAGCACTAAAGGCAAGATAATGTCAGACATGAGATCCCAGGGACACGTTGCGTTGTTCAGCTATTTCACTTAGATACTAACATAACGTTTGTCCCCCTGCACAAATGCATGTGTGCATTACGATTATTAATCATTATTTTAGATACAGATGTAAATGAAGTCACGACAATAGACAAACAAAGACAAAAACAAAACCTCCTTGGCAGATGTAATAAGTGTCATGTCCTCCTCACAGGAAGTCGGGGAACATGTATTTCTTGCTATCATATTATTGAAAACAGATTTTTACAATTGCACAACAAACCAAATCACACGTTGTCTCGGGGAAACACAAAGCTTATGAAAGTGCAGAGAAACATCCCGGAGAAAATGACTAAACGCCTTTGAATTTCATACAAAACCAAACAAAACACAGCCCCATGTGGCGAGCAGCCCCTCAGACTGGAGAGCGGGGCTGCGCTCTGCCGTCATACTGTGACAGTATTCGGTTTGGCATGTGAGCAGCATATAGGGGCTCCTGAGCACTTGCCATAAGGAGCAAGAATATATTATTCATGTTTACCCCTCGGGGCTCTGGGCAGGCAGAGCAGAGGGGAGGAGGGGGAGGAGGACGGAGGACGGAGGGCTGCATGAACACAGCCCCGGCCTCCCAACCCATACCTGTCAGATCCAGGTGGGGGTGTCATCAGCGTATCGAAGGGTCCTCTGTACACCTGCCAGACTCTAACCCCTCGTCTTCACTCGCTCCTCTCTTTGCTTGTCAGAGTGAAACACTCAGCAGCCGGCAATTCACCCTCACTTACTTCTCTCTCTCTCTCACACACACACACACTCACTCTCATTCACACTGAGGACGACCATTAGGACTCAAACCTGCTCCACTGACAGCTGAGCGAGCCGCAGGATATCTTCTTGATAGACTGTGTGGTTGGATGGTACCGGACAGGTTTATGGATCTGCTACAGCCATTAGAAACCCATTATTCTTCTATCAGTCCCTGACAGTTGTCATAATATTTCATTCTGCTCCGACCTATTATCGATGTAACTACATTATATATGTGGCGTGTACGGTGAAAATAAAAGGGCAACGCTTAATTTGAGAAATCACTGGGCGAGCGCTGCCAGGTATAACAGACTCTCGGCTGGCCAGAATAGCTGATTCAGAAACTGACCAGACTGCAGATCTGGAGGAATAATTCAAAGTGTAGCTCTGACTGTGGAATGGAGGACAAATGGGAAATGCCTTAGATTTTCTGTGTACCTCGAGCAAACCAGCAGAATTTGTGTTAATAGTCAATGGACAGAGCTCCGCTGCACGGTAGCTCCGCTCACAGTGGGCGTGGCATTAGATGATTTAAATCATATCGTTGCATGGATTAAATAAAGATTATTAGAAGTTTATTATACATTAATAATCATGTATTATGGAAAATGTCCTATTTTTCAAAAACAATTCTCAGTTGAATATGTTCGGACTCAATATTCACTGGTTTCATTCATCTACTAATCTAATTCCAGAAATATGTCATCTGTCTGTGACTCACATATCTCGAGAGCCACTCGTCTTATCGGCTTCACACTTGGCGTGTGTATTGGTAAGAGCCTAAGGAAACGCAGTGTGGAATGTGGTGCGATTTGGACAAGCGATATGTCCAACATTAATAAACTATAAATGAACAGGTTACCAGTGCTCTGCAGGAGAAGCGGCTGGGACTTGATCGAGACAACAGCGCGTCCGCTCACCCCAACCGGTCGAGGCAGACGACCGCCCACAACGAGACTGACTCTGCTTGAGGGAGTTTTTTCTTTCCACATTTGCCAGTGCTTGCTCGTTGTAGGAGCTGTTGGGTTTCAAGGTCTATGGTCTGTTGTGATTTTGTGCGATACACACAAAACTGAACTGAATTCTACTGTTCAGGGTTATGTAGACCGAGTCCTGCAGTCAGTCTTTGTATGCTGCAGGTCACTTTTACACATTAAGGAAAAAACCTGTTACCAGTATTACCTATAGGCAAAGAAGCCTATTCAATACTGGAGCCCTTTATCCAACACTACCTGACTAAAGCTTATAATAATGGTCTGTAATTGTTGGTGTCTGCTGAAGAAGTGTTGGCTACAGTCAGTGGTCATGTATTTTTGAAGCTTGTATGTTGTTGTGCAGGATTGCGTGACTTGCAATCCGCACACACAGTAAAAACATACATTTCCTTCTTTGGACTAAATTCCTTCTTTTTATGGGTTGTGGTTATTTTCATCTGGGGGGGAAATCCAGTGACCACTGACATACGGACACAGATGTGTCATACTGGAGTTCCTGTCTACAATGGACACGCCCATTACTGCACAATGAAGCTTTAAATTATTTTTAGCACAGCTGGAACGCAGGTTTGAGTCTGTTGAGGTCTGCAGGCATCAATCGTCTGCTGCTTTCATCTGATGCATCGTGGATTATCAGAGCGCACACAATTAAACAGGGAATGATTTATTTGTTCCTGCCAAAAACAGCTGCCAAAAAAAATACCTGATGACCGTTTTGACCAAACCCTGAATGGCCACAGCTCAGTCTCTAACAGCTACAACTTATTTCACAATTTATTGAATGAGCCCCTCCATGACGGCATTTTATATCACTAATTAACTGCAGTGATTTGTCCACTAGCAACGACATGGTCACTGATTTCAATTCCAACCGAATGTTCAGTATAAATCAATAAATTATGGTTTTCATGATCTACTGGAGAAGCAAGTGTCCAGTAGGTTGATCTGGAAAGCACCGAAGTCTAGCAGTGCCATCTTGTGGTTAAAGTTATGATCACAGGCTGACGGAAGCTGGTCGACAGAGACAGAGCGACTATTATTCAATCACTCATTAATTAGCTGTTTACACCAGATTGACCACAGTCTGAGACGAGAGCAGAAGATCATGAGAGACTGTGAAAATGTGACGAGGGCAAAGGGTTAAGCCTGTGTCAAAGACAAGAAGTGTCTGTTTCAGCTCAGCAGCCTCACTCAGGGGCTGTGTGTGTGTGTGTGTGTGTGTGTGTGTGTGTGTAACATCTGCAGGGGCTATGCAGCAATCCAAGGGGTCATGACACCCCCACTACATCCTGACACCGTGAAGAGAACCCACACAGGGACACGCCACTGATGCACATTTTGTTTTAGGAACAAGTGACTTCATTCGTCCAGCACTTCCTTTTTTTGCCTCCTCCTTCCCGCCTAAAGGCACAGACCTTGCTCGGCCCGGCCCACAGAGGTAACGGTCACCATTTGCTGCAGTTTGAAATGAGATCTCCTCCCGCCGCCCCTCCTCCCCCACCTCCCCTCCACTCTCCCCTGCACTCATGGATTCATTTTAAGACATGCTCCTTCCCACAGAGCCAATCTGTGAACTTTGTGGGAAATTACACCTTCCATTTCCAAAAAGCTCCATAAACTGCACATCAGAGCGCGTCAGTGTTTATGTGACTGTGTGTGTCCTCATGCGTTTGTTCAAATAAATTAACCACAATGAAATTAGGGAACCGCAATTAAACGAGGACATTAAAAACACTGTTAATTTAACAGAGAGAATTGGTTGCGTGTTTCTTTTCTCAGAAGCATGAATCTCTGAAGCTATGTTGTCAATTAAAAAAAAAGTGTGGCAAAGAAATTCTCTTCCCACAAAGGAGCGTCACATTGGAGAGTCACTGTTTTACAACTTCCTGTTCCCAACTCGTCCTGGGGCTCTTACACATAATCCTCTGCTGGTGAAATCTTGCTCTCAGAGAAGATAAACACTGCTGCTACTGCAACATATATGTTTTTTTTTTATAAACTCACTTTTAACTTGAGATACAATAGGAAAATATATTTTTAAAAAACTATAAAAATAAATATATATATATAACTTAATACACACCAAATAAAAATAAATCTGAATAAAACAGATTACAATGTAAGCGAAGGGGTTCAGGGCCATATGGAGCAAATTCTATTTATTACAAATGCGGGTACATTTTATATATAAAGGCTGTTACCTGATTGTTGAGATGTTTCAAGGGCTTTTAGGTACTTGAGCCATTTTCAAACTACATCTACCCACCTGATTATTAATTCTGAAGAGTTTCTCAAAGGCAGTGGAGAAAACCATACATGTAAATCAACAGATTTCCACGCTAACAATAATCTACTGACCCGACATAATTACCGTAGAGTGCGTAGAGAATATCTTGGCCTACGATCTTATATTTTCATGAATAGTGCAATGACTTTTTGCATTTTAAATAAACCCATTAGGAAAAGCCACTGTGCTTCATTAGATACTGAACTCATTACTGTATAGCTCAAGCTTTAAGTTGTATGTCTGAAACCTACAGGAAAAGGATTGATCTTCAAATAATAATCTTCCTCCATGCACCCTGGAAGTAGGTGATGTTTTGCCACAAACCTCTACTCTGCTTCAAGAATATCATCCCTGACACATTCTGCTAATAAGCTCTCTGAGAAGATTCTGCAATTTAAAGCAGCCAGTGATTCATCAGCCAAACCTCAGTGATCCTGGGGAGTCCAATTAACTGCTTAGAGTCCTATTACCGCAAAATAAGACTTATTGGATAAAGCGCCAGTGACCCTAAAACACATCCAAGAAGTGAAATTTATAGTCAGATTCCAGCCAGGCTGCAGGAAGCTCCTTCATCAGCACAGTTGGACAAGTTATACTCCACAACTTTATTATTAATACATATAAACGTCTCTTGGCCTGAGCGTTCAAGGTTGTAGATCCAGATAAATCTCCATTTTGATCGATTTGCTTCTACATATCTAGTCTCTAAAAGAAGATGGCAGTGTTGGACTTCACTGAACACGTTTGTTTTTCATATTCAATGAATGGAGATGAGGCCAATCAGAGGGAAAATATGTAGGAAAACTGACTCGCTTGCCGAATTCTTCACTTCACTTGTTTTCAGACATGCAATGAACTCTGGATGATTTCCTGAAACTTTCTGGAGGGGGCTGTGTTGTGAGATGTCCAAGTCAGTGGATCCAGCCATTTTCCACAACTTCTCCTGCCAGACCCCCGAGTAAAATGTCCTTAAAATATATGAGTGAGGCCGTGTGAGAATACAGCAGGAAAATGTGCCGAAAATTCACAGCAAGAGAGAGTAGACGTGCACGTAAAACAGATGCAGACGTCAACTTGTAAGAAAGAGAATTGGTAGCTGACAAGTGTCATAGTTGCAAACAAAAACTTGATTTGTGATTTTCAGTGTCATTTATACGTCATGTCCTGCCTCCTTCATCCTCTACGCAGACGCCACCTCTCGCCTGAATGTTCCGGACATTTTCCTGTTGTTCTGAATGCATCTGACCAAGACAATCTCCTGCTGCGTGCATCATGTGTGAAAGACTAAACCAAAAGCTCACAGTCAGTCAGTGGGGGGGGGGAGCAGCTATACACCACAACAATACTCACATAATTCACTAATTGTATTAATCATTCCTAAGCACAGGTAATAATACTTCCTCATGTTTTACAAGGTTCCTATCAAGTAGGTTTATCACCAATCAATTTACCACAGAATCCTGGTTTACTTGGTTACTTTGAGCTGCTTTTAACTCTCATTGGTGACATTGCCATTGCATTATGGGTTTTGTGGATTCTCCATCATGCAACAGTGGTAGTAGGTATCTGATGTGATGTTCATGTTGGTTTGAGACATTTAAGTGGCTGTGCAGATTATCTAGTAAATCAGATCCGAAGCCATCCCTCCTTCTCCAGGTAGCCTTCACATGCAAGTAAGTACAAATGCATCAAAGCGAGATGATTAGAAAAATATTTCTAAAAGAGGCGGGGCTCAGCTTGTCCAGCCAATGCCTCTGGGAGCATTGACACATTTCTAAATTATGATCTGAAGAGACCAATCAGATTGAACACATTCTCATCTGCACCTTTTCTTAAACTGGTTGAAATGCATGATAATAAATTAATAAATCTTTCCTAATCATTCCTGCAGTGAGAATACAGTGGGAGTCTAGTTTGTCCTTGAAACTGAATGAAGTCAATAAGCTTTTCAGATTTTTCTGAGATCAGACCCAGGTGAGCATGTGTGGATGGAGTTGGTGCTTTTACAAAAAGTATGTGTCACACAGAAAAGAAAGACAAATACAAAAGAAAAAGAGACAAAAAAGAGAAGAGACAAAGAATACGTGCATTCACACACATAAATTGCATGTTCACAAAATGTTTGGCAACAGCTCTGGATTTTTGTGGTCTCTAAAACACAGGGTAAATCTAAAGGGGAAAGGACAAACTGCACATTGCGTCCCTCTTGATATTGACCCCAGTTGCCTATATTCTCCTGGGAGACTCCATCATACAGATCAGAAAGAAGAGTAACACACATGGCCCGAGGTGTAGATGCACAATGCATGGAAGTAAAAAGCACAACCGTCACATCTGGTTAAAACACACATGCAAGTTAAAACAAAACGCACACGGCTGTCACAGATAATCTATGGCAGCAGCAGATATATGGTAAATGCAATGTACTGTTACTGAAGAAACACCGCAGCAGCTAAAGGGAGAGGAGGGGCTTGGTTTTCAAACGCCATAAGTTGCAACAGATGTGCTGAACAGTGGATATACTATAAACAAATAAAGCTGTATGAAGCAACGACTGTATGGGCTCTGGATCTCAGGACGCTGGTGGTGGAAATGCTTTGCAGATATGCTTTGTGTAAAGTCTTCAGAGAAATGCAGTGGCTGTCTTGCGTTGGTTTCCCACTGTGTGACCACAACATGCCGCCCTGCGACACTTCTCTGAGCCACAGTCACACAGAAGACAAATGGTAGATGCATGGGGTGTCCAATGATTGAGGGTGAGGAGGGTGAGGAATGTGACTTGCAAACAAAAATGGATCCATCACCATTTGAATACAGTCAAACCAAAGACCAGAGCAGAGTTTAATGGACACTGACGATTTTAACACAGAGATTATTACATGTCATTTTGTGGACACTTTTATCCAAAGCCACTTAAAATTAGTGCCTTCAACATCTATGAGGGGCCATTTAGGGGTTCAGCATCTTGCCCAAGGACACTTCGGCATGCAGGTGGGGAAGACCAAGGATTGAACCCCTGACCTTTCATCCTTAAAAATCAGGATCTCTCAGTCTCTAATTTTTTGAATCGGTCTAATGTGATTTAACCATGTTTGGTCTAGACCTTTGGACTTTTCAATCAATGCCAAGTATCGGTAGATGCAGCCCACCCAGGTGATGACGACAGGACGTATGAATGCCTATATTACAATGAAGAGCCAAAACTAACTGGATCAAATGTTAAAAATTTAACAAAGACACAAACTTTGGTTGGGAGAGTGTGGTCTGGACTTTCGGGTGTGAAATCCCCCTTTGATTCATACAAGTGCAAATATCAAAATTGATGGAAGTATGTTTCACGATCCAAGATTCTTGGTCGTTGTCCTGCCGCATACAACAACACAACGGAATTGTGAAACAATGAAATTCAAACCCGTTTCTATAAATACAATGTCTGTACACAAATGTACGTGAAAAATTTAAGTTTACAGATCTGTGCAAGGAGGAAAGAGAAAATAGTTCATGAAAAATCACAGGGAGGAGATGGGGGCTTGTCCTGCTGCCCTTGATTGAGGGTAAAAGGTCTATTCTGACAGGAAGCTCTGATTCATTGGGACTCGAGTAACAGAAATACTTAACTAGCTAACGGCCAAATGAATGTTTTACTGGAGTGACATGGCGGCTGCTGTCCAGCTGTGCCCGCGCTGTAATGGGCACACAGCTGCTTTTTCTCTTGGGCTTTCCAGCAAAGCTCATCTCGAGTCACAGTCAGGGGCCAATTGCCCACCTCAACGCCCCGCTGTTTGAGTTCAGTGTTTGATAAGGGTCCGGCAAGCAGGAACGGGGGTAACAGGGAGGAAATGGAGTGATTGGGGGAAGGACAGGAGGGAGGGGGACTACAGGCACAACTGGTATCAAATTACAGGAGCGTTTTTCAAAAGATTGTGAGATGTAGCTGTGGTCCGGTTTACTTCTCTCCGCTCGCTGTTGTTCCTTTGTCTGAGAGGGTGGGGCTTTTATTTTTTAACAAGTCATTTAGCATACCTTCTCCAGTGGTTCCAGATGTGTGATTTGCACAGAGCATGAGAAGCACAAGCCAAAGGGGCCAACAACGCGCTAACAATAGTAAAGGCAAAGATCCTCGCAGTTGCAGGGGGTAGTGGGGGTTGCTGGGTGCTTATAGGACTCTGCGGAGGTGTGAACGGGTTTTAAGCCGATCCTGTGGTGTCTTCACTCCTGGGACGGTGGTTGTTGATTGATGGCCCTGGCAGAGAAGTGGGGGTTACTGGATTAATACCATTAACATAACAGTGGGCCGCATCTTTGTTTTCTGGGTTTGATTATTCGGCTCTGTGGTCTATCTCCATAAGCCTATTAAGGACCCCAGTGTCACAGCCCATTGTCAGATATCACCTTTCATTGTGAGGTGGATTACTGCCTCGGTCCAGACAGGGTTCACAGTTCAGGCAGACATAGCGGAGCAATTTCTGCAGCGTAATAACACACACACACACACACACATACTGCAGCAGACGATTTCAACATGGGAACTGCATATTTAATGTGTGAGTATAAACATGGAGAGGTATTTGAAGAACGCTGCACTAAGTTTTTCTCTTTTAAACACACAACATCCCAACAAGTCTCCATTCTCCTCCCTCCCTCCCCCCCTCCCTCCCTGCGTCTGCCCTGCACCCTCTTCTTCTGGAGCGGTGGGGGCACAGAGGAAGGGTTAAAGGAACCAGTGGAGGACTGGGTGTTGGGCTGGGCCTCAGTAAGGGAGAAGGGAGCAGGGAGGGGTGTTGGGTGTGTGTCTGTGTGGGGGGGTGGGCTGCTATATAAAAAACTGACAGAACACAAGTGGTGCTTTATCCACCCTGTCCCGCTCTGTGAAAGAGGAAACCCTAAACTGCTCAGGCTCAACCAGCCCCAGCCCTTTCCTTTCTTTCCCTCTCTTTTCACTCACACCCATCAGACGTGTGCACGCTCGGGAGGAGAATGGCAGCATCATCTGCAAAGAGAAACGAGGAGCCCCGCAAGATGTTGGCGTTGGCGTTGCTGCTCGTCGCCTCACTCCTAAACGGTAAGTAGTTAAAAAAGAGGAGAAAAAAGTTAAATAGTCAAATAGTTTGAGAAAGATTGTAAGGCCATCTGCAGGGAGAGAGAGAGGGAGGGAGGGACGGGAGGGGTGGGGTTGGAGGAGTGTTTGTTTGAATGGTCTTTGAGTTGGATCCAGGTTTTAACCCTACAACCCTTTTACTCACTGGAATGCTATCGTACACCATCCCTGCAATGAGAGCAGATCTGTAACACACGAGTCGTTATATGTTTTGAAAAGGGTTTGACAAAGATGGTTTTATTTCCCAAACAGAAAAAAAAAAAGCCATGACTTTGCAGGATACTTTTGCAAACAAAGAAATCGATTTAGAGAGAAGGATTTCCCACATTGTGGAGGCACTGGGACATTTTAAACGGTGATTTGAAGTTAGGATTCCTATTCTGAAGCATTTGGCCTTTTACTGTTCAGTTTTGTCCCGTTTATGAGCTGCCCTCCGCTGCTATGCTTGCTATTCCATTGACCTGATTCCCATGATCATCGAGGACTTTGAGAAATGCGTGTGTTTATATTTAGCTGGTTGCAATGCGAGGCCAGAGAGTGCGTGAGAGGAGGGTGTGGACTTTGGTTGTTAATGTGCATCTGAAATGTGGCCGTGCTGATGTAAGTAGGTGCTTCAAGCATCGAGGATGATTGATGTTTAGCTATGCGTAAAGACGACTTTGCTCACGCGGCTGAGATTCATATCAAAATAGAGAAAACAAAATAATCCAATTTATTTATCACCTAGAAGTAAAAGCCCTTTGTAGTATCTTAAGATTAACAAATTAAAGTTTAAGTTTCTACTGGCATGATCCCCATGATTAACTTTTCGGTTGATTTGTATCGAGCAGCACTTGTATAAGTTTTTATAAATACTCAACTATTCTGGTGTGGATCAGTTCAGATGTGTGGTTGCACAGAGCTCCAGTTTGGCCCATAAATTCTCTGCAGTGGCAGGCAAAACAAATTAAGAGATCAAGTGTAGAGATCATGTGGAGAAAGAAAAATATCTGTGACACTTCTGTTGTGGTCTCATCCTTCAATAGTGGACTAGTCGTGATCTGATCCAATAAACGCAGCACAAGTCCAACATGGAGCAGAGAATGAACTGCAGCTATGCCATCATTCACAGTGCCCTCTCTTGTGGCTGGAAATGAATGACACAACTAATTTGCTTAATTCAAACCTCATGCCTCCTTTGTGGGATACAGCTCATGGGAATGAGATCATCTTCAGTGAGAAGCAGCTACATCTGCTTTTCGCAAAAAGAAAACTGCTGTGACTTCATCACACTGTCGATTACGAAACAAAACTTTTATTCTGCTTTTGAGTTTACAAAAAAAAGGCATCTCTTGACGTGCACTACAATGTTTATGCTCCTTGACCAATCCCGGACAAACCAACTCAAAACATGTGACATGTGTGCTTGGGCCAAATGTGCATTTTCCTTAAAGATGATATTATCAGATATTAGACAGATGGCAAAGAAAGAGGAATCCACAGGAGTCGACTCGATGATAAACCATCTGTCTCCGGAGTGAAGCAACAATCCCCTTTTTGGTTGAATAGTCGTGTCAGTCTTGAGAGATGGAGCGGAGTTATGCAAGTACAGGAAAGATGAACAACTTTACTACGACGAGGTCGGAGCGGATTCGCAGATGGTGGCGAGCATCAGGAGATGATCAGAAACGCTGGGGGGAAACCCCTGTAGAGACCATTTAGCAGACGTGAGCTGAAGCAGCGCAGTTAAATGAAGTATGCTCAGATTTCCTTTTGTTGTCAGTGACACGATTGGAATGTCTTGCACTCGGAATGTCCCGGGTTAAATTTCGGAAAAACTCTACACTTAGAGACAATTTTCGTAGTAGGGTTAAAGCTGTGCCTGTGCTGTGAAGTGGTTTTTTGGAGGCTCTCTAGTTGAGCACGAAACCCTGCCCAACCTCGCTGCCAACCCCAGAGCATGTAATTATGTAAATTGCTGTTTGTGTTGCACCCATTGAAGTACCAGACGCTGAAGAAGAATTACAGAAGCAACAGAGAGCTCGGTTCTCTCGTGAGAACAAGTGGCACCGACTGAGCCAAGTCGGGACCCAGAGTCAAGTGAGGCAGCGGTGGCAAGACATCTGGAAGCAAACACACACAAACACATATGAGATTCAATATCCTTTCATCATGATAAGAAAAAGCTCTCTTTTTAGCATCTTTTACATCAATATTAGCAGGTATACACAGGTTTTCTTTGTATCGGTGGGTAAACCTGCTAAAAAAAGGCGATTGTCTCCTTTCTCATTGCGAGTCAACACCACGAGTCTGCCGGATATTGAGAAGCTCTCTCACCTTGCTGTCTGGCCGTTGTTGCATTTTGTGTGACACAAAGAGAAATATTGCTGTTGCGCATTGTTCCAGAGATGTAAAAAACAATGTGAACTCATCAGAAGTCTGCCGAAACACAGAAGAAGACGAAATGTTCGCCCAGGTGTTATGTTTCCATCAGTTCCAATCGGAGATGGTGCAGATTGAAACCTGTCTTCTGCAGAGTCATTTGACCTGGGAGTGAATACCGATTGCATCTATTCCCATTGCAGACAAAAGCCAGATGTTAGTGGGTTTTTGACAAGAGGAAAAGGGTCTTTACTTTTTGTTTTACTTTTAGTCCATTTGCTCTGATTGCACTGTTCATGTACAGTAAGTGCTGTGAATCCCATGAGTATGAAACAGCCAGAGGATGCTGGAATTGCCTCTGATCTGTACACTGGACACATGGATGGGAACAGGAAGTGAAAGATGGAGTATCACATGGCAACAAGAAAAACCTAAATTAAAGCAAATGATGTTTTAAAGCAGAGAACAAATCTTTGCACGTCGACTAAGTGCATTTCAGCTCAGAGTCTTAATGGCCTATTATGGCTGTTTTTCAATACCACCCCTGGATATGTGTGCAAGCAATTACTCTGGTAGATTTCTTTGAGAGATATTGCGCTTCTCAAATTCTCTCTGGACAAAATCAATGTTGAGCCTCGGAGCTATTGATGTCCAGATATGACTCACTCTGCAACAGGATCCTCTCACGCTCTACCTGCACACACTCACAGCAGACAGGCTCATTCAAGGTAATGCATCGCAACTGCAGTGGGCAATTGTGTGTGTGTGTGTGTGTGTGTGTGTGTGTTGAGGCTGGGGGAGGGTTGTGGGTGGGTGGTGATATAATGCTGCCAAATGAAAGCAGATGTCATGTTTCCTGAATGTGGTCCCTGGTAACAGGCAGCCAGCTCTCGATAAGAAGCCGCCGAGGCCTCAGGGTTGGGTTGGGTGAGCGGCGCAGCTGGGCAGTGGAGGTGGAGTGAGTGCGGCTTCATGGGCCTTGATTGAAACCATGAGAGCGAGTTGATTTTCTGCCAAGAGAGGAGAATGGCCAAGGTTCTGCTATTAATCGCTGTGACAGGAACGAGAGGAGTAGGGGGATGCAGGGTGTGTGTGTGTGTGGGGGGGTCACCATAGTGGGGTCAGCAGTCTGTTGTTTCAAAGAGGGTAGAGTTGCAGAGCATGTTTAACCCCTAAGGGACGGGGGTTCCAATGTCACATTCCTCTGCACACGCTTTACTCTTAAAAAATTCAGATTCTTCAAGGGTAGCAGGATATTAAATAATGAAGACGGACATATTAAGAAAATAACAGCGGATGAAGGGTGTTTTCATTCATGCAAAATACTGTTTTAAAAAGCCAACAAGAGGTCAACGCTTATGGGGCCTAATAACCAGAAACAAAATAGAAACGCGTGACTAACCTTTGGGAGGTAAATCTGAAAGAGAGTGAATCCAATCTTCCAATCAATTATCATTAGTTCCTCCACGTTCTTATAGTACTCAGATCTCAGTTCAGATCCTGGCATAATAAGACGAGGCCAAGGTTGATAAACTTTCAATGAAAAGATATCACAGAGCCTTTATGTCTCCGCCCGCTAGTCAACTTTCAGAATCCAAGTTGAGGTGAGCGAGTGAGGGAAGGGTGGGGTAGAGGGGGTGTGCTCTTGAATCATATTTCTATCCAGCTGATGCCGGAGTGATGTCAGGTCACACATACTTTGAATATCTGTACCCGAGTTTGGCCGGAGAATAAAGAAAAATCCTCTTAATGGCAGTAAAATGAGGCATTTTCCTAATTTCCCTGCAGTTTAACATTGTTCACAAACCCTACATTAAGTCTATGTATTGTGTTACACTATGTAGATGACACATCACCACTTTAACAGTTAGATTCTGGTCAGTCAGGACTCTGGAATGCATTTATATATATATCCTGTAGATAAAAGTGCAAGGAATATTTCCAGGAATATGTATGTACTTTTAACCCGGATAGAAAAGGAGAGGGTGATGTGTCTCGAGTGTTTACAGAAGCTGTCCTGGCTGAACAGAGTCTCACACACTCAGTCAGAGCAGTTAAGACATCTTAGAAAAAATTAGTTGTGGCATCGGTCAAAGCTGCCGACTCAATTTGTGTCTCGGTTCTAAGAAAACAATATATTATATGGTAACTGGAGAGGAGGGTGTTAGCAGAAACTCAGGCGTTGGGAGTTTGTCATGGTGGTCCTCAAACTTTTGCAGACCATTATCACCTCTTCACGCCTTATTACACGGTGCAGGGTTTTTCTGAACAGAAGCGGAGAGAGTCCAGGGGCTTTGGGGACACAGCCACAGGAGTGTCCATACCTACTGAAAACATCATTTCCCCACACAGAGCAGCTTCCCAACATGCACTACACTCTACAAAAACTTTGCAAATGTCAGAGTCAGTTGCTCTGGACATTTTCAAGAACTATTCCCACAAGCAAAATGTCCGGAAAACACCTGAGTGAGTCAATGTGAGAATGCAGCAAATGTCTGAAAAAAACACTGTGACCCATTGGGAGTGTCGATTACAAAAATACCAGGATGAAAAATCGGTGACGAAGATGTCAATGTGCTGTAAACAAACATGTTTTCCATTGCGGGATTCTTACGTCATGTCCTGCCTGCTGCACGCTCTTCCCAGGCACCACCCTTCATGTGAGACATCCAGACATTTTTCTGTTGTTGTGAAAGCATCTAATCCAGACAATCTCCTGCTGCTTTCCTCATAAGTAAACGACAAAATCCAGAAAATCCCTGGACCCAATTTACCATATATATATCTGCCGTATCTGAACCGAGCTACACAGACAAAAAGGTGCATTGGCTGCATTTAGATGTGGGTGAATTTGATACTGTGAAGATTTTTTATGAAACTATTTCCGTCTATTTGAGAAACTGGAACAAATTCTTACTCAGTGAGGACTTTTTAGGCATAAAGTCATTAAGAGAGGCCCAAGAAGAACAAATGCAAAGACGACACGTGCCTTCATGTGGAACTTATGTATATTAAGCCTCTAGATATACAAGCCTGAGAGACTTGAGAGCGACAAAGCTCTCTTGAGCCAGGGGAGAGATATTAGCTGTTACAAAATGACTCTTGGCATGTTGTTATATATCCCACTACATGGTGTGGGAGGTGCGAGGGTGCGCGTCTCACCTCGAGAGATGCCTGGGATTAGCTGTGCGTGACTTGGAGAGGGCGAGCACACAGAAAGCGTTTGCAGGGAGGAAAGGCTCGTCCTCTTCCAAAGCCTTGCCACATTCCTCCATCCGGAAGTCCCAAGAGATGGAGGGGGGTGCAGGGTGGAGCCTTTCCAGACCGCGGCCGTCACTCAGAGCAATCTGGTGGGAAAATCTTCACCAGAGCAATGGAGTCAAGTCCCATGCTGTAGAACACATGGACTCAGGGCTGATTAGGATGACTGGGTTTGTTGTGTTTGGGCAATACTGGAAAGACACGCGACCGATGAGTAATATCTTGGACTCTTTTTTAAACATTACGCAAAAGGAAGGGGTGAAGTCTGGTTGGATTGTTGTATGTCTCGAGGGTTGTAGACGTCTCAGACCTTTGTAAGTCATGTACAGTGCAAGAGTTCAGTAAAATGAGGGATAATTTTCCACTTTGGCCCCTGTTGATGGATTGAGTTCAGGGCAGAGGGCAACGAGGCAGAGACGGGTTCAGAGGTCAAACTGTGTGGAAGTGTGCTGACCTCACGCAGGGAGCAGGGCGGGAGACAGAAGTATTAATTACATCTAGACCACCGTCGACTCCCCATTGAACGCTGAATATAAGCTTTTTAATACATTCAAAACAATGCAATAAAACATTCACACTTCTACAGTTTGGCTTTAAAACCCATCACTAATGCCATGTCGACACCATCCACAAAAGACTGAGGTTACATTTTTGTCCAGATGAGCAGAAAACAAGACGAAGCAGTCACCCAGATTTGCTTCCTTATTGGTTCTCATCAGTTGAGCACTCATCACACAGAAACTACAAACATATAGGTATATAGACACTTACAGTTCCACCTCCTCATTGGTTCAAGCTCTTACTTTTCACTATTGGTTTTGGTTCAGTATTTTCTGCAGGTAAACAACTGGCTGCAAGGAAGAGAATCTGCCTCCTGATTACACACATGCTCAGTGTTTGTGAATGGTCACGTGATATGCGTTGCCAGGTGTGTTGGTATAGGGGGGGATTATTACTGAAAAAAAGCTTGTGATTTTAGTTTTAAAAACGAAAACATTTAATGCCGTCTCTGGTGTTGGTCCTAAGAGGCAGCTAAATGCAGAGATTTCCTTCCATCTGGAATCTGGTTTGTCAGGACACTTTGTGAAATGACTGATGTCAGGTCAGATGGCAGGATAGACTTCACTGGCTGTGTTGAAGCTGGTGAAAATGTAGCAGGCAACTTTTCTAAGAGTGCTTGATGTGCTATGACATCATTAGCACAAGGTGTTTAAACTTACTTGCCTTTTTTACAGTGTGGATTTAAAATTCACAATTATCTCTCAAACCCAAAAATGTGCTGTATCAACACAGAAACTGCTTTTAAATATGGACAGAGCTACTCTGGCTCTGAAGGAAATTAGCCTCCAGTAAATCACCACAACATCCCTCCAAGATTTCATCAGAGACCGACCTACACGCCAAACTAAACACACTCATCAGCTTCAGCAGGAGAACACCACTGACAAGTTGTACCTCCCAGTCGGCTACAACTCACCCGATGACAGAAAGTGATCGCAGAACTGAAACAACACATTTTAGCCTCTGCACTCTGGCACTCCTGTGCGTCACATTTGTATGAGGAACCCTGATTTATGCCTGAGCGTCTCACCCATTCCGTACCTCATCCTTTTCCGGTAAAATAAGCAAACAGACCACCCCAGAGATGGTGGAGGGATGGCAGCTGGAGGCAGGGGAAGGAGTCGAACATACAGGACTTACAAGGTTAGGCAGCCCTTGACCTACTGCTGCTCCACGCCCACACTAATGCTTCTCACAGTAAACTACAGACACCAGGCATACCGAGATAAGGCACTAAATTTGGCTTCATCCTGGCTCCGTAGTGAAACTTGAGCATGTGAGCTTTCATAATAGATTCGACATGGTGGCAGAAATCGCAAAAACAGCCCGGAGGTCAGTGACTGTGATCTTCCTCCTTCAATTTAAACCTCCACAGGGTGCAGAAGATACTGGTTGACAGACAGCTGCGAGGCACAGTTGCTAAACACGCTAGAAGACCTCCTTGGAGATTACAGCCTCCATCTGCCAGCACACACACGCACACACACAGCGTTTATTCAGCACTTGTGGCACCTGTCTGTAACAATGATTTATCCGAGGAAGTCAGTGGAATAGTGTCACAGTGCCACCATTGTGTGAATATACAGGCCTCATCTGTGGAAACATCAAGTATTGGCGGGAAATCGGTGAGACCACATGGAGACAAGAGTGAAGCAGAGGAGCAGAACAACTCATTCTGTCATTTTAACAAAAATCATTCAAATGGATTTTTGACTGAATCACTTGAAAGAACTAGACCCTTAGAAAAACAAGGTTATTGATCCAGGAGCAGGTCACCTCCGGTTGAAGCTGCTTTCAGACCAGATCTATGGCCTATGAATAATGAAGCAGACATTTTTCAGGATTTTTGCCTCCATAAATGACATAGCTAATAAAATATAAAGACAGGACCACAATTTATAGGCGTGAAAACAGAATGAGATTGAAAGAATAACACAAAGGGGACTGAAGCATATCTTTCCCTTCTTATACTCGAATGTTTAACTTGTTATTACAGTTAAACAGTTTTTTTAAACGCTGACTCAAACAAATGTCAAAGAGGCCTGTTAATAATTTTAGAACATAGGAAAAGATGGTGAATTTCCTTCGTATGTTTGAAGGTCTTTCGCTTTCCAACCGCTAGTAGATGTTAGCAGATGTTAGCGACCACCAGCGAATGTATAGGTACATAAATGTCTTCTAAAAGTTATTCTAATGCACAAAAATCCAAAGTTCAATCCTAAGGTCATGTTTAAAAGTCCTAAACTCCAAACTTTAAGTCTACAACTAAAGTAAAGCTCTACGTAAAGAAAAACAATAGCAGCACTGTGCAATTTCAAAGCTAAAATCAATCACAAACTTTATCTGGCGACCGGTGAGGAATTTGAAAGTGAGAGAGGGAGAAGTAATGAGATCTGCAGAGGTAATGCAGTATGGAAATGTTTTGAATATGAGGTAATGCTGTTGTTAGAGTCGGGGAGATCTGGGTGAAGAGAATGAATTCTAGGTATTCAGGGTCGACTCTGGATACCACGCTTGCAATTTGACCTCAGCAATAAGGATCTGTGGCTCGTTCGCTCAGGGCCTGTAGGGCGTGGTGGCATATTTTTTAAATTAGCACAAAGAAATCAAACGTACCCTGAAAGTTATTTCAACATTTTACAGCTGACTACAAATATCGAATCAACATTTTGATTTAGCGTTGGGAATTTCTCAAGGACTTTAAGAAGTCACAAAGCTCCCTGAAAAAAGGAATGGCCTATTGCATAAATCCAAAAATTGGGAAAATGTGATGTTTTAAATGGCATCATCACCTGAAACCTCTCAGTTGCACATTGAGAGGATTAATCAAATACCATTCTCCTGAAACATATTTCAGAAACGTTTTTATGTCCCCGCTAACGTGAGTCACTACCCACATAATCTTTTTAAAGACCTCGGAGTTGAGCAAGATTTAATTTCAAAGTAAATTATTTCATGACGTGATGCATGAATCTGAGAGCATCTGTTATCTACTGCAATAGGATCTATTTAAGATGTATTACCCTCCACTACAGCGGGGGCCTCTAGGGACACAAAGATATCTTACAGTGAACACTCAGGAGACCTCTCACACTCTACGAGTTCATGCATTAGGGTGATAACTGACAGTAGGAAAGCACCGTGGTGAAGAGTGCACACTATCTGAACTATGAGCTACAACCTCACATTACAAATATGTCGCGCCTGTAGAGGAATAATGAGTTGATGTGGTGGAAGACGTCACGCTGCACTTAAGAATTCGGTTCTGACGACTGGTAGTTTGTCTCTGCTGAGATGCCACAGATCCAATGAGAATCTGGTGCTGCGTACAAACACCTCTTTGCCTCAGAGACTCACCATTAGACATTTATCTTTTCTTGGACGTCACAGATTATCCACTTTGGTAAATGTGAACCTGTTGAGTGCAGTTTGCTAACGTCACTAAATAAAAAAACTCCTTGTCTTGTTGTGTATTGGTTTTGTACTTTGTTAATTTTCTGTGAAAGTGTTTTTAATGCCAGTAAGGTTTGTGGGTTATGGCACAGAAAAAGTAAAATCATAGCTACAGACGGAAAATGACTTCAAAGCCTTTAAAAACCAAACAGAACCCCTTTGCTTTGATTGACAGCGAACCAATCTATCTGGTTTAAACTGCACCACTCGGGTCCAGAGCTCGTTTTAAGAATAAGAAAAACGTTGGCACACGTCCATGATGGAGCTCACAGCATGTTTGTCATGAGCCAACTGGTTTCCCTGAGAGACTCATAGCAATCATCCCAGTGGGAGTGAGCAGGAGGTCAGAGCTCTGGGCTGTTTCAGATCTTGAATTAAGGGATGATTTATTTGCTCACACTGTGCAGAGAGATTAATTCAAGCAATGTGTGATTAATTATTTACAGTTCCACAAAGCTGAGACTCATTGATTTAAGGACGGATTGTGACAGTTGTTGAAACGTCTTACTGGAAAACACAAATTCAATTTGGAGGATCATTTGAGCAGAGCTTTAGAATGACATCATTTTAATGACATGCAGTCATTTGCAATAATAAAATACCAATTCAATCATTTATCTGTTTTTTTTCAAACAAAGTGACATTGGGCTTTATTCTGATTTTAAAGCAGGAGTCATGGCACAGGATGAGGAAATCGTCGCGGCAACAGCCCCATCTCTGGAGGCACCTGTACGAGGAGATATGATTCCACTGACAACTCCAGGTAAGAAACACAAACCAGCACAACCATTCATTTATTATAAAGCTGCTACTACTGTCAACTTCTTTGACAGCCAATCATCAATACTACTGTACTGCGTAAGCATGGTCCAGAATATCAACTTTGAAATTCCAAACAAGGCCGTGGGTTGCATGAATGTTCGGTGCTAACTCAAAGGCGTGTGTGGGATTTAGGGGGATCTATTGGCACGAATATCCCAGAACTGTCAAACCAAACATTGGCTCCGGAGAGTTTGTTACATTTTACCTGAAGGTCACTGTAGTTTCTCCTAGTTGCTTGAAAAGAGATGGTTGAGGGTGGGCAATACCCTGAAAACACAGCCCACCCATGTGCCCGTATCACCTTTGAAACCAAACTTCAAAATACAGAAAGAAAAACACATGAAGAATAAGACCGTCTTCTTTAAACAAACTAAAAACCGAAGTTAAATCGTTTTTTTCAGAGCCAGAAGATCCACAGGTCGTGGTTTTCCCTACTGTGGGACCTCTACAGCCGACTGAAAAGACCACAGCAGCTACAGATGAGGCAGGAAACGCTGTGAACAGCAGCCCTGCAGCTCCAGGGGAGGAGGCTGGTGAGGGAACTCAGACCACTGCTCAGGCACATACCGACAAACCTAAAGCCGAGGACGCAGATACCCCAGCACCTATGCCATCTAGAGGTGATGGCCCCAGAAACGTTCCAGGGGTAAGATACAACTGACTTTCAGATCAAGCTGCCTGCAGACATGCATTGAACTGCAGATATAATCCTAAAGTTTTCCAGAAGGGTTAAATGTGAGATCCAATTCAGTTGCTCCCAACATTCTCCTGAACTGAGAATTTAGACTGAAGCAGAGCTCAGATTAAAAAACAAAACAATGAAATGCATTTAATATTATATCATCTATATTTAATCAATACCACTTAATACACCAGTTAAGTATGTTGGGATGCATCCGTTTGTGCATCAGGACTTGATACAATTTGCAAATGATTGTTCTTCAAGTAGAAAGTTTGGCTGCGTTGTTTTGCAAAAGGACATTAATTATGCATTTTCATACAATTCAGAACAGTTTCTTTGGACTGAAATGTGCCTTGAGCCAAAGTTGGACACAAATTTGCATTGTATGAATAATTGAATAAATGAGCTTTCTGACTTTGTTTAGTTTTTCTGAGATGGTCAAAGGAGTTTTGTTGTTAATCTGCGTGTGCTGTGCTGCAGGCGAACATTTAGGTTTCCTCTTTGATCGTTTTGAATCAAATTAAAAAACGCCTAAATAAAAGAAAATGTGGAAGAAGATAGGTAATGGGATTCAAATTTCCACCAAATGGCATTATAATTTCTATAATTCAATCAGTGGTGTACAGCAGCCATGAGCTGAATGGTGAGGCGTAATGGGATAATTACAGTTTTTGTTTGTCTCAGCAGCTGGCACCAAATGATGATGTTGTGTGTGTCACCAAAGAGGCGGTGCAGAACAAAAACGCTGTCAGTCTGAAACTCAAGGCCTCCTCCAACTGTGTAAGTGTAAAAAACATCCCCTACTGTCTATTCCATACATCTGCTTATGTGTGTTTTTTACTGTAGAATGGGCTGTTTGCTTAGCCTGTAGCCGCAGTAAATAAAGACTGGAGCTGCTCCACCGCTGCTGCACAAAGACCTGTTCACCTGTTAATTCATGGTGTAGTGAAGCTCGACTCAGTACGTAGAACCCCGAACTACAGAATCAGTTGTCTTTGCTGTAGTCATCCAGATTTCTGGAATTATTAACAGATTATAGATTTATATATGATCCATATGAGAGGTCCAAATATTGATGCACATACATAAAAACCCACAAACTATGCTGGAAGTGAAACAGTCTTTGTTTCGATGCCCCTCGTCCATCCTTGTTAATGTCTCCCTCTTACATGAGAAGGAAAGTCCAACAGAATCCCTGTATCGAGCATCTAAGCCATAGACTGAGCTGCGAGGGCAGAAGGAGGGGAGCGTGATGGGTGGGCCCACTGCTGCTGTGAGAATGTGTAATGTATAGAGGCCTGGAGCAGAAGCGTGGGTGTGTGGGTGGGTGGGTGAGCGTGATTGTGTTTAGAAATATAAATTCCTCCGTCTCCCAGGATAACAGCTTTGAGGTCTGCAGACATCACAGCCTCTACATAGAGGCCTGAACCCACTAGATGTGATTTCAACTTCTCATAACCTGAGAATCAAATCCATTATTCAACATTTAAACAATGCATAAACAGCTACAAGCAGCGGAATGTACATCAGGGGGTTGTGTACTCATCAACTGTCCACAACAAGCCCAGAAGTATCACACAATTCAAATTTCCCCTTATGTTTCCTAAAGAACTCACAGGCTCTATCCAATCCAATATTAAGCCATTTTGCAAATTAAACTTATATAGGTATCAGAGTAAACCTTTTGGCAAACTATTTAAATATTTCTTACACACACACTATGATGCAATGTCACATTGTTTAATGAGGAGGACACTGAGAAGGGTTAGATCAGTATCCTGTTCTTAGACGGGTGTAGTTTTTAGACATGAACGCCAAAACGAGGGCTGATCAAATGTCACTTTGGCTGAAAAAGCTCTTTATGTCATCTGTGCTTTTCTAAGACAAAGACTTCCAGGCAGAGGTTACACAGTGTTCTGCCCATAGCTAAACTCCTGAGCCGGTATCAAGAGTCTTCAGTGTGGCAGATCGGATCAGATTACATCCGGGAAAAAGGTCACGCACACGACTGTGATATCCCTTACTGGATTTGAATTGAAGAAACAGAGGGAGAGAAGGGATTAGAGGAGGAGTGGAAGATTCAAGACAACATTGAAGATTAACGGTGGAGTCAGTGAATCTGAGTAGCGAGTGCTGACATTTGAAAACAAATACACCGCTCCCTTCGCTGCTCCTTCAGAAGCTCCACCTCGCCCACATTCACGCACGCGGTTTGCCAGGGTGCATTAAAAAGTTGGAATTAGCCACCCATAAACATTATCCTTATCTGTAGACAAAACACACCGTCTGTATTTGCACAAACTACATGTTTAACGACCAGAATAAGCTGCGACAGTAAGTGTGTGTCTGCCCTTGAAGAAGCAGACACTAATGTACCGTTTGCTCTGTACCACTGGTGTTACCGACTGGCTGCTGCCCACTCGGGAACGTTATGTAGTCACTGCTGCCCACAGCGCTGTCCCAACTCACCTTTGAACGGCTCTTCAATGTTCAGACTGGTTTTATTTCGTCATCTTCTTTGGGTTAGTTACCCCTCACCCCCTGAAGTCAGTGGTGTTAGTCTGGTCCTAACATCCCTTGAAAGTAGAGGGCAGAGGAATGGTGTCATTATCTCGTTTGAGACGTAACATGTGGTGTTAATATTAAAATTCGCTCCAACAAAGAGGATTAGCGTACCGTTAGCATATACTGCTAATAACCGCCTCGCTCCCACTATGGTTGTTACTGCTGGATCAGTGTTGTGCTGTTCAGGTTGTTCAGCTTTACTTGTTTCCCAAATACAGAGCCAGCGCTGTGTATTAACACCAGATTTGTTTTCAGCGCACACAGAACGTAGAGCTAGCGGAGCCATGAGGAGATAGAGAGGAGTAGAAAACTGTATTGAATTAATATGTCTAATCCTTCGTTTAAGTATTTTTGTAGGGGGCTGTTATCAATGAAAATAACCTTGTGCAATACAAAATATGAAAAATGAAACCATTCATATTTTGTAAAAATATTGTTTCAATACTAATTATCTCAACGTTTGTTCCCCTTGCAGAAAGACACCAAACAGAAGATTGAAAGTGTTGTGCAGGAGCTGTGTGGTGAGGACTGTAAACTGGAGCTCTACCAGGAGGACAACACCGATGAAATCCTTGTGTCTGGAAAATATGTGGAAGGTCAGTAACACGCTTTCGTTAATTTAAGTAATTTCAAAAACACTGCTGACAAACCATACTGCTACGCATCCTGAGCCTTCAGATGATATTTTGTGTTTAGCTTCTGATGAGCAGCCTTTATGAATTCTACTGTAAGCTTTTCTAAATCACAACTTTAGATGCTACGAAACCTTCAAATTAACTACAAACTTTAAACTCTCCAATTCCCTTTGCTGGGAGTTATGGTGGAACTACAGGTACAGAACTAACAGTTCGAACACGTCGTCGGGCCAAGAAAAGAAATCCATTGTCTTTCTTTTCACCATTTATGTTCCCTGTCCAAAGTATCTTACATAACTAAGCAACCAACTGCACAGTAGAAAATCTGCTTCCCAGTTACACGCAATTGCCTGGTGCATGTGAACGGTCACGTAATATTCATTTTCAGGTTCATTATGGACAAGGATTAATACTGATATGGAGCTTAAACACTTAAAACACCATTTTAAATAGATATAGCCTCAGTTAAGTGGCATGAGATAAGCAGCATGTACATCTGCACTCCTCTGAATAAAAATGATGTAATATAACAGGATTCTTTTTGTTTTTTATTTGCAGACGACCTCGCAGGCATGGCCAACAAGTTCAACAATGACAACATCAAAGACAAGGTAAAGTGTCACACATATCTTAATGTAGAAATGCTCTACATGTATATATTCATCATAGATAATATTATTAATCAGTAGTTTTTTGTAGGATTTGTACCTTAAAAAATACTCAGTTCGGTTGGGAACTGTGAAGTCATGTTTACATACATGTTTGTGATTGTCCTCCAAATGCATTGTGCTTTGCATCTTTTCTATGGTTACAATTAAAACATGGACCAAGTGGGTACGACTCACTCACACAAACAGACAAAATGTTAAACCATTAAACCACTAAGCATAATGAGGGCTCCAATAAAAACGGAAGATTACAGCAGCAAATAATATTCACTATAAAACCGACTCTCAACCGAAGTGGAGGAGAAAATGCACCAGGCAGAAGAAAAACACTCCAAAGGCTTCCAGCTGCCAGGCACAGTTTAGTGTGACAAACAAAAAGCCCACAAACAATCCATCTGTCAGCTGCAAAACATTTCTGCAGTACCCAGGGAATAATCTGGGGTTATGGGTGTGCCGGTCCCACCCACCTTTCTTCTTTTGAGTTGTGTCTCTCTCCTTACCTCAGCACTGAATGACCTTATTAGAAAGTTAACGGTGTTTCATGCAGAGTCCTTCTTTATTACACACTCTGCTCACTGGCATCTTTTTTTTGTTTTAATACTGCTTTAAAGCAAAAGGAAAGACCTTCAATTCTCTGGGTAAATCTCCACCAACATAGGATGTGGATGGGGGTGGGGGGGTTGTTTTTATTCTCACAGTTCTGATAGATAAGACAACAGTGACCACATAATGACTGTGTCTCAGCACAGCTGCATTGAATGTCACGTCTTCATATGTGTCACAATCACGTTGTACAGTGTGAAGCACTAGTGTCTTCACTTGGTTGAGACAAACAAAAATGTGATCAGTCAAGTGATCCTGTTCTCTTGTTGTCATTGTTCTGGTTTCAGGTTGACGTGGAGGAAGCTCTTCCTCGCTGGGGGAAGAACTCTAAGTTGGTCCTGGTTTCCTTGCTGCTGACTGGCCTGTTGCTCGCTGCTGTGCTGATGGCCGGTTATTACTTCAAGACCCACCGCAAGAACTCCAAAGGAGTCCGACTGGTGAGTAGGTTAGAGGAGGTGTGCGACGTTGTTAATGCCACACTTCAAAAAATCTGGGGTACCATTCAACACCATTGACGCCATTTTTATCAGCCTGCTAAAGCCAAATTTTAAACATACTCATGAGGTCAGCTATCAGAGAAAGGCCTGGCTACCTTCACCGTTGTATGGCAGCCGAGGCGATGGAGGTAAAGCGGGTCATCCTCTAATCAGAGGGGCAGTAGTTTGATTCACGGCTCCTCAAGTCTCAATGTCAAAGTGTCCTCGGGCAAGACACTAAACCCCAAGTTGTGCCAGCAGTATGTGAATGGGATGTGTGAGTGACAGACAGCACTGTATGAATAAAAGTTATGTAAAGCACACTGAGCGGTCGTGAAGACTAGAAAAGTGCAATATAAATTCAAGCTATTTATGTTATTTGCCCTATCGGCCAACATTTTCTTTTCCTCCAGTATTTCCCCCTTTAGTGCAACTCTGTGAGTAAAGTAAAGCATTAATGGTGATTAAGGTGCAATCACAAGTGGACAGCTCTGAGTGTGTGAACACTTGTTCAGATATAAAACACTAAAAGAAAAACGTAAGTAGGGATGTAGCCTAAGATGATGGTTCACTGAAGAAGAAAAACACGTATGGATTGAGGCTAAATGTTTTGTTATCCTCGGTCAATCCTAAATTAATTCCTGACTTAGGGGAGGACGTGTTTGACTCCCAATTCAAAGCAACATTAATTCCTTGAAGCTGTTTACACTCCGACCCTTTGCCAGGGATCTACAGATGGTTTTGGTTTTTGCTGCAAAGCATATGCCGTCAGTTAAAGTGTTTACATATGGGGGCACACCCATTTTAATGAAACAGCCGATAAGGTTTTGTCATAAGCATTAAATATGATCCACAAAGGCCTGGAATGACAGAGCACCTCACCAAACATTTACCAAGCCACTTCTAAATAGTTAACAGCTCGCTCACATGTTGTTGACCTCTCAACAGTTGAATAATTACCAACACTCATCTGAATGTGCACACAGCTGACACCCAAAAACCTCACCGATGAAAAATGCAATAATTTACTTTTAGAAACTACCAAAAACAAATCCATAGTCACGCACAGTTTCTTGCTTGTTTGCACATCATATTCAAACAGTAAGTGTAAACTTGTTAAACTTCTCCTCATGCAACGTAGACTCTGATCTCACGTGAGGGCTCTGTTCTCTCCTTAGGCCGAGTCTTTCCAGGTGGATGAGGAGAACCAAGCCAACACCCTGGTGTCCGTGGCCCCGCTGCCCCAGGAGCCCTTCGACAAGCCCACACCCAATGGAGAGTCTCCACCTGAAAACGGGATCAATCCGACCCCCACCACTAACGGACACTCCCAGACCCCGGTGGCCGACACGGAGATGTGAATCACGACACCCGCAAGCCCTTCCTCATCTTCCTGTCCTACCAGTCACACACTGGGACACACCATCCACAAGCCCCTGTGCTGCCTCAGAGACTGTCCACACACTGAGACAAATCCAACATGAACCCACCTCACTAGATCCAACACCCCCCACCCCACCCGCCCTCAACCTGTACCTCCCAGATGACGCTGAAAACAATGATGATAAATGACAATGCCTGTAATGTGAAAATCACTGGCCCCTGCTGGTGTCAAGAGGAACCGACAGATGCTGGGACTGATCCACAGGGTGCTGACTGGAACCTGTCGGCTGCCCTGACGTCAGTCTGGAAGTAAACATTGTAGAATCAGTCAAGTCATGTCAAATACATGATGCTGAACCCTGATGAAGAAGCAGAACACGCTCAACTATTTCAATCCACAACTGTGTGGCAATGAAACCAATGAAGGCCAGGCATAGGACAGAAGACCAGTTTCTGTACTGTTGTAAAAAAAAGGACTGACGCTCACTGCTTGATTGTTTTTTTTTCTGTCTGTGTAATTCAGGAAATGTCTGTTTTTGTAGTCTCACTTTTTGCCTTAACTTTGCTGGGCCGAGAAAATGTCAAACCAATAAGAGGCCGCAGAGTTTGAATTGATTGAAAGTTGTCGATTTTTTCTCACAGATAGTGAAACTTGAAGCAACATGTACCATTATTAAGATTCTTCATGGAAACCAAAGACCAGCTGACACAGTATTAGCAAAGTAGGAAGTAGTTGAGATAGCAAGCAGAAAGCATCATCTTTGGTTTTACAGGGGAATTCAATAATGCGACTAAAGCTTCTCGTGATGTGGAAATGCGCCAGTCCTTCACTGACTAAATAATAAAAAACTAAACCTTGATATTAATACTTCAAAGTTTAATTGGGATAGGTTGCAAAGTACATTTCTATTTTTGTGTGGTTGCATAGTGCTTTTTCACGATGCCATTAGTGTACAGTTTTTGTTTTTTAAACAATGTTAAATTCTTCCTTTTTGTACCACTGCCTTTGTGAATGGTGAAACCCTGCCAGCATTTTTTTTTTCTTTTTCTGAGAAAAGGTCTTTTCAAGATGTTTTTTTCAAGGTGCTAGACTGGTAAACAAAATCACTACCATGGAATTCCTACACAACATGCAGCGGGTTCATCATTCCAAAGACTGTCTCTTATCTCCTTGTTGATATAAAATGAAAATACATCAGTGGTACACATTTTTACACCTTTTTTTTTAGCTTCTCTTTAGAACAACTGGTTGCTTTCATAATGTACTGCATGTGTAAATAAGCCTGTTTTGTAGCCTGTAACTCCGCCTGATTCATAAACTGTGATTGTTGACAAAATATTTTGTGGCCTGTCTGCAGTCTACGTCTGTTTTAGCTCATGTGGTTCAAGAACTGACACATTTTAAACATTTGAAATACACAGAATTCTCTAAATCAGATTTTTTATAAAATGTTATAAAACGCATCGCTGTGATCAGGGAAGCAATCAGTAGCTTACACATACAAGTCAAAACAAGGAACAGAGGAAATAACAAACAGATGTGAAAGAAACTGTGTGTATGTGTGTATGTGTGTGTTCAGGAGATGGCACAAGATGTCGCCAGTGAGCAAAATCCCTGCTCTTAAGTGATGTGATCGCACCATCACCCACTTGCTCCAAACACAATGGCACTTTAGATTTTGGTTAGTCATTGCCTGCCTATAATTGTAGAATTCTGACCACAGCATTTTGAGGAACACATTTTTCCTATTTCTGGCACCTTCTATGGATCTGGACGGAAATGACTCTGGTAGCACTATTCTCAACAAAGGCCTGAGGACATCTGCCAAGATTTATGATGATTGCACAAATTGTTTTTTACTCATTTCTAATAGAAATATGTATCTCAGTCCCTCAAGGCTGCATACCTTGATCTTTGATGGATTTGAAAGACAATCACCACTGCAGGTCCTGACCCTACTTATCTCCCTAATTAAATTATGGTTATCAATTTGATAGACAGATGACAAACAGGCAAGTATCACCAATTACAACACTCCCGTCTTCAAAACAGACATTTGAACTTGATAATTATTCTCAAAATTCTATATAAACATATGAAGCAGCCGTTTAATACTGAAATAAGAAAATTCTATGTTTTCCGTCATGGTTTCTATTGAAATGCAAATAGTTATTTTGACTAAGGCTGGGACGGGCCACAGCCAACACGTAGTTTGAATGAACATAGGGAAAAAAGAAAATTTTCTATTCAAAACCGACCATTAGTGATGTGCTTCAGTGAGGTCAGTGCAGTAATGATTCCTGGGTTGTATCTACAGTAAAGGGAGGAGACAACTTTCTAACCTGGTCCTGCTACATACGAACATACACAGATTGACATTGGACCCATATGTAGAGTCGGACCGGCTGAAAACATCCTTTGGTCTCTGCAAATGGTCAAGATGTTCATTTGCACATACAGCCGGGGAAGTGTCTCTTGAGTGGGGGAGATGTTTGGAAATTGTCCTAATGGAAACAAGTTTAACAAATCCTTCGTATTCAGCCTGATTTGCAAACATTTGAATGCCCTCATCATTACGCCTGTGTGCCGGCCTGTGTATTTTCCTAACAGTCTAGGAGGCCCTGCGATTGGGTGCTTGCTGCTCCTTTAAAAAGGTCCTAAAGACCCTGGACAGGAGGACATCATTTCAAAGAAGGGAACCACAGCGTCACGCTAACATGACGAAGAGGGCTTTCAAGTTTCTGATTCTCACAGGTCTCATCAACGGGGTCGTCTGTGCCGTCTTTGGGACAAATATTGCTGTCTCCATAAAAATGTCTTGGTCAGAAGCCAGAAACTATTGCAGAGAGCTTCACACCGATCTGTCTTCAGTCAACAGCCCAGAGGAAGATGAGGAACTCTACACAATCGAACATGAACCCGGGCCTCCTTATGTCTGGATAGGTCTCTACAAAGATGCCAGTGGTACTTGGAAGTGGTCTGGAGGGGGAACTGCATCATACTTCAACTGGTTAACAAACCCAGCGGAAGAAGACGGCAGTTGTGTTGTACACAGTACGAAAGGCTGGGACAGAAAAGACTGTGAGAAGAACCAATTGCGGTTCTACTGTTTTCGGAGCAGCCTGGTTTTGGTGGAGGAGAAGAAAACATGGGAGGAGGCGATGGAGCACTGTCGCCAACAGAACAGAGACCTGGTCAGCCTGACCACTTCCACTGCGCTGATTAAAACCCTGCAGACCAGCAGAGAGGCTCACACAGACTACGTGTGGACCGGCCTGCGCTATCTGGCTGGCAGCTGGCTGTGGGTGAACGGGAGTGGCATAGAGTACCAGGCCTGGAGCCAAGGGGAGATGCCGCAGTGCCCCAAAAGGAGTCACCACTGTGGGGCACTCTCACTGGAGAAACAGCGCTGGGTCGGTCGGGACTGTGAGGAAAAGATCAACTTTGTCTGCTATTAAAATACTCATAACTTAGGTACACATATGTATAACAGACCATACTATATATTTTAACAAGGTATATGTGAGTTGTTGTGTGTACTTTTTCTTTCTAAGATAATAGATCATGTTTTTGTACAATAACTTCATGCTTGTATTTGCCACTTGATATAGAAAGTAATCAATGCAGTATGAGGTAAATGTAAGAAAAATATAGGATATTAATAAAACACTTAGTTTAGTAATAGTACTCAATAATACTAATACTAGTCAATGTCTTTACAAATACATTACGAACTGATAATATTGTGATGTGGTTTTGATTCAACTGCAATTTAATAGTATGCATGTTATAGGTGAATTATTTGATAAAATTTCTTTAATTAAATAGTTTTATTCTGGGCCACTGCCTGTTTATCACTCATGTGATGTGCATTTCTATCCAAAGTCATTTAATTGTATGAACTTACTAATCATTAGTGCAAATAAATCTTAAATATTCATCAAAGCCAACTTGTGTGTTTGTATTAAGATACAGTGAGTAATGGGGAATATAAAAACTCAAATCACAGGTTGAATGACTGATCAGTGATCTCACTGATTGATATCACGCCTCATACTAGTTAGTCCAGGACAGTGTCCCAGCTGAAAGCATATATACATGTATTTGAAAGCAAATTCAGCATTTCAAGGTATTATCTCTGCCAAGGAAGTTGTGTTTTCACTGCTGTTTGTCTGTCTGTGAGCAGGATTATTCAAAAAAACAATGCAGAGATCTTTATGAAAAAAATATAATATCTATGAACAGGTGGGATTTGGTGCAGATCCGCATATTGATATCCATTTTGTCAGTCAAATCAATGTATTTTTAGGAGGGTGATCTTTATTCAGTTACTTTATGGTATTGAATACTCCAAATGTATGTCTACATGTTATATGTATCTTATCTCGATACATGAATATGCAATATGATGATTAAGCAGCCAATCAGGCTTGATGGAGATATATGAACTCCTTATTGTGTCAAAACAGAAATGTGTTGGTGCAAAAACTATGTCTTAACAACAAAGTGGCACCACAAAGAGCAGTTGTTGAAACTGTTGCTGACAGTAATGGTCCACATTGTCAAAGAGGCAATGACCTAGGGGCTCCTGATGGCCGTGAAGAATCAGTCACACAGCGCACGGTCAGAAGGTCACCTGTCATCCTGCGTGTGGATAATCTGGAGAGGGGGTATGCGTGTGAAAAGCATGACACTGTGAGTATGTGTGTGTGTGCTCGTGTGACCTTTTTCACCCTTGTTGTTAAGACTCTGACAGCCCATACATGCCTGGTGTAACGGTTCACTCACCAAGCCCAGTGGAATAGAGGCTGCCACTGTCTGTGCAGCTGCCTGAAAGCCGAGCGGGAGCAAAGGTCAGCACGGCGTTTGCTGATAGCAGCTCGGCAATGACACCGATCGAGACCATAATTCCTGCAACAAAAAGTATATGAAATGTCGGTGCTTTTACTGTACATCCATGTTGCATCTCTCATTTGTAGGGAAAAAACGTCAGGGCTACAGTTTATACTCCACGTGTCTCAGTGATTCTACATCGACGTACATTTACTACTCATACACAAATTTAGGAGCAATTTTCAGTTCAGTGCCTTGCTTGAGGATATTTCAACGTGTGGTCAGGAGGAGGCAGCATTTCTACCACCACTGATCCACCATCAGAGCAACAGCCACCAAACAAAACATCTCTATTAGATGGGAATGATCCCGTGCATCTCCCAGTAAATCCCATGCCTATTGCTTTCAAATAGATGTATGCATGTTGTAGGACTAGTAGTAGGGTAAAAGTACAAAAGCTCATTACTACAAAGTACTTGATAAGTACTAAGATAAGATAAGTGCTGCTCGTTGAGGGAACTGTTGGGTTTCTCGATAATATTGTAATTACAACCTTCCTATGTAAAGTGCCTTGAGATAATATATGTTGTGATTTGGTGCAATGCAAATTAAACTGAATTGAACGAAAAGGTAAGATAAGATAATCATGAATTAGTCCTTTTACAGGTAAAGTGGGCGTGTGATAGCAGCAAATGGAAAGTAAAATAAGTAATAAACAAGTAAAAATGCAAAACAAACAGAATATATACAATGTAAAGTGTAGCTAGGATTACACTTAGAAAGAGTGTATTGCTTAGTTGAAATGAAATGTATTTAAACATGAGTGGGGTAGATATAATATAATTAGTACAAAGTAGCATATATATATAAAAATATATATAAATGCAGAAAACAATCTGCGGTGAATCAGATTTAGTTGGAGTAGTTAGAGCCACGTGACCCATGTGCAAATTGTAAACCGCAAAACACAATTGTTAACACTGTGTCTCCACCTAGTGGTGGTCACTCAACATTTCAGCTGTTAGGGTTGTACACAGAGAACAACGTGTTCCTGTGATGTTATTTTGCACGTGGACAGTAGATATCTTGACATTTAAAGGTTCTGTGTGTTGAACCTAGTGACATCTGAATACCTGCCCCCCCCCTTCCCCTTCCAAACATGTAAGACAACCTGGTAGAATTCAGTTGTCATAAAAACTCAGAGTTTGTCGAAGCAGCAGTAAGAAACACGCGTCTACTCACTTGAAAGTCTCTGTCTCCAAATGGACTAAAAATAAAAAACAGTTATCTTATATGATCTTAACAGTGATCTCATCGGTTTGGCGAATTCCCGCCAAAACGCGATGACGCGACGTAGCGAGCCGTTTACCGTAAGGGACCGTGAAGCGGAGCAGTGAGTCACGTCACTTACCGTAAACAACAGTTAACGAGTGACTTGCAGACGGTAAAGTGGATCAATGATGCGATTTATGGCTTTAAATGTTCCAGAATTACAGCTGACGTCAGTAAAAAAATAAAACAGCATCACGTGATTCAGTCAGAAGATGAGTCAGCAACACATCACATCTCCTGCCCCCTCAGAGGTGGTCGCGATTTTCTGTTCATCACAGTCAGAGAAACAGCCTGTTCTAACCTATACAAAATCCAGGTATATAATATATATATCACTTCAGACACATTACTATTTACCCATAAGAATATGTCAATAGGCTTAGATCAAAGCATATTCAAATTCAATCTACTCAAATCATTTTACACTGCCACCTGTTTTAGTATAAAGTTACCTAATATTTATTTGAAATGATCCAAAATGTTTATTCATTTCATATATGTACTACTACGACTCATCTTAACTTATCACAGGCAGTATAAACTTATCACAGTGTAAAAATCAGAAGACTTGTATATGTAGCAATTAGGAATATTTTGTTAGTTTTATTTGTCATATTTAACATATGTTAACACAGGGTCATCATTACATTGAAAGGTGTTGGAAAAATACAAATAAAATAAATAAAATAGAGCTCAATATGGATACAAGTATAGATCAAAGTGACAAGTGAACACATTTTTACAGGTAAAGTAAACAACAATGCAATATGCAAACAGGCAGATAGCAGATGTGCAAAGGGATGTTTGGACATGGATTGAATTACGAGTTCAGAAGCCTGATGGCCTGTTGGTGATATTTTTGACCTGATTAAAACTCAACAGCTACTCGAAAGGAAAGTGGTTCTCGACCTTTTTGGCTCTTGACCTACTTAAAATTAAGTTATTAGTTAAGCTACGTCAGACTCTCAGACCCATATCAGTGCAAAAAATAAAAAAATAAAAAAAACAAGTGACATAGTCATCACAAAAATATAAAAATAAAACCACCACACTTTAAAAGTCCACAGGGATTAAAACATTTGTTACAGTGTTTCCAAAAACAAGATGAGTGTTGTCCCAGTAAAGGACTTTAGGATTTTCAGTCAGTTTAAAAAAACATAAAATGATGCATTGATTATTTGCAACCACTTATGGGTTGTGAGCAACTAACTGTGATTTTTACTTCTGGAAATGGACACATTCGTAATATTTATGAAGAAATCCATATGTGAAAGTATATCAAGAATAAGATTTTTTTTTAAATATACATGTTCTTTATCAGATATTCTTATTTATTCCTTTTAATCCTTGTGTGTGGCCTGATGGAACAATAAAGTGACACAGCAGATCCTTCTGTCTAACCAGCCCTCATGTGATCATTGCACTGATGTAGGTGATATCCATCATATAGAAATTGTTTTTGTCATATTTTTCATAATGCTGGAAAAAACATTTGCTGGTTGTTACGTCAAGTGGAGGTAGTTTACAGTGAAAATTATATTGATTATTTGTAACCATTTATGGTTTGTGAGCAACTAAATGTGATGTTTACTACTGGAAATGTACACATTTGTAGTATTTATGAAGGTATGCCTATGTGGAAGTATATTAAGAATAAGAACAATGACAAATATACATTATCTTTATCAGATATTCTTTTTAATCCTTGTGGCCTGATGGAACAATAAAGTGACACAGCAGTTTCTTCTCTCTATACCATTATAAATGACGTTTAACCGCCCTGGTGTGATCACTACTCTGATGTAGTTGATATACGTCGCAATAAATAGAAACGTTTATGTCATACATTCGTAATGAGGATAAAAACAGAGCAATAGCCTCTCGACACGACATCTGCTCGTTACGTCAAGGGGAGGTACTTTACGGTAAAAATGCCCTATTACCATGTGATTTCGTCGATGTTTGTAAACATGCGTCAGCCACATGTGATTCTGGCGATGAGGAAAGACTCTCCGGCCGCGCGACCAATCAGCGGGCGGGGGAGTGTCAGTGGGCGGGGTGTCCGTGTTGCGCTATGGAAAATCGTTAGTGGGACAAACTGTGTCCAACGTTACGCACCTACAGCGGCGGCGAGGCCGAAACCGGAGCCCCGGTGGACCGGACACGCAGCGGGGACCGGGGGAGGCTGACAGGCACCGGCCGCGGGACCAGGACGAGCCTCCTTCCGCCTGGCTGCGGGGGGAGAGAAGCAGGCTCCGAGGAAAACCACGTAAGTTATCTGCGTTCAACATGGAGCGAGCGCGAGTCGAATGCTGCGTATGTGGCGTAGTGAATACCACTATGCGATTCATAACCAGGCGAGAGCTGGGTGGGAATAAAGGGAAAACACCACAAGCGCAAGTGTAAAGAACATCAAAGGGAATACAAAGTGATCGTGGTCGCCGTCCCGACGTGCGCGAGGGGGAAAATTGACGACGGGGAAAAACGTCGTATGCACTTTTATTCCCCCCCCCCCGTCCTCCTCCTTTGCTCATCAAGAGTGTTTCATCATCGACATGACAACAGGTAAATGAAACTGCGTCAGCGAGAGGGAGCCGAGAAAAACCACACGCACTCCGAGAGGGAATTTCCTGCTGCTTGCGATGGGTTTGGTGGGAGCGGTGGGGAAAAACTTGTGCTGCGTCCGAATCCAACGTTTTAGAAAGAAACGAGGATGGTAAACAAAGCGTGGAATCGGCCAGCGGTGGGGGTGGGGGGGGGCTGGCGTGTGAAGGAGGAAGGAGGAAGGAGCTCGGAATAGGATGCTGCGCAAGAGATGGGTAGTGCGTAATCCTTGTTGTGGGAGAGGACGCGGTGTTACGCAGTTGGAATTGGCACGGCCGTTTAACACCTCATGGCCTCGTGGTCTCTTTTTTATTTTTCTGGCGTTATCGAATGTCACCGCCTGATTATTTTTTTTTTCTACAAACACAATAACACCGGAGCACTTATTTTCCCCCTCAACGCGCACTGACGCGCAGGCACGGGCGGGCTGCTGTGTCGTTTGCGTAATTCCGGCAGGAAACTTGACGCGTCACAAGAGAGCGGCACAACGGTGACGCAGCTTGTTTGGTTGCTCCATGTGTCCAACAACATTTGCTGCGTCACAGAGAACCCGGGAGGATCATTCATAGTAATCTGGCTCCTCTTAGTGCGCACTTGAGACGATGAAAACAAGCTGTGCTGCCCCGGACAGTAGGGGGCGCTGCTGAGCAACACAAATCCCTTTGGCATCACCTATCTGCTGCGGGACGTTGACATACAGGTATTTCTCATCTCTACCTGAAAACAGCTTCTGTCACTTATTTTAATTTTTTTTGATCTCCTGGGGCCTGTTTTGTATTCATAACATTGGCACAAATTGTGATTATATAACTCCAAAGTAAATGAAAAATTGTAGAATTTCCATAACTTCGCCGTATTTGTTTGTTCCTCAGAGTTGTGTTTTTGAAGTTTAGCAGATTTGCCTCCACCTGCGTCGGCGCTCGCAATGGACGCCAGCCAGAGCGCAGCAGGACACGGACACGCCTGATGTGATGACACAAGTTGCTGTTGACTCAGAGGCCGCGGGCCTCTTGCACCTTCCTAATGACCCCTGTGAAGAGAGAAAAAAGGGCGTGGTGCCTTCATACCTCCGCTTACCTGCCAGAGGGACAGGAGATGAAGCGCTTTACTCGCCCTCGGAGAGCGTCTGAGGTGAAAATTAGACACACACACACACACACAGGGAGAAAACTCCCTTCATGACAAGTGGATTTGTTCCTTCAATGGGTGAATCAGCAGTCGACCTCATGAGCTGCTAAACTGCTGGCAAGGAAATAGTAAGCGAGAGAGGGAGAGGGAGAGAAGGGGAGGGGAGGGGAAGGAAGGAGAGCTTTAGAACTTTAATTATGTGTACTGAATAGAAACTTGACTCCCGAGGGAATGTCATTAGTAGTTTTGAAACAAACAGGTAAAGGTCATGGGAGGAAGGAGAGTCCGATCACTGAAAGAGTATCAGGGATGGCCTTACAGCAGAAATCCCCCTGTTCTGACTTGCGTTATTCTGAAAACACGAGTCAGATAATCTAATTTTTTTTTTTTTCGCAGACTGAGATTATCATGTCCTCCGCAGTCGTAATGTTTACCCTGTCTTCCCGAGGCTGACCATTAGAACAAGTGACCCACTTTCACCGACAAGGAAACGTGACCTCAATAGTTATTTTGCTATTCTTTTGCGAGGAGGGGCGCTGCCTCTCGAGTCAAACAAACAGCAGAGCACAGCAGCACAAGAGGCCCCAAATGAGCTGCTTTCAACTTACTTTCATTCAGAGTTCTCGGAGGAATGTCTCAATAATGAGGCAGCCAAATGCAATTCAGCCGAGGATGTTCGGCCAAAAGCCAGATGCAGCCGGAGATCACTTTTAAAAGACAGTGGAGAGGCGATGTGGATGTTTGGGGGCATCACCTGTAGACCTCTTGAACCGTCTGAGGGAAAATGTTTGAACGACCCACTGCCTTTTAAAACAGATCCCTCCTACGCACAGATTATAGGAAAGGAGGTGGCCCCGAGCTGAGAGATGACAGTGCTAAAATTAAACTCGGAGCACTGCTGGCCTCGCTAGATGATGATGTATTATTAGACAAGTGTGAGGCAGCACTCATTCGCAGGTATCATTAGCAACCAGACACCTAATGGGCTGCAAAATAAGGGGAGGGGGTACTGTAAACTGCTATGCTGAAACACTTCTTACTGCCGTTATTAATCACCTCAATTTAACTTCTGTAAAGATTTCTGTAACAGGGACAATCCTAAGGAGGAGGATGAAATAGTGACGCAGCTTGTGTTTCTGTCCAACATTTGCTGATAATCATTCGGGGATGCCGGCCAGATTTCCTCCCTCTCTTCCTGAAGACCTGATTTGTTTTCACAAAGACACCCAGTAGCCTCGTAGCTATTTCAAACGTGTATCTGTACTTTTATCTGTGGCTATTCAGCTCATAAAGTCGCTCCTGTTATCAGCAGCTCCTCTGATATTTCCCAACAGCACGAGTCGGAGCCAGAACAGAGTGACAAAGTGTAATTCGCCTCTTCTATTTTCATCCACCGTGCAGCAGATAGAACAAACAAAGTGTCAGGCTCATCTGAAAGTGTTAAGGATCCGATTATTTACCAGTTTGCTGCACGGAAGAGAAAATGATGCAGCATGGAAGGAGTTATCTAAGCTAATAAATGATCCACAGAGTTTGTGTGTGTGTGAGCAAATTGAGCAGGAAATTAGGCGTATGCCACCTTTGGCTTTGATTCGTTCTGAAAAGTATCATGTGATTCCTGTGAACATGTCATAGTGACACATTAATAGCAACTGTGAAAAATCCAAGTTTAACTGTGGTTTTGTAGTCACAAAGCCACATTTATAAACATATCTGAGCTTGTTCTTTAGATGTATTAATATGATAATGATAATAAACATGTATTTATTTAGCACTCTTTTTAACAATGTTACAAAGTGCTCAACAACAACAAGAAAACTTATTAAATACAAACTAATCAAACAATCCAAAATCTAAATAAAACAAATAAAAACTATATAAATAATAAAATAAATCAAACATTCCAAAAACAACAATAAAAGAAATAAAAAAAGTATCAATTAAAGTAAATCAAATATTGAAAAAACTAAATCAAAACAAATAAAACTGATTAAATACAATCTTATCAAACATTCCAAAAACAACAATAAAACAAATACAAACTTATCAAACATTACAAAAACAACAATAAAACAAATACAAACTATATAAATAAAATAAAATCAAACATTACAAAAACAATAAAATAAATAAAAAACTGATTAAATACAAGCTAAGTAAACAATACAAAATAAAACAAACAAAAGCTAATCAAACATTACAAAAACAACAACAAAACAAATAAAAACAAACAAATAAAAACAAATCAAACATTACAAAACCTCATAAATAAAGGCTAATTAAACATTTCACACAGCTTCAGACGTGTATACAATAGAGAACTGTGAGTTTGTATAATCTGTAGTAGTTTTCCTTTATTGGTCAAATGTAGAGAGGAGGTTTAAAAACACAGTACCTCAACAAGTTTGCCCCTCTCCCTCCTGATAAATTAGGACCTCTAATCTGTAAGAGGATTAACCACCTACACTGTTTACACGTGCACACATGCACACAACCCCACCCCCTACTGTTACGCTCGCACAATGTCACAAACATACAGGAATTCAGTGTTTACGTCACCCCACTCTGATGTTGTGACCCAACCCACTATGACTCTCTCCCTATGACCCACAGTTTGTCCTGGGGGATTTATTACTATAGTGGAGATATATCATGTTGCCATTTTCTGTATTTGTTTCTGATTGAAGAATTATTCCTATAGTTGATTTTTATCTAACAGCCTTTGTGCCAATTTGTTCCTGCAATCTGCTACTCGAGCTGGACAGCACATAGTTTGATATCCTAGCTGCAAATTAAAACGATCGTTTCGCAATTCGCTCTTGTTTTCAAAAAGGGGCCGATGCGCCTTTAACAAGCAGTAGATGGTCAGCTGACTTGGCTGGAAAATAAAACTGGCTCTGGTGCAGAAAGCAGTCGCTGCAACACACAATAGACATCGAACAGAGCTTGTAGTAAAAAAAAGCAAAAAACAGAGCAACAGAGCCAGGGAGAGGTAGACAGAGAGTTCACAAATAGCACTGTTGCATGGGAGGAGTCAGAAGAGCAGGAACAAGGAGAAGACAGATGAGAACAGTGCAGCGGCCCTCAGACTTCCCTGTGACTCTGTATTTGTGTAAACACTGGGAGTGCTCGTCCAATTCCGGGATATTTTGAGCGTTGGTTTAGGTCAAAGTCCAACTCCACAAAATAATAACAGCCATCTTATATGTCCGTATTTTATTATCAGCGGTGATAATGGTATATTTAATAATACAGCAAGGGCTTGTGTTTTTTAAGCCAAGGCACTAAACTGCCAGTGAAGAGGATTAGGGAGTGACAGACAGGGAAATTGTCCCAGAAAGACACATGAGGGTTTTGGATTAGTTGCTACACGTCACCTTTTCCCACCGACAGGACAACATCGTCTGAGACACTGACAAGACAGGATAATGCCAGCCTCCCAGTGCCAGTCCTACAAATAGAAGCCAGTGAGTTTTCCACATGAATTATCTCGGTATTGTGTTGTCATTCCGAAAGAGACGGTGACAGAGACAGTCTCGAAACGTGCTCCCATGATGCAGTGCATGCTCAGGGCCTACAGGGGTTCACTCTAATGAATCCTTACCTAGTTCAGGATCAGTGGGTCTGGATGCCGGAGGCTGACGCAGGGGTGGGACACAGGATCCTATTGTGCTTTACAAAGAAATCTACGGGGAGCTGCGGATATTTATTTTTCCACAGCATGATTCATAGACTCCTGGTTTTTGTTGGGGTTCATCACTGGTGCCAGTCTGCTGCTGTGCCCTTTCTTACGCTGAGATCCTGGTTATCTGATGCACTTGATGCTGCTGTGTCATTCTCTGACGTGCTTGCCATGACTCAATGGTGCTTCTCATTGGTCTCGGCGCCGGCAGACAACTTTTTCTTTCCTCTTTTAGCATTTTCTTTGAGTTTTGGGTTGTTTTTGTGTCTCTCTGTTTGGAAATAGCTTGAACATGGGTGGACCCAGCTGAAATCTGATTTGCCCGTGAAGTGCCCCACCCTGTCGGCAGTCTTTAAAAAGAGTCACATATTAACAACACGTATGACGCTTTGTTAAGAATTTCTACTTTTCAAATTTGTACTCGAACAAGGACCTGATGTGGGGCTTTGCTCAAAGCTCAGCTAACAGCAAACAACAAATGACATAATGTGCACTTTAGTGAATCAGGAATTGTGGACAGATGTTGGACATGTAATTGGCCCCTCTGTGAAAAATCCTAGATCCACCGCTAAGCTTGAACTCCTTGTTATTATGCGGCAGCAGCATCAACTGTTTTCGGGGGAATATCTGAAACTTAGCATTGTTAAGATAAACCAAGATATCCCATGTTTCCAGCCATCCAGTGATTTCACAGTGCATGTGATAAAACAATGGGGTTTTCATTTTCATTTTAAATAACCAAAAGTTGAGATGATGGTTATCATTATATTTCAAGCACGACACTTCAAATTAAAGAGGCCTTTGGTTTAAACCTTTAGTTTACACAGGCCAAGGAGCTTTTCATATCGTGTGACGAAGAAATCCTCGTTGTTTTTGTCAAATTACCATGAAAGGAACAGATGCGTGCCCTAAAGTGTTGGAACTTGTTTTCCTTTGTCAGAACAAAAAGCAAACTGCTTGCGTAGCAGTATTTTGTTTTGGTGGGAGCCATTACTGCCTCTTTCCAATCTTCATTGAAACGTATTTTGGCCAGAAGACAGATCTGTGGGGACGGCGTCAATAAGCAGCTCGGCAGTTTGAGTTTGGAAAAGAGCATTTTCTCAGCAGGAAAAATAAAGTGGTATCAATTCAATTAGATTTCTTTACACAAATCAAACGCACCCACTGATAGAATGAGCCACTTTTGTTGATTGTGTTACAATGACTTACTCAGTAAAATGCATTCAAAACGATGATTCATCTCATTGGCTAATCTGATATTGGCAGAATCAAATCAATCAGAAATATGTTCAAGTGATTATACTAATGTTTTGTTTTTCCTCTCATTTCAGGTGGGGAAGTAGCCTCCAGATATTCATTCTCAAAGGCATCCTCCCCAGGGAACTGGTTTCAGATGGTGTTTTAGAGAATTAAATTCCATCTAGCACCATTTGAAATCGGTGTTCTTGAGCGGGAACAGACTTCAGGATCTCCGACAGTGTGGATTACAGTTTGCACCGATATCTGTATAAACTCTTCCAGGTTTATGATACATTCAGTCAGTTGAGCAGGTGTTCTCGGCCGGTTCTCCATGCGGCTCCACACTTTTCCACTGATCCCCAGAGAACAGTGTCAGAGTTCAGTCCTCTGACCACCAGACTCCCCCCTCTCACCAAGGCTGACCGTTTTCTCCTGGTGTTTAGAGTTTCCATCATGTCTAGCACCATTAGAAATCGGTTACAATGCGTAGGGAATATCAACACAGACCTTTACCTCAGCAGCTGCACAATGGAGGTCCTTTAAGTACCAGAAGATGGCGGCATTGAGCTGCCGCACTCGCTGTCGTCCAAGGCTACTGAGTCGAGTTGGAAACCTTGAGGCCAGGAATGATGACCCTGGTTACATGTAAGTGAAAAATGTTGGGGGGGAAAAGTGAAATTGATGTAAAATCAACAAGTTTTCATACTGTATCTTCAATAAAGTTGACAAGTTGTCCACTTGTACACTGGTTTCGGTTTGACTCTTGTTATTTGATTTATTTTTTATAGAATTGACAATTAAATGAAAGTTCAATTTTTTCATTCTTAGATCGTTACCATCATGTCCTCAATTCAGTTTATAAAGACAAGAGAAGGTAGGTTGTGTGAACAAACACTAATTTCAACCCGTCACTTGTTAGACGCAGAGTGGAGGTGATTCTTCTGATAGCAAATAAGGGCCAATATTAAACATTAAGCCGGCAACTGTTCACCGGTTACCCTACACATAGGTTGGCATACACATTAATACAGCAACCTTTTTCACTACAAAATTAAGCTAAAATGTATAAAAGATCATGAACTCACATTGTCATGGTTAACAGGGAAATAAATATAGTTCTAATACAAAAAGATTCATTTTAGCATCTATTAGTATAAAAAGCATTATGTGACAGTAAAATAAGGCAAAATTAGTTCATGATGAATTTTAGATTTTTAGTCTTTATGTCTCGAAAAGTGGCAACAGTGCCCGGTGGTATTTTGTTTTCATTTGGTCCATCCTGATCTTAAATATCGCAGGTGAATCCGCCAGGAATTTCTTCAAATTTCAGTTCGACTCAAAGAGGAACAGTGAGGGTTACTTCTTTAGATTTGGTGCAAATGTTCACTTGGAGTCAAAGAAGAACTGATTAGATTTTGGTGGTCAAGGTCATATGGCCTCACAAGTCATATTTTTTACCGCATGAACGTGATATTTCAACTTCAACAAGAGCAATGTCAGAGAGAATATAAAGTGGGAAAATTCAAATAAGTAAAGAGCTCAATATAATTTTTTTTTTAAATGCAATACTATAATATGCAGATCAGAGGATGCAAGTGTAAAAGGTGACACCTGTAAATTGTATAAAAATATGTTTGTAAAAGTTACTGCACATTTTCCAGCAGTGAGTTAACAGTGCCTCTGCTGTTTGAGCTGTGAACTACAGATATACCATCACTTTTAGCATCATTAACACTGTTGAACCTCCAGAAACAGAAACGTCTCCTTGAAGCTTTTCAAATCCTCCTTTGACATTTTCTCTTACAAGTGAGGAACAGTGTCCGAACAGGGTGAACTGCTGGGTAGAGCCATGGGCCACTTTCCAACGACTCCCCTGCTGACATCCTCACACGGCCTGATAAGTGTTGTTGAGCTCCGTCAAAATAAAAGCTTCAGATCCTGAATGGACACCCTACCTCCAGCATGACCTTATTTTTATCTCTGGCAGAAGAGAGAAGACGCCGGCCCTGGCGATTGGTCGAGGAGATATATTCATAGCACAGAGCGTGTTGCTATATCAACAGCAAAACAAGGACAGGTTCATTCAATGTCCTTTCACTTCGGAGTGAATATGAATCATAAGGAGTGTCTCGGTGAAAAACTGATGAAATCATCATGAGCATCATCAATTTTTGATTCCGCAAAGCCATGTTCCGACTTGCTGTGCCTGTCTCACTGGGATGTGGTGAGAGTGACTGGTGTGTTTGGTTGCACAGTCTGTTTTCCACCGCCCTCAGCAGATGACGGAGGCCGACGGACGATTTCCATTACAGATTGGTTACATCAGAAATAAAGATAGAAATACAGTAAGGAGGAGATAATAGTGTTGCTCTTTAAAGACAGACTTCTGTATCTGAGAAATAGTGTTTTCAGATTCTTGAAAATAAAAAGTACAGGCTGACTCGGTCTGGTATGACAAGAAGTTTATATCGGCTAAAGTTAACAAACTTAAGATCGACTTTTGTGGGTACGATGGCAGTTTCAGATGAATAAGGAGCAAAGTCAACGCTGGCCTTCATCTGCAGATGGACTCACAACACATTCAAATACATGAGATGTGAGGACGAGCACAAGGGAAGGTGAATATAGTTGTTTTATATCTTCTGGTGAGGTCACATTATCACACTGATCCTAAACACTCACGGAGTTACGAGCTGTCTTCCCCTTGAGATGTCTCTTGTTGTCTGTCCTTGGAAGACATGGTGAATGCAGCAGGAGATTGTCCGGGTCCGTCACGTTCACGACAACTGGAAAATGTCCATAATGTTCAGGTGAGGGCACCTGGTTGAGCAGGCAGGAAGCAGGACACGACATAGAAACGATCAAGGTTGGGGTAAACAGGCAGGTGAAAAGACGGGCAAGACCAGTTCACTGTGTAAATATGACCACAATGGTGCATAAATAGTATTATGTTAATAAATGGAAAAACCTGAGAAGTCGGTGAAGAGACAGGACGACGATGCCTCATCTACAGGGCGGGAGGAGTCACCGAATGGTTCAACGATCATGGAAACAACATCAGTCACATGCTACGGCCTTCACATCAAATAGATCTCAACCCAGCTGACACAGGACAAGAGATTTTGGACAGACGTCCAAATGGGATATTATCTTTTTGAAGACTGGTGTAGAATCACTGCCAAGGTGCATTGAAGCTGTTCTGGCAGCACGAGTTTTAGACGCTGTTCAACAATCTATAAAAGCTCTTCTGCTCAAGTACATCTTTCTTCGTTGTTCTGGGATCACAACTCATGGCTAAAGCAGCCACTGCTTAGCACAACATCGGCATCGGCTAGCTTTTAAATTACACTTGTGGTAGAGTCCTTGAAAATCACAACCAGCTGCAAAGGGAAAATCTGAGTGCCAAGTTGTGTGACTTAAAGGGCCCTAATGTACAGATGGCTGCTTCAGGGTGGAGTGTGTAAGACTTTAGGGCATCTGCCAACTGAATAGAGAGAGTACACTGAAGCATGTACAACCAAATGTAATATGTGCAGGAGAGAAGCCAAAGAGCCAGTGTTGGTTTGGTTCAGAGTTAGGTTTGGGGGTTAGGGAGTATTAAGTTATCGGGATGATTCTCTCCACCAATGACTGCATGGTTTGGTTGACACAGGGTTAATCCTAAAGCTACTGAAGAAACATGATGGTACAACAGGGTGAACACTCTCATTCTAAGGTAATGAAAACACAATGATCCTTAGTTCCAGGGGATTCTACACTATTATATCTTTTACTTTTATTTCATTTTCTTTCTTTTCAATATTGCATGTAAAGCACTTGAAAGGTGCTATGCAAATAAAGTTCATCAAATCAATATTTCTTCTTCTTCTTCTTCTTCTTCTTCTTCTTCTTCTTCTTCTTCTTCTTCTTCTTCTTCTTCTTCTCATATAAAACCACATTCAAATTCACCAGATACTGATTTTATGTTTGATCAAAATACATCAAGATCCATTAATAATTCTCTGAGAAAAAAAGGAAAACGTTGGAAAACAAACTGATGGTGAACCACCCTCTGGTCCGGATCCACACCAAAATGTAATGAGGGGTTTCCTCGGAACGAAATGTTATGGAAATTGGCAGATTAAATTATACCCTCCTTGTAATTATGACTATTATTTTCCATTACTGTCAACAAATCCCCTAAATCCTTCACACTGGACCTCTCTGTGAATCTTATCCATAACGCTGAAGGTGCTTACACAAAGAGCAGCTCCATTAAAAACAATGATGTAAACACCAAGATGCCTCTCACGAAGTGTTAGGTGGGTTGTTCACGTTAAACATCTGTTTCTGGTCCAACGCTGAGGCCACAGTGGGAACCATTTAAGTCTTGTTTGTCTTCGGCTCTAAAGATCTTCACCCGCCCTCCTCATGAGAACAACTTTAAAGAGGAGATTCAAGACCAAGGACTTTTCTCCTTATTCTTTTTCCTCTTCAACAAAGTCTGTTGTGCCATAACCACCGGAACCACAGGAACCGCAGTATGTAGGTGGTTGAGACCATGAGTCACGCCCGTTGCTCCACTCGGGCATGTTTATTCCACAGAAACATGACGTGTGGTGTTTGTGTGTGGTGTAACTCTGTGTTTAACTCTTGTGTAAAACTACATCACTTCCCCAACTCCTGTAGTCATGCTCCATATTGTGACAGCAGCAGGGAAACACTGACGGCCTCACGTAGGTCTGATGATCTGACCTCTTCCTGTCTGTGTGCTGACATGTTTCAAAGAGCAAACACAGGATCATGATCCAGACCAGTTGATGTGATGGGAGTCGGCTCTCAGTCCAGCTGGGAAGCATTTTGTTCCCTTTAAAACTTCCTGAAAGAGATTGATGGATTTTTTATCAGTTAACTTTAAGTAGCCAACTCAATAGCTCTTGAACTGGACTCTACAGTATCTATAAATGTGTATTTATTATCAGTTTATATTTTGCAACACACTTTATAGCTTATTAATACATTTCTATACAAGTTAATCTCTAAACTGTATTATGCTTTTAAAACTCTCTTAAAGACACAATACGTTTTTGGGGATCTGAATTCACCCTCAACTTTCTATTTCATCTATTTATTTACTTTTTAATCAAGCTGTTTAATCTGCTTTAATCCATTTTTTAAAAATGTTTTACTTTATTGTGTTTTGTCTCTTCTCTCATCTGTAACATTATTTTGTTCTTGTGTTTGTGCTCTAATGTTGTCGAATGCTGTGTGATCTTCGGGTAGGTTGTGTTTTCACTGATGTCTGTTTGTGTGTCGGTTCGTTAGCTTGCAGGATTAAAAAAAGACTATAGCGGAGAGACTACCATGAAATTTATATTTTATACTTTCTAAATATAGATAATAAAGTGAGATAGGGTGTTTTTTTTCTCAGGAAATTTCTCAGGATTAATTTTCAGAGGACTGATGTATGTTTATGTGTAATTTGGTGCAGCTTGATTGAATTGAAGGGGGCTGTTGGGCGGAGGTTTGTATGAATAACCTAGAAGACGCTGTGTTATACTAATACATCACATATAAATGTTTTATGTAAATAGCTGCAGCTGTTTTTAAAAGTAGGCGTGGAATTTGCTTCTACCCTGAATTGCTATTACAATAACATAGTTTTTATTTATATTTCACGTCACTGGGAGTAATGTTTCAAAAAGCCTTACGTGTTAGATAAGACTCTCAAGAGTTCAACATTAATGAAAAATGATGTTGTGAAAATATAAAACGAATCAACACAAAGTCAACCCCAAAGAGAATAGACATGAGAAACTTGTGAGACGATTTGAAACTTAAAAGAAATCTTTACTGTATTTAGTGAGTGTTTGAAAATCTGATATTTAGAAGATCAAGTGTTTCAAGGTCCAGTGGCAGTGATGATCCAGTGAGTCAGGACTGGTGTGGTTCTACTGGTGTGGAAACAGGAACACTCCCTCCAAGGGGATGAGTCCAGATGAGTCCTGCTGATTTGACCTTCTCTCTAAAGCCACCATGAAGTTTAGCTATGTTGTTATCTCTGCTTCAAACCTGCGGAAAGGGTCGGACATGGGCCGATTAAGAACTCATTGCAGTGGTTCCGGACAAAGGGGCGGACCCAGGAATGTTTTTACATCTTCACTGATTTCCCAGGGAATAATTTGTCGATCTTGATGGAAAAAAAAACAGGCACATTCAGGAGACTGATATCTACAATAAAAATTGGCACATAGCAGATTAAAATAGTCGAGGTTTGTGCTCCATTGTGCCTCTTTATTGTGTTTTGAATGAAATACCTCAACGACCTCTGGATGGATTGCTATAACATTTGTGAGAGACATAATAATCCAGCTGTTCTTATTTTGGGCCGGTTAACAAATGTTCTGGAGGTAAAATGCAACAGAGTACAACAGAGCCGTCGCTGATCTCATCAAAATAACACTATAAAACTTTTTTTTTCTGTGGGAGCTGGAGGATGAATTAATGGGCGAGTACTTCCTGTCGATACCACCACTGTGGGGGGGGGGTTGTCTCTGTGAAATAGACAGAGCTCTGCCCTCTGGTAATAAACTGTCTGTCCACATAACCATGATGAATGACTGGAGTTATGAATGAATATCCTGTTTGTGATCATGTCTTATTCTTCAAGTTTTACAAATTTCCGTCCAGATAAAGTTATTTCATAGCTGTTGACGGAAGCTGTAAAATCTGCCCACGGTGTTTTTAATGAAAGCTGAGGGCGACTGCAGAAAGCTTCTCCTTTTGATGTTACAAGGCCACAGTGGGAGCGTCTGGCTCAGCAGCGGCTCGGGCACAAAGAAACAGTGTAAGCACGATTTATTACAGCTTTCCTCTGTACACTGCTCTCCCCTGCAAGGACAAAGACTTGCTCCCTCACTGCTGCCATGGCTGCCGATGCTTCAAAGCTTCTTTTTTTCCCCAATAGAGTCTCTCACCCACTTCGTATAATACGTTGCAGAACAGTTTTGTAAAATATTTCTGATCTGCTCAACGTTTGCATGAAAAGAAACAGCCTTCAAATATCAGATGAATGGTTTTACGAACTTTTACTTGATTCTACTTCAACGGCTCGATTAGTTTAATTCCACATTCAAGGTCAGAAACGTTGGGATCACTCTCCTCCTCAGTTAATATTGTACGGAGGTCAGTGTAGCTCCAGGGCTCAGTGGTATCTGTTTCACTTTCTCATGAAACAAGGTTTCCCATTATTTTAGCACGGCTCGGTAAAAGAACCACAGAACAATGGACAATGATGGAAAGAAAGTCAGGAGGCGAAGAATGCCGCAGATTGTATCTTTATCGGTCGCCCCTGCGATCGACAAATTGAATAAACCACATTGTGCGCCTCTTGAATCACCTTTTTCAAGGCTCTGCTCTGACAAAGCAACACATTAATAACAGAAACCCACGGACTCAAACGTCCACAAAAAAATCCAAACCAAAATATATATTTTTAAATACAAAGGAAAAGTTTACTCCAGTTTTTTTTACATAAATAAGGTACAAAATAGTAGTGGCAAAAATATTTAAATTTTTTTTGTTAAATTAATGTGGAAATAGAAAATATACATCATTTAAAAAAGCAGAGGGCAGAGCTGATCTTCTGTCCTCTGAAGTGCAATACTATGAACAGTTTTCCCTTCGACTCAGAGAGAGGCGCAGTCCGCTGGCACGTCCGTCCCCCAGGTCACAGATGTTCTTTAACAGATAGGAACGGTTCCATTGAAGGAGCTGGTGTTGACAAGACATGAAGAGAAAACATTTGTGGTTTGAGCTTCATTCACATAGTGGAGCAGAAAAAAATAAAGGAAAATGGATCATAATTCATGCTTTTTATCGCTTCACTTTTAATTATAATTATTAACGTTCCCATTTTAACACTTTTAAAACAGAAAATCAACACGTAAACAATGTTTAAAAGGTATTTTTGACAGGTACCTGAGTGAGAAGGGCAATCTAAAGATTTTGGAACTGTAATAACTCCGGCTTCAGGTCTTCTCTGGTGTCATATGAGCTATGGTGTCACCAAATAAGGAATTTGAGTCAGAATTGTTGATTGAATTAATTTTTATGTTAAAATGTCAATAGTTAAAATGTATTTTATTTTTAATTGCATTCTTGATTAGTGTCCCACTGTGTTAGTGTTAGTCACTGCAACTTCGAGAGCATACTTATTCTTCAAATTTAGTTTAACCTTGGTTTAATAAGGTGAGAAGCTTGCATATGAGTGTATAAGTAAAGAAAGACACGATTAATGTTTAAGGGAAAGTTGATCTGGTTTAGAAATATGGAATATCGAGCTGTTATTTTACTGTTAAAAGTCTGTTGGTCTCTGCACAGTTTCTGTCAAAAGCAGGTCACATGGAAGTCAAACAAAAGGTTTTCACATAAATGCCAATTTCTACATTGTCAATATGACGAGTGTTGGAATGTAACAATGTACATGTATGTCATTACTGTGCTTAGGTACATTTTTCATGTATCTGTATTCACGCAGTTTCATTTTCTCGTATGTCTCACTTTTACTCCACAACATATGTTATATATTTTAGTTTATGCATTTGTTTGAGTACCTCCTCCACCACTGGTTCTGACTATTAATATTGACTATAAATACTTTAATCTATATTTCTTTAACTTGATTATCAAAGACATTCCTTCCCAATGATTCCAACCTGGAGGAAATAACTGTGCTGACACGAGTTTCTACGTCACAGCTGGTTATTATGTATTAAAGGATTTCCTGTTGACTTCCCTCGTTCCCTCAGAACAAGTCCGGAAACACAGACATCTAGATTTCCTTTCAGGGGTCAAAAGCTAAAAAGCTGTGGGAAACTGGAAACAGCTGAACCTGCTGCAGAGTTACCTTGTGTTAATTCACTGCAAGTTTGCTCAGAGAAATACGTGCTCATATTGAACTGTATGCAAAATATCAAAAGACGAAAGGAGCAGAAAAAAACAAACAGAAGGATAAATAGAAAATAGTGTGACCCATGCATGAAGGAGGTAAGAATAAATGATTAAATCTCACCCTTTTCTGCTCTGAAGAAACTTGTATACACAGTATACAAGTGTCAGTATAGCTACAACTGTTGAGAAAAGAAAAATATTTAATGTATATTGTATTTCAAGTGCAATATTTAGTTAAAATGTGAATTCCAACCAGAAAAATAATACATTACCTAGTGAAACGCATACGACAGAGACTACATACATATATCCTGAAAGACACAATCATAGTTAGACGCAGATTATCACCCACATCTTTGTACGACCGGAACTCAATAACTTACCAGTATCTGTGTAAGTATTCACACCCCCGTCGTCTTTGTCTGCAAATATAAAATCATATTATTACTATGAACAATATTTAAAGTGCCATAAACAACAGTTTCAAGTTACATCAAACACATCAATAACACACAAGAAGGACTAAATTTATAAGTAATATACAACATATTTGAATTATTTTTGTATTTATAATCTGTGTTGCAACCCATTTATCTCAGTTTGTCTGTGTTGGATCAATGAGGAAAAATATATTAAAATATCAAATGGGTGAAGGACTGAGGAAGGTCTTATAATCTCAGATAAATCAAATATCAATAAAAATCACAAGACATAAATTAGAGTGTTAGGGGAATAGTTTGACATGTTTGGGAATTATGCTTGTTCGCTTCCTGGTGGAAGATAAATGACGCAAAACTACGGCCAGCAGACGGGTAGCTTAGCTTAGCATAAAGACTGGAAACAGAGGGAAACAGCTAGCCTGACAAAAAGGTCTCTGCCAGGAACTCACCAATTTCCGTATGTCTCATCTCTAAACTTAGCAAAAATCCAAGTATAAAAACACATTGAGCCATTTCATGTCTCCGCTGGTCATCTGGCAACTGCGAGGGGGCAGGAAATAGTCTGACATTTAACCTGCTGTTCCACTGCAGCTACTTTTACTATTACACTTCTGCCAGAACACAAATAGGCACAATTCCCGAATTAGCAAATCATTATTTTTAGAGTCATGACATTAATTAATTCAATTAATTATGGACATGTCTTAAAAAGTGGAGTGAATAAGTGTCTGTCTGATGTTGAGTCAGCAGTTTTCACTGATATTAATTTTCAGTCTGCTCGTAAATGTGACTCACTAAGTTTGTATGTTACATTAAACATATCATACTGTTTAATATAATATAATATAATATAATATAATATCTTGCATTCCAGCCAGGTTGTAATGCAAGAGAAATAACAAATTGACCTAAAAAAGTAGATTCAAACTCTGTCTCTACCTCTAAATGACGACATTGTTGATGAAACTCTGGTTGTAGAAGCTTCCTCCTCCTCTGTCACAGTGTGGCTTGTTTGGAGATATGTTCCTGTACCTTGTCCTGCAGGTGAGACTGTTGCTGTTGCACTGGTTGTTATAGTTTTATCTCTGTGAGCTGTGGATATTGTCGATGAATCTGTAGAAGTGAACCCTGACGTGAGATGGAGAAAAGTCTGCTTAGTGAACTTTATTTGTCATAGTAAAGGGGGATTAAAGTGAGCGTTTAGAGTGTTTAACATAGAAATGATTATCAGTTTGAATGATCCTCAGTTAGTAAAACATTTCTCTACCTTGTGCTGTAGGCGCAGGTCTTGGTGCTATTCTATCTTCTGTTGTCGCACCTGTGAACGAGAAGTCTGCTGAATTTATCAGAGTTTACAATAAGTGTCATATATCATCATTTATGAAGCTGCTGGTGGAGCATGCATGGGCAACGCATTTCATTTTACATGCAGAATGGGCCAAATATCTGTACCTGGCAACACATTGTACTGCATACAAATACACACGCTCGACCAATCATGAGTCAGTTTCCAATGTCAAATTATGAATTAAAACCAAACGCACCGGAAAATTTGCAATTGAAGATACATCCATGTGATAAGAACCACCTAAAGTATTTTTCACATGTACTTTGACCATTTAGTTTCGGTCCATGTCCTATCCGCTAACATGGAGGAGGCAGGGTTCATGAACTACACTCCAGCCAACCAAAGCTTTGGCTTCACTTTTGGGGAACTGTCACGTCGTCCATCTTTATGAACAGCCCAAGCCTTTGGGGAGAGCAGATGCATGACAGGTGAAAAGATAGCTTGTGTAAATATGTGGTATTGCTTCATAGAAGAGTTCACAGAGGGGATAAGTGGTGGTGTTCAAAGACGAGTGTGCACTTTTAATTACAAGCAATATATTACAGATAAAAACAAGCTGCTTGAAACTTTTAGACACTCCAAAGCTGCACTGTAAAGTTGGTAGATAAGGCTGATGTTGCAAGTCTTAGTTCGCTTCTATAGAGATTGGAAAGTTGTTAAAAAGACCATATCTGTGGTTTGACATGTTTCAGCCTATTTAGTGCAAATCAAGCAGTAAGTACATGAAAGTTTCTCTGCAGCACGAAACCTGCAGATCCCTGAAACATCCTTGGAATTGTTATCATATTATTCATCAGTGAACATTTCACAGTCTTTATATCTTGTGGGGTTTTTTTCTGTGTGTAAATTAACATACACTATCATTGTGTGGTATATTGGGGCATTTACAAGAGTTGATTGACATGTAACTTGTTTCTTTCACACATACTTTCTCCTGATACCCATGTTAGGTAGTACAAAGTCGTCCTTGTTCAGCTGCACCAAAAAGATTGATGTACAGTAAAAAATATCTCAGTATTATACCATAAGGGAGGAAACAGACAAGGAGTCTATATGCAGTAAGTCATGTTATGGTCGTCATTATCTTGGTGAGAGCTCGTCTTATCTCCAAGCAGAGACAGGATGTCAACTCCTAACCATAAACATAAAGCATCTTTATCTAAAACTATTCTCCAAGGCCTCTCCACCATGTGTCAACACTGAATCAACGCTATGCACGTTTAAAATAGCAGCTTCTAAAGAGGTTTGATGGCTCACTGACTTGGAATAGAGATAATCTTTCCTCTTTCATTCCCACTCCTCACCCTAAACGTCCGGTCCTACTCTGTGCAACTTTGGTGAGTGGGTACGATCTCCTGTGAGAAGTAAATGACTACGGAAGTCGCAGCTTCAATTGTCAGAATCATGGTTGAGCAAGTTCAAGAGTAAAGCCGAACTGTAGATCATTCAATAAGACTTAGAAGTTCTTAAAACCAGAGTAAATCTCCAATATTCAGCCAATTCTAAACACAGTTTGTTGGATTTGTTATTGACGCAGCTTTTCTGGTTCAGGAAGCCAGGAATCATGGGTAATATCCACCGTCTGTTGTGTTTCAGTTCAGTGAGGGGGACGACCCATCTTTGTTTTGTCTCAACATGAACACCACTACATGCATGGCTCCTCTCGTTCAACCTGAGATATCTGTAATCTTCCAGTTTGGTGCCGGTTGCGTGTTAGGTATCGTGTTATAATAGACACAAATTCCCTCATGGTGATAAAAAATGATGGTGACACCTGTTCAATGAGCTAGTTCCTGTCTCATGTCAAGTGATTGTCATGCAGTGAAATTAATAGAAATCAGTCATGTGAAAATGGTCGGCAGTGTTTATTAGTTAAGTGTTAAAACATGCAAAACCACATCATCAAAGACCTTCACTCTACAGTACACAGGACAAACTGTAATCTTTGGATTAATAAACACATGAAAGCAGTTAAGACTTACCTTTGCATTCAGGAGGCCCAGGATGGTATTCACCATAATCACTGCACATGATGCTCTTGCTACCAACGAGGGTGAATCCTTCATTACAGGCAAACTCTATGATTTCTCCATATTTGGGTTCGTCTTGAGAATCCCACAGGCTTCTGCCATTGGCCACTTCAGCAGGTTGCTCACACATTACCACTGAGAAATAAACACATTCATATCACAATAGAGAAAGAAACTTATAATTAACATGGGTTGTCATATAAACTGTGCTCAAAAGCACAAAGTGTTCTACCAGGGAGTTCTTGCCCAGGGCTTGGGCAGGTGTCCTGGCCCAGGTCTGGACCAGCTCCTGACTGGGTGACAATTTAACCAGTCTGGAACTGGGCCAGATAAAAGGAATCGGATCTGCACCAGTATTGGCCCGTTGTGCCAAAGGACACCGGCCCAAGCCTGTTTAAAAGATCCTACACCAGGGCCACTTCTGTCTGGCCCAGATCCGTAGCTAACTGTTTACCATTTGGCTCCAATACGGATTTTTATAAATATTCAATATTTGTACTGAATACTTTTCAAGAATTTCCAGCTTGTCCAAATATCGCATGTCTTATTTATTGTTTAAAAAACAAGACACTTACTTTCACACTTGGCCCTTCCCGTCCAGCCTCCAGCGTAGCACGTTTTGTAGCTCGATCCACTGATCTCGAATCTGAGGACAGACCAAGGAAAAAGAAGCGGACCTGTTTATTTGATGAGGAGTTGATACTGTAGAGCCATGATTTTCTTATACAACTGAAAGGTAATTCCAAGTCTGACACTAAATTCCTTCAGTGTTCAGTCAAGTACCGTATATATCAACAACCCTCTGAGAGCCAAGTTTCTAATCAGAGAAACTATGACGTAAGACTTTCTGGCAAAGCCTCTATTTGTCTTTCAGGGCTTTTTTTCATTTCTTTAGAGAATCCAGCTCGACTTCATGTGTCTGTTTGCCAGCAGCGGTAGGAGATAGACAACTCCTGGAACATGACAATCTACTGACGCTGCTTTCAGGCACGCTCTGAACTCCGGACATTTTCCGGAGGGGTAGTATGTGAGAGCGCAAACGTCGGGAGTCAGTTTTTCCAGACTTTTCTGCCAACACTCTTGTGAAATGTCCGCAATGAGCACGTGAGAATACAGCAGGAAAACTCACAGAGAGCGTGAAGTTGAGGCGTGTTGATGACGGACAAGGAACTGGGTGAAAAAGAGGAGCCGGTGATGGTTCTGGTTTCTTTGGACCACTAACAGTGTCGTTTTTTTACACTCACGCCAAGTCTGAATTTATCTTGTCTGACCCAGATAATCTCCTGCTGTGTCCTTCATATATGAAAAAGTTCATGTCTTAAAACAGCTGACTCCTCTGTGTTGTCACTGGAGAAGCTGTCTGTTTGACACCTTTACATTTAATATATGATGATTTAATATCACATGCAAGCAAGACACTAAATACCTCTCACAGTTCAACTCACCCTTTATCACAACTGACTACTATTTGAGCTCCAAACAGAGTTCCATCACTGAGGTTGAAAGTCATGTGAGGCTGAGGTATGGGGGGACCGCAGTCCTTCTCTGTAAGATAATAACACAAATATTACTAATGTCATTAGCCACACGACAACAGAACAGAGCTGCTTTGTTTGTAAATGAAGTTATAAATAAGGTTAAAGACGGGACTCACTTTTACACCTGAGATCTGGTTCAGTCCATTTCCCACCAGTGCAGCTCATGACCCCGGAGCCACTTTCATAAACGAATCCGTGAGCACACTCCACAGTGGCATCCGAGCCTTCTGGGAACTCATTCATGAGAAGTGCCTCATTTGTCAAAACTATATGTGAACCTACCTGAGGTTTGGGACAGAGGGCTGGAGGGAAATTCGAGAAAAGAGAGATTGACAATATTTAAAAATCAGGCATGACGATCCACCTTCGGTTAATCAAACAGAAAACATGATGATCATGAAATAAGTTCATAAATAAATGATCCTTTTGAGGTGATGCACAATCCATGTGAGAACAATGACCTGAAAATCTGATTTCCCTCTATAGAGATTGGAAAGTTGTTAAAAAGACCATATCTGTGGTTTGACATGTTTCAGCCTATTTAGTGCAAATCAAGCAGTAAGTACATGAAAGTTTCTCTGCAGCACGAAACCTGCAGATCCCTGAAACATCCTTGGAATTATTATCATATTATTCATCAGTGAACATTTCACAGTCTTTATATCTTGTGGGTTTTTTTTCTGTGTGTAAATTAACATACACTATCATTGTGTGGTATATTGGGGCATTTACAAGAGTTGATTGACATGTAACTTGTTTCTTTCACACATACTTTCTGCTGATACCCATGTTAGGTAGTACAAAGTCGTCTTTGTTTAGCTGCACCAAAAAGATTGATGTACAGTAAAAATATCTCAGTATTATACCATAAGGGAGGAAACAGACAAGGAGTCTATATGCAGTAAGTCATGTTATGGTCGTCATTATCTTGGTGAGAGCTCGTCTTATCTCCAAGCAGAGACAGGATGTCAACTCCTAACCATAAACATAAAGCATCTTTATCTAAAACTATTCTCCAAGGCCTCTCCAGCATGTGTCAACACTGAATCAACGCTATGCACATTTAAAATAGCAGCTTCTAAAGGAGTTTGATGGCTCACTGACTTGGAATAGAGATAATCTTTCCTCTTTCATTCCCACTCCTCACCCTAAACGTCCGGTCCTACTCTGTGCAACTTTGGTGAGTGGGTACGATCTCCTGTGAGAAGTAAATGACTGACTGGAAGTCGCAGCTTCAATTGTCAGAATCATGGTTGAGCAAGTTCAAGAGTAAAGCCGAACTGTAGATCATTCAATAAGACTTAGAAGTTCTTAAAACCAGAGTAAATCTCCAATATTCAGCCAATTCTAAACACAGTTTGTTGGATTTGTTATTGACGCAGCTTTTCTGGTTCAGGAAGCCAGGAATCATGGGTAATATCCACCGTTCGGTTGTGTTTCAGTTCAGTGAGGGGGACGACCCATCTTTGTTTTGTCTCAACATGAACACCACTACATGCATGGCTCCTCTCGTTCAACCTGAGATATCTGTAATCTTCCAGTTTGGTGCCGGTTGCGTGTTAGGTATCGTGTTATAATAGACACAAATTCCCTCATGGTGATAAAAAATGATGGTGACACCTGTTCAATGAGCTAGTTCCTGTCTCATGTCAAGTGATTGTCATGCAGTGAAATTAATAGAAATCAGTCATGTGAAAATGGTCGGCAGTGTTTATTAGTTAAGTGTTAAAACATGCAAAACCACATCATCAAAGACCTTCACTCTACAGTACACAGGACAAACTGTAATCTTTGGATTAATAAACACATGAAAGCAGTTAAGACTTACCTTTGCATTCAGGAGGCCCAGGATGGTATTCACCATAATCACTGCACATGATGCTCTTGCTACCAACGAGGGTGAATCCTTCATTACAGGCAAACTCTATGATTTCTCCATATTTGGGTTCGTCTTGAGAATCCCACAGGCTTCTGCCATTGGCCACTTCAGCAGGTTGCTCACACATTACCACTGAGAAATAAACACATTCATATCACAATAGAGAAAGAAACTTATAATTAACATGGGTTGTCATATAAACTGTGCTCAAAAGCACAAAGTGTTCTACCAGGGAGTTCTTGCCCAGGGCTTGGGCAGGTGTCCTGGCCCAGGTCTGGACCAGCTCCTGACTGGGTGACAATTTAACCAGTCTGGAACTGGGCCAGATAAAAGGAATCGGATCTGCACCAGTATTGGCCCGTTGTGCCAGAGACAGGCCCAAGCCTGTTTAAAAGATCCTACACCAGGGCCACTTCTGTCTGGCCCAGATCCGTAGCTAACTGTTTACCATTTGGCTCCAATACGGATTTTTATAAATATTCAATATTTGTACTGAATACTTTTCAAGAATTTCCAGCTTGTCCAAATATCGCATGTCTTATTTATTGTTTAAAAACAAGACACTTACTTTCACACTTGGCCCTTCCCGCCCAGCCTCCAGCGTAGCAGCTTTGTAGCTCGATCCACTGATCTCGAATCTGAGGACAGACCAAGGAAAAGAAGCGGACCTGTTTATTTGATGAGGAGTTGATACTGTAGAGCCATGATTTTCTTATACAACTGAAAGGTAATTCCAAGTCTGACACTAAATTCCTTCAGTGTTCAGTCAAGTACCGTATATATCAACAACCCTCTGAGAGCCAAGTTTCTAATCAGAGAAACTATGACGTAAGACTTTCTGGCAAAGCCTCTATTTGTCTTTCAGGGCTTTTTTTCATTTCTTTAGAGAATCCAGCTCGACTTCATGTGTCTGTTTGCCAGCAGCGGTAGGAGATAGACAACTCCTGGAACATGACAATCTACTGACGCTGCTTTCAGGCACGCTCTGAACTCCGGACATTTTCCGGAGGGGTAGTATGTGAGAGCGCAAACGTCGGGAGTCAGTTTTTCCAGACGCTTTTCTGCCAACACCCTTGTGAAATGTCCGCAACACGTATACGTGTGAGAATACAGCAGGAAAACTCACAGAGAGCGTGAAGTTGAGGCGTGTTGATGACGGACAAGGAACTGGGTGAAAAAGAGGAGCCGGTGATGGTTCTGGTTTCTTTGGACCACTAACAGTGTCGTTTTTTTACACTCACGCCAAGTCTGAATTTATCTTGTCTGACCCAGATAATCTCCTGCTGTGTCCTTCATATATGAAAAAGTTCATGTCTTAAAACAGCTGACTCCTCTGTGTTGTCACTGGAGAAGCTGTCTGTTTGACACCTTTACATTTAATATATGATGATTTAATATCACATGCAAGCAAGACACTAAATACCTCTCACAGTTCAACTCACCCTTTATCACAACTGACTACTATTTGAGCTCCAAACAGAGTTCCATCACTGAGGTTGAAAGTCATGTGAGGCTGAGGTATGGGGGGACCGCAGTCCTTCTCTGTAAGATAATAACACAAATATTACTAATGTCATTAGCCACACGACAACAGAACAGAGCTGCTTTGTTTGTAAATGAAGTTATAAATAAGGTTAAAGACGGGACTCACTTTTACACCTGAGATCTGGTTCAGTCCATTTCCCACCAGTGCAGCTCATGACCCCGGAGCCACTTTCATTAACGAATCCGTGAGCACACTCCACAGTGGCATCCGAGCCTTCTGGGAACTCATTCATGAGAAGTGCCTCATTTGTCAAAACTATATGTGAACCTAGCTGAGGTTTGGGACAGTAGGCTGGAGGGAAATTCGAGAAAAGAGAGATTGACAATATTTAAAAATCAGGCATGACGATCCACCTTCGGTTAATCAAACAGAAAACATGATGATCATGAAATAAGTTCATAAATAAATGATCCTTTTGAGGTGATGCACAATCCATGTGAGAACAATGACCTGAAAATCTGATTTCTCTATAGAGATTGGAAAGTTGTTAAAAAGACCATATCTGTGGTTTGACATGTTTCAGCCTATTTAGTGCAAATCAAGCAGTAAGTACATGAAAGTTTCTCTGCAGCACGAAACCTGCAGATCCCTGAAACATCCTTGGAATTATTATCATATTATTCATCAGTGAACATTTCACAGTCTTTATATCTTGTGGGTTTTTTTTCTGTGTGTAAATTAACATACACTATCATTGTGTGGTATATTGGGGCATTTACAAGAGTTGATTGACATGTAACTTGTTTCTTTCACACATACTTTCTGCTGATACCCATGTTAGGTAGTACAAAGTCGTCTTTGTTTAGCTGCACCAAAAAGATTGATGTACAGTAAAAATATCTCAGTATTATACCATAAGGGAGGAAACAGACAAGGAGTCTATATGCAGTAAGTCATGTTATGGTCGTCATTATCTTGGTGAGAGCTCGTCTTATCTCCAAGCAGAGACAGGATGTCAACTCCTAACCATAAACATAAAGCATCTTTATCTAAAACTATTCTCCAAGGCCTCTCCAGCATGTGTCAACACTGAATCAACGCTATGCACATTTAAAATAGCAGCTTCTAAAGAAGTTTGATGGCTCACTGACTTGGAATAGAGATAATCTTTCCTCTTTCATTCCCACTCCTCACCCTAAACGTCCGGTCCTACTCTGTGCAACTTTGGTGAGTGGGTACGATCTCCTGTGAGAAGTAAATGACTGACTGGAAGTCGCAGCTTCAATTGTCAGAATCATGGTTGAGCAAGTTCAAGAGTAAAGCCGAACTGTAGGTCATTCAATAAGACTTAGAAGTTCTTAAAACCAGAGTAAATCTCCAATATTCAGCCAATTCTAAACACAGTTTGTTGGATTTGTTATTGCCGCAGCTTTTCTGGTTCAGGAAGCCAGGGGAATCATGGGTAATATCCACCGTTGGTTGTGTTTCAGTTCAGTGAGGGGACGACCCATCTTTGTTTTGTCTCAACATGAACACCACTACATGCATGGCTCCTCTCGTTCAACCTGAGATATCTGTAATCTTCCAGTTTGGTGCCATGCGTGTTAGGTATCGTGTTATAATAGACACAAATTCCCTCATGGTGATAAAAAATGATGGTGACACCTGTTCAATGAGCTAGTTCCTGTCTCATGTCAAGTGATTGTCATGCAGTGAAATTAATAGAAATCAGTCATGTGAAAATGGTCGGCAGTGTTTATTAGTTAAGTGTTAAAACATGCAAAACCACATCATCAAAGACCTTCACTCTACAGTACACAGGACAAACTGTAATCTTTGGATTAATAAACACATGAAAGCAGTTAAGACTTACCTTTGCATTCAGGAGGCCCAGGATGGTATTCACCATAATCACTGCACATGATGCTCTTGCTACCAACGAGGGTGAATCCTTCATTACAGGCAAACTCTATGATTTCTCCATATTTGGGTTCGTCTTGAGAATCCCACAGGCTTCTGCCATTGGCCACTTCAGCAGGTTGCTCACACATTACCACTGAGAAATAAACACATTCATATCACAATAGAGAAAGAAACTTATAATTAACATGGGTTGTCATATAAACTGTGCTCAAAAGCACAAAGTGTTCTACCAGGGAGTTCTTGCCCAGGGCTTGGGCAGGTGTCCTGGCCCAGGTCTGGACCAGCTCCTGACTGGGTGACAATTTAACCAGTCTGGAACTGGGCCAGATAAAAGGAATCGGATCTGCACCAGTATTGGCCCGTTGTGCCAAAGGACACCGGCCCAAGCCTGTTTAAAAGATCCTACACCAGGGCCACTTCTGTCTGGCCCAGATCCGTAGCTAACTGTTTACCATTTGGCTCCAATACGGATTTTTATAAATATTCAATATTTGTACTGAATACTTTTCAAGAATTTCCAGCTTGTCCAAATATCGCATGTCTTATTTATTGTTTAAAAAACAAGACACTTACTTTCACACTTGGACCTTCCCGTCCAGCCTCCAGCGTAGCACGTTTTGTAGCTCGATCCACTGATCTCGAATCTGAGGACAGACCAAGGAAAAGAAGGGACCTGTTTATTTGATGAGGAGTTGATACTGTAGAGCCATGATTTTCTTATACAACTGAAAGGTAATTCCAAGTCTGACACTAAATTCCTTCAGTGTTCAGTCAAGTACCGTATATATCAACAACCCTCTGAGAGCCAAGTTTCTAATCAGAGAAACTATGAAGTAAGACTTTCTGGCAAAGCCTCTATTTGTCTTTCAGGGCTTTTTTTCATTTCTTTAGAGAATCCAGCTCGACTTCATGTGTCTGTTTGCCAGCAGCGGTAGGAGATAGACAACTCCTGGAACATGACAATCTACTGACGCTGCTTTCAGGCACGCTCTGAACTCCGGACATTTTCCGGAGGGGTTGTATGTGAGAGCGCAAACGTCGGGAGTCAGTTTTTCCAGACGCTTTTCTGCCAACACCCTTGTGAAATGTCCGCAACACGTATACGTGTGAGAATACAGCAGGAAAACTCACAGAGAGCGTGAAGTTGAGGCGTGTTGATGACGGACAAGGAACTGGGTGAAAAAGAGGAGCTGGTGATGGTTCTGGTTTCTTTGGACCACTAACAGTGTCGTTTTTTTACACTCACGCCAAGTCTGAATTTATCTTGTCTGACCCAGATAATCTCCTGCTGTGTCCTTCATATATGAAAAAGTTCATGTCTTAAAACAGCTGACTCCTCTGTGTTGTCACTGGAGAAGCTGTCTGTTTGACACCTTTACATTTAATATATGATGATTTAATATCACATGCAAGCAAGACACTAAATACCTCTCACAGTTCTACTCACCCTTTATCACAACTGACTACTATTTTTGCTCCAAACAGAGTTCCATCACTGAGGTTGAAAGTCATGTGAGGCTGAGGTATGGGGGGACCGCAGTCCTTCTCTGTAAGATAATAACACAAATATTACTAATGTCATTAGCCACACGACAACAGAACAGAGCTGCTTTGTTTGTAAATGAAGTTATAAATAAGGTTAAAGACGGGACTCACTTTTACACCTGAGATCTGGTTCAGTCCATTTCCCACCAGTGCAGCTCATGACCCCGGAGCCACTTTCATTAACGAATCCGTGAGCACACTCCACAGTGGCATCCGAGCCTTCTGGGAACTCATTCATGAGAAGTGCCTCATTTGTCAAAACTATATGTGAACCTAGCTGAGGTTTGGGACAGTAGGCTGGAGGGAAATTCGAGAAAAGAGAGATTGACAATATTTAAAAATCAGGCATGACGATCCACCTTCGGTTAATCAAACAGAAAACATGATGATCATGAAATAAGTTCATAAATAAATGATCCTTTTGAGGTGATGCACAATCCATGTGAGAACAATGACCTGAAAATCTGATTTCCCTGTGTTTGATTTTGTGAATAACTACTTTGAAAATGAAAAGAAGTTTCTAGTTCTCAAGTTTCAAGTTTAATTAGGTCATTCCAGCCGCATCTGTAAAACACAAAGTGGAACAAACTTGTGTATCTCAGGGCCCTGTGTGCACATGCAAACATTTAAAAGCAGCTGTTTTAAAGACAAGGGCCATAATTATAAAGCACACCTAGGTGCCTGAGTTAAAATGATTTAAAATAATACAAACAAAACCATATGCATAATAAAAAATGTAATTTAAAACCAAACCCTGTCTTTAGCAGAATGAACATTTATAATAATCCCCCCTTTATAAACTGTTCCTCAGCTTTCAATTAATAGTGTAGTTATGATAAATCATTGTTATGGTTATAAGCTCGTAAGAATAACCCTTTGATTTCCAGTTATAAATGTGTGAATCTTTCAAACGAGGACGTTATGTCTGGAGTTATAAATGTTAGAGTCATTTCATAAATGTTTTAAATTATGTTCTAATGCAGTTTGATTGCTAGGAGGTTTCAAACATGGCTCCCTAATTGTCGAATTATTGAAGTGACTGATCATGAAGACATTACAATTTATAAACCTTTTTGAAGGCTGGCGTGGAAAACAGTAAGGAAAGATTACAGAGCTTCCCTTATGTGAAATCTAAAATATTACATTTAATACATTTAATACACATTACTATAATTACTTAGAAATGTAAGCTGCAACATCCTTCTTTTTTAAACATTAGATCATTTTAAAGACACATTCCTAAAAATATAAGGAGAACTGTATTTTGTGGCTTAAATATTATCTCATCTCACTATCTTTCAGCTCACGTCAGAAAAATATTCCCCCCAAAAAGCTACTTAAATCAACTTAAATGTAAAATAATTCATTATCAAATTTAAGAATAATGGCCCTGACTCATAGAGTAATTATGACTTACAGTAGCCGATAATATCTACATATCTGCAACCTGTCTGTGCTATTACAAAGATGGGGTACCCATGAAGTAGTGAAATATTTGCAGATCATTAAAATACTACACATGTGTACATTTTGAAGTGAAGTTACTATTAATTGAAGTACAAGTTTGTATTCTCTGCGTATAGTCGACACAAGCAGCAGGATGAGTTTTAAACATGTGACCTGGTTGCTTGATAAAGATTATCTCACTGCTCCAGATGTTTCACTGACCTGCTGCCTTCAACACAAACAGCTGCATCACCAGCAGACACCTCCGCCGTCCGCAGGTGTCCAGCAAGAAGTCCATGTGCGGCTGCGGAGGGAGACAGAAAATAAAACAGTGATTCAAGTCCCTTCGGCTCTAGTTCTTCTTAATCGGAGGTGTGAGAGACGCGAGTCGCTCCGCAGCTCGACAGTGACTTTCTCTAATGGACAAGCAGCGGGTCAGGTTCACTTTAATAGTCAGAGAGACAGGAAGTCAGAAAGTCTCTTCACAATAACAGCACACACACCCACACACACACACACACACACACACACACGCCACACCCTTAAAGTGATGGTCCACTGTGATCTTCCTCCTAGTTACTGCTGTATAGGATATCTATCTATTTATCTAACGCTGTTTACCCCTGAAACTCCAAAAGTGTCTTGTGGACTCAAACACTTCACCCCCCCACCTCCATCAGCATAGTGGTGAGGAGATAATGAGTGAATTTTCAGTTTTGGGTGAACTATCCCTTTAAGACAGGTCGACTAATACTTTACAAGCAGCATATTTTTTCCGCTATTTCACATTTCTCTATATAAAACATATGATATTATACAAGTAATTGGTCGGGTAGTAACACATCAACTTATCTGTGAGTTGGATTATCAGGCCTCAATTTTTTATTATATATTTATTTATTTTTACTTTCGCTTTATACAGGGGCCCTGCAATACACAGGCAACCCCCCCAGCAACCCTTAAAAACAATAAGCATATTTTATAATTGGCTGCCACAGATGCTATACATAAATATCCATCCATCCATCCATCCATCATAATCAAGTTTTATTTTGAAAAAGCTACAGAGGACGTTCTCTTTTTAAACATCAGCCACCTTGACACCGCAGTGTTAGAGAACAGAACCAAACTTTACAGTGAATAAAACTCGCAGTTTTTTGTCTTTACACATCGACATCAAGAGTCAAAGATAAAGATAAAACATGTCAGTGTTGTTTAAACTTGTATTTAACAGACACAGTGTCAGTTAGTTCACCGGTTTCTGCAGCTCAGTAGATTTCACCTCCTGCAACAGGAGATATTTTCACTACAGTAAAGTGGAAAACTGTGATGGGTGTGTCCTGGAAAAAAGGGGTTTAAGCTCTGTGAGTCCTCTAAAGGGGAATCCCTCATTATAACATTGCTTTCTATTATCTTCTCTACTCTTCTCTTCTCTTCTTATAAAGACACTTTTATACACCAGAAGATAGTGACTCACAGAATAAATACATCATGTGTCTCTGGTTAACAACAACAACAACAATAATAACAAGAAGAAGAAGAAGAAGAAGAAGAAGAAAATAAGAATACTTCTTATCAATATAATTATATGAAGAAGAAGAAGAACAGGAAGAAGAAAAAATAAAAGACAAAGAACAAGGATAGGAATAAGAAGAATAAGAAAATGAAGAATAATAATACAAAGAAAAATAAAATAATAATAAGAAGAAGAAGAATGTGAAGATGAATACGGTGACAGCGAAGAAGAAGAATGAGAATAGGAATAAGAAGAATGACAAGAATTGCAAAAAGTTAAAAAAAAGAAGAAGAAGAAAAACAGAGGTAAAAGAAGAAGAAGACAACTACGATGACAGTGAAGAACAAAAATAATAAGAAGAAGAATACGAAGAACAAAAAAAAGGAAAAACAATCACACAAAACAACAAGAACCATGTGAGTGATAGTGAGTGTTCTCCTCTCTTCCACCGCACTTGACATTCTGTGGTTTGGGTTATTGTCATGGATACATGGTTTGTTTCCCCTCTCAAAAAGGGGCTGAGCCTCATTACCCAACTCACACAGAACATTCCAAGGAGTTTGCCCCACCGCCCTATTTCATTACAGCAGACGTCTGCGTCCTCCACCCAGAGTCTCCAGAGAAACCCCAGCAGTGACGAAATACTTACGTCACTAAATTCTTTAGTGACGTAAGTCTGAGGTAAAACTGAGGTAAAGCCAATAAAGTGAGGCCTGTAAAAACATTGTGGTGCACCTCGTGTCCTTTTAAGGCTTTTAAAAAACTAATAGGTAACTAATGCTATTTTGTCCAAACTATTCATCACAGTCCGAGAGTCGTGGCTAAAGGCCTGTGCATCTTATCTCTCCAGCACCTTGTCCAAGAGAACTGTGGAAACAACTCCCTCCTCAGCAACCGGCTGAGGAAGAATGCATCTGCTTCTCTTCATGTCTGATAATGAGGGGAATGAGGTTCCACCCTAAATATCAGTACGTGTCCGTTTCTGCTTTGTTCACATGCCTTTTCTTTGGGGTCACGCATACCGAGGATGTTTTAACACGAGAGTCATGTCTTTGAATCTAACCCGATGGAATATGTCCATGAGATGAGGAGAAGGTATTACTCCCTCACGTTTCTAAAAACTGCAAAGGTCAAAAGTCTTGATATGACTCATGAGTTCTTACTTCCTGTTGTCACAATCTCTAGTTTTCACAAGAATCAGCCGTGCGTCCTCTGTTGACTTTGTACTGACACTACCCCTCAAACAGGAAACTATACTCAACACGACCAAAGTCATTTATTTGACTGGATGATAATTATTATTTATCCAAGTCTCATAAATTGATGGATCCGCCCCCCCCCTCCTTCTTCTTCAAAACACTTCATTGTAGGTCAGTGACATCTTGTGGTGGAAAACATGAAGTGCATCCATATGCAAAATGACTGATGAGGGCAGTAATATGTATGATTATGAAAATAATATTAATGCTACCACATCCTGAATGATACAAACAGTATATCTTTGTTTTTTATATTAATATATTTTATTTAAATGTCACTACACACATACACACTCACACACACGCCCCCCCCTCCCTTTCTTTCTTTTTTACTTTTCTTATGTCTTTTTTCTTTTCATAACATTAACATTTCAAACTGGAATAAGTTTTGTAATTTGTTTTATTCTGTTTTGTCAAACATGTTTACAAAGCATTGAGATTAAACTAAAAAAATATTTTTATTAATATGCTCATAGGATTTCCCTGACTGGCATCAAAACCTGACCTGCTGTTCCAAAGGCAGCGACCACAGCACCATCTAGCTGACGATATGTAACATTAGCCGACAGTATCATCAGGAAGAGGCAGCACAAGAAAATCTAGAAGGTGAGAGAACAACTGGAACTGATGTGGAACTTGAAATCCAAAGGTGTCCCTGGTAGTGGGAGGTGTGGGTGTGAGGGAGAAGGTCAAAGTTAAATATCTCTTACCTCCACTATGTGACAGTGAACCTACAAACGGTTCCACACGTCATTTAACACTCGCACCTGAAATAGAACATACAACACATCATACTGAAAGATTACAGCCATTTTAAAGCAGTTAAGTCAGTTATCACACCACTAGCAATTACCAGTGGCTCTGTGTGCGCCCGATCGAGCTCTGGATGACTGAGCGTGTCTCACTTCATCTCAGGGTCAGTCACCAACGGGATGGAGGCTCCTGCCGTCAGTCACACTTAAATTGTACCCCTCTTTCAATCAAGTGTCCAGAACAACCATTAAGATGTCCTTAACTGGTCGGCTGCAGCTGCTCAGTGATCCAATGGAGACGTCAGCCGGGACGTCTCAGGTGTGACCCGCACGACTTTGATGGAAAACACTGCAGACGGATGTCTCAATGTGAAAAACCTTTAAAAGGTCCAGTGTGTAAGATTTAGGTGAAAGGGATCTATGGGCAGAAATTGAATATAAAATAATCCTAGTGATGTTTTCACTAGTGTGTCTCACTGTAAAACCTACAGTAAAAAGTACACAGCTTATGTAACCATCATATTTTATACCACTCGTGTCTGGAGTTGCATTGAAGATTTAAAACCGGAGATAGATCACTGAGGCTCCGAGCGTTTTTTAAGCTTCCGTCCTCGTTCTAAACACACGATTCACGTCTGCTTCTGAAATATGGATATTTAATGGACATGACGCACGTGTAGCATCAGATGCCTCTGAGCTCTCGTAATTGAAAAGGCCGTCGCTTTGTGCTGCAGAGAAAAAAGCAGTCGGCTGCCATGACAACTGGAAATCTGCCATAGTAACAGCGGGTGTTGGACAGTAGCGTGCAACAAATTAATCTACATGACACCTAAATGATTATTCTGTCAACAATATGAGGAGTGCAGCGGCACACAGTTCAGAAAGAGACCAGCGGCTTGGTTTTCAATCTTCGACACAAGAAATCCAGAGTGTGTTTTCAGCAAAACTTTATTTTTCAGTGCATGAACGAAACACCATGTCAAGCTCGTAGCCTGTCCTTTTCAATCCATTTTTAAATATTTTCTCAGGTTTTTTTTACATAAAAAAATAATGGAGCGATATAATATACCTCTATTTTTTTTTTTCTCTCCCCGAAAGAGCACTCAGCGAGTATTTATAAAGGTGCTGTACAATGTACAAACATTTACATCTACCGTCTACCTACAGAATGTAGAAGAGACCACAAGGATTGTTTTTCTAATGAGGCGATGCAAGGCCACAGTATGATACAGAGATGAGATACAAAACGATTGAAAGTAAACGTGGAGAGGAGGAGGAGGAGGACGTCGTCTGATTCTGGACCAGAGTGAACGGCCTGTACCCAACACTCACGGCTGGATTCACTCGTTCAAGCAACCGAACTATTGCACAGAAAACCTGCCACGGATTGGCTCACAGCGCATCCTCGTGTGATTCTTAACCTGAAAACTCCCTCGTACAATCACAGACTTTCATCACAGACCATTATCCACCGTTTGACTGCCACTGATATTGACTTTATCACACATGTGCGTGACACTTAGTTCCCTGAGCTCATCTGAATACGTCTTAATCTCATAAATATGCCAGTGTATTTCATTTTTTACAGCAGATGCTCGATAAAGATCCCACTTTTAGAACCACAGGCTGTAAATAAAGAGGGACGACAAGGTTTCATTTCCTCCCATGATCCAAAAGTGAAGCTAAGATATTCCGGATACATTTGGGCATTTGGAGTCGGCGCAATAGCGATCGCAGGAGAAAGGTTCGTCTTTAAAGCATCAAACAACTGATAACAAACAAACTCTTTGCACTTGAACAAACATCAGTGTGATAAGAACTACAGAGAAAAATGTATTTACCAAATACTTTGACTTTTTGGTTTGGTCGTCGTCCCATCTGTTTTCCTCTTTAAACACATTCTGCATGTGAATGTGCAGAATGTGGGAACGAGGGAAAAGACCTGAGGGGTCGGAAGCTTCTGGTTCCTGTGTCTCTTTGACCAATCACGTTCGAGTTGGTTGCCCCGCAGGTCAGAGCACACGGACTGAAATGCATCGGCTATCGTCTTTTTAATTTAGAGACGCTTTGGCTTCACTTATGAGGAGCAGTCGTGTCGTCCATCTTTATGTGAAGTTCTGTGTCTAGAACCAATTGTTTATCTTTAAATACAGAATTTACGAATCTCTGTATACCGGCTGTGAATCAGCAACACACTTAATATCTCAGTAAACCAGCACATCGCTCTAAACTCTGTTGTCCTTCAAGCTACCCTGGCACATAATCACACTGCAGGACTGACAAACACATACATATATATATCTTAATTTGTCTTTTCTTGATAGGATAAAGTAAAACGACCGGGGGCATGACTGAAAACTTGCACAGAATTATATAAATTGAAAATTTGGCCTTTAACAGTGAAACTTTTACAAAAAAAGAAACATCTTTATAAAGTAATAACAATAATAATAATAAAAAATGGCAATGCATTGGTAGCAAGTCAACATCACGAATTAAAATACAACTCATGGTCATTCTCTTACTGTTATGCTACAAGGGCAGATGCAGTGCAATGAAATTCAATAGATATCTTTAAAGTTAGAATCTGCAAATATGACACATTCAAATATATATATATATATATTTATATATAATATTTCACAATGAGACACGATTTGAGCGACTGCAAACATTTGGTACGGTGGTTTGCATGTTAACTATACAGTTGATGAACTACAAAGACTCATGGTAATCCCTACCACTGAAGTACATTGGAAATAGGGTGAGAGCTCAAACAACATGGGACAAATATTTGAAGTCTATATCAAAATGTGGAATGGCTTGGTACGGCTACATATACATATATTCATCTATTATCTCAATAAATTACACACTGGTTGGTTATCGTACACATGGTAAACAAGATCTCAAACCACAAGTTTCTGGTCTTTTTAACGATACAGTTTTTTTTTGTTGTTGTTGTTTTAATGGAGGAGAGTCGCGTCTACAACCATAGAACAGTCTAGAGTCCCCTGGTAAAGTGAACGCTTGCTGGGTTGCATTTGAAATCTGAGAGTGGGAGTTATAAACAAGGAAAAGGATCATCGTCAGTGATGTGCAGAACACATGCAGTAAAACAAACAGAAGGACCGACTGCATGCAGCTGAGATTTAAAAAAAAAAAAAAAAAACTTTTAAGAAAAAGAAGACAGAGTCAAAAATTTCCCACAATGAGGCCGAGAGAGAGCAAAATGAAATCCTGGATGACAGTCACAGTTGGTGTTTACTACAGGCGAGAGGCGAGGGGGCCGTTCTCCCTTTCTTTGCATATGGGTCGTTGCATTGTAATGGAGGAAAAGCGCTGTTGGTAGTTCCACAGGAGACTCCCAGGATTGGCACATATCTGTATTTCACATTTCAAAGTGTCCTGTCTGACAAAACGCCCCCGAGCACGCCGCACATGCCGCAGTCCCACGTCAAAGATGCCGAAGCAGCGGACGAGGCAGGGGCGAGCTGCTACATGTGATGTCACAGGACTCCCCAAAAGGAAAGGAAAGAAGAAACTGGTCGTAGTAATAGTTTTCTGTATTTTATGGAAGAACTCAGAAAAAACAATCCACTGTTTCATATTCTGGGTGACTGTATATATGTTTCCCATCACAAAGGCTCACGGAGAACCTCGGCCTTGGAGAGGATTCTAGCTGAGCTGGGCACTTTCCAGGGGCCGGGGCTAATAGGTCCCTCTGGGCTCTGCGGGGTCCCTGGGACACTGTTTACAGAGACCACAAAGTTGTCCTTACTACCGTCGTCTCTGCAGCGAGAAAACGCATCTTGTCGTCCTTTGGCCTCTCTGGGCGAAACCACGGAAACCTTTCTACCCTGCGCATCTTTAAAAGACAACAGGGTTTCTCTTCTGCCGTTTGTCGTCTCTCTACATCTGCTCGTTTCTCCCGGAGGTTTGCTCTTGTCGTTAGCATCTGGCCGCCCTGAGTCTTTCCCTGTTCCTTTCTCGTTGTCTCTGGCTGCATGAGGCGATGATCTGAGGCGGAGAGTTTCTCCCGCCACTCTCCTTTTAAAACTGACTTGCTCATGCCTCATCTTCTCTGCTCTCACTTCCATCTCTTTTCCTTGTGAGTATCGCCTCGTCTCAAGACCCCCCCCATTGCCGTTTTTCTTCTCGTGATTCAAGCTCTCTCTGCTGGAGGAGTCTTTGAATCTCAGCTGAGGGCCTCGCTGCTGCAGAGTCGAAGCCGGCGGCTGTCCCGCCTGAGAAGGCTGTCCCGCCTGAGAAGGCTGTCCCGCCTGAGAAGGCTTCCTCACGATCGTGGATTCTGCTTTTGTTTGTGTGTGAGACGTCCTGTTCCTGCTCAGCACTTCTTCCCGTGCCCGACTCTCCATCTTCGTGGGACTGTGGAGTTGCTCTTTGGCTTTAGGAAATGTCTCCCCTGTTTTCTTTGGGCTGCTTAGCTCTCTGTAGTCCTTTGTGGGCCTGGTCCTCTTGTAGAACTTCACATGCTCGGGGGAGGAGGGAGAAAGCCTTCTGACCTCCCTGTCGGCCCCCTCATCACTCTCCTCCACGGAGCTTAAACCCCGGCTGCCGCTGCCACTGCTGCTGCGGGGCTTGAGGCCCTGTGGGGACAGGCTGCTCCAGCTGGAGGAATGTTTCAGTTTGCTGGAGGAGGGTGGGGACACGAAGATGGAAGCCCCGGCGGAGTATGGAGAGGTCAGGGGTGATGTGTCAGAGAAAAACACCTCGCTGGAGTAGCTTGTGGGTGAAATGAATTTTTGATCGCGTTGACCTGCAAGAAAAGTACAAGTTTTTAACATGTAGACTCCTCGTGCAGACAAATCAGACGCACCACACAGCAGACTGAGAGAAGATTGAAAACTTCATAATTTAGAGGTTAAAAGAGGTGAAAAAAAGTGAGAAACAAATTACCAAGGTAAAAGAGAAGAGGCCAGTAAAAGCAGTGAAGATGTTAGTGTTGGTGCTCAGTGTAGTAGCACACAGTGGAGGAAGCTGTACTACCTGCATCAGGGGCAAGAGAAGAAGAGCCAAAAGGAAGCAGATGGTTAGAGGCTTAATGAACACATTTTTTTTTTAAATTACTCAGCAAAGAAAGCACAATGAAATCAATGAGGGGGGGTGCTACGACACTGTCTCTGTCAATTAACAAACTGATGAAGTCTTTACCATTAGCTAAACATTAGGCGGATTTAAGGATTCAGCATTTATTTAACTCCGGTCAGCATCATCTGTGAATATGAACATCTGGCCTTAGCTTAGCTTAGCTTAGCTTTAAGATAGGAAAGTATTAAGGGAAAAAAATTATTGGGCTTTTTTCTAAATAAGTAAACAATCAACCTACAAGCACATAGAAAGCTCAGGAATATTATGTATCTGGTTTGAGTAATAAACCAGTGCAGTGTCAGTCTGTCAGTGTCAGACTCATATGAGGTCACTGTGACCTTTGACCCCCCCCCCCAAAATCTAATCAGTTCATGTTTGAGTCCAAGTGAACATTTGTACCAAATTTGAAGATATTCCCTCTCGGCGATCTCAAAATAACATGTTCCCAACAGCTGAAAAGGAACGGCAGTGGCGCAGAGGCATACAAATGACACGTTGGGGATTTAATGGGAATTGTGTGTGGGACAAATGAAGTCCAAACCACATTAAATATAAAAAAGTGAGCTAAATTCTTGCCGTTCTCCTTATTGCACAGTAAATCTCTCCTTGAATAACCGGGTTGAATCCAGCACTTACTTCCATCTTGAGCCAGGCCTGCTCCGGGTCGCAGCAGCAGCGCCACTTTGTTTCCTCCGGCCTGGATCAGCTCAATAGCCCGTGTATGAGAGATGCCACGAGCCGGCTCCCCATTAATCTCCACTATCTCATCTCCAACCTGTCGGTGATGCAGGAAACGCAGTTATTACACAGAGACACACCTTTCCAGGCTCAGCTCCACTTTGCTGAGCACACAAACTCACACATGCAGAAGCCGTGTGCGGACAAACAAGCATACATAATCAAAGAATCTAAATGACACACACACACACACACACACACACACACACACACACACACACACACGCAGCCTTGTAATACCCTGGAGGTAGCCTCTATTATTGGAGATGACAGAATAACTTAGGATAAAGCGTGTAAACATGTCAGTCTGTTAGACTCTAATCAGTGTTGACGTCTCTCACCACCCTTGGATAGGCAAAGTCATGCCCAGAGATCATAGTCTGGAGAAGCTTAGATTGATTCCAGCTTGGAGCCTCTATTCTGTCCCTGCACTGCACCGTCTCATCCCAATAACAACAGTGTGACCATTTCACCTCCGTGTGGAAATTATGATTCTGCAGAACCTCCTCCGCAGAGAGACAGAGCACGGTCACGGTCGGACTCAAGGACACTTGACTGAAAGAGGGAGGTTTGAGAACATGGAGGCTTGAACCTGGACGGATGGATATATAGAAACAAAACTAAGTAGAAGGGCACTCAGCCACGGCCTCCTTATAAAACCACATTCATTAGATCCAGATTTTTATTCGAAGTGCACACACTCAAAAATATCAGTCCCCTACACAAGGTACTGGAAACTACTTTCATCAGGATGCATTAATAAATTATTCTCAGAGAAATCAACTAAAATGTTCAAGACAAAGTGAAAACCCTGATCCAGATCTGCACCAAAACCACATCCTTCCACCAAGTTTTATGGAAATATATCCTGTAGCTTTTGCTTAATCTTACTATCTAACAGACAACAACAACAAAAATATGACGCCCAAGGCCGAACAGTTTCCTTTCAATTTAATCACACTGCACCATATTGTACACTCACAGATATTAGTCCCTAAATATGCCTGAACTTCTTCATCTAGATACATTCAAATTTGTAAAAATGTAAAAAAAAGGCCCTAATTTCTATATTAAGGAGCAGGAAAAAACTATTTCTGGATCTGCACCAAAATTTGATGGATCTTCCCTGATCAACACCACATCCTTTCACCATGGTTATCCATCCTGTAGCTTTTGTGTAATCCCACTAACCAGCAGACAAGCAAACGCGAATGAAAACATCATCTTGGCGGAGGTAAAGAGACGAAGGTAAGTAACACTCGTCAAAGAAAACACAATAGAAATCCTCTCTTCTACATAAACAAGAGGAGAATATCCCCCCAAAAATAAAAAATGTAATAAACCTCAAATCACTTTGCTAATTCAAAAACTGCCGACACATCATAGCTGGAGGCCTCCGCGGCATCGCACCCTCCACACTGTAACTGGCAGTTACTGAAACACAATTAATTAGTTTAATCTCTGGTGCATTCAGCCAACAGAAATCACATTTTCTCTGATTTACCTCTCTCCGCCATAAACTACTAAACAGTGCAGAATTAGATCTCAGCAGTGGGATGTCTTTGCATTACAGCACATCGCACTGTGGCTAACGATGTTTGCGTGAAACCACGAGATGAGACCAGGAATGAACTGACTGTTATCTGAGCCAGTAACATCAAGTATGGAGTTGTTTTCTAGATGTTTCTTGTTTGCTCCGGTGACGCCTGTTCCATCTGTCTCAAGTTTCTGGTCATGACTGAGAGATGCCAACAATTACTGGCTAACTCTCCACTAATTTGACGACCCCCCTGAACTCTCCTGTCGACTCACCATCAGCTCAAAATTCACACAAAAGTGCTTTGCGTGTATAAAATAACAAAAGTACTAATAAACAATAACTATATGCAACAAAAAGACACTGATGAAAGAACAGAAGGACAATAAACGGGGATGGCGTCAAACACTTCTATGCACTAGATGAGTCTAAGGCCAGTTTATATAAATGTGTTTTCTTATTGTTGGAGCCACATCGTTATAATAATCAATGTTTCTGCTCAAACTGCATTTTCAGCTCTCCATCCAACACTGGTTACTGTGGCATGTATTTAACACTGCAGCCTCGTATGTTGCTTTAAACTCTCGATTGTGGAAACACCACTCAGATAAAGTTTGGAAATGGGGGGCCTCCTCAATGCATCTCAATTTACATGCGTGGTCTATGATCCCATAGACACTCAACAACTGAGCAAAGAAAAACTTATATGGGTGTTTGACTTAACTTCAGAATTAAAAAAAAATTGAAATAATTGTTAATGTGCAAGCAGCGTTCAACGAAATTAACTTGCAATCCGGGCGGTGCATGAACTGAAATCAGAATCGGTTAAAAACTGAATATGAAAGTAACAAATATTCATAAAGAAAAGTACAAGAATATATGAGAGATTAAATAAATGAAGTAAATAAATAATAAATGAAGAATATTAGCTCTAAAAAATCAGTCTCTCAGATTGTCTCACATTTTTTTGAAATCCAGCAAAAACAGTCTTCCCCTGTTCAGAGTTGAGTTGAAAACAGATTACAGTTATAAACATCATTACAGTATCGTTATAGTTATAAGTATTGTATTTACAGGAGCACTCACATGGATTCTTCCGTCGATCTGAGCGGCTCCGTCCTCTGCGAGTCTCAGGATGTACAGGCCCATGTTGTACTCTGTTCCCCCTCGAAGGCTGAAGCCGAAGCCCCGAGGTCCCCGCTCCAGCTCCACCGTCAGACAACCCTGAGCAGGCAGCAAGAAAAACACTCAGACTCACATACAGGCACGTGGATAAATACACTGTATATGTTCAGTAAGAAGGGTTTAGTAAATATTAATGTGATAAAACATTGTTTGTTTAAGATGCAGGTTTCTTTTTTTTCATATTCAAGATATTAACGAGACACCTTCCTGTGTAAAAACTGCTTGTGTGCGTTTAACAGAGAATTTCCCAGAGTTCAGTTGATGTCTCATCAGATTCTTGAGAGTTTTCTATTGATTCAAAAAATGCCCTGAAGGATTCTTGCTCTTCTCAGAATAGTTTCATTCTTTATCTGTATTGATCCTCAAGTTGCATTATTTGAACCTAATAGTAAACACAGTGTGTACTGTATGTATCCGATGTACCTGTGCACTGAAAGCTAAGAGCTCGAGAACAGAGACGACACTGTGTTATAGAATTTCATACAGAAGATCGCAGCTTGTGTCCCTGTTACACACACAAACTTTTGCCTGCAGCGGCTTTAACCTTCAGATAAATCGCCGCGACGACGTATCGCGGAGGGAATAAGAGGATTACTGTTACCTGGTTGGGTCCCGTCACACACAGAGTCCCCTGCTCGCTGAGAGGAAGCGTTTTGTGGTCGGACCAGTTGACTCCGTCCCTCTTCTCCTCCAGGTCGAGGTTATAACTGAAGCAAACAAACAGACACGTGTATTTCTCCAGTAACACACACGCTGCAGGCCACGAAATGAAAAAGCCATTATGCAAAACATCACATCTAATTCAATGCTGGATGTTAAATGGAAGGCAGCTGCTTTTTTTTTAATAATATATGGATATTTAATTTTGTGCTGCATATGTTGTATACTGTACACATTATTGGTTTTTTTTATGTTTATTACACTGGTGTGTTTGTTGAAAGCAATTTTCTCTTGTTGTTTGCTCGGAGGGTAATGCTCCCGCTTTCACTCTTTGTCGTGCTGAGTGCAATTACAGAGGATGTTTCGCTCGACTCTGACCGAGGAGGCAGCAGCATCGCCGTGTTAATATCATCGTAAACACGACACAGCGTTTCAGTTTTAGATGAAGTTCGTGTTGCGTGTTCTGTCTGCTTGCGTGTGAACCTCCTCACATCACAAATGGGAGAGAGAGTGTTTTGTAAAAGTACATGTTGATCCCTTGGGGTAAATTTTACACTTTTGATAAACACATAGTGGGAGTCCACAAACTGCAAACAGAACATTAATGAACCTCTATGGTGTACAGAGCCTGACCCACATGGATTTTACGGAGGCAGGGTTTGTAAAACTTCTGATCTGGATGGATCGATATATGTATAAATTGGCAATGATTCCTAAAACCCATCCATCCATTGTCTTCTGCTCATTCTGGCTCGGGTCACAGGGGCAGCCGGCCAAGTAGGACACTCCAGACGTCCTTCCCACGAGCCGCAGTTTCCGGCTCCTCCTGGGGGATCCTGAGGCGTTCCCAGGCCAGATGAGGATATTTAATCCCTCCAGCGAGTTCTGGGTCGACCCTGCAGTCTTCTAATGGGAGTCCCTCTGGAGGCGTCCATGACTAGATGCCCGGACCACCTCAAATATCCTCTTTTGACTTAAAGGAGGGCGAGGATGTCTGAACTCCTCACCCGATATCTCTCAGGCGGAGCCCAGACACCCGATTGAGAAAATCCATTTGTCCACTTGTATTCACAATCTCCTTCTTTCAGTCACTACCCAGAGTTCGTGACCATAAGTGAAGGTTGGATCGAAGTTCGACAAGACTAAACTTAAACCTATTTATACACCGACCCATTAAATTATATCATATTGGCCAATATTATCAGCTGAACGATAAATCAGTCAGGCTCTGGTCTTAAGGGCCGGTGAGAGCTGGAGTTAAAATCTACCGGACAGTTTCACAGACTCTTGTAAGTGACAGCTTTATTTTTTGGCTTTCATTTTGGATCCTTACCGCTCATCCTGAAGTGCTGACCTTGAACCCATGGCCCTGTGCTGCAGAGCCGGACTCTGTTTTGCTGAACTCGCTCCAGACGGAGGGCCCTTGTATTCTGGAACACATGATCATATTTCAGCAAATCAGTTTAAAGTGTTCAGATGGAGTCAATCTAAATCATATTTTATACCAACTTAGTACAAGTATTATTATTACACTTGAAGTCATGATGGATACATTTTATTTTCATTTATCTTAATTCACTCAATACCTCAATTTGGAATCATACTGATACTAAAATATTCAAACCTTCTTATCATCACCAGGATTAATTGCATTGATCCCCTGACTCCTTGTTTCCCTCTTGCAGACAATAGGGTTTAAGACTCAGATCTCAGACCCCCTCAGTATTGTGGTAAATGCAGATATGGCGACGCAAGGAGCTAAACTCACCATCCTCCGGAACTACAGTGAGAGTGACGACGTTGCCGGCCTCCTTGATAAGCTGCACAATGTCATTGTGAGAGAGCTCAATGATGGAGCGCCCGTTGACCGCCGAGATACGATCTCCGACGTGCAGCAGGCCGCAGCGGTCGGTGGGACTGCCTTCGATGATTCGGCCAATTTTGTGCGGGATAACTGAAAAGGCAGATATCAGGAGAAAAGAGAGATGTATTTGAAATGTATTCATAAGCCCGACACAATAGACCAGAGAACTGCTTTGTTCTGGTTTAACTAAACCACTTGCATATAACTATTTCATCTGTACCTCCATGAACAGGGTTGTACCATTAAATAAACAGCAGTACTGTGTTCAAATATTTCATATGACTACCTAGATTAAACAATACTGCTTCATATTAAAATGTATTGAATTGTTTCATAACATCTGCACTTCTGTGCCCAATAAGTCGTCCTCCTGTTGTCTTTAATTTGGAGATATGGAGATTTTAATATATTTTGCAACTTTAGAAAGTGAGTTTGGATGTGGATTAAGATCTTAATAGTTAAATGTCATACTTGTATAATATCAGAACGAACTAAATCAAAGAACATTTGTTTAAAAATCTAATTTCAGAAATATACTGCGTAAGAAAAGAAACGCGGAGACTTGGCTTTCACCTCCGAGCGGCGGTTTGCTCTTGGACGTGAGGATGACGAAGCCAAATCCCTCGATATCTTTGCGGTGGAGCGTGATGTCAAAAGACTCGTGGTCCAGAGCGCTGGGCATCGGCAGACGAGGTAGCTTGGGGGAACCGTTCACCAGCACCGGAGCCATTTCCAGGGCCTCCTCATCTGTGGCATCTGATGTGAAGATAACACAGATGCTGATATATTTGAGGGCCACAAATCATCAAATCCATAACTGCAGCTCATTTCAAGATTTCACTTGTACTCACAAACACTTTCTTTTTACTTTTGACTCGTCTCCTGGATTTGTGCTCAAGCTAACTACTGAGTTCCTCTATTTTTACCACACACATCTATTTTTAACAAACTGCTGTTGCTCCTGTCAAATATAAAATGCATCACTCCCTCGGTGTCTGAGGATTTTTTCTCAGCAAAGCCTGCAAGAGTCTGGCCGCTCGGAGCAACACAGTTGATCTGGACACACTAGGCTGTGTTTGTTGTTCCTCACCTCTGTAGATGACCTTTCTTCGTACAGTCAGCATCACTTGACCGTTTCGGGCGGCGTTGGTCATCAGATCCAACACCTGCTTGTGAGAACGACCTTTCACCATCACACCGTCGATGCCAATGAGCTCGTCCCCTGCTCGCAGACGACCGTCTTTCTCTGCAGCTCCGTTGGGCACAATGGCCCCGATGTACACCTGGGGAAAGACATTCTGGAGAAAAGAGAAATCATATTAATTATTAAGGCAAACAAAATATGTTTTACTAAGGAGCTATCAAATTAATTAAGCATTCCACGTCCATAGCTTTATTTTAAGTATCAACGCTGAAGTATACTTTTCTCCTTACAAAGAATTGTTAAATATCACTTGTGGGGCGCCACAAGGTTCTGTGCTAGGACCCAAATTGTTACTTCAAACTTACTGGTTGTTGTGGACCTTCTCCTCCCAGAACACGGAAGCCAAAGCCTGTTTCAATGTCTCTCTTTAGAAAAACATCTATGTCTTTGGTGTGAGGCTCTGTGGAGGAGAAAGACTCAATCACCGTTGTGTAAAGAGATCAAAGTTTCAGGTTGAACAGGACATGAGGTTTAAAAAATATCTTAGAGAAAGCATCTGCCTGTACTTACGTCTGCTGTCCAGCAGGGCTTTGGACTTCAGGTACATCTCTGTGGCGTCTCGTTTGGGGGAGTCGATGGAGCGCAGGGTGCTCGTGTTGGAGTGGTAAGGCAAGGCCTGGGGAGCCGAGTCGCCGATATCGTCCAAGGTCTCTGTGCTGGCCGTCATTTCCTGTCTCTGGAAAAGAAACACACATTCACCTATTAGCATCACATGTGTGTTGACTGTCTCTGCAGCTCTTTATCCCAGATAAATGGCAGCTAATGGTCGAGATTACCAAAAAGCAATAAAGGTCAAGACACTGTCTATTTTTTTTTTTTTACATTCACTGTTCTCACTTTACATCCCTCTTGTTGTTTGGACGTTGTTAAGAAATGGGGATTTTAATGTAATATACAATCTACAGGAATAACTGAAGATTTCCCCTTGGCTGTGATGGGTCCATTCAGGCATAAAGGGCAAGTTCTTTATCTAAAACTGTTGTATTAATAAAACCGACCATATCTAAAGAGGCTCATCCATGCTTCATTACCACTGCAATCCCCTGACAAAAGCCCTAAGAATACAAATAGTGAAAGGAAGTAATTAAGACCGTTTTTCAGAGCAAACAAAAGGAGGCGCCCAGAAACATAATCAATATTCAAATTTATTGCTATCATTTAATTCGATGCAACAGAGGCTTAGTGGTTAAGCTGAAGGACAAAAAGCTTTGAAATTAACTTGAAGGATGAGTCCCACAGGGGAAACAATAGCGAGGAAATGGGAGAAGATTGTTATTTATTTTTTACTCACAGGCTTTAGACTCTTCACAGGGGATGTTTGACCTATGGAGAGACACAGAGAGACAAGAGGAGAGTGGTGAGAATGCAGATATGATTCCAAACAAACGCCATCACTGACACCACAGGCCACCAGATGGCACTGTCTCTCTGACTGAGGGCGAGCAGAGCATTCAAAATAAAACCAGTGAGCTGCTCTAAACTCAGGAGCTGTTCTCACTAAAGAATGCTCCATTAGGGAATATACAAGCATATGCGATTAAAGATACATAGAGAATATAACGGTAGTACATGTGCTGGAGTGCTGGCTGCATGGTTCATGGCCGTGCAGGGCTACGAAAAGCAGGGTGAGAGCATTGAGAGATGCGTGCACATAGTTCAATGACCGATTCCCTCTCTCTCTCTCCGTACAGTACACCCACACGTTCCATCTCAAGCGCTCAGATTGTTCCCTACAGATCATTTCTTACGGCGCCCTCCTTCCCTCGACCTCCCCTCTGTCAGCTCCCTGCATTAACTGGATTAACAAACACTCCTCTGGAGCCCACAGCCCTGTGGGGCCGGACCCACACTCGGTCTGACGAGGGGTTAATGGAGCCTGATGTAAAAGTGTGTGTGTGTGTGTGTGTGTGTGTGTGTGTGTGTGTGTGTGTGTGTGTGTGTGTGTGTGTGTGTGTGTGTGTGGGGGAGGATGCAGCAGTATTTTCCCGCTTCACTGTGAAATTCCCGATGCAGCATTAATAGCATTATCAAATCAGAGCCAGTGAACACACCTGAAACACAAACACCCACCACACTCATTCCATCCTTTCTCTAGTGCCACATTTACACCAAAATTAGCAGGTAGCAAGTTTTTTTTTAAAAACACGGTTAAACCGGCTAAAAAAAAGGCGATTGACACTTTTTGCCAGTAGGAGTTTCCCTGTTGTTTTCTCTCGGTGAGTCATGTTCGACGTCTGAAACACACCGGAGAGTGAGAAGCTCTCTCACCTCACTCAGTGTCTCAATTCAGGGGCAGAGGATGCGATCTACCCAGCCCATGAAGACTGCCTCCTTCGTGGGCCGTGTAGACCGCGGCCTGAGGACAAACCAGACTGAGACGGTCTGGTCGACAGCAGCATTCCATGATCGGCATCACCAGCTCGTCTCACCCTCATTGCTGTTGCCTAGCAACAGAGATGAAGTTGGACACGATGAGAAAGTTTTAGTGTCCTTTGTTTTTTTTCTGTACCATTAGCTGTTTGGCTGAGTTGAAGCATGATACGCAAGCACTGGACGTCTCGTTGCTTGCCGGCGCCATTAACTCTTCGTCACTGAAGCCTAATGAATCCACCCATTGGATATTTTGTTTTCCTAGAGATGGAGGATGAATTTGTTGGTTGCATTTGAAGAACCTTGGCTAGCCTAGTCGCGCCGCTGTGATGCAATTGGTCTCTGAATGCAGCCTTTGAAGGATGCAGCCCCTGAATTGAGACACAGCTGCTGTCTTGCCAGTGTTGCTTTGACAATACGAAGAAGAAAAAAAAAGAAGCTGTTGCACGTTGTTCCAAAGATGTAAAAAAAGGTTCAAGGCTATTTATGTGCGATGTTCATCATAACAACGTCACTGAAAAAGTGCAGCATCAGCGCCCAGGCTGCCAAAATAAAGAAGAAGATATTAAAGGGGACATAGCATGCAAATTCCACTTTGTTAGTGCTTCTACAGGTTAATGTGGGTATCTGGCTCATGTCTACCAACCCAAAAACTCTGGGAAAAAAACACTTGCGCGTTTTGTTATGGTTCCTCTAAGTCAGAAACGTCATGCTTGAGTGACTCGATTGAGCTTCCTGGGTTTTGTGTCGTAACAAGGCACTGGAAGTCTCCCTACATGGCCTTGCCCCCCCCCCCACACTCGTTACGCCGGGTTTACACCGGCGCAGCGAGGCTGCGAGGCAGCGCAGCGCCGTTCCCAGCGCGCAGCCGCCTGGCTGTTCACCGGGGACGAGCATTTCTCCGCTGGTCAGCCCGCGATTCACTCACATGTGGCATTTGTCTGGATCGTTGGGACTGGGAGGCTGCAGCAGTTGCTCGGGCGCGACCGCTCGCTCTCCCGTGCGTGAGCTGGAATTTGTGTCAACGCCACACAACCAGCAGTGTGGAAGACTTCCGCAGTGTTCAGCACTACTGTAACACTGGCACAAACACACAGAGCCCCCACTCGTTACGCTGGGTTTACACGGGCCGGAAGCGCTGCGAGCAGCGCAGCGCCGTTCTCAGCGCGCAGCCGCCTGGCTGTTCACACGGGACGTGCATTTCTCCGCTGGTCAGCCCCATAGACTGTATATATAAGGTCAGCCCGCGATTCTGCTTTCTCCGCTTGTTGTTGTACCCGTTGAATGTCGGGTTCGGGGTAAATGATGGTCTTCATAGCCCCCCCTCTCTTTCTCTCTCTGTCTGCTTGTGTGCTTGTAGTGGATGGGCAGAGGGGGACATTTAATTATGTGATTGGGAAAATTAAAACTCCAGGACAACAGAAGAGGAATACAAAGTATGGGATGCATATTTGATAATTTATATCATATAAAATATGTAATTTATATCGTTTAAAATCATGGGGGGGGGGGAGGGGGGAGCTGGCTCATTAGCATTTAAAGGAACAGGCACTCAAAACAGGTCACTCTGTGGAGGGCTGTTTTATACAGGGTAAAAAGGGTGCTGTTTTATATGATCCTTGTGGTATTTTGACCAAAGTATGTTACAGACATTTCATTAAGACCCCAAGGAACCATATCAACTTGTGGTAAAATGGGCATGCTATGTCCCCTTTAACACATTCACCCGGGTGTCATTTTTTCATCACTGCCGTTCAGGGTTGTTAAAAACCTGTCTCTGCTGCAGAGTCATTTAAAGTGGAGTGAATGCCCATTGTATCCATTCCCATTGCAGTCAAAAGCCAGATGTGGATTGTTTGACCTGTGAAAAGGGGCTTGAGAATCTGCTCTTCTTCTTTCAGTGATGCCCACCACTCCCAACTCACTTTCAAAGTCAAAGACCATCGTCTCATTTGGTAAAGCACAACTTTGTTCTGACTGTGAGGTCATGCAGTGCGTCAGTGGAGCAGGACGAAGTTGCGGTGCTGGCACAGCAAGTGAGGGTCAGCAGTGAGTGGAAAAGAGAGAGGAGGGCTGAGGCGTGGCTATGGGGAGGAGGCCCCTGGGGACCTTCCCTCTATAGCCATTTAGCCATGGATCTTTAAGGGGCCATGGATATAGAGGCATGCAGAAATCCCCCTGCGCTCTGCTGATGATCAAAGCCAATCCGGAGCTCATCGACTTGCTCACTGAATTCCCCCGGGGCGGCTGGAGATGGATGTAGGAGACATTTGAAGGGTGCCCACCCTCCTCCCACAGAATCCAGCACATCCCCACGCTTATGTAATTCCCGCTCACAGACTTGTAACAGACTGCATTACGCCTCAGTGGGAGTCATCATGAACAGAGGCAGGTTGGGTGGAGGCACACGAGAGGAGAGCGCTCCAGATGTGCCGTTTGGATATGCAAAGACTCTGGGAGATCGAGTCCGGCCGTCATTTAAAGCAGGAGCTAAGCGTGTGCAGGTGGTTTAGCTGCTCAGCTAAAAGAAAAAGGCAGCAGTCTCTAATGTGGTGGCCTGACACAGACCGCAGACACAGTGGCATCACCCAGGCTTCTACAGAGCTACAGTGTGTGGTCAGTCATTACCCCCCAACCAGCCGCAACACCCCCTCACCTCCTGTCAGTATCAGCACTCTGACCTCACCTCCCATGGTCACTGTTGAAGTTGTATTCACAGCATATTACATCACACGCGCAAACACGGCATCAATGCATGAGAATAAAGGAAAGGAAACAAATGATGGGAGGAGGAGACAGAGGTGATGTTCAGACCTGGTGTTAACATCTGTCCTGAGGGATCCAATCACAAGTGGTCAGCTCGACGTACATCTGGTATTAAAATAAAAATAACCTATAGAAATGGGATTTCAGCAGCTGCCTAGAGCTAAACGCAGATCCAGCTGATTGGATCGGGTAAAGCACTTTCAAAGTTTGGGAGCTGCAACTGCAAACGCCTCTGGATTTAAAATAAGTACGGGGAACAGATAAAAGGCCTTGATCAGGTGATCGGAGCGGCCGACCCCCAGAGTCGGGGATCAGTTGTGATCAGATCTCACTTCTCCTCTCTAAACTCAAATAAATACGTTTGGGTTTGACTGTTTGGGTTACAGACCTGAACTCAGTGGTGACCACTCAGGATGTTTATACCAGGTCTAAACGGGGTCAGAGACATTAGGAGAGAAACAACAACATGGATATAAAGCTGTCCAGGCTGACGGATACAAAGATACAGGTACAAAGACAGACAGACAAGTGATAGATGGATGATGTATTGCTGTTTCAGTGTCTCACCTCCTCGCAGCACGAGCACATCGACCTCGCTGCCCACCGGCAAGTCTTTCAGAATGTCCACCACTTGAGCATGACTCAGAGTTTGCACATTTTGCCTGTTGATCTCCTTGATGACATCTCCTTTCTGCAGGCCGCGGCACCACTGAGCATCCAGGATCATCTTCACCTTCTGGCCCAGCGGGCAGTCGGCGATGGCGAACCCGAACCCCCCCGGCCCCTTCACCAGCGGCACGCTCACCAGCTCAGGCTGCAGCATCCCTGCCACCTCCCCCTGCCTGCCGTTGGGCATGGCGGCCACGACGGGCCGCCCGCTGGCGTCCGTGGTGACGTAGTGGAGCTCCTGAGAGGAGCCGTGCAGGACGTCGCCTTTCACGAGCAGCGGCTGCCCGTTGATGAGGGGCACGGCCGTCACCACCTCCCCACCGTGCAGGGCCTGCTGGGGCTGGCTGGCCGACGGAGGAGGAGGAGGTGGCAGAGGGTCGTCGCTGCTCAGATCCACATCTGGGGGGAGCGGGTATCCACGGCACAGAACCATGTCCACGTACTGGTTGATGGGAATGGACTGGAACATCTGCACCACATCTGGGTGAGTCTTGCCCAGCACGCAGAGCCCGTTGATCTCAACAATCACGTCACCTAAGACAGAGGAGAGAAAAAACAAAGTCAGTGAGTTTCTCCTCTGGTATTTAATGGAGACATCACCTCTCTTCTGAGAGCTCTTACTCCTCTTTGTCAGATGAATCTTGCCTCTTAAGTTTCCCTTTCCTCTTCACTGCTCTCTCATATCTTAATTCTGGCAGCTCCTCTCATTCTCCACAGTCTACCATTCATTTCTAATTCATTCCCGTCCTTCCTTCACTCGCTCCATTGTTGAACAGACCTGAACAGCACTTTCTGCCACAACTACAATGATGGGTGTAGATTTCTGTCACATTGTGCCATTGTAGCCATCACAGACACACAGACACACACACACATACACACACTAACACACACACACACACACAGAGCTCACAGCTGTTGGTTTATGTAGACAGCCGCGAGGCAATGGAAAGATCAGAAACTAAACTGTCTGCTGTAAAACGATGCCCTTGACAGAGTTGGCAGTGTTGTTGTTATTGCCTTGTCGAACTCCAGGGATAGTGTCGGGTTGAGTGAACACCACCGAGGTAACATTAACACCCTCAGGTGCAACTTAGTTGTGGCTGCGAAAGAGTTTTCTGTAATATCGCCGAAATTAGCAGGGACAAACTCATAGATCTTCCTGACAGCTCAACAAGATACTAATGTTTATTTGAGCAGGAACAGACTTTCTGTCTCGTCCCTTTTTGAAATTGTGAGAGTGCATCCGCGGAATTGCTGCTCACCAGAAGACATCTTGTTGTCGTGGGCAGCGGGGCCGTCGCCGAGCACATTCTTCACCTGCAGGAATTCGTCCGTGCGGTCACCTCCGATGATGGTGAATCCGAACCCCTGGGAGCTCTTCTTCAGCGCCGTGTGGTACATCTCCCCCTTCAGCTGGTTGGGGTCTGGGGTGAAGCCGGACGCACCTCCCTTCCCTGTGCACAGAGTGTATACTGTATGTGAGTGTGTATGCGTGTGTGTACAGTGTCTTGTCTATTGATGAGAGAAATCCTGAGTAAATGACAACTCAAACGGTGCTCGGCATCAAACGCCGCAACACTGATTAATGAATTCATATCCTCCTTGAAAGGCGGCAAAATCCAACCATGTCTGCATTTAAAGTCAATTATACGCATTATGTGCTGAGGATCAACACAGTAATTAGTCATTTCTAATTAACAGGCATGCTGCACATACCTAAACTAGATAAACCCCATCAACAGAAATCTTTTTGTACCGAGAGAGGAGCACAAACACAAAGATAAAATGATACGAAACATTAGCTTCACATGCTAATTTACTTACTTCTTCCGAAAACAAAACTCTCATAACCTCCGCCAAGGACTAACGGTGTCCTAATGACACCACATTTAAATTCACTGGGTTCAGATCTTTTATTTGGATCTGTACCAAATTGCTCATAAATATCAAATAAACATGCCTTTCCCATCTCAAATATTAATATAATGAAATGAAATACAAACGCATACAAAACATAACTATAGAGCAGAAGAGTGAGAGTCCAACTTAGTGAGACGTCCTCTCTTCTTCCCCCCCGCCTGCAGTCGCTGATGCAGAAAAAAAGTGCTGGACAGAGTTGACTTTTTACAACTTGAGTAAGGAACAATTTAAGGTCAATGGCAACATCAATATGGACCAGTGGCCTGGCCGTGATCTATGCGGTCCAGCAGATAACCAACAGTCGAGGTCGCGCTGCATTAAACTGAGCAGATTCCCTATCTGGCGTTACTGTGGTATCAGCACTTAGATCACGGACAAACGGTTTTCTCTCCCCTCGCTGCCTGATGGTCCCTGGCCTGAGCTGCCTTTTACCTTTGGATCAAAAAACAGTAAAACCGAAGCCAGACAGTGACAAATGGGGCACTTTGCTGCAGCTCTGCAACATATTGAGAAAATATGATGTGGCTCTTGGTTTCTGGGATGAGAGAAATATCATTAAGCGTTTAAAAGTGGTCTATCTTCTTCTTTTTTTTACTTAACTTAACCACTTTGACCTTATACACTTAAATACCAGATTATCATATTGACATATTCTGTTTTATAGAAACCGGATAATGTCATGATTAATATATTAATATCCTAAATCAATTTGCTCTCCCCAAATATTAATACTCACATCCCTTGAGGCTCCAGCTGAGAAAGTGAAGTTGCAGCCTGTTAATTAACCTTAAACTCAATTATAACTCATTCAAAAATAATTGTGCTTAGTCTTAAAACACACAACCTGGAAAACTCAAAAACAAGGACAATGCAGCCTCGGCCCTGCAAACATCTCAGTATTAGAATAATCATCACTGACATTGTTTTGACCTATTGGAGATTTAATAGTCGTTCCACAGAATCCTTTTATAAGACTTTTTGATTGTTTTTTTAATTTCTGGGACTGGATTACACGCCATTATGTGACACGTCTTTGTTTATCCGATACTGCTGTTGCCAATTTGAAGTAAATTATTCCATCTGCATATAATTCGGTGCCATTGACAATGACATTGCAAAAACTATTATTCCTTTACAAAAAAGATCAGCGCCTTGGTTTATCCCAAACCTGCAAATCAAACTAACTATCACACGTGTGCAGATTCTGTCCTGCTGTTGTTACCTGTGGGCCGGAGACCCACCCTGCTGTTGCATGAGTCACTGGGGTGTGGATGAGTGCTGTCTGGGGAGGGAACGTAGGTGGCTTATAAACCAAGCGTCATGAAATCTTGACAGGATGTGAAGTTAAACTGGAAGAATCCTGCTGCTTAGTCTGGCAAAAGGGTCCTGGACCATTCAGGGAGACTCTCTCTATTACCCGAGCAGCCTATTATTCATCATTAAGAGTAAAATAAAAAGTGCAGTGACAAGAACTGGAACAAGAGATAATACTCATTTGAAAAGCTTAAGTGAATTCCTGTAAAAACCTGAGGAGAATTTTAAAATCATCCTCCCCACATATAAAGCACTGGAGATGGAACACGCCACAAGAACAATGCGTTACCAAGAAAACAGGCTTGCTTGTGGTTCCTAGAGTCTCTGAATGGGATCTGTAATGGGAGGTAGAGCTTCTGTATTGAGTCTGAGAACCAGACACCATCTCCATGATGAAGAAGAGGCTTATGACTTTCCTTCTTCGAAAGAGCCTGGCTCTGACTTACCTCAAACCATCCAGTGTGCACTCCAGATAAAAATCCTGGTCTTGGTAATTACCTGATAGAGACTGTACCGGCAAATTGAAATGCATTAATCCAGAATCTTTCCGTTTGGCTGAATGGTTTGGATTTCACCAGCACACTGACTGGGCGGCAGTGAAATCGTCCTCCATGCTCGGAAGAGAGTGTCCAGTTTCTCATCTTGAGATAAATGTGAGGCCCAATATTTAACCTGGGGCCTGTGGCTCCTCCACACAAATCTTCAGCTCACTCTATTAAATTCAGGGAAATCTTTAGGGGGAACTGCAGCAGGCAGCGACTGGAGTAAGTGGAAACTGGGGAAGTACATTCATTCTCCTTGTTTGAATTGGGTTTGACAAGTCCAGTGGCAACACGGTTCAACTGTCTGCTTAAATTATCCCAGAAACAGGAAGATAGTGTTATTCTAATGGGATGTTTTTTGGGGATCGAAAAAAAACCCTTTTACAGCAGAAGAGTCCCAGTTGAAGTAAATCCTGCTTCCTAAATCAGTATTCGGTGCAGAGTTATGAGAAAGTATTTGGGAACCAGAGTTTGAGCCATGTAACAGAAGAGGCGTCTATTTGGGTTCACTTCTCTCTGAGTAATTTAAGGTTATATCCATCTACATATTTGTTTAAAAATGGTGTTTTAAAACTAAAATGATGTCCGTCCATATAAACATTTTAGCTCCCCATCCTCACTAATGGCACGGTCACACATACACTAATGTAGCAGTGACGAACCTTTGCCTTCCCTTCACTTCCAGTCTGTGCGTTTCCAAACGTCTAGACTACAACGTGGGCTGAGCGTTCCCAAACTACAGGGACCACAGGACCAGCAGTGTTTCCAAACTCCAAAACTAAAATAAATAAAACATAGCAATGTGGATGCAGCATAAATTAATAAATAAAACTTTTCTTTCATTCGATATGCCCGAGTAAAATCCTCCTATATTCCCTCAGCTAGAGTTTTTTTTAATCTGAAATGAGAAAAGGGGCCACAGGTAATTGGCGACACCGTCTCTCTAACTCTACAGGTCGAATTAGGTTCCCATTCATTCTTATTCCTGCTGTGAAGGATAATTATATTGATGGAACACATTGTACTGAGCTTCTCACTGAAGCCGCATCGCTCTGGTACCTGGTAAAGATGGAACAACGGAATCCAAAGTCCCTCTCTGCAAAATTCACAACTTTGATGTGACTATTGAAATGTGCCACTGAAAATTGTGCTGCACCAAATGATGCCTCACCTGCAAAAACGACTGGTGTGCATATTCAAAACTAAACCTGCATATCTTTTCCCACTTTTTCCCTCTTTATCTCTCTGGTGACCGAACAGCGACTTCAAATCGCCAATTTTTCTGTATCTGGGTTTTAAGATCACAACAGCAAGCACATTTTCCCTCTCATTTCCCCTCAGTTTTCTAAACGCTGGAACTTTTGTAGGCGTGCACGAGGGATTTAAATTCAGTCGTACTATCAAACGGTTCAACGGACATAAACATCCAATTCAGACATAAACGGCCGTGAGTGAGTGAGTGTAACTTATCGCAGGCAGCACGGACTCATGATGTCCACACTGTTGCATGGATCAAGCAAAGCTCATTTACATAATCACATCCAAATTGCTTGATAAAGTCAACATGAATGCTTTTTTCATTCTCTTTCCCCCCAGAGAGAGTTGGAGTAAGCACGTTTGTGTGTGTGTGTGTGTGAAGAAACCAGAAGTAATGAAGGTAGCAGGATAAAGAAAGCGAGGGAGGGAGGAAGTGAACGTGTGTGAGCCTGCACTTGTGTGGGAGAGTCCAAGGGAGGCCTCTGTGCCAACGTCTGTGGGCAGACAGACCCCGAGGCAGAAGAAAGATCCACCGCATTCAACAAAAAAAAGAAACAGCCACGGCTTTTTGATTTCCTCATGTGTTACTCAGTTGTGTTGTAAATCTCCAGTGACATTATTCAGCATAATTGGAAAGACATCTTCAGCAGAGCTGCAGCAAGCTCCTGCTTCCAAGAATCCACCTTGAACAGCAGAAATTAGAATCGGCTGGCGATGTAAGGCCAAGAGTCGACTCGCAGGGGAAAGTACCAAGTGTGCAAGGAAGACAGGACAAATTAGAACAAAGCAGGCATTGAACACAAAGCCTGGGGGGTTAACTGGATGACAAACACCACAGTTTAGTCTCCTCTGCAGGTTCAACTGCAGCAACACCTCAACTTCAATGGTGCTGAAGTGATATAGAACACCTCATAAAATAACTAATCACAGCACTGTGCTCGTATGCCACAGCCAACCTCTGCAGTTTCAGTCTACATTATTTTTTCCCAGACCCTTATGAGGTTTGACCACAGAAATCAAAAACGTGTCGAAGTGAACACACACCCAATTTGAAAGGATCCTCTTGAGGCGTTTTAGAGACGAGTTCACGAGCAAAAAAAGGGTTTTGTAAGGTCCCTGTGACCTTTGACAACAACAATCTAACTGGTTCATCTTAGAGTGTAAGTGTGTGTTTGTGCCAAATTTCCATCTGATATCTTGGAAAAGTGTAAAAGTCTGAGGTGTTGCCTGAGGTGTAACGGCCGCCTGATGATGCTTTGGCTTCATCACCGAGCGTCTGACAGCTCACTAGGTTGTGTAATCGGTAATCAGGGCCGATGTGGTGGTTTCCTCGGTCCCCGCACACCTGAGCAGAGAGATGTCTGATTATGCGTGGCCCCTCTGACATGCTGTTCCAGCAGCTGTTGCCACAAGCGCCTCTAAAAGCCGCCCTCCTCCCCTGCACTCCCTCTCTCTCTCTCTCTCTCACTCCCTGAAACCCCCCGCCCTCCCTGCCGGCGCGAGCCTGTCTGTCTCCACTGCCGCGGCCGCTGTAATCTATTATACATCCCTTTTAATGAAAACATACTTAATTCATAATGTTTATTTCAGGAGAAAAATGGCTTGTCAACGTAAAGAACAGACCATTACAGGAGCGCTGATAAAAGAACCTGCGCTACCCAAGCAGACCGGGGAGGAAAAGACTCATTTTGACAATGTATTACAGTTCGAGGCGAGGTCTGACACGTTCAGCTGACCTTGCACGGAAACGATGACGCGCCTTCTGCTTTTCTATTCCCAGAAAACTTATTTATCACAACACACCAGCTGAGGTGAAAGGGTCGGCCTATACTCGGAGCAGAAGCCAAAGTAATTAAACTACAATTAAGTTTCAGACAGTTAGCTGATGTTCACGTCCGGAGTGATTTACAACGAGAACAGAAATAGAATAAGCTCAGTGAATAAGTTGTACGAGTCCAATGAAGACAAAACTGCTCCTATTGTTCTGGGTCATAGTGAAGTAACAGAAGCACTGGGTCAATTAATAAAAGCACAATAAAGGAGGAATTAACGTAGAGCGAGTAGTAGAAATAGAGTTAAAGCAGAAACAAAGGGCGTCATTATATCAGATGATTTCACTCCTACTGGAGTTTCTTGTTTTTAACGAGGCCGACAACGGCAGAGTGAGTCAGGGAGCTGGTGTGCGGTGATGACCTGAGAGCTGATTGGTTAGAAAACAAGGCTCCAGTTCAACGGCTGACTGGACCGTTTGCTGAATACCAATCCCGTTGCTCTTCATCTCTTTATTTCCTGTCTGCCTCTCCTTTATACAATCAAAGTATACCCCCTCTCTCTCAAAACAGGAAAGCTGTTGGAAGTTATTATTGTTATACATGTAGCTACATGTCCTAAAAACCTGAGGGAGACTTCAAAACCTGCTAAACAGGTTGTTTTTAAAGGTCACGTGTTACAGTCTGGTGGTTGCAGGTTTCCTTGTGGACAAAATCTAATTCTATGTCCTTCATTTAAAGGGTATTTAAATGTGGGTGTGTACATGAATGACACAAACACTTCAGGAATCGGTCACGTAGATCGTCTCCACCTGTAGCTGTGATGACAACAGCAATGGCTACCATGTTATAATATGGGGCAACTGCGACAGTTCCGCTAAATGTCCACTAAAAGTTAATTCTGGGTCTTTGCGAAGAGTCTGGCAACATCACACATATCTCAATCCACGAGAAGTGTCATCGAGACTCTGGTTGTTGCAGGAAGACGGAGGAGGAAACGTGAGAGCGAGAGTTGGAGAGATGAGTTTGGATTTTTACTGTGAGAGAAACTGTTATAAACTGAATCGTTTGACTTCGATGGCCTTCCCTACTTGTTTGTGCTGGAGTGTACAGACGAAGAGTGAACCACATGACAGAGAAGGAGAGGAGAGAGAGAGAGAGAGAGAGAGAGAGAGAGAGAGAGAGAGAGGCAACAAGCAGAGGAGGGACAATTAGCTGCTGCATGGTGAGAGTGAGACATCTCGTAGCGTTACGAGACTCTTATCAAAAACCCAGAACAACATTTTCAGCCTTTTATTGTGGACATTTCATGGACTGTCGCCGTTGCCCCATAAGATTACATTGTAGCCGCAGCCTCCGTGTGGGGGGTGCCGCCGGAGACGATCTATTGGACCGACTCAAAAAGTTGTTGTCAGCACAACACGTTGCCCAGGTTTAAAGATACCAGAACTCCCTGTTAAGCTCCCCTGCAGTTTTGCCACAGTGGATGTTTTTTTCAAACCCTGACAATCCAAATGAAGAGGAAGTTGAAGAGGGGGACAGGTTCTGTAAAGTGCTGTTCTCACCTTGGGAAGGTGCCGCTGCGGCTTGTTGGATCGCAGCCGTCTCCTGGCTCAGCTTCTTCTTTGCCTCCAGGACCGGGTTCTCAAACTGGGTTTTCTGGTTGATGTGGCTGCAAAGAAAAACACACTCAGGTTTTTAAGAGAAGAAGACCTCACAATACAATTTGAAAAATAAATCACGTTTTCACTTTGTCATCGTGGATTATTGAGTGGTGTAAAACTAGACCGGCACTCAGTAGAGCACATACCTCCGCCAAGGTCCAACAGTCCTCAATTTAATCTATAATGCTTCAAGTTGCACAAACTCAAGATCCAGAAATTGTTCTCTGGGAAATTGATTAAAATGTCCCAAAAAAAAAGGCTCTATCTCACAATTTTTAAGAAAGTAAAAGAATATTCCTGGATCCACACCAAAATGTAATGGCTTATTCCTCGGGTATTGACCCGCCCCTAAACGAAATGTCACAAGGATCAGTTGACAAGTTTTTGCGCAATCTTCCGCACAAACAAACCAACAAGCAAACGGACAGGAGGTGAAAACATAACCACCTGGTATTTAAGCGTACAACACAATAACATGTGCAGAGAAGGAAGGGGTCTGAATAATTCCTGAGGCCACTGCACACACACACACACACACACACACACACACACACACCTCTGACTTATTGAGCCGACTCCACCATTATTTATGCAATTAATTATGTATGGACCTTCCCTATGAAGCAACATGTTTTTCTATTAGTGGCTTCATTATAAATACATACCGCATTCATACAGTCAAGGCTGGCTGGCCTCCTCTTTATGTTATCTACAATGACTTTGAGCCATTGAATATTGTAGGAAATCCACCTGCCTCTACAATATAAGGTAAACAGCCAGTTGTTCCTCTGGCATACAAACCACAGCCTTTATTCCACAGTGAGCTCCTTCCAGGCTCAAACCCTCGCAGCTCCGCGGTCGATCTGCGAGCTGCTGCTTTTCTATACAGTGCAAGTTTCTCTCTCATGTCCCATCCGCCTAGGAGGGGTCTGTCTGCAGCCTGAGCACTAAAACAACGTGAGCGTCCCCATTTTCTTTTCATCACAACAGATTGCCACCTCTCCTCGGAGCCCCCCCCCCACTCCCACTTTATTCCCTCCATGCGTGCCAGTTGAAAATCTCTCCACTTCTCTCTACGCTGCTGTGGCCAGCACTAAAAACAAAAACACTTTTTAGCATGCCGACAAATACCGTATGCAAAGGTGTATACACACTCATATTCTACACACAAACTCGCTTAGTTACACAAACGCCGGCAACACACAGCGAGAGCCCAATCAGCCTAGTGCTCACACACAGGTCACCGCAGTGTTACCCGCCGAGTCTCATTTTACCACCCACTGGTAAACAAAACGAAAATCCTGATCAGAGTCTTCGACTGTTTTCCAGGTAAATGCTTCCTCTCGGCTCGTTACATAACTCGGAGCATCCTCACGTCGGATGAACAAAACGAGCCCTGTGCCAGATCCATTTGTTTATTTTTAGACTATTGATTTATACCAGTGCACTGCTAATGTACACTAAGCAGTGTAATATGCACTTGTGCCGCCGTCCCCATGGTGAAATGTGCTTGCGTGCATCGGTGGGGAACAAGTGTGATATAACAATTTACACCGCTTGCGATGATGGCAAGTGGAGTGCTGGGAAATAACATGCAGCCATAAATCAATAAAACTTACTCCACGTAGTATGTGCCGTACTGTGGATCATCAATTTCCTCCCAGCCGTAAGGCAACTCTGAAAAAGAAAATGGTGTTACACAGTGTTGTGGAAGGATGCAAATGGGGAGCACGCACATTAAGATAACAGGGGGGAAGAAAGAAGAGGAAGAGAGAGCACAGTGGTTGATCTGGGAGTTGGAACCAATAGAGCTGTAGTTACCAGTGCATTCTTCCCTCTGACTAAGATAATTAAACTGCTTTTCCTCTGGTCAAAAAAAACACTAACACCTGCTGACATCTTGGCTTTGTCTGCCACGGGAATGGATACGATCTGCATGACCTGTCGTCGTCTTTATTTTGGCACTCTGGATGCGGACGCTGCACTTTTTCTGCCCAATGTTAGCAAGTCAATAGCCGTGAACGTTTGTGTACTTATTGTTTTTTTCTTGGAATAGTCGATATTTTTTCTTGATATTGTGTAAAACGCGACACCGGGAAGACAGCGAGGTGAGAGAGCTGCTCGGTTTCTTCCCCTTCCCCTAAATCCCCTTTGTATTAAAAAAAAATGCGCATACTCGATAATTTTTGTTGTAAAAGAGGTACTAGTATAAGAAGCCATGAAAACAGGCTGCAGTAATTTAGTGAACATTTCAACAAGCAGGCCGATGCACGTCATGCCCTGATGAACATATCATGCAGGGGGAGAGTGAGAGAAAAGAGCTCCTTATGCAAGAGAGAGCTTTGGAGTTGCTTTTCAGAGGCAACAAACCAACTGGGTTTCTGTCCGCCTGTAAAAAAATCCATTAAAACCAGGCTGGAAGGGTCCCACTCTTTGAGCCGCGGCCACTCACTGTCTCTGCCTGCACTTAAGCCCACATTAGCATCCTGGGGATACAAAAGGCAGGTCTGGAATCCCTTAAAGTCGACCCCTCGCACTAGATTTCAGGAAAAGCTGCTTGACTCGACTGCGGCGTTTAGGGTCACTCTTGGGTGACGTGTCATCGAAGAGCAGTTACGCTGTCAAACTTTATCCTGAATGCTTATTTGATTAACTGGGTGAAAATGCGCGGAGTGATGGATCATGTAATGCACGGCAAATACACAGGAGAGGTATGCCCCTGTGCAAATACATGTGCAGCAGTTAATGGAATGACTGCACGCTCGAGTAGACGAGCTGAGTGCTGCAGTCTACATACCTCCATCCTCACACTTCTCAGGGGGCTTCGCCTTCTTTGCCAAGCGGGGGTCCAACCACGTGGTCGTCTTGGTGTTGTGACTGTGGAGCATAAAGAGCGGCAAGGAGACGTCAACAATGGAGACCCGTGCCAGCCGGGAAAGTGCTGCTTGAAACCAAAGAATGCGCCAGAGCAGAAAAACAACAAAACAGCAACTGTATCTCATGCACGAGGGAAACTGGCTTCATTAACAAACATCTGATCCATCGGTTGATGTTCAGCTGTCACATTATCGTGTTCATGGTTAGGTGGCCTGAAAAAAAATCATCTGAATGTGAAACGCGACAAACAGCTTTATTCTCAAATGTGTTTACCAACTGGGGTGTGTAATCAGCAGGAAAATCACAATGGTCTCCTACTATCTTCAGAGACAAGTGTCTTTGAGTCGCATATGAGTAAAACACACAATCTTGCACACGCACGCACACGCATGCATGTTCACCCGCGCACATACACCGGGGTCGCATTAAGGGAAAAGTGGTCCCAGACTTTTGGACCCCACTAGGCCTTGGAGAGCTTTGTTTACTTTGCTCTGAAAGCTGAGTATTGATTGGTTGAGAGCAAGAGCTTAACGTGTTCTTATGAAAAACCTGAGAATTTAAAGCTGTGTTGTCTGGAAATAAAATCCACTGTGGCCGTCAATGGGAATAATTTATACTTTCCTGATTCTCTGAGCTTTATTTTTACACTCAAAGTGGGTCTTAGAAATATTTTAGCAGCGCATGAGTGTGTTTACTGTACCCAGTTCACTCTTTTCTTCCATTTTATGTGAATGTGTTGCTGTCGAGTAGGTTTTCTTTACCCTATCTTTATTCAAGAGTTTGGTCTTTCAGTTTGAGAGCAGGACTTGTTGATTTCACCGTCAGATTTTGTTAAGCTTACACTCAAAAAAAACCTGCACTCACACTCAAATAGCCCCTGCTTGTGCTTAGATTTGCTCTGCTTGTGCTCAAACTGTGCACTTGCACCCGGATATTTTGCTTCTTGGACGAATTTCCATCGCTCCAGCTTCAGCTCTCCTCCTCATGCTTTTTACTTTTTTTATGTGAAACATAAAAATACCAGGGTTGTGATGATGAATGAAAGTAACCGCCTTATGGGACTCTCAAAGAAGTAAAGCTAACAAAGCTGTAGCACAGGAAATCCGTCCAAGCGGCAAAATATGAGTGCAAGCGTGCAATTCAAGCACAAACGGAGCAAATCTGAGCACAAGCAGGGGCCTATTAATAAATCAATAAGTCCTGCTCTCAAACTGAAAGACAACCCTCTTGAATAAACATCGGCAGAAATACATAATCGAGCTGCTATATATGAACAAAAATCCCTCCTGAGAAATGATGGTACTTGTAAATCACAAACCCTTCATTAAACACACAGGATCAAACCTAACCCGACTGTTTGGGCTGATTGGATGCTGACAGAAACATTTAAATGCGTTTCATTATGCACAAAGAAGATAAACACAGTAAACACAATGCTGTATGACACTAGACATACAAATATCACTTTCAATTTTAATATCACACCGTGCTGCGCACCCCCACTGCAGCTGGAAGATGACACACTTAACATAAGCAACTCTCAAGTCGTCAGTCGGCCCAATTTTCCACACTTATCATCCAGAGCATAGACTGTGCTACACCTGCTGCACCCTAATCAAGATGAAGTCAACGCTAACGTCTGCAGCTTCCTCTCAATCACAGTTTCCGTTACAGTAGAGTTGAGCTGTGACTCCGGGCCCAGCGGTTCACGCTGGCAGCCACAGCTCACATTCGCATTTATACAGGAATCACATATACAAGTAATTTTCTAAAACAGCTTTACTCCAACATGGAGTCATTTGCATTTCGGCTGCGGATAAATATTCATACATTGCAGTGATTTATGGCAGCAGACCAGGTTACGCTTCATGGTTTATGTTCATGGTAATGAAGGAACTTTTCAACCAGTGCAACGTTGCACCTCACTGATTTTTAATAGTGTTTGGCTACGCAGACAATTCTGTTTTTCTAACAGTAACAAACACATTTTACTATTTGAATGGCTCATATTTGTACAAATGTGACATTTTTAGTTGATTAAATAAAGCAACTGATTTTTAAAAATGCTTGTTTCAGCACATGACCCACGGGTTGCACTTACTCTATGAAGTAGACCATGCCGGTCTCGGTGTAAGCCATCTCCCAGTTAAGGGGCAGCGGCTCCAGGCTGTCATCGCGGGGAAGCGAGCTCCATGTGCGGAAGTCCATGGAGCTGCTGGACTGGGTATAGCTGGGCACCGCTTTCCTCCAGTCCGCCCTCTCTTTGAGCTCTGCGATAGGAGGAGAGAGAGGAAGAACAGATTAGAGGTGGAACGGGGCGGAAGGTCGGGCATGTGTGCACACCTCTGCCCCTCGGTTTCCCTGCTACGCTGCAGGCAGGCGAGCGAGGGCTGATGTCACTCACAGCATTTACATGTGTGTGATGGTGCGTGTGTCATCGCCAAGAGGGATGTTTTGCATTTGCATGTGCACACTGTGTTAATGCTTTGGCCTACGTGTATGTGTGAGCATTCCCTGCAGGCTACGATGATAAAGGCGGGGATTCATATTAGAAAGGGCCATTTGAACCCCTGGGGCGGTTTCTTTATGATAATATTATGCTGCTGCTTTTCACATACAATATATTCCGCTGCGTCTGTAGTCACTCCCCTTTAATGAGGAACTGAGCTACGACGAACATGAAGCGCACAACAAAGGCCTCTAATTCACTTAGCACTTCATGCCTTCCCTCAGAAGATGGTTATAAAGGGATGAAACACGAGGGCTTTTCATCCTTTTCTCTTTATGTGAAGCTAACCTCCTCACAACAGAGGACGAAGCCAAAAGATGTCATGCACGCCGCGAAAAAAAAAGAAGCATTTCTGGGGGATGCGTTTCCTAAACATCATTCCACCTGAATTTTTACATTGTGTATGAAATTGCTCAAAATGAAAGCACGCAGCCCCACGGCAGCATCAACTAGTTGGTTATTTGTCTTTAAAACACTTTCTTTTTTTCCCTTAACTTTGCTTTTCGGATCAAAAACAGCGCTCTCCATATTTGAAGACACAAGCACACAGAGGAAATGCACACAGTGTGTTTGAAGACACCGTGCGGCAGCCGTGTAAACACTAGGAGCAGCCGCCCGGGGGCATTGCCTTAAGGAGATCTGAGGTCTTCGGTAAAGTTCACGGCGGGGTGAGGGCCCACTCCACGTTAGACACACGTGGGTTACAGAGCGACTGCGGGTGGAGGGTCGGAGGCTGGTGGTGGTGGGCTGGTGCGGGGGGGTGATAAGGACACTGAGCGAAAGATGAGGAACGCTGCAGTCTAGAGACTTACAGCTCACATTTTCCATTAACCTCTTTTTCATTCGACCGTAAACTCTGTCCATCTATGGCCGGTCTGAGACTTCCCTGCCACAGCTGTGGGCTGTAGCCGAGTAGTCATTTGTGACCGGCTTCCTTCCATAAAAAGAACTCCTGGATGTCTGGGCATCACTGTTTTGTTTGATTTCAATATGACAGAGCAGTTGGGTAAACAGACTTCGGATTTCTGCGAATCCTTTGTGCAGCTGAGCAAGCAGTGTCTGAGCCGTTACTGTCAAAACACTGTTTCATTATGTTAAAAAAAAAAGGAGGAGGAAAAGAATCAGCCTTGAGTCGCCTAAAATTCAACCCCCGCTCTCTTTGTAAAGAAACCCAGATATGGTGCACAGTGTGCAGCCTATTTCTGTTGCACAGTCGTTTCTCTCTGTGAGCATTAAAGACAGATTTGCTCCTCAGAGAGTCGGGGAGTTGTTCTGATTGATCACTGTGTCCTGCTTCCTGGATCAGACTTTCTCAAGGTGATCTGTGCCACTGTATGTTGGCTGGTAACAGTAACAGCATTCCAAGTGGAACGTCTCTTAACAGTGTAAATATCACGTTGGAAAAATGTGAGTTAAAACGGTCTCCTAGGAGATAACAAGCGCTGCACTGACACTAATGTATTCTAGTTTCAGGATGAAAAGAATCTCGGGTCCAGATGAGATCAGAGGTTTTCTCCGTCCGTACTAACACGACTGAATATGCATATCAAATGACCACTGGGCATGCTGCTGTAAACAGCAAGCAGATTGTCTGAGTTGCAGAAAATACTACAAATGAGGAACAGCAATGGTGAAAAGTAAGAGCAGGAAGTTCTTTTCTTGGACCAATGATGAAGTGCAACTGTTCACACCGAACATTCACCCCATGTAGTCCAGTTAAGACTGGAAAGACCCAATCAGGAGGTGAACATGTCATCAGTGTGTAATGTCTGCCCGTCCAAACTAAAACAGGGTCAGCAGCGTTTCTAAAAGTCTCTGTTTTAGGCGATAGAAAACTCCAGAGTATGTGGATGCCAGATGTAAAGACAGCAAGAATTTATTTTTTATATTATTATTTCGTTATTGCCAAATCTGCTGCTTATTCTCTTGACCAACCATAAAAAATTGTTGTGGTGCCATTCCAAATATTTTGTCTGACTCACAGCAAATGTTAAATGACATTTTTACTTGACAAATGAATAACCAAATTGTATTCAATTTGCTTGGGTCAGAGAAAGTTCTGATATATTGCATCAGGTCTGTCTACGACCTGTGAGTGATTTCTATGGTTAACTGGGAACAATGAGAAACGAGTCAGATTTGTTGTTCTCTTGTTAGTCCAGGTCCTGGTCCAATCTCCTTGGACTGGTTCTTTTCCTCAGGTACATTTCAAAAATATTATGTAAAAATCTACAAATTATTATCATAGTTTGTTAGTAAAGGTTTATTTTTGACATTTTGATTGAACTGGTCCTTTAAATAGCATTGCACGTCAAACCACTTCAGTCTCATGTTAAATCTTAAGCACAAAAAGCGAATTAATTTCATCTGACTTATAAAAAGCTTTCACTGAAAGATAAATGTTCATATGAAACAAATCGCCCTCTTCTGGCACATTATAAAGAATAATAGTGTAAAAAAAAACATTTGATCTGGGTCTACAAAACAGCACAACCTTGACCGACACATAAATGATAAGTGGAAGGGACAAGTGTTTAAGAGAGATCATCAATCTGCTCAGAAGGTCGAGGTGGAACAATCTTTTAGTGCTCTTTTATGTTACGTGTTGAGATTTACAGAGTTCTAAAGGTGTCCTCAAACACATCAAACTGTGGACAGTCTTTATGTCTCACAAGGGAAACAGACAGTGACCTAACGTAATGCCTAATGTCACAACCAAAGGACAAAGAGAGCAAGGAAGAAATACGGTTATTTAACATTTTGCAGTTTACTGACCGGGCAATCCATTGACTAGCGGTGGCCTGTCGTCATCGTCTTCTTCCTCAGGGACTGCGCTGTCCTTCCTGTCCATCTTGCTAACCGAGGTGGTGCGTTTTCTGGGACCGTCACCGACGTAGTCTTCATCAAACAGCACCTGATCCACCAGGTCCGGCTGCACCAGGTTGGGCTCGGCCGGAGGTTTGGGGGTCCCGTAGTAGTTACCTTGGAGAGCAAAAGATGGAGAGAGGAAGAGAAGAATAGAAAGATTGAGAGACTAAATCGTGAAATAATGTAAACACTAATGGATTAGGAGGCACAGGAGAGAAATCTACATCGCAGAACATGAAAGAGCTAGAATTACCGTCCTGCGGTTGTTTGTATGTGTATGTTAGACACATATGAGGTCACTGTAACCTTTGACCTTTGACCACTGAATTCTAATCAGTTCATCTTTGAGTCCAACTGACAACTGGTCAAAATTTGAAGAAATTCCCTAAAGGCAGATTTGAGATTCGTCATCAAGAGGCAGAAAACATGTTTTGTGAGGTTACGATGACTTTGACCGTTGACCACTCAAATCTATTCAATTACTTTGTGAGTTAAACTGATTTTAGTTTTTACCACATTTGAAAGAATTCTCTTGAGGCATTCTTAAGATAATGCGTTCATGAGGCTAAAAGGGTTTGTAAGGCCAATGTGACCGTGACACATCGAGACATCACGTTCACGAGGCAAAACATGTGGTCTGTGAGGTCACAGCGACCTTGACTTTTGAAAGTTGACCACCTTGAGTTCCACTGAAGGCTTGAACCAAATTTGAAGAAATTCCTTCAATTGTCTAAATGACACACTGACACTCATGGTTGACTATTTACATGTCTCAACGGTCTGCTTCCTCCGCATGATTTCCATGTCTCTTAACCCCCTGCTTTGTTTTCTATTGATAACCGCACCACAGGCCTGTCATGACTCATGTAACATTAAAATCCCTTCTCTTGGAATTAGCCGGCAACTAATTACACTGATCATTGAATACAGCAATTATCTATCGCTCTGCTTGCTTTCTTTTTCTCCTAAAGACGAAAAAACCTTGTGTGATAGATAATAATTATTCTGTTAGATAACAGTAAAGAGAGAGAGAGAGATGAGGGGAGGGGAGGAAGAGGAGGGCGAGAGGAGGAGGAGGAGGGGTGTGGGTATAAGAGTCTGTTAAATGATTTGCTCATTTAGCTCATGGAGTGATTCATATATGGCTGGTGAGCAGTATGTGAAACTCAATTTAGTCACAGAATAAAACCCCTATTAGGATTATATATAATATGCATGCTAATTTATATCTCTACCGTGGGTTACCATTGTTTGTTTGCTAAATGCTTCTCTGTCAGACGTGCTCATGCAATAATATCAAATGAATGTTTTCGCAATTAATTTGTAAGGTCAAATATTTACGAGGCTCCTACAATGTGCGCTCAACAGATGGAGCGTGCTCGGCTAAATCACGATTTTATAATTAGATTAATTAAAGAATAGGGAGAGGTGCCACTGGGAAATGGGGATTTTTCAGCAAATTAATTAGCCTCCGTAAACTTGATCTTATTTTCATTTTGGACCCAGCTGTCTGTGGGACCGTGGTATTACGAAACCTTTGATGTGCTTAAGCGTGAACATGCAGACATCACGAATGCTTCCGACTGTATAAGAGAAACATTTATCGGCACAGATCTTTTTATAGCTCGGCACAAAGAGGGAAAGCTGACAACAGCACGCATGCCAGGAAGAACAGAGGGCTCCAAGGAAACATCAGAGTCATTCCGGCAGCTTTACGGCACGATACAGTAACACCACAGCAGTTTTTTTGGGGGGGGGTGGGTGGGTATGTGAGCCCATCTCGATGCCTAGCCTCATCTCCTCGGGCGTGACGACGACACAATGCACAGCTAACTGGGTTAATGCAGCGACGCTCATCTTCCTCAAAGCAGCGGAAAGGTTGAGGAGGAGGAGGCCCGGATGAAAGCCTGCCCCTCCCCCCCTTGTCACTTGACTTGACGGTTTACGAAGCGACACTCATCCGCATTTGTCAGAGACGTCTTCATTAACATGGGGCGGCACGCCGATAGCAGGGAGAGATTGGGTCTGCTGGCTAATCTATGCCCGTCTGCTGCTGCACGTTGACATTCATCAGCCAGACGCTATACCTCTGTGATTAATTACTTACAAACACGTCTCCTGGCCCCTGATAAATGTGTGATGCCAATGTAGAGGTGTGTGTGTGTGTGTGGAGGCAGCGCGTCAGCGGAGATGTGTGGCACTATTTGCCGTTACAAATGGAGGGAAGCCTCATAAGCTGATGAGCGAAGGAGCTTTTCAGACATTACTTGTGATTCTTGTGTCACGGGGTTGATGAGCCAGGAAGAGTGAGCCTCCCTCGTTCAAAGTGCGCGCGAGCAATTTCATGGTGGTGAAATCAGCGAGTGGTAACGAAAGGACTCCTGCTGTCAAGGACACTATGCATACGCTGCTCAAGGTCATGTGCTCTCTTTCATCCCGCCAAGATCGTGAGCAGAGAGTTACACAGCCACACAAAGTATCCGCCCAGTATCAACACATCACAACCACTCTGTGAATCCTATACGCTCCCAGTCACACCCAATATTATCTCCAGGCCCAAAAACACCAGGTTTGAAGTAGACTTCGATTTGGCAGAAGTTTGTGTCCCCCTGCAGTTTCCTTTTCCTGGCAGCTGTCCCTCCAGCCTCGCACTTCACTGCCCTGGACTCTTCAGTTCTTGTCCGGTTGATCCGTGCGGCTCTGAAAGAGTGACCCAACCTGAACCTGGGAGGCACTGAGACTGAGAAGGGACCTAAAGTCCAGAGAGACTCGCTCTGAGTGCCAGGCGCAGATGGCTGATGTCTGCTTGGCCGGCAACCTCGGACCCTCCGGACCACCGTGGAGCAGCCAGGATGTACCCGACCAATCATGGAGCAGCCTGGAGCCACACACACACAGTCCTGCCTGGCTGGGTTTGCATGTGTTTGGGTGAAGGTGAGAGACTAACAGGGTCATGACTGACAGGATCATTTAGTAAAGAGTCGTACAGAGAGTGTTTAAGTTGAAACTGTGTACAATGCATCAAATGACGGCCATAAAATATTTTTTAAGGAGAGAAAAACTGTACATGAAGCATGAACATAATGAGCATTCAGGCAAGTCATTCGGGACTATTAGAGAGACCATTATGATTAGCTAAGAATTCCATTAGCTTGCTACCTTGAGTACAGCTCACTTACTGTGCACTTATAAACTGAGGGTAATTCATGAGCTCCACACAGATGGAACACGGGTCATGTGACCAGGACGGGAGGATGCCTGCCCTTGTTTATTTTCCTGTTTTCAAAGACAAAATAAAAAGCTGCGTTTGAAGCACAAGTCAATGGAGTTAATCCCATTCCTCCATCCGATTACTTCCAGCTCCTCTTTGAGTTCAGTGTATTGCTGAGAGATCAACCCGCTGCCACAGTACAGCCGTGGAGCGCTGGAGTGCTGACTGGGTTTCTGAAGAAGTGGCGAGGAGGGGAGCTCTATCAGAGTGCTCAGCTCTCTCACAGGGACGGTAGACTGAAAAACTTCCAACTTTTGAGAAGCTAATCCACACAGCTGCGTGCAGCCAAGGCAGCCCTGCCTCCACTGGAAAGGAGGTTTCCATTGGGAACCGAGGAGCTCAGCAAGCATCTATATCAACACTCTCTCTCTGTTCTATGCTCTTCCTCAGTTTTCTCTCCATTTCTTCCTCTCTGCCCAAAGTCAACCTCTCTATAAAGGTGTAAATCCTGCCTGGCTTCAGCTCAGAGGAGCTTGTGGGCGACTTGGCAGCTCTTGAAACTTGATCTTCTCGTTCTTAGATGAGCACCGAAGGACACAAGGAAGGGCAGGATTTATTTTGTGTGTGTGTGGATGTACGATTGTGTGTCCATGCATGTGTGTTCCTGTGCACGTGTTGCATCCAATGTCATCGGCACTGTGCAACAAAGAAGAGGGCAAGAGGACTGGCACCTTATCGCAGGGATCAGTGACTGTTGGGAGAACCTGCCTCAACAGGCCCATCACACTCAAAATATGCACTTCACCACCCATGAACACGCACACACACACACCCACACCCACACACACAAAACTTCCACAGATACACAGAGGCAGCAACACACTTGTGCACACCCAGAGCTGCTCTCAGCCTTAAGGCGCTTTCTCTCTGAATGAGGATTTGACTTTATCTTTTAATTCTCCATCATACAGGAAGTGCGAGATGCAGCTGAATGGGAGCAGGGAGAACGGCGCAGAGAAGGTCCATTCACACGACCAGAGCTTGCCCCTCGAACATTTAGAGAAATCCTCTTCCATTTCACAGTGGCTCGGATTTGCTGCGAGAAAGAATGAGCTTAAAGAGAGCAGTAAGTTTATCATATTATTGCCATAATCATCGAGCAAAGTGAGAGAAATCCTCCGTCCAATCCTCTCGTGACACAAATACACTGCGGCTGTCTGAGTTTCAGGGACCTCAGAACGCAGGGCTTATGTTTCCCTGTGGCACAAGGTGTAAGAAATTGTAAACATGTGGCCGCTCCGTTGCTTACCAAGCTGGAACATCCCTCATTATGTAAACTTCTTACAGGAGAGATATTTACTGCAGCTACTTGCTGACAAACATACAAAAAAAAAACTGTTTTCAAAGCAACACTAGGGTTTTTGTACCTTGGAATTAGAGCTTCAAAATCTTGTTTTGATGGTACACAAACTTACAATAGGGAGAAAAGCGTGTCTGTCTTTTCCTCAGCGTCCCCTGGATGCCGGAAACAGCACTATGTAACTCTTGTGTACCGCGCTGGAACATTACGACCTGCGTTACGACATTCGTCAAACACCAACAACCAGAGCTAACAGCTATCAGAGACAGCTAGCCTGCCATTCCCAGCGTGGACGTCCCGGCAGAGACACCTAAGTGACCGAAGAGGAAGAAAAGAGTAAGAAACTAAACAAGAGAGAATTTTGTAGTATTTCAATCATAGGAGAGAGTGAAAAGAGGCCAAAGGATCCAGGACATTGTTGTTAATGAACAAGTAAGTAATAGTTTTAGCTTGTTTCCTTTGTCTTGTGCTGTTCTGCTCGCTTGACGTTGGGATGTGTGAGTGAAGTTGTTGACTCTTTATCATTAGAAGTCAGGTAAGTCCGTTTCAATAGATGTATAGCAAGTGATTTGTGCTCTGTTTAAACGTTTACTGCCAGACCCCAAAACCCTTGTCAGACAACGTGGTTCTTTAGCTTCTGAAGTTGCCGGTTGCTCGTTTCTTCTCCATCGACTTGTCCACAAATGTCTGTGTGTACAGCTCGTATTTACAACAGTGAATTACGCATCCCACCTATAACGGGAGCCCGAGCACAGCTGAGAGCGAATCTTGCATCGTCTCACTTTAACGCGAGATACGTAAGTGGGGTACTGCTGAGGGAAGGGGTTGGTTGTACTTTAAACTGCTCTAAAAGTTCAAGTCTGGATTCTTGTTTCGAGCCGATTCTTAGCGGTTGTTGTGTCTGTGAGAGGAGAGAGGAAAAGGAGGAGGCTGGTTTATACCATGAATAAAGCATGACTTGAGAGTAAGAACACAAGTGGGACCTCCTGATGTGTGACTGTGCAGCCAGCCGGCGGGATCAGCAGGTTGACTGGTTTACATAAGGTCACCATCAGGTGCTACAGCTGCTTGCATGCTCACACAGTACGGTGTGAATACTTACTATGGGCTGTGTTCAAGAACGGACCAAGAGGTGCTGACACAGACTCAAGAAAACAAGTATGAGTGTGTAAGTAGATGCAAACACACACTTTACATGTGTTCATGTGTGTTCAATTCACACATACATTATTTACAATAGCTTTTCCTTAAGTGATGAGTACATCCTCCATTTGTGTGTTGAATTGCAACGTATTACTATCAGTGTTACCAATATTTAGCATTTCTATTTATTGTTATTGTCTTGGTCTCTATATATATTTTTTTACTCGTGGCTGGAGCCATTGTAACAAAACCCAATTCCCTCCCGGGGATCATTAAAGCATTTATAAAACATGTAGTATTTTTAAAGTACACACCGAGATTAAGGTATTCAGTTATAATGTATAATTCATAGTAGATGTTTTAAAGTCCCACCAAAGTGATTACAGATTACCTGAAAAACCCTAGAAAACTTTAGACTTCGTGATATATAAAACCCAAAAGGCAACAGCACAAGTCATAATCAAGTGGAATATGTGTATTTAAAAAATGTAAACACCTCGTCATTTAAACAATCCCCAAAACAACTAGAAGGATGGTCAGAGAGTGCATATCACTAATAAGGCTGAAACTATATTTTGCAATGTTAAATAAAGTCCTGGTTCCACCCGTTTATCCGGATCATTCCAAAATGGGTTCTTCCAATGGTCATGCCCACACCCCTTCACAAAATGAAATGTAAATCTCTCAGCCGCCCATTCTACACACAGAGAGGAGAATCTGAACAGTGGAGTTTATCTCCAGCACTGCTGCTAATCTGACTGTGACGTCCAACAAGTCTGTAATCAGGTTTCACTGATCAATACATTTTGTCCCCCCTTGTCACATTTCATAAAGGGAGGCTGCGTCACGAGGACTGTGAATATCGAGCTTTCACTCCATTACACAGAGCTGTCAGGGTGAATCATGTGGTTAAAAGAGTGAAGCCCCAAGCACGGCTTTCTAATATCATTAACGCTGAGGTGATAGGTACCATCATAGGTGCCACTCTCCAGGAGAAGTCCACTCTCCTCCAGGATCCTGAAGTCTCCCACGCTGATGAAGTTGTAGTCGACGCCGGGCACCTCCCCGTCTCGAGGAAGCCGTGTGGTGCCTGGGCAAAATAATAAAAGAAAAGAGAACTGAATCAACACCCGTGTTCCATTAAGCAACCTGAGTGCAAAAAGATGGAACAGGAGAGCAGACTTTGTAGATTCTATGTAAGGTAACAGACTAAGGACGTTACATTGTGCAGTGCTTTTAGGATTTTTCTCTCGTTCTGAACTCAATTCATCAAGTGAGATAAAACAGGTTCAAGGTTTTTCACATTTTTCACACATCAGGTGGCAGCGCTCTGCCGCGACCCCGGCTGCCTCGTGCTGCTGCTTCAGTGCTTTATTTATTTTATTACTTTTTTTAATTGGATCTCATTTATTTATCTTTTATGATGCAGGTGTGTGGGCCCATTTGTATTATTTATGGCTGCAGCATGGGTGAAGATTACAAGACAAATTTCCCACTGTGGGACAATAAAGTTAATCTTAATCTTAATCTTGGAACAAAAAACAAAAATACAACCATTAAGCTCCAGTTCAGTATTCTGCCTGTGTTTCAATTTCGCAATGAGATGTGAGACATAACGAGTTTGACTGCTGAACTTGTAAATAGAAAGTTTGACTTCACTAGTTTGAGGCAAGTCTTTAAACGTACAATATGTAACTTTGGCCACTAGGGGTCTCTCAATCCGAACAATGACAAAAGAACTAGTTTGATGGTGTCGTGAAGCAGCGAAGGATCGTGGGAACACTGCCGATGTCCATATATATGAATGAGGTAACATATAAAGGTTTGATTCACGTTACACATCAAACGACAAGGCATAAACGTGACCATTCGACTGACCAATACCAACAGTTAAGCAAGAAACAGGCTAGCAGAGTGTTTTTCTTTCATCTAACATCATTTGTCCCAAATGCGGAGACGGACAAAGCTACAGCTAAAGTGGATATGAAATTAAAAGGCGACCAAAATGAAACATCCCGTTCTTTTCTTGACTCATCAGTCAATTGTGAAGCACTTTGAACTCCACTAACCTGTACGACAGGTGCTATACAAATAAAGTTTGGTCGACTGATGCAGAGGATTCACTTTATAACAACGTCTTTAAAATCTCTCTCTGTGCAAGACAGACTTGGTGGATGTTAAATTTTTGGGACAAAAACCCCAAAAAAGAACTTGGTGCCATCCTGTGAATCATGAATAATTGACATCGGCTTGCGGAGGGGGGTAATTAATTTAATCCATACGAGTAACTGCATTAAAAAGTTATAATTGCAAAGTTCTAGATGGCAAATGAAGAAAAAAGTTGAGGTAAATCAGGGTTATGAAACGCGATGAAAGCAACGTGTTGTGCAGCCTCCTGGTGCGGATGAGTTTCACTCAGTCCCATGGAGCGGAGAGTCAATGCAAATGACACGAGGCCATTCTGAGTGCAGATTCTGCTCCTGTGGTGAAGCCACAGTCTATTTCAACACTGATGGGAGTTCTCTTCCTCCCAGGATGAATATCCACCAGGCACAAATGGACACCAAATGATTACATTAGCATGAGGATTATGTAAACCGTATTCCATGAATAAGTAAGTAGGGCCGTGCCACGATTGCACTCAAGGCTAATTAGGTGGTGCGCCACCAAACTTGTAAACTCCCTGGAAATAACCGCAGCCGGACAGGAGGGACGACAGCGGTTATTTATTGCACGGGAGGCTGAACAAAGTCCACAGCATGAACCAATCATCTGAGCCACATTCCACAGCAATCTCTGTCACCTAAATTTACTGTCACCCATGGTTATGGAGCAAATACATCCATTCACTGGGCCTGGTGACTCTTTTTCAGGGTCATGGGGAGGACAGAGGGGGCGTGAGCGTATGAAGAAGTCTTTGAAACAACACGGGCAGACCATCAGTCGATTGCAGCAGTCTAACGTAAATAGTTATTTATATTCAGAAAAACAGGCAATTTAAAATCTCAGATCAACCCTATTTCAATGTCAGAGGAAATCAGAGCAGGAGCTCGGCAGCAGCAGCAGCAGCACCGGAGGCTGCAGACACATACAGAACAAACCCCACACTAACAACTGAGGGAGTCAGAAGCAAATGGTGTATCAGGATCAGACTTTAATGATTAAATATTCAATCACACGCGCAGGCGATGAGATCCTCAATGTGCCTGAACAGCAGCAGCATCATTCATCCATACGTCCATTTGCTATTTTGTGAATCCTGGAGCCGAACCCGACTGATATTGGGTGAGAGGAGGGGAACAGATCATCAGTCCGTCACAGGGGAGCAGCAGGTTGTGGTTTCATCGAGATTTGTTTTCTTGCATGATTATGAAGAAACGTCTGGACGGATTACCACGCAACTTGGTGGAAGGATGTGGTAATGCTCAGAGTAGAACCTGTTATATTTTGATGCGGATCCGAATCAGTTTTATTCTTACAAATTATTTCACAGAGGAGGTTATGTTTTCACCCCCCGTCCATTTGTTTTATGTTTATTTGTACTTTTTTTGTGAGCAAGAATACACAAAAACAAATCTAACTTATTGGGAGGATGCAGAAGAACCCATAACATAAAAAAATTTCAGTTCAATTTCCACAGTTTTCCCAGCAAATAATTCACGTATCTTGATGAATAAATATCTAACTTAAATGTCTATGAAAGTGTGCGATGTAGTGCAGCTTGATTGAATCTAAGGGGACTATTGGGCTGTTGAGGTATGCACTCTACTGCGTGCCATTCTTGTTCATTAATAAAATCTTTAGAAACTGTCCACACACACACACACACACACACACACACACACACACACACACACACACACACACACACACACACACACACACACACACACACACACACACACACACACACACACACACACACAGTGTTTAGTGTGTGGATTCCACCTCCTTGGCAGAAGTATGTCGTCTTCTACAAAACCATTACAGAGATCATCAGACAACCTTAAATGGTAAATTCTGGTACAACTATGACGGAATCTCCGGAAATTCGTTAATGCATCTCCTCATCGGATTCCCTGACACTTGTAGAGTCGGCGCCAATTAGCAGGGAAACCTGCAGACTGTGATAGCCCAATGGCCTATTAAGTAACTTTATGTTGCCATTCCCTTTTGTTATTCCGCCGTTATATTTTCTCCCTAATTGGCCTGTGACAGTTTCCCTGCACTCGAGCAGAGGAGGAAAAATCTGTTTAAAACAAAACTAAAAAACCATCAGAGAGGCTCCCTTCCACAGAACGCCTTGATACCACAGTTTGTGTTACCAAAAGCAGTTCACACTGCATCGTGTGTGAGGACGCCAGCCGCTGCTGCTTCTCATTACCAACTTGTCTGCCTGCCGGCGTTGGCTCTGGTCCATAAAAAAATGTCCCCTGTAGCCCAATTACTTGAGCCACAGTTATGTACCTGCCAAGTATCTCCCTGAGCCATCATCCTGGGTGTCACACCGATATATATACCATAAGCCTCCGATTGTGGATCAGTCGCACACAATATAATGAGGGCTCGCTGAGCTTTGAGGGTACAGCTGAGTGAAAGCAGCAAATCCTTTAAAGCAGAACTTTGTAACGTCTCGTCTTGTAATTTCCTTTGCAGTGCAGACAATGACACTTTGGATATGCCTTCAAATGAACTGTCAGAGGCCCGCTCGTTTACACAAAACATGTTTATTGAGAGAGTGCAGTCGATCCACTGCAGTTAATTAAACCAGACAAGAGAGGAGTTTGTATATGGAGACGCTTTATCAAAGAAACCAACGATTTTCTGTCAGCGTACGAAGTTATACACACGCAGTGTTGGTTAATACTGCACGAGAGGCGGCGGTGCACAGTATTTGGTGCAGCTACGGTATTATAGGAAAAACAGTTCGACATTTTTAGGAAACACTTGCTCTCTCGCCCGGAGTCAGATTAGATTAGAGGATCAATACCAGTCTTATAGCTGAGCAGTAAATATGAAGCTTCAGCCAGCAGCCAGTTAGCTTGGCTTAGCGTACAGAGTGGAACAGCTTGTTGTCCTATACAGACCTGGAATCTGCCAAGAAGCCCCAATACCCACTAATGAACCTGCCAGAACAGCAAAATGACAGGACAGAGTATTCTTTGGTTTTCCAGACCTGGGGCGACAGAGTCTTTTCCTTTAAATCAGAAACTGCACTGAACTTTCCACCTTTAAAACACTAAAAACTCAAAACCCAATAGTTTCTATAGAAGACAGTATTGACAGTATTGTCTCTTAGTATATGTGAAGCTATTCGTTAAAATTTAAAAAGACTGTGTACTGAGGCTGAATCCACGTGCGTCCACGTTCTCTGGGCTGAAACTAATGTGGACTCCAGCGTTGTGAGGTCTGAGGCCCTGTGCTCTGCTGAGACCTACTTTCTCGAACGCCCTGGACTGAGAGGATGTCACGACGGAAACACATCAGAGCTACTCAGTCAGAAATGGCAGGCCATGAATTTAACATGGTTGATTTTGTGCAAAGTTTTTATGTTGGTTAAAAAAAAAAATGAAAAAAGATGGTTCAGGGCTTTGCTGTCGAAATGGAGAGAAAGAAAAGAGGGGAACGTTTTTAGCAAATGACAAAGGCGAGCTCTGCCACCTGAGTGACTGTGCCGCTGTTATGTGCAGCGTTCTGTACCTATTAACATTTAACAAGAAATACTACACAACTTAATCACAACCTTCTACTCTTTTATCCTAAAATACAGGAGCGATAAACTGTGGAGGAGAGGGAGGAGGAGGAGGAGGAGGAGGAGGAGGAGGAGGAGGCTGCTGAAATGACAACGGCATCTCTCGGAGTAGAAAGGTCACAGATTTCGTCCCTGCATTACTGTGCATGTGTACCTGTGCCAACAGAGTGTGTGTAGCAGAGAGATAGAGCGTCTGTGTGAGATCAAACTCCTTCTGCCCATCTCTGATCTCGGCGGGGAGTCCAGGGACCGCATGTGACCCTGGGCTCTCCGCCATCTCAGAGAAATCCTCCTCCTCGTCCTCTCCAGGGCTCTCGGGAGCCGCCACAGTGTTTTCATAAGAAATCCAGATGAGATGGAGCCAATCCCCCAGAAACCCAGAGAAGGAGACTCAAGGATTTACCACCGCCCACTGACCATGAAGACGTTGCTCCCCTCTGTCTCGGCTCTGTCCTTCATCTTTTAACACGCACTACTCAGGACTGACCTAAAAGTAGAAACTAATACTTTTCATTTTGGCCGGTTCAGCAGAATTGACCCTGAGGTGTTGCTGGGACACAGATCAGCAGTGTTGGCTGGTAGTTAACTAAAGTGGACGACTGGCACAGTGACACAAACCATCTCTGCTAATCCTCTCGCTGTTTGTGTGACTGTCAAACACATTTTGGGAATAAATTCCCCCTCAAATATGCTTATTTAACACAAATCAACGTATTTTTTATTTGTATCTTGTGGCTGCTCCCTCCTCCTGCCTTGTCTACTTCTACCCGAGTATTGATTTCCTACCCTGAGAAAATGTCCATTATTTGGTGCACAGCTCCTAAAAGATGAGGAGTCGAGCCTGAGCTACGTGTTTGGAGGGTTGGAGCTGCCATCGAGCAAAAATAAATGGTTAGAGGAGGTAGAGTGGATTTCGGGAGTTGTGAAAAAGAAAAGAAAAGCCCCATTACTCAAAGAGCAGCCTGTCTTGTTGCTGCTCTGCACTGTGGTAAATGTCAGTTTGGCCTGTTTTCTGCCTCGTGTCCTGCATGTAGAGAAGATGTTTGTATTTGTATCTTTGCTCACACTGAGTTGATACTTCCAAATAAAGATGTTTGAATTGAGGTTAGCACTGTGAAAAGGTTCCCGGTTCGAATCCGGGCTCTTTCTGCATGTCCTGCACGTGTTGGCGTAGATTTTCTCTGGGTCCAAGGACATGCAGAGACACTAAATTAACCGTAGGTGTCAATGAGAGTGTGAATGGCTGTTTGTATGTTGGCCCTGAGATACACTGGTGACCTGTCCAGTAACCCGCCTCTCACACAATGTCAGTGGGATTATGTGCAGCTCCCCCCTGCAGCCCTCAGAGGATCTATAGATAATGGATTAATGGATTAATAGAAGGATAGTTAATACTTTGAAGGACACGTATGTGCAGTTTATACTAATTTGGTTGATGCCAGGGCTCAATATGGGGTCAGGTGAATATATAAATAATAAATAGATGTAGCTTAAACACATCATTTAGAATATTTTAGTATTTTAAACACAAAAACTCCAGGTTTAACCCTTGATTTGTTTTATCTTTTAGAAAAGAAACCTTTATCGTGATTGCATTGTGCTGCATAATTGTTAAATAAAAGTACAAAGGAACACATAGCACTATATCATACAGTTAATACAACGTAATATAGGAAAAAAGTGCCATAGTCAGCAGATTGCAAAGGTCACATTAGTTATTGATTTGACGATGTACACAACAGAGAAAGCTGCATTCACAAAGAAAAGCAGAGTAAACCAAGCTGGGGGAAAAAAAGGGCAGGGAAAGGTAATTGAAACAGAGGAAGAGTGAGAGTGAAACAGAGAGGGTGAAGGATGGGAGAGTGACAGCGAGCGAGTGAATGATGGAGGTGCCGTCACCGTGCGAGTCCCGGTCTCCTGCTCATTAAGACAGTAATTCAAGCAGGGGATTAGAGAGCCAGAGTCCTGCAGCGAGCCCACTAGCTGCTGATGATGGATGGTGGCTGGAGGCCGTAAAAACCTCCAAGACTTTTTCTACACGGAGAAAAATGGAAAGCCACGTTCGCAGCGGTAGCTAATATGGAGGTTTGTGTACAATATGTGTGTGTGTGAGAGCATGGGAGGTGTTATCATCATCCACTGACACTGACCTGAGATAGTTAAAGTGCTCCTGAGCTTCGAGTTGAACTAAACTGTCCATGAAACAGCAAAACTCACAATGTGACACACAGGTATATGATGAAAGAAAGAGGGAGAGAGCGAGAAGAGAAAGGCAAATAAGAATATTCCCTCCCCTGCGGAAGGAAGAAAAAAAAAAAAGTGAAGAAATTAAATATACATGAAAGGTAAGCAGCTTATTTCCTGAAGAATTTCACACTTGTGCATGCGAGTTCCCTCTGAACACGACAGAGCGACTCCCAGCCCCCTGGGGGGGGGGGGGGCAGAGACGCTGCTTGTTTGTGACAGTGCTGTGCCTAAGAGTCTGTCATCGCCCCAGGAGCAGTCGCTCTACATATGACTAAAACCTTGACTACACTCAATTACGGCGCTCCTCTGAGCGGAGTCCGTCTGCAGCAGGACGTGGGAACTATTTAGGCCAACGTATCCATCATCGCAGTTTCAGAGCCGCTGACAGACGCTGCGTCAGAGTCACGTCTCCTGTTGAGGTGATTTCATCTTGACCCCAGTCACATAGCGTTTTGAAAATAACTTAGATTCAGCCCCTTATACGAAACTCCACCTTTTTTAAATCAATAATCATCTTTGTGTAAAAGTAGAAATCTAGAAATGTCAGTGGAAGCAGACACATGCAGTCCACTTGAAAAAGTCTCACAAAGAATATGCACTTCTAAATTCAGAGACATTTTCACCACTGCAGCAAATAATCTGCATTCCTGCAAACACATGCAATCCTTAACCAGCATGTTGATCTGCACCTTAACTGCCCTAAAAGCCTTGATCCTCTAATTTTGGTAATTTTCATGCTTTCATTTCTCAAAAATTACCACATTTAAGCTCATAAATAAGCTCAAATAAGGAGGAGCGTCAGGCTCTCAGCTGCAGGGAGGTGACATCTTACAGTTTGCATGGTAACAGCAAACTGTAGCCTACTGATGCTCCCCAAACACCGGTGACATCATGAACATCATCCACTCGGTTATGCAGCAACCTCACAGACTATCAGCAGCTGCTTTGTAGAGTTGACTCTTGATTTAAAGAGAAGTACGAAGCAAATCGATGAACCTGCCCAGCTCCTCGTCAGTGATTCCAGGCGGCGCGCGCGGCTCCGACCTTTTTTTATTTACCGCTTCATTACTGGTCTCGACAGAGAACAACAGTTTGCGACGTGCCCGCTGTGCGGCGTGTCGGCGAGGGGGGGGGAAGCGGAGCGGTGGAGAGGAAACACCGGGTTGTTTAAGGAGAGAATATGACTTTGATCACGGTGCTGATACGGCACGGGAGTAAATGAGTCACACAGGGGTTAGAGAGATGTCCTTGGTTGGATTGCTGTGGTGCGTGTGTGTGTGTGTGTGTGCGTTTTGAGGAGTGTGTGACAGACAGTTGTGAGAGGATGGGAATGTGTGTGTGTGTGTGTGGTGTGTGTGTGTAAAGACCTACATAGCTCACAAAGGGAACAGATTAATGCTGCTTCCAGTGGGATGGATTTTCCTGCTGTGCTTTGCACACACAACATCCTCATTCTTCCCATGTGTACAAATAAAAACATATATGCACTGAAAGCAGGTTGTATTGTACATTCCTGGCATGCTCGGTGCTTTCAGGGGCTTTTTTTGAGTGCAGTGAATTAAGGAGTTGCTGATGCAGTCCTCCACGATGTACTTACAGGGGATGGTGCGTAGGTAGAGATTGTCCCGGATGATCTGTTGCAGCTTGTGGTCCAGCGAGCCCTTCTGAAACTGCAGGCTGAGGTAGTGGCGCAGGTCCGAGTTCAGCACTTTACCTGCAGAGACACAGGCAGAGGGTCAATAAAAACATGCCGGCGCTCTCGCTGAAGTGTCTGTGTCTAAAAGGAAATCCATCCAAGTGACATGTAGCCTCACACAAGTGATCGATAACTTCCCCCGACTGAATCAGACTGTTCTTCTACTTCACCAAACAGTTACCCCACTGCGGCAGGGATGGGACATGTTTTTGGCATTTTCACCGATATCGAGAGGTTAACATCATAAAGTGACGGTTTAGCTCAAGGATTTTGATCATAAATATGTTCAGTTTAAAACAATTTTATCAGAGCCTATATCCACAGTGGATTTTGGGTAAAAATTTAAAAGAAACAAATAAATAAAAACATATATTTAAAATGGCAATGATTCCTAAAACGTTATCAAACCCTCACGACCAATAAATGTACTTGAGCTTGACGTTTGACAGGTTAACTGTTATTTTTCACAGAACACTACCAAATTGAAGAAGAAACAACTTGGGAGATTACAGATAGATTTTTTAGAAACGCACATCGTTTCTGCTGGGTTTTTTTATTCTGTAAAATAAATGTTATCAGTGCATATACACTGATCTGTATCAAACTCTACATTTTGTTTTTGCATTTATTCTCATTTTCTGGGGACTGATTCATGGAAATTGATAAAAATAATATCAATTTCTCATATCTATGAGTGTGTGAAATTTGGTGCATCTTTGGGAGTGTTGAGCCTTGGCCGAGGTTTTTTCTACTCTAGTTGGATCGTGTAGTTTCTCGTAATCAAATTTCAGATTGGAGAAAAAAACAATAAGTGAAACTCTTTCCAAACAAGTCGGATAAACTCAAGGTGGTTGATATAATAAACAAAAATATATAAATGCACTGTATCGTTGTTTGGGTAAAAAGGTTTCCAATGGAAGCTGCAGTATTACAAGCATCATATAAGCCTGTATGTACAGTATGTGTGAACACCTGTTTGTTCCCACTGACAGATTAAACCCTCGTTGATTCCAGTTTGATCACTGAGGGGATTGAGGGGGAGGAGGATGAAGGTTTAACAGATTTTGAAATTCGGATCTTTCCTGTGAAATCCACTTCAATCATTAAGGGTAAATGGAGATTTAGGCTATAAGAGAGGTTACACGGGGACATTGGACCGAGGAAGCACTCACAGCAACGTGCTAGAGGTTTTTCTCACACTTATTGAAAACAAACTGGACTGAACCGATCGTAAATCACTGCCTCCGTTCGTCTGAAACAAACCGGTCTGAAATCCAAACAGCCAAGCTGACGACTGTCTTAACAGCTTCACCCACAAACCACACAAGCCTCCGAAACTTTCCGTCAAAGATGGTTGTGCAATGCCACAACCTCAAAACTCAGGCGGCAGCCATTCCCATAAGAAAATCTGCAGAGATTTCGCCTTTGCTCTCGCCTCCCAGAAGCCTTTGTAAAAGCAAAGGAAGTTCATACAAAGTTTGAGGCAGAGGAGGACGACTTCAGAGTCGTCACACACAAGCAGAGGAGGAACATTTTTTTTTTTTTTCTGAACGAACATGATGAGGAAGTTTGGAAAACACGACGAGATCTTCAGCGTCTCGGCTTCAGCGTCTCGGCTTCGTCTCTTCACAGTCGGCTTTGAAACAGCTCGACTACAGACACATAATCACTTCTTCTCCATTTCTCTCCCTATCGTCTCTGTGCCGCACGCACACACCGAACTCTGCTCAGCGGGACGCCGCTCTGCATTGCTCTGCATACCAAACAGCAGGACTAAACACCACATCCTGCCAGTGCGGACGTACTGTTCGTGCTAATAGACAGGGGAGATGTGTTATCCAGGGGGAGATAGAATAATGATAAACTCTGGGAACATTTCAGCAGCCCGTCAAATCCTCTTTTCCTCCTCACCTCGCTACAGAAACCAAAACAGTGACAGTGCAGCCTTCCTAGTATTTTGTGTTCTAAACTCTCTCTCCAAGTTTCAGAGGCCGCCGCTCGCTCGGCTCACATCAAAATGCCCCTCGTGTCCGCAGGCCCCGCTGCCATCTGACGGTGTTTTAGGAGCCGCCATCCCAGCGGGCCTGGCTTTTCAGAATAAAGGTTGCGTGCTCTCCGTCTGTCTCTCCAGAAAGGGTTGTGCTGCAGCTGGTGTGGCAGGCGAGCAGAGTGAGACTTCGGGGAACCGAGGCCCAATCTGGCAGTTTCATCTATCGTTTTAGTTTCGGAATTCAGCTCACACACACGGGGGAATTTTTCAGGGGCATAAGGCAAGTTTCAACAAAGTACAACAAAGCTCCATATGTTTGTGAGGGATAGGGACATTCCGTGGCATCCCACGGAGGATTCCACATAGATAGCTTCTAAACAGTTTAACAGTTTTGTTGACAACTTTAAGGCAATAACATCCACAGTAAATTTGAAACGAGTAACTTCGTCAGTTCCTCAGTTTTCCAGGGACTAAACTTAAATACCCAGACTGTCCTGTAGGAGACCCTGACCCATACGGACCCATTTAGTGGAGCAATGTGGATTCTAATATCAGGGAGTGAAACATTTCGGATACTAAAATATTGACTATAGACTAAAATAAGGATTTAAGATGTCCATATCAAGCCTTGATATTTAACCATGAACTTAAGTATGAATAACTATAAGAGTAAACAAAAATAAAACCAAATATATAGAACTTGAATAAAGAAAAAAGACATGATGATTACGATATGTATTTGGCTGTCAATACAGCAACAATCATGGGTTATTTGCGTGTTTTTAATCGGCCGTAGTGTATAATCATGTGTTTGTTGTACAGGTAGTTTGGTAAATACATAATGCACATGAATTATCCATAGTTATCTGTAATTACATAAGACAGGTCATAGGGACAGGGACAACAGATGGATATTAGCTAACGCAGCGGATTCTGGCTCATTTACAGTATTTAGTCTGTTGATTAATGAGCTTTGTCCCCTATCAAATAAATAAACAGATTAACAAACTAAATCGTTTTGCTTTCCCTCTTTCAATCTCCTCCTCTTCAGTACGAGATTTCTTCCCTTTTGTTTTTCCTCCACACGGGCTGGGACTTTCTTTTCAGCTGTTTTTCCTTTGACTGGAGCTGGGTCACGAATCATTGATGTTGTGGGTCTGCCGAGCTCACTGAGGCCGTGCACGTGATACCAGGGCGCTACAAATAAAGTTGACATGACTCCTTTTTGATCTTTTCCTCTGCTCAGAATCTCCCCGAGTATGAGCCAATCACATCAAATATTACTGTGCACGTTGAACCCATAATGGCGGGCCGTAAAACTTAGCATTCCAGATGATGAAACTCTCTGTTTGATGATGAAAGCCTGCTAACATCCTCTTACTGTGGTTCAGAGCGCTTTGTAACGTGTGCACACACGCACCCACACACACACACACACACACACACACACACACACACACGGCAGAGATGTGTGGCTGTACCGTGGAGCCACCAGGTGTGAATGTGTCCGACTCTATAAGACAGCAGAGAGAGGATGCTCAGTCACACTTCACTGGATAAATAAAAGAGAAAAACAAGCACACACACACACACACACTCTCTGATCTGTTCATCACGAGTACAGTGCCACAGTGCGCTCTTTGTGGCGTCCTGGGTCCTGTCAGAGACTGTTAGTGAGGCTGTCGCATCACAGAAGTCTCTCATTCCTCCTCCCCGCAGATAACACTGCTATTGTAGCAGGCCTCATTTTTTCTGCGACGGGGGCTCAATGGGCTCCATTGTGCCTCATCAGCCATCCACTCACTTGTAGGATATTTCTCCACAGCACAGCCAGAGGGATGCACATACCGTGCAGAAACTGTCCTCTGACAATAGGAATTCATAGAAGGCAGAGTTCGGTCTCATCTATCACCTCTCATTCCTTTACAATTCTTCACATTGGCAGTTTGTTTTGTTTGCAGAGAGCACACGGAGCAGTGTTGCCAGATGGGAGGTGTCAAGAAGAAAAGAATAACCAAATATAAACGATGAATAAAGTGTTTGTGAATAAACTAACAAGTATTTGAAACCACCTACGAATGGTGCTGCATGGATCAAAACATGGTTCAAGCTCCACCTCAGTCTCCTACATCCTCTGCTAGTGCGATAATTATGATCGGCTGGAAAGAGGAAATGTGTAAAGGAACACTAACGCATCTACAACATCACAACAGGCGTGTGCATACACAGACGTAGATCCATATTTTACCATCATGATAATTACGATTCCGGATACTGTCACTAGAGGATGAAATTATCGTACGTTATGGGAATTTTGGCATATTTGATCATACATTGCACAGAGGGCAAAATCATCGAAAAAATACGATACATTGCGAGTCCTTGGGCCCTTAACAAGACACATGTGAGTGTGAAGCCCGAAAAAGATGTAGGGCGAGAAAGAGTCAGACATAAAGACAGACAGATTTCTAGAATTATTGAACAGTCGTTTGCAGTCAATTTATTGTTCATTTATTTCCCGTGGATCCCTTTAATTTAAGCAGACGCTTTGCACTAATCTGATCTGAAGCGTCTCCGCTCTCCTCCGCTCCCTTGTCATTTTTACCATTGAGGCGACGGCAGGGAGATGTGTCAGAAAAGAGCAGAGCCACCCATGGGATTCCTTCGGCAGCGTGATGCCATTTCACCTGGCATCTGCAGTAAACTTCCCCCTCTACACCACCAGAGGCTCATATCCGCAGTGAAAGAAGCAGTGGCTGGCACCCCCGGTGGAGCGGCAGACTGTTAGCATCCTCACTTAGAGCGACACCTCGCTCAGAAGCCACAGAAACAGATTAACACTCCAGGCTCAAGACGTTCTGCAGCGCACACACACACACACAAACACACACACACACACACACACACACTCACACGTCGTGCATCTATTTGAAGATTTGTGCTGTGAATCTCAAAAGCCAGCGTGTTATTGTCAGTAAATGCAGACTCACAGGGAGAATGATTATGTAAGGCTGAGACACATCACGTCACTTCTCACCTTTTAATTAGATCAACACTTCTAAGATCTGACATCACTGTCAGCAAGAAAGGAAGGAAAATAAACATCAGTAACTTTAGTTATTTCATACATTTTTTGGGGGGGGATGGTGCCGACATATTTTGGTTTCATATTGCTACAGTGGGAGGAAGTGAAGACACGTCATCCATCTTTATCTACAGTCTATGGACAAGACTGAATAGAACCAGGAGATGCTAAGTTAAGCATCACGGCTGCTGCCTTCATATTCACTAAATGCCAGTGTCACACAGAACAGGATCAATCTTGTCATCGAAACGCCAGATAAGAAAATGTTTTTCCTAAGATGTCAAATGTCTGTTTATAAAACATTTATCTGCATCTTCTTTATGGGTCTTTTTTTCAACAAACAGTGAAATGTGAGCAAACGCCTGGTTTCTGTCTGCGACATCGGGGGGGAAGTGGGACGTCCACAGGGAGGTCATTATCTCTGTTGTCTGACTGTCACTTACAGTAATTACCAGTCCTCTGAACAACCAATATGTCACCAGGTGTGGAGTCTTCTCAGTGCACCGGGTCAACCACCGACACAAAGTCTGCACATTTAGCTCCGGGACACAGGCGACACATGTATGACAGGAGCGTGTTAAAGTCTGCAATCTCTGTTTCTCACGTCCGACAGTCTCTCGTATGATTTTCTCTCTAATATATACACATGGGACTTCCACAGACTTGCTATAACGTAACATACATTCAAAGATCTTTACTGGAGAAACATGCTTTATATAAGAAATGTAATCGGCTGCTTCTCTCACCAGAAACAACATAATATGTCACGACACTGATGAAATCGTCCCAAAAACAGCTTGGTCAGTGTCGGGGGAAGTCGGTTACATAACCAGAATCATTCATGTTGACTGAGAACAAGAAATCAGAGCAGCAGTGTTTTGTTTTCGATCCAAGCTTCCAAACCTCCTGCAGATTCTCTGGCTCCAGATCAATGTCACACTATTTCCTTCTTTGCTTCTGACAGGCAAGAGTCATTATTCTTATGGCCACTAGGGGGCTTTGTCATTTAAATGCAACATGCCATGTGACGGTCTTTGAAAATTGTTCAAACCCAAAGACTTTTATTTCAAAATCAGGTGTACATCCCAAAGTTTTCAATTAACTAACTTTAACTATAGAAATGATATTAGTTCATATACTACATGTGTATAAAAACAGATGTATATTGCATATTTCCACTTGATAAAATAGTGCAACTAAAAAAAATAATTCTTGGGTTTGAATATTTTACTCTCAATGTGGATAATAGGTCTTTATTATCTACAAAACCCTCATCAGAGATACATGTTTTTCGATGCTGTGTAGTGGCCTTCAGTCGAATATTTCTCAGTAAATTACACCATTATGAGCAAAATTGCGAATCAATGGGCCTGGCGAATTCATTTTTTTGCATGAATGTGACAAAGTACTTGTCAGGTATTTAATTTGCTGGAATAAATGAACAGACATTCCTGTCTGCTTGTTTCATGCATCAACAGTTTGTCAATATCCTCGACAAAAATGTGTAGCAGAGTAGCCCACAGACTATGATATGTGTGTGTTGATTATTACTTTAAATATGTTTTTGTATATATGCAAATATGCTGATGCAGGAATGTAAGATACGGACTGAAAACCGACGCAGTTACAAAAAACTGAGAACTACAAAATCACCACTGAAAACAACAGCTACACTTACAGGTTTGTTCTGGTCATTTGTTATAAAGGTTTCTGGTTTCCTGAGACTTTACCTGCCGGTGCTTCTTACACTCTGTGCTTTTAAGCCCCTCTCTCGACAAATTCTACTGTACCCCCACCCCTCCCTCCATAATCCTGGCCTCCCTCTCTCCATCCATCACCTTCTGTTTGACAGGTCAACAACATCCTCTTCATCAGGCTCTCTTCGTCCCCTGTGGCACTCAGTCAAGCACGGGCACCAAATACCTGCAAGACTTGTGGTTTGGCTCCTCTCATCACTCTCCTGTCACCCACCACCACCTCCTCCTCCTCCTCCTCCTCCTCCTCCACCACCACCACCTCCCCCTTCCCAGAAACGTCCTTCATCCTGTTCTAACCCTGCAGCTTACTGTGGCCATTTTAGGGGACAAAACTGCCGCGGGGCACCTTTGAGTGGCGAGTTTATAGCCGAGGCTGTGCTCAATTTTTCCCGACAGCTGTAGGTGAGACCGAGATCAGGGGGCATCTCGGTGACTCCGCTGAAGGAAGCAGAAAATGTGAGCGGTGCGCCATAAGCCCGGTTTATAATCTCACACCTCATCCAGTAGTGTCAGATGAATTCTCTTCACTTTATATAACTGGCATGTGGAGTGTTACTACGGCTGGAGGATTCTGCATCAGAGGAGTGGAGCGGCGTGCCTGATGGCCACTGTGAAGCCGTGTTTCCAGTCTGTCTGCTTGGCTGGCTGGCTGCAGAGATATGCAAAGTTAAACAGGCAGTGGCCTCACACGCCCAAACCGCTCTCTGCACACTTCATTTCACCTCATTTTAGCAGCGCGCCCGCACAGGGACAGAGGTCTGGCATAAGAGGATTAAAAGGATGGAGTAAATGAGGAAGAGGAGAAAAAAGAAACAACAAGGAGAAATAAAAATATATAAAAAAAATCCGGCTTGTGATTAGATTTGTGTTTTTGATGTTGGCACGACTTCAACAAATTAAAGTGTTCCAGGGCAATGTTTAGTTGAGTGTGTGAGCCTGTCTGTATGTGGCTCACTTATCTCGAGAACTGTTCATCTTATCTGCCACAACGATACGTTCAGTATAAATAAAATATGAATAAACAGGCGGAGAGAGTCATTGGGGGCAGGACAGCAGACGGCGTTATGTCTTCTTCTAGGTCCTCAGATGACCTAGGTGAACGATCGGCAACTGGAGGCTCAGTAAGATCTGTCCCGCTGGATAATTGTTATTTCACCACATCGAACAGAAAGTTCACTTTGTAAATTGTCTTCAAAGTAAAAGCGCAATGTTCGTTTGGATGCAGCATTGCTTTATATCGATATATATTACAGAGCTTTTGTTTTGACAAAATGTGAACTTGGTTCTGAAGACTGTGTCAACAGACCTTTGAAATAGTCGACATGCAACAGCAGTTCAGTGAATCGTTCAAACGTAAACTGAAACCACACACGTGAATTCTAAAGATTAATTTCATGAAAAACTTTGACTATCAAATCGTCATTGCAGATAAACCGGGTAGGATGAACACAAAGTTTTCTAACTTCACTCTGCCCCATAGAATGTACATAAAAAGTTTTGTCCTGCACGCTAGCAATAAAAAAGTGACAGTATATTGTAGGTGTGTTTAAGGACAAGGAATGATTATGAAGAACCTCCGGAGCATCGAGACAGGACAAGAAAACTACTCATTCCAAATAGGCAGGTTTAGAACTAGCCCACCACTATAGTTTTAATAAATTCAAATATTATAAAAACGGAAATGAGGGTTTATTATCCTTTATCACAATAAAGCGGAAAAGCTTACATCCTTCCTGCCAACACAACGAGCTACATGTGCACAGGTCAGCCGCTCGACAATAAAAGACGCAAATATCCCCTCGTAAAATCAGTGATATCACGCACACATCTGCCTCTGTATCTAACTCAACCAGTCCCTCCTCTCCTCTGCCCTTCGCTCTCTCGCTTCCGCCCGTCACCACGAAGGAGAAGGAGGGATGACTTTCCTCCAGTGAGGTAAAGGCGAGATCAGCCCAACTCAGCAGAACTGGAAGGGTGGGCAGGGTGAGCGGGGGCGTACGAAAGAACAGCAGCATCAACAGCAGGTTGCCAGAGCTGCTGCCATGTGACGTGAGGAGGGAGAAGGTCCTGGTCTCAGAGAGAAGACAGAGACGGAGGGGGGAGCAGAAAGGAAAGCGGTACAAAGAGGTGGTGAGAGGAAGGAGTGATGCCCTGCAGGTGCTGAGTCATGTCGTTGCTCTGTTTTGCGCTGCCTCTGCATACCTTTGTTTTTTTGTTTCTCAAATCTTTCGCTCCAGATCTTTTTTTCGCTGCCTCACAGTCTGGCTCGTCTCCAGTACACATTTCTTCCTCTACTCTGTCTTTAATGAGCAGTCTATGGCCCAGGCCTCTGTTCCATCATTAATGTGGTCTGTGCAGAACGAGGCAGCTGGAGAACGAACTCACACAGACACGGACACACAAACATACACACTCTGAAACCCATGTGCGTCCTCACTTAGCATCTGGCTCAGACAACATGTGCGCAAAAAACCCTCATAATAAGACAGCATTTGTCCGTCCAACCGAAGTTTGTAAATCACGTGGACAGAAAAATCTAAACTCGGCTCTTTCTTATAGTGTATGTGGATGTAGCAGTAACACACCTTACTGCACTCGCTGGCATGTTAAACAAACTTTATCATACTGCGAAGAGCCAAATAACATTATACGGAGTCGCACGTCTCCGCCTTCTCCTGCTCGACAAAAATTAAGATAAAAATAACCCAGATACGAGTGCTGCCATCTTCTGACGACATTTGGAACCAGAGTCCGTGCAGTAGCGATTTGGGGATGAAGCTGCAGTGTCGAGGTCCCTTCAATACATGCGCCTGACTAATCATGAGTCAGTCTTGGCTGTCAATCGAAAGAAATGATAATTTAATGCAATCTTCCCTGACTCATACCATATATCCTTCAATCAATATTCATGGTAATCTGCTCCCAGTAGTTTTTGCGTAATATTTCTTGCGGTTTATGCTCTGTACTGTGGCCAGCCACCAGGGGGCGATCCAGATTGTTTGGATTCACTTTTGGGGAACCGTCATTTCATCCATCTTTATATACAGTCTACAGGGCACAGCTTTACCTGAAGCTAATAAAAAACGTACGCAAGTTTGCATGGTGTTTACTATACGTCTTATTTTAGCATATTAGCATGCTAATACACAAATATCGTGGAAATCCATCCAATAGCTGCTGAGATATTCAAGTCGCTAGGAAGAAAACACGAAGGCAGCCTTTTCTTCGAAAGGAAGAAAACCTTTTTCATATTTTAAATTTGACTGACGTGTTTGTTCGACAAACATCACCTGTTTTTTATTCCCCCTTTCAAAAATACATCCATCTTGTACTTTATAGGATGCTTTCCTTTCAGAATAAAATCGTGCTACACTGAATCTAGACACCCCTGCTCGCATGAGAGGGCTTTTAGTCGTTTCCCTTTGGTCATGTGCATCCTCTGTGCCTCTCCGTTTGGAAACCCTTGTTGTTGCTGATGTGCGTCACCCCCTTTCTCTCTCTCTCTCTCTTTCCACTTTCACCTGTTTCACATGCAAAAACTACATCGGGCACAAATGCATGCAAACACTGTTCCTGCTGCAGAGAAATGAGTTTTCAAGTTGAATCTAAAAGCACAAGTGTGACCCTGTTGTTCTCCGCTTGTGGGAGTGGCCGTCTAATCCCAAACTTGTTGTCAAACCATGTCTCCATAAAAGTGAAGTTGTGTTTTTTTTTTTTTGCGGAGCGAGAACTCTGCCAGACGTGTTCAATTATTGAGAGCGGAGGGAAAACAGTAGGAGAAGCAACATATTAGCCACTGAAATGAGGTGGAAGCAACATGATGGGGCGCTGCAGGAACACAGGAATAAAATCCTTATCTCCAGCACTTACATCTCCCTCTAACCTAGTGGAACTTTGTTTTTCTCTTTAACATGTCACACCCAGGCACCATGAACACAGCTACCTCCCTGGTGAACATGGCAGCCGGCTCCCTCAGTGCTGCAGCAGGTTGATGTGAACCAGGCTCAGGCCGCCTTAAATAGTGTTTACTCAACCCTGCATAACAAATTTCTGTGCATCATCGCGACTGCTGAGCTCATCAGACGTCCCTATGATGTTTAATGAGTCTACAACGAGAATGAAAAAGGGCTGAGTCATCCTTAACCCAAGATGGCTGTCGAGTGCCGTAGTCTGCGGTTTCACCGTTAATCCTGCGAGCCATCAGGGAATGATGAGAGCAATGTGGGCTATCGCCATCATCTTCCTCAACGGCGGCAGATAAGAGTCAAACTACAAAGTGCTCGTTAATGCGGGCCATGGCGGAGCAGCTCAGGAAGGGAATCGGGAAAATCTCTGGCTCACCGTTTCTGTCTCGCTCTCCGTGAGGCGTTTAAGTGACTGACTGATTGTCGGAGGAGGAGGATCATATTATTAATTCAACCACACGCACACCCGGGCGAAGATAAAGCTTGAAATAGAACCGTGATTGTTCCTGCGGTGATGAGACGTGCGAGCGCCGCTCTCAGACGGCGGCGGCCTCGTCGTCACACTTTGCAGGGGAAGAAAGCGAAAAGGGGGAGAACGGTGTGTTTGTGTGTGAGAGCGAGGATTCGTGTGTCACTCCGCAACTCTCTCTCTCTTTTCTATGCATCATTACAGTGCATCATTAAAAGTAACTTCCCAAGGTCTGGACTGAAGGACAAGTCATTGCGGATTTGTTGGTCATCAAAAAAGAGTCGTCGGTGAACAAAAGGTGCAGCTCACCGCCTAATTCTCTTCTCCAGGCGAAGACTCCGCTTGCACTTTCTCTTTTATCGTCGCTGTTTCTCGTGGAAAAGTGAGGGTCGTCATTCCCGAGCGGCCTGAAGTGCCAGGCCATCGCCTCCAATACCATGCACTTTATTGTCGAGTGAGCAAAGAGCGTCCTGGGGGCAACGGGTCATCTTATGAAAGCGCATTGTGCTCAGACAAACACACAAACATGTTTCCTCCTTTACAGACTCACACACGCATTCAAAGAAATCCAGTATTTCACAGGCAACTCAGGACAACTCAAGCTATAAGGAGAAATGGGTCCTGGTAGATCGACATTGTGTTTTAAATGTGAAGTGACAGCTGGAGCATGGAGTATATATACATTGCTTTTGGAGTTGTCCAAGAATATCTCAGCTCTGGTCATGCATAGTTAAGAGATTAGTACAATATTAGAAACACACGTTGTGAAGATGTGAAGACGATCAAGGCCAGTTTCCACATCAAAACACAATCATGGATGTAAGAAGTTTGAGAAAAAATGCAAATAATTTAAAATTAGACTCGTGAAAGTGGCTGTGTCTCACTTCAGGGTCAGACAGTCTGTGTGGGCTGCGTAGACTGTGAAGGCCAAACCGTCGGGTCCACAGAGGATTTCTGTAGGATCTTCTGTCACGAGGAGAAAGTTTTAACACCCTTGGTTTTTTTAACCAATCCGTAGATGTTCGGTTGTGATGAAGCCTAAAGCATTGAGCGCTATTACCTCTTTGAAAAAATGGTTCCTCGCTGAAGCACAATAAATCCTTGGCCCGAGAAGGATTCACCCATTGGAGCGTTCGTTTCTTGGGGATGGAGGGACACATTTGTCTGATGCATTTGTCGGATTCTTTGAAACGGGAAAGTCTAGTCGCGCCATTGTGACACAATCGAACGCAGCCTCCGACGGCTGCGGCCCCTGGATTGAGACCCAGTTCCTTTTATTCTGCGTTAGAAAGAAAATTCTTAGAGGTTTTCCAACACAGACGCTCGGTGCCAAGTTACAGTGAAATGCCAACATTTATCCATCCAAGGTTTACAGGGGGGGGGCTGGAACCAGTTCAAGTTGGCAAGAGGTGGGTTAAGTCGCCAGCCTGTCACAGGGCTGATGTATATAGAGACAAACAACCATTCATGCTCGTGTTCACACATGACAACAGCTTTATGTATTCATGGCAGCTTCTGATGGACCCTTTGCCCAGAGATATAAGTGATGTCATCCAAAAGGAAAAGAGCACATTGGATTACAAGGCCCCAGGTTGATGTGCTTGTACACTGCAGGAGCAGCGGTGGTCAGGATGAATGCGTGTTGACAGTGTAAAGAAATCCTACCTACACATATACGAGGGAATTCACTGATTTAATTCTGTTTCTGTTTTATTTATTCCTCTCTTTGTTTCATCTTTCACTTTTATTTGTGTTACCTCTCCCTGGCTCAGGCCCATGACCTATATTGAAGTGATGTTTGGACTATTTTGATGCAAAATAATGAAAAATACTGTATCACGCACTTTCATGAGCCGTATTCGTATCAGTATCCGTTTGGGAAACTGTGTCATTCCACTGTTTGCGACACCTCAAGAGGTAAAAATACACACCATTGTACATTTAGACTACAGAAAAACAAAGAATTGTATTTTTCTTGTATCACAGCCCATTAATCTCTCAATCCCTAAGGGCCTCGTCTCCACTACTGCAGATATTCTCCCCTTCGTTTTACAGAATATCTCACCAGAACCACTTCAAACGCTCTCACAAGCGTGCCAGGCCAGTAGGTGGCGATAAAGTCTACATAAAAGATCCTTAAGTAATATTGGGCCTGTGAATGTGGTGTACTTACGCTAAACTTAACGAAAAAATGTGTAATAAGACCTACAGTTCTAACAAAACGTAGAGAAACTGGTACAAAGCCGCCATTGTTGCTGTTTCTGGTGCATGCTCTTTACACAAAGCAACAGTGGGCATATGCAAAGTTATCTGTGATGCTTGGTTTTACATGGACACACAGACAATCTCATTTTTAGTGAATCAAAACTGTGTTTGCATGTGGACGAGGGACTCAGAAGCAAAAAACCACAAAGGCTGCAGTAGTTGCAGTAGCTAACAAAAACTAAAATGTGGAACTTCTCGAACATCTGTACATTTGACGCTCCGCAGCTGTGTGGGTTCAGTCCGAGCGCCGCGTACAGTGAGGAGCACTGAGGTGAGAAGTTCATGATGAGATATCCAGAGGATAATGATGGCAATTCCAATAACTTGCGTCGCTCACTGCACACCCACTCGCTCCCTGGGCTGCATCTTAATCCTGGGCTCTAATCCTGCTGACGGAGAGAGGACCCAGAGAGGCATTTATAACAATGCCCGTAATAAAGTAGACGGCACAAAATTACATCCCTGTGGCGTCTGTGACCGGACACAGATCACATCGGCTCTGACACAGGAAGAGCAACGCGAGGGGAACACAGCTACCTGGTATCCTCAGGGTCACATCTCTGCATCCATGTTTGCTTCATGCATTTTTGAAACATATATGTTGTGTATATCGTCTGATTCCATCTCGTGTATGCAACGACTCCCGGCCTCTGCACAGTGAATGGATGAATAATGTGTCTGCATCATACCAAGATGTATACTGAGTGGAGAAGTGACAAGAAAAAAAACAAAAACGCCCGTGTTGATTGGACTGTGGAGGTGTGTTTGTGTATCTGCAGCCGGGGATTAACTGCTCACCCCCATCATGAGGCCACATTGGCTGTAACTAGCGTTTACAGCCGTGAAGTCTGCAGGGAAACAGTTGGAGACAGAATGTGCTGCGCTCCTAATTGGCAAATGGCTGAGGGAGTTTTGAGGGATGGGCAGGATTTGGGTGGTGAGGGACAGGGGCTCTGTTGGTGGCTCCCAGCCAGGGACGCATCTTAATTCATATTCCATAGTGACTGTGGTCAGGGAAGTGCACGTAGTGGGCAAGTGTCTGTAGCATTGTGCAGTGAAACCTGTAACTGATTTACATCCCTGCAAACATCTGTGCTCTTTACATTTCTACAGTCGCTGATTTAAATACATTTGAACATTTAACTGGGCCAATTTGTTGTATAACTGGTGCTGTTGAATTTCTTAAAACGTTTTTGAATTTTTATAGAACATCTTCATACTTCTCAGTATAAGTACTCATAAGTAAGAAACTGAACAATGTACAGTTTTAGTATTTTATTATCTATTATCTATTTATGTATTATGAATCTCCAAAAACTTAACTTTTCAACTAAGGAACAAACTTGGCTTTAAAGCTTTGTGAATTTACTTTTCAGATGTTCTTGCAGATTAACACATAAAAGAAGTGTTTGAATGCAGGGATTTAAATTCATTTAATCTTTCTGTTTATCACTGAATATTCACTTTACGTGTTTTTTCACTGGACAGAGACAATGTGTAGGATCCTATACAGACGGATTCACTCTATAAAAACCACCGGTGTTCAGCCATGTGTGGAGTTTTTGTTTTATTCGCCTTGGTTTTAATATCTGATTTCTGCCTCCGCATCAGTGGAGAAAAAAATAATGTGATCTTTGTGGAGTAATATCTGCAGTAAAAGAGAAAGTGTTTTTTAAAAAGACTTTGGTCCGTGAAATTCCACTCGAAGGGATGAATCTGCCAAGTACAACAGAGACAAAAGGGAAGTTTTTAAATCCCTGGTTTTGTCTGAGCAACAGTCTCAAACCCCAATCATCACTTTACTCTTATGTAAGACAAAGAAAAGCAGCAGATAATCACATCTGAGAGGCCGGAACCTGAAAATGTTTAATTCACTGCTTTAAAAATGACTCAAATTACTAATCTATGCTAAAACAAATGAAAAAAAAATCAACCAGAGGTAAGTGAGCAAATTCAAAGGAGAGGAAGAGGAAGAGGAAGAGGAGACGAAGAGGAGAGGAGAGGAGACGAAGAGGAGATGAAGAGGAGACGAAGAAGAGAGGAGAGGAAGAGGAAGAAGAGAGGAGACGAAGAGGAGAGGAAGAGGAAGAGGAGATCTCAGAAACCCATTTAACCTGCAGTGTACCAACAGAGAGCTGCTTTCATCCCTTCACTTTACAGTAGGTTGCAGGTCATAGACTTCATGGGAAATCAGTTGTGTAGCTCTGAGGAGGTGGTGGGCGGCGGCGGAGGAGGAGGAGGAGGAGGAGAAGGACAGAGGAGCAGGAATGGCGAGACAAGGAGTGAATTCGCTGCAGAGGCCGACGGATTCTGTGTCGACACTTCCTGGGCGAGAGGTCAATGGAGACAAGCACGGAGGGTAAGGTTTGACACGTCTGTGGCCGAGGGGAAAGTTAGCTCTCAGACTGTAGACACAGACACACACACACACACACACACACACACACACAGTCAGGACAGTCAGGAGCCTGGAGTTGAGTGGTGGTAACACGTGAGGAGAGGATGTTGGTGGTGGCAGGAGGACGTTGAAAGTCCCCACGATGACCCCATTGAAACCTGGCTCAGGTGTGAGCTGCGACCTGTTTTCATAATTCCACACAGGTTGTTCACAACAAAGACTCAGAGACTCTACACGAGCAGCTCACGTGCAAACTCCCATGGAATCAAGATTACAAGCTCAGAATTAAAAAATATATATCATGAACATTTATGGCGAGTGTCCTTGAAATGTAATTCATGACAGAAATGTGAGAACGATGACTGTGAGAGGATATTTACAATAATTACTAGAAGAGTATAGTAATTTCAAGCAGTAACAAATTTTAAATGAAACAAACAACTGAAAAGGCAAGTATGCAATTCAATTAAATAAATTAAAATCTTGGCATGTCTGCAGCTGATGTTGATGAGCTCAAGATTTGCTCGATAGAGTTGTAAGCGGTAACTAATGATTATTTCTATAAGCATGTGTTGATTAGTTTTCAAATTAATCAATTAACTAGAATGGCACCCAGGCAAAACCTCTCTTTACGAAATCATATTTAAATTCACTAGATCTGGTATCATCTCCATAAACATGTACACACAAATCATCAAATTTAAAACATTTAATGTAAAGACAACGAGCTGAATGTAAATGTTTTTTTTAAAACATCATGCCCATTTTACCACAAGTTGATATGGCATTCGCTCGCCGATGTACAATACACATTCTCTTTCTCCGCTTGTTTTGAAACAATGCTATGCCAGTGTATTGTTACGACACAATACCCAGAAGCATGTCATCAAACATAACGTTTACTTAAACTATACAAAGGTGATGTTTTTCCCAGAGTTTTTGGGTTGGTAGACATGCCAGATACCCACATTAACCTGTAGAAGCACTAACAAAGTGGAATTTGCATGCTATGTCCCCTTTAACAAATAAAAGGTTGAACTCCGCCCCTCGCCCCAACGTCAGCTTCGCTTCATCCCACCGTGACCCTTGCATGGATGCATCCTTGCAAATATATGGATTTGGCTCCATTGGGGGTGCATGTACATGTATTCAAGTACAAACATGCAGACAAAATGCCTCCACGAACCACAGAGGAGGCAGCTTGCAGCAGCATCAGCAGCCGTCCGTGAAGTAGAAACAATGTGTTTTCATAACCTCTCTAAACCAGTGGCTGTGCACACGACATCGGGATCCATTTATCTCTCCCCCGTTTGCACATGGCCCAGTTCCGAAAGCAAAATCCACACAGTCTCAATCCTTCCTCCGCAGTCGAGTGAAATCTGCAACACATGCATTGATTCAGGAGGACAGACGACCTCAGGTATGTATGAGGGGTTGAGGGCGGCGGGAAAAAAGAAAGAAATAAGAAAAGGAGTCTCGTCTTTTCTGCAGACAAATTATGTAACAGGCAGACGATCCAGACCAGAGGAGTCAAACCTGAAAGGCATTTCAAGCAGGATGCACGCTGAGCAAGTGGATCATGATGTAACGTGATGAATCTCCTGAGACGCGGGGGGGGGGCTGCCCTTTCTCAGACAGCGACCTGTGTCTCAGCACATGTGCATGTGCGCAGGTTCAAATCTGATTCAAAGGCATCTCCTCTATTGACTGTTTATTGATTATTGTTTATTTGGATCCTAATTAGTTACCTCATCAGGTCCATATTAAACCAGTTACTGCATCTTTACCATTACCTGCTTTACACTATAACTTTAAATACAGTAACATTACAAAATGATAATAATAATAATAGGATTTCTTGGCAATTTCATAATTTAACTAGAATGGAACTCAGTACAGCTCATACCTCCACCAACAGTACCCATCAAATTAAATCAGGCTGCATCAAATTTCACAGTTAAAAAACGTTTTATCTCGCAATATTAAAGAAAGCAAAAACAATCCGGGATCTGCACCAAAATGTAACTGACACACACCACCTCCTTCCACCAAGTTCCATGGTAATCCACTGTTTTTGTGTAATCTTGCCTCCAAACAAACAAAGCAAACACAACCTCCTCGACGGAGGTAAACATTAGTCTTTGCATCTGTAATTGGACAAATATTGGTCATGAAATCAATACTGAAATGCAAAATTAAAATTGATAATTTACAGATATTGTCAATTTACAGCTACAGTGCAAACACACACACACACATGCACATGCCCCTTTCTCATAGTAGAGCTATGGGGCACGAGAGGGCAGACAGGAAATCCTTGCTCCTCATTCACAACCCGGGACCTTTCCAATAATCACGCCCAGACAAGTGTTTGACACCCAGGATGATCACAGCTCTAATCCCAACACTCATGTGGGGTAAAGCTACCATTGTTTCTGTCGAGTAATTGCTCCGCATAGTAATTACCCTCCATAAACACGAGCTGCTATGTGCCCCCGTGCAAAAGAAGCTGTAATTATTTCCTTTGAAAGGGAAATTTTTCATCGCCCTCAATGAAACCACTTAGAGGATGGTAACTTTTAAGGTTTTTGCAGTTGTGTAATGAGGGCGATGCTCTTGTTAAACGGAGCCTCGGCAGGATTTCCTATGAAGGGGATGAGAGAGAGAGAGAGAGAGAGAGAGAGAGAGAGAGAGAGAGAGAGAGAGAGGGAAGAGAGGATGTGAGGGAGGGATGGCTGACGGCAAGGAAGCGGAAAGTTTACTGTCATCTCAAGGTTATGTTGTATCCTATCCACCTGAGAAGCTTCATTGACCACACTGCTCTTCATGGGCCATAAACAACAGACTAACAATTACCTCCTGGCCACACACACACACACTATCACACACCTCACACACACACACACACACACACACACACACCTCACACACACACACACACACACACACCTGTATTCACACAGTAATTCCTCCCTCTAATGTGTTTCACAGCAAATCACCACAGTGGAGGCATGACGCATTCTGACACCTCCATATAAATTATGAAAGCATGGAGCAAATCAGGCATTAGTCTCCGTCTAACTCGAACAAAAGCACACTGGGGCCACCTTCAAGTAACCCAGTGATGAATTAAAAAACCAGGATAAATCAAGCGGCCAGAGATTTTTAATCGACCGGCAAACTGCCTGATTAAAATAGTCGCTGCGCCTACAGAAGCTTCGCCGATCGCCTCTAGATGTCTCTTCTGCTCCTGCTCTCTGTGGATCACCAGCACCACACAGACCACGTCTCCACCTAAAGAATGAGCACAACGCCGCAAAATCAATTACGGCTGAATTATGCCGTTTGAGGACGGTTATTTATCTCAAACCAATATCCACGAGGGAAGACCATAAGGGGTTTTGGAGGACAATGATTAATTTAATCAAGTGTGAGTGAACTTTCTCCAAAAATCATGTTGCTCCGACAGATAATCCGCTTTCCCTGAAACGTTTCCAACAGGATTAGCCCCCGAGGGACGCCTGGATGCGTTCACGGGGGAGAGAGAGAGAGAGAGAGAGAGAGAGAGAGAGAGAGAGAGAGAGAGAGAGAGAGAGCGAGAAAGGATATTTATTGAAAGAGGAACATAGAGAGAGTGGAGGAAATAGAGAAAGTTGGAAAGATGGATAGATGGGATGGAGGGATGGAGGGAGGAGAATAGAGTGAATAACAATTGGATAACAACACAGAAGGGGGTGGGGGGTATATACAAAAAAGGATATTGAGATATATAAATAGAGAGGTTTATAAAGGACCAGATCAGAGATGGAATAACGAGATGAAAAGGTAAAAGGAGACTCGTACGTGAATTAAATTTAACAGTGCGGGACGAAGGAACAAGGTCATATAATAATAACAACAATAAAACAAAATAATAATGCAAATGTTTTTTATGTTATTGAAGACGTGACATGAGTTACTCTTCACCTTCAGTAATCCTGTGGTCCAGTAGAGCTGCTCACCTACACAAGACAGTGGTCGGCTGTGAGCAGCTGTTTCACCGTGTGGCAGGAGAGGGATTGGATCAGACACATGTGACACAAGGGACAGGAAAACGTTTGCTGCTTTGAAAAAACGTGTGTGTCTCAAATGCAGTATTTGTGTTTTTGGTGTATTTGACTTGACGTGAAAGTTTTCCATCTCGGTAGGAAACGTCCCGAGAGCCCGTAAAAGCATTTGTATGAACCCATGTTGAGTTAAAAGGGGAACATGCTTTACAGTCTAAGAAGCAGCTCTTCCAATTCCTGAAAAGCTGACATTTTCAAAAAAATTTCATTTCCTAGCAACAGAACCTGGATGAAAGGAGGTGAAATGAAGCCACGGTATTTAATAATGTTCCAAAATCCACAATAGTAGGCAAATGTTCCCAAAGAGTGCTGATAGGCAAAATTAAAATGCCTAATAGATAAAAAAATAATGGATTCAAGTTGAAATAGAGAGAATCAGCAAGTACAGTACAAGGTGTCCTGACGACCAACAATACAAACCAAGGAGGTTTGCTGAATGGAAGCACCACAAGCTCAAGACTCTCTCAGCTGCTCACACGGCTCCCCAGAGTCCGCCTCTCCAAAGTCCGCCTCTGGCCAGATAATTCAACTTCCTATTTAAAATCTATGTGGTGCCAAACTCAAGGGTTGCGGCGGCCAGCGGGGCGGCGCTGAGCCGCACTGAAAGCTGTAGCCTTTGATTAAGCTCCTCTATTCCAAGCCTAATGCCCTGGCCTTGAATTATTCACCGAGCTGGTGGGGAAGGGTTGTGCATGCTACAAGCTTGCTAAGTGTGTTAGCCTAAAAAAACATAATGCAATAAAGCTCATCCATGCATAATGGATGGGAGACCAGGGCTGGGTTCTCTTTGTCGTGGGAAGACAGAATTAGAGAGAGGGGATCAGAGGACAGCGGCTCAACAACGATGCTGCCAAACCACCGTCCTCCCATGCCGGGCCACTCTCCGGCCACAGCCCCCTCCTCCTCCTCCTCTATCCGCCGCTCTCTCTCTCTCTCTCTCTCTCCCTGTCCATCCAGCAGAGCTCCACCACAGCTCCTCTCAGTTTTAAGGGAAATGACAAGTGGAGGACATCACGACATGAAGAATTAGAAAAGTCAGCGAGAGTCGCAGTGGAAGAAAGGGTCGCCCTCAGGTTTTGGATTTGATTTAGCCACTTCAAGCAGGTTCCTAATGCATTTTGTTGGGTGCAATTAATTGTAATACACTAAGATAATGATCTCTGTGTCACATGATTGCATGTGTATTGTGTAATCAACACCACTCTGGCTTTAGCATGTCAGCACCGCTCTGCACAATTAAGGGGTTGATCGTCCCCCGGAGTGTTGCATGTCATCCGGGCTCATTTATCACTTCCTCATGCAGCATCGCTTTAAAAGTCCAATTCACACCTTCAGGATCTATCATACTCACTGTGAAGGTTTCACCGGCATAAAATATTCAAGGTTACACAGTCATGAAGAGGAGGATCTGATGCGTGCCTCCAATTCAGCCTCCATATTTGGTATTTTCAACGAGTGGGATTCAAGAACGCAACATTTTCAACCCTGATATGACTAATTGTGCTTAACGTTAAATCCCACCTGTTTACTGGAGCGTTTCATTTCCTCTTGTAGCAAAGTCCGGCGTGCGGGACAAGAGGACGGAATGATGACAGGCAGAGACAAGACTGAAAATCTCAAGCGCAGCCGGGGAACACGCTAAGCACACGAGGGCTCGTTCCCAAACCAAAGTCAAACTGGTGAACTACGGAAGGAGAAATGCAGGGTTTGCTTGTTTTCCTTCGGTTCCTTTGAGCTCACCAAGCTTTGCCCTGCGAGTCCTGACGAGTGGGAGATTTTCATCTCGTAGAGCCGGTGAGGAGACACCATGTTGTGTTAATAAGCCAGAAAACGGTGGCGCTCCTCACTTTGCTCTTCGCATACTTTACTTCGCTAATAAATGCTCGACACTGCTTCAGTTGTAGCTGCTGCTCGACAGTATTCTGCAGGGACCAGCTCACAAGAAGAGAAACAAGATGGATTTCCACCATAGATAATGATTTTGTCACGAATAAGGCGAATAAGACGGTATGACAATTGTCAAAATTTGAGAGGGCGCTTCTATTTTCACCGACGTACCTTTTTTAGCCTTTACGACTTTAGTTCAGCAGCCCAGAAAACTCACAGACCAATTGTAAGCATTGTAAATCATCTCACATGATTTGGCAGACTCGCGCATGTTCACTCCTTTGATGGGCGATTCAAAAACAGAATATCTCAGATGTTCCGGGGGACTGTGATGATTGTTCAAAGCAGAAACGTGAATAACTCATTCCAGCCCGGATTTAAAATGCTGGCAGGCCAAGCCAGAGCTCACCTCTCTCACTGAACATGAAAATCGGGTGATGGAATATAAGAGATGAAGAAAAGCAGGTGTTGAAGATGTGTTGAAATTGTTAGAAAACTGTCTTAGACTTTTCTCAGAAAATGAAGAAAAGTAGAAAAGGAGAAACTTCATTTACGCTTTTTATTTTATTTTTTACGCACTTTATTTTAAGATGCATTTAATTTATTATGTATTCTTTTTATTTGATATAAGAATATCATTTATTTTCCTTAAAGTACTTATTTATTATCATTCCAGTTCAATGTGAAAAATGATAATAAAAATCTACTTTCCTTTATTTGATTGTTGACGCTGATACATTTCAATATAAACTGAATCATAACGCTACTTCCACATTATGATGATTCGAACCTTCTCTTGAGGAAATGTTTGCGATCTGGATTTTTAACCCCTGCTCAAGATCAATACTCCAAATGTATAAATTTTAAATGTAAAACCTGTTTCCGATAAGAAAAACAGGTTTGACAAAGAAAGCAATTTTGCGCGACTGAAAAAGTCTCCACTTCCAGTCGGAAGGTCGTCGAGAGAAAGAGTTTCATGCACAGAGACACAGAGTGTAAATAAACTGCTAAAACCAAGCAGCGTGCTGTTAAGCATGCATAAGCCCTTTGAATTAGTCTTCCTGATCTGCCTTGGATGACAGCTGTTTGCGCAGGCAGAACGCGATATGAGAGCATATCACCACAACACAAACTGTTCCCTTATGTCAACTCTTACCCGCCGCACAAAACCCCAACTTTGGCATTATCCACTCATTATTCCACCGACTCTGACATGGAGCGAGGGCGGATGCTGAGGTTCCCGGCTGAGTGATTTCCAAGCATTGTTCAGGGGGGGGGGAGTGATGATCCGCTGTTATCAAGACATCCAGCCCCACCGGTATTTGTCTTCGATCCTATAACAGTAAATTTCCTCGGAGACACCTCGGAGCTCTTTGACTCTGCCCGCTCCGTTCACCACCCGGCAGCATGTAAATGGCTTCAGGATTCATTAGACATCGCGTCTCGTAAAAAAGACCTCTGTCTTTTTACAGCTGACTTAGCATCGACGGTGCCACATTAAAAACATCCAGTAAACCGCCTTATAAATATAAAGCAAAGGAGGAAAGTGGAAGCAGTTATTGAACACAATGTCACCGCTCTTAAAATCAAATATCCAGACCTTCCTCCCCGTGCGTTTGCCGGGCTTATAAATAAAACAGATCATTGGCACTTGCAGTTGCGTTACCCGGGCTGCGGTTCAGACTGCAGCCTACGAATGAGTCAGTCTTCCTGAGAGGAGACAGGGTTGGACTGAAGCGTCTCTCAGCGGCAGGGACAAGAGGGGAGTAGGCGGAGGAGCAGACCGGCCGGGTTCAGAGCAAAGATCACCCGTGTTACGTCCACTGTGGTGCTGATGCTGGCAGACAGAGAGGGCGGCCGCGGGCCCGATGTGTGTCACTGACACTTGCGGGTGTGTGTTATTGGAAGCTGGTATGTGGCGCTGCAGCTCGGGAGCAGAAAAGTCACACAAACACACACAATTTGGCGATCGACCTGTGCATTTACCCGTATCCCCAATGCTGCTCTTTCTTCTTCTGTGCACGAATTGTGTGTGCACAACATGTGCCCTTTGCATGTCCTCGTGTGTGTGTATGTGTGTGTGTAAACCATGGCCTGCTACAGGGCCGTGACACAGCCTGTCATCTTGTCGCAGCGAGAGCCCGGCCGCTCTGAGAAAATAGCTGCGAGAGACGAAACAAGATGTCACGGTTTAAGCAAATATTTACTCCCTGCGATATCGGTCAGATGTAGATTTATGGGTGTTTCTGTCCATCTCCCAGCTTATCTCGCGCTTTAACCATTTAATGGAGGACGTTCGCGAGCAGTGCGTGTCAGGACTGAGGTGTAATTAAAGTGTATCCAGAGTGGCGATCCATTAAAATGATAGCGTGCAATCCTGCAACCAGCAGGTGCTGTGGTCAAAGCAATTGACCCGAGATTATTGAGGTGCGATACAGCGAGAGTCTAACAGACAGCCGGGAGAAAGGAGAGGTCCCCGGCTGAGACAAACTGTCGTCCTGTTAGTGTTTACTGTGTTCATTAAAGAAAAAGGTCTTTCTTCATGGTCTGTTGGTGATAAAGCAACATGAGCGACAACAGTGTGTGTGTGTGTGTGTGTGTGTGTGTGTGTGTGTGTGTGTCAAAGAAAAGTGTAAAAAAGTCAGAGAAGACGACTTGTTTACTCTCACACTTTGTCTTCATCTGTGAATGTGTAGTCGAGGCCAGAAGCGCTGAACATGATCACAGCAGATGTCGTTGATGAATAGGTTTGATATACTATCTATATATATATTAACTTTAATTGTGATAAAACATTTAGATGCCAAAGCTACATGTGTAGTTTCACTTTTGTCATGTAGACCATCTTTATATACAGTCTACGAGTGGTACAGTATAGATACAAACAAAATGGGTCCCTGCTCTTGAATACATTGCTTCTCCGCACCACTGGAGAGAAACTCTGCACAATACGATGCAGATAAATATGTCTTTCCTCTTTTTATCAAAGTTTTCTTTTCATCTTGAAAAAGTCCAGGTTCTGCAAGAGAAGGGGGTTGTCTCCTTCTTTGGTTTTGATATTTTTTGAAGTGGAGGTCAGGAGCGATAAGAGGAAGAATTCCTCTCCTTCAATACCTGTGCAGAAGATCGGAGAATCTTCTTGTGATGAATTATGAAAATTCAGCCTCTATACCCTGCACTCCAGGTTAGGTAATAATTAGATATATCGTTTTTTTTTCTTTATCCCTGCTGGGGAAATAAATAAAGATTTGCAGCTAAAAACCTTCAAAAAAAGCTTGAACCACATGTGGAATCGACAATAAGTACATTAATAAATATGTGAAGATAAAAGAATATGGAGGGTAATGAGGCTGTGAATGGAGGCATTAAAGAGAACTAAGAGGAGCCGAGGAGGCAGCAAAGGGGATAAAGGACTTGCAGTAATGATTAGTTTTAAAGGCAGTTAGAGCACAGTGATGTCCCGGAGGCAGCGATGAGACAAGAAATGCTCAGTTTGCTTCACTGATATTCACAGATATCTGTAAAATATTCGTATTAGCATGAGGATATTGTTTTCATCACACAATCGTCCTGCGAGACACGATAATAAAACTCCAGGTGGTGATGTTATGAGTATTGAAGGCTTTTTCACACTTGTGCATGATTCAAATGTTTGGGCAGAGGTGTCGGATTCGTGCCGAGCCAGAGCGCGAGATTGATGCAGCCGCAGGTCGACTTTGGTGAGGAAGCTGAAGTCGACTTTAACTCTTATTGACATGAGCTCTGTCCCTCTGCTGCCCAGTGTGCAAACCCCCCCCCCACGTCACTTCCCCTTGGCACTGTGGTCATGTCTGTTCTCAGGACACACTCACAACATAAAGGCCACAAGCAGAGCTGCCAAAAAATGATGGCAGCGCAGAGGAAACAGAAGACGACAGCAGAGGAAATGCGTAAAATGACGACTCTGTTCCTCATCAGTTGTCCTGTCAAGCGTCAGCGTTCTCCCCCCCCTATTAAAAATGTTTACCCAGCCTCCCTCTCTCTCATCTCGTCTCCGCTCCTCCTCTCCAACGTGACTCCCTCTCTGTGCCCACCCCCTCCACAGTGAGGCAGTGTGACAGTGCAGCGTCAGGCAGGGATATCAAACCCATTTAAGGCAAACTCAAAGTTTCCGTCAGGACGCTGGGGTCGGCTATGGTGCGTCATCCCCTTCATCCCTCTATCTCCTCCAGGATATGTGTGTATTTCTATGTAGACGTCCATGTGCTGCACACGCTCCACAATATATCCATCTACTGGAATGACTGTAAACGTTGGCATGTACTTGTGAGTACGCAACTCTCAACAGACACAGAACGCACAAAGCATGCTTAAGCCCTTAGTGTCCTTACTGTAACCAATGCACTTCGATTGAATTGACAAGGACCAGCAACAATGGCTGGATTACCAGTGTAATGCATGACAGTAAATCACAGTCATTACCTCCACAAAGGAGGTTATGTTTCCCCCCCAGTCTATTTGTTTGTTTGGGTTTTGGTCAACAGGATTAAGCAAAATCTATTTAACAGATTTTCTCAAAACTCGTGAAAGATTAAGGGCATAGGCCAAGAAAGAATCCATTACATTTTCACCAAACCCGGAGAAAACGCAGCCAGACATGGAGAGAACATGCAAACTCCACACAGGAAGACCCCGTACGAACCAGGATTCGAACCAGGAACCCTCTAGCTGTGAGGGCGAGACATTGCAAACCACTGCACCAGCCTGACGTCTTCCTAACCCTCGCAAACCCCAATGCAGCTCTACTGTCACTCGTTAGGTTTCCTGCTGCCGACCCATCCCCTCACATTAAGTGACGTCTGCCGCAGCATGCTGCTCTGAGAACCACCAGCTGGCAGCTAAGCCTCGTGCCCACAGTGCCCCAGTGTTTATCATCGTTTTCAGCATCAATGTGGCCAAATCCCCTCGACCCCTCCATGAAAGTCAAAACCAATTCTGCATTCCAGAGTGGCACTCATCCTCCGAGACAGACGATAAATCACGGCAGCGGAGCATGCAGTGCGGCGAAAGGGCTGCAGTGCTGCACTTTCAGCCGTCGCAAAGAGGCTTGCGTCGCTGGAGCTGACCTCCTCCCTTCCCCTCTCTCTCGCTCGCTTGCGTTGATTATACGCAGAGGGACTCAAGGGCAACCCCTTGATCATCATCTTTCTGCAATTGGCCAAACATCCCTCCTTCTCCTTTTTCTCCTCCTCCTTCACTCTCTCCTACATCCTTTCCACCTCTAAAAAGCCCTGTACTCCCCTCCATTACACTAATAAGGCTAATCACCCCTCCGGCTGGTGCAGCCATGGGCCCGGGAGAACATGTCAGCAAGGGGAGATCAATGGAGTACATCAAAGGGCTGGAGCAGCACACAAACCACCCCAGCACAGGGCCCGGGAGATAAGGCTGCTGCTCCCCTACATTTTTCATGAGATTATCCACTACTGTTCTGTTCTCGCCCGTGGTTTGAGTGCAGGGTGCTTTTAATGAGCTGGGCAGCACTAGAAGATGCTAACGCTGATGGCAACACCCGAGAGCTTGTAACCACATGCGTGCAGGCATGATAACGCACACGTGCATTAGATGCAGGCGTTGCACATGTAGCTGCGTAACCACCAGTGCATGCATGGTTGATGCTGCATAAACGAGTAAGCTGCGCACAAACCCACCAACACCCACACCGGGACGGCCATGTAGTTATTTCTCCAGATCCATTAGAGGTTCATCTATTATAGATTAGTTGCTAATTAGGGGGGTAGTTCGCTGGTGCTAAAGTAAGGGCAGCGCTTTGCCAGCTCAGCTCAGCAGCCCACTTTCATCGCCGGCCCTCCTCACTCCATTCTTCCTGAGGGCCAAACAGCCTTTCTTGTCATCCAAGGGAGCGAACTCATGTGGGGCTGAGACGAGAGCGGGAGGGGCCTCGGAGCAGGAGAATGTGAAGTAGAGTGTAGAAGCTGGTTCCTTTAAGGGGCAGGAACGAGCGGATAAAAGAAACGCTTAAGCTCTCGCTCAGAAAAGTCTTGAAGAGGAGCGGGGATGAATATGTATGAGGAGATTTGCAAAGGGAGGTGACCTTTAAGTCAGAGTACGGTGTTAACCTTAGCCCCGCGCCTGCACCTTCCACATGACATTTCCTTTGCCAGTGGACAAAACAACAAGATATCTGACAGAAAACTAAAAGACTTTCCTTGTAACTTGTGGAAAGTTTTCGAAAATAACATGTGTTTATTTGAGGTTTCAGGACGCTCATAATGAAACTGAAAGAGGCTACATTTCTCTGCTTCATTGTGAAGTGACTAAAAGTCCTGAGTGCTGCATACGTGGTTTCTGTCTCGCACACGCAGCTCTCAGTCACTTACACCTGTCGTCCACAGAACAGAGAAGACAATAGAGATACAAATCTGAGGAAGAAAATCTTTCTCTTCCCCCCCAAAAAAACATCTCCGCTGGAACACAGAGGTATTGACTCACTCAAAACAACATTCATCAGAACTCGGGGGAGAATCAAACTTGGACAAAAGGGGAAGCAATAACACTGTGTGATTTTCTCCCTAATTAAATGGACTCGGGGAGACATGGAGAGCTGCACGTACTGGATTCTCTCTTTCGGGAAGCAGAGCAACAATAATTCATTCTGCAAAACCATTGTAGCTTAAACACCCTTGTTTATATATCGAGCCCTATGTGGTACTATTATTTTATTGGAGATAGCAGCATTTTTAAAAACATAAAGATTATTTTCTTGCATGTGGAACGGTTCAAGACACAATTGCAGCTTAAACGTTAAACAAGCGCATAAGAGTTTATAAAACTATAAATATCACGAAACCGGTTGCAGCAACTTTTCTCTCCTGTTGTATTTTATCCTAATTTCTTAACTCAAACATTCTCCCACCCATGTTCTCTTTTCAGTCATTTGATTTTCCTCTACTGTTATTCAGGCTATTATTATGTGTATTATAATTGAAACCTTCGCCCACACTGTGTCACAAAAACATCAATCGTTATTTGTCAAAATTCTGTATTTTAATAAAAGGTGAGGATGTCTTGATAGAAGCGAATCGCTGTTAACGCACTGTTACGTTTTGACACAAAAACAGAACAAAACCACAGAGAGTATATTCAGCATTTTCTAAAAAGAGGTTTTAATAACTGCTTTGACAGAGAAAACTGCTTTCACAGGGTGAGACGTGACAATCAAGGCTTTTATCTCTTCACCACTTCCCACAATGAGAGATTCTTCTTCATCTAAGAATGTCTTCCTCTGTGGAGCAGGTCAGCATCTGAGAAGATGAAAATCTCATGGCCAAGACACTAATCTGTGTGGTTCTCCTCTTTCACACCAGTTTCTCAGTCACTCGAAACATTCCAGGCTTTATATGCAGCTCGACCTGCCGTTTACAGCGTATCAGACCCGTCAGGATCCTCTGCAGCTTCAAACTCTCTCGGTGAGTCTTCACCTGAGCAGCTGAACTGTGCAGGTGAGGATCAGTGTCGGGGGACGGCAAACACACAACTCCTCAAAGAGCAACACGGTGACAGCAGGTGAGATGGAAAGGCGCGGTGGTTGCAAAAGCAAAAGAGTCAGCGACCACGCCCAATAGTGACTCGGCTCAGCTGTAATGTGGCGTTGCGCTATATTAAGGGTTGACCCTACATGACCACACAAGCTCCAGCTTATGCACAGTTGCTTTTAAAGATATTCATCAGTGGCTGTCGTTAAACTGTTCACCACTGCACCTCAGGAATGATAATGACTAATGTTTGTCTGCAGGTGAACTCACATGTTGATTTATATAGGCAAGTCCCTCAAAGGGTAAAAAAAACAAACAACTATAATGTTGATTTTGCAAGTTTAAACAAATAGCTGTTTAAGGAGCAGCTCAACAGCAGCACAGTTTCGGTCTGCATAGTTGTTTTTCCAGACTCATTTCAGGTCATCGTGACATTTCAACACGGAAATCTAAATCAGTTAATCTTTGAGTTGCTTTGTATCTACATTTGCTTATATACAAACTCTCGGACAATCCAGAAACCTAATGCCTCCGACCACTGGAAATCCTGATTTCGCAAGGACTGCTCCCTTCCAGCAGTGATGTAGAAGTGTATGTAGAAGGGGGGGTTCTGCAACAGAGTCAATTGACAAACAACCTAAAAAAATAACAGACACACACATTCAAGTTGTGAAAAAAACACAACTGTTATTTCTCGTGATAAATTGTAACCAACTTCAAAAGGGTTTAGTCAATTTATTTGGATGATCGATGGAAATTAAATCATCAAGTTTGCATAGTTTTCTAAGCCTGAGTTTATTGTCATTGTTTTCATAAGACCTCATTGTGCAGGTCTTTTAAACAGATGGTTAAATCAAGGGGAATATGAATAGTCAAATGCATTGCCCCACATTTTATCCCGGCTATGACTATAACGCATCTAAGTAGGGAAATACAAATGTCAAGAGAACGTTGCAGCTTTATGTGACCGACAACTGAGAGGAAACCAACTGTGTCCCAGACTTCTTACACACTCAGCAACCTTAATGTGTGGGTCATTACTCAAATGTCACAAGGGCAATAAAAGGCCAATAAGCTGAAGTGCCGGCCGGCAGAAGAGTTAGGAGTTTAGATGAGAGTGTTTTCTGCCACGATATCACAAGAGGACACGCGACAGCGTTCGACTCCATGTGATGATAACACGCTGCAGAAAAGACCGTGTTGTAGTATGGTGCACATGTGGTAGTGGCCCACGTCTGACTTCCTTTCACACACACACATTGATGCTGCAATATGCTTTGGTCCTTATTATCGCCACGGTGCCTTAAAAGGTGATACCGGCCTCTGCCTCGTGTATATCTCTGATTTACAGCAACTCGTTTTATGTGAGAATTGAGCCTGTCACATCAGAGCCTCACACCCTCTCCTCCCTCTCCTCCCTCCACCTTCCATGGACCCCACACTGCGCCTGGAAATCAACAACAAGCTACGACCATCGGCCACGACTGCATTTACCAAACGTGCACGACAACAGAGGCGTCGCCACATGCACGTGTGTGCGGAGAAAGCTGCATGCATCTGCTTGCACACACAAACAAAAAGCAAGAACTCAACGCTATCCCGTCGAGGGAGCCGTGCAGCTCGCTCTTTGTGGTAATTGAAAAACATTTCTCGCAGTGAGGATAGAGTCCCAACTCATTTTCTGTGACTTAAGTTGAATGTGAATCTATTATTTTCTCACTTTGGATGCATGACCTACTTACATTCTCTCTTTCCCCCGCACGCGCGCACGCACGCACGCACGCACGCACGCACGCACGCGCACGCGCACACACAACAAACACACCCCTCCACTTTAAACTGCCACTACAGTGAGGCGTGGCGTAACTGTCTGTCTGTGTGTGCATCACCTGTGGAGTGATGTTTTCCCATCTGTGAAAGGAGAGAACAAGTACATGCATGCCGCCCATGTTTCCACATTTCTCTGTGCTCCTCGGGAGGCGTGGAGCTGCTGAAAGACTTCTCCTGGGACTAATGCGCATGCACACATACAGTATATCCATACACCCCCGCAACGCACGCACACATGAGGGTGCACACGGAGCGCCGGATGTTGCCATCAAAGGGTTCCTGCTTGCCTGTCACCCACATTTTTCCTCACTCGCTAACAATCGTTAGGATGAATTCAGGTTTTTCCTCATGAAGGGAAAAGAAGGAGAGAAATTCAAAGTGAACACATCTCTAATGCACAACGTCTGTATATGTGGTGTTTAATATAAAGGAACATGAAACCGGAGGAGGGCTCTTTCATTTTCGGGGTGCAGAAAATGATTCAAACCACAGGCAACATCCCGTCGTGGCTGATCTGACAGGGAATAATTTAAAGAGGGCAATTAATGCACAATAATGTTAATAAGCACGTTCTGTGCATGTGGCGGCATGTGACACCGGCAGTTCTGCTTAATTTAATACTCGCCACCCGAGCACTGACGAGTAAAAGAGAGCGAAGCGCCGGTGTGGATGTACAGTGATGCAACACACTCGTTTTTTGTGATCGCTACCTGCACACTCTCATTTCCTCCACATCTCTATCTCCTTTTCCAACCATCCTCCCTCCAAACAGCCCCCTCCTCCTCCTCCCTCTCTCACTCCAAGCAGTGGTCCGTGACATTATCCATCCAGTGCAACTCCCCCCCACAGGAGAGCCATATCGGCCACCCGGCTCCACAGGGACTCCATTACTTTTCCACTGAATGTCTCCAACAAATGGAGAAATGACAAGAACAAAATGTGTGGTGTCTATTTGTCCTTAGCGAAGAAGAAGAAGAGGAAGAAGGAGATGAAGAAGATGAGGAAAAAGGGGGAGAGTGGTGCTGAGGAGGCTGACGAAAGTGAAACAGCACCGCACACACTCACCTCGTCACTAACAAGAAGTGAATCCTGCAAATTCAAAACATTTACAAGAGGTTTGGCTGCGGTTTTATTTGTTTTGGCAGCATCACCAGAGGGAATGACAACGTCTGCATAAAGAGGTTGAGGTCAACTGACATCCGGCCTGAGGTCAGTTGCTGCTCACTATAACGACCAGAATCACCTCCAAACGCAAAACCTTCACATCAGTGGGATAATGTCTCGTAGCTGTGATGTGAAGTGTGAGGAGCAGCAGCCGCCTGGGTGGAGCAGAGTCCTGCACCGGGTCCGGCACCCGCGGGTTCCCCCACAGGTAACCAGCACAAAAGTTGTGTAACTGGTAAAAAGGGTATTTATATCTGTACTATTACAAGATCACATACTCAACCAACAAAACAGGAGGACACGGAGGCTATAGCCCATTTGAAGTGAGTGTAGCAAGAGTGTTTAATCATGGGTGTCGGGTTGGTACGGAGCTCTGTGGGAAAATAATGGACCCGACTGCCAAGGAAGGAATATTCAGAACCCTGGATTTGGCATCAGTGCTGTGTTCCGTAGATCCAGGAAAATATAAATCACCAGCTCACTGAGATGGGCTGAGAAACTTAGCAAATAAATACAAATGCATCAAAATCTACTTTTCTCCATCTTTGTAAGACTCAAAGATGAGCTGATAACTGCAAATGTTAAATTCACAATAACAATCTACGGATTATGTAACTTCTTGTTTAAAATCTTTTGATGGAGACACTGTAACATGTAAAAAGCCAAAATATATATAATTTACAATGAATTAAAAGTGTCTCCTTTCACTGATTCAAAGCCACTGCCTCTATTTTGACACAATAATGTGGAAAAATACTTTTGTAAAATGATAATACATCAGTATCATTAACTGATACTTGCACTACATCACTGCAGTTTAAGCCAAAGAGAGAGCATCTTGTGAGCAGGTGTTGTTCAACTAATGTCGTCTGTATAGTCATATTTTTTCACTCATGAATATGTTTCTATCAGGAGAAGCCGGTCTGGACCATTTAGTTCATGTGTGCCTGTTTGAAAAGTACGAGAGGAGATGAAGTGATTATCATTAATCACACGCTCAATGCTTTTTCCCCAAATTACCTGACCATTTTGCACATTTATAGTTCTAGTGCTTGAGCTGGTCCTTGTAATTAAGTCATTAAACCAGAGCTCTTTGATTCTGCAGCTGCAGCGTTGTGGCTTGAACTTGTCAATAGTACTTTTTACTGCAGTTATCCGTTGTCTGATATTTGGCAGGAAGGTGTTAAGATAAGAAAAAGTGTGTTGTTTTAATGCTTGAAGAGGGAAATTGAATGGCCATACAATGGTTCCTGCTGTCAACTCTTACCGAATTAGAGCTTCAGATACTCTAAGAACAGTCACGTATCTGGGAGCCGGTCATTAGACGACCATGAGCTTCAGGCACTCGTGAACCGGCTTCAGTCACTGTGGTTGTAATGTGATACAGACGGATGGCTCACTGTCCCCGTGGTGGCTGTGCAGCAGGGCAGGGTTAAAACCTGTTGTCTCCAAGTTGACCTACACATTCTTCATCGTCTGATTCATCACAGCCAGAGGATGCACCGGATTTGACACCGTGCACACAGTCGCTCCCTGTGGCTGATATCTACAGTAGTGGTGACTACACTACTGTAGTATTTATACACAGGGATGTATACAGTATATGAACTAGGGCTACTAAACCACGTAGTTTTAAGGGAATTGACTGAATTAGGTCTGTAACACCAACAACGTGGGTAATTGGAGGCTGTGGTGAGCCAACACTCAGTCTCAAGTGTGGTTCCACGAGGTGGACGAGGCTGTTTGCAGTGTTTTTAATGCAATTGGCTGCGGCAACACATCTAACCTGATGAGACACAAGGTCAAGCCCTGAATATATCGAAGACCTGACCGGCAGCTGCAGCTAACGTTAGCAGCAGGCCTGTAGCCAGAGGCAAAAGAAGCTGAACCCTCCGTGGACGGTGAAAACTTTACGTAACACATCGACAGCTTCACCGACGACCACTTAAGGTAATTCATTCACCAGTTGGTTAAGTTAAACTCTTGTCCAGTGTTGGTTGGCTGTTACCTATTTTTTAACATGCTTTTTACTCCGGGAGATGGGTACCGCTGGGTACCGCTGGGTACCAATACCGAATTCCAGGAACCGGAACTGGTAACGACTCGACTCAATTGTGAACGATACCAAACCCTAATATGAAAAGCTTTAATTCGACTGATGGATTAAATATGAAATCATCTGCAGGAGCTTTCCTGAAACCTTACATCTCAATTTGTCTCTATGCAAGTTAGACATTTGTCAGCATCATAATGGAAGCGTGCATCTAGAAGCTGCCTGTCAGGATATGATAGTTTGTGTGGGGGGGGTTTTCTCCCTGGAGAAAAGCTCCTTTGTTATGACACGATGTTGACAGGTGCTGTCCCTCACACGTGTCTCTGCAGTCGACGAGGACTGGAGCCTAATGGCTGCTCCTGTCACCTGCCTGCTGCTGCTCAGACTCTGCCAATGTGATGAAAATATGATGGCACACATCAAAACCGGTCGACTACAGTTAACTACAGAGAGAATCGACTATGGTCAAAACAAGAACAGAAGCAGGTGCAGCCGTTTAACCACGATTCATATCATCTGGAAGAATGTGCAAATATCACACATTAAAAAAATGGTGTCTGCTACAAGTTTGAGCCTGCATATAAAAACACAAATGCACGGGAGATTAGCTCCGCAGTTGCCCACCCCCGGATTCCCCTTCTCCCACACAGAAAAGAGATGCAGCGTCAACTTTAAGTAGGTCAGTTTTCTTTTCTGGAGAATATGAAGTGATGAACTTACAAGAGCCATGTTGGGAGGAAGTAGATAGGAGGACAGCACAGGCATTATTGATCACCCCCTCTCGTCTTACTTTGAATGCAATCCTCAGTTATCAGGCTTATGCGTTTTTCATGTGACTCAGACTCCTCCAGAGGCAGAGGCAGGGCGGCGGCGTTTTCAATAACACAGGTTCTGGAGTCGTCAACGCAGAAAAGCCCCGCGGCTGACAGGGAGCATTCCTCCGAGCTCCCGGGGGACCACATCCTTATTGTCTGGTGTCTGGGAGAAGCCCAGAATCGGCTTTTTACGACTCTTCCCTCTAACCAGGTTAATGCTGCCTTGAGTGATGCCGGCAATTAAAGCCATATCTAACATTTATTACTGCACAGTGGTCACCTCTCCGCGGACCTCCCCTGTGCAGCATCTGTGATTCAGTGATGCTGAGGCAGACGCGGCCGCTTGCAGAATGACTGTTATCTGTCTGGATAACTAGCACATTAAGGCCAGGAAAGGTCAGAGGCATCTACAGAAGCATCATGTGCACACAGTGGCCTGAGGGAAGGGCTGCAACGGAGCCTGGTGCTGTATGTGAGCCGGATCTTATTGTACCGAGGCTCGTTTCAATTCATTTGATCTGAAAAAAGGGACGTTTTTTAAAATCGTAGTAGGCTACAAGTTTTACAAACGGGTTGAGGGAAGGAAATATGAGTTGGTTACCACTATTTTTGTACTGTAGCTCTTAAGAGGCTGCAAAAAAGAAGGATTTACATTAAAAACATTTTCATTCCAAAAAAAAATATCCAAAATACTTGGAGCACGCCAAAGGAGACCAGCAGTCAAACCCGAGGATATGTAATTTACTGTGATTAAACCCACAGAGAGGGAGTTTATGGGTTATTCTGAGGCAAATTCTCGCACTGTTGGGCTCCACCATCGTAGATCTTAATCAAATGTGGCCTGGGGAGTTGGTCATATGAAAAACCTATAGAGCTAATGAGGTGGCCTGGGAGCAGTGATGTGGTGCCACTGCAGATAGTTAATGATAATTAGCAACGGCTCAAAAAACCAAAGACCACAACCCTCTGAAGGTGTTGATGACATTGTAAAATTCCCAGTCTATTTGCAATTCAACTTTAACTGATAAAACATGATGCTGTTATTTTGATATATAGTGAGGGTAGCATACTGGTAAAGATGGAGCAGGAAAATTAACTAATTCAACGTTTCCAAATTTCTTTGCATCTTAAAAAGGTGTTAAAAATGTCCATCCTGTTATTTAGCTCATGAACAAGAACAACAACAAATTTAAATAACCTCAAAGTGCCTTTAAAGTTATTTTAATCATCATTAAGCTTTTTTGTTTCTTTCACAAAATCAACTCTCTGAAATAAGTGATTAAAGGATGAAATGCTCAGTTTGATGTTTGGATTTATTTCCTTTGTTTCCATTCAGAATGAAGATCAATGAGCCGTGTGATACATCACAATGATGTAATCGCAGCACTAAAGATATATTTCAAAGCAACCTGCTCTTAGACTGATTCACGTACAACTATAATAACTTTGAGAGAAATAATAGACTCACTGTCATGATGCAACTTGAGCAAGTTTCAACAGTAAGCAACAGTGATTTGTTTTTTTATCTCAGTGAAATGGAAGCAATATCTTTTTAAAATGGAAATATCACAGCTCAGTCATCCACTAACCAGAAGGTCAGCGGTTTCGATCTGATCGGAGATTTGATCGAAGTGTCCTTGAGCAAGACACTGAACCCTGAATTGGCCCTGACTGCTGAGCTGGCAGTGTCTAATTAATCCAAGATAGAGAAACTGCTGCACATACATGAACTGTAGGAAGGTGCATGTGAAGGGGGGGATAGTAAAACTGTACAGTGAAGTGCTTTATAAATACAGACCATTCACCAATGCTTTTAATTCAAGAACTAGGGTTTTCCATTCACGCAACAGTTCTTCTGCACAGTCCAACATAATCCTTGTAAGTAGCAAAGAAAAGAGATAGTCACTGATAATGTGGGTGAGTGAGTGACAGCGGGAGCCGGTGAATGGCCGAGCGAGTGTAAGCTCCAGCGGCAGATAAAGAAGAGGAATGACAAGAGCAGGGAGTCAGACGGGCGGGAGACAGCTAACGGGCAGCGACAGCACGAACGCCTGCTGCTCACAGCTTTGTCCGCTGAAAACCATATTGGTGTATAAGATAAAAGACACGTCTTTCTTTCACGGGGAAGCTGCAGGAGGCCGCGCAGCCTTGTTAACCAGACAGGCAGCCGGCTGCGTCTCAGCAGTCCCCGCTGCATATTTACTCAGGCTGATTAATGGATCCTAATGCTGCGGCTGTCGTGACTGTTGATATGTCTGGAGACTTTCTCACCGCTCCGCCGATAAAGCGAGGTTTTCACATCTGGCTCATTCGGCGACGCTAAATCCACATTTTTACACTCTCAACGTACTCGTGAAATCAATGTGTGTTTCCTGTGCTTGTAAAGCTTTCTGCAATTCCAATTCAGATTATTTTTATTATTCTAATGTCATCACAGCCTCCAGTGTTTTACACCTCAAAGAAAGAGAAACTTCTTAGGCTGATTAAACTAAGTTTCACAAAGCTCGCAGCGATCACACAGCATCAGAGGCTTTGCTTAATTCTAATGCCTCGCACAAAATGTTTCTTTCCAAAGAGGTGCAGCACTTAAATGTGTTTTTTTGTATTATATAACTGACATGAAACACATTAATGCACAATTATTACACATTTAAAAGGACATTTAGGGGCTGAACATGGCTAATAACGCCACCTGGTGTTTCAACGTGTCTTGGACCTTGCAGTCTCCTCGCCACCAGCGACTGCTCATTAACGGGGAATCTTGAAACCTGTGCTCATTTTCTAATCTATGCTGAGAGCAAACCCCCAAACCAACACATGGTCTCCCACCCAGCGACATCTCCCGTCCTCTCCTGTTCCTGCATGTCCTCAGACATGGCTGCTTCAGCCCCGACTGTCTCACACATACTGAACGGCTCAGGACAACCACACTCCTCAGACACGGTTTGGCCCCAGCTGCCTCAACACCGGTCTACTGGTCTGACTGGAGTCATTACTCATATAGCCAATATAGATAGCTTTAACGCGCTAATTGGTATGTCATATGTGTGTGTGTGTGTGTGTGTGTGTGTGTGTGTGTGTGTGTGTGTGTGTGTGTGTGTGTGTAAAATACTTCAGGGGTAAAATTAGTTTTGGGTGAAAAGTTCGTTGACTTTTTAACAGAAATGTGGTTTTGGAAAATGTTTTGAAAATTATTTTTCAGACTCTGAAGATTGATATCCTTCCGAACATGATGAAAACCATCTTCATTTACTTTTTCATTAGTCTACAACATGTAAATGTGTCGTGTTGAATATTTTAAGCAGCATCATACTGAGGCGGCTACAACTTGCACTGCCTCGATAATGAAAATGAGAACAGTTAGACGCAGATGAGTGAGCCGGAATAATAAAACCATTCTCAAATCAAAAATGTCTGCAATGTCTTTCTATTCTGGGCCCAATAACAGCCTCGGTGACGCCAAGCACCAAGTTTCAAAAAACAACAGCACTTTAATAAGATCTGAAACACAGCTTGTGCACTTTGTCCAAACTTTGACCAATTAGTAAGATGAAAATCCTCTGCTGGGGGGGGGACAGAGGCCAGATCCGCTCCTGCAGATGTGTTCAGGGAACGTTGGTGAGGAAATTTAAAATTCTTCTCCTTTTCCCCTCTCAGCTGCACCAGCAGCGGCGAAACACAAAGCAGCTGCACGACGCTCGGCTCCTTTAAGTCCTGCCCCAGCTGTGTTATCGTCAGTTCATCTAATTAGTGTCAAAAAGTTGTTTAATCACAGATGGGCTCAGCGTTTTGCACATTACTACTTGTCACCTGTCACTCTCGTTCCTCCCCCTCCGAGTTCCCCTTTTTTCTGTTGCTGCAGGAACGTGTTGCGCAAGTGACCCTGTGACACAAACAAAGCGTCTTCTGGGCGCCGAACCAACACTCTCCTTTCTCTGTTGCATCTACAGGTTTATTCCTGCTCCGTGAAGCGGTGCCAAGTCTGTGCTTGAACGCGCAGCACGAGCATGTCGCAGTTTGAATCGGATGCGGCTACGCATTTAAAGCCAGCAGCTGCCTTTTTGTGCCCGTGCCCGGCGTCATGTGGCACGACATCAACCTGCTGGGAAGTCGCTGCCTGCCAGGCTTCGGGAGCAGGAACCTGGGTATGGCAGACGTGTCTGGAAAGGAACCTGATGGATGTGCTGTTGTTTCAGGCATGTGTCGTCTGGCAGATGTTGCCCTGCTACTCCGTCACTCTTTCTTTTTTTTGGGGGGGGGGGCTTTGCGCTTCACACAAACAAGAGCACATTCCAAAACAGAAACAAATAAATGCTTTTGCAGTCAGGTTCCCTTTTTTAAGAGACTCCCTGAGGTGGCGGGGTGGCGGAGGGGTGCGTTTGTTTATTAAACCGAGCACCATTTTTTCCGTCTGAAAAGGTAAACAATAGCTGTGCTTCACCGGGGAGTGGCAGAGGGTGTATGAAAAGAAGCAGATATGAAGGAAAAGAGGGATTGAGGGAGAGAACCCAGGAGGAGAGCAGGAGAGGATGTCACCGAAGGACACCGGGTGAGTGACAAAACCTTATTGGATTTATTTGTCTTGCTCGGCTTCTCAGATGAATCTCATTTATTGTGTCTGACAGCGAGGGAAGTGCACATCAAAGGGAAGGCCAGCACTGACAAATGTCTTTTTTCCTCATAATGAACGAGAAGCAGGTCCTCTTGTGGAAATCCTTAAGCCAAACAGATACTGGGCAGACGGTGCATTCAGGAAAAAACACAAAAAAAAATCAATCCTTTTGCATGAAGAGACATTTCACTGATTAATATCCTATTTTTACAAAAGCTGGAAAAAGAAACACGACGAACCGTCGCATGGGAATTGAACCCGTGACACACCTCGGCTGTGGACGTCGAGGTCAGAGAGACTCTTTGTCAATCAAAAAGACAGCACATCTTGTCGTTACATGACAGTCATATTTCCCAGATGTTGACACTACAGATTGTAACATGTGAAAGATGAGCTTTGCTAAAGATCAGGTTGAGTTTCCTCTGTTGGAAGTTCATGGCTTCCGAGTTCGTGAGAAGAGCTGCAAACATTGTTTCGCACGGTTTGTTCATCTAGACATGAAACGCAAACACTGAAACCGAGACACGGCTCATGATCTGTGTTTGCATTCTACCAACTCAACACAGACACGTGAGAAGAAAACACAAATACCTCAAGGAAGTTTCTGACGGAAGAACAGTGTCGTCTGAAGTTACCATCAAATGGTCAGAGGTGGAAAGTCACTGGGTTTATGGACTCAAATACAATGAGGTATTTGAGTATTTTCAATTATACTCTATTTTACTTTAATTGAGTACATTTCAGAGGGAAATATTGTACTTTCTACTCTTATTTCACAGTTTTTGTTACTATTTACTCTCAAGTAGAAGATATACAATTGACAGTATAAACAGCCTTTACAATATAAAATAATGTTAAAGATTAAACCAGTGGTTTCCCACTGTTTTCATTTCTGGCCTCTTATAAAACACAGTGTGTAGCCGGTTGGACAATATCACAACATATATCTATTCTTTACCTAAGATCTGCCTCAGATGTGTAAAAATGTTTTGCTGGAGTTTAGCTGCATCGAGTGTTTTGTTATTCTCTGCTCATAAAGAAGAGTCAAACTGAAAATAAATCATAATGTGACATTTACGTGATAGGTATAGATTTCCACTGATATGAAAACTTTTGGCTGTAATGCCCGAACCCAGTAGTTTCGGGGCAAACTTCAAATATTTATGAGTTGTTAACCGCTCCACCAAATAGGAAAACAGGATCTTTAAAAAAAAAATGGAATACTTCTTAAATCACTGCTCCCGGTTGTGTGACCCTGGAAACAAGTCAAGTCGCAGTTTACAATCACGTCACGACTCATTTGCTGGTGAAGACCTGTCAGCACAGAAGTTCTCCATCGTAAAGCAGATTAGTGTCACCAGTTAAGTATCTGACCAAATGTGAAATACGGCCACAAACTCTCCTTCTGTTCCGGATTCATCATGTTGAGTGATGTCCAGGAACCAAGCAGAACTTTACGAACCTTAATTTTGGGATGTAAAATGTCCTGTTCCTCGTCGTAAATTTACCCGATTAGACATTTACATAATAACATGTGTTGTGAAGTACAAGTGAATATTTGTGCCAGTTTTGTAGGAATTTGCGTCCAGATGTTACTAAGATATCATGTATCTGAGAAAGGGACAGACTGACAGCTGTGAGGACAAACACAAGGCCTGCGAGCACGGCTGCTGCTGCTGCTGCTGCTGCTGGCACAAAGGCACGAAAATGGAATATTGAGACAGTATTTGGGAGATATGATCCCTAAACAGCTGGCACTGAACCACCGTTTGTTCTCGGCTCTGCTCCGCGGCAGACGAAGGAGATCGTCCTTGAGGACCCGACGTAAATCAACAATCGGCAGCGGGAGCAGGCAGCCAAGCCCCCGGGTCTGCCAGAGAAAGCATAAACTTAATTAAGTCCCATCTTACAAGGTGTGCATGCACTTGGAGGCCTGTAATGAAAGCCTAATGCCGGCCACAAATTGGTCCAACAAGCAGCTACAACAGATGCCTGACACGGCGCTCGTGCAGGCCCGGAGGGGGGGGGCAGCAGGATCTCCAGGCTGATGCTGTTCAAAGAGAGAGAACAACACGTCTCCAACACGTCTTCTCAAACCCGATACCGATATAGAGGATTCATCAAAGGCAATAACCGTATCGCCACGGTGTCAGAGGACTGAACCGAATCACAACGCAGATTTCGGTTCCTCGTTATGGTGCTGGAGCTATGGACTGAAACAGTTTCCCTCCTCACAGGCAACATTAACATGACCAGGTTACCATGACATTTAACTCTAGTGGCAAACAAACCCTCTCCGTGGCTCTGGCAGCACAAGCGGTGGAAAGTGTGGCTGTATTTCACATGAGAGGATTCTGACACCCAGACGTTTACTTTTCTGTAAAACAATTCTGTGAAAAGGGAGGAACACGACAAACTTAATGAAGCTCCTGGCAATGAAGGGATTCGTTTGCCGGAAGTGTTGGCGTCCCCGGCCGCGGTGGTGGATGATGACGAGTTTTATGACGACAGTGATAATCGGTGTAATAAACTGTATTGCACCGTTAACATCAATCAAAACTTCAACATTTCTAAATCAAATATGTTTTCCTGGTTATGTTATAAATTTAGACAACGTAATACTGTGAAAACAAAGTAAAACTAACAGACAAAGAAAACATGATATCATCAAGCTAATAGTTCATATTTTAACCATCGACCGATCTGTTACTTAAAACCTGCAGATACTTATTTTATTTTCTATTTATGTAGCAGTAGAACAAACTGTTCCAACAGCAGCTCATGTTATCATCATACAATTGAAATTGACATAAGATAATTCTGGTTTGTCCTCCAGCCCCGAAAATATCTGTAATATCACTAATCTCCAAACCAAGACCCATAATCTGAAACAATCACTTTATAGAAGCCATTCAATTTTATTAATTTTCTCTAACAGAACCAAATTTAATATTCGTCATTAAGCAGATTAATTTGTTCTCCAGAACCAGTGACATTGCTTTACACTATCGTACTGAGTAAAAACATTAAATTGGATAACAGCTAATTGCAGAAAGAGATCATCACTACGAAAAAAGATGGATCCAGTTGAACGTTTTTCAGTCCGCGTCACATGATGCTGGCCAACAGGAGTCATGACAACCAGTAAGAGGGTCTGGTTGTCCAGGAAAAAACCCGTCGTCAAGATAAATAGACTCATCTCGTCTCCTGGGAGCCGAGGAGACGAGCTCCCCCAGTGATCAGTCAGGTAACGTGAACTATTCCATCGACTTCACATTAACAGCGGATCATTATATTGACACACATCACACTCATCCTTTGCTTTTACCTCCACGTGAGAACAAGTAGCAGAGGTCAGCTGGTGTCAATGTTCAAACATCGGTAGAATTATACCTTATGTTACGAGAGCGAAAGCATAGACAAGCATAAACAATAAAAGGTATAAACAAGTCAATGTCAGGGCAAGAAATCTGTATTGTAAAAGTTAGGGAAAGGAAAACTGTACAACAAGTCTATGCTCCAGTGACACACACAAGAAGCACACAACAGCAACAACTTGTGGATGCACAAGCACACGAAAACTGAACAGACTGATTTGATATTTTTATCATTATTAAGTCAAATGTTGATTTTATTGTTTTTATCTTTTAAGGTCAAATCTGAGACTCAAAATATCCAGGCAGTTAATCAGCATAGAGAACATTACGATCCACGCTCGGATCCAATCATTTTAAAATCCCCCCAGTGGACCTCACTTCCATCAGTCCTACTTGATCTCGTCAAAATCTTTCTGATTTAAATAGGAACGTGGGATTAATAAAGTACACACGCATCTATCTATCTATTCATGTATCTATCCAAACCTGGAGGAAAGATAAACAAGGCTCCTGCAGAGTCACAATCTAAATACACACACTCTTAGATATGAGTTCCCTAAAAGTGCCGGATTTTCTTCATCAATTTCCATGAAATATTCTCTGAAAAATCCACTTCTATATACGGATCCACACCAAAACCTTCAGAGTTCTTTCTTGGGCCAAGTCCCATCCTTCCACTTAGTTTGGAAGAAATCCGTTTTGTTGTTTTTGGTTGATCCTGCTGACAAACCAAGGAACCAACCAAAGCAGAACCTCATGAGGAAGACGACTCTGCACGGTGCAGGAAAACCTCCACACAGATCTTTCAATAACTTTCTGAAATCATATCTTTCGCCCTGTTACAACCTAAATTAGCTACGAACCCGTCTTGTGCTGTTGATTTTTATCTCTGCTGCTCAGATAAAGTTCGTTCCATCTGTCAACTGTTCATTTTAAATGCAAATCCATAACATCATTGATTCTCCGGGTGTAGCCAAGCTTTCCTGTTCCCGTCGTGCGCCTCTTGCCGCAGTGAAAAAGTTCATAAATTAATCAAATTTTATTTGTAAAGCCCATATTCACAAATCACAATTTGTCTCATAGGGCTTAAAAGTAAATGTGCGTGCAGGGAAACTGAACCATTTTCTTGTGCTCGGAAATAAAATAAAAAAGACTGGCTCTTGCTCGTGATAATTAAGATTACTACTCCAACAAAGGGAGGAAATAATAACCATCAGCCTCTCTCGTCTCCTCCGAAAAAAAGGGACCCATCTTTTTCATTATTATACGAGCTCTCAGAGGAATTACCTCGCCGGATGAATCATTTCATATAAGAGTTATACATTATAATTATTTGTAATTACCCATCCAATTATATTACCATTTGAATTACAGTAAATTCCACAGACACCATCATCACTGCAAAAGTTGATTTTAAAGATTTATTTAATTATTTTTGGTGCAAATCTAGAAATCTCCGCTCGAGGAGAATCTCGCCGTTAGGTCATGATTTTTAATCAGTAACTGTTTGTGTGCGTAAGGACACTCGCTGAGTCGGTGTATTACGCAGTCACAAAACGGAAACAGGACGAAGATGCAGTGGAGGCGTCTGGGGAAAGACCTCAGTACGTTAGAAAACCACTCACATCACTGACCTGCACTTGAGATCATAACATGGAAGCACTCAAATATTCTTCTCAAAGTGTCATAGGTCTTGTACCATCTGCAGCTGTGTGTGTGTGTGTGTGTGTGTGTGTGCGCGCGCGCCATAAATTTGCTGCGTTGTCGTGCAGAACTAGAGGAGAAGCGCCAAGGCCGAGCTGCAGCAGTGAGTGTGAGTGCAGTGCATCATAGGGCTCAGCCTGGACCCTCGGGTGCAGTAACAGAGAAGATGGTGAGAACCGAACTTCTTCCAAACACAATCCTGCAGATCAGCAGTTTGCTGAAGCAGCTCGATCGGCCTCAGTCCTCCAAGGTGCAACACTTTTCTGGTTGTATGTTATTTTCTTATGAAAACACTCAGCAAACATTACTCTGTTAGATCGGTATCATTATCCACAATTTAATACTAATACCACTACAACTATTTCTAATGATAATAACAGTACATTTGATTTACATGGTACTTTTACCACTAACAAAATGAACATAGTTTAAAAGCAGAAAAGCAGATAAAAGTCATTAATGCGAACGAGGTTGTTTTCACCCATTAAAATGGGCAGATTCTGGATTTTGTCACTTCCCTTAACACTGCAGACGTTTTCCAACATTTTCATCAGTGACCCTCAGTAAATAGTGTTTGGATCTTGAAGTACAGACATATTCACGGTGTTAAGATTGATGGGTTTGCACAATTTGGGGCAGATTATCAGATTACTTCCTTTTTCATCTTATTTTTCTATCGTTAGAGCGAGACTGACGTGTAGGATTAAGAACCCTTGGTGGAGGTGCGTGTTCTGCCGAGTGTCATAAATATTTTTTAAATGTTCACTGTCACTGTTATTTTACCTCATTTGGCCCAAACTCTACATACAAGCCTCATTCTTTTCAGATCAGATGTCTTATTCTTTACTTGTATTATAGATTGATATTTGAAATATCAAAATCATTTCATAATTCAGACATAACTACTTACACAAATGTTGAAACTGCACAATTCCACATCTAATTCAATTCATCCTTACTCCTTTAAAACCGTTTCATCGGTCGTCTTATAATTAGAACATGGTAGCTAACGGACATAATTATCCAGAAGTGTAAAAAAAAATAATGCCTCAACAAGTTCCCTCTGACTTACACTTGCACTTTTAAACTCGCCATTTTTCTAATAAACGTTGGCAGCCTCGACGTATGCCCGTGTGTGAGAAGGCTGCGGTTACCATGGCAACAACACACTCCTTCAGATGTGGAGCGGAAGGAAGAGGCTCACTCCTGTGTGTGATAGTAACCTCTAATGGTAAAAACAGAACACGGAGGTTTAACAACGTGTAACACGAGACGCAAAAAACCCTGCCTCGTTTACCCAGATGAGACGGAAATATCCATTTAAATGATGATTTTTAGAGAATCGGCTTTGTTGGATCTCGTGTATTTAAGCCACGGGAAATCTTCAGTGCAAATGTTCTGTGTTGTTACCTCAGTTGGAAACAGGGACATTATTAAATGTAATGCACTGTGTGATCGCATTTCTCAAAGATTTACAACCTTTCTCTTATTTTAAATAGTCTCCTGAACAAATAACACAAGGCAATAAAAACGTGTATTATTTTGTATTATAATTAAAAACTGGATTTAGTAATTGTACATTGTATTGTACCCTCTCTAATAGCTTATTTTCTCTCATCACAACTCCCACCTCTGTTGCCACATTGAGTCAATAAATAATTATATTTCACAACCCGGCTATTGCATCTTAATTAGCGTGTAGGTAGAAAAAATAACATAATGTGAAACATAAAAAACTCAAATAACTGTCTCTCTCACTTGCCCCACTGCACTGCAGGGAAAAAGTTAATGACAGGAGTTGAGTGGAATTCCACAGGCACATGTATTATTTACCGGAGTCAGAACTGTTGCTTTAATATATTATAATGCCATGATTTCTTTTTTTTGGGGGATTAAGAGGTAACCAGGGAGACAGACCCAGGGAGTTAGAGAGGTAACAGCAGAGCAGATGAACCCGTGAACCCCAACTGTCGGTCGCTGTGAGGTTGATAAGATACACGAAGGCGCTTTGGCAGGAGCTCCGAGGGAAGCAGAGAGAAGAAAGACTGCAGAAGATCCTGCGTATTGCCCGACGCTGGTTTCCCTCTGCGAGACGGAGCCGAGCCACCTGACTGTCCATCCTCATTGTCAGATGGATAGAAGTCTAATGAGGTAGATAACTCACTGACAGAGTCCTTTGCTTGCTGTAATGAAGCCGAAGATCTGGATTCCGCTCCCGAGCAACACAGGCAGCAGGTTATTAACACCTCATCCTACTATAAGAGTCCAATCAATTAAAAAAAAAACGAGATGAAAGAGAGAACGGGATTCCTGCCTAATCACGCAGGTAGGTGACGATAAACAGACATTCGATGCCCTGGTATGACGAGCTGGAGGGGAGATATCTCGCCTGGTGTCGGCAGCTTCCTATCAAGGTTGATTAGATCGAGTGCCAAAAGGAAGCAGACTCTGCAAAGGCTGTTGACAAGTAACTTAATGGCTTCACCTGAGTACTTAGTCAGAGCTGCTGGCTGAGAGAATGATTAGTGATGATGATGTTTGGTTTCCTTGACATCGCAATAACTTCAGACAACCAGGGTTCAGGGTAGGGGCTTTATTAGAAATGTGAGTGGGAGATTCCACTACATCTCTCTAAGTGATTGGTGGCACCAGGACTGAAAATTGAAGAGTTTGCTCTTTGTAAAAACACATTTATTAATAACGGATGGAAGAACCAAGAGCGTGTTTATCAAGGTGGAACAATGATTATATGTCTTACCTTTTAGAATAAATAAAGTACTTGGGAAAGTGATAGGTGCAGAGCAGCTTCTGCGCTCAGTGAAACAGCTTCACAGTATTTTTATTTGGGCCTGACTGACAATATATATATATATATATTTTCTGCATCGTTTATTCTATCAAATAAGTTTATAATAATATAATAATATCTGCGATCATAAACACTGATGTCTATGAAAGGCTCATATCAACCGATTGTTATCTGCCAACTAATAAATCAGTCGATCTCTAATTTTTATATTGTACAGTCAAGTCAAGTAAAGTCAGAATGTATCTATATAATATATTTAAAACAACCACAGTGACAAAACTGCTGAAGAGGCAAAAAAATACCAGAATAAACTAATTTAGACGTAAACAACAACTGGGAATAAAGCTTGACTTTTCGAACTTTTGGGAGAAGAGGTTTTCAACGGCGGGTTAAACCAGTTCAGCGCTCTAACTGGGACATGGGAGTTTTGACAGAAAAAGGTGACAGCAACTAATTTAAAACCTTAAGAACAATTAAGCAATGCAATCTTAAAACCAACCCAGTAATGTGCGAGACTCAGTGGAGGGAGACCAATCCTGCAGTTATGTGATAATTTTCCACTTACAAAGACAAGCGTCTACATTTTTGCACTAACTGCAGACGATGAAGAGACGACTGTTCTACACCCACTTAGACAGAATTACAGCCGTCTAACTCTGGGCTAATAAAAGCATGAATGACTCTTGATTCCCGAGGAACAGCGAGGAACTGTCTGAATTCGGTTGTGTCACGTTGAGTGGTCTTTTCTCAGCGACGTCTCAACGCTGAAGGTATTTGCCACTCAAGTCTATTTCTGCTTTATCTCCTGCACTCATGTCGGAGAAGAAAAAGGCAAAGTACATGACAGCAGAGGCGTCCCACTATAATTTGTATCGACATAATTCATGTCCGGAATGGGTGTAACACGCCTGAGAAATGAGTGTTGTCGACGTTAGTTGTCATCCTGTGTGATGCTAGTGTCAGCAGCGATCCGTCACTATTCATATTGCGGATTTTCTTCCCGCCCCCACAAGAATATACGTTATACCTGAAGTCCCAAAAATTCAATTTGTTTTCTTTTACCAAAAGTTCAACTTTTAAAGTGGTACTAAACACTTTAACATGTTTTTTAAAATACATTTATGGGTAGAACATGGCTCATAATGCCACCTAGTGTTTCAAACTGTTTTAGACCTTGCAGGGCCAATGCTAACGCAGTGTCAACCATTTGGGATGTCTCTACTTCATGACATTTATATATATTTGAAAAGGATAACACCCTCCAATCAAACTCTAACTCCACCAGTGACCACTCGGGTGGAGACAGCCAATCAAACTGCTCAAGACAACTGTGCTCCTCAAACACGGTGTAGCCCCGGATGTGTGGCCACCGGTCGTCTGTGCAGGAAGTTCAAACGTCTCGGGATGACCGTGATCTCGACCGTCAGGAAACTCCAGAGGGGAGACGGTTCTACTTCACGCAACATTTCTGTCGTAAAAGTGTGTGTTGCTCGTCGAGTCATTGCTTTTACCTGGACAACCTAGATACCATTAGCATTATCAAAGTATGTAGAATATGTGTGTGTGAGCGGGGAATAGGGAGGCGTGACTCAGCCGCCTCCCAGCACTTCGTTCTTTGATACTTTGAATATCCAGCAAGAGGCTCCTCAGCCAAAACTTCGGGGCTGAATTACACTTTAGTATCATCCCTAAAAAAAAACTATTTTCCTCAGTTAAACTAAAACTGACCAAACTAGGCTGTCACATCTAAAACTCTAAACGAAGTGTTCCAGCTAAGATTCTGCCAAGTTAATGGGCCTGTTGGGTTTGTTTTTCAAGCACAATTATGGTGAGGAGAAATTTGGCGAAGCTACGAGGCTAACCTTTGGATGGCCTCTTCAAATCCCTTTCCCAGACACGTTGTGCATTACTCAGCCTCCTGGCACCTGGAGGCTTCACCGCAGAGGGAAACACATATTGTTGATAGCAGAGACAGTCACTGTGGCAACGGCAGGCCTCAGTTGCATTTGTGCAAGGAGACGATTTTTACCCAGAAAGTAAAACAGGATCCATTTCAGGTCTTTACTTTTACATCAGTGCGCACACACACACACACACACACACACACACACACACACACACACACACACACACACACCGAACTGCCAGCCTGACAATTCCTCACAGACACAGTCTCCATATGCCCCGCGGTCTCCATAGGAGGATTTCTTTGCCTCTGGCCACCTCAACACGGACATGGGGACTTCCTTTTTTTCTCCCTGCACAGCCCGGCGGCGGCGGCTGCTGCTGCTCTCCTCTGCGTAATGAGATTATGCCCATGCTGCTGGAACATCTACTCAAGAGGAGATGGGACCAATTAGTCCGCCGTCTGCCCCAAAGAGAGGCGATCGCCATAGCCCTGATGTTATTACCTCCAAAGTGTCAGCCTCCGAAGCAATAACCAACACGCCTAAGAAAAGGAGGGGAGCTTGTTTACGCTGTGATTGGTCGGCGTGGTCAAGGTTAACAGAGAGAGTGAGCTCAGCCCTTGGTGCGGCTGATGCAATGAAGGGGTTGTATCGACTCCGCTCTTGATTAGAGTCAAGAGGAACAAACAGTGGCAGAGCCCATTTGGGCACCCGAGGCAACATGACCCGACAAATGAGCCAAATAAAGGAAAAAACTGCTCCGTGCTCCGTCCTGTGGAGCATTTACATTTAAAGGAGAAAGTCGTACAGCTACTGTCTGACACATGGGCCCTGCTTTACCAATTAGGTCTCGACAAACCGGTAAAAAGGGATTTTATTTCAACGCCGGTGTTGGATTTAAGGTAAATTTTTCTGAAACGTGTGAGTCAGTGTTCTCGGGGCTATGCCAGAAACCTCCGTGAGGCTGATGACAGAGTGTGAGCGAGCTAATGCTGAGTGAAACGTGTGGTGCCACAGTTCGACCTGCAGCTGTATCTGTCCACTGCTCGGCTTCCTTCAGGCAGGAAGTTCCAGGTGTGACTATGGAGAAAAGTAAGCCAAGATCCACTCGGACAGATTTAAAATGCAAGTATGTGTCATGGTGAAAATCTTATGAGACTCTACTGTATATATACAATGGAAACTTCTATTTAAAGTAGAGCCCAACCAACATATCGTTAGGTTTTTCATAAAGGATTATTCACTTAATCAAGATCTATGTGTTTTGTTGTATTGTACATACTGTGTTTTCTTTTTATTTATAGTTATTTACGATAAAGTTCATGGTCAAACACAACCAGAACCACTCAGAAATTTCAAATTGGAAAAATGAAAACACGACTGGCATCAGATCAGCTTATAAAACACTGAGTGGAATTTCTGAAATCAGTACTGGAGGAGAAAAGGCACAAGAGGTGCATCAATATCTTCGCCCGGCTCTTTGTGAGCACTTTGCCTCTCCCCTCCTGAGGTTTCATGTTTTTATGTGTGCACAGGAACTCAATCACTCGTGCATGACCATTGAACAAACGCTGTACGAACAGATGCTTTCATTTGTTTGCAGTAGCTCTTCCAATACACACTGCAGCCGCCCACAAATAGAGCCTCCTCACATCTCTGCCCTGCATGATTTGACTTTTGTCCAGGACGGAGCCTCATACATAAAGATCGGACAAACAAAGGCACATTGCTTTTGAGGCAATGAGAGAATCATTGAGCATTTTTGATTCAAGTACATGTTGCAATCAATTACGTAACAGAAAAAGTCTTCTCTTAAACCTCCCAACACTTTTGATTCTATGAAAAACACAGATTTGGCTCTTTAGAGATAAAATGCAATTAAAAATATTTAAATATTCCAGCTGAAACACAGAATTTTCAAGGCTTCTCAGAGCAAGCCGCCGTACGCCGAGTTAGCAAAATTCAAACAGGCGATCACTAGAAAAAGATGTGGTTGGATAAGGAAGAAAATGAGCATGAGAGCAGGAATCATGAGGACGTCTGGAGCAGACGGGAGGAAAACAAAGAGCCCTGAGATCCGAGAGGGAGAAATAATACGCGTGGCCGACTCCTCCATTTACCGGCAGCTCCATCATAACTCACCTCCACGTTAATAACTCTGTCACACTGAATTACAGCCCCGTGATCAATATCCCCCCGGTTCTTATACATGTTACTTTGGATAAAGCGCTGGCTTTTAGAAGATTTGTGCAACAGAAGGTTGTGGCTCTACAAATAACCAGCCAATAATCCTCTCTAAGTATTGGTAGCATGTGGGGAATCAATCACAGAGCGAACAAGCCGGGACCAGAGTTTGCGGAGGATTATTTATTCTCCTAATAGATCGATCGGCCTGTGCGGTTGTCAGGACACCTGTGGCCCGGCGCTCTGGAGCGGGCGGGGGGGGGCGAGCACGTCCAGACTCCAGCAGAGACGAAGACATTTGCCAAAGGAAAGATGGACTCTGCGTGGATGCAAAGATACACAGGATTATTATGTATTTTCTTTCTAGAGTCTGTTATGATATATCTAGAGTCTGTTATGATATATCTGTTATGAGGCTTCCAGATGTAACAATATCAGTGTAAATATGCCAACATATCACATTAGAGGTGCTCCAACGCTATAATATTTCAAAACTAAACTGAAAACATCTATTTTTTGCTGGTTAGCTGGTTTTATTTTGACATTTAATTCAATCTTTACTGTTATTCCTTTTATTGGTTTGATGAATCTTATTATTTCATTGGTCTTTTATCCCATTATATTTAAGTGATTAATGTTTGCCTGTACACTATCACTCACATAGGTTTGTGGTTACAACTTTCACTGTATCGCATGCTTTTCATTTTACAGAACAAATAATGCAGACAGGGTGTGCATTTATATATTTACGTGTTATGTTTCTTAATTCAAGTTCTGTGTATTTGGTTTAATTTGTGTTTTTTTTTTATATTTAAAGTTATTTATTGTAAAGTTTATGGTTAAACTGTAAAATATCAAACCTCAATTACATTTCTTTGTGAGAAGCGTTTGATATCGTCATCTTAGGAATAATAAACTTTTTCTTTTATTACACAGCCTATATATATCGGTCGGCCACCAGTTCTATCTTGTTTATGCGATAACACAGATTGAGAAAATCCAAACTAGGATGTATCCAGAGAGACATCACTTGTATTTTCCATTCTGTTTGTATTTCTGGCTCTCTCTCTCTCTCTCTCTCTCTCTCTCTCTCTCTCTCTCTCTCTCTCTCTCTCTCTCTCTCTCTCTCTCTCTCTCTCTCTCTCTCTCTCTCTCTCTCTCTCTCTCTCTCTCTCTCTCTCTGAGTGGCTGATACAGGCTCTCCGCAGGGTCGTGTCTGGCTTCAGCTTATAAACAGGACATATCTCCGCCTGCTCTTCTTTGACCACAGACTGCAGCGCTCACCGGTCTGAGAGCCAGGCCAGCTCCTCTATTCTGAGCCGCATGCATGACTAGTCTGTCTGGAGGAGACAGATAGCCTGACACAACACTGCCGCCGCCACTACTGCTGCTGCTGCTGCTGCTGCTGCCTCTGTGATACACGAGAGACGGAGCTGCTGGAATTATGAGAGTTGACCTCATCCAGACAAGATTCTGTCAGAAAACGAGACTGAAACGAATCATCAAACATGAACATTCGGTTTATACTATTCAGACATCCTAGTTTGCAGAGGAAATAGTTTATCAGTTTGTTTTTAAAACTAACAAAAATTAAATTGCGTAGTTGCATGAATTAAGAAAAAAAAACAAAGATGAAGGGGGATTTATATTTTACACATTTTGTCATATCTGTGTTTTGAATGAGCCGTTCTTTCTTCTTGACAGCTTCTCAAATCATTTATCTTCAAACTGTGTTTTGTTTTTCATCAAGCAGTAACGTCAGCACTCTGCTAAAAGCTGCCAGCGACACAGGCAAACATCCAGACAGCAGCCGGCCACGCAGCACACTTCGAGCCATCCAGCTAACGTCGGCCTCTTATCTACAAACACGGACACATGTCTCGTCGTGCACTTTGGCTCAGTGAATGTGCTGCCATACGAACGTCCACCAGGGGAAAGTGCTCATACTGGCAGGAGAGAAAACATACAGCTTGTCAGGTATATAGCACTTTAGAAAGATTCAGACAAAAGATGGGTTTGTTTGGAGGATAACGTTGTGTGCTTTTTTTATTTTCAACACAAAACACTGTAAACACCACAAAAAGAACCAACTCCAGCTAATGAGGTGAAAACAGAAGCAACGGTCAACACACTAAAGGGAAATGTCCTGATAGCTGGACTGAGCAGTGCGTGTTCATTCACCCAAAGCAGCCAACGCACTACCTATTTGCAAAATGCAAATGAAAGCATGTTTCTCTTATCCTCTACTATCATACAAATATAGAGTCTAGTCCGTTATGGTGAGCAGCTGCTGGCGCTAATTTTCCAGTTGGGTGACATTAAAAACCACTGCAGAAGTGTGCAAGTTGATATGTGAATAAAAGACTGTGATTGGAAACTCACTGACTAACAAAATAGCCGAAATATCCAACCTTGAAGTTTCCACATATAGGGACTATAAAACCTTATTACACTTAGTTACTGTTCTGCTTAGTTCCTCACAAACACAACGTGTTGATTTACACTAACCCAGAATCACAATCTCTCCTTAATCTTTACCAAGGTGTTGTTATTGCCTAAACTTAACCAGACAGGAGTCCGGTTTTATCCAAGGCAGATAATAACTATAGCACTTCATTCAAAAATAGATATATGAACATGATATATTGGAGACAGCTCAAGCTCAGCTGTCAATCAAACACAAACTCCAACCTGCCCCCCAAGGAGCTCAGAGGCAGAAGATGATGCTTTATTTATGTTTCTCCGAAGGGTTTCATAACTTCTGATATAATTGTGACTGTAAGAGGCAATTAAAGGTTTAGGTTTAGCAATTTTGTCATAGTAAAGGAGGAGGCAGAGATTTACTTCACTAGTAGCATCTAATGAAGTTCTACTCATGGATATATATATATATATATATATAAATATAAGCTGTACATAACATCTATGTTTGAGGCTTGTTCAGGCGACGTCCTCAGTCTTTGCTGCTCTGGATATGATTTAATAAATGTTGGAGAGCCCCTCGGTTTATTTCTCCTCCACTGTTACTTTGGTTTGTTTGATGGAGCCGTTTCCTGCTCTTATGGAACCAGCCTGGCGTCTTCACATTTCTGTGAGCGTCGTCTCCGTCCTGTAGGTTCGGTATCTATGGCAACTGCACCGGGGACATGAGCACGGCGAGTTAAAAAGGACATTATTAAAGGAGATGCAGCCCCTGAAAACACAGAGACGATTACACTTCTCGGAGCTCGACTTGCTCCGTGTGTCGACATGTGTTGTGGTATTACGGGGAGATTACGGGACGTTTTCCATCCCCGAGTATATCACGATGTTTGTTTCTGTTCTTTTTTGTTGAATATAAACAAGAGCTTGTTCTAGGATATTAATAATTTGGTCTCGCTTGATTTTACATTCCCTGCTTCTGTCCTTTGGAATTTACCCACAGTGCAGTATTTTGGCTTCCAGCTCTGGGTTTTCTGCTGCACTAAGTCAAACACTGGGGAGACATGCGGTAATATTTAGCGCAAACAAAAAAGTGTTTTCCCTGCTCACTCTTAAGATGCTGTAGTCCGTGTAAAGAGGTTTTTCGGGCTGAAAGCTGGTCACTGTAACCAAGCCGAGCAAATCTCCTCTTATGGTATTAAGACGTTAACTTTGTAGCCAGCTACTCTGGGATGTTATCGCAGGATAAGCAGATTACAGCCCTAAATATCCTCATGTGCATTAAAGCAGGCGCCGTAATATTATTATTTTCATGATGCAATTTCCTACCCGCTGAAACTGTCATCGGACCAATCGCCGCAGCACGACTTCCAACTCTCTGATGAGCATTAGTTTCTTCTCACTTAAAGTTGATGTATTCATGAGTAAAGAGAACAGGTCCTGAAGTGATCTTGATGCGGCTCGACACAGGAAATACCGTCTCAAATAGCCTCCTGCTTCGTGGGCTCTCGCACCGAAGGGGAAGGTCTTTCACGTTTCATATACTTTGACGCTAAGCAGGCGGGACAAGGCTCATCAAGTCGCACCGTGCTGCCGCTGACAGGGGGACGGAAGTCGAGTGTGGAAGTGACAGGTGTTTAGCTTTGACTAGTGAGGCTCAAAAGTTGGACAGAGCCCCGGGGACTCGCACAGGCCTCCTCGACTACATCAAGAGAACTGCTGACACGGAGATAACGGGGAGAAAGGCTGACCCTCGGAGATATGGCTCGAGAAAAAGGAAAAATCAAAGATCAAAAGACTCGTATTGATAAAAGCCAAACGAGGAAACAGCAGCTGATGATTCTGTTTGTTATTGGGAGAGAAAACCGGATGATGACCACGGTCCCTGAGGGTCGTCTGACCAACATGAGCAACATCTGATATCTGTGAATCTGAGACGCTTAGTTTGGGAAACTGAGGACATTTTGGGAGAGTAAGCACAATTTGGGAAAGTGAAGACATTTTTTAAAAGTGAGGATATTTAGTCTGGTCCTCACTTTGTGACCCACCTGGCTGTTTTAGGGGTTAAGAGTTGGTTCTAGGTTTATAAATAGGTTTAGGACATTTAGTTGTGATGGATATCTTTGGGGTAAAGGGTTATAGGGAATGTATTATACCAATAAGTGTCCTCATGAAGATATAAGAAGGAGGTTGTACAAAGATACAAGGACACACACACACACAGTGTTGATATCGCAGTGGGAATGTAGATGGTGGTGACTCTGCTATTGTTATCCATGGTATATTTTAATGAGAGCCCCGCTGCTTGTGTAATCACCTCTTTAATCTGCTCCACTGTATTTATGGAGTGGAAGACATTTGTAAAAAGAAGCTTAGCCGGGTTCCTCTTTTGCCATTTACCATCTAAAGAGCACACACACACACACACACACACACACACACACACACACACACACACACACACACACACACACACACACACACACACACACACACACACACACACACACACACACACACTCTGTATCTCCCATTCTTCCTTAATCATCTCTATCATGGATCTTCCCTCACGATACCCAGAGGCCTCCATCACTCTGTGGCTGGTCTGTGTGTGAGGGGGCGGTGCATTGGTTGGAATCACTTGATAATTTTATATTTAAAAATAGTGGTGTCTTTGTGTGGAGGTGGTCGGGGAACACATCTCATCATTACTCAGTAAATAACAGGATAGTGTGAAGAAGCTTTCACATTTAAGAACAAGATAAGGTTCCTTATTGTATTTATTAAAATGAGTCCACTAACTTAAAGGTTGGTGGTTCAATTCCTGGCTCATTTGTTCTGCATGCCAAAGTGTCCTTGGGCAAGACACTGAACCCCTAATTGTGTGAGTGATGACGATAGAGGAAGAACAGCACAGTGGTTTTATTTTGTGTTTGAAGATAAAACTGCACTTATTCCCAATACCCTGAACTTAAATTTTAAGGAATGAGGTGAGTTTAACCAGATGGTCAAAAACCTAAAAGACAAAAGCCGGAGGACTTTAAAACAAAAAGAGCTGGAGCTTCTGGAAACAGGCGACATATCGTAATCTAACCCATTTCTCACGTAGTTTCTCTGGGCTTTAGGAGCCGTAATCTCAGGCTGAATCCAGATGAGACATCTCAGTGATCTTTTGCCATTCCCGGTGACAGCCGCTGACAGAGGCAGCAGGTTGCTTCGGTGAAGACGCTCTCCTCCTTACCCCGCTTCTCAAGGCGCGCACGAGAAGAACAGGTGAGCGTGGAGGAGCGGGGAAGGTTTGGCAGCTGGGGTCCTAGCTGTCTTTTCAGGCATTCATTATTTAGCCCGTCTAAAAATACATCAGAGGCTGCTTCCCTTCCAGCACATGGTGCATCTGAATTTCACAGCATCCTGCTCTCTCAGCCGTTCAGTCTGATCTGAGGAGCTGCTTGATCTACTGTACATCAAGGTAACACACACACACACACACACACACACACACACACACACACACACACACACACACACACACACACACACACACACACACACACACACACACACACACACACACACACACACACACACACACACACACACACACACACACACACACACACGAAATGTCACCGATGCACAGAGAGAGACACCGATACATTTAATCACGGAGAAGAAGCACTCGACTCTTTTACAATAAATCGCAGGCTTGAATAAAAATCATTCACTTATATTCAAAGTCAGTTCACATTCAAGGCACAATCTGTGGCGCAAGTCTGCTAATTTACGCCAGCAGCACAGCAATGTGACAGTAATTTGTACACAAGCAAGCAGAGCACACAACACCTCAAGAAAATGAGCAGAGTGAACCAGATGTGCCTCAGAGGCAGCGTCCTCCCGACACCACGGATCCCTGGTGACTTTCTCATGCTGCCTCTTGTTGGAAAGCGTCTCCGGCTTGTAATGTAAGACGCAGTCCATGAAATCAAACATCTAGCGGGTCACAGATTGAACGGTGCTCATTGTTAATTGCATCGGGGAGAGAATGTCAACTTAATTATTTCAGCCGGAGCTGGAAATGATTCCTTGCAAATCTATTAGACACGTCTACTATGCGAGTCATGTACTGAGCCTCACAAGTCAATAAGCAGCGTCCACGTGGACGAACGAGCGGCGCTGGCAGGCCGGCTGGGATTCAGACGTCCAGATTACAATAAAACGTTATATCTGCTCCAATTAAGGCTGAACTGTGTATTATTGAACTGACTCTTTGTGCAATCTCCCCTATTTAAGAATGAGCTACACTTTCTGCTCCCCAATCAGTAGACTGAAGGTATAATATTCATAATCATAACTTAGATCCTTTCCAGGTACCCAAGGGTGTAAGGAAAGCAAAGAAGGTAATAAGACAAACTCAGAATCGAAAATAACTCAAATGCCAGGGCCCAACAGTCAACTCCAGTTCTATGTACTTTTTGCTGACAAATAAACCAATGGACAGGGGGACCACAACCTCCTTGGCAGAGGTAATAACGGCAAAGGTTGCAGGAGATAATAATATCTAGAGGTCAGGGGTCTTTGTGAAAAAGTGGGTTTCAAGGAGTCTGTTGCAGGGGAAGGAGAACAGACCTGTGTCCGAGGACCATAGGTTCAGGGCTGAGGTATCAGGGTGGAGGGGGTCAGACAGATACTGGAGGGTTGTAGAGGTGAGAAGAAGGATTCTATAAAGGATGCAGGACTTGACTGGAAGCCAGTGAAGTTGGATTACGGTGGGGGTGCTGTGCAAGATAGAATAATAATCTTTTTATTTATATAGCACTAAACAGACACAAGATATTCTGGGGCGATCGCAAAAAATGCACTCACACTGAATAAAAACAATTAATCAATGAAAGCAATAAGAAGACAGCATCTGATAAAAGCAGTTAGTACAAATAAAGATTATAGGAACAATAAAAAGAAGACACTACTGCATACAAGCAAATAAATACAAATTACAATGTAAAGGCAATTGAACATAAAAAGATAAAAAAGACGACATCACATGTCAGTAAAAATGTGATTTAGGAAGAAGTGATTTAAAAGAAGTCACTGAATCTGCAAGTCTAATCTCCTCGGGCAGGTCGAGGGGTCCTGACGGCAAAAGCACGGCCACCTTTAGACTGCGGCCTCGACCAGAAGGGTCCCACCTGAGGATCTGAGGCTGCGAGCCGGGTCACATGGGGTCAACATTTCTCTTGTGGCCTAAGGCCGAGCTTTAGAAGTGAGCAAATGCTGATTTAAGTTATCCTCACATAAAATATTCTTTAGAGTTGCAACTAAAGATGATTAATTACCTTCTTTAATCTTTCTCTTATCTTTTGATATATTCAATAGTTATTTGGCTGGAAAACTATTATATATATATATATATATTTTGAAACTGCTGAAGAAATGTAATGTCTCTAAATAGCTTTGTTTTTGCAGCAGTGACAGTTTAAAGCAAATATGACTTAGATTACAATGAGAACAGGTGAGAGCAGCATATTTGCACGTTTCACAGAACGACAATGAAGAAATCATGCTTTTACGACAACAACAAATTCAGAAACGATATCACTCTGAATGAAATGCAGGTGAAATGGTTTTATAAGAAAGTCGGCTGGAGTCATCCAATCATCCAGCGAGAGCGAGCGACATACCTAACTGGTTAGTGATTTTCAGTTTAGTCCAATCGACTACGAGATCTCCCATCAGCTCCGATTGAACCAGTTGTGTGTTTGCAGGCGAAGAGAACGGGATCGATTCTGCGCTTTAGAACTTCACAGGAGACGCCAGAGACAAATCACAAAACCGCTCGCCTGTGCATGTGAAGTACCGACACAGAGAGCGTTTGCAGCTGCTATTCTTATCAACATGTCAGATCTGTCTGTGCAGTAAGAGCAGAGAATGTGTGTTTGTACCATTCTCTCTTTTGTTTTGCCTTGCGTGCACACACAGACATCATGGCGAGATCTAAAAAAAAAAAGAACTGCATACATAAAGAGAAAATCCTGCGTTTATCACAAAACTCAGCACTATTCAGAATAAAGAGCTGCACAACAATTGCCGGCGTGCCCCAGTTATGAGCGGGGCCTGATGGGAGCAGTCTTGAGGGAGGTAAAGTATTGGCAAGGGAGAAGGGACCCGGGAAAAAAGGGGGAAAGCAAACGACTTCAAAGACTGGATGTGAGCCAGTGGCTCAAAGCACGCTGATCGTACGTGACGTGAAATCTGCAGCAGGATCTCTGCAGCCTGACGGAGCAGATGGAGATGAGATTTTCATCAGTGGAGGATTTATTTGATGACTATCGAACTTTAAGAGAAATAAATTCACTGTGAAAAAACTTCTGATGCGGAAGGCAGCCATTTGAGACTGTTTTATTAAGGATGCACCAGAAATGTCGGATGTTTAAAAATGAGTCTGAGCTGATTTAATCAGAAGATGACGCAAACTCAGTTTACAACAAATCAGTAAGAATTACAGCCCGACTGATATCGATTGTTCGGGGCCCAATGCTGATACCAATATCAGGGGCAGATCCTGGGGAGGGGCCAGGAGGGCACTGACCCCAGCTGAAATCTGAACATATACATACATATAAATATAATTAATTAATGAATTAAGAAAAAAAATATAGATATACATCTATCCTGCATTGTCTATTCTGTAAAATAAAGTTGAGTTTATAGCAAGAATATTAAATTACAAGCCAATAACCAACATTTTGAAAATAATATCAATCAATGACTTCTGTGTGTTTGTATTTGGGGACTTTAGAAATCTGTGACTTGAAAATCATTTCAACAGTATCAACAAACCTGGATATGTGTGTAATCAAATATTCTCCCTGTAATTTTTTAGTTCTTTGAATCAAAATTCTAATTGTTTATGACCTTGTTTGTGTAAACAGCTTAATGTGAATAGATTTGATGAGAGATTTAATCTAATTCTATCAATTCATGTTATCAACCCATCACATCACATCTATCTTAACTGTGTATTATGTGCTACACTGAAAATGCTCTTATTCTAATCAGCTCAGACCTCCTGTGATTTCCTGGAGTATGTTATTCTCCCTGATGATGTGAAACCTTCAATGCAGCAGCAAAGACGGATGAAAATAAAACACTACGTATATTTTCAAATACGATTTCACACCGGTCCCGAGCAACCGAGCTGCGCTTGATTATTTAATGTATAAGCTCAGAGAGCGACGCAGTTCTACTCCTGACTATTGACCTGTAGTCGTCTCCATCTCTGTCATCCATCAGGGGCACATGTAAAGCTTTTAGAGATCTCTCTCTCTGCCAGCAACACACACACACACACACACACACACACACACACACACACACACACACACACACACACACACACACACACACACACACACACACACACACACACACACACACACACACACACACACACACACAGAGAGAGAGACAATGAGCACGCAGCCTTAAATAACTCATGTTCACTACACAACCCAGAAAATAACCTGATTCTAATTCTGACACTAATTCTGACAAATGAGATACTACTATTACTACTACTACTACTACTACTACTACTTCTAATAATAATAATAATGGAATGAATTTTTGATCTGCACTAAATTTCACACACTCATAAATATCAGCTCCATAAACATGTCTGATTGTTTTTAATCAAGATCCATGAATTATTAATGTTAAAGAAAGTGGAACAATTCCTGGATCCGCACAAACAAATGAATGGGCTCCTCCCTGGCCCATGGATCTTTCCACCAGAGGTAACAGTATTAATAATAATACTACTACACGATACTGTGGCTGTCTGAATCTATTTTCTGAGACAGTAACTGGTTCACTGCTGTTTCAAGGTGAAAACACTCAGCCATGATATATCTTCTATCGTATATGAAAAAAAACACCTTAAGGACAATTTAACAAGGTTAAGAACTTGATTCTCATTGGAAGAGCTCTTTAAATATCAGCTTCTCGTGCTTCTTTCACTCGTGCTTCTACAAGTACACAAACACAAGAGCACACACACGGGAGCTCACGTGCTCTGCTAATGACACTCCTGGGATCTGGAAATACAGGCTCTGAGCGGAGCAGAAACTCGCCAGAGGTGGATCTCAACTTAGCTGTAAATCAACAGCCGGGCAGACACATCCTGTTATCCACCTCGGCTTTCTACTTCAATAAGAGCCGTGCACTCCCGTCCCGCTCTGCAGCCCGACAGTGGACTATTTATCTCAACCCTCCATTTTTTTGTCAGCTCCCAGCAGGACACATGCGGGCATGTTCATCCACCCACATACACACACAGACAAACACATGTGCAAACACACACACACCCAGCTCTTGATTCAATCCATGTAAGCACAATGTAAACATGCATTAAGAGCCACGAGTGATTGAAAAGAAAAACAGTTTTCCTCTTCACAGGTGATGCTTGAATGACCTTCTCCAGGGCAAGTGCTTGGACACAGACACATCTACCTTCACACAGTTCCCTATGGCAATGCAAGCGTGTGCGTGCTTGAGTGAGAGCACAATCCACGCGTGTGCAGCATGTGTGTCTGCATGCACTTGTCTGTGGAGGGGCCAGATGGGCAGCAGAGAAGAACAGAGCCAGATAAAAAAAGGGATGATAACAGAGAAAAGAGAGAAAGAAGAGGGGGAGATGGGGAGTGAGGACACTTGGAGCAGAAATGCTTCAGTGCCTCTGCGGCCTGCCTCCTCGTATCAAGGAGCATCCGCTGACAGACGAATGCAGGAGAGCACAGTAAGAGAAATGCTTGAGAATGATCACCAGAATGAAGGGGAGGAGCTCCCGCACGCAGGATGATGTGTAGGAACGACACGGGGTGGCCATGGGGTCAGTCGTCTCGACGACAGCCGACCCATCTCAGGGGCTGATGCACAGAGTGCCAAGTAAAAAACCTGCAGGAAGTCCGATTTATCTCAGCGAGACTTTTTGGTTTCACAGAGAACACTTCAGTCCTGTTACCATGGAAACCTCTACCTTGAGCCTGCATGGACTTATTATCTAAGGTGGCTAATTTTACCCATTTACCCTGTTCTCTGACTGGGCTCCTGCTTTATAAATACAGAGCTGAAGGCAACTACCAAGATAAGGAAAAGCAACACAACACATTTTACCAAAAAGTGTGGTCCTACATGACACAGCTGCACAGTGGTGCCCTGTGGACTAAGTTCTGTTTACATTCACCAAACACATCCTGTTGTACAGGTCGAAAATCAGCCCAAATATTTGCAAACGCAGTTTCTAGCATTATTCTGTAAATGGAGCTTCTATCCATAGATTGTGTCCAGCATGAAGAGGTTGAGATGTAGTGTTGAACCAGTAACATCCATCCACTTACCCACCACTTATCCTTTGAGGGTCATGGGAGGAGCTGGAGCTAATCCCAGCTGACATTAAGCGAGAGACGGGGTCCACCCTGGACAGGTCCTGGGGCCCATACACTTGTTGATAGTGACATATTTAGATCCACATTCAGGTTCAAACATTCAGGTCACAAAGAAACACCAATGGCAGAACCTGTGAATTTTTTTTTTAACTAGGCATCAATGAAGGTGAAAATTGACTACATTTATTTAAGTTTTGTTTCCAGCCGATCAGGAGCACACTTGACTTTATTTTTGGACATATTAGACAGTTTGGTCTGAGCTATCAAACGCCCTTCCCTGATTATCAGACTCTTTTTGTTCTATTTCCCCTTTAATCCCTGATAAAACCGGTTTTCTGACGTCCTGGGTTGTGTTGTGGGGCAGGGTGGGGCTGGCGTTGCAGGCAGGGCCGATGTAAATTGGATGCAGGTTGGAGTAATAGGCTGCAGGATTCTTCACATGTCTGTGTCAAGCTATTATAACAGGCGTCACAGTAAGAGGAGCGATAAGAGGACATCGGCTGCCGCTGGAAAAATGAAATCCAGCTATATCGCAGCTCCAACTGCTGAGTACATGTAATCCATTACCAAAATATGAATGTGAAATTTTGCTTTACAAATTCACCTCCCACTGAACAGTCCTCCAAATATGTCAAGATGAAGTTGTTTTGGGCTCGGTGTTGTTCAGAGGCTTTTAACATGTTTGAGGAGGGACATGTTTTACAGGAAAGGATTTCAACGTGTTGTAGGAGGGTGCAGTTCAAACATGAAGCTGGGAGCATCAGTGGTGTGGCTGATGGGTGGATCTGAATACCCAACGCCTGAATCACTGGTTTTATAAAAACAGGATGATTCAACAAATTCTGTGCACACATGCAGACGGGGCTTTTCAGTGACAGTCTGTTCCTCTCCACACCTGGCCTCCACACACTTCTTGGAATTCAACCACCAGGAAAATCCACAAATCCCGTTCCTCTTGTTTGTCTCGCCCATTTAAAAAAAGGCGTTTCCTCAGGAATTACACCAAGACATTATGTTAAGTTAAGACTATTATGCTCTCAGTCTTAGCTACATTACAACACGCGTTTACTCAGACATTAGAATTGACAAATAACCCAAGGCTAACGAACGAACCGTCCTCCATGATGTAAGTTACATAGAGTGTCAGGTTGGAGTTCACGTCCTGGAGGGGAGATGAAAGAGTAATGTGGTCATTCATCCGTGTTCTGGTCAACAACATGTTTAAAGTGTGTCTCAAAGCCTTCGAGAGATACATATACTTTCAGAAGAGTGTCAGAAGACTCCACCAAGGCCCAACAGACCCCTTAAATCAAGCTGCACCAAATTACTCACACTCATAGATATCTGTCCTTGAAATACGCCTGAATTGTTGCCTGGGAAAATGGGGAAAATCTTGAAAATGCCCTCATCTTGTAATAAAAGAAAGTAAAAAACTAAATCCCTGGATCCTCCCCAGGATATTTCTGAAGTTTTAGAGTAGAAACAGACAAATGGCAATGAAAACGAGTGCATACCTCCACCAAGGACCAACAGTCCCCTTAAATTCAATCAAGCTAAACCAAATTGATCCAGAACTGCACCAGAATGTAATGTTTTCTTCCCTGACACAAACCACATCCCTTCACCAAGGTTCCTGGAAATCCGTTAAGTTGTTTTTGTGTAATTCTTCTTACAAACAAACAAACAAACACAACCTCCTATAGCAAATGTGAAGCATAATAACAAATTGTATGATTCCGTGTCAGACATATTGCATATTTAACTTCACATATTCTGTATAATCGTACAAAATGTGCATCAATTTACATAACAAAATATTTAAATGTAGACTTATTACATGAATTAAAAGAGCACTGTCTTTATATCCACCAACTCTGTTTAAAGTAGAGAATAATAACAAAGCTTTGTAGATGAAAACACAACAGATGCTTCATGTACACAACAGTTTCTGTGACTTGTACCAGCTCAACTGTGGAATTAATTAATAGCTTTTTCTCACTCCCTTTTGAAAAGGTCAGCAAAGCAATTAAATCCACATCTCTCATCTTCTCCTGAGCGAGACGGTCCGACAGCAACGTGCGTGTCCGCAAAGGTGCTACTGGTTCAACTCGTTTTCAGCCGCTTGGATTCCACGGATTCCAAGGTGAGTTCACCCTGTTGACAGAACGTAAGCTTTACCAGCTTTACCAGGCTGAGTCGCTGTCGTCCTCCAGTCCCGTCAATAAGTCTGTCATGGTGAGCGAGATCCCTGTCAGGGAAACCAGTGTGTGGCTGGACGGCTGAAAGGACACTTGGACTGACAGATGGATAGATTCCTCTGTGTTCCCTCCACCATCCCCCTGTAGTGCAACAGTAATAAAGTCTATTTACACAGATCAATTTTTGCCTCTATGTGCCAGAGCCACAAAATTGGTTTGGTTCGCGTCTGTGAGCCGTGGACATTGTGCGAGAGAGAGCTCGCCAAACAGACTATTTTCCTTGGCTGCGTTGTTTCTTTCAAGCCTGCATCCTTTTTTAACTGTTAATACAATCTAAAAATTCAAACGCCAGAGGTCTCTCCAGGCCGTCTGACTCACACAGAAATATAGCTGCAGTGCTGCACCAAAAAAAATGGGATTTTCTATCTACAGAAAAGTTGGATTTTTGTTAAAATGTCTTCTCACGAATCTGTCCAGAAGCAAAACAAATTTAATGTGATGAATGTACTTTGCATTTTAACACCGAAGGAAAGGCCCATGTGTCCACGTTTCATGCCTTCCCTTCACTTGCGTTCTCACATACAACCAATCCGGAGAATGTCCGGAGATTATCAGGAGTTCAGTGCGTGTCTGAAAGCAGCTTAAGTCGGATTTTCAACCGGTTTCGATGGATGTCATTTGTTTTTGTCATGTTTTATTCATTTTTCTTGTATTCCCATGTATTTTGTAGAAATAAAGTTTCATTGTTATCATTATTATTATTATTAAGACATACAATATGTGCACATTTGCAGCCCCAGACACATCAACACAACTTGCGTATTTAAAGACACTTGAAGGTTTGTATAATTAATTGTCTCAGCGGAGACGCAGGCAACACTGCTGTAATTTTAAGAACATTTACGAGAACAATACTGTGAGACAACAGATGGCAGGATTCCTCAAGCAAGGCTGCGGCAGTGGGGAAACAATATAAGCGTTTTGACTCGTTCTTTAATTGGATATTATATGAAGTGTAAAAAATATAATAGAGAGGAGAGTCCATAATTCATGATTCACGAGCGATGCCAGATTCTATTCCCCTTTAATTTAATAATGTGCAAAATACGGCATCCTCACAAGTTACTCTATGCATTATTGAAAAGGACGGCACCAAACCAGGAAAGGATGAGTGCCACAATATCAGAGGAATACTAAAAATGTAATTTTCATCAACCATATCTTTAATTAAACTTTCAGGAGCGCCGCCTCCGCTGGTCCCTGCATTAGTGTACTCACAGAAATCCTTTTTTCTGTTTGATTAACTGTTCAAATGTCAACCTGCAGAGAGCATCAATCACACACCGCGGTAAAAGCTATTCGTCTAATGTCAGACTTTGATGCTGATTTCAAAGTAAAAACTATCCTCCTACACAAATTACCTGGGAAATAAACCAAGTGATGGACAGCCCCCCCCCTCCTCCTCCTCTGCCTTCACCTTCTTTAACCTAACAGCTTTGTGCGTGTGATGTGTGTGTGTGAACGTGTCCTTTTGGATTTGTTTGCAGGTACGTTCATGTGTGGGTGAACGCCAGTGGCAGGGCTGCTCGGGCAGATATATAAAAGCAGCCATGCAGACAGGCAGGGGCTCGGGGGGGGGGGTCAGGAGCGGCCATGTCACAACACAAACCGGCTGCAGTCTGTAATGAATCAGAGGAGAGATCATGATGCTGCGCCGTGTCATCCGGCCTGAGGCGTCGAAACCACAGCCCCAACCCCCAGTACGAAGCTGTGGTGATGGTAGATGTTACACATGACCGTCTCACAGTGCTCGGCTTGATGGACAGAAACACAATCAGCAGCAATTTTGTTGATCTGAAATGAAAAAAACTCCAGCTTTTTAAAAATGTTCTACTTTTCTTGTCTTGCATAGAGCAATAAAATGAAGATGGGTTTAGATGTTTGGAAATCAGCAGGTACTTTTAAAAAAAAAAATTATTTTATGAAAACATAAAAACTGAATTACCACCAGATTTTAATGACATTTTTTCTTTTTTAAAGAGCTAGGGAATTATCCATGAGAGAATCCATTAAAACTTTGGTTCAGATCCGGAATTTCTTTTTATCACTTTCTTTAACATTGTGAGATTTGACATTTTCACAGATTTGCAGGTAATAATTCAAGGATCTTAATGAAAAATAAGTCATATTTAAAAGGGACCGATTATGTATGAGTGGGTTTAATATGGTTCAGCTTGACTGCATTTAAAGAGATTAACTACTGAGAATCACTCCAGTTAATCAGTTTATAGAGAAAATGATCCAGAACATAATAGGCAGGCGAACTGATCGGGAAAATAATTGTTCATTTCAGCCACGTAACCAACATTCAGGCAGCTGCTGTTTCAAGAAGACTTTAAACTTAAGTTCAGATCTGAAACAAACACAGTGGTTATGTGAGACAGATGAACTCCTCTCCGTCTGCAACACTTACAACAGGCCTCGACTTCAGGAGACAACGTTACGTCAGAGAATTACTGAGAGAATAGAAAAGAGACAGCGAGAGAACGGATGAGCATCTAAATTTCCGAGATGAAACCACAATTTGTGAACACATCACAGGCACCGCGCGTGAAATCCCAGACACGGACCAAAGTGCATAAAATAGCAGGTCCTTGAACAATGGAAGGAAAAGTTTGCAGAGAGGAGAGTGGTTTTTTATCTTATTGTTAAATCCTATTGACCACTCTGCAGCTCAGGCGCAGGATAAAAGCCTGTCAGCAGCACCTGCATTTATCAGCACACGGACATGTTCTAATTTAGAGCTACGCCTCCACGTCTGCCGTCACTCGATGCAAATGCGCAGCCGACGTTTTTATATTTAGTGCAACTGCATCTTTATGATCTCGATCTTTGTTTGAAAATTCACATGAAACACAGAATTTGTATTCCGGCAGATTTTCAAAGCCTCCACATAGTGTAAGCTCGCTAAAGGGAAGCGGCAGCGGCAGACTGGTGTCAAACTGGATTTTAATTGATGACTGTCTCTCTTCTAATGCGCCCACGTGAAAAACTTTTTCAAAAGACTCATGGAGGAGTTTTTTCCCTCGGAAACAAACTTTTATGCCTCCTGCTTTTATGTTCCCTGTTTTTATGAGGCACAAATAAACTGTGTAGGTTTGTTAACCCGGTTTTGCTTAATTATCGCAATTTGTTTACATCACCTCAAGTCCTCTGGATGTCAGCCGTTGTTTAAAGTTTCCAAAAATTGTAAAATACCTGACTCATCATTGTTCCGAGCACGCTGAGGCCGGTCATCCTACCTGGACATAAAAAAGCTGAGTCATTGCCATTTGCATCATTATCTATAAACACCACTATGGGAAAGCTTCCGTCGTAATAAGAGTCTGAATCAGTCAGAAATGTGCAGCTCAGGATCTGAGTCCCTGGATTCATGGTTGCTGATGTTTTTTTAAACGCAGTAAGAAAAGGTCACTTTCATATCAAGTCACCGAGGACCTCCCACGTTCATGTCACGGATTTACTTGAAACTAGAATTAATGCCCTGTGGTTGTTTGCCTCCGTCAACCAGTGAAGTTTCAGTCTAAAAACATTTCGTTGCAGACCCATCACCAAGACCTTTGACAACTGAAATCAAATCAGGTCATCCTTGAGTCCCAGTTAATGTTTGTACCAGATGGGGGATCCTGGTACATTATATTCACAAGAACATATGCCCTTCGTGACCTTGACCTTTGACTTTCAAACGCCATATTCTAATCAGTTCATCTTTGAGTCCAAATTGAACGTTGGTACTAATTTGAAGAAATTCTCTCAAGGTGTGAGTCAGATGTTGCATTCACAAGGTCAAAGATGTGTTCCATAAGGTCACAGCATTATCTCCAAAGTTATATTCAATCGGATCAAACTGTTGGATGTGATGGAATTAGACATAAATGAGGTTTTCTTCAATCAAATATTCTTCATTTGGATGAAAATGATCAATTTGATCACTGTAAAACATTCAGCGATAACTTTTTGATGAAGAGATGCTACAAATTATCCTGAGGGCTTCTTCACTACAAACATCAACTCGGCCCATTGAAAAATAAGCAGTTCGGAAGCTCATGCAATCAATCGCAAAAATGATGAAATTTAGCTCTGAGGGCCAAAACTTAATTTTAAAAATATATTTTCATAAATAAACAAGTATTTGGAATAGAACTAGAGTTTTGCAAAATCCTGTGAATTTAGTTTGACAAAAAAAATGTTTAGGTGAACTGGGAGCTCCCAGTTGAGCTGGTATGTTACAACCCGGGAAGTTTTCATCATCCTCAAAGACAGAAATGTTCGAAACTATCACATCTCATGATGATTAGGATCAGAGGATGTTGTGCTTTAGATGCAGCTGTAGCTCGTCTCTAACTCTCCATCATCAGCTCTTATTATACTCGTTATATTTGTTTGTCCTATATTTGATGCACTTTTCCTCACAGCCAACATGTTGTTATGGAAATAAGGATTAAAAAACGATTGAATGCTTTATACATGAAACATTAATCAGTTCTACATTTCATGTTAAGTAGACTGTAGGGAAACAACCTCAACCCCAAAAAGGAAAATTGAGGAGATAATAAATCAGTTTTATTAAACTACTGTTGTACAAACTCTTTCTTTTAGTTCTGGTGCTGAAGAGGTTGAACAAGAAAAAAACACAACAACAACCTGGGAAGACATAACGTGCACCTTAAAACAAATCACTCACACTAATAAGCATGTATAGAAGAAAATCACCATCTCATTACTATGTAATAATTAGCAACATGAAAGTAACACAATTCAAGGCAAGTAACAAAAGAAAAGTAAGATAAGACACCAAAAGAAATAAATCCACTATTACTATCAATGCAAATTAATTGCACATCAGCAAAACACCAGAAATTAGAAGACAGCAATGACATCGCCCACAAGATCTGCGAGGGAGCAATAAAACAGCCACGAAACAATAATGTTCTGACACTGCCGAGCACAAAAACAGTGACTGAACAAAGCCCAGACATCCACTCACTTTATGCATTATTAGAAAGGCTGAGATTTTTACTTTGGTGATATTTAGCAGTAATTTCCCTGCATCTCCGATCTCCAGAAGCCCTTTTGTGAAGAGACGCTGCGGCTCCGAGCTGCCGACAGCAGGACGGGAGAATCAGGCCTCTGGTGTGAAGGTGTAAAACATGAGCAGCGGTCGCAGTAGCAGCAGGTGGAAGTGGACGGTGCAAAAGAGAGGAGGTGATAGTCTTGATGGCCAATCAAAGCACTTTACACTACAGTTGTTTGCCATTTACACATTCATACAGTGCATCTATGTGCAGCACTTTCTCTATGAGAGAAGACTGGGATGGAACCACCGACCTTCTGGTTAGAGGCACGTTGGACGTGTGTTGCAGATACTGGAGCAGTATGTCAGGTGTCAGGTGAGTTACAGTAATTACCAACCTAAGTGTATATACAACGGACTGTAAATAAAGATGGATGACATGTCTCCACTAAGCTAAAAGATCCAGAATATAGGTGCCGCCATAGTGACGTCATCTGGAGCCCGAGTCACTGCAGTAGTGATCGAGGTGTGAAGCTGCAGAGTCAAGGTCCAGCTGATACACATGCTCGACCAATCACGAGTCTCAGCTGTCAATCGTGTTGTTTAAGCCATCAATTAACAAATTAAAACCAAACCTAATAGAAAATAGCACCTGCACATATATACACCAGTGTGATGAGAACTAATAAAATACCAACTTTGAGAAAAATGCATTTTATGTGTATTTTGACTTTTTGTGCTTTGTCCCATCCACTAACAAGGAGCAGGCAGAGTTCATGAGTTTACTGCAGCCAGCCAGCAGGAGGCAGTCAAGACACTTTGGATTCACTTTTGGGGAGCAGTCATGTCGGCCATTTTTACATGCGGCCTATGGTACATATGAACTGTTATAATGTGAGATGGTTGTTTCCTCACCATGCTTTACATTAATAACTAATACGAGACAGGAAATGCAGTGTGTTTTCCGAGTGCTGGAACCATGGCCTGTATATGGTTGGAACCCTGCTGATCCGAGCGCTCCTTCAGCAGCAGCTGCCACCACTCCGCTCCGGTTGCTGCTGTGAAGTCACAGTTTGGGCGGCGGTGGCTGGAGAGGCTGAAAACCCTAATGAACAGCGAGCGAGGAGCACGAGCGTGAGCCACTCGGCTTCCTGATTTAATGAATCAGTGGTGAAACGTGTGCTGTGCAGGGTACTGATGTAAACACGTCTCGTGCTTCCTACTTCAATCGGCGCTCTGTGAGGGAAGTCAGGATTATGAATCACAGCAGCTATTGCCATTTGCTCTCCTGCATGAGCGAATCCGTGGCTCCGTAACGCCAATGTTGAGGTATTAAGAGAAAAGTGACGACACACAACGACCTCTGTGAGCTGCAGGACAACAAGATGCACGAGCCATTTCTATATTTGGATGAATTCTATGTCACAAATTCCTCAGAACTGTGAAACTATAGAGCGCCGGCGATTATATAACCATTACGATATAATGCAGTGGAATGCTCTCACATGCTCTCCTCCTCCGAGCGCCACAACTGTATATTACACAACAGCGTTAACCACAGCTGTTAGCAACCACGGCTCTTCCATCTGTCCCTTCCCCCCGATGCCCTCCCTTCGTCAGGCGGGACGACTGTGTGAAGCCGTGTGTAATCAGATTAGGCAGTGACTGGGTGACTGGGGCTTCTGCATCCACCCATCACTCCATCGCACTGTTAGCAGCATCTGCGTCATGTGGAGAACCATGTGCACGCTGCGAGAGAGACGGATTAATGTGTGTGTGTGTGTGTGTGTGTGTGTGTGTGTGTGTACATAAGGGTGAAAATGTTTCAGCTTTCTATTAACAGGTCCTGTGTTGTTGTTAACTGTCCATGTTGTCTATGACCTGCAGAATTAGGACTGAAAAAAAAAAAACACACACACACAGCCCTGTCATCCTTTGCCTTTACAGTTGTACACTGTGTGTAATGTGCTGCAAGAATGTATAGGCTACATGAATAAAAGCTGCAGTATAAACAGAGTTCTTTAAAGGAGGTCATCAGATTTATGCATTTTCAACAGAAAAGACTAATAACTATTAGGATACTGGCAGGACACTGGAAAATAAAAAAATATTCATGCATGACATCATCTAACCTGACCCAAAGAGGAGAGTGCAAATTACGTAATATAAGACGGAAGTGGCACAAAGTCAAACCAAAAGCACTGAGATTATCTCCCAGACGGAGCAGCACAGGAGAGGACACGTGGAGATAACCCTGAGACACCGAGCACCCCTCGCTGTGCAGCTTCTCGAGGAGCAGACGTGGGCTGCTCACCTGGTAGAGGGCTCGACAGCCTCTCAGATCCTCGCTGGCCTGCACGGCCTGATCCATCCTACCTCAGCCCTAATGTCTCATTGGCATTCAGTCACACGCCTGCAGCAGGCGGCGAGTGGAGAGCTTGGCAGCGGCTCACCACTATTAACATTCTACAAAGCCGGCCGTTCCCCTGCCGCCACAAGCACACAGCGAATCACACAGCCCAGGAATAATAAAAGAGCTGTGGAGGGGACAAGCGTATGACAGCGGGGCCGGCCGGTCACACGGCCAAGACGCTGGGACACGGAGAGAAGAAGAAATTCTGTGTAAAATTTGAAAACCTCTGCTCCTCGTAAAGTTTATGGGGGCAGCAGCTTGGTTAGCCGTTCACGCTACAGCACCAGCTAATGAAAATGATGTACTCCAAGTGGCTAAATCACTTGTGCACACACATAATCGCTCTGGCCCTCGTCACCCGCTCCATCCCATCCTCCGCCGTCTGCAAAAAACCACAGCGTGTCCGCCACATGATGAGCCGTGTTACTGGCGAGCCTCCCATCGTGAACCACAGAGAGAGAGAGAGAGCGTCCCACCGGCCCGACGCCCCCTGCCCCGTTTATGTCTGCCTATCAACATCCCTCCAGAATCCTAAGCTGCTTTGCTAATCACCCTTTGAAAGAGCGGACTAATTCAGATGTCAAGGCCCATTACCTGTGAGCTGTGCAGAGGTGACCTGAGCCCCTATCTTGCAGTGATAAACACCAGTTGGAGGATAATGCACATCTGGATAATCGGAAAGCGGCGAGTGACACGCTCGCCAAATGTGCAATCGGCACAGCTGAGGGGGGGGGGCGGCAGAGGGACGGTGGCGTGTTACAATCACTGTTGCATAAAGATAACGTCCTTCATGACAGCGCCAGGTCAGGCAGCCACCGTATGGCCGCTGTGCCTCTGGTAAAATAAACATGGCAGCGGCAGCTCCTCACCAGCCGTCCCCTCCAATCTGCTCGCAGACACTGAAGTAGCTCAACCAAAAGAGGGCCCACGCCATCATGGCTTTTTCCCCCAAGTCCAGTGTTACATGTACAGGATGTAACTGATGCCCCGAGGAGCAAGGCAGGAGGAACAAAGAAAAGAAAAATCACTCTACAGGGATAAATAACTGTATTTTTAGATTATACTATACCATCAGCTTTTGAGGATTTCTGAGCTCCTGTTCTGAAGTTATTCGGAGTTTGTGTGCGTTCCACAGGATAAAAAATGATTCGACTAACTCTGTGTTCATGATGCTACCAGGTACAGGGGCTGCACGACAAGTACATTTACTATAGAGTGATGAATAATGGATTCGAATAAGGCAGATATCTGGAAAAGATACCAAGTTGGGCATTGGCGAGTACACAAATCTATGAAGCCTATAGATACCACGTCTTTAAAAGGTTAACGGCAAGATACTAGCGTTAGCCAGAGCTACTTTAAAAAGGCAGCACTTTGGTAATACTCAGGCTGGAAAGTCAAGTAAAACAGCAACCTGCTCCATATGCAAGATTTCAGTTTCTACGCGTGGCACAACCTAGAAGATCTTTGATTCTAATAAACTGTGGCTACGCTTAAACAGATATTTACAGGAAGTAGTTGTTATTTATCCCATTTCTTTTTTCATTTATGACAAACTAGATGATAAAAGACTTTCTATTGCATTAATTCCCGGCCACACCATACAACAACGATAGCAAACATCACCACACAGGGTTAGTCGCATACAGCTGTTAAATATGTTTAGAGTTTATTTTTATAAATGCGCTGGTATCAGATCTGAACTCGGCCAATACGCAAAGTCCAGGTGTCGTAATCGGTATCAAGAAGGGAAAAATCCTACCGGAGCATATCTAGATATGGTGATGAGCAGGTAGGAGCAGAGACAATCTGAATTCTCCACACAGCAGGCACAAGGAACACTGGGTAATGAGGGCAAATAGGATGCAGGTCACAGCAGAAATAACCCCCTTCCATATCCATTATACTCCTCATCTGTTCAGTCGGAGGCAAAACCCACCACCTATTTCAAATTAGACTCCATTGTTGTAGTGTACGAGAAAAAATGAAAATAATAATGAATAATAAATACATATTTAGAGGGTCGGGATTATAATTAGTCGTTACGTCGCAGCATGAGCGCTAACGGGCATTTAAGACAACAGGATCTTTAACTGCAGCAGGAGATGAAATCCATCAGTCAGACCCGTCCAACGATAAGGTCACGTCACAAATCCCACATCTTCCTCATGAAAACTGAATTAAAATGTATAAACCACAGGGGAAACTGCACTTGCTGTAAACACCCACATGCTGTCGTCTGCTTTACAGCTTCATGACTATATTACTATACAAAATACAATTAGAGAGGTATTTATATCATGTAGAAGATGCAGCTTCCCATTATGGCCTTTCATGGGGTGTAGATGATCTTGTTTACTTGTACTGGTGTGAACACACGCACGCACGCACACAGTGACCTGTGACCACCACTGTCAGACTTGATCAGCGTAACATTCCCAGAGTCGTGACAGAACACCTCACAGTGACAAAAAGAAAAAATGTGTTTTGTTGCCGAGCCCAAAAGGTTTACAATTCTACTTCCACTTTTCCCTCGCTCTGTGACAGAGGCTCTAAAATGTCTCTTTTTCTTTTGTATTCACATAAAACAAATGACATGAAGGATTTCCTTCAGATGAGGATGTGGATACAACTCAAGTTTTATCACCCGTTTTCTCATGGTTTTCAAAATGACATTAATATTGAGTATCATTAAATCTAAAATCTAAAATCTAAAAAAAAAAAAATCGATATATAATTTCTTCCAGTGGTTGTTTGTGAAAATGCTGAGAGGAGCAAGAAATTCTGCCAGATGTTCTTCGCACCTCTGCATCGCTGAACATCCTTCCATACATTTCATATCCAACACACGGGCTATTATCAAACACTCTCGTCATCAGTGGTGAAATGTTCGGCTCCAACTCTAAAGCGTCTTGTCAAGCGCTGCTGTTTACATTGTGATCAGAGCAGGTGCTGCTGGAGTGCGCGACAAGAGCTGCACCAATTTGATTTAAGTGGGAATAATGATGGAGAGCCAGACTGGGAGTTGTGATTTTTTTTTTTTTATGATTGCCCAACGCTTCACTCAAACGGCAGCATTCTCACACACACACACGCACACACACACACACACACGATGCAGAGTATTCGCCTCTCCTACACATGAATTATTGAGGACTTGGGTTGGGAGGAACTTTACGCAACTTTTTTTTTGTAGTCGCATTACACCTCCGCCCATCTTCCCGACCCATCGCCTCCTCCTCCTCCTCCTCCTCCTCTTCCTCCACCCTCACTAACACACTGATGATGGGTCTGTATTGTGATTGAAACGTGTCCGAAACAGTTAACGGTTTTTCTGTTTGTTTTTGGCGTCCGACCACCTTTTTGTTTTTCTCGTTGCACGTCTACTTATTTTCTTTTTTCTTGTCGTTACCATTTCATCTAAATTGGTGCATCCTCTTAGTTGCAGTTAACATATGTATTTTCTATAGTTTCTCTTATAAAGGAAAACAATTATCTCAAGCATCAATTTACTTCATTTATTTGTTTAACCTTACCGTAAATTTCAAGCCAACTCAACCTGTATGGCAAATTAAAGTCTAGTTCGCGAAACGTCCAACATCAATGTACAATTCACTTCAATTTAAATTGATTCATCCACATTCATTAATTGTGTTATGATGGAAATCCCTGAGCCACCAGAAATTAATCAATGTCCTCCCTTTATCTGAACCCCAAATTTCCTGGCAGTTTATGTAATTTTTATTTTTAGATATTCAGCCGTCAGGCAGGTCTTTAGAAAAAAAAAAATATTATTCTAGGTCAGGATTTCAAATTAAGTTATTGTGTGTGTGTGTGTGTGTGTGTGTGTGTGTGTGTGTGTGTGTGTGTGTGTGTGTGTGTGTGTGTGTGTGTGTGTGTGTGTGTGTGTGTGAGAGGTAAGACAGCAGCTCTTCCCTGGGAGCCTGACAGCTGCCTCCGGCACATATGGGTGATGCTTGATGAGAGTCACAGAGGACAAACAAGCTGTACATCAGCAAAACGCTTTGTGGAGTGATATAGCAGAAAGGCCAAACGCATACAGAAAGTGTTGAGTGGATGTAAAAGACCAAAATAAAAAAGGAAGAGAAAACAGACTTCAGATCCACAGACTGCAGCTGCAGGTTTGAGGGCATCTCAAGGCCAATAATGAGAAATTTGAAATGACTTGATGTTGCTGATGATATTTGCGATGATATTCTGTTTCTTTTAATATTTCCTTTTACAGCTAAATTGTTTGGTCTGGACTTTCAGATTTTTCAGTTTAGTCCAAACCAGAACACCAGGTGTGAAAGAGGTGGTCTCTGTCAGTAAAAAACAAATCAAACATTTTAGTTTGTTTTCATTGTGAAAACATCTGTTTGGGGGAAGTTGGGACTTTGGCACCAACTGCAGGAAGTTGTGACATCATTAAACGAGAGAAGATAAAGAAGCGACTCATCGGATGTTTGGAGTCTTCACCTCCGGCAACATGATGTTTGAACAACCAGGATGTTCATTTAACTGGGAGTAATATGATGAGAATATTACAGCGGCAATTAAGTTAATGAAGTGAACTGGTTCTTTCATTTTACTGTACTGAAGAGCGGTTACAGTCGAATTGACAACACGCCGACATCAGACATCAGACGCACTGTCTAGTACACGCAGTCCACATAGGTATTCAATTAATTACAATGTGAAACCAAAACTACCCACATCCGCTTGGTTCAGACTTTTCGATGTGACAAAGCCCTTTAAAATGTAAATAATCAAACCCAACGCTCCACACATTTCTCATGGCACATTAAAATTTCATCTTCAAGGGACATAAGGCTGTACAATGAATCCTTTTTAAATCACAACAGCCATTATAAAGATTGCATTTTTAATAGAAGATCAAACTCGCTCTAATAAACATTATTGGCAGAGCAGTGGATCTGTCGTCCCCGAAGAGAGCGGGGGGGAGGAAGGAGACAGCGATGTAAGACGTTAATGAGGTGAGGTTAGAAGGTTGAGAATATTCACTGATGGAACAACACTCCTGCTAATTGTCATACTCCAGCGCTGTCGTGCATTTCGAGTTTGACAGACTTCCTGCGTGAAGCGTGAACAAACCCGACGTGGTGACGCACCAACGCGTCTTAAACACCGGTGAGGGTTAAGAGTCATGACTCAAATCATCGGCTGCTGGAATTACACTTTAAAGCAGCTGTTCCAACCTTGTGTGTCCCATATACCTCGAAGAACTATTAGATGAGCTCGAGTGCTTCTTCATCAAGACCTGTCAAGTTCCTTTCAATGGATTTTCAACTGGATATTAATGAACACGTCTTTGACTACGGGCCCTGCCATGTTGACCTGTCCTTCACGTTTGCTAATCGAGTTGTGTTTTGGAAAACTCTCCACAGCCACATCTCATGAACTAGGTCAACCGCACTTGCATTTCTTCCAGTTTGTTTGGTCGTTTTTGTTTCTATTTTTACTCTCTGCTGTGATTTAGTTTGCATGTGCTGCAGGAACTGAAACGAAACTGTTACTTGGTTTTAATCGCTCTCGTCGTCACTGGGGGACGACAGGAAACCAGGAAACCAGCTGTAGAACGGTTTTTAACTGAGTCAGGCTGCCGATGGCTTTTTAATTGCTCTGTTGTCTTTTTAATATATATATTAAAAAAAAACGAGTCACTCTTAGATAAGTTCAAGAGCCTCTTCTGGATGTTATTTAACGGATCTTTGTATGTCGGCCCTGTGATACGCCAACGACCTCTCCAGCCTCTCGCTCAGTGTCAGCATGGAGCCGCTCAAGGCCACCGGTGACCCTCAGAGGGAAGGATGGATGTTATCTAAAGCTATTAGATATAAAAATGGATAAAGCACTTACAATATTTTAGTGCATGGCTCTCTGGGTGGAAATAACTGTCAGTCACCAGCGTTGGTTCACGCTGAAATGTCTCAACTGATGTGTGTGATGGACAAAACGTCTGTACAGACATCCATGGTCCCTTCATCAGGGTGAATGATGTAAACACTGGTGATCCACTGATTCTAGTGAAACAATGAGGATCACATTTGTCCTTTTGAAACGTCTCAACGTTTATCGGATGGATTAACATAAACTTTTGTTGCAGACAATCGTGTCTCCCAAAGGATGCAGAGAGATAACTTTGTTAATCTTTTCCTCTCCGTCTCCATGGCAACTCCACAAACTCATCTACTAACGAAGAGTGCACGGTCAATATGACCCAAGTGAGTTGTTTTGTCCAACCATTCCAGCTTTTTAGCACATATCTGCAAATAATAAACTTCAGTATTTTCTCAGACTTTTTGAATTTGTGGTTTCCAGGTCGACGGCCATTCCAGAACAGCAGAATGAAAATCAGCCTGCGGAGATCGTGTCTGCTCTCGTCGTTGTTAAAGTTGTATTGTCATCGTGTGGAGGTGCAGCTGTTAGTGGGAAATAGCAGGACCACACAATGATAACTTCCGCAGAAATGGTGTCCCCTCTGATGAATCACCTAAATGACAGTTTCTGCTGAGTGGTTTTAATTTTGTAGTGAAATGAACTGAGAACAGTGGATCCCTGGAAGGTAGGAGAGAGGAAAAAACACATATTTGGCTCAAACACTGCAGCGTGCTTTAGAAAATGGTCAGCAGTCATATAGACAGTACATATTTGCAAGTAATGGGCTGAGACGTGCATAAAACTATAAGCTCTTCCATAGGAGCTGGGGAGTTTCAATAAATACAGCAGCAGAAAAGCAGCAGATGCAATATCAGTCTTATAATTCCTACAAGTGTCCAACAGAGGTTCAGCAAGATTCTGCTTTACATTCTGCGATACCTGCATTTTAATGAGTCCAACGAGAGTTCACCTAGAGTTGATTTTCTTTAAAGTGCCCGTTTTAATCTGCGCCAGTTGACACCGGTGACAGAAAGAATCTTTTTCTTCTTCCGAGAGATGACCGGCCTAGAAAGCAGCATCAGAACAGCTGTAGGCAACAAACAGGAACACGCATACTAAGCAACAGTGCAGTTAGAATCTCAAAGACGAGCAAAAGAAGCCACGTAAGCACCGAACTGTCAATAATCCGATAGCAGATCATTAGCGTCAGTGATGAAGCCGCAGCACAAAAACATAACCAATCTGAATTTAAGAAAACACTTAAAATCACTTGAAACCCACTAATGCTCACTTATATCCGGCTTTTGTCTGAAATGATAATTGACACAATCTCCATTCATTTGAAGTGACTCTGCAGAAGACGCCTGTTTTTAATCGGCAGTGATGGAAACATGACACCTGGGTGAACACGTTAAATTCTTCTTCTTTATTTTGGCAGCCTAAACCCTGACGCTGCACCTTTTCCGTGCAACGTTTTGGCACGAGTCAGACTTTCGGGCGTTGGCACGTAAATGACTATGAACATTTGCGTACTTAATGTTTTTTGCAAGACGGCGAGGCGTGAGAGTTTCCCGCGCGTTCGGGATGTCAAACATGGCGGGAAACAAAAAGCAGAAAGGCCAGCTCCTTTACAGGCAATGGGAACGGACTCAATCACCTCTATTTATAAACTCTGTGCACCTGCTTATTTTAAAAGGAGATATAAGACTGAGCTCGTTCAGCTTTAGTTTGCTGTGTTGTGATTTTCCGACTCTCCTCCTTCACTCAGCAGATTGTCAGAAACTTCTCCGAGGCGAGAAGAACAGATGTCTCTGGTTATTTGACCGGCCTCTCGGGGCTGCTGGATTCTCACTCTCAATCCCCCGTTTTTTTTTTTTTTGCAGCCGACTGCAAATCACTGCAGTGACAAAGCATCGCCTGTCGAGTGGATGATTCCATTGAGAGGCACTTCCTGATATGAGAGGTGCATTAATGTGATTAACCCACACTCGCTATTGCCGTTTGATACGGGGGCTTAGGGGCTCATGTCACTATGTATTCTTCTCTATTGGCCTGATCAGCAGGTAATGGAAATGTGCGGGTGTGTGAGCGGAAGCAGGTAAATCCGAATGTGACTCTGAAAGTGAGGAGGCAACGAGTCGCTATCGACGGCGGAATTCCATGCTGCTCAAACTCAGTTATTTAACCTCTAAATTCAAAAGGTAAATATGAACTAAATTAAACTCTAAAACTCATTAGCCTAAAGAAACGATCTGCAGATAATGTGTTTTAACACCAACAATTAACAACCATTAAGATCAATAAAGATTAAATAGAAAAAAAATTGTTTCCCAAAGGATTCTCGGTGTTAAAGTTAAATATAATTTTTATTTAAACACACCTACGATCTGCTGACAACTGTTTGACTTCATGACTTTAATTATCAGGTTTGTGATTATACCACAATTCAAACTACTAGTGTCGAGGTTGTTTAAACCTGCCTGTTTGGAATGAGCTGTTAGTTTGACCTGTGGTGATGCTGGTTGCAGCTTTTCTTTCTGAAAATGTAAAAGTGACCTGCAGTGACTCAGTCAAGAACCCTGACGCTGCACCCCCGCTCCTGCACAAAGAGCTGTTCACCTGTTAATTAAAAGTTCACCGACGCTCGACTCAGCGCACAGAACTGCAGAATCAGGAACGTGATCAACAACATCTTTTGCATCGATTGGTCCCAGACGCCGCTATTACAGACCGCTGGTCGCCCCGTTTCTTCAAATGTTATTAAAATAGTACATATTACATTGCACCAAAATGGATCCTGCACTTCTTTAGGCCCTTAACGATACACATGCAAAGTGAGAAGCTGATGAGATGAGAGGTTCTCGAGATACAGAGATCTGGGATTACTAGCAGAAGACACAAATGTAGAAGCTGTGTGCGTCTGTTTTGCAGCACATTTACTGAACCTAATATCAGTCAAGTAAAAACACACAACACAGCGTCCAGTGTGAAATTATTCATTTGATGTCAGAGTCATCATCCATTCAGCTGCAAATAAAAGGCTACAGGTTGTATGTGTGTATTGATTGCAGGCTTTAATATTGTGCTGTATAATGGAGGCACAGTAGAAAGTAGCTGTGCAGGAGAAGGAATTCTGCGATGCCATTCATCCGGCTTCTCAACACACGTCTTTTCTGATCCTTAGCCGGGGATACCAGCAAAAAATAGACTCCTGCGCCGAGCACTGAGCTGCAAATAGAGGCTTCTCCAGGCTTAATCAAAGATACCGTGGGCACATCCACCTCAACCGTACAATGTTGAGTGTTGGTGTGAGCTTAATGTGAACTTCATTTCAAAGCAGAGAGAGAGCGTATGGATGTGAGCGAGCATGTATGCATGCATGTGAGAGCGGCGTCTTGGCAACCCCTTGACAACATATGATGAAACTATGGAAAAGTGAGTGTAGCTCTGTGTGCAACTCTTTCAGCTCACATTCCATTTCTCGATCAATGACTGAGATAGATAATAGTCTCCATAGAGACTTGCATCTTGCATCCTGTCTCCATCTCCATCCTCCCCTCGAATCCCCATCTCTGCATTTTGCATCCGTGCACGCTCTGCATCTCTTTTCCCCCCCAAAGCTCCGCCCCCAACTGTCAGCAGCAGCGTGGCACCAGCTCCGGAGGGCAAGACAGGCCGGACACGAGAGGATCTTGGGAGTGGGGAACAGGGGAGGAAACATCTGGAAGACTGAGAGAGAGACACGTCCTCTAACGCTCGCCGTCACGTCATCACGGGCTTCCTGGTAACAGCTGATCCCCTTGGCCCACTGCGAAAATCCACTCACTAACTCAATTATGCAAGAGGTGTGAATTAAACATGAGGCAACCACACAGGAATGTATACACACGTCGCAGATGTGCACCCAAGCAGGATACGTAATCATACAATATAACAACCCCATCTGTATGCTGATGCCAGAGGGAGGGCGGCTTTGTAAGGCCTCCCTGCACACACACACTACATTAAAGAGCTGATCCATGCTGGTGCAACCTTTCATCCGACTGATGAAGCAGCACATGGACATCGGAGCCAGACTGCTGAGAGTGACAGCGGAGAAAAAAGGGTGCTGAGGAATTTTTTGCCATCTTTGCCACCTATTATCTCCCTGTGAGCTTTAAAGAGCAAAAACACAACAGCATCGCGTGGGAGTCGAGCCTGGAGCCAAAGTCAGGGCTGATGTTTTTTTCTCCCCATGCATCTCTCTCTCTCTCTCTCTCTCCCTCTGTTTCCCTCTGTTTCCCTCCCTCCCTCCCTCACTCACTCCCCCTGCCCTTTATTAATCATCCTTGGTTAGTGGGGCAGAGAGCGTGGTGTTAGGAGCTCCGGGGGAGTGTGGAGGCATGAAACACACACACACCTTCACGTGTTTGGACCCTGATCGGCACTGGACTCAGGAGGCCAATCTTTTTTCGTTTGTTGATAAAAGAAAGAAAAAGAAATCAATAAAATATTGATTAGAAATGGAGGTAAACTAGTAGGGATGACCACACACACACACACACACACACACACACACACACACACACACACACACACACACACACACACACACACACACACACACACACACACACACACACACACACACACAGTAAGTAAGTAAGCATGTGCACAAACACAGCTGATCTTCAGGGATCCTGGCCTGCGGTCCTATAGGACTCAGCTGCTGCTGCTGCTGCTGCTGCTGCTGATGATGCTGATGTAACCTTTTGAACAGTCTCAGTTGTTGTTCAGAGATTCCAGCTCCAGCATACAAAAGGCAAGAAACTATAATCATCTCCAAAGCTCATAAACACACACACACACAACTTTCACTCCAGTGCCACTAAAGCCCTCGGTGCAGCACAGGCAGCAGCATCGCCGAGCCATTACAGCTATTAGACCTCATTATCAGCGTCTGGAAGTTGCAGCCAGCATCCTCTTGAGAGCTGGATGCGGAATGATGGGACAACAGGAGGCAACACAGCGAAACCACTCTCGCAGGCTGTGGCCAATGGGCAGCAAGAGTAGCCTGAATAATGGAGGATGTAATTAGGCCTTATTTCTATGCATGTAAGTGCACTTAGCCTAGAAGGCTCCTACTGGGCTACATGCCATTATTACCATTATCACTATTTGATCCCCCTGTATAAAAAAAGTGGGTGGGCAATTAGTTGTTATGGGACAGTTGGAGCGTGGCTGTGGAAGTCTTGGGCGTCCTTTAGGAGGAGGACACAGTGCCAGGACACCTAAACTCACTTTTTTTGTTCTATTTTGTAATGATTTAATCAACACGCACCTCACGGGAAAACATAAAACTAATGCAAGTTATAAAATGAAATGAAAAATCTATGTTTACTGCAATTTATCATTATTTTCTGCACATTTAACTTGAGAGACTTGGAGTCAGAGATGGGAACTGTTCCCTGCACTAATGGGTGCGTGTGTACAATCCTGAGGGTTTCTGTGTTGCCAGGATGCCACATATCAAAACCCTCATTTGACAAACACAGCTCGGGTGTCACAGAAACATCAGTAACAGCGGTAACGGCAGCGTTGGGAACAGAGACGCAGAGCAGGGGGCGGGGGAGGACGCACCTGGTTTGACGGTCTTCAGGCGAATCGGCTCCCGAAAGTGGCGGATGACAGCCAGGGTGTCGCGGTTTGTAAGTCCACTGACGGGCGTCCCGTTCACCTCCAGCAACACGTCCCCGTAGTACGGCAGCTTCCCGACGTGGCACACCAGCACGTCCAGCTTCATCTGGCCCAGGTGCGGGAACTGTCCCATCTCCGCGCCCCCGAGAACCTCCACCACGGAGCCGAAGTCTCCCAGGTTCCCCCATGACACCGCGCACTCCACCACTTTCCCGGACCAGTGTTTCTTCTTCTTCAGTGTCCTGGACATGGTTCCTCCCTTTTGGTTGCTCAACAACGAACGAGCTCAGTGGGAACAGTCGCCTCCGTGTGCTGTGGTTAAACGAGCGCGGGGTGACGCGGCCTAATAAACCCTCCTGTGTTTCCCTCCCGACCTGCCGGGGATTTCATCTTCCTGGCGTTAATGAGGCTGCTTCTCACTCGTCAGCCACGCCGCCGAGGTCTGTCATCCCACGGGCTTGTGCTCCGGTGCGCGCACGGTTGCCGCGGCTGGCTGCAGTAATATCCACGCGCTCCCCGTGCGTAAAACAACACCGCGGTGGGTTTAGAAAATGGACCAGCAATCACAGGCTCCGTGCGCTGGAACCATATCCGTGCGTAACCAAAACCCGGGATGTAAACAAGAGTGCGCGTTAGACTGAGAGCTGTCCGTCGCTGAAACGTGGTGCGTCAACGAGAAATCCCCTCATACCTGTGGGCGGCTGCGGAGGAGGCGGCGAGCGTTCACCGGGAGGCGGCTCGTGCAGCTGAGCTCCAGCCCGTGATGTGGTGATGACTGAGTCGAGGGAACGACCGTCCGGCTGCCACAGGTTTGAACACACCTGGTACCGCCAACTGAGACGTGCCCTGGCTCCGGAACGCCCCCTTTACGCACAGCGACAGCGGCGGCGCAGCAGCGTCCTCCAGCCGCCTCCTGCGAGCTCCATCCTCCGGTGCACTGTGGTACTTAATATGAAATCAAACACAACCATACCGAATCATATACCTGATGTTCACTGTGACATATTCTCATCTCAGCTCCTGCGTGAAAAACAAAACCAAATGTTTACCTGCTTTTTACAGATCTACTCCTGCACGTGAGACGGAACCAGAGCAACATGTGAGTCCAACTAAAACCACACGGAGCACGTAATCCTGATATTAAGCGTGCAAAACAAATTACACCTAATTAAGACTCTTAATTTGTAAAGTGGTGTCAGTATTAATCTTGGGTTCCAGGTGATGTCTCCACAGCGCCACCTACTGAAGATAGCAGAGCACTCCACACCATTCAACCCTCCCTCAGGTCTTTTACCTTCATTATGCTCCACTGCATCAATCCATGCATGATTAAACACGGGTTTAATTGATTTAATCGTTACTTATCACTCTATATAAAACAGCTTTGTTTTCCAGTTTCATGCCGTTTCCTTTATTCCTGTGCACGAGGGCAGTGACCATGCACAAGTGGGTCTGCAGCTGTAAATCTGACCTTTTCCCTCGAGGGGAACCTGCGCTCACACCTCGACACTCCTGAGAGCTCACACATAATGTGCACAGGTGCCAAACTGCATTAGATGTAACAGATCCTTTGTTTTTGTTTTTTATATCCGTTTCACGTTACTAAAACTTAATAGAAATGATGATGATGAAAAAACCTGAAGTGAAAGATAATTTCATTTTGTAAATGTCACTGTATCTCCAGGGATAACTCATCCTGTGTCACAGTGTATTATTAATGACACACAGCTCCATTTAGCCAAACAAAGCCTCCCCGGTTCAGTTTGGTGGATTTGGATCATTTGGGCCACGTTGACTAATGTTGTCACGTGTCTGGTCTTTATTTCCACACAAGAGGAAATAGAATATTCACATGAATCTGTTTTATGCAGCCCAACATGTTTTAGGCACCTGAAGATCATCACTAAAGCACACGTCTTACAAGAGAGCCAATAAAAACAAACTGTACTGTCCAAGTTGCCACGTCGATTTTTAAGATGTGTTGTCTGAGTAACAACATCAACTGATGCAACGAGAACCACGAGAGGAAACATCAGCTCAGACATCAGGGCAGCATCTCTGGAGTGTTGAATGAGTTTCTTTTAAATAAACCACTGAAGACCAATACTTTACTTTTTTTTTAACTATAATGCAGGTCTTCAGCCTGTGCTCTTAGTTCTAAAAGTGGAATGCACACTCTCCATATTTAAAGTCTGTAACGTTTATGATAAATCAAAGAACAGTTTTTTGTTCCCTTTTCTGGATTTTTCTTGATTTATCTTGAAGAGACACTTAAGTTAAAACTTTAGTGCCACATTCATTTTTAATAATGACTTATTCTGTGGATGACCCGGGCCACTGATTGACTTACACCTGAAATGAAGCTTAAAGTCAAAGTGAAATATTGACTCTTTTATTTGTGCTGTTTCTGTTTTTCATGCTTCGAGAATATTATTGTTTCCCCCCCCCCTGTCCGTTTGTTGGTTTGTTTGTCAGCAACATTACACAAAGAATACTGGACAGATCACCACACAACTTGGTGGACGGATGTGGTTTAGAAAGAATCCATTAAATTTTAGTGCAGATTCGGATCAGGGGGCGAATCCGGGAATTTTCCACCACTTACTTTGACATAGTGAGACAGAGCGTGTTTTGACATTTTCACTGATTTCTCAGAGAATAATTCATGGACCTTTTGATGAAAAAAACCCCAGGCACATTTAGGGGACTATATATTCAGGGGATTGTCGGTGGAGCAGCTTGATTGAATTTAAAGTGACGCTGGGCCTTACGCGAGGTGGAGGTCTGTGCCGTTCTAGGTCAGGGTGAAATACATTAATCCTGGGGTCGGCTGTGGCTCAGGAGGTGGAGCGAGCTGTCCACTAACCAGAAGGTCAGCGGTTTGATCCTCCAATCCACACGCTGAAGTGTCCACGGGCCGGATACTGAACCCCCAATTTGCCCCAGTGTGTGAATGATGAAGAAGTGCTGTAGGTAAATGGAGATGTTCCCCCTCGTCTGGTTGTCAGCTCCGCTCTGCACCTGCTCGGTATCCACTACCCACTACTTGATCTTCAATGGCTCCTCTAAATGACAACGGATAAATGGAAACAATCTTCCTGACAATTTCCCTCAGATGTTTTCTCCCTGGTGCAGGGCGGATGGGATCTGCCCCTCTACCGAGAGAATCAGTTCACATCCTGTTGGCTGCTCTTTGTGTTGAAGCTCCCATGCAATCTCTGATGGCGTTTTACTCCAGAGCGGCTCACACAACTTAAGGGCCACTTGTTGTCCACTGGAGTGTGTTTAGGACGAGTCGGGGGGTGCACTTGAGTTTGAGGCAGGAAGCGGAGGGTTGGATTTGGAGAAAAGGCACAAAAAAGTGCACAATTCGATTCAAAAACTCAAAAACTTCTATTAAACCTGGTAACAGAGCTCGTTTATCATGATTTGATTCATTCAACTGGTTTATAGAGTTAACTCCTTGTTTATATTTTCAAAGTAAAAGCACATGTTAATACACATGAAAAGACCCTGAGCTCTGACCACTATGACTTTAACTGGCTCTCCAAAGTTGATATTTATCAGATGGTGAACTAGCACAATGAACAACATGGGGTCTCAGCTCATATTAAAATTTAGGTTTTGGGTCATAAAAACAAGATTAAGCAGTGTCATGGGTTTTCTTAAAACAATTGTAATACTTTAAGACAAATACTTAATTTAGTTAAAAACTTTGTAAGTTTGGCCCTTTGAGTAATTTACCAATTTAAAGAATGACTTTAATTGGTCACACATACAAATTAAGTTATCAATTTTGCAAACATAACTTGTTAACTTTGATTTAAACAAACTTAATTCCTGTGTGTGTTACAAATGGGACTTTTTTATTTTCAAGCTGGTGAACAATCTTCTTTTCTCAGCTTAATTTTTCAAGTTTTCTTTGTTTTTGAAGCTTCACCATTGGGTTGAATAGTTATTTCACCTTTTGGATATAAAATATCATCAATTCGTCATTTTATCCCATCAGATATTTTTGTAAAATGTTCTTATTGGCGAATGAATTCTTGACTAATTTCCAGGAAGGTTTGAGGTCACAGTGACTTTTACCTTTGACCACTTAATTCCTCTTATTGGATGTTTGTGTCAAATTTAAAGAAATTTACTTGAGTTGTTCCTGAGGGATTATGTTCCAATGGACGTACACACATTCTGACAACCTGTAAACACGACGCCTCTGGACCTGCCGCCGCAACACAGGCAGGAAAAATTAGTTCCATTTCCTCACGTCAAGAGTGATGATGGATCCACAGTTTTTTAAGGCTGATATTAGCCGGCTTTGAGTTGGCTTCACATGAATAAATCCAGATTACAGGTGGCTTGGCCTTTTAAATCGTTCCACGCAGTGCAGAGAAATCATATTGTGGTTTAGAGCCTTGTGTCTGGAATTACATGCAACTAAAATCAAATCCTGCAAGAACATTTTCTCTCATTCTTCTTTCTGCCTTCTAACGATCTGTAAAGTCAGACTATTTTATAAGCAAACATTTTTCAACCAAGAAATGTCAAACTTTTGTCTGTTCCAGCTTCAGAAACTATTCGAAAATGTCACCTTGGCTTCTGAAAAACAGAACGACTCTGGTATGAATTTTTACTGACAGGGCGACTAAACAAACAGCTCAGTCTATATTGAAAATAATCCTATTTCAACACGTGTTGGGACAGACAATCAAGATCCAAACCAAATTATCAGAATTCATGTTTAATGTTGGAGTAATGGCTATGTAACAAAAAGTCTCTTTAGACATGCTTTACAGAATGTACAGGTAAATAAGGTCCAAAAATACTAAACAAAATGAAAAACTTCAACAATACAAAAAAGCAGCATTGGATATTGCCAGAGCAGTTACTGCTAAACTTTGGTATAAAGTCATAAAGGACGTTTCAGAGAGTAGAACATTATAAATGCACATTGTGTTAGGCTGGGTCGGCAGAAAATAATAAATACTGAATCGATGTATTACCCCCCCAGGACATGCAAGTTTCCTGTAAATTTCATGTTGTCACATGTAAGTTTCCTTTTTACTTTTTCAAGGGGCATGAAAATGATCAGAGGTATAAGCCAGAGAACATAAAGAAACATCAGATATCTGCTTCCACAGAAACAGAGAGTGTGTCGAGTACAAAAGGAACTCAGGAAAGTCAGGAGAGATAATTAGTTTTCTGCCGTTTGAAGAAACAGGCATGGGATGTTCTGATTCCAGCAAAGTGACAAAAATATGAAAACAAGTTTGCAAGAATGAAACTAGCGTCTGCACAAACCAGAGAGAAGCAGAAAGTGTGATGAAACTTTTCGCTGCTTAACAAATACATGTCAATTTCGAGTAGCTATTGATTGAGAACAGGAAGCTAGTGCATTCAGGGCAGATCCAAATCCTCTTTTGCAAGTTTAATAGTTAAAAAAAGGTTTCTGCAGTTGCATGGTTTAAAAAGGGTTAGGCTTAGTCTCTTTAGGTGTAACATGCAATAAACCAACCAGAGTACCATGTCCCATTCCCTTTGAAAGCAAGGTGTGCTCCTGGCGGAAGATCTACACGCAAGTGCACTTGCCATGAAAACAATCTGGCTGTTGGACGAGAAAAACAACAAACGTGTTGGTCTGAAACTAAGACACGTGTGTGGCGCTTGGTGGCGCCCTGTGTCGGGTAGATAGAGCCGTCAGCGTACCACTGATAATAGAGGCAGAAGATGAGAATCTCTCCTTGGTCACAAATAGAAGAGCAGAATGTAGCAGTCATGATCATCAACAAATGGAAATGATAATTTAAAAAAACCTAGAAAATACAGGTTGTCAGACATAACATCCATTTACTGCAGGAATGTTGGGATTAAAATGAATCATGTACTTCTACATGTACCTAATAAACTGCAAACTCTAAACTAGATATCTAGAGCACATACAGTTAAGTTTTCAAGGCCAGTCACAGACAAAGGCAATCAGATCGGAGCTTCACCGAGCTGCGATAGTACAGAGGTTTTTTAAGGAGAACCAGAGATAAAAACCTGTTGAAACACGTCCACATTCTTTTACAGCAAAGGCATTTTCATTTTCACATCCTCAAAGCGAAGGCTGACATTTGGAAAAAGGTATTGCTGAGTTTGAAGGCTGTTTGATATTTTAACTGAAAGAGTCTCAGTTGAGGAAATAAAAAACAACTTCTGAAGGAAATGTGTTGTAACATTTAAAAACATTTGGACAGCGCCGGGAGGGACAATAAAGGCTTAGTGTTAATAGAGTTACTGCAGCTTACGTCTCAAACCTCTCTGCAAATGGACTAATAGGCCATGGACGATAACCTTCTGTACACATACTTACATACATACATGTATAAAATCATACAATACATTCTCATATTTCACAGTCCCAAGTGAAAACTTAAGGCTTAATCAATTTCTGCGTAAGGATCATGAACTTTGTGGAAAAGATGGCGGTGATGAATCCTCACAGAATAACATGGCGTGCTAACCTGACACTATCTCACCGATTTGCATTTACAAATGGGTCTGGAACCTCTAAATACATTTAGTTGTATGTTTATATTCACAAAGGCCTCTGGAGTGTGGACGGCAGACGTATCACGTATGGATGTAGCCTAAGTGCAGGTTTTCATTTGTTTTTCTTTTAGAGAAAATGTCCAGATCTGTTTAATACAGTCGTGATCATGGATTTAAACGACCTCTCCACATCAGCAGGTCGGAGGAATTCTGTCTGCGCAGACAGGCGGTTGGGGGCGGACCCATTTGCAAGAGCAAACAAACAGAAGCTCGCTGATTGGTCTAATTTCCAGGCTAACTGCATGTGTTCCGTGTAAAAGTTTACCTCCATTACATTAAGTGCCTGTAAGACATGAGAAGAAGGGAAAAACAATTCAGTGCATCCAGTATACAAACCATAATGTCACCTGATGAGGTTACTGAGAATCCTTGTTAAAAATAAGGCCATCGAGAAGACAACCAGGAGAAAAAAATAGCCGGCAAACTGATTGTCACATGTGCAAAAGAAGATTTCTCCCCAAACTGCTCGTCATGATGAAGATATGAAGTGAAGTGAACAGCGATTGTGTTTGACACAGGACGAAAACAAGATCAGATAAAGATGATATAGGATATATTCATATATATTCATAATATACACCACGTTTTGGTGTTCAACTGTCTCTGGAATTTGCATAACAGGATACTAGATAGCATAGTTTACAGTCATAAAAGCTGTGGGAATGTGGTACATATGCTTTTGAGGTTCTTCCCTATATTAACCACCACAATCTGCTGGTGAGGGAGCTACAGTTGTCCCCCATTTAAACCCCCTCCCCCCGAGTTGGGAAGAGATGGTTTGTAATGTCTATTTCAGTCATGTGGTGTCAGTACCAGGAATGATGAAACAAACCATTTCAGCCCCTCAGCAGCAGCAGCAGGGACAATCCCATCCAACATGGCTCTTTAAAGCATACATTCATAGCTTTCTCTCTGAAGAGAAAAAAGAGGAGTGGCGGAGGACGTGGGGAAATAAGAGCCCTGCAGAGGTGGAGGTGTCGAGGAGGAGGTCACTTTAATCACCGGTCCATTTCTCCAGCCTGACACAGCAGTCATTCCACAGCGGAGAACGTTAGCGTGTCCTCTTGAGTGAAAGGGGAATGTAAACATACAAGAGAGCATCTTTGGCAGAATGTGAGGAGTCTCTTTGGAGGTAGTGGGTGAAAAGGAGGGGGAGGGGGGCAGCGACAAGGAGTCAGAGGCAGAACATGGACTGTGAGGACCTATGTGGGAGCAGGGTGCTCCTGAGGGTTAGTCCTATTAGAGGCACTTCTGTGGTCCTGTGTGCATTGGCTGGGGAAGTAGTCCGCCTCTGCCTCACTGTGCTCCTCTGCCCCTTCTGCAGTGGACACCAGGGGAGGCGTCCTGTGAACAGTCACTGGGTGCTGGGACGCTCCGGGACGAGGTTTGGAGGACAGATCTTCCCCGTCTCCCCAGAATGACCTGCTGAGGGAATCTGCAAAGATAAGACACAAATGTTAGAGGGCGACACGTTACAGGCACTGACTGATTCTCCACCACATACTCTTTGTAAAAGCAGACAGGATAAATTGATTTAATTAATTGATCAGCTGAAAATTTGCATGGACACCAATTTTAATCACAGATTTATTGTTAAGGTAATTTATGAAGCAAAACTGAAGTTTCTGAAGGATTTTCACAGCTTTAAGTCATTGTAACTTGATGCCTTTAGATTTTGAAGTGTTGGTTGGATTGAAGCAGCAATTTGAATACGTCTCCTTCTGCTTTTGAGGAGTACTGTTTTTTACACTTACTGCTTTTCTTTTCCCAATATTTTGCATGATGGTATGAATTCAATATTTCACCCTAAACATTCACCATCTTGCTCTAGAAATGTAAAATGGGAATTTCTGTTTCCAGGTCTCACCATTAGCGTAGTGCTCCGGGGGGGTGTGGCTGCTCAACCTTTTGTCATGTGAGGTGAGGAAGAGGGACGTGTCCTGGTTGCTAATGAGGTTCTCCAGAGCCGTGTCCACATGCTGGCCGTGCTCAATGAAGTTCTCCTTCAGGCCTGGTAGAGCTTTGTCCAGCGGGTCGTCCTCTCCCAGGTAGGCGTACGGGCAGTACTCCCGTGTGCGGGAATAGATGTTGGCGTTGTCGTAGCAGTCGGAGCAGATGACCAGCTGACCTGCACCACCTGTCGAAGAACGTGGCAACAAACAGTGAGTTGTTTGTTTTCAAAACTGCAGCACCATTAGAATATTTAATCAGTTTGATTGATAGTGGCTGCGAAATGGCCTCTCAAGTCCACTCAGATTAATTAACTCATTACTAATCATTTTTCTAACAACAACTGACAGTATTCATTTGTTTCAGGACTGAAAACAATTTCAGTTTTCAAAAAAATTGTTTGGAATTTCATTAAAAGTCATTTAATCATTGTTTTATGGCCTTTACACACTCGCATATATTGGACATGCAAACTATACCCATGAAATAATAATAAAGATTGTTACACTGGGACCTGGTGAAAAAACATCCAGCAGGATTATCTTTCTAAAGCCTTTAAGACAATCTTTAATATTTGTACATTGGGCTACTATTCGTGTATATAAATAAAGATGTATTTATATCTCAAGTTCTAATGTGTAATATGTAACGTCTGTGGCAAATCTCTCAAAGCAGTCATTTACTATTGTGTTCATGTCAATGGACAAACAGAAAACCCAGCACATAATGCTTCTGCTCGTGGCTGCTACCAATGCCGAGGAATAAAAAACCACATCATCACTTGTGTGTGGTTGACACTAACCTGTGGGGACTCCAGCTAGTCCCTCACGGGGATCCCCAGGGTGGAAACTGCTGCGGCCAGTGAACAGAGAGCCGACCCTGCAGTGCAGCACGCCATTCCCCTCCGCTTCCACCTCACTGCTCGTGTCTCCATAACACACACCTGAGACATTGGTGATAATTAGTCAGGGTCTCGTTTCAGCAGGGATTTGATCCCGAACACAAAAACAGACACAAGGACCTAATGAGCGAGGAGGCATCTGAAATCTCTGAATCAGAAAAACTGTACATAATTAAAAGACGTTTGAAATGTATTCTTCAGAATGGATTCGCATGAGAGGCAGGCGACGAGGCGGTGTATCACTGTGCATTTCATTTCTTGTAACCACGCAATAATTGTGTAATCTTTGTAATATCAAAGGGTTTTACCTTTTTGTGATCAAAATGTTGACATAACCCAACGGGAAAAATCTTCATATAAATATTAAAGGGATGATAAAAGAGACCTTTACTTTACTTTTTGTTCAGTATGAACATATCCACTACCTCTGAAGAGAAGTGTTCTCTCTTACTAAATGACAAATCTGCCATTATAGTAGCAAGTTTTAAAGCACCAATTGGTTTATTGTATGCTTAGAACATGTTTTTCCAACATGCATTGATATATATCCAGATGATAAACCAAACATGTCAAATATAACTCACCATCTGTCCCTTTATGGACGTATCCATTAGAGAGAGGAGGCATGAGTTGCTGGTGGCTGCCAGCTTCAGAGTTACTGTATCCTTCCTGCGGCTCTGACAGAGTTCCCTGAGAGGACAGGTAGCTGGGGATGTCTGCCGGCAAATTCATTTCATCTGGAACAGACAGAGGCACATTTTGTTTCAAGGCATCGAGAGCTGAGGAGAGCTGTCGTCTCACATCAAAGTGATTTCCCCCACACACACAATTCATGTTTTCCAAGCAGCGCTCTTTAGATAAAACGCATTTATTTTATATCATAATGTTTATATGTCTAAATTGCTGACCTGTATTTGTGATACTGTAGTCCTCGCTCTTTCTGCGCATGTGATAGATCACAATGACCCAGACCAGCGAGGTTCCGACCACACAGCACACCACCACGATCACCACAATGCCCACTGTGGTCCAACCGTCCTGGTCGTACCCTGCACCCGTATCGCAGTTCGGCGACGGCGAGACACTGAGGTAGATGTGGCCGCGCTCCGTTCCCAGAGTATTCGACATGATGCAGGTGTATTTTCCCGCATCAGCAGGACCGGCGTCTACAATAATGAGTAGCTGGTTGGCGGCGGCAAAGAAATGGCGTTCTGTCAGTACCAGGGGTCCGTCATCTTTGGTCCAGTTGAGACGAGGGGCAGGGCTGCCTCCAGCTATACACTGAAGCACGGCAGTTTCACCACGAGCCACGGTCCTGTCTTCCAGCGGCCGCATGAAGGATGGCGTTTCTGGAGGAGAACAGGTTTATTGATTTTTTTTTAAAAAAAGGATTTTTCCAGCGGCATTTGTGTCACACTGTCTGGACAGATGTGTGTGAGGTCAGATTCGTTATTTTTAGAATAGATTTTACAATAACAAACATGTTTATTCACCAGTTTGTAGCTGAATTCAAACTTCAGAAGCCCATTCATTAAGGAATGTGATCATATAAATTGTTTTTGTTGTGTCACTCCTTTCCATATTTAAATATTTTCCATGGTCAAGGCATAACAACGTTTGTATTTATGTTGTCACTAGTTGAAACTGTTGTGGTGTAAATATAAATAAGAGAATGTAATGATGACAGACATAAACAAGGAGCCAGTTTGAGCAGAGTGACTCAGCTGAAATGACCCAGTGGTAAAACATCTGTAACAGGCTCTGCTTCTGAGTTAGGTGACTCACCCAAGACGGTGAGAGTGGCGTTTGCCGACAGACTACCAGCTGCATTCTGAGCCGTGCAGCTGTAAACTCCCATGTCTTCTGTCTTCACGTTAGCAATGAAGAAGATGTCATCATCCGGCATCACGTGCATCCTTCGCTCTCGGGCGGCAGGAAAGTCTGTGCCTCCGTCCTTCTGCCAAGCAATCTGGGGTGATGGATGACCTTCGGCCGCGCACTCCAGCCTGGCCATTGTCCCAGTCCTGATTGTCAGGTCCATGGGAGTCTTAAGAAAAGATGGTAGCTCTGAGAGAGGGGGACAGAGAAGCAGAGATATATCGATGTCAGATCAAACAATGGCTGCAATAATCTTGTGGCTCTGCTATCTTCAAAATTCTCTGACAGTCACAGCATTGTCCTCTAAGCACAGATGGAAGATATACTATGCTGGCAACAACATCGCCTTGAAACTTGGGTGAAGAACAAGAGAAACACTAATCACTGGCAGTGACAGTCATCAATCACTTTCCTCTGAAAAGAGACTCACCATTGACAGTAAGCTTGGCCCTGTTGGAGTAGTTGGAGCCGAAGTGATTGGAGACCACACACTGGTAGCGCCCCTCATCAGTAAAGTTGACATTAAGGAGGTGGAGCATCGTGGTGTAGATGAGCTCTCCCTCCTGAAACCGGGCGTAGTTTTGCACTTCTGCATCATACAGCACCTCCCCATCCTTCCTCCAAGCTGTGGTCATCGGCAAATCACTGCTGCTGGTGGCAACGCAGCTCAAAGTCACATTGTTCCCCCGCAGCGCCACCGACGTCTCTGGGTGAGTTGTTATGTGAGGTTTGGGGAAATCATCTGTGGAGGGGCAGGGACATAAAAGAGAGTGTTAGACTCCGTCAGCTTTTTTCTTAACGTCAGAAAATCTATATTTTTTAGAGCAGACCTCTTAAATTACACAAATACAAGAATGACAACATTGCAGTCAGACAGAATCTATCTGGACTTTTTATGAAGTTGAAGTTTATGAAACCTTTGAAACTGGATCAGACTGAGAGCAAATAAAAAATATCAGACCGGGACTGACCACAAACAAACTCTTCCGGGCTGATGGTCAGGACGCTGCGACCAAGTAGACTGGCCGGATGAGCACAGACAGCAGAGACAGACTGCTGGAACAGACTGTCTGTGAGCCAGGGCCCCAACCACTGCATGTGGCAGTCACACAGCAAGCTGCTTGTGTTCAGGACACTGAGGAAACACGAGATGAGTGAGAGTAAGATTAGTTTGGATTATCAAAGTAGAGCAAAAATTAAACACATTGTGAGGTTTCTGGGATTTCTTTGAGAAGTTTCCATAAAGGGATTTATGGTTTAATCTCTAAAAGCAAATTTGCATTTACATCCTTGAAATTAAGATTTAATGGACCTCGATTAGAAAGAACTGTTCCATACTCTATATTAAGATCACGCTGTGTTTTCTTATACAGCTTATAATACTTAGGAAAGTGTTTGGGGGCATTCAAACACTTTCTGAATTATTCAGAGTCATGTAATATTCGTACTAACTTGATTTTCTTTTTTTTTTAAGTTTCCATGATCAAAATCTAAATTAATAGCCACAAAAGCCTGTAGGAGGCTGTGTTACCACACTTTGTCCTAAAATACACTTCAATTACATGGGTGTTGCCATCATGCTCCTCTGGCTTAGTTCTCTGTCAAAGCAAATTTATCCACTTGCCAGGCAAATGGTGCCATAGTCTATTAAAGCTGCAGACTAATTAATCACATGAGGATATGACTGCTGTCATGACACGTATTCCGTGTTTGACAGCTGCTGGTGCATTTCGTTAACCGCTGCTTGAGAGACACTCCTAAGACGGGCTGATTAAAAACTTTAAAAGTCAAGAGACTTGACATTTCCACCATCTTTTCACACGGGCAGGAGAGACATCTGTCCCAACTAAAAAGATGCTACAACTCGAAGGCTGCATCAGAAATATCACAGCCAATAAATGTGTGGATTTTGGTAAGACAACAAATGTCTTAACAGCTAATGAAGTAAAGTTATTCTCCCCTTTTTACTAATTCATCGGTAAAGCTACAGTAGATCAAAGACTCCTCACATTTCAGTGGTTGAGATTTTCCTCCTATAACAATATGACAATTTAAATGCTAATCATGACAGTTAACCATTAATTCATCGTTATAATTACTTTTAGTTGTGGCCAACAATGATGAATGAGTTGATTGACTTTCAAATGTGCTTAGTTTAGCATCTACTCACAACACTTTGAGCTTCATGTGGGACAACGCCTCCGGGTGTATCGACATGATGCCATTCTTGCTCAGGTCCCTGCAGAGGGGGACAGAAATATGGATTAGACTCACCTACAATGTGATTTGATCAGACTGGCGTCCTATTCCACAGGGATAAGGCAACAACACCACCGTGGTAATAAAAGCTCTCTTCTATATTTAATCATTCAACAACAACAACAACAGATCCTCCTGAGACGGACGTGTGGCCGTGTGGAGAAAAAGGATGCTGCAGTGGTTTAACTCACAGGTGCTCCAGCTCCTCCAGGCCTTCAAACGCTTTCCTCGTGATTGATTTGATTTTGTTCCGCTGTAGGATTCTGGAAGAGGAAAATATTTCATTTTATGCTCCTGGGTAATATTTTATTGCACAGTGGAACCAGAGTGTCAGCAGCTATTGCTACAGCTAAATTTGGACATGTGACAGAATAAATAAAAAGTCAGAATAAACTTGAACAACTTAACAGTAAAATAAAACTTAAAATTCCAAGTCAAGCACATCTATGAGAATAAAGCTTAATCTTATCAATTAACAATCAACACCAGAACAATGATGTATAATTTAAGATGCACATGTTTTATCTCTATAAATGAATTATATTTCACAACCATGCATTGATGTATGAAATTAAATCTATTCATTCATATCTATATATTTATCTGCACAATCAGTTTTTCCTCACAGTGTGTTCAGCTTCTTCATTCCATTAAATACGCCAATGGAGTCTTCGATGGCCCACGAGATTTCATTATTGCGGATATCTCTGGAAAACAAAGAGACATTGGATATTAAACACTCTCTACACGGACTGAACATCTTAAGCTTTTTCCCCGCAAACACCACAGAGACCCTCCATCCTCCGCTGTGGTTGTCAGTGGCGGTGATTCTCAGACGGGAGACTAACTATTTGAGACACCCTTGCGTCCACAGAGTGTCACAGTTGGCTGCCCCTGCTGCTCAGATGAGGAGGAATTAATTGGCTTTGTTTAGCACTGCTACAGTTCACGGGTCTACTGGAAACCTTGTGTTTACAGGACGGGTCACGGGCTCTTTTGTTTCTCTTTCCTCATGCCCAGCCACCTCTGAGAGAACCTCGGAACTCTCCCATGAAAGCTCCGAGGACGGGCAACCTCCCAAATATGACTCCTTTCTGGTTTTAGCTCAACAGTTCTCAACTTGCAGCTGGCACATGTATGACTGATGAAGTATACAAGGTTGCAACACAGAATTGTGAAAATTCTGTTGGGGATTATAAACTAATGCAGAGTCTGGCATCAGGTCGGGGGAATCCACAAAAAAGTTGGGTAATGGGTGAAAAATATATTTTGATAAATACACGGATAAAAATGTACTAAATGCGGTCAGACAGGGGGTGAGGACCTAAGTATGAATTTAAATATGACATTTAAATGATTGTGCAGTATTTTGGACAGGCACATTCATTTTTACGAGTCGAAATAGGTAAAAGCTGCTGACTTTCACCACATTTGGACCATGTCTTTTATTTTTTGCTGCACTGTTATGGGGGTTCATAAATACAGAAGGAAAACATTGTTACGCTTAACTCCCATTAACTTAATAAACAGAAGACTGCATAATATTTAATTATTTTCACACCCTAAAGAAAAAAAAAAATCACCATCTCTCCCCCGACAAAGCCAGAGCTGCTGTGCTATTTAAAGAAAGGCACCGTGGACATAATTTATTGCTGCTTGGTGAAATATGAAAAAAGGTCTTGCTCTTCCCACGCTGCACAAGTATTAACAAACCTTCATCTCTTGCCTCAGCTACATTGTAGAGACCTGTTTTCTTTCTCAAGCCTGAGAAAGCCCCACAGCAACCCTCTACACAGGTTTTACACAGATGAAACAGACTCGCTGCATCTCAGACATTTTATACAGTGGGGTTCAAATGTCTGAGACCACTTTCCTATCCATGAAAGTCTCCCCACTGTATGTGCATGGTAAAGTTCTCATTAATGTAAAACTGAGCTGTCTTGTAGAGATTTCACATTGAAACTCATGTGAAATTTGCATGATACCCGCAGTAGATGGCCGGACAGAGGGTTAGGCTAACCAAGAGAACAGGACACTATGATGCTACACATTGGGTGGTTTGATCTAAGTCTAAACAGGAAAACAAACAGACAGAATTAGAACTCAACAAAGACTATATCTGAGGATAAAGACTTCAAATTTCACACACGATTTCTAATGTTATTTCTCTAAACTACTTAGGAGTACTTAGGAAACATATTCAAGACAGGACTAGACCTAGACATGAAGGGTGAATCAAGCAGACCTACTTTTGTCAGCAGCCTTCACGAGAATGCACAGAGCCAAGAACATGTCAGGACTTGGTTATATTTTGAAAAGTAAACTTCATTACACTTCTAAGATCAAAGAGGAGATATTTTAAACAGGCAGATAACTCACAGGGTACGCAGACTTGACAGACCACTGAACACTCCCTCTCCCAAATGGCTGATGGAGTTCTCTCCCAGGTTCAGGCTCTCCAAGAAACTTAATCCGACGAAAGCCGTCTCCTCCAGTCGAGTCAAATGATTAAAGGACAAGTCTCTGCAGAAAACAACGACAAATATGATAAGGATTAGTTCAAGCCTTCCTCTCAGTCGACACCAGTCTTACATGTAAATGTGTGTCAGCATTCAAAAACCATTCTGCACAATGAAATCAGCTCTAGATACGTCTCAAAACTGCAGGGGAATAAGAGTAAGTCCTCTGAGCATACAGAATGAATCTCAGAGCTCTGGGCTAATGAAAGAAAGTGGAGACTCTTAGCTGTATGAGGATTTTAGCTGTGAAGCAAACACACTTACAGTTCCTCGAGCTTTTGGCAGAATTCCCAGGCATCTGGTCGGATGATGCTGACTGCATTTTGGCTGACCCGCAGGATACGCAGCATGCGCAGGCCATACAGCCAACCTTTGTTGACCTCGGTTAGGTTGTTGTGCTCCAGTTCTCTGAGACACAAATGGGAAAAAACATAATGACATTAACAGAATAATTGTTATGACATATATTGTTTTATTTTTTTCAAGGACAAATCCAGATTTTTTAAGTCTTTATCACTGATGAACACAATGTTGAAAGTCATTTTAAAGGAGAGTCTATAGCACTGTACTTACAGTTCTTCAATGTTGTTAAGTCCAAAAAAGGCTCCATCCATGAGCTTAGTGATGCCATTCCTCTGCATCTTCAGTGACTTCAGTGAGTCCATCCCTTTGAATGTGAGGCTGTCCACTATCTTGATCTTGTTACGCTTCATTTCACTATGAAAAACATAAGAGGGTGAATGCAACATTCATAGTAAATTCTGCCAAGAAGGAATTGTTAAAACGGAATTAAAACCCACAGATGTGTCTGCCAACTATCAGCAGCTTAATTCTTGGCTTTTCCACACTGATTTTAGTTTGGCATCATGAACAAAATCGTACAATACTTACAGGAACTGAAGTTGAGGAAGTCTGAAGACTTTGGATGGCAGCAGAGCTAATCTGTTCCTGTTCAGCTTCAGCACCAGCAGGGAGCTGGAGATGTTTTCAAAGCAACCGGGCTCGAGGACGCTGATCTTGTTATTACTCAAATTCCTAAAAGAGCAGGAACGTTAGATCGAAAATTGGTCAGGAACATAATGTTTGCTCTGTTTACGCCAACTGTACGTGTGAATATCCACAAGAGAAGGCCAACAAAGTCTGTTTGTCTACAATAAGATGCTTCATTATCAATGGCAAACTAACCAATACAAGGTGTCTTTAGTGTTGTGACCTATTTAGAATTGAATGGTCAGTGCAGTACTGCTCTGCTTTAATACGGGCTCTTTAATACCTAGAACAGCCATAAATGCTACATCATCATACTGTTGTATTATACAGACTCCTCTGCCCATTCCTCCTTCTTACACCTTTAGTTACTAGCAAGTAACACAAAAAACTATGTGAAGCCTTCGGAGATGTATACACACTTTTAATACTCACTAGTTTTATTGTATTGTCCAGCTGATTTTATGGATAAATTGACTTTAACTTTGTTGATCATAAAAGAATTGTAGTATGACTGAGATGAACATCAAGACTTACAGATATTTCAGCTGCATGAAGGGGAAGGATCCAACTTTGAGCTCAGAGATCGAGTTGGATGTAAGGTCCAGCGTCTCCAGGGAAATGTAGGGCTGCAGCTGGTGCATTGACAGTTCTGAGATCCGATTGTGGACTCTGAATCGTAAAAAGAACGTATTAGTCCTCCAAATCAGAATGCTGATTACTATGGCACGCTATGTTGACGGTTTACTCAAATCAAGGGGAGCAAAACAGGTATCTATTGTTGTGCACTCTACCAACAAACAAAAAACAAGTGTTTTGCATTAGTACATTTGTCTACAACACATAAAAAGACATCTAAAGCCTCAGAGTCAGTGTTTAATGCCATATTTGTACCTATTGATACATGCTGATTCATGTAAGTAAACGTCACACAGAAGTTAAAGTCATCAAGAGTGTGTGTCTTTGAAATAAATGGGGGAATCTTTTATGTAACAGGAAACCCAGAAGGGGAGTGTGTACTTACAATGACAGCGAGGTGATGTTTGAGGAAACATCTCCAAGAAACGGAAGAGCAGTCAGCTCGTTGTGATTCATGGTGCTGAAATGACAATCAACAGAAAAGGAACATTAGGTGATGAATGTTTACATACATCGCCGCAGCAACAAACAACAAATTGATACTTTATACTGGGGCTGGACAATAAAACAATATCAGCAATTATTGTGATATCATTTTTATCAATAGCAATGTAACAAAAGCCCAATATATTGATATATAGCCTCTGCAATGTGCGAGTACAGTGAACAGGTAAGATCCTCGGGTTTATAAAATATTTCACCATTTATCAAATGTTAGTCTGTCTCTGCTCATAAAGAGCTTGAAACCACAACCCTGATGCTCATTTTTTGTTGAAGAGAAGTGACTTCATGGTATTTAGGAGTCTGTGGAGTGTTTCTACCAAATATGTATTATTGATGATAAATGTAGACTAAATATTGGAATGAAAGTAATAGAAATTACAGCAACACAAACCACATATGCTTAAGAATATGAGAATTGTCGCAATTGTACTGACTGATTTAGTTGAACTAGGTGTACTTAATAAACTGACAACTGAGTGTAAAGACTATTAGGTTAATATCCCAGTTATAATTTAGCTTGTTTCACTGTGACTGGTTAAGTGAGTTTGAATTTGATTATCATTCTTTTTAATTCATTATAAGAAAAACACTATACAATTACCCTATGTCCCAAAGAGCAAACTAAAGAGAGATAATTTACACATGATAACATCTTACAGAGTGATGGTCAATGGGCCAATATTTACATGCTGATTAAATATTGTAATTAAAGGTAATAAAAATAACAGCAGCACAAACCAGGACTCAACATGTGTGTAATAAAACTGAATAATAAAACCTGTTAATGGCTGATTTAGATGACCTATGTGTACTTAATAAACTGAGTGTAAAGACTATTGGGTTAATATCCCAGTTACAATTTAGCTTGTTTCACTGTGACTGGTTAAGTGAGTTAGAATTTGATTATCATTCTTTTTAAATCATAATAAAACACTCTACAATTAGCAGATGTCCCAAAGAGCAAGCTTAATAAATAGCATCTAATAGAGTGAAGGTCAAATGGGGAATATTAAGATGTAAACGGTGTTTGTTGGTGTGTAACGCTGCAGCCGTGGAGCAGCAACAAATCAGTGCAGTTGGAATCAGTGCTGGCTCACTCACACTTGTGTTATCCCCTCGTCTGGGTCCAGGGGAGCCGCCGACAGCCTCTTCCTGTTGCAGTCCAGGACCCGGGACCCGTCGGGCCCTGTGGAACACGAGCACGGAGCCGGACAAGCCTCGAGGGCCCCGGCAGCCAGGCCGAGCAGCACGAAGACCAGGGCCGAAGCAACGGGCCAGCCCTCCGCCATTTTAAACGTCTTCCTGCGGGAGGCTACGTGGCTAACTCGCTAAAGTGGCACGTTTTACGGCCACGGGACCGCCGCCGAACGCTTCTGGTAGTTTCTGTATCAGCGGCGCCGGCACATCCTTCGTGTTTAAAGCCCAGGGAGTCCGGGCGGGACGGTAACATACAGTTTCCCCCAACTTGCGTGAGGCATCCCGGTGGGTTTCTCCTCTTCCGCTCCAGTCCGGACACCCTCTCTCTCCTGGGGGGAGGAAGCTAATGCTAATGCTAGCTCACTGCTCAGCTGCCTCAGTCCCACAAATGCGCATGTTTACCCCGCATGGCATCGGTTTAACCCGGCGCTTTGACCCGGTTCAGATTGAATGAACCCGGGGAAACGTTATCCTCACTCGGCCCGGGCCGATCAGGGCTAATTCACGAGTATTTTCTGCGTCTTTCTGTCCCGTAAGAACAACAAAGCGCCTGGAGTGGAGGATACTGGGATACCTTAAATCCCGCCCCCGGTAGCATGTTTACACTTATCCCATTGGCCAGTGGTCGAGTCTGTCAAACGTTTGCAGGGATTTGATTGGATCTCGCCCCAGTGTGTTTTTATGTGGTGGCCACTTTCCACAGCAGAAAGTTTTTCCCGAGAAGCTGCAGTTTGAAAATGTTTTTCACATCCTCGTGGTTATTGTTGGTCATTTCCTCTCTTTTTACACTTTTCAAACACCAGCATCCACCTGTTAAAGAACCAAAACAATAGATAGATAGATAGATAGATAGATAGATAGATAGACAGACAGACAGACAGACAGACAGACAGACAGACAGATAGATAGATAGATGTTCTTTATTGATCCCAAAGTGGGAAATGATTGTGTTACAGCAGCAGGTCAGAGTGAAGAACAAGAGACTAAATACAAGAGATGACAAAATAAGAGAGAAGTGTGCACAATTGCAGCAGTTGTTTGCAAAGGTAAAGGTAGGAACATGACTCAAGTAAATAAATATGGACATAAGATGTGCAGAAGTTTTTGGTGTTGACAGAAATTATACGGCTCATGGTTTTGACAGTTCACCTTGTTATGCAAGTTATGCAATATGTGCCTTAAGGAGTTTAACATTATTGTAAGAAGTAGTATCAGTAAACTTTATTTTTTTACAACAGTTGAATAAAACTAGCAAAATAAAGTACGTACAATGTAACAGAATTAATATGGTATTAATATAATAGATAGATAGATATATAGATAGACTGACAGATATAAGATAGATAGATAAATAGACAGACAGATATAGGTAACAGTTGGATGATGAACCTGATGCACAAGCAAAATAAATGTATATTTGCAAAAGACTTGTGTATTATTATTCTGACTTTTATTCCTCAGGGTAAAACCTTTATGAGATTACTGTCTTGGTGCAAACTCCTGGTGTCAGCCCCTGCAGGTTTGCCACACCCTCAGAGCTGGGGCGCCCTGCAGAAGGAGCCTCACCCACTCGTCGAGCCCAAGCAGTCGTACCTGTGTAATTATCCCCTGGGCTGTTCTCTCCTTTTCCCTGACAAACAAACCGAGAGGCTGCCTCGTCCTGACCTCCTCTCCAGATTTTGCAGCGCCAGGACAACAGCTCCAGAAATCCTTCAGCAATCTGCGGCAGAGAAACGACCGACAATGTCTCAAGAGGTGCCACAGACCAGAGTACCTGAGTTATTTCAGAGGAGGAGAGTAGGAAGCACAGGAACCGCAGGACACCACCGAACATGTCGCCTGGACACAGCGGGTCCTCAGGCTGTCCTCCACGTTATTGGGACCACTCTGAAGACAAACCTGAGCAGGTAAACTGAAATCAGATCATCCTGCAACACACGCACGCACGCACACACGCGTGCACACACACACACACACACACGTTTGTACTACTGTCTTAGTGAGGACACTCTTTGGCATGATGCAGTCCCTAGCCCCTAACCCTAACCATCCAAACTAAATGTCTTACCCTAACCTACACCTAATTCTAACCCTAACCCTTGAACCAAGTCTTAACCCTCAAACAGCCCATTGAAGAAGTGAGGACCGGTCAAAATGTCCTCACTTTCCAAAACTGTTCTCACTCTGTAGGGTCTATGCCTACAATTGTCCTCACAAATACAGGAACACACACACACACACACACACACACACACACACACACACACACACACACACACACACACATTTCTATAGTTGTGAGGACACTCATTGGCATAATGCATTCCCTAGCCCCTTACCCGGACCTTAACCATCACAACTAAATGCTCAACCTTAAACCCTCAAACAACCCTTTGAATTTGTGAGGACAAGCCAGTATGTCCTCACAATGACGGTTTTGAACCACAACTGGCCCTCATAACTATAGCAAGACAAGCACACACACACACACACACACACACACACACACACACACACACACACACACACACACACACTGCAAACACTGCACACACAGGCAAAATATTATCAGTGTCAGATCGAACTTATGTTTGAGGTAGGAAAAAAATACACTGTAAAAAAACATAAAATGTCGTGCACAGCAAAAGTGACCAAACACTTATTGTCAGATTAAAGTATTTTTTACTTTTACCTTTTTACAATAGGTTTTTTAAAATACAGATACAAATACATATATTCACCAAATGATTTGTATTGTATTTTTTTAAAATAGAGTTTAATACAATTTAACAGTCAAGAGCATAAAGCAATGGAATAATCCTGTAAAAAATCAATATGAACTTTTACTTTATGGTTAATATTTTTAATAAAATGAATTTGCTCTATTTTGTATTTATTTGTAGCATTTACATTAAATTTAGAAGTGTCAAGTCAAGTGATATAGTTATATTCTCGGAGATAAATGTGAAAGACAAAAACTACAACAGCATTTTTCCCACCCTAAAGCCAAACCTGTTCTCAAAATAAAGAAATGCAAAAGAACTGACCAAACAATACACAGGGGTAAGATGAAAGAGAAAGAGAGAGACAGAGAGAGGGAGAGCTGACTGGGGGTGGACCGTGGTGGGATGGGCCACAGCCACAGACTGACCAATCAGAGGCCGAGCCTTCAGGAGCTGCGGCCTCATAATCACTTGTTGAGCTTCTGCACTGAGTCAGGAGAGTCAGTAAAGACCAGGCTGCATCTAATAACAGGGCAGTCAGTAAAGACCAGGCAGCATCTCAACAGTACCAGGACATTTATCTGTCAGTAGCAGGCTGACTGTGGGGGACGACTGCAGCCATGATCCACCCCAGGACTCTCAGAGTAGATTATGGCAAAACTACAAGAATTCTATGCGTGGTTGGCTCGGAACTCAACGTGAACCTGAACAGGTGAGACTCTTGTCCAATCAGCTATCAGTAATCATTTGTGTTGAATGAAAGCGTCTCTCATATTATGTCCACCCCATTCATACATACAAGGGTAGACTGCAGCAGGGGCTATTTTAGAAGTATTACTCAGTATAATGTGCGTCTACAATTACAAAGCAACACAAACCACATTTACATCGACAAAAATGAGGGTTAAAACCACAATGAAGGTGGAATTTACTGCAGAGTTGATGCATTACAATTTGTAACAGTCGTAGGCTTTTTGAAAAATCTTTCATTGATTATAGATTAGGTATAGATTTCTTAATCGCAAATGTATTAAATACAACTGCTACAAAGTGTAATGCAACAATCCTGCAGTACATTCAAAAAACGGTTATTGTAGTTTGTGTTTTTTTTTTAAATATTGTACTGCATTACACTGAGTGGTGTTCCTAATATCTAGACTACCCGTAATTGTTTATATGTACAGGTTGGAACAAGAAAATAATGATATGCCTAACCTATATCAACAAGGCTGTGGAGAAGAGCAAGTTAATTTAGCTATATCAACAACCTGTGTGTTTTGGTTTAACCTCTATCAACTGGAAACATCATTAACTGAATCTAAATTCTAGCTAACCTATGTCAACAAGAATGAGGAAAGGATCATTTGTTCAGTTCCTGGTGGTGTAGGTCGTCTTTTGTTTGCACTGTGGAGAGAATCAACAGTCTTCTGTTGTTGCTATCAACTGTACACTGTGCTGCCAACAGGAGAGACTTTGTTGTACCAAAGAAATGTGGGCTATACGGCTCTGCCAAATGCCAGCCTACACAACAAAGCAGGGCCGGATTAATGTGGGTGAGTGTCACACGGCACAGCCTCCCGCGGTGCTTTGGAATCTGCAACAATAAAAGCTGCATATTCAAGGGAGTGGTTTTAGTATCTGAAAGATGTGCTTCTGTATCCTTCATCCTGTCGATAGCAGTGAAGAGATCCTTCCTGATGTGAGATATTGGGGACAAAGTCCACAGTGGAGCAGGAGCCACCAGGAAGCTTCAGCAGTTCAACAAATAAAGATTAAAAATTCACTTTATGGTCATTCAGACCAAACACAAGACAAGGGCACAGTACAATATCAGTTTTGCACCCAACTCACAAATATATTTTAGAATGGTAAAGTTTCTTAAGTAGGTTTTAAAACCTATCTAAACTAAAAATAAACAAGTCAATAAAAGAATAATAGATGAATATTGTACAAACAGACATTGGGATACTGAACGCTACTGACTGAAATTACACATATTGAATGAATAGATAGAGAGCGTCTCAGTCTGACGACTCCAATTCCAGTTCTTCATTTGGTCACTTTTTTAGACGTCAGCTGTCTCTCTCCTCCCTTCCATTGAAATATGAAAACACACTGACTCACTCTCATGACTCCAGCCACAGCTTTGTCTTTCCACCTGTGATGACATACAAGCTTGTGGCTTCACACGTTAATGCTCTTTCTCAAGTGTATAAAAATACACATCTGCTCTTATACACATGAAACATGTTTAACCTGAGTGACACCTCATCAGTCCCTTTAAAGTCAATCAAGCTGCACCAAATTTCACACACTCATAGATATCCGTTTTTTTTCCCAATCGAGATCCATGAACAATTCCTGGGAATAATCCTGGATCTTCCCCTTGATCCGCACCAAAATTGAATGAGTTTGGTTGTTTTGTGTTAACTTGCTTGCAAACAAACAAACGGACAGGGGGTGAAACATAACCTCCTCTGTGGAGGTAACGTTTCTGTGTGGTGTATAGATGCAGCCCTAATAACCTGCTCTTTCTCTTGTTCTCAGGAGCGCCCCTCCCAGCTCCAAGTTCTTCTCTGTGAAGTGCACCCCCAGCGTTCAGTGCAGCATCAGCCCCCCGCCCCAGGAGACCTCACACCTCTCCCCCATCCCTCTCAATGGAAACTCAGTGCTGCTCATCAGCATGAGCCGCGCCAGCGAGCATGAAAATGATAGCAAGGTAAAGCGGCACGACACCGTTATATATATCATATTTCAATATGTGCGAGAAGTGGGACGGGGACGGCTCCAGGAGACGAGCTGACAAAAGCAAATTCAAATGATGAATATGAGTCTGTCATGGAGCCCAAAGCAAAAACACTGCATGATAAAAAAAAATAATTCTACATTTCAAGAGAAGACTTCTACTCTACTGGAAATATATCAAACTCAGTGTCGCCCTCCTGAAGGCATTTGTACCTTTTGCTTTTTTTGATTTTTTAACAGATTTTTTTTTACAGAACCAGAGGGAAAGTCCACATTAAAAAGAGCTCAGTTGCAATATGCAAATCATTATCTTAAAATTTGTGGTTTCAAACATTCTCATTTTGGGAATCTAAATAATTTGTGCTTTTATTCTATTAGCTGTCTGTCCAGTACTATGGGGAGAGGACAGAGGTGTTGGGGAGAGCGATCCTGCACCTGACAGCCGTTGGTAAGTTAAAACATTAAAATGCAACACACATTCATTCTATTAAAATGTATATAAACCATGTAACAACTAATTATGTTAATAATTTGTCAGCGGAACATTAGTTGTGTGTTTAAATCACATCAGATTTCAGTCAGAACTCGTGTTTTTTAACCAGAACCATCTTTATATTGCATATATTCAAGCACAGAGCAACGTGCTCAACTGTGATATGGAAATATACTGTATATTAATAGCCTTTTGAAAACAATAGTTGTATCATGATAGGAGCCACTATCTTGAATGTGTCTGTGTCTGTCCCTCAGAGATCTCTCTGGATGTGGATGCGGACAGAGACGGTGTGGTGGAGAAAAACAACCCTAATAAGGTGATCTCTTTGTGACAGTTCAAGATGACAGCGCAAAGTTTGACACCAATGATGGAGGGATTTTCAGTCACTTTCTGATAAACAATAACATAACAATTTTAATGAATAGGATTCTATTTATTGAATTCACTCAGCGCTGTAGATTTCCTCATTTATTTATAGAGCTCCTGCGTCCTATTTAAGTCTTTAAACCTGTCGTGCTGCCAACTCTGCATGAGATAATTTCTCTACACAAGCCTGAAGGGGCTTATGTCAGAGATGGTTTAAAGTTTTGCTTTGTCAACTTCCTGAATGTTTTCTTGTTTGACAGTTTAATATGCACACGTTAAAGCCCTGGAGTTCATGCTCTGTTCATGCTGTGAAACGCAGAGCAGCAAAACTGTGAATTAAATCAATTCCCGTGTCTGGTTTGTTGAAACCCTGTTAGGGCTCCTGGATGTGGGGTCCTAAAGGACACGGAGCCATCCTATTGGTCAACTGTGACTCAGAGCGGACCTATTTTAAGGAACAGGACTCCGATCAGGGCCGCATCAACAAACTGTCAGGTGAGAGAGTTTAACAGTGACTAAGTTCTTCTGTCTGTACCGTGACCTTAATTACAAAAAGCCAGGCGTATTTGCTTTGGCAAAGTCAGCTGAATAAATAGGTGATATGGAAAATTACAGACAAACATGGAGAGGCTGGGTTGATAAAACCGAGCTATCAAATGACTTTGAAGTGAACAAACCAGTAGAGCTGAAATTTGATATTATAAACAGGTTTTCATTTATGCTGCAGCTCGACTTTCATGTGTGTACCTGTGTTTGTATATTTGACCACATGCTGTCGGTGTTTAGCTTCATCACTAGAGATGAATGTGAAAAAAAAAATCACATTTAATACCTCAGTGTAAAGTCTGTGGTATTAGGGCTCTCATGAATCTTTGTTTGGGTTTGTGCAGATCTGAAGGACATGTCGCACATGGTGCTGCGGACCAGAGGCCCTGCAAAGCTCCCAGAGGGCTACAAGCTCACCATGCACATCTCGCAGGGCGACGCAGAGAGCATGAGAGTGTTCAGGCCCAGATCCCTCAACACGTCCAACGCCATAAGTGAGTAAAGACGAAAGCCCCGAAACAGATGATGCAACATGCATGTAATGCAGCCTGTTGATTTAAGGCTTCGCACTGTTTTCATCTTTTATGTTTATCCCCTTCTTAACTGTTATTTCTTTCCTCTTCCCAAATTCGGTGCCTCAGTTTTTGAATGTTGTTTCTCATTTCACCAGCGAACTTCATCTATAGCTCCCCGTTGAGGGACTATCCACTGGTGCTGAACAGTGACATCCTGTCACAGGAAGTGCCGTACCTTGGCGACAAAGCAGAGATGAAGTTTTACGTGGAGGGCATCAGGTTTCCCGACAAAGACTTCGATGGCCTCATCAGAATCAACCTCAGTCTGTTAGAGCCCATTAGTACAGTTAAGACCTGCAGCACGGCACCCACACCTTTCTCTCATCTCCAACTCCCTTTTCTGCTCGTCTGTATTTTAAGTGACTTGTATCTTAGGACATTTTATGAAGAAAAATGTAGTTTGCCAAACAATCTGAAGTCAAGGTCCATAGTTTTACTTTTAATGATCTATTCAAATGATCTGGTTTATTGCTCCCAAATATCTATTAAATTTACCTTTTGAATTTGGTGATGTTCTTTGCTAATAATAAATGTTTACGAGAATAACCTTTCAGTCTCAGCAACATAAATAAACTTGATCCAATTTTTTTCCATGAAACTGTTTACCTCAAATAAATGATTAGACTTGAGTTTCTTTAACCGTCGTTACTCAGCAGCTTCTCTTGTTTCCACAGGGTCTCCCGGAGACGCCCATTTTCACAGACACAGTTGTGTTCAGAGTGGCGCCCTGGATCATGACACCCAACACCCTGCAGCCCGTAGAGGTGTTTGTGTGCAGGTAAGAGAAGACTGATGAATAATAAAGATGAAGTTAGTTGTTGCAACGGCATAGTCTTGCACACTCACTTCAATTTGAACTCATACAACTGAGGAAATGCTACAACTATTTTTGAACAGTCACTCGCCTACTAGAAGCTTTTGGGTTGTACTTTTAAATATTTTGTATTTTTGATTGGTCTTAAAGATTTGGTTTGTTTGGTTTACCAAAAAGAATGTGGCCAGTGTTGGAGTCGTTCATGCGGAAAACCATTTTGCGAAAAATACAATTATATTACTAACGTCAATTGTTTTTGTATTACTATAGAATGTAACATAGTATACAATGGAGATAGTCTTTTTGTATTGGACAGCTGAAGTACGATTTTGCCCACCAACTCACAAGACCTGCTCATGCTTCTGCATACCTGTATCTCTGTGGTCGTGGTTTCTAGCTTTCGCTTGAGGTAGTGCTAACTGCACAGTACAAAACTGAAGCAGCAATGCAATGTGCATTGCTAACATTTACTATCAAAAGTAATTATGCACTACCTTACAAGAGGCTGAAACCATATATCCTACATCTGCTGTCAGGTATCAGTCATTCTTTTGCATCTGCACACCAGTGTAGAGAATACTTGTGTTTGATCATCAGAAAAGTACAGCAAAAATTACATCTATACATACTAAATTATGCATATTTAAACATCATTTCATAGTAAATGTACATTTATACCAAATCAAATTTTTTTGTTTGTTTAATGAAATGACATGAAAAATTGCAACATATCTCCTGATGAAATCTGCACGTCTGCCTGTGGTTTACTTTCCCAGCACATCTGATAACTATCAGTTCCTGAAAGGGATGATGAAACTTGTGAAGAAGAGCGGGTACAAGCTGAAGATTTGCCACGAATATATGAACAGAGGAGATCGGTGGATGCAGGTCAGAAAATACATTCGCTGCAATGTAGATTTCAACTTCAACTGTCATTTGCAATAAGTTGATGTTTGCTTCTTATTCACATCTTTAACGTTTGTGAGACTTCTTCCACTTTATTCCATTGAGTTTTCTTCGTTTGGCTAAAGGCTTCAGAACTAAATCCAAATTGAATGAGTTGAAAATTCCATCTATAAATACTATGATTGTGTAATTGACATTAGTCATCGTGCGAGAATACGAGAAACTTCAGAAAGCGTCTGGGCTGTGACGAGCAAGTCGGTAAGTCTTAATGAGAACAAGGCAAGTCATAACATGTGGTTTGAAACAGGAAGTACATTCACTGTGTCATAGGTTTCATAATTCTCCTCGAAACAGTGTTACAGGATTTGAGGAGAAGTTGCATTACAGCACAACTAAAAAGGAGTTTATCTGGAAACAATGAAATCATAAAAAAAAAAGGAACATTTATATGAAACACAAAACTTGTACAAAGCATTCATGCAGAAAGCATAATGTTGTTATGTTAAATCTCTGATAAGAACTCAAACAGAGCAGAAAATATAACGTATATGATGTTTCAGGATGAGCTGGAGTTCGGTTACATCGATTCACCTCATCACCGGTTTCCTGTTGTTCTGGATTCCCCTCGAGATGGAGACCTCCTGGACTTTCCATACAACGAGCTACTGGTAATCTTAAAAAGCTTCCAGGATATGAAATGCTCCCGTAGAAACATGATTTTGTGTCTTATCTGATATAACTTCATATCCTCAGGGCCCTGACTTTGGCTACGTGACGAGGATGGCCAAGAGAAAGGATGTGAGCAGTCTGGACTCGTTCGGGAATCTGGAGGTTAGTCCTCCTGTTACTGTGAATGGGAGAAACTACCCCCTGGGCCGAATCATCATCGGAGTGGCTTTCCCTACGTGAGTCCTCAAGTTCCCCTGACTTACGAAGAATGTACGGACGGCTTTAGTTCAGTTCAGCATATTGAACAGAAGATTTATGAACACGTGCATCTCTTAATTTCCTTCAGGGCAACTAAAGGACGCAACATGACCAAAGTGGTTCAGGACTTCCTGTGGGCTCAGATGGTTCAGGAGCCAATCGCCTTGTTTTCTGATTGGCTCACTGTCGGCCACGTCGACGAATTCATGACGTTTGTTCCTGCACCTGACAGAAAGGTAAAGTTACCACAGTTTTAAACTGTAAAACTGAAACAATATAGAATGGCACTCAGTAGAGCTCAGACTGCACCTCCCCCAAGGCCAGTTTATTACTTGGTGGAGGTAATAAACTACAATTTCACATATCACTCCCCTGAATCTGCCTGATCCACGATTTATTAAACAAAAATGCTGATAAACGCCATCTTGCAATGTTTAAGAAAGTGGGGTAAAAAAAGTCCAGGATCCAACCCCCGATCTGGATCAGCAGCAAAATCTTTTTGGGATTCTTAAGTTTCATGGCAAACTGTAATTTGTGTGTAATCCTTCTGACTAACCAACAAACAAATGGAGAAAACCATAACTTCATTGGTGGTGGTAAATATGACATCATAATAATAATAATAATAACTTTTCAATACAAGTAACAAAGGGCTTTACAACAAACAATATACAATTCACAAACAATCAGAGTAAAGAAGTAATAATAATACAAATAATATAAGTCATAGACATCATAGGATAAAAACTTTTTGGGTCGTAAGAAGAGACATAAAACAGAATCTCACGTTGCCCGTTGCTGTTACTGCTCGATAGTGACATGCTGTTTCAGATGTGGTGGCATAGTTAAAGCTCTCAGGATACGATTCAGCCATTGTTATGTTTGTCTCTTGTGCTTCTGTTCACAGCATTTCCGGCTGCTGCTGGCCAGCCCCGACGCCGGCTACAAGCTATTCAGAGGCTTACAGAGCGATGGCCACGGACAAGCCAAGCTGTTCGACGGTATAGGCCTGTGTGTGTGTGTGTTAGTGGAGAACGTCTCATTCATGAACATCATCAAGTAATTCTTCAACTCTCACTCTGCATTTTATTCACAAACAGGTCTGAAAGAGGAAGAAGCAAGAACAGTGGACGATATACTCAGTGACCTGAGTTTCCAAGCTGAAAACAACTACGTGCAGGTGAGTGGGGATGATGAAAGACAGTGAAAATCATCCAGAGTCTGAGAATGTTGAATATTTCATTCTGAAACCACAGGCAGTAGTATGCTGCTGTAACAGCCTCCTCTCCATAGCGGGGCTTTCCACAGGATTTCAGAACCTGGCTGCAGGGATTTGTTCCCATTCAGCCAGAGGAGCCTGTCACAGATGTTGGGCGATAAGGCCTGGCACAGCGTCAGCGTTTCACTTCATCCCACAGGGGCTGGATGTGTGTAAAGTTACGCTGGTGCGACATGAGGATTTCCCCTTTTTTACTGGAACTAAGCGGCTAAATCTGAATCATGTAAAACAGCCCCAGACCTTTTATTCCTCCTCCTCCACCAATCTTCAAAGCTGCTACCAAACTGTGAGTTGCCATCTGAAAACCAGGGAGAGAAAAGGGACCCATCACTGATACCTCACCAGCTGACAGATCTCATGCTCTTGTGAGCTGACGTTGTTTCCAGAGGCAGTTTGTCGTCTCCATTTCCCAAGTTACAAACTCTTTTTACACACCAGCTCCTGTATGTGAGAACACAAACATCCAGCTCTTTAGTAAAATGTTCCTGTGAGCCCAAATGCGACAATACAGCAGGAGCATTTTTGGAGAACTCGCAGCGACTGAGAGGGAGAATACAAATATCTCAGGATGAATGAGAGGAGCCATGCTCGTGGAAGACGGCGACAAAAACTTGAAAAGAGAAAAAAGCTTTTTCGTGAGCCGATGTCAGTTTGAATGTGGCTGTAAACAAAAACACTGAGCAGCAGAAGTTCTACGTCAGGTCCCGACTCCTGCATCTTCTACCCAGGCACCGCTCCTCACTCGAGTGTTCTGGACGTTTCCCTGTTGCTGTGAACTCGTCTGACCTGGACAACCTCCTGCTGCGTTCTGCATACGTGAAAGACAAACTGATTTCTGAAACTTTATCCCCTTGCGTCGCCTACTGCTCCGGAGCAAGTTGTTTTAGCTCGGAGATGTTTGCACTTGAAGTGGACCAGGGTGAATTTAGCAATGCAGACATTTGACAAACAGAGATGTTGGAGAGATGAGTCACGGAGCTCTGCAGCTTGGGCAACATTTTTTCTGAGCAATTATTTGTTTTCAGACTGTTGAAGATAGTTATAGTGTGTTGTACAATACGTTGACTGCATATTTGTTTTCCTTCCTTCTCCCAGAGCTGCATCGACTGGAACAGAGACGTCCTGAAGAGAGAGCTGGGCCTGGAGGACGAGGATATCATTGACCTGCCGATCCTATTCAAGCTGACTGAGGGGCAGACCCACAGAGCAGTGGCGTACTACCCTGACATGGTGGGTTCAGACTTAATATCTAGCTGTGATCCCTTACAAATGGTTCGAATCCCACATCGGCCGTAGTCTTTCTTTGTGGAGTTTGCATGTTTTCCTAGTGTCTGCGTGGGTTTTCTCCTACAGTACCTCCTCTTACAGTCCAGAGACATGCAGTTAGGTTAATTTGAGACTGTAAGTATAAGTGTGTGAGTGATACGCGATACGCTGGTGACCTGACCAGAGTGAACCCCTCCTCTCGCTCAATGTCAGCTGGGATTGGCTCCAGCCCCCTCATGACCCTTAAAGGATAAGTGGCATAGATAATGAATCTACCATTTCCTAATGGTTGTTTCCGATGTAGGACGAATGAAAGCACTCATTAGTTAGAGATAAGCACCACTGAGGAGTCTTATCATCGGTTCATCTCTTTCCAGGTGAACATGATCGTTCTGGGGAAAAACCTGGGCATCCCGAAGCCCTTTGGCCCCAAGGTGAACGGTCGCTGCGTCCTGGAGGCGGAGATGTGCTCGCTGATGGGGGGGCTGGGCCTCACCTGCACCTTCATCGACGACTTCGCCTCCTACCACAAGCTGCTGGGGGAGGTGCACTGCGGCTCCAACGTCCGCCGGGAGGCGTTCGACTTCAAGTGGTGGAACCTGGAGATGTGAACAGGAACTGAGCAGTAGATATAGACGGAGGAAAGTTGTGACGGGGGGAATAGCGAGGGTTTGCTTTTTCAAATATAGTTTAGAGAACAATAGTATATTGAGTTTACTTAACGTTGGACGGGAATAGTTTTTTTTTGTAAGCGCCTTTCTTACCTCTGTGTCTTAAAATCATGCAAGTGCCACTTTCATCAACATTTCGTTTGCAGAAAAAAATCCCAGAGAGGTTTGATGTTGTGCATCTTCATATTTATTAAACCTTTTCGTTTGCTTCATTTACAAAAAAAGGATGTACAGCAATATTTACAAATCTTTTTAACACGGGCTTAAGCAGACTGTTGACAAGAACAGAATTACAATCATTTAAATCAAGCACATAGAAGATTCACTTCCAATGTTTTTGTGGTTTGGATCGACGTTGGCTTAGGACAGTGTTAAGCAGTTAGATGAATGGACCACATAGTGTGCTATAATATTACACAGCCACAAGAGGGCGTACTTCATCTACTCAAGCATTCCTGAAGTCCAGACGAAAAATCATTTGATCCAACATACTTATATTTAAAATCAATGCTATAGGCTGTAATACACACACACGTGTAATTATTACCAAAATATGCCTTTGTTTTCTGTGGAGTCAAATGCGAAATGTTTCTTTGTTTCTTGTGATTTGTGGCTTTTAACAGATTTTGGTCCAGTGTCTTCAAACATTTCGTACTTTCATGTGTAAAATGTAAATGCTTCTGTTGATTAACTAAAGACAATAAATCTCATGTCCGCTTCAGTTACACAACTGAAATAAAACAAGGGAACGAATCAGTTCTTTCCTTCACAACAAACGAAAAACAGGGGGAAGCTCGTCCACTCGAAGGAAACGTGAGCTGCTTCACACTTCACGCGCAGCATCACTGTTGGTGAGAGCAGACGTGTACGTACGACTGCATGTCCGCCTATAGTTTTACATTCAAGCCCAGCCGGCAACGCAGTGCCTTTTTAAATATGACCTTTACCTCAGAGCAGCTCGCGCGACAATCATAAAGGCAACGTCAAGACCCGTCACAGTGTAATTCATGACAAGTCATGTTTCTCAGCAGGTCAGCATCCGGGGGGAAAAAAAACGTAGTGCTTCGGTCATGTACATACACATCAAACTTTACAAATAAAGTAGGGAAACTGTGGCGTTTGGCTCCATCAGCAATGTGGAGATGTTGGCTGGTTTCTTCCCTTAATAAAAACACAAATCACAGGGGGATGGCACCAGTGTACAGGAGGAGAGGTTGTCTTTTTTTTTTGGCAAGCGGATTTACACCATGCACAGTACCAATAACACACCCGTACACAGACATCAAATCAACAAGTGGGGTGTGTGACAGAGAGCATTGGGAGCAGAGTTCTAAACAGCTTGAAGTAGGACGGGAGGATGCATGTTGCTGGTTGGGGCTCCACAGTAATTCTGTTCATATTTATATAGCATCATCACAGTCTGTTTTTCTTGAACAAAGAAATTTCGAATGGTAAAAACTACAGACACATTTTCTGTGGCGTATTCCAAGTAAATGATGCTTATGCAGCCACCAACAGCAGCATGGTCATGTACCCTCCATCGAAAACATGAGGAATTAACAACCAATATTCACCGCAGGATACTCAGAAGAAGAGGAATAGATAATAAAACTAAAACATGGCCTGACTGACACACACTCACACACACACACGCACACACACACACACCCGGTACATTTAAAACCCATGTACAATATCACAGTGGGATGCGAGGCTGACATTAAAACACATTTCCTCTCTAGTGCAACGCTTCTCTCTACGGACCCTCGGCTTCTCCTCTCAAGAGTAAACCCCCTGTTCATCAATTTCTGAAAAGCAGACACGACATTGGAGAGGGGCAGTTTACAGAAAGAATCAGGTCTCAGAGCTCAGAGCGTATACTGGCCTGGAGAGCGAGCAGGCAGACATACTCTGCTAAGCCAGCTGACACGTGACAGTCCGTCAGCCAGAGGTGGTGGTGGAGGTCTCTTTGTGTTCGCCTCGAGCGTTTAAGAGGGATTCCACGTGGAGCTGGAATGAGGGCGACAGGTAGGAACACGTCCGTGAAGCTGGATGTCTCGTCGTGACAGGTGGCAGATCCCTCGGTCTCCTGTTCGGGCTTCTATCTGCTCCCCTTCTGCATCAGTGGTGGAAATCACCACTGCCCTCTGCTCATTTTTGGCAAACGCCTCTAATGGTAATGCTGAGACGAAGGAGAGAAGATGAGATTTCGTAGATGAGTGTTAAGCAGAAGTTCAGGTAAACTAAAGCTTAGGACAATGCTGTTAATGAGCTGAGAATAAGACTAACCTGAAAATGGACGTCGATGTTGTTTCATTTGGGTTGAGGCTAACAGTTCTGCAAACAGGCAGGAAGAGAGAAACTGTTAATATCAACAAATGAAGCTGAAGTCACCAAAGTTAAACTTCACCCGAAGCCACGCTGCAGATTTGCTTCCCCTCAGGATGAACTGAAACAACCTCAACAGGTCACATTTTAAAGATACACGGTCTGTTTGTGGAAGTTATAGGAACAAGTGAGTGTTTGGTGCTTCTACTCAATAAATTACTTAAAGGTTCAGTGTGTAGGATTTAGTGACATCTAGTGGTGAAGTTGCATGTTGCAGCTGAATGCCCCTCACCTCACCCTCCCCTTCCAAACATGAAAGAGAACCTGTGGAAACCTTCAGTTGTCATAAAAACTCAAAAGGTGTTTAATTTGTCCAGTTTGGGCTACTGGAAAAAACATGGCTGTCTCTGGACCAGCTCCCAATATAAATATAAAGTATTTAAATACAATGGGTCTATTTTCAGGTAAATAAACAACAATTCGTACAATTTAGATGAAACACACTGGTAAAAACATCACTACGATTATTTTATATTCAATTTCTGCCAATAGATCCCTTTCACCTAAATCTTACACACTCATTTCTGTGACTCTGTGAAACTATATAGTGTCATCTAATGTCATTTAACGCCCGATGCCAAGCCCTTTGTCTCACCGACGAGGACTTCTGCTCCTGCGGGGGGCGCTCCATCTTGGGCCTGCTGTCTGTCCCTTTTGGCTCCGACGTCTTCGCTCCATCCGCTTGCTGCTCAAGACGAGAAGCTGGAGGAAGGCGACAGATGTGTGGCTGTCACAGTTAATAAACTCAGGCACAAAATGCTGCCAGCTGTTCCAGCGGAACAAAAAAGAAAATATTCCAACATGCCAAAGATTAATGTTCCGGAGTGAATCATTAGTGGGAGAAAAAATGTGCAGAGTCAAATAAGTTGTGCAGGAAAGTTTATCAAGCTGGAGGCACATTCATTCATTTAAGAGACGTTGCCATCCTTTGTTTTCGTGCAGTTACACACAACGGGCCTTCAGTTGTTGGCGGCTCCACTGGTGCAGCTGGTTTGTCACTTAAGGCTGCTTCGATATTAATTGCTCAGGCAGCTGAGAGGGTTATTCTTACATCTGCCCCATCTAGTTCCCCCCCCCTAGATACCCTGAGTATGTGACACCGACCACCTTTTGATAACACGCCTGCTTCTCACACCTGCAGGCTGTTACTGGCCCAGTAACGGGAGTCATTCTCTCCTGAACTCACCTGGAAAACCTCCCTGGCTGGGGCTGCTCACACTGTCCTCCGCACCAGAGCTGAACACAAACGAGTCTTGCTTGAGCGGCGTACCACAGGACACGCTCTCCTGTAAGAAGGGTAGAGACACTCCAATTTACTTGGGCAATGTTGCAGCTCATTTATTTATACAGATACTATCAGCAGCCAGGAAGAAAGTTGTAACACGTTAATGGTTCCAGTCCGAGTCTCCAACGAAGACTGACCGGATCGGTACTGAAGTTCAAACCATGGAGAGAATTAGCTTTTCCATAAAACTACGGATTGACAACGACTGTACAACCAGCTCTGCTCCCAGTAGAACTACATTCACCAATTATGGACCAACACTGGTTTAACTCTCTTAACTGTGCAATATTCATTGTGTCTGTGCAATACAAAGGCTTATGTACAACCCATTCCACTGTATATATTCTCGCATTGTATATATTGTTTTTCACAGTGTATGTTTTAGTCTTTATTCCATTTATATCTATATACTTTTATTGCATCCTTATTTATTATTACTTACTGATGTATCTTAACTGGCCTCTTGCAGCTTTAACATCGTATAAAGGATTATCTTATATTGTGCACTTTTATCTTCCATAAAGTTGTTACCGTACACGCAGACAGTCAGACCTCATAGCCGCAGCTGTCTCTCTTATGCCAGAACTTGTCTTTCACTTTAGTCTTCGTACCACAAATAGCTACCGCAGCTCTACTCTCTGACTGTATTTGCATTTTTATCTTTTTTTTTTTACTCTGCAATACATTTTGGGACCTGTCATTTCTGAGATATAGTGACATCCATCAAACGCTCTCACAAATAGATGATTTTTCTTCCTCACAGTAAAAGTGTCGAGCAGAACCACAAATATGTCGCAGGCTGTAAACAGAAGCTGTCGGCTGCTTTTGGTTTAGAGAAGTGACACACGCCCGCATGTCTGCACTTCCATTATGTGTCGTCACCCTGTCTGTCTGCCTCCACCCACCAGTCCGGTGTCGTACTCCTCCTCGGCCTCCTCCTCGTGCTCCTCCACGACACTGGCGAAGCTGCTGGCGTTGGAGGAAGAGCGGGAAAGGTCCTGCGCCTCAGGGATGGATGGCGCCCTGTAACACATCGCCAAACTGCACACCTGGGTCACTCTGAGCGCACAAACACCCGTGTAACACGCATGCACAGAAACACCAATCCACTCATTTGGGCAGCAGCAGTCGAAATATCTCTTGTCCTTCCAAAGAACGAATAAATTGTCATCTACATTTCACAGCCCGTCTTTCCCTCCGGTGACATTTTCAGGGGAAGCGACAGCTGTGCCTTTGCTACTTTGTGCCACGTAATATTTTAAAGGCGTTTGAATAAAGCAGCTCTCTGAATAAGCCATCGCTAGTGCTGAGTGAGACTGGGATAAACAGAATATACACGTAATATAATTTTTTAAAAACTTATTTTGCAATAACAGACAGACAACCTCAGATGCAGCCTTTAAGACAGTAATTTGCTGTATGTAAAAGTGCTATGCAGAGAGCTGTTATGGTAGTTTCTTAGTGAGAATAAGTGAGTTTTATCTTAAGTAATCTCAAATGGCAAAAATATGGCACATGTGAAGATGACGCCTGAACACATCTCTGCTCAAACCCTCTCTAACTTTTCTCGGCGTCACTTTATTAGAACAAAATCTGGAGAATCTGGATCATGGTCCCAAAAAAAAAATAACGTGACTTTGGTGGTTTGTTTTATAAAAAATGACAACCAGGGCCGTGAATCATGTGACAGAGTCGCTGCTCCAAACTGTATAAATGCTTTCCCTATACCAAACCTCTAAAGGCGTCGGACACCACCGATAATTCATGAGTGTAATTCGAAAGATAGTCACCTGTTCCTGGGGGCAGGAAACTCTGGAGAGCTGTGATTGGACGAGTTGTCTGATCTATTTTCCTGCCACATGTGGCTGCAGTCGGACGACCTCTGGGGGCTGGGCGACACCTCCCGGCTTCAGGACAGGGACGGAGACATGGAAATAAATGTATTTTTACTTATCCCATACTGTAACATACTGTAATCTGTTAGTGCAGATTCACACAATGTGAACACGAGCTGTCGGATGTGAAGAAAAAAACTCTGACGTACTATTCTTTCCTCAATAAAGACATACAGATCATATTCTATATTTCATACTGTTATAAAGCTTTTGTCATGTGGTTAAAATGCTACAAAGATTCAGTTTAAAATGTAGAAATAAAAAACAGAAGCACAACAAATCCTCTGAATCCAAACTGCCCTCCAACAGGAGCTTGTACTTTACACATCCTCTAATATCTTATTTCTTCTTTTTAATGTCCCTGCCTCCATCTGTCGCGACACTATTTGCTCGTCACCACCCACTCGCTGCTGATCAGCTGCGCTCCGTCCTCTCACCTCCTCTCTTGGACCTCCTGGATGTTCTCGATGCCAATGGCGCTGCTGCGCCGGGAGCTGAAGGGCCCGGACTTTTTCCTGGTTGGGCTTTTCCCAGGAATTATCAATGACTGACAGTGGGAGAGGAGAGTCAGACACACTGCAGGTACAGTACGAGCTTCTCACAGCCACAGTATGAATGGAATGCATGATACAGTAGTGAACAGTACATTGATGGCTTGATATATCCTGAGATAATGTGAGGACACATCCTGCAACATGTTTTACAAATCCATGATCCACCCCCTTCATGCAGGAACTGATTTTATATTCTATATTTTCTGTCTTTCTCTCTTAGAGACGTCTCCTTAGGTTTTCTGTTTGTTTTTTTATTTCATGTAGAGACGGCAGACTCTGTAGTTTAACCTTCAAATGTCACACTGCCAATTTAAGATGCTGTATGATTCAGCAATGAAGTTTATTTACCAGGGTTTCTGCAGGTTTCAACCAGGTAAAATGAAAGACTCTTTTTAAGACCATAATTCATGGTAAATGGTAAAATGATCCGTATTTACATTGCAATGTTTTAGTCTTGATGAACACTGACAGCGCTTTACAGTACACTATCTTCTGCTATTCACGCACAGCCGACGGGGGCAATTTGGGGTTCAGTATCTTGCCCATGGACACTTTGGCATGTGGAAGACTGGGATTGAACCACCGACCTTCTGTTTAGAGGATTGCCCCTTAAAATTGGTTTTAAATCAGAGACGGAGGGTATCCATAGTCCCCAGAGCCAAGGTGAATGTACTGAGATCAATTCTGACCAAGGTGTTTGTAGACGATCAGTTATCAGTTCCATATTGGTCTTTTTTGTAGTTTTATTAAAGCGTGCTAATATCTTATCATTGAGGACAAACTACAACACACGTAGACACTACATATGATGCATACCGCCAAAGTAAAGCAGTGTTAAATGGATGTTAACATAATTAAGACCTACCTAAATGTATTTATAACCTAGTACCAGTATTTTGACGTATTTAAGACATTTTAAGGCCTTAAATTCAGATTATTGACTTTAAGAGCCTGCAGAAACCCTGGATCTCTAATCTCTAATTTCTCTTATGGTGTTTAGGAGCAACATTTCAAAGTAAAAGAATGAAGTAATTCATATAAGATTTGGTGTTATGGAATGCAAAGTGTGGAAAATCTGCCCCAATATGAAATATATAAATAAAACAGGGTTTGGTTACTGTGTGAAATGAATGAATGCAATCACAACCATACTCAAACAAATGTCATTATAATATATATATATATACAAAAACCCTTACAGGCATAACACTAAGAACAGAAACACTCACATTTTAAAAAGACAAACATATCAAACAAGAAGAGAGAGTTATACATGAACCTCTTCTATTGTTCCTATCCCTATGGCACTGCCTCGACGTCCATATTTACTGGGACTTTTCCCTGGGACAAGCAATGACTGAGCCACACGAGACAGGGCGAGGGGGAAGCAGAGAGAGACAGGAGATGATAGATTGAAAAAAGCAAGAGGGGTGGGGAAGGAAAAACAGAAAAGAACACATCATAAGAATCTCATGCGCACGGCACAACGAATTTAAACAACAAGGTGCAAAAGGAGCCTGAAACAGCAGCTCACAGCGTGAGATAATACAGAGACGACATGACATTGAGGAAACAGTGAGAGGCTTTTCAGAGCAAATGCCGGCCGGGGGTCCAACACAGGAGGATGGACAGCTTCTGCTCTGAGGGCAACAGGTCTGTGTCGTGATGAAATTCAGAGGGAGAGAAGAGCGGCGGCAGAAACATCTCACACAAGCACATCAACGGAAAACATGAATGCAGTTGCGGTCACGTTTTTTTCCCGGTTGTGTTTTGGCTTTAGAAGTTGTGTTTGGACTTCTGCAGTTGGGTTAGGGTTAGTTGTGGCTTTTAATAATTATAACTTTATTTGTATTGCACTTTTCAATACAAGTAAAGTGCTTTACAACAAACAATATAAAATTCACAAACAATCAGAGTCAAGAAATAATAATACAGACACAAATAATAAAAGTCAGACATCATACGACAAATACGGCAAAGGCTCTATCGCTATCTTTTGCAGTTGCGTTGTGGTTTTGTGGTTGTGTGGTGGCTTCTGCAGTAGTGTAGCTTTAGTAGTCGTGTTGTGGCTTTTCCGTTAATGCTCTTCTGTGAGTCATCTCGTCCCCCTTGGGAAAAGGGGCAAAGAGAACTGGCGCAATCCAAAAAAGGGCGTAGCTTCTAGAAAATGTTCGGAAAAACTTTCCGAAACGGGGTGAATCTAGTTTCGATTCAAAAATACAGTCAGTAACCGAATTATTTGCAAAGTAAAACGCATCGAACCCCGTTTTTGAAAGAGATACAAACAGGACGGTGGGCTCCTGACAGTTGTGGCGCTGGCCATGCATGTTTTCCAGCCGCACATGCACAAGGCTGCAGAGAAAAGTTATAACATTTACGGGAGGACACATGACTGAAGCACATTGGGGAAGGGAGGGAGTCTGGGTAATCAAACAGCTGCTACACTGAGCTCACTTCAGGTCTCAGGTCAGAGACGCTACAGACTCACAAACACTCGTATCTAACTGTTGCACTGAGGTGACTAAGACTCTCTCAGCACATGAGAATGAATGAAATGCTGAGGATGAATTGCGACGTTAATTTTCAACACAAAGAAACAAGAAAAACAAGCAATTAAAAGGAGCAACATGAGTCATAAATAGAAAAAAAGACAATCAGTGAAAGCCACTTTAAAACAAAGCAAGAGTGAAATTAAAATGTGAGGACTTAATGAACATAATGATGTAAGTCAGGTGCCTTAATATGCAAAAGGAGTAACGCTCATATGAAAGAACAGGGGCTGAGGAGTCTGTGAACAGACATAAATATATATATACACCATCGTCCTGAGTGTACGTTGTGTGTCAGGTGGGCATCATGTGAACCAAAATGGCTTACTTACAATCCCTGGGGTTTTGGGGCTCTCTGCGGGATTGTGGGTAAAGCTGCCACTGTGACTAGTGGAGACTGTGTGTGACTTCTTGTTACTGAGGCCCATGGCGTCCATAGACTGGCTTCTGCTGCGGATGACCCGCTACAGAGAGAAACGAGGAGATATGTTGTCAGTGGATCCACCGGCGTTGTGTGGAAACGCGACACACTGAGGGATATGTTTACCTTGACCAGCACGAAGAAATTAATAAAGATTATTGGTACTGCAGTGGATGTCTTATCTATAATATCTTTAAAATAGATGTTCTTTGTCCAAAATACATTTAGCTAAGTCCCAGTAAGGATGTAACAGCTATGCTTCTGCGTACTAAAATATATCTTTACTATATTACATATCCTGATATACTTCAGGTTGTCAACAACTGGGCAAATTTGAATAATAATATTAATTTGAACCTTTTCTAAAGTGGATCAAATGTGAGCTTATACATGATTGTGTGAGTATTTGTGCATATTTCTTTATGCAGGACTATGTTTTGAACACTCAGGGGCAGTGCAGGTCAACAGGCAGCAGGGAGAGGCTGGGTGACAGAACTGAGGGTCCATAAAAGGTCGAGGAGAGTGTGTAGGTGTGCAGCGGAGGAAGATGACGTCTACGGGTGGAGTCTGGAGTTGGGTTTTGTTTTTGTCATGGAAGGGGGGAGTATGGAGCAAGGAGGAGCAAGGAGGAGCAACAGTGAGAGGAAGTGGGAGAGACAGCAGCAGTGAAATCTACACAGTGGGAAAACAGCAGATGGAGAAAGTGAGAGTGGGAGAGCTTTGCTGGGTTGAATTTGTGGAGGTGTGAAAGAGAGAAAGAGGCCCAGGTACGAACACCTGTCCTGAGAGATCTGATCACAAGTGGACAGTGTAAAGTTCATCTGTTCACACCTGGTGTTGAAATGCGTCCTGAATGTGTCTCCTATGACCATGTGGGAGGAAATTGTTGTTTTTAACCAGTGTGCATTTCAGATGTGTCAGATGACATTATGAATAATAAAGGGAAAGATAGCTAGCGGAGTCCGGAGGGGCTGAATGAATAAATGCGCGCAACTTTGAAGAACGATTGACCAGTTTAAGAAAAGTGTAAGTCATTATCTGGTGGTCAGTGTAGATATTGTGTCAGTGGCCATAAACTAACATATAATAGCACATATAAGAAGAGCAGATAGAGGCTTCCTCCATACTGCTACGTTTTAGTGTAAAAAAAATGCATCAACTACGGCCACGCTTAGTGTCCACACTTCTCCAGAGTTTTAGAGCTGCTAAAACCGAGAAGTTTGGAAACACAGCCGGCCCCTTTTTTGTTTGAAAACTCTGGGGCTGCGTTCTAGTCTAGACAGATAGAAACAGAGATATCGCAAACGATCACTTAGACACTCACAACCGTTTGCTGATTGGATCTTTTTGGTCACGACGTAGCCTTCGCGGGTTCGTCAGGCTCCTATCACATGACCGGATGAAACAACTGGCTACCAGGGTAGAACGCAACATGGATAATCAGCATTGCTGACCCTGATGTCTTTGCTAACAGCTGTTGTGCCATTAAAGTTATATTGTGCTCGAAGTTATTATTCGAGCAATCTGCGACAATTCCCATGTTTACACCAGCACATGCATGCCCAGTACATGGTGATATGTGCTTTCAGGCGTGTTGGGGATTAAGACTTATACAAAAAGAAAAAGCTTGTTTCGACAGAGATCCTTTTAGTTTCGAAGTTTTCAAAAGAAAACAAAGTCGTTTGGATGTAGCGAGAAAGGGAGAGTGGGAAATGTTTGCTCGGTTAAAATTGTGGAGGTGTGAAAGAGAGAGGCTGAAAGATGGCTCTCGACAGGTTGAAAGAAAAAGAGAGGCAGGACTTGCAGACACATTTATAGATGTAGTGCATGGAGCAATGGAGGAGAGAGATGGATCTAAAGAGAAAACAGACACTGTGGGAACTGTTGGTATATTTCTCTGAAGTTGCAAAGAAAAATAACAGAGAGCAAGTCGGCGACACAGAGAGAGCAGAAGAAGAAAAACAGCGCAGGGAACGCTGCCCATGGGGAGACATGCAAACTGCATCATCAACTCCCTAATGAGGGGTCATTAAATCGTTCATCAGGCACACACAATCACAGCTTCGACTGCCATGCCTCAGCGGCGGAGCTCCACAACCTTAATGGTCATTGATGGAGCACTCTCAGTCAGAGCAAAGTGCCTTTCACACACAACAGCTTCAAGAAAAGAAAAAAAAAAAACTCCCCATCATGTGAAAACACACTGAGTTCAGCAGTCACAGCCAAGTGAGGAAATCAAATGCCACAGGACTGGTCCTTTGAGATACTACAAATTTTCTCTGCTTTGTTTTCTCATGTGTGAATACCCAGAATCCCGGCCAAGAGACAGGGGGGAGGGGGGTGAAAAAAAAAAAAAGCATCCTGAAAGTTTCTCTCCGCTCGTCACCGTTCCCTCTAATGCATGTGGCGTTGCAGATTAACGGCGCGTCGCATCAAATGAGGGATGAGGCCGTACCTTAAAGGACTCAAAGAAGCCTCCTCCTCCTCCGCCGCCCCCGTTCTCCAGCTTATCTTCATCCCCACCGAGACCCATCATCGACTGGCTGTTGATGTGCAGCTCCTCGTAGAGCGTCTCCAGCAGGGCAGTGCGTGTGCGCTCCTGACAACAACAAGAACGCCGTCAGTCTGCGGAGGAGCCGACTCTGCAATCTCAAATTCCAGTCGGCTGACAGCAAATATTAGGAGTGGAGCTCATTTGCATTGTGGCAGTTTGAGAAGCGCTGGAGATTAGAGTTAATCTGTGTTGTCACCTGAAATCACTCCCCACCGAGAACACACACACACAGACACACACACTCTTACCTCCAGCTTGGCAAACTTCTCAGCCTTGTAGCAGGCGTACTCTGCGTTGATGAGCTTGGTGAAGAGGAACTCACGGAGCTCTGGGCCCTGACAGACACGAGCAAATGGGAAAGTCAAATGAACTGAATTTATATTCATATAACACTTTACTCTACCAGTCACATTCACCTATATTCTAAACAGTCATACAGCGACAGAGGGCGCGATTTAGGATTCGCTGACCCCCGCTCAGACCTGGTCGGAGCTAAGTACATAGTGAATGCACCCGAATGCGTCTTGAGATGCGATCACTTGATTGTGAGGAGGTCTGTGACGCATGTGGCCTCATTCTTTTACGCTGTGTGAGCACAAATGCATCCTGGGCCACATATGAAGAATTGCCTACTCAGCCGATGTCCTCTGACCTTCTAGCTTCACAATGAATCAAAGTATTTTCACACCTCACAGTACCACTACTTTTATTTATTTATATCTGACCACCACATTGTGATTTCTATTTATTTCAAAATCGGTAAAATCTTCAGAATACAGACTGCAGGAGCTGGGGATGACCCGGTTTATCTTAATGTATTGTATTTGCCTTTACTTACTTATACAGCTCTGACTGGAAAAATACCAGACTATCTATCAGCATTATACTTCAACAGTAAGACTTTATCACACCCGCTTAAACAACTCGCTTCCACTTCATGTCCCGCAAGTTCGCTCTGAACTCGGAAAATCATGGATCAAAATACAGCACATCTTTAAATTTAGCAAAATTCTGTAATGTCGCACATAACTGTGTTTTATTTGGCTTTTAAAGTCATGTTAATTAATGTAGCAATGTTTTTAATTTGCTTTTTTATTATCTTTATTCCTCTAATTGTTTTTATTGGCTCTTATTTCGGTAAAAAAGGTTTCCTCCTCTTTCTATTTAACTCAATATCATTGTAAATAAGCATCAACCCGAATGGCATCTCGTGTAAATACAGATTTTAAGCCACAGCAGCACATGAGTACGTGCAGAGAGGGACCAGCAGGGTGATGAAGGGTTATGACGTGTGAGTAGCTTCTCACGGGGGAACTGATTTAATGCCTTTGTTTGATTGCAGACCTTTTTGAAGATGGCAGGGTCAGGCAGAGCCGGCCCGAAGAAAGGTACATCATCCCTCGCTGTCACAGACACCTGGAAGACAGGGAAGGAGAGCTAAGCCTGTGAAACCTCTCCGAAGGATTAACTGTGATACATGTTCCTGCTTTTTTAAAGCCACACAGACAAGTCGCCGCCGTGCCTTGATAAAATATCCGCTGTCCTGAAAACTAACCTTGTAGGTGACATTGTCCGTGCACGCGCTCTCCACCTGCACCACCACGTAGGCGTGCAGGAAGTTGGACTGGATCATGTCTGGGACAAAGGGCGTGTTCTCCTCCTGGAACATGATGGCTACGATGTCGTTGCCTATGTGCCTCTTCCTCTGCAGCTGGAGGGGCAGAGATAAACAGAAACTAACAACAGCGGAAACACATCAAATAACCAGTTAGAGTCACAAACACAGAGCTGTCACGTCCTGGACTCGCACAGAGAAGATCCACTGGGAGTAAATATAGTCCCAGCAGAGAGTAGACGTTGAGTTTGATCCAAGAGTACAACCTCTTTTCTGAAATGCTTGACAACCCAGTTTATATATATCAGCCAGGAAATCAAGCTCTTCTTGATGGCTTCTGCTATTGATTCTGAACACACGGAAAAGTTTCTCAATCATTTCTATAAAAAGTAAATTAAGTCTAAATATATCATGGGTATGGATGATATTTATGAAGGTATATACAGACACATAGGCCACAAATCTACCTTAAAGGAGCAGTGTGTAGGATTTCTAAGGATCTCTTTGCAAAAATGGGATATAATACTCATATCTATGTAATAATAACTGTGTAATGACCCTTAATCTGTAACTTCAATTTAGGTATGAACAAGCTAGAATAATTAAGGGTTTCAGATGTGTTGGTGGTGTGGAAAGTAAGAAATCTAAATATCAGTTCATTGCTGCAGAGCGGCTGCATTTTCCTCATTGCCAAGAAGCGTAAAGTTGGCGAAAGGACACTTACTTGAAGGACAGAGTGACTGTGCCCAAGCATCGAGTTTTCATCCAAGCAATATCTTTTAAATCGCCCGGTATTGCCAAGCATTAGGGGCACCTTCTTTTTTTAAATTGAATTATGAATCTATGTTGTCACCGCTTCTTTTAGCAAGGGACTCTCCCGTGAACATCAGGGAAGATATGACTGAAAAACCATCACACTAACAATAACTGGAATGACAGTTAGTAGAGCGCAAACCCGCACCAAGGCCCCAACAGTTCCCTTAAATTAAATCAAGCTGCACCAAATTGCACACACTTATAGATATCAGTCCCCTCAATGTGACTGATTTATTTCATCAAGATCCATGAATTATTCCATGGGAAAATCTGTGAAAATGTAAATAAATGCTAATTTCGACAAGCTCGACGTGTTAAAGAAAGTGATGAAAACAATTCCTCAATCCGCCCGCTGATCTGGATCTGCACACAAATTTAATGGGTTCTTCCCTGACCCATTCCTGACCCTTCCACCAAGTTTAGTCACAATTTGTCAAATAGTTTTTGTGTAACCTTGGTCACAAACCAACCAACCAACGAACAAACAAACGGACAGGGCTAAAAACAGAATCTCTTTGTCAGAAGTAAATATCTGTAAGTAGAGATTTGCAGTAGTCAGGGTGGATTTCATATTTGAGACAATGTGCCATAAATGCTTTCCCCTTGAGAAATGAAATGGTAAAATACCAGTGGATATCACAATGCCCTGTTCATCCCTCCAAAATGATTCTTATCACGAGGACGCTGTGACCTAAATCACTTCACAGCATGCAAGTCACAGGAGATCCATCAGATTCTGCAGATACAGTTTGGTGGTAAACAGAAATCCCTGATAAATATTCTCAGTGCAGTGACAGTGACAGTATTTTCCAACAGACTCAGTAAAGAGGCCTGATCCCATTTAACAATTGTGTCTCTGCAGCAGCATGTGTTGATTACCCTGCGTCAGCCACCAGGATGTTTAACACACTAAAGTGCAGCCTTTTAGCAAAGCCACTTCACACCTGTTGAGCTGCTGCTGCTATAAAATGTCTCAAGAGAAGAACAATTGTGTGCAAACATTTATTCTGGGATTTATAGATGATTCTTTTGCAGTAAGAAATTACATTACAGCCTCTCTCCGCCTGTTGAAAGCAGTCCGTCTGTTTACATGAGAACAATCAACCATCTGTTTCAGGCTCTGGCGAGTTTTTATTGTTTTATTTTATTTGCTGAAGTCGTATCAGCCAGACATAAAAAATAAAATGTTTTACATTGCTCAAAAGGGAAAGAGTCTGACGCATCCTTTTATTTTTCAAATATCTGCGAATGTCTCAGAATTTAACCCTGACTCAGAAAATGTTTTTAAAAAGCCTTGTATTTCTGATTGGAGCACTTATAAACACAGTCTTGATGCAAAATTATTCTTTTTGGCGAATATCAAGATCAAACTGACATAAATTACATTAAATGACAAAGCAAATTCAGTCCTTTGTCCAAACCAGACAATATTTTGAACAATTCTTTTCCATTTATGCAAACATTTAGCAAAACTAACTTTTTCCTCTGCGTTCTTGCCTCTTGTCCACATGCAAAAGGTGTTTTTCACTCAAACGTCTTCCAAAATGCAGATTTTCAAAACCTCCCGTTTCTGTGAATCCAAGTATACACGTCACACGGAGAGTTTGGTAAAGGATGATGTCACCGCTTACTTCACACACGGCCACTGTTGCTTTGTGTTATGAGCACGAGCTAGAAACAACAACAACGGAAGCTATATACCGTTTTCTCTGAGTTCGATTAGCACGACTCGGCCTAATTATAAAGCTGCAGCTAAATGTAGCATCACTGTCTCACCTGATGTAAAACTTGGACCACATTGTTCTTCGCTGGTATTTGATGGATCGTTCATGTATCGCCACCTACTGGCCCAACGTGCTTGTTTGAGCGTCTGTTGTCATTTTTTGTGTTTTATGAGACACTCTGTAAAAACGTAGGACAAGTGGACAGAGATTTTCTCAAAAGTGGAGGGGAAGATATCCGTTCAATTAACACGCACACTCTTGGAGACGAGGCCTGCATCACTCAAGCTCAGTAGGTGCCAGCTTCAGTATTTACTTACACAGAGGCCGTCAGACGCCAGACAGCTGAATAGCATTCATTCAGACGCTTGACATCTGGCAATGACGTATAGGCTACATCCTGAAATCAGATCTGACGACATTAATGCTGCACCTTCTTTTTTTCTGAAATCCTGCTGCACTACTATGGGGGAGCTATGCCTCATCGATCATGTCATGTCGCTGCGGGTTAGAATCCCCGGTTTTCTCTTCATGCACATGGACCATCTGTGCAGCGTTACTGTGGTAACAATGTTGCACACACTCTTAGAGACAGTGAAGAGCAGCTAAGGACTAATGTCGCTCAATCCGACAAGGCATCAAAGAGATGGAAGTTTCAAGGCAAACAAACAGAGGAGAAACTCAAAAGTCACTAGAGAACATCGTGGCGCCAGAGGAATTCGTAAATGTCACGGATTGATTTGTTTCTCTACGACAGCAGTGAGGACAGAGAACCTGCCAAACCTAAATAAATGCTTAGCAAGTGTGTACTGCACCGGTAAAACCCAAAATGGCTGAAAGAATAGTTGGACACAAGCTGCTTTCAGACCTGTCCTGGCTGTAAAAGGTGCTATATAAATAAACTAGATTATTATTATTGTACGTGAAACCTCAAAATACTTTACAGGGAGAAATAGATGATAGATTCTTGGCTAAGATATAGATGAGGATCAATTCCAATTTTATGTCTCTACCACATTAACATGAAAGTACAGCCCACAGCACGTTAGCTTAGCTTGGCAGAAAAGACTGGAAATCAATTTTTGTATGGAATAAACAAATGAGATGGTAATTAGGGAGATTTATTTTGCTTCTGGGGCAGATTTTGTTTGCTTCAGAGCCAGAGACAGTTTTCTTCCTTTTTCCAGGCTTCTTGTTGGAGTCTGAGCTTATCACCCGCTGGCTGGCGCTACATATGTATTGTTCAGACACGAGAGTGGGTTTATCTCTTAATTCTGCAGGAAAGTTATCAAGTGTATTTCCAAAAAAATATCAAACTGTTGCTTCAACTACTTTAAGACTTTATCGCTTTTGTTTTCCGTGCCCCCAGAATGAGGCTAATTACAGATTAATACAATTCATCTTGCTTCCTCAACTTTAAAAGAATTAAAATGAGGATGTCACAGCCTCTGACCCACGAGCTGCTGCTGCAATCAAGCACATGATGGTGTCACGAGGAGAGGCCTTCACAAATCAATTAGTCGAGGATATTGAGAACTGCTCTGGAAAGTCAAATGAGTTTCTCTGATGATGGATCTGTACCTGCTGCGAGTCTCCCTCTGTGTAAGGCAGCTTGGTGGACACGTGGAACATAATCTCCTTATTATGGAAACTTGTGTAGATGGATTCTGTGCCCGTCTGCCCGTGAGCGACATCCAGCCCCCCTCGGAACCTGGGGAAGAAAGGGAGGAGGAGAGTTAAGGGTAGAAGCAAGCGAAGTAAGTGAAGAAAAGGCGAGGAGAGGAGAGGCCCGGTCCATCCACGCTCGTCCATCATTGAGAAAACGCCACTGGGCACTTCTTCTGCCAACTCAGTCACAAAGTTGGAACCACTACAAATATCGAGGGCCTCTAAAACGCCTTTTTCACAGATTCATTCAAAACTTAACTCGGATCAATAGCAAAGAGACTAGCTGCCTTCTTCTGGCAGACATTACGTTGAGTGCTATAATGAGAACTAACCCTAAAGTGCTGAAAGGTTCTGCTGGAGGAAATCGAAAATGTAAAGTGTCCAAACCCTTTGAAGTCGTGAAGCTCAATCTTGTGGCCCAGGAACTCCAAGAACTCGACAAAGGCCGGACTTTCATCCATGTTCCCAAACAGCTCCTCCTCCGATACCTGCAAGGACCAGGGAAAGTGCATTTCCATGAGGCGTGACATACGACTAAAAAGAAAAGATTAGCACCGTTCTCTCTTTGAGGCGCACCCACCTGGCCGAACTTCTGATAAATAACTCCAAACTTGAAGTTGTTGCTGATCACGTGCTCATCAAAGGTGACGATGAGCCTCGACGCCTGAGGACGAGAAGACGGGAGGTTTTAGGTCAGATTCATGGAGCTGTAGAGTTGGTGCAAGTGAAATTTCAGGTACAAGTCACAATGAGGACCAGTGCCTACCTTTGGGTAGAGGACGGGGTAAAACCTGTCCACGTTAACTTCTTCACAAACAAGCTACAAGTGAAAAAGATATACAAGCATCATTAGATTTGTTAAATATATGCTGAGATAGTGAAATAGTGTCTTTAACAAATACACACAGCAGATAATAAGTTACAGCTGATAACAACTGCCTACCTTGGCCATCTGAACCACATTGGGGAACTCGGTAAGGCAGGAAATGGGAATTACATCGTGGTAGGTTTTTAGCTTTGTGCTGAAAGGCAAAATTTTGAAAAGTCAAAGTTCTATTTCTAACGCGAAAGGATCCTTGGGCTTAAATGCTTCTCCTCTTTGTTGCTCGGCATTCATGCAAGTGAATCGCACATTCAAAGGAGAGCTTTCCGCTACACGCTGTGCGGAGCTGGGTGTGCATAATGGTCTTGACACTTGATGTGTCCGAGACAAGATTGCCAGGGAGAAGGCTGAACGGCTCCGTAATTTCTTTTCTAGAAGAGGCCACTGCTCTATCGGAGGGGTTAAGATAAACAGCACCAAGAGAACTGTGTGCGGCGGAGTCTTCAGAAAATCTGAGCTACTTATGGCGGCTCACATTCACAGTGCAATAGTTCAACATCTGGGAAAAATATTCATATTCAATTTTATTTGTAAAGCGACAAATCACATTATCTCAAGCCTCTTTACAGAGTGAGGTCGAGACCTTTCAATATTATATGGAGACGTCCAACAGTTCCCTCAGTGAAGCTAACACCCGAACTAAAGTGAGGCAGTCTGAGGATTTCTGTGATCGGCGAGAGCACCTTGACTAGTGGCCCTTGGTTTGTAAACATGTTGAGTTGAAGCCTGATACTTAAGCATCATTATTACGGTTTGGCACCAAAGCGTAAAGGATCTATCCTTTGGAGCCTTTGTTTCTCAGAGATGGAAGAACGCATTTGTCGACCACATTTGGAGAGGCCTTCGAAATGGATCAGTCCGGTCGCACCGCTGTGAACGGTCTTCACATGCAGCCTCCAAAGGATGCAGCCCCTGAATTGACACAGCATGTGTGTGTGTGTGTGTGTGTGTGTGTGTGTGTGTGTGTGTGTGTGTGTGAGCAGAAAGCAGGTGCAGCAACAGTGACTAAGGAGACTGAGACTTGTCAAACAGTCAATTTGCACTAACAGCCTGTGATTCTATACCAAAGAATATAAGAGGTGGCACAAAGACTTTATGATTTATCATTCAGGTCTTTCTCTGTGACCCTGAAATGATTAGCGGTGCAGATAATGGATGGTTGACTGGACGAAGGTCTATTTAAATGTGAACTGGGAGTCAGCGCCGGTGACTACACCAGCTGAGGTGACGGTGTTTGACCTGGATGACGGAGTGACCGTGGGTGGCGCCCACGCAGCGGAAAACATCACTGTGTGAAAAAATAAAAGTGGAGAGCAGAGCGCCTGCTACCTTGCTACACTCATCCACTCTGCAGCTCCATTAACAAGCAGGGACTGCAGCTATTAAAATCTGGAGTGGAGTCTCTCAGGTGCTAAAATTAATTCACAGGTTTTGTGTAGTACGTTGTGTTCCGCCTCCCCCCCCCCTCTCCCTCGTCTGTCTTTAGCAGAATGTGAAGGCGTGGAGGATTGCAGCGAGCGAGTTTGGGTGGTGGGTGGTGGTTGGCCAAAACAGACGTGGCCTGTACAACATAGAGGAGCGGTGGGCTGATGGTTGAATAATTTGTGGCACAGTTTCTAAAAGTCAACATCTATACAGAGAGCTCAGGGCACGGACACGCATATACACGTGAATGATAAGCGCCTGCAGAGGGGAGATACGTAGCAGCGCTTGTTGAATGTGGGCAGTGAAGTACAGGATGTGATGCACATGGAAGTCAGTTTTAGAGTCTGCAGCAGAGTCCTGCATGAGAAAGCATCGAACCGAGCTGGACCCACAATTATCTCCAGTTCAAATCTGGACCCCATTAAGACACCTGTGCCCCTGAAACTATCAGCGTGTTCCCTACGTAATGACGTGCCTAGCTTGTGGCTATCGAAAGCTAATACTTCTTGGCACAAGTAGCTAAGCCACAGAGAATGTATTCATCCATTCTGATGTACCAGCTCGTTACTGGAGTGGATATCTCGCCCACTGGAGCAGACCCGACCAGGTCAGGTCTTATAAAACACACATCAGACACAAAATTCTGTGACTGAACCAAATCATTTTGCAGAAAAGATGTAAGAACTTTCACAAAAGCTTCTACAATCGCGACTCTGTCAAATAGGCAGCTGACGTTTGATGTCATGTTTAATTGAAGATGAATTTGATGTGGAATTATTGTGTAACCTCTGACAGCGGCAGGAGGCCTTTCCACTGAGCCGCCTATTCATACCATTTCGAATTCATCACTGAAGCAACATTGAGAATTGAGAAGCTTCCTCTGTGTCATTTTTTTCTCAACCTAATACAATCCTTAGCGCCGGAGATAAAGAAAGCGGTCATGTGTGCAAATACGATATATATGGAGTGATTCATAGAAAAAATAATGAATGACTACATTACACAGATATCAGAAGCCAGGATTCAGTCAAATATAGAACAGAGGAATAATTGAAAAGGAGAAGACTGTGAAAAGGAATAAAGAATAAATGCAAATGGGAGAGAGAACAGGTCAGAGATAAAGAAAATGGGAAACTGTACCGAAGCATCAAGCGCAGATGCTCTTGATCCCCGATGACATCGTACTTCATGGAAAAGACCAAGTGGCCCAGGGCAGTGTCCATGGTGTAATAATTAAAGTGTTCCTGGGGGCAGAGAAGCAGAAGAAACTTTCATGCACAAACAAATACTGACACGATAATTAAAAATACAATGCTATAATAAGGTGGAGCGGCTGAAGGGAGGAATGTGGCTGAACTGCTCTCGAAGTAAGGCTGTGAAACAAGGTCCAATGGTTATAATGTATATATAATGGATGCAGGAGATTTACAGATTGGAGCCAATCCCAGTTGACAGTGGGCTTGTGGACGGGTCGCCAGTCCATCACAGAGCCAACATACAGCCAACAATCATTATTGTTTAAATCCACACACCTATGGGCAATTTAGAGTCTCCAATTAACCGGCTTGTCTTTGGACTGTGAGGGGAAGCTGGACAAAAGCCGTGTAAGCCTGGGAGAACGTGCAGACCCTACACAGAAGGGTTCAAACCCCGAACCTTCTACTGGTGAGGCAACAGTGCTAACCTCTGCACCACCATGCCGTCCAGGAAGAGTTGTTTTAGTGGAACACACGTGCCTGGGAGTTGTTCTGGTGGATGTACGGGTAATGGTAGGTAACACACAAACAAATGAACCAGCAGACAAACAGGTTTCCCATCCTCACCTTGCCCATGAAATGTTTCCTGTAGATCTTGGCGGTGCTGTTCGTCTCCAGTTTGATGTGGGAGGAGGGACAGGGAGGTTGATCGGCCTCCGGTGCGTCTTTAGGCTCATGATTGGTTCCCTCGATCCAGTAGCCTCCGAACTGTGGCAGCAGGATGAGCGGGAAAGGGCTGCAGCGACCCAGAACCTGACCGTGAGGGACAATAAGAACGTTGAGAAAGAAAACTAATAGTCAGCACTGCATTGCAGAATACCCATTCAAACCAATTCTTGACATCTATAAAGCATGTACCTCATGGACGCTGGGATAAGGGATGTAGTCCTCTTCTGTCTGCAGGGAGGGAAACAAATATGAGTCAAGCTGGCGAACATTTTCAGTTTTAGTTGATTTAGTGGTGCCTAGTGGTGAAGTTGCAGAATGTGTACATGTCACATATCGTGTTTGGTTTGTGCATCCTGGTCTACTAGGTCTAAAAGTTAAATAAAGTGTCATTGGTCAAGCGTGACCTCGCTACTGTGGCTCCACTCCCCGACCACGACTGTGGCTCTTCTGGTTAGATGGTGTCATTCATGTCAGAGAGATTTTGGTTTCATTTCTGGATAGTGGGGGGGAAGTGAATCCATCTTTATTAACAGTCTATTCTAGAAACATGGCATCTGCAACATGGCGGATTCCATGGAAGAGGACCTGCGGTCGATGTACATGTCGAGGTGTCATGCTAAGGTAAGCACAATACATGGATTCTTAGTTACAGGTGTTTATACACTAATAAAAACATTATTGTGAATATAATTGACTTTCTGCTGATAGATCCCCTTTTATAGAGTAGTAAACATGCAAACATGACAGAGGCCACATTAGAAATGTCTGATGTTCCTCCATTTCCCACTATATTCCTATACTTTACATATAACTACCAGAGATTTGGTCCTAAAACCTCCTGGTATGTTATTAAAACATGAATAAAGCAACTTGCTTTCTGCTGGATTTGAATGTGTTGGTGTGAGAGAAGCCAAGACTTTTTTATAACACATCAGTGGTCATCACACAATGACAAATATTTCTCATTTAACTCTCTGATAATTGTATTTAGTTGCAGTGGAATTAATCTGTGATGCTCGCTGCACTCCAGAAACCATTTTCTGATATCTGCCTCCAATTCAGTTTTTTTTGGCGAACCCACTTTTTCCCTCAATTTCAGATAGGCGATTCTCTCCATTACCCCCCAGATTGCATTTGAACGTCCCCAGCAGAGCAGAACTGGACCTGTTGCATCGCAGAGAGCAAGAGAGAAAGCTTCGTTTTTATATTCAACTAAGTTTAGTCACAGTTCTTTTAGTACTATATGATACTGCACTACAGGCATATAGCTGCCATGGAGGAGGCATTAAATGTGAGAGTGACGAGGACTCTGGGCTTCAGGGATGTCTGGAACTAATTTCCTGACAATCAGTCCAACAGTTGTCAAGACATTTCATTTCGACCTTGTGGAGAAAATGTCAGATGATCAACAAAGTCAATATTGTGCCCAATATTTATTGAGATATTTCAGACCCGGAGATGCTAGCATGACTAAAAACTGGCATTTGGAACATGGTTCATTTAAAAACCCACTCGCCACTGTCGCTGGATTATGTTGTCAACATGTGTGCAGTTATTTACAGGAAAACAAGTTTGTTTCCATTTACATACGTATGTAACTTAACTGCCAAACAATATTTTAGATATAGTGTGAGATGTAAACTGTCATGGTTCCACATAAAAGACTGTATTCAAGATGGGCTGGGTGCAGTATAGGTCGTAATCCCATCTCCTCCATGTTAGTGGATGCTACAAAAAAGTTCAAATACACGTCAAATAATCTTTTCTCAAAGATGTTTCCTGTTTTTTAAATGGAAGTTCTTATCAAAGCCCGTACTCTGGATATTTTGGCTTCATTTTTGTGCGACAGGAGACACATCATCTATGTTTATGTGAAGTCTTTTGGCCCTAAATTAAAAGCTAATATGCTGAGTGTAACTTTTAATCATTCATGACAACTGAAGTGCAGAACCTTCCGTACACCATGTTGTCAAACAGCCTTTATATATGAGTCTTAACCTCAAACACTAAAACCTAATTATACACACAACCTGTAGGTTGAGCCAAACCCTAACAGTTCCATATTTTTCTTTCTTTCTGATTACAATCTACTGGGGGGTCTTTCTGACTTCATCTCAAACCCTCTGCTGAGAGGATCCCCTACTTTTACCCACTGCGTTATTCAGTCTAAGTAACGGACAGCCGAGGATTCTCCAGTCCTAGTCCCCCTTCGAGTTCCTAACCCAGCTGGTGAGCACACTAGAGCCTGTCTGACGGCTGATAAGGAAAAGGTTTAGGACTTTCCCATTATAGATGCTTTACCAGACTGCGCTTCGTGAGGAGATCTGACGATTTGAGACTCACTTTGAGGGGCGGGGGGAGGGTGCATCTCTGCTCATCCATTCTGAAACCCTGTGGATAGAAAAAAAACGATATGACACTGATGGAATAAGGTGAAATATCTACCAAACACCGCCTCGTGTGTGAGGAGATACACAAATACTTATTTTTTCATTGTCAAGTTCCGAGATATTTCTTGCGCAGTGCGAGAGTGCAAGATAGTTCCTGGTGATAGTAATTCATGTTTTCATCACACAAGCTCAATCACCAGACGGGCCGCAGAGAGAGGAAGTAAAGAGGAGTGAGAGACGAGAGTGCAGTGATAAAGATAAAGAGAAGTCTATGAGAACACAGGAGTCGTTTCCCACGAACCACACTACAGCTCAACCACGATTCCACCTCGGGCTCCCGAACTTTCCATCTGTTCTATATCTGTTCTAACTCTGCTGACTCGTTAGGACTGACAGTTCAAAAAAAGCGCACACAGAGAGATGGTTAATAAAGGATTCCTGATCAGTCGCCATATGCGTGGAATACCCCGCAGCAAGAATGTGAAACGTATCCGATTTGATGCATTTTTTCTTTTTTTTTCTTTTTTTTAAAAAAAGGTCTAAGGGAGATGATGAGGAAAATTGGAAATGCTTTCATCAAGTTCATTCTTTGAAGACAGCTCCGCTCTGCTTCTGTTTCTCTTTCTCTTCCTCATTGCAGTTTTTTTCCGTTCTCTTGAGAACATGCATCACTAATCATAAATGAATACGCTGCAGCTCAGACATTTTGCTCCCGTGTTGTTAAACAACCAAGAGTAAACAAAACAAATATGGTTTAAAGCTACTAAAATATCACAGAGATTCTTGAGAAGCTCATGATGATTGAAATGAGTGCATTAGCAGTAGGTACCGCGTCTTCTGGTCTAAACTTCTCTGGCTCTAAGCCTTTCACATGCTCGATCGCTCCACAACTTCAGAAAGATGACGTTTGAACCTCTAAAGTTTTTTTCCAACTGCTAGATAATATATTCATGGCTCTTTCAACAATATATCAACGCTTCCACCAAAAGCTGCTTTCAGGCATGCGCTGAACTCTGGACCTTTTCCTGAAAGTTTACAGAGGGGCCTGCAAGTGAGAACGCGAATGTGGACATTTTCTGGAACTTATCCTGCCAGCCCCCTTATAAAATGTACGGAAAATTAATTAACGAATACACAATAGACTAAGTAGATTATGTTTCCAGTGTTTTGGGATCATGATGAAGTCCGACACAGCAATGCAACAGCTAAAAGATCACTTTCATTAAAGCAAGGGTTGGTAATCCTGGAAAAGCTTTTAAGAGCAGGCTACACTACATGAATCAGATTCATCACAGCTCCGCCCATCAGCCCTTTAATCAAAGTAGTTCCCCCTCAGCACAAACTGCTAGATTGGTACCTGACAGACAACAGCCAATCACTTGATTTGGACTAAATGAAGTGATTGGTTGTCTTTATATTCTTTCATGATGATGTGGATCTCTCCATTGTATCACTTACAAAATTGTCACTCTTCTCGCGTCAAGTTACCAAAACGAAAGCACATACTTACAAATCCACCTCGGCATATTGAAAAAAAAACAACCTAAAACACAACATTTCACACATCTGGTGACGCAGAAGAAAAAACGAGCGGGTTGAGGAGACACAACACAAAGGCTCTGTTCAGCACATTCAGAGGCATACGGTTCGTAAAGGCAGCCTGAGGGCGTCACTGCTGTAAAGACACATGGACACACACGTATAAGTAGAGTGACAGAGTTGCGATCTGAAAATAGGAGGAAAAGCAGAGACACGCGAGTCTCGAAACAGAAGTAAATGGAAAGTTTTATGTAGGAGGACGGCGTTTTGATTAAAGCGAGTTCAGGCAGTGGGTAGAAAAAGGCAGATCCAGGAGGCCGACCACTGTACCTGCATCCTCTCGATCATGGCAAACAGGTCCGAGTCCTGGTGGAGAGAGTTGACACAGATCCACACAGGGACATGGGTTTGATGGTTTGTGGAGACAAAGTGTTGATGTGCTTTCCCTTCACTCATCCTCCATCCCCGCTCACTAAGAAAGCTGGCGGTGCCGAAACCTCGTGTTGGAATCTCAGACGTCCCAATTCCATTTCTCACTATGACAGCGCCATCCCCCCCCCAGCCTCCACCCTCCACCCCACTTGACATCACTCTCACTGAGGCTCCATTCAACGCCAGGAGAATCGTTCCTCCACACTTAAGGACAAACACGCTGCACATAAGCAACTCTTCTGGGAAAAAAACAAGCCTCGGAGCTCCATGGTGCTTTTTGTCTGTTGCTGCAGGCGACAGCTCATCTGACTGGAAATCACTGTGTTGTAGCTTCCGACAGACACACACACACACACAGTCATGTTAGTGTGTGAATGAGATATATTTAACCTATAAAGGAAATACCACATGTAAACATAAACTCACATTAATGGTCTGAGAAGTATTTCCTGTTGTGGTATAATCTGCCTCAGGGGGTTTTGTGATGTCAGTGCTGCTCATTAGACTAAAAGGGATTAATCCAGCTCCTTGATTCATAAACACACCTGATCCATGTACGACTACAGAACATAGACATCTTCAGAATGGCTTCCAACAGAATATCATTGTACCGGATCAGTGAAAATAAAGTTATCGTATCAGTAAAAGGGACTAGTACAGGTTAAAGTATAAAAAACAGAATGACTGGCTTGCAATTTTCTGCCTCTGCTCACTGGTGTAGCTGCGGGGAACATGGGCCTCCTTCTGTTCGAGTAATGGTGTTAAGCAATGGCCAGAAAAGTGTTTTAGCAGAACATTGCAATGTCACAGTGAAGTGACTTTTGGATATAAAACGTTATCGCTTCATCTTTTTGGTTAAATTGGATATTTGCCTGGAAATGTGGCATAATTTGCGCATTCATTCTTGAGTTAAGGCCAAAAATCGTGTTTTGTGACACAGCAGTGACCCTCGACATTTGACCACCAGATTCTAATCCGTTCATCTTTGAGTCAAAGTGGCATTTTTGGGTAAAAATATTACTAGAAATTCCCTCAAGGCGTTCCTGAGATGTTGGGATGGAGGCTTGTGCTCAACTTAATGCCTCCGGCCACAGCTGTGGCATAAGAAACACTGCCTAGTTAGAGAATGGAATATGGACCAAGCTAAAAACTCAAAGGACACATTCAATAAATATATTGGTTCCTGCCATTTTAGGAATCACACCTATGTTTGTGTAAGTGTTAATTCATTTTGTTTTAATGAGGTATTTGATGAGCAGCAGGGAATATGGCCCCAGTCTCCCCCTTGTTCCTGAGTAATGTTATTAAACAAAGTATTTTACTAATTTAATCTTAAATTATGCAGTTTTGAATATGTGGATATAAATGTTTATCAGTTCATCATTATTATCCAATTACAGATTTGCCTGGAAATGTGTCACGATTAGCACATTCCCTCTTTAGTTATGACCAAAGAATGTGTTTGGAATATTTGACGGAAATTCCCTCAATGCATTCCTGAGATATTACGGACGAACCTGAAAACACAATGCCTCCAGCCACGGCTGTCGCCTGCGTGGAGGCATTAAAACACCCTGCGGCCTGCGTTTGTTATCTGCACAGGCCAGGATTGGGATTCTTAGCAGCTCCAACCTGGGATGAAGGGGGAGAGGATGGCAGCAGCCCTGCAGGCGCTGCTTGTTGTGGGGCGAGCCCTCTGTTCACCATGTAACAGAAGTGGACTGAAGTGCCAGGCTGATGTTTCCACATGACAGCTTGAATTTACCGAGGGACACTGCGGGGCTCGCTAAACACACCACACACACACACTCCATGCACACACACACACACACACACACACACACACACACACACACACACACACACACACACACGCATGCACGCCTAGTTGTAAACCTACACATATCACCACCCACACAAGCATAAACACACCTGACCTCGTAAAGCCGAAGGTGCAGCCTGGGTCCATTGTTGCATGTGAAAGCAAACAGTGCCATATGATATTCGGGGACATATTGCGCTTCTGACTGCAAAGCAAACATCCACAAACACTGTCCTGTGCGAACCAGATTATCAGTGAACCACGAAGACTCCACAGTAACATCACAGAACCCTCTCCTGGGGAAGACACGGAGCCGAGGACTATGTACTGGATATTGGAGGCGCTGCAGAACATGAGCCGTGTCATCCAGTATGTTCTCATAAAAATAGCATCAGTCCATTATTTGCTTTCATCAGATTCTATAGCCGACACAAAGTAAACATCTCTGTCCCTGAGCTTCCTGAAGATTTAAACACACAACAATAACTGGAGCGAAAAATAATCACTTCACTTCATGAAAAGTTAAAAAAAATACTCACATCACTGTGGCACCGTCTGTTGAATAAGGGCTTACTGGGGGGGCGGCTGAGCAGCGCCTCCAGCAAAACATCCTTAGCTGCCCTGAGATCACTCATCGTTCCACAAGTGCGGACGCGTCGGCCACAAGGAGGAAGGTGAGAGTGACAGTGACACTTCACACCGACGGACTGTCGCTCGGGCAATTAAAACCAGGGGAGGAGACTTGACAGCCGTCCATCAGAATCCATACACATGTAATTAGATGCATGTGCTGAAATGCGAGAATATCATTTCTCCTCCTTCCTCTTTTCACACACTCCACCCTGTCATACACACACACACACACACAGCTGTTCTGTAGGAAGTAGGAGTAAGGGAGGAACAATGTTTCTCCCCTCCCTGCACAGCTATCTTCTCTTTTTAATGCAAACCCACACTCTGACACGTGGACGGACACACACACACAAAGTTCTCTTTCGTTATATCACAATATGAGACTTTTCTCTTCCTCTTTCATGATCTGTTTCTCAAGCCTCCACACACACACACACACACACACACACACACACACACACACACACACACACACACACACACACACACACACACACACACACACACACACACACACACACACACACACACACACACACACACACACACACACACACACACACACACACACACAATAATTAACATGATAAACAGGGTCAGTGTTGACATGTCTTCGTCTCCGGTGATAAATCACAACCAAAGACATTTCCATAACGTTTACAGTCTATGTTTCCCCGTGTTGAGAAGTAGGTTAATTACACCTGCAGAGCTCTTATACTTATTGTAAGGGCTGATTAAGACATGTTTGACATGTGTTTCTTTTTTCTGTACAAGAAAATCTGACTAATTTTAATCCCTGCTGTTTTTACAACCAGAGCTTACTAGAGCTCGAAAAATGCTAAATAGAGATTTTGATTGTCAGCCATAATATTCTAATCATCCAAAGTAGACTTAGCACAAGCTACGAGATTGTGAAACGATGTTTTATGCCCCTGTAGAAGACACAAGTTCATATGAGATTAACTGCGTTTTAAGTTGTATTTGCGATGGCAACAAGAACCACTACACAACCCACAATCTTCAGGTGCAATAGCGACGTCTCCGATTTTTGGAGTTCGCTGTTACCAAGGTAATATTTTCTACAACTGTGAAAATCACGTTGGCTACGATCAGCTATGATTGTATTGCTCAGCGTTACTGTACTAGGTTATGAAACTTTAGCTTTATACACATAACAGATACAAATTACAATGTATTGCAACACTATATTAACAAGGTTAAATTCAAGAAGAAACTTGCTGGAAGTCTTTGGAAAGAGATCATTCGCCATTGCTTAACATTTTATTTTTGTATCTATTATGTGCAGTCGAATACCCGTTTTTTAATTGCTGTAGCTGGTCGGCCTGGTTCTAGGCTTAAAAACTTGATTTTCTGAAACATCAATAGAGAAAATTAATTGGAAATTTACTTCTGGGTGGTCACCGTTCTGCCAGATAACATGAAGTGAAGTAAACGAGTGGAGGCTCTGCACGGAAATGCATCAGGCTCTTTTCATCGTGTCCTTGGTCAGAACACAACAACGTGAGAGCTCCATGTGTTATCTCATCCACTGAGGGGGAGATACGCGAGACGAGCCAGCAGCCCGGCTCCCTGCCTGTGCAGACGCCACAGCCTAATGGACGACTCCGCCAACCTCGGCACCTCGGAAAATCATCTGTGCATAGTTAAGCACGGATATGACAAGAGAGCACGAGGGACAGTGGGAGAGGAAGAGGAGGAAAAAAAGGGATGGATACAAAAAAAAAAAAAAGATGAGGGAAAGAACCGCAGGATGAAAGGGGAGCTGTCGTTCTGTGAAAGTCTTTTTCCATTAGGCGCACTTCCAGCATCAGATATCAACAAACATTGACCTACTTCTTAAGAAAGAAAAAAAAGAAACACTGCTGAAAGCGTTCAACGGGACCGATTCCACCCGTGTACGTTAAACGTTTTTTCATTTCAGATAAGCATGGCAAGCTAACCCCCTCCATTGATTTCCTTTGGGGAAAAATCAATGGGAAGAACACACGGGGAGGAGAGGTTACATGGTTTGTATGCAACGTGCACAAAATATGGATTTTGTGTGGACAGGGGAGACGTTACTGCACCAGAACAGGACTGCCGTTTAAAAACGCTGTCTCATACCCAGGTTCCATTTTATTACGGCCTGTCTTCCTGTTGACTTTGCCCCAGACTGGCTTTAGCTTAATGCCAGACTGGGACTCAAGAAGACAGGCGAATACTAATGCTCCAGATAATCATGTACAAATGTCACATGATGTCAAAATGTGAGTGAGATATTAATGAACTGTTCAGATCCGTCGTTTTCAGCTGTATACCACACTGACTGCTAAGTTCTGATCTCACTCTGTTGGGAAAGTCGACCCGCTGTTTTACAATCCTGCTAGACTCCAGTACGTGCTGTCATCGAATGGGACAATATGTACTGCAGAAGCCCAAGGGCCACACAAAAGTGCCAAGACTCACAAGTTTGATTCTGAAGTGTTTGTGCTGGACTTTTCAGACGTCACGTGAAACGAGACTTTTAAGCTGCTCACGTTTCGTCTCCTGCCCTCGGAGACAAAGTGGAGCCACCGCAGTGAAGCACCGTCACAGTTTGAATGTCTGAGGGGCTGAGAGCTACACTACTCAGACTTGATTACCACCAATTGCAGTGTGTGTGTGTGTGTGTGTGTGTGTGCCTCTGAAAGCGACAGAGTGGAAGTGCATGAGCCGAGAGTGAGGGATTGACCAATTAACTGATTAATTGACTGACACAAAACACAGTATTTGAGTAAATACAAAAAAAAACTTATACTCACAGAATTTAAAGCTGCTTTCAGACATGCGCTGAACTCTGGATAATATCCTGACATTTCCCGGAACATGTTTGTGAACGCAAATGTTCGAATGAGAGGCTCTGGACTTTCTCCTGAGTTTCTTCTGACAGCCTCCTATTAAGAACTTTGGACAATGTCCGATTGTGCCCATGTGAGAACACAGCAGGAGATTCTCTGGAGGATAGTTTCTGACATTTCCAACATGCGGCAGATGTAAACAATGACAAAGATGTCAAGAGAAGTTTTGGTGATGAGGAGGAACAGTGTGGTCGATGCGCCGTAAACAAAAAACATGTGATCTCCGCAGCAGAATGAATAGATAGTTAGTTAGTGGAAAGATTAGTTATATAACATTTTACATAAAAATACACATCATATTGCTGAATGTATCTGTAACTTTTAATATCTCTCTTTTTTTATTACTGTAATTTACTGTAATAAGTGTTTGGTATCTTTTTGCTGCAAGATTTTCTACCTTATTTTTGTCTTACATTTTTTTACTGGGTATGAGCAGCATTAATATCCATGAACCATGCAGCTCTGACATCTCTGCTCAGTCTGGGAAGGGAAGAATAAAAGCTCTGACTCCAGCGCTTCATTTACTCCTCTCACACACACAGAGCCCCATTTAAAAATTTTCCACAGACAAATCGCCAATGATTTGCATCCAAGGCAACATTTCCTCGCCTACTCACTCCCCATCCTGACGTTTGGGTCTTTGCATCACGGGCTTCGCCCGCATCTTTAGAGGCGATGCAGTAAAATGGAAAACTAATCTTCAAAGACAGCCAATCACCGGCCACAGAGGCCCATCGTATTCAGCCAGAGAGAATCCATCAGGGGCCATTCATCAGGTCTGGCTGCAGAGACTCTACCCTGACCTTGCTGTGGCCACTGGTGCCTGGGAGACACAACTGGAGCTCACACAGATGAGGCCCCCACCATTCTATCAATGTGCCAGAAGAGCTGGGTGATTGCCACAGAGGTGAAGGTCCACAGAATGACTGCAGGGTTTCTCTGTGTGTGTGTGGAGACACATGTATTTACTCTTTACTGTCGTTACACCAAGAGCAGAGATGTAGAAAAAGACGGACTGCTGCTCCCCCCCCGTGACACAGAAAACCTCCTGATCTTTGATTAACGTCTGCCGGGCGTTTGTATGTGTGACGCAGTATCATCACAAAAAGTCGTATCAAGGACTTCGGAGAGCAAAACCTTGAACTGATAGTGAATAGCAGCTCCCTCCCTGTTCATGTGCCTCCACAGCAAATAGCCTGTCAGACTAATAAAGGAAAAGATCTCATCTTATCACCACAGAGTGTTAGAGCCACTTAAATGAAAAAAATATATAGTAACAAGAAGAATCAAGTGATATTAAATAAAATTGTATTTTACAAGAATAAAGTCGCAGCCTGTTATCATGAGAATTGAGTCATAATCATAGTGTCACATTAAAGGGGGGGGGGGATATCAGATGATGAGCTGATGTCTGCTTTAGAATGAGGAACGTGGAGAATCTTGTCAAGTTACACTTTAAGTCTTATAGATAATGAAATGTTTGGCGGTGGTCCACAGGTCATTGGTTACATCTGCGTTCTATTCAAGGGGGTTTCACAGAAAGACTGTGGTTTGTGGTTCCAGAAGAATTGGAACACGAGTTCTCCTTTTTCTCTTTCAGTTTTCTTTCTAGTCCAAACCTGCGGTTGCATTTTGAGTAGCCATTACCCACCATGCAACTTGACCACCGACCGCTCACTCACATTATGCTGCTGGTGGCTGATGTAGACGCTCCTCGAACTCTGCAGCCTCAGATTCATTTCCTTTTCTAATGTGTAGTTTTCAAACTTAACTGATGCTAAGGCAAATTCTTCTTGTTGAGTCTAAACTAGGTGTTTTCCAGATATATGCACTACTGCTTTCCAAAACCTGTGAACAAACTATGAAGCACGTATTTGACTCCTGTATTGCTGTCAAACATTTGACTATCAGCTCTTATCATATCTTTATAACTCACAGGCCAATATGAGCGTGTTAGCAAGTGTCGTCTTGAAAAGAGGATTTCAATACGTCATATTTATGAAATGTGCTTCATCTCAAGCCCCCTGAGCTTCTCTATGATCATGACTCCACTGTTTGTCGACTTGTTTTCCCATCTTTGCTTCAGCCCGGTTCTTTTCACAAACTCTTAAAGGAGTTTTAAACTTCAGCCACTGGAAAATTTCTACATGGCAATAAAACTATAAAGTGTCTTTTACAACTCTGCTGCGTGCAACCTGCTGCGCTGTAAAAAATTACAACCACCGGCGGGAACACACCCGACCCGACAATATGGTGGTAATTGCAAGTTAGAGCTTCATTTCACTTTTGTCGTTCAAAATAATATAAAAAAAACATTAAGTCGACAGTTTGACGTATAATATTTAAATATAGAAATGGGAAGCACATGACTCAACCCTACAAGTCTATTCCCAGCAGCTCCATATAAAGCCGTATATTATTAATCCCCAGGCAACTAGTATCACTGGTGCATGTTGGACATAAATAACAGCAGTGTGCCTTCTGGTACCGGCATGTATGTGTCAGAGAGGAACAACTGCTGCAGATCTATATTTGTCACAGACGCCTGAGACAGAGGGCACAGGCTCCGGCTCCGTCAGGCAGCACAACAGCCTGCCAACTGTGTCAGCAGGAGGCACAGGCATCAGAGGCAGCGCTCACCTGGGTGCAGCAGGGAAAAGATTTGACGAGCGGGAGCCAACGAGGGATTCAAATGCACAGATGAGGATATAGGGACGGACTGGAGGCGGCATTTCAGTCAATCCATCATGCAGTCACCAAAGTCCAATACTCCCCTGTCGTTTAGCCTTAAAGAGTTAGAATATACCAGAGACCATGTCTTGATCCGTTTCCAAATTCCCTACAGGTGCCCCCGTCTGGGCCACTTGTTCCCTACTGAGGATATCAATTATTGAATAAGCTAAAAATAAATACTTTCTCTCTCTCTCTTCTATTATGTAATTTTCTAGCTCCACACTTTCAGAGAACATGACTGAAATAGGATTAAATATTGAATTCCACCTTTAGTCGGTCACTGATTTAATATTTGTTTTATCTATTAGTTTTAGGTCTTATCTATTCTATTCTTTCTAGGGGCTCAGATTATATGTGTGTCTCATTCTCAATTTTTTTTTCCCGTCTATGTTGGGTGATCTCGCAATTTCAAATCAACGGCAATAATGTGTTGATTCTTGAATCTTGAGTTAACTTTTACTGACAAGAAAATTACTGAATATCACCCGACTCATCATTTAAACAAACAACTGAAATCCTTTATTTGTCCTCCAACAGGAACTCATAACATTAGTCTTTGATGATGGCTCTATTCTATTAGAGTGGGACGGCTGATGTGGCTCAGGAGGTAGAGCTACATTATTCTGGTGGTTCGATGCCCGGCTCCTCCATTCCACATGCCAAAGTGTCCTTGGGCAAAACCCAAAGTGCCTGTGATGGCTCTGCTGACATTGTGCGATGGAGAAAGTGCTGCACGTAGATTCATTCTGTATAAATGTGAATGGATGAACGTCAAATCTGTGCTGGACTTGCACTTTGAGTGGAAGACGAGAAAATTGCAATATAAATACAGACCATTTACCATTCACCATTCTGGTCAAATGCACCAGTGAACCGTGCTGGTGACGAACACTATACAGTCCCAGGGTCCAGGAATATGAATGCAGCCATTACTTTTTTTAATCAAAAAGGAACAGTGGATTCACAGTTTTCCAATAGTCAGGCGCCTATATGAATATCAGAACAGCTTCTTCTTGTTGAAATCATTTCTATCGGCACGACAAATGTCTTTTGTAAAGAAGAAGAAGAAGAAGCTCCATTGTATGAAGAATTGATTCCAGGTACGTCTCACTTTCAGATTTATCACATCAGGCTCTTGGCGCTGCCTCGAGTTTCCAGCACAGAGAGCATGATGAGAGGGGAGAACAGCAGCCGGTCAAAGTATTGCATTACCTTTGAAAGTGAGGGAAGAGGAAATGGAGGGTGGGAGTGTGCTGCTGAGGGCTCTACTTCATCCGAGATACGAGGAATCCTGCCATCTTGTTTCCTGTGAGTCAGAGAGGACGGAAGGGTGGAGAGAGGGAGAGAGGTTAGGGACTGGCTTCAAGCTGAGTTTCTCATTTACGCAATAAGACACCATTGACTCATCCCATTGAGGAGGTTCATTCAACTCTAACTACAAAGAGGAGGATGTTATTATTTCACCACTGTCCTAAGAGTGTTTCTTCAGTCGGGAATTCAACTCTCAGGAAGCGCCCCTCTGTGTGACTTTGTACACTCTACACTTTTATTTCCTCTTTTATTTTGTAATAGCTTCCCTAAGGTTTCTGTAGTTGTCTTACTTCCTGCTGTGATTATCTGCTCCGCCCGATAATGTGTTGGAACCAAGTGGCGACCCGACGTGATGTCACCCATTGGTTCCTGAACTGCTGTTTTGCATCTTGCATCTTGAGCTCGAGGACACTGCACGCCCACACACACACACACACACACACACACACACACACACCTGAGACTTGCAACCATTGGACGGTACCACCTGTCAATCACAGCCAATCCCCCGATGCATACTTTGCTTTATTTGACTATTTTCTATGGAGATGTAACTTACAAAATTTACATCATACTGTATTGAAGAATACTTGAAAGTTTAGCGACTGAGACCATAAACTCCTCATGAAAATGTTTACTGACGTCAAGTGAGAATTAGAGTCATTTACTTGTAGACTTCTATAGAAGCATCTTGTTGCAACCAGTGGAGTCGCCCTCTGCTGGTCATTTGAGAGAATACAGGCTTCAGGCATGTCCACATTGACCACATCGGACCGAGTAGTGACCCACCTCAGCCAAACAGGCGTTTTCGACCCGAACTACAGCGACAAGTGACCGACAGGTATTTGTTTTTTTTATGTCCAAACGCAACCAGTGTTTTTTTCCCCCAACTCCTGACTATCATGCAATTATTGTTACCATGGTTACAACTTGTAAATGACCTTTGGAAGACATTGTTTGGAGTAGATTGTTTTAATACAGGCAAAGTTTGAACCCAAACATCACAATGTGGTGCCGTCAACTTGAAATTCACTGCAGAAGAGGTTGAAGCACCATGTAAAGTAACCGAGTCCATAGAACTAGTATTTCAAAGTTAAATTGTTGCTGTAATTGTTGTTGAGTAATTGTTCAACTTCTGTCCAACCCTACACACGCGAGTAGTGGCCGAGTATGACAGGTATTTTGTTTTTCTGTCCTAATCCATCAGGATCAGGTCAGGTAGCTACGCTCTAGTCCACACTGGCTTCACTCTCCAGACCTATAAGGCCTACATCTATTTTAATAAACACTATGTTTGGAACTGTGTCTTTTTCCCATCTCCTCCTGCGTGTTCTTAAGGCTACATCCATACTGCTATACGTTTTGAAAATGGCGTAAAGACCCAAGCGGTTGCGAATGTCTACGTTAACGTCCCCAAACGTTTCTCTCTGGCCAGACTAAAACACAGATTCCAAACTTCTTCATTTTAGTGGCTCTAAAACTACGCAGTAGTGTGGGTGGCAGGCGCATCTGTAACAGAGTTTATGTGTTTTCAAACAATATGTAGTAGTATGGATGTGGCATAATTTTCCTCTCATTCTTCAGTCAGTCGGTTCTGTTCCCTCAGAAACATCTTCTCTTCTTTTACCTGACTGTCTGCATTCGCATTCGGATCCTAAAATAAAAATAAACAAGGTCCTGCTCTTTACGTCACAGCTTTGCCTGCACTTTCTCACCCTCACGTCAGAGGCTACGTGTCGAGTTCTGATCAGAGGCGAGAGTGTGAAACTGTCGATCTTGAGAAGTGCACGGGGGAGAAAAGTGGAAAATGTAGAAACGAGGGAGAACAAAGGGAAAACTGATACAAAGCAGAAGAAGAAAGGACCCTCTGCTTTCATCTCTTCACCCGCTGCCCCTCGACGCTCTTCCTCCGCTCCCCTCAGCCTCTTCTCTTCTGTGTGCGATTCCAGTGAATTACCAGTCCGGCCACGATTCTGGTCACAGCATATTACTTCACACTTTGTCTCACGCAACAGTCACTTGCTAGAACTGGCAGCCCGTCTGTGCATGCATCCTGTTCTGCAAACCTGCAGCAGAGGGCATTTCCAAACACTGCTCAGCGGCAGAAAGAAACACAAACCAACAGCACAATCTGGTTCATTTGCTGATAACAAAGTGAAGATTTGTTCTCTCTCTGTCACATATTTCCTCCAGCCCGGCACATGGTGTTTTAGAGGTGGAGCAGTTGAAATAGGATCATTTACAGTGTGGGTCTTTCTTTCACAGCACAGTCCATTATTTTATATGGCCGCTTTTATCTCACAACACATTGCCTATTAGCTGGGGAGAATCTGTGAGTCTGAGCAAACAGAGCAGCACCTCTATGAAACAGGCTGATGACCGGGATGAGGCGAGGAAACCTGTTCGTCTGATCTCTGCTGAATCCGGGAAATTTGACTGAATGAGGCTGTCAGGTTTTTTTTTTCCACATCATCCTCGGCTTTGTTACGTCTTTTCATATAATGCAGCCGGGACACAAAGAAAATATGATGTAAAATGCTGCTTCAAACCCAGAATTATACATTAAAATCTGCCGACAAAGAAATGTCTCACTGAGCTTGTTCTACCTGCAGGTTTTGGTGACACCTGGTGTAACTGTCCTATAGGAAGAATTAAAGTGGCAACGACAAAAAAATATCTGAAAAGCACAATAACTATTGTTATAAATCAACACTATGTAACTTTTACCAATCAACAGCGCCCTCTATAGCCACACATGGTTATTAATTCTGTCGGTATCCACGCGATAAAGTGGAGTCGATTGCATAATCCCACTGAACTGACACAACTGAACAGTAAATATTACCCATGATCCCCGGCTTCCTGAACCAACAGTGCTGCTGCTGTAACAAATCCACTAAACTCTATTTGGATTTCTTGATATTTTAAAAGTTTCCTCTGCGATTGTTGGAGATAAACGCTGGTTTAAAGTCTCAAGTTCCATCGAGCAGGAACAGACGTTCAGGGTGAGGAGCGGGAATCAAACCAATTCTGAAGCTGTAAAATTCTGCTTTTGGTTTTTTACGTTTGCAAAAATATCAACAGCTCAATTTATTTTTCTTGATTTACATGTTACCGTTTGCACAGTAGGTGCGAGTGACCAGCTGCTTCAGCATGCGCACAGCGAACCCACACTGCCCACATCCATAATGAAGGGCCAACGTGCAAATCAATCTTTATTTAGGAAGAGTCAATAGACAGAAAGATGAAGGCTGCCTGTCTGCCTGCCAATTCCACTGCTGATGTGCTCGGTGGCTCTCATCACAGAAGATGAATACATTTGTGTGGTTGTTGTTGTCCTTGTGTGTGTGTGTGTGTTCTTCAGAGAGAAAGTGACTCCAGGGTGAGTGGTCCGGTTTGAGGTTTAAATATTGGGTTTTAAGGTTCAATTTAAAATAAGGTACAAGGTAAAACATATTCTTGTTGATCATTTTAATTTGGGTCATTACTTGAAAAGGTTTTATGTTAAAAAAAACAAATGTCTTTCCTCATCCTGTCCATCGCTGCTGCTCCTCTTTTCAGCCTCTGTCTGAAACACTTGATGTACGGGCTGGACTTCTGACGAGGCTTTTTAAGTTTGCATAACTTTAACATACACAAAAAAAAACATAAAACACACTGGACAAAAGCTAAAGCATCACGTCTCCTTTAAGATTGAGGTTAAGTATTTAGTTCTGATGTGTTGATATGTCAATGTATTTTCCCAACGGGCAAAATGAAACAGAAGTGACAGAGAGAGAGAGAGAGAGAGAGTGTTTACGCCCTCATTGCATTGATTTGCAAGGCAGATAACAGAAATGCATCCAGTGAATGGGGGTAAATGCTAAGTTTGACTCAGGGAAAGATTTCAAATCACAGCGAGCGCACATTATCAGAATGTCATCATCTTGACACATGCCAGGGTGACACTGTACGATTTGTGAAGTCGCAAATCAAAGAGGGACGTGCGACAGTTCATCGTCTGCTGCAGAGAAGCTGTGGTGGATGTTGTTCGCATGCGAAGAGTGTGACGAAAACCGTTTTAATCAAGGTTATAAAAAAATACAGTCGCCTACGCTGCTGCATCTCACTCGGTGCGATCCTGTCGTTCGGTTATATTTCTATAATGTTGTCAAGGTTATCGTACTTATATGAATCTATATTTAATATATATATATGTACTCCAACAGTGATTAAATATACAACATCTTCTCCCTGTGTTTCAGAATAAAAGTCACAATAGATCCTTTCAGTCAGTAAAAGCACAGGTGTTGTTAACAATGGCTCTGTTCAGTTCAACATGACCGTGGGACAGCGTGGACGTCGCCAGGACCCACAAGCTGCAGCAGCTACATGGAATTCAGCCATTATTCATTTCATCATTTACTCTGCTGGGAAAAAACCAACAAAACTCCAGGTCGACCAGTTCCCATTGTTCTGCAGCCGGTGGGCATCACTCACATTAATGAGTTAGACGGAACCAAATGTCTGCAGTGACAAAAGACTGTATTCTTTATTATTACTCATATTGTCGTATAAACTGCAACTAATTAGCTTTCTTGTCATTTACTAATTAATTGGGCGAGTTATTTTGTCAATGATCATTGATCATTTGAAAAGAAAATCAAGTTCCCACTGACCTACAGTCCAAAAACCAAGGATATCAAGTTTACTATCATAGAAGGTCATGTTTTCTTTGTCATTTTTAAAAGTCTTTTGAAATCACAACCTTATTGTTCTCAACACGTGGCTTTAATTTTCTCTAGTTCAGTTTAGCCACTGATTGTTACATGATTCTGTGTATTTTCTTTGTTTTTCACCAGTTTGCTGTTTTTTAGTAAAGTTTCTTATTTTACGTGTCACTTGTACCTGGTTGTATTTATATTTGAAACTTTTACATCATCGCTGCCCATTTCAAACAAACAAAAGGTGTTTTAGTACGAAATGCTACTGATATAATAATGTTACACACATTTTCCTACGTGTGATGAGTTACAATAACAACCAACAGCTGAACTGAATGCTCCAGAGTGGAACTGTGCACCAGGCGACACACGGCAGGTGAAGCCTGTGCACAGCAGCAGCCAGGTGGCAGGTCGCTGTGCCACTGTGGACAGGTGACTGGCAGCCATCCACAGCAACACTTATCTCACCGGTTAAAAATAATGACAGTTAAGCTGTCCATTGCCATGTAGCCCACACATCACTCCGGGTGAAAGGTTCATTCTGGGGTCACATCTGATCCATTGTCTGCAACCTCATGGCCGCACAGAGCCAATAAAGAAGCTGATATTATTTTACTTTTAGGGGCCGAGCATGTGGTCGTATTTTTCTTACTTTAAAAGCACCTCCTGCTCCGTGGAACAAATAAACAAACACTGGTGTAGACAGCGCTTCTTCTCTCTCTGTTCCTACGGAGGCAGAGTTCTGGTTGCAGCTGCAGTTGTGTAAGTGTATGTGTCACCTAGCAACATTACCTATTCCCAGTATCACTGTAAGATGCTCCGTTTAAAAAGATAAATATAAAAACTGTATGAAAGTTAGAAGTATTATTACGATCGCCAAACTCACGAGTTGTGTAGTTTATAGATAAGGAGCTCCTGTACTCCAAGAAGAACGTTGCTTCATTTGATGAATATTACATATTTTCCTCTATAATTGCACTTAGGAAACTATAACAGGTAAAGAGACTGATTAAAAAAGATATAATCTAAATACTAATCTCCAATTTAGTCAATGTTTGCCTGTAACTATATGTAGACATAGACGTTGAAAATATTGTTTTTAAGCAAAATTGCCAGACGATTCATTTAGGAGTTCTCGTTTTCTTCTGCTCAGCTTGAATGGAGCACCAGAGCAGACGATCTACAGGGCCAGTGATCCAAAGTCCAAAAATAACCAATCTCCTCCATCACGCTCTTAACTTGATGGAATACGATGTTGAACATATGTTCTCATCTTGATTTTCTGGCAGCGGGAAGCTTCCAAATGGACACAAAGAATCCTGAAACCAAATCCACCGGTTAATCCTGTGTGCTGCCCACAGCTGCCTCCACAGCCTGCTGGGTCATAAGCTCCGATAAGAATCCACCATCTGTAGTCCGATCGCAGCTCAGCCCTGTCCGGCACCTGCAAACACAAATCAGCTGGGAAACACCGACTTCCCCGCAATCTTAATTTGAAACCAGTCAATCTGAGTGGGATGGGGCCTGGAGAGAGCTGCAGCAGTCAGAGGGAAGAGGGTCAAGGTCGGGCAGGAAAACAGCTGAAGCTTTATTCTAAATGTTTAATATCGGTTTATCAACCTCAAAATCCACTGTCCAATAAGATATGTCCTACATAAAGACGTAAGAAGTTCCAGGGTTTGGTTCACTGGCTTGAAAAAACAAAAACAGTATGATCCGCTGTATATTGTGGTGAGTCATGCTTAGTCATCCTTGGAATGATGATACTGGCCATGGAGAAAGTGCAGTAACATTTTAAGAAGTAGGTGCACACTGCGTTTTCAGTTGAGCTCTACAAATACAAGGATTATCCAGTAAAATTGGATTTGAACGAATAAACAATGCAGATAATACGTGCATTTATTTTTTACATAAAAAATATGTTCACTTTCTTAATTCAAGTTTTATACATTTGGCTTCATTTGTGTTTTTATCTATAGTTAAACCAAATGTGAAATAATAAGCGTCACTTACATATATCATGTAATAATATATATATATATATATATAATATATCTGTAGTGGCATCAGCCCCAAAGAATCTGTCTCAGTCCAGCTCTGCTTTTTGCTTTTCAGAAATAATGTTCTGATGGTTATTTGATCTTTAAAGATAAAATGATTATAATGTATACGTAACTTAATTGTATGGCAATAATTACATTGATTTTGCACCACAAAAAGTCAATAAGCAGTGGTAGAGTTGATTTCTCATCAGTTTATCGGTCGTGGTGCAGCCTTTACGCCAAAGGCATGTGTGAGTATAACATTTATCAGAAACCTACAAAGCCTCTTCTGGTGAATTCTCTTGGCCCCGGGCTAAACATGGATTTAACATGACAGCTGCACGTGCACCAGCTCAACAGATGCAGTGGTTTCTTCAGCAAACACCCGACAGCCACAGGTGCTGCAGGGAGAGTCGGGTTTTATCAGATCCTTTCTCTATTAATGGCAAAGTAACTTCTCCACTAAACCTTTGCAAGTGGGCTTCAGGCTCACCAGGCTCCCTGTGAAGGACCTCCGGGCTTCTTACATTAATAAAGAGATCTGAAGTGCCGTCACTTACTTTGTAGCTAAGGCCCAAACGAGCAATGGTTTCTGCGAGCATCAAGCAGACTGCAGACTAATGGGAAACAGAGATGCATATTGATCTGACACATTCTGGTAAGCCCATTTCCTGACAGACAGGTTTGACAGTGGATTTGTGATTATAGATCTGACAATACAGTCGTTCTCTCAATGAAACGGGGCTTTATATCCAGAAGAAACCTGCAGGGTGAACCCTTGTGTAAAAACAACAGAATGAAGGGACCAGCAGGTCTTCAGCGACATGTACATCACCCTGTAAGCCACCAGTCAATACTTCTATGTTCAAGGTTAATCTGAAGACTTTGGCGAGATCTGTCTCAATCTGTCTCAGCGTGAGTCCAGCCAATGAGCTTTCACTGCTGCTGCGAACACGGAGCTGAAAATGAGAAATGATGAAAAACACTTCGTATTTCTTGCTTTGCTTGCACCCATTGTACTAGAAGAAAAGCTGTAATTGGGTTTTGCTAATAAAACACAGCGTCGTCACCATAACGACCCAAAGTTGCTCCAATAAGACTGAACCTTGGAGACATTCTGGCACCTTTTTTTTCTCCTCGTTCATTTTTGACAAAAAAAAAGTCAAATGAAGCTCACCTGAACCTGAACTCAGAGCTGAATCTGAATTTGCCAATTTATCTTCACTGGAGCAGCTCCAAGGTTCTTTCAGTGGCATTACAGATTAAACCCTCGCTGAGGGCTCCAGCTCCAAAGATTCATAAATACTGAACAAAAAGAATATTTAGATCAGATACACTTGCTCTTTTCCTCCACCAAGAGCTCCCCCACACACACACACACACACACACACACACACACACACACACACACACACACACACACACACACACACACACACACACACACACACACACACACACACACACACACACACACACACACACACACACACACACACACACACACAGGGAGAGTCCGAGACAGTACAAGTACACATAAACCCCATAAGCTTTGCAGGTCCACTTAGAAGAGAGCAACTAATCCAATCAACTACAGCAGCTAATGCACAATGAAAGCAGAGTCATTTACTCTGAGATGCCAGTCGGCCACTTCCTGGGTGGACGAGGGAGAGAGGGAGAGGAGGAAGAGGAGGGGGAGAGAGAGACGTTGAGAGAAAGTTTGAGGATGAAGAGATCAGGACAGATCAGCCAGCGCCGGGCAGAGATCTATATCACACTCTTCTTTAGCTGCTTCCATTTGTCTTTTCACTCTGTTTGGTATCGACTTCAGCGCCGTCTTTCTCAATTTATCTTTCAGCAGCTCACAGGCGCTCTCCATCGTCTTACCTGCCTCACTCGCGGCTCAGCCTCTTCTCCTGAACAAGGTTTGGTGCTCAAACACGCAACCGCTCGCTCCGTGCGTCCGACTCTCCGTCCTCCAGCACCTGCTGTCGGAGATCAGCCTCTCCTCCTTTCACATGATGCTGAGAGCAGCCCTCCCTCCATCCTCCCTCTCCGTTCCACCCTCCCTCTCTCTCTCTTCCCTCTCTCTCTCTCTCTCTCTCTCACACACATGCGTGCATTCTCCTGGCTGCTCTTACTCCGAGTCGAGCACAAATGCACTCCTCTCTCTCTCCCCGACTCCTTCTGTCCCTCCCGATGTCTCCCCTTTGTTTGCTTTTCATCTCCACCTCCCCCAATTAGTTTTTCCCTCTTGATGTACGTATGACAGAGTGTTATCCATTCAAGCTGTGGGTGTTGCTCTGCGTTTCCATTTGCCTCAGTGAGTCGGCTCGTTAATAACAGACTCCGCACATTCAATGGGGCAAAATTCTGCAGGCGGATGGAGGCTTGAAAGCAATTTTTCGAGAGTCTCATTTGGGAGGTGACATCAGATCTCCCTGTCCTATTATCTGTCTCGTTTCTGACAGCTTGTTCCCACATCGTAAAACACCTCCTGCATAAAATAGCCCAACTATCCCTTTGTCCATTTGACACATTAGTGGCCGGCAGTCAGCTGAAAAGCTCTCAAATGCTGCACATTTTGCAGCAGGCTCACACATAATGGGGACGAGAACACATGCTCAGCCCAAAGAGGAATAAGCACAGGTCCGTGTTGTCCAATGTTTTGCTCAGTAATCCCATTTTCTCTATTTTCTTTTGTTGTTTTTTGGTGGGAGGCTAAATCCTCATACATAAAACAGCAGAAGATATCACTAAACATTACGAGGATAGAGACAACAAGAGATCTGCACAGTAGCCAGTAAATGGACTTCAATACATGCTGCCAGTTCATGTCCTGCAGGAAACATACAAAGATTTATAAATGCTAAATCACTCCAGTTGAATTTTTATGTAAATTATAGTAGTTAACAGTTGAGAAAAGTCTTATATCCCCACTCAGTGAGCACACACCTCCCCGAAAGAGACCACATTTCCACCAATTCTCACAAATGTTTAACTTTTTTCATCAATATCTATGAATTATTCTCTGAGAAATCAAAGAAAATGTTGAAAAATGTAACGTTAAATTGAGTAAAAAAAAATTAATACTGTATCTGCCCCCTGATCTGGATCCAAATTAAATTTGAATGGGTTCTTCCCTGACCCAAACTAGATCCTTCCACCAACAGACAGATGAAAACACAACCTTAATTGATGATTAAAACTGTGTCACATAAATCGTTTCTCTTTTACACAAGGCTATTCAACACGTATAGTCCTACATGATAAAACCAAAGATAAAAAAGATCTATACGTAATAAATCACACATCATCTTACCAATAATGATCCATCTTTTGAAAAAGAGTGTCAGAGAAGCTTGCTTTCCAAAATCTTATGCCAACCCTTCCTCCTCCTCCTCCTTTCCTCTGAAGCATTTCCTCTGATGACAGATTTAGCTGCTTGCTAAGGTTACGGTTGGAGATCCACCAGGAGTCCCGAGCTGCAGAAATCCTAATGGTGGTAGTGCCAATCGATAAACCAAGCTGCCGGCCCTGAGACAAACCCATAAGGGGATGTGGCGCGAGCCTTTTAGCGGCCTGTTGCCCAGTCCACACCCTGCTGTGGGTGTAATGTTACAGGTAGCCCAGAGCTGGGTTGGCGCACACGCACACACACACACACACACACACACACACACACACACACACACACACACACACACACACACACACACACACACACACACACACACACACACACACACACACACACACACACACACACACACACACACACACACACACACAACAATGAAAGGAGCACACAAAGCCTGTTTTCTTTACGTTTAACCACTCAGGAGGTTGGGTGACACTGGATAACCTGTGTTTGTGGTTTCCCAGCAGAGGTCCCAGGTAAGCTGCTCCTCACTCACCCGGGGGAGGACAGGAATCACCAGGAGAAAAATCTGAGCCCCACAACGAGGCCGAGAAGGAGCATGAAGAGTGCAGGTTAAATATGATCAACACCCTCTGCCTGTGACATGCCTCTGAGTCGCCAGTGGGCCGGAGGTGAAGATGAAACAGGATCTTTTCTCACACACACACACACACACACACACACACACACACACAGCAGAACAAATGGCAGAGTCGAGCCAAGTCAGGGGGAGGTCGACTAAACAGGTTCTTTTTCTTTTTTTCAAGTGAGTACACGGGAATTCAGGATTGTCAAGATAATTAGGTGGTGTGCACTTCTAAGAGCAAATGTATGTGGGTCATGCTGAGTCTCCTCTGACTCAGTTTCTTCCATTTCCATTTCTCATTTCATTAGTTCCATCCCCCCTCTCCGTCTCTCACTGTGACTGTCCGCCTCCCACTCTATCCACAGTCTTCTCCTGAGGCAGCTAAATTTATGTACACACCACTAAACTGCAGAGAATACCCCTTGAAAACAGCACTAGTAACACTTTCGTTTACAGGAGTTCTGTGCTCGTGACGCCCAGAACACCCACACCGCACGTGCTGAAGTCCCCCTCCTCTCAAACCCAATTTCCACTGGTGAAAAAACCCACTCACATCTGGGAATGGCCACAATCGGCGCTCACTCATGGGTCAAATAACTCTGCAGTAGATGAAGGCTTTAATCGGCAGTGATGGAAATATAACACCCAGGTGAACGCGCTAATTTCTCCTTCTTCATTTTGTGCCGACATTATGATGTGCATTGAACTTGTGGGCGTTGGTGCGTAAATAGCCATTAGCACTTGTTTTTACATTTTTAGAACAACACGCAAGAGCAAATTTTATTGTGCAAAATGCAAAACTGGCAAGACGGTGAGTTTTCTGATACGTTGAAAAGGCAAAACTCCTCTACTGGCAATGGGAAAGAAATCAATGACTTCTTTTAAGTGGGTTTATACCAGCATGTCTTAAACCTGCATACCTGCTAATTTGCTAAGTCATTGGTCAGTGCCAAAAAAGCAGAAATATTATACAACTTCATTATCTCCATGAATAACACGGTTTCTGTAACTGTGTGCATTTGTGTCATGGAAACAGAAACTGAATAAATGTTTTAAAAATAGTTTACATTCTGCCATTGCTTTTCCACTACTCTAATGATGGAGAGCTGGTTGCATTAATATTTAAATAAATGAGGCAATGTACCGACAATGGCGACGGAAAAGAAGACAGCATGCCTGCAAATATTAATGTAAACAATACAGGATGCACTTTGTTTGTAAATGGCTTTGCAAATCTTTTATGAGGATGTTCTCAAAACATTTGTCGGCCCTCGAGGATACACATCATTAATTTCAGTGAGAAACACTTAATATAAATATAACTTTTACTTGATTAAAAAATCCTGAGGGTACCATAAAGCAGGAAAAGCGGCATAAGATGAGTTTCTACTAAAAATGTAATTACCATGTGGATGCAGGACCTCTTCCCCCTCACGGCTTGAAAGGTGGGAGAGGAAGTTCTTCACCACAGCCACAGTGCTGTCAGCACTCCCAGAACCCCGCTGGCTCCCATAATTACCTTGCTTTCCGGTGGCCCTCTATTGATTTTGGCAGTGATAAAGCTGGACCCTAACTGGATGTGAAACCACAGGACAGCCAGTGGAGCAGGTAGCATATGGAAGACACGCTGTGGCTTGGCCAAGGTTCGGAAATACAGTGCCCTGATTTCTTGTCAGACTATCAAGTGTCGTCCTGAGCCGTTTCATTTGATACATGTTGAGCCACTACATCTCAATTTCCATGTAATAGACAACACTGATTAAAACTAGTTTCAGTCTACATATCATCCTTTGTGAGGCCACTTCGACCTCTGACCACCCAAACCTAATCAGACAATCAAAGTGAACATCTGTGCTAAATTTGGAAGAATTCCCTGCAGGTCTTCCTGAGATATCATGTCCACAAGGCAACAAATGTGTTTGTGAGGTCACAGAATCCTTTGCCTGTGAGCACTAAATTCTAATCACTACATACTTGAGTCAAACTGAGTGTTTGTACCAAATATGAAGAAATTCTGGTGTTCTTGAGATATCGTGTTCACAAGAATATAAACAGATGGACGAACAAACAATCTGAAAACATGATGCCTCCGGCTACTGGCTGTTCCCGACATGGAGGCTGCAGATAGCTGCATAAATGGACCTTCTCATATCCACCCATTGATTCTCTGTATGGTGCATTTTGAGCATCAGAAGAAGCAGACTTGGAATGTATCCCAGCATGCAATTCACTTCCATTTCATATAGTGCCAAATTACAAAGACTGTTATCTGAAGGCACTTTACAGAGTAAGGTTGAGACCTTACAGTGTTACAGAGAGAGACCCAGCAGTTCTCACAATTAGCAAGTACAAGGGGATGGAACCTGGAGCAGAACAGGACTGAGGGTGAGCTGCAGTTCACCGGTTAGGTTGACAGGAGATAATTGGGGTATCAGAGAGGGAGAGAGAGAAGACAGAGACCAGGAACAGTTGTGTAACTATATTGAGAAGACTACACACAGGTTACACAGGCTTGTATTGACAAACACAATCGCATTCAAACCTATGGGAAAAAGTGTCCAAATTGCCTGATCGTGCATGTTTTTGTAGAAAATACTTCCCGAACCACAGTTAACTGCACTAAAATTATCATAATTTTACAGTTTAATGATGTCTGCTGGCTGTGCTGCACATATAAACTAGCATAGGCAGGATTCAATCCAATGTTATATTATTTCTGTATGTGTACTAGTCTTAGAGAACCCTGTATCTTTCCAATTAGGTAAAGCAAGATACACTTTCCCAAAAATAGATGGCTCAAAATTAAACTCCTGACGATATGTCCTGGATCGACTGGATGTAAGTGCAGTGAGCTGCAGTGTCTCTCAGTGATTAGAGTCATTATGTGGACATGCGGGGCTGTCAGCTGCTGCGGCAGTGAGGAACACACAGACACACACACAGACACAAACACACTGAAAAAGAGAAAACGCAGTAAACAACCCAACTAACCTCAGGCAGAGAATGAGGCTGAGAAAGTGAAAATGCCGATATACAAATGAAGAATAACCCATAAGGGCTTAGTTTTTTTTGGACCCAAAAGCTGACATGGACACAGCCAGTGAAGCTGAATTAAAAAAGGAGTTCATGAAAAGAATAGCTAAGGACGGATAAGTGAGGGTTCGGGCTGGCAGGCTGAGTTGGGGATTGGAATGGTGCAGTTTGGCAGGTGGCTGAATGGTTTGGCGTGGTGAGTGGGGTTTGTGGCATTGTGTAATGAATGGCGTGGCCGGACAGGCGCTGGCGTCTTGGTGCACAGGAGATTACAGGTCAGTGAGAGGAGGAACACGAAGAATGAACTTCACATTAAGAAAGCGCTGAGCAGCTGAGGAAGTAGATACCACTGAGCAGGCTTACGAGTCTGGTGTCGGGGGTGGACGGATAGTCGGGGTGTTTGAGCTGAGATTGATGAGGTGTGGAGTGGAGCCAGGTAAGCCACACCCACGACACAGAAACACATAAACGCCATAGACGTTACTACGAAAATGGTTGTTTTGTGCCAGAAACCTGTATTCTGTTGAATGACCAGTAGAGGGCGACACCACTAGTTGCATAAAGTAGTCAACTTCTATGGACGTCTATGAAGTGAAGTTTCAACAATGGCCGAACTCCTTGAGGAGAGACTTTGTGAGTTGCTAAGTTACTACAGGGATATATATGATGCTACTTTATATGGGAACAGGGACAAACAGCTGCTCTGCCCCTTTGTTAAGAGACATTATCACAGTCTCCTCTACTGTCGTTTTTCAGAAATTCTCGACTCTGCGATGTCCCCTATATTGGATGTATTCCGTTAAATGAATGTGGGCAGTGATGGTTTCATGGTTTGCAACAGACATATCTCTTTGCATTTGGGCATTGATTGATGTACTCCTCCACATGTGGCTGCTTCTGGCTTCAAAAAAGCAAGATGGCCCGGGCGGAAATGCCAAACTGTTCCACCTGCACGTCTTTGGACTGTGGCAGGAAGGAGACAACCCATGTAGACAGTGGAAGAAGATGTTAACTCCACACAGAGAGGCCCTGGCTGAACTGAGTGAACCCCGTGAGGCGACGGTGCTAACCACTGCGCCACCGTTCCGCTCCTTACACACAGACAGACGAGAGGAAACGCAGGGAAACCAAAAAATAAAACAACAAGTCGTGACTGGAGCCGTGACACAGCAGCTGGATATGAAACTCTGGTATATGACGTGGGAATGTTGGACCATAAAACCGGCGTACATGCTTCAAAATTGATTTGACTGTCATTTACGGTCTCGAAAACTGTAGAGTGCGTTTATGGTTCTGTGGGAAATCGAGAAGAACTCAAACCATTTGCCGCTACCGACTACACACCGAGTGTTTATGAGTCATGCTGGAATTTTCTATTAGGAATCGCAGCATGAAAAATAACATCGTCTTCGACATTGTCCAGACAAAAGAACGTCAACTGCAGTCGGATATATTTAGAAATAGGTTTCTGACGACACTGGCTGCATTTCTGTCATCAAACAACTATTGGTATGAATCATGAACAATGGAACACAATGCCTGAGTGAAGCAGCTGAAACACTGACGCATAATTTCCCCCCCACCCCCGTTCAAGCTCTCCTGCTTTCTCTATTCCCACTCAGTGAGGTATATGTACAGTGTGTAAATGAAGTGTCTCCTGAACTGAGATGTAATAGGGCTTGATTACATGGATTCGACCTCCTGATAATGTCAAATGGCTCCATTAGCAGGCAACATTACTCCCTCAATACGTCTGAGCTTTGCAATTAATTAGCGGAATACGTCTAAACTAGCTGAGGAGGCCAATGAAGCACAACAGGGGAGGAATGTTGTAATTGCGGTTTTAAATCATCTGTAGGGAAATGGAGATTGGACAAAAAAAAAAAACTTCATTCGAACGCAGTAGCACATCGATGTCACAGTGTCTGAAAGCTGAGCATTATAGCCTTTGATAAAAAGTATGACAAGAGGGCGGACACTACTTCAGAAAGATTCTAGCCTGCGTTCCTCTTTTCTCATCCACCGCGGCAGCTGCACTCGAGCATGTATCTGACTGAACAGGTGCGTTGACTAACAGGCGAACCCCATCTGCTGAAATAACCTCCATCATCACCGTGCGGCTCCCACACTGTGTCCTCTGCACAACCCTTTGCAGGCAGACCACGTTGCGGCTGCACCGGGGGTCACAATGTTGTGCCCCGGTGAACCCACTGAGGGTTAGGGTTAGCAGATACACCAGTTTGGGTCACAGCAGGGGTCTCTTCTCTGCCTGGTAATGATGCGGCAGCAATAGCTAACAGTCAGTGCGTCAACATAGAAAACAGCCGGAGCCGCTTTTGCTTTTATATCCAAGATGAAACTCAGCTGGTTTGACTTTGTGAAAAAAGTAAGCAAAAAGGAGTTTGGAACAGATTGTGTTCTGTTTTCAATGTAAGTCTCTAATCAGTTAAATATATATTAATATGTATAAGCACAAGAAGAGAGAATGGGTTGAGGTGGGAGCAGCTTAAGAAACGTAGTCTACTCCTGCCTTTCACCAGCTCTTCCTGGAGAATCCCATGGTTCCTTTGAACGTGATGGAGCACTATCTCTACTCCAAGCTCCCTTTAGATGTCAGAATGCTGTACCCGCTAACTGATAAGCTCAGCCACCCCACAGAGAAAACTCATATTTACTCCTCGTGTTCACAATCTGATTCTTTACCCAAAGCTCACGACTACAATCGATCGTTAAATCGATATCTTTGCCTTCCAGGTCCCTCCTCACCACAACGGTCCAGTGAAAGGATTGCTAACGCTGCACTAATCGGCCTGTTGATCTCACACTCCATTATGTGAGTGAGATACTTTAACTCCTTCAGGTCACCCTCACTACACATCTGGGTTTGACAGGTCTGTCCAGCTGTTGGTGATCAGTTGGTGCCCCAACCCTATTCAAAGCCTTGGGTGTTCCGGTACCTGATAACTTATTAACCACCCTATGCACAAAAATTGTTGTTTGTTGTGGCCAATCCATGATGAGTGTAATAATAAAGACCTGGTTCAGATCAGGCAGGTCATTTCCACCAATTATCTCAGGTTTCTCATTCACTGCCCACATGAGCAGTGGAGTTTCCCAGGGGGAGAACCTAGTCCCCAGTCAGTGACCTTTTGAAGAACCTCTCCAGTTGCTCCAAACTACCTCGGTATGAACAACAGCCAGTGGAACAGAGGCACCTCTTTCGCCCTCAGGGGATAAATCAAAAACAGCACCGCTCAGCTGGGACTAGTGAGTGTGCCGAGGTCCAATAAAGGTGGCAAGAAAAACAGGCTTTTATATATATGATCTACTGTGTTCTATAAATTACTGTACATTAAACTGTGCAAATCTGCTGACACATTCTTTAGTTTTGCCTTCGTGTAATGTGATTTATACGTTTCATAGGACTTGTTCAAACATGTCCACGTATTTACATCCTCTAAAATAAATCACAACTGACGGTCAAGATATTAAAAATACGTATAAAATAATAGAGCACTGAATATTTTTAAATTTCATTATGATGAGACTTGGGAGCTGAGTTGAAAAATGTGATCACTTACTCCTAGAGTGAACTGTGATGTACTCACGTGGTGAAAGTATTGGACTAATACTTTGTGATACGAGTACAAAGAACGTGGCTTATCAAGCAGTGGGGGACAGAGGGGGAATTAGGTTGTGGAAGCTGACCTGAATGAAATCTAGTCCTGCAGGCGCCATGGTTCTTAATAGTGTGTATTGAAGAAAGGATGAAGCCAGGGGGAGGCTGAAATGATCTGTGCAGAGCAACAGATGAACCAGTCAAGACATAAACAGTCTAATCGAGGTGCTCAGAAACACAAAATGGTTCCACCCCAGTATAATGGTGAGCGGCAGACGATGGGCTTAAAGATTTACGCAGCTTCATTAAGGGATGGTGCCAAATTACAATGAGGAACTCTGGACACATTGTCACGTTTGAAGAATTATTTCCCGTTATGCGAGGAATCCATAATAAAAACTATACTTTCCACCCACCACGCCATATGCCAATACCGTAGCGTGGTGGTAGTGCTCAGTTGGTGTGGGTGGGTTTAATTGCACACTGTCTCTTTACTAAAATTGATGATTCTGGCATCAGGGGTGTGCTGTCACGCCGAGACTGTCCAGGAATGGTTCGATTCACATCACGATAAATTCACTCTTTCCTGGCAATCACACTCTCAGTTCAATTGAACATCTGTGAAATGTGAGGACATCAGGAAGCAATGAGGGGGGCGTGCAACACAACATTAGAAAGACAGAACTCATGTCTTGTTCAGAATGTCCAATACAGCAAATGTTCAAATGGTTTATTTGTCCCCACGACAGCGAAGCCGTACCCTGACTCAGTGGGCGAGCTTTGTTTAGTTTTTTTCATTCTTCTACAGTATTTTCTCTTCCTCCTCACGACACCGACGCCGTACTAGGAGGAAAAATGGCCGTTAACAGCGATCCGAAGTGGCACATGTCCACAATTAAAGCCTCTTTTGCTCGCTCCTTCTCATCGTCCAGCACTGAGGAGCACTTCATTACCACCCAGCTCCTCGTGTCAGTCCGAGGGTCGTCGAGTAAGTGGCTGCAAGGCGACAGATGTGTGCATATACTTTACATAATATATCAAACCTCAAACAAGGGCTCGGAAGGGGTGTCCCTAACCAAACACGTTCATTAAAACTAATTTTTATAAATAATTCATAGATTGCCGACTTGCTGCATCACTGGACATACAGTAATGCAAAATGCCATTTGAATGATTTTCCCCATTAGAGCAGAATTAAGTTGTGAAGGGGAAAAAAAAAATGTCCACATCCGGAATAACAGTTCCTGCAGAAATGCCACGACATTTATTCTGGCCTCCTTACCGCAGCACGGCAGGAGCTTTAGACTGAGGAGATAAGCACCACCATTATCGAGAGCAATCAAGTTAATGAGTGTTTAATTGGGAACACGTCGCTGGGAACGATTCAGCACAGAAACCTAAGTATGTTCTCACTTTGCCTAAGGAGCACTGTCTTACCCTAGTGATTCAGGGTTATTTAAGGTACAACAACACAAAGAGAAAGCTCCTGTGTGCCAGGGTGAGATGGAGGAGACTCACTACCAATGAGAGAAAAGTGTGAGTGCTTTGTGTTCACACACACACACACCACACACACCACACACAGTATTTAATGACAGACACTGAAGGTCTGCATCCTTTCGAGGACACAAAGGCGTCGTGATCTCCGTCGACCGAGGTGTCTGCAAAAGCTGTGCCAAAATCAAATGGTCTGGTTTAAGCAGAATCTTGTATTTGGTTAACCACTTTGTCCCATTCTTAGCATTCTGCCTTTAACAGCAATACGAATTCTGTATAAACCTCCCTTTACGCTGAATTATTTTCAAACATTTCCTGCACTACCCAATGTCGGAATCCTTTCGCAGGAATTATAGCCACATTTCGACCGTTTAACGTTTGGCATTATTTTGTCGAGTTGGACGTATAGCTACTAGCTCACAGCAGGCCTACGTTACGTGCTGGTTGTTGCCTGTAATCAGTACATAGGTATTATCACAACCACACTTAGGAGGAATGCGTGAATTGAGTCAAAGCGAGTGCGGTATAGCGAGCACGGTGTTATTCCTAACTTTCCTATGGACAAAAATTAGACATTAGCTTATAAACCTTCTTGGAGCATGATCCAATAATATATGATCCAACTTTATATGGAACAAAACCTACTTGATTCAGAGAAAAAATTACCTCCTCAAGAATTCCCTCCTGGGGCCCAAAGCAAATGAATTATTAAACAGTAGGTATGCTGTGGGTAGCTAAGCTGTTTAACGTCAGTGCAGCCTGAGACTGATTGAATACACAATCGGTCTAATGACTCAGTGATTATTATCAGGGAGCTGTACTGTGGATAACTATCGACTGCTCAAACCAACCTAGAGGCACCATTAACATGCAACACAGGCCCGTTTGCAACAGAAACCAAACCCTAATAATGAAATTCAGTGGGTGTGTGAGCAGTGTATTCTCCTCTGTGCAGCCTGAGTACCCTTGCACCTCCAATTTCCTCTATCCGCTGAACCCTCTCATTGTCCTTTCCAGACTCATTATGACTCAGTTTTTTACGTGTCTGTGGCCCATTTGATGCAGAATGATGAGGCAACTGCTACTTTTTTTTCCCCAGTCGCTGGAATTCTGGCAGAGAACCGTGCAAACAAAAAGACAAAAAAATCTATAATCTAATACGTAATTAGTCTTCACTTCTCCGTTCGCTTTTCATTCGTTCGTCTCATTCAACCCAGTGAAAGACGAAACCCAAACCTCAGCCCCCTGCAAAACAGACAAACTCTGACAATCACCGCTGATAATTAGATTAGATAACCAGTGTTCATAAAGACATCTGCTGTCTTGAATCCTCCTGTAGTTAGTGTTACTGACGGCTATTCATTCTGAGCCTTTTTATGGAATACCAACCATTAGTGTGACATGATTTATATATAATGTGTTTTCTTTATCACTTTGTAAACACGTATCCTAGGTTATTTTACTTATATATATTTATTATGATATACATCAAATGTGTTGATTAACATGGATTGTGGGCATTTAAGATGGCAACCTAAAATCTTTTTTAGATGGGTGCTTAGTCTCCTTTTCCAACTGCCTCGACTCCATACAACACAAACATGAACTTAAATATAAAAGGTCACAACTCACAGCACCACAAACAAAGACTTGTGGATTCATTACAGAACTGGATTACAAATGAACTATTGTAAATATCTATGTATGCGCAAGTTGTAATATTAATGTTTGTGTCTCAAAGCCGTATTACATACAGTACATACTTGTGCTCTCTGTCTCTCGACCAAGTATTCAAAGCATAAATTGTAAATAAAGATGGACAACGTGTTTTTCCACTTCCTCCCTACAAAAATGAAGCCAAAATAACAGATACGGGTGCCGCCATCTTGCACTTCTGACGTCATTTGGAGCCATAGTCTGGGAGATAGTTATCACCGAGTGGAGCCACGGTATCAAGGTCCTGCCGATACATGGGCTCGACCAATCGCAAGTCAATCTCACTTGTCAATCACATGTATATGCCTCAACCAATCTCACGGGAAAGGTAAACGCTTGGACAAGCATCAGTGTGATTAAACCTAAATGACAGAAACCAAAGTGAACTTGGACTTTTGGCTTTTCAGTTTGGCCCTTGTTCCATTGACCAGCACAGAGGAGGCAGGATTTATGACCTGTACTGCAGCCAGCTCCCCGGGGAGGCAGTCAGGATCAATCTGCTTCACTTTTTGGAAGCCGTCATGTCGTCAATCCTTATATACAGTCTATAATTTACGACCACACATTCGCTTCACTTCCCCGATCTCTGTCCTTTCGACTGCAGATGTACAACACCATAAGAACAGACAGGCTTTTCTGAGTGACAACATTATTTCCTGCACAATTTAAATTCTTGTTAGGCGCCGGGAATAAGTCAGAGTTGAGATAAGGAGGAGGGAAAGTCTGCTTATAGTTTTCACTGTTGTAAAATTACAGGACTTATCAGCCTTCATAACTGTGTCTATATTCAGGTCACACCACCGAGTTAGGACCTGAATGCTGAGCACGAATCTGGTTGGAACAGAGGGATCATATGAATACCAACTAACTGAGTAGAGATAGTCCGTGATGGTCTGGTCATGTTTCATTCTGTCTTCAGATGATTAAAGTTGGATGTATAATAAAGTGTAAACTGCTTCAGCAGCTTTGTTGCACGGATCTCAAGGGCTTCAATAGGTGGAAACACAACTCATGTTCAAGTGAATGAAGTCAAGCATTAAAACAAATCTCGGTGATGCATAATGTTGTATTTCAATCAGAGCAGGACTCACCATACGGTTCTGGTCCTGGAGAAGTTCTTGTCGACCCTGCAGATAAACAAATAAAAGCAGATTAATAATGATTCTCATCTGGTGTGTCACTGAAAGATGATAATTAGCGTCATTTAATCCATAAATCATTGAGTCCAAGTGACAAATGCAAAGATTTGAAGAAGTACCTTAAAACAGACTTGAGATATCACGTTCGCCAAAAACATGTTTTGTGAGACGTTTGACGCCCAAATTCAAATGTTTTAATCTGTGAGTCTAAATGAAAATATGTACAACATTTGCAAGGATTCTCTTTAGGCGTTCTTAAGATATCACAAGGCAAGCAAGGGTTTGGTGAGGTCACAGTTTTCTTGACCATTGACCACCAAAACCTAATCGGTTCATCCTTGAGTCCAAGCAGTTTGCCAGATGGGTGTTCCTGATAGACTCCGTTCGAAACAACATAAGCTCACTGTGACCTTTAACCTTTGACTCTCAAAATCTGATCAGTTCATCTGTGCTTACAACTCAACATTTGTCCCAAATTTGAAGAATTTCCCTCAAGGAATTCTTGAGATATCGTGTTCACAAGATATATATATATCAAACGTCAACATATTTTAACCTTGTTAAAATCAAATGGGGAACTTACACTTCAATCAGACACAGAACAACATCAGCATTCATCTTAAGGGAGGTTCTGTCTGTTTCTGTTCACCTGATGAATGTAGGATTTCATTTACTCTCCTGTTAGTTCTTCTTTAGTCTCCATCCACCAACTACAGATGAAAATATCTGTCTCTTCAGATGTTAAGTGCTACACTTCAGCATGTTCACCATCCACTCGGTGTGTCCACAGTTTGGTGCCGAGCAGGAATCGTACAGTGAGTTTTGTTATCTTGTCGCCTGCTCTGGCTTGAAGAGAAAAGTGCAGAGACCCAATGAAAATACTGAAGTTACCATGAAAGCTGCTGTGAACCTCCATAGAGTTGAGTGGAAAGGCAGAGACGGGTAATAATTATTTTGGGTTTGTCACAACTTCCCTCTTTCAAGTGATAATTCATGTGATGATTTAATTAACTGCTTAAACAGATACTTTGGTTAGTGCAAGTTATGTTTTTATCAATAAACACCACAGTGTGCCTCCATGAAGCCAGATGACTTCATATATGTATGAGAACATACAAGTCTGCCTCACTCTTATTTTGTAATCTATCTCCAAACATTTGTGCAATAAATAACTTATATTAACCAATTACACTTTGTGAAATGTTCCCCTTCCTCACACGAGCTAATGACGGTAACAATTACCAATTAACTTTGAATAAACAGGCGACCAGCGCTCTGTAGCAGCGGCGGCGGGGAACTCATCAACGTCGATCACAACAACATCGCATCCACAACAACGGGTGTGATCACGACAACAGATTCTGCAGTCGATGGGTCTGCGTACTGAGTCGTGCTTCACCGAACTATGAAAAAAAAAAACAGGTGAACAGATCTTTGTGCAGCAGCGGCCACTGCACCAGTAATAAAACTAGTAATAAAAATGGGAAGCGAGTATATAAAACTGACACGGCAGCGTGCAGGGTGTAGGAATTATGATTTGTTGTTGTTGTTAAGTGGAAAAATGTTGATAAGCTGCGAGTGTTATCGGTAGAATGAACTGCCTGAGGGGAAACAAAGGGTGCGTCTGTTTTTCTCAGTCTGTGCATCACATTTACAGAGTGGTAGGAGTTGTGCGGCGCTCACTTTCCATTTGCTCTGCATACAAATGATACAGGAAACAGATAATTCTCCCACCTGGATCAATCTTTCCAGCAGCCTCTGCTTGAGTGGACGCTGGTTGGGGACAATCAATCTACTGATAATCAGGGCTCATCCCTTTTACCTCCGGGCTAAGCCAATCAAATGAAAACTGCTAGCATTTGATGACACAAACACACAAGCCTCACTAGAAGAACAAAATGAAAATAACACAGAGATAATTAAAGCCATTCTTCTCCCGTTAGTGGATAAAGAGAGAAAAGGCAACTGAAGTTTGTTTCAACTACGACGTGCAAAGTGTCAGAGACTCAATTTGGACCATCCCTCATCCCTACACCAAGATTTTTCAAGAATTAAAATTTTAATTTCCAATGAGACTTGTCCATGAAGCAAGTTAATGGCCTCAAAAACAATATACTTACCTGTCATTTGTCCACAGCTTATCGATTATTCATTTTCCTCACAAGGTCTCATGAAAAACATTTCAAAATGATGAATGAGATTGTCAAAAAAAAAAAAAAGTGAAAAACCTACTTACTGTAAGATTTACCCACGGAGAGTAGGGATGCATTCAAAGGCTGCACTTGATTTCCCCTCACCTGCATAAAATATTCATAGAACGACGTCTTATTCAGTTTTACCATAATTGATTTATGCCAAAGAGGGCTCGGGATGTATAAGAGCAGAGTGCACAGTCTGACACCATCTGTGTTTTTCTTCTTCTTAAGGAGCAGCTTAAAACCTGCTTTTAGATTAAATATCGTCTCTACACATATTATAAAAATTTAATGAAATATAGACACACGTTCCTGCTGCAGACACTGCAGTACAAGTAGAAATGCTGATTATGCAGTAAAGGTCCTGCACTGAAAAAGTAAAAAAGTTGAAATGTATTTAAAATATCCAGAAACTGCCCCTGTGATTAATATACTGTTATATTATGATAGATGGATGGATTGATAATTGGATGGATGGATGGATGTGTAGGTCGGTCAATTGATAGTTAGATGGATGAATAGAAAGCTAGATATAATTCAAAGAACAATTGCAGAAAAGGTTATTTTTGTATTTCAAAAAGTATGAAAGTTGGCGAATGAAAAACCAATGAACACATAAATGTCCTGGATGAGCTCAACAGTTTGATTTGTAAGTTTCCATCTTCCACATCCTCTAATTAAGGTTTAATTTAGTTTTACACGTCTCTTAAAAGGGCAAAGGATCAATCGCCAGTAGCATGCCCACACCACCGGGTGGCAGGATAGAGCCTGGGTTGGTTTGACCTGGTGTGACCTCTGATCTGTCTCTGTCTTCACTGTCTCCCACTTTACAGCTCAGCCCAATACCATCTCCATCCGTGGCTCTGGCTCTGTGTCGTTACCCCCCCCCGGCTCTGTTCTCTCTCATGTCTCTCTCCAGTGTTTCAGCGTGTTGTCACAATATTAAATAAAGTTGTACAAGAGCGGATGGGGGTGATGTAAGGAATTGAAACAGTATCACTGCTTTAGTGTGTCTCACATCAAACGCATTGTTTTCACCAAACTCTTGTGATGCCCACTCGCAGCGCAGCGGCTCTGTCATCACACACAACTCACCTTTTGTATTTGAAATGGAAACACTGACATTCTGCGAGTCGCTGCTGAGGGCGCTGCTCTTTAGCCGTGTTTGTTGCCCCGTGTGTTGAGAATGGAAATATTTGTTTGCCAGTCAGCGATACAGTTGGTGATTACCCCCCCCCGCTGACACAGGCAACACACTGTTTTGGTGTTAACAGAACGCGAGTGAGAAACAGACCATCACATAAACAGCAACGCCTCCATCCACGGTGGAGGCACATGTCACTCACTGACACAAGGACACGAGGACACAGGGCGAAGGAAAACAGGCCGGGTTATTATGGCTGTAAGTCATAAGGTGCAGGTCAAGGTTTTTAAATGATTGCTTAAGATTTAATTTAGGGCTGTGGCCAAAAATAGATCAGTCAATATCAATGATTATTGGGATAAATGTCCCATTAAACACATTTTGAGTGTAACGGTTGATTTTTGCTCTTGAGTGAAGTTTGTGGCTTTAAACTCTTCTTCATGAGCAGACAACATTCTAGTTGATATTGATTTATGGCCCAACTCTATTTTAATTTCTTTTGATTATTTAGTCTATAAGATGTCAGAAAATAGTAAAAAAAAACAAAAGCTGATGGTAGAACCCAAGGTCATATTCAGTTTTATATAAAACAATGACAAGCAGTAAATTCTCACCATTGACAAACTGGAAAATTTACAGAAACGTTTAAGCATATTTTCAAAGCTTCCAAATTCATGTCTCATGAAAACATAACCATATTTTAAAGGTGTCAAATGTCTGTGAGCTGAATAATTCCCAGCAGGTCTAATAAATCTAATAAATAATTCGATTTTATATGATCTGAAATATTCTCATTAGGATGGATATCACATTTTACTCTAATAAACTATTTTCTCTCTGGCAGGAAAAGAGATGAAAGTGGGTTCATCCATTCAGAAAGAAATCTCTATGAATTGTGTTAAGTGTGAGAGATCAATATGAGATGCGGCTCCGTGCATTCATCAATCTTTCTTTGGGTGTAATGACGAGGAAACGTAAACCACTCAGAACAAGATTGTCTGCTAATTATCCCACGTCGCCACTTTCTCCTCGGCTATTGATCTGCTCAGGCTGGTGTGAACTGTTTATCTCAGTCTTTGTTTCAACATGTACAGTAGAGGAAAGGTGGGAACGACACACTTTCTTTCCCAGACTCTCGCACCAGCTGCTTTATCTACAGCGACGGCAGTGAACCAGAACTTTACAGGCTAATCTAATTTTCAGGGGTGCAGTCGAACTTTTGGAATAATTGGACTGAATTGAATCCAGCTTTAGTAGAAGTGACAAGAAAAGCCCTGAAGGGGGAAACGGCAGCTTTTGGCTGTTCGCTGGGTAAAGATGCCGGTTTGGCAGCGTCCTGATGATGCAAACAAACATTTTAATCTTCTCCAAATGATGTGAATCACTAAGAAGTCACCAGAATAAGATCATTAATATGATATTTGTACAACATAATTGCCTTTTACACAGAATTAGTGTGGAGGTAAATAAGAGACATCAAATTAAACTACATTTGTCTCAATTTGCTTCTTACGATGATATTTCACATAAAACAATTCTGTATTTGTACTTTTCCTCATTGTTTTAAAGCTGATGTCATGAAGTCAGGATTTAACAATCAGAATCTGATCATTTATTACTGTCAATAAATTCGGATCAAATCCACCTACACAAGTCTCAAGTCATGAATATTTAATGTTTTAGAGAAATACTTTAAAGCCATGAACTTGAAAATCTGCAATATAAGACTTTTTGGCAGAGAAATCAAGCTGTGAAGAAATTGACACATCATCAACTTGTAAATTGGTTCAGCAGTTAGAGAGTATTATCAGTCTGAACATTGTTATTAACTTGGAGCCACATTTCTGGCATTATGTTATTTTACGTCCATTATTTCCCCAATTGTCATTTTTATATTTCAAAAGTTCATTCGATGTGGGAGGAAGGGTTCATAATCCAACTGTATTGACCAGTTAATATTAAAAATAAACAGTCGATAAGAGCATCAGGCCATCTGAAGTAGTTTTCCTCGTGATCCAGTAGCTTCAACTATTCCCTGTGCTCTTCACCCTTCAGTAAAGTAAGCCAGTAATGCAACACTGTTTTGCTACGAACATGGAGAGAACGCTGGCAAGTAAAGCTGTGACGACACCAAATCATCTGAGAAGAGGAGTGTGCATGTTTTGGTTCTATGTCGGACAAAGGTGAGACTATTTATGGACGTTGTGCCTTGTAACAAAACAACAGGCTAACGCGTTAGCAGCAGCGGAGGAGGAACCACAGACGAGCAGGGCCAACGTAAAGTGTTTATGTTGTATGTGTGAACTTGATCTGCTCTCTCTTTTAGCTCTGGTTTTGGTCTCCACCACCTCCTCATGGAAAATATCAAGCAGTTTGTTCGTTGTTATAATTACTAGATAGATACTGTGACTGTCAAATAGTGAGTTGATGCAACGTCATTACATCTAACTTTAATCTGACATACACCTGTAATGACTTGGGCTGCTTCAAGAAAAAACTGCTAAATCTCTCAACAAAAATGCATCTGTGTCATCATGCAAAAAATAAATATAGCATATGTATATATGGATCTGACGAGCAGCCTGGAAGTGAAGGTTCACACACACAATCCTCTGATCTTGCCACTTGTCTCCAGGCTTGAAACCGACTTCACTCAACAGCAGCAAAACAACCAGCTGCAATTTACAGCTCACGAAAATACCAGCGCCTCCGACTAACTTTCTCTAAATCTTCAGCTCCAAAAACTCAAATCTGAAAATAGGTACGAAATAGGTCACTCAGCTGAAGCAAAGCCTCTCAGCTCATGAGGGGGTGTTGACTTCACCTGCTTGTTCCAGAGGTTTAAATACGAGTGGGAGGTTCAAAGAAAGAGAGAAAGTTTACTGAATATCCACAGAGTCCAAAATAGCTGTTCACTCACACGGTCCTCAACCAACTCTTGTTTTTTTTAATTGTTTTTACCAACTTCGCATAATCGCCCCGCTCTGAATTTGCAAAGCATAAAACGAATCAATCATGCAGGAGATTGAGGCTCAAATTGGGCACAATTTTCAGCTGCTTTTTTAGCTCATCCTTTTTTTCGTTTGCAGTTGTTTACAAGTATTTTGCCGAAACAGCCACATAATTATGTGATAACAGCAATTTCTATGAAACTGTGTGCGGAAATGACTCTGCAACAAAATCACATCTTCAAGGAGAAATCCTGAAACAAATGCAGAAGCGGTAATTTGTTGGTCCAAGTCCCATCCATTTCTCTTTGAAAATCATTTTTCTCCCTGTTATGCATTAAGCATTAATTTCCCCCGGAGTGATTCTTCGTCAACAGCAAGGCTTTTAACAACAGAGACAGATTTTGTTGACAAGCGCAAATAAGAGAAATATGTTTCGATAGATTAAAGTGGAAAATGTAAACCTAATTTCTTCTGTGGAAATACACGTGTTCATTCATCTCGTGTTTTCTAAGAATCCTGAGGCAATGACAGGTTAGAGGAACAAGCTGGAGACGACAGTTATCAGAGTGGATCATGGATGGATGGAGAAAATGGAGCAAGAAAAATGAAAATTAAAACACAATGGAAATCACAAGTGGCTTCCACATGTGACCATATATCATAAATCCTGCCTCCTCCATGTTAGTAGATAGGACATGGACCGAAAGTACACATCAAACCTATTTTAGTTTGCTCTTATCACACTGATGTATGTTCAAGTGTGTTATTATTAAGTAAGTTTGGTTTGAGTTATTTGATCCAATAAAATGAGGTGAAATGTCATGATTGACAGCTCAGCCTGACTTCTGATTGGTTTAAGTGTGTGTATCTCCTGGTTGCTTATGTTCTGGAGACACTTTGTCCATCTTCATAAACAGTCTATGGTCGTCACTTAAAACCTACAGTAAGTGACTTTTGTGTCCAATTGCCAAGAGTGAAACAAGCTGGAAACACAAATTTGGCAAAGTTCATATAAACACCAAACATCGCTATTTATCTGAAGCGTTTCTGGCGACCTGACAAGTTCAAGTCCAATAATCGCTCGTCTTAAAAACTTGAGCTTTCATATCTCCTGAGACTCTTTGGCTGATCAATTCTCTCTCTGTCCAGCAGCTACCCTCACTGATATGTGACCTTGGTCGTGTGCTACTAGAGTTCAAGTTTATGTACATAACTCACTGCTGCACCTGGACATGGGTTGAGAGGAGTAAGAGGGAACCACAACAGTAGAAACAATGAGGGGTAGAAACAAAAAACAAAGAGTTGAACTCTGCTGAAACATCCTGTTCGACTGCAGGTGAAGAGCCGAGTCTGGTGATACATGTTGATCTGTTGTCAATATACAATACTGATCAATGCAACTTTAAGAGGAACAGTACACATATTTATTCTAAAGATGCCAGAATGAAAATAAATCATTGCCCAAACACACCTTCATCCATAATATAGGAAAAAGCCATAATACATCTGCATATATCACAAAAAAAACAATTTTTTGCAATGTTTTTCAGTTAAGAAGTAAACTGATCAAATTAGAAAATAAAAACCAGATACTTTTGTTGTTTTGAGATTGTTTCCCTGCACTTAACGACTCTGAAGGGAGTCTTTAAAAAACTATTGCAGTAAAAATGAGCCTCAGTGGCCCCTGTTGAACATCAGGCTCAGATGCTCTCACATAGAATACTTACTAATGTGCAAGAACAGGTTGTGATGTTACAACAAATATCCAGTTACCAAACCTCAGAAAGGTTAAAAAAATACAACTTTGTTCACAGGTTTATAGAAAAAGGGTTGATATTTTTATGCTTTCTCCTTTTTTATCCTCCAAAATATAACTACATGTTTATTTTGTGCAACAACTCCCAAAATCCCATTGCACATCTTAGTATAAAGTGGTTGTTGTGGTTTTTTCCGTGCACAACTTGTTGGCTGCGTCTTCCTGTGAACACACGCTTCCTTTCAATCTGACTCTAAATGTCAAATGGAGCCTTGTAAGTGTTTTCGATGCCGACTTGGCAGAGCCCACGAGCATTAAAATACAATAGTAGAAGTAATTCCATCGGCTCATGAATTCTGATGCATTGTGGAGCCGAGCGGCTCATCGCTCATAAGCCAAAGTAGTTTCAGATCGGAGAGATTCTCTTTGTGGATGGACTGAATATATAAAGAGCTTCTTAACGTCCACTCAGACTGTTTTAAGCTACGAGTCACATTCACACACATATTCAGCATGTACAATCCAAAATGTGAACTAGAGGCCTCGGGGATTGAACCGGTGACCTTCAGATGAGTGGACGACCCGCTCCACCTGCTCGGCCGCAGCCGCCCACGTGCCTCAACCCTCTATCAATAATGCAATTGACACATTTAAGTGTGTTGTTCACGACTGAAGCAAAGATGCTGCTGCCCTTTGTTTTCCCGAGAGCGATAAATATACACCCCGTAAATAAGCCTTTAATTGGATCCCTGATCCCACACTAACTCAATATTCCCAGCGTTTAATTGTTTTTCTGGGAACGCAACGGCGTTTCTTAATCTGCTTGTTTTACCAAAAGAAAGAAAACAGCAACAACATATAATCCCTCGTGACATTTGTGGATTTATTTATTTATCATCAAAAGAACTGACGCATGTGCTCAAACTACCTTCATTCTCTGAGATGCATTTAGGATATTCTGTGGAGAAGTTAGGACGGCAACTTGTGGGGAAGAAAGAAACTCGAGACAATCAATAGCACACACAAACCATTTCTTTCACTTGAACAGCTCAGTGATTCAGCATTAAAAGATAAAGCTGTAAGTAGGGAGTTTACGGTGCTGAGGGTCGTAGCTGAGCAGGTGCACCACAGCTCCCTGAGCCGTCTCACACTTTCTTCTCCCTGCACCTCTGTGACAGACGGGCTGGTAACAGGCACACAAACACTGTCCTGGAGATTTATCACAGGAGACACAGCCGGGGAGAGTTAATATTTCTCTATTATCTTACCCTCCGTAAGCTCCGAATGTGTAACTCCTTTTCCTCTGAGGCATCCTGCTGATCAGCTGTGGAGACGTCCCACCAGTGCAGGTTACAACACTACAGAATAACAGTCATCCCTTTACCTTGTTTTCTTTACTGTGCACCTCTCCTCTGTTTCTATATACCTCCAACTCCTCTCTCCTCCCTCCTCGTCTCAGCCCTCATTGAGAGAGTGTGTGTGTGTGTGTGTGTGCATACACACACACCCTCCCTCCCCTGTGTCTCCTCTGTGCTCTCTGACTAAGTAGCTCCCATCTCTGCCAGATTAAAAGAAAGGTGTGTCCAGTTGTCCTGTCGTCCTCTCACCCTGGAAACAAACAGGAGGATTTCTCTCACTCTGACTCAGTCGTTCTCATTTCCAGCAGGAAAAGGACACAAAGGACTCAAATCTTCTCTTTGTGTTCAGCCCTGATTATTATTTTTATGATTCTCGTGGAAAAGAGGCAGGTAAAGGAGACAACTCGTGGCTACACTTCTTTTCTGGTTAGGACCAACTAACAATTACTGTAATTAGACTTTTAAATAATCCGGCAATGAGTTTATAGATTGTTTATTTTGAGCAGTAAACATTCAATTTACAACTTGTATGTTGTACCTTGAATAAAATTGGGTATTTCTCTGGTTTGGAACATCGTTGGAAACTGACAGACTGGTCAGAGTGACAGTTTGTGGACAGTTTGTGGTTTCCATTTAATTACTGTCTTATGTAATTTTCTCCAACTATATCTTTTAGTTTACCGTCAAATTGCCAGGTTCAAATCTTAGATGACATCTCGATCTGAGAAGAAGAAGCAAAGTATCCCCTGATGGACGTGACTGTCATGTTACTGCACCTTTTTTAAACCTGGACCAGATGGTGAAATATTTCACCACCGAAATCGACCTAATTTCTCTTCAACTTCAGGAATAAATCAAACAGAGACGTGTCAAAATGACACCTTCATCAGGAGCGTGTGGAAAGTGATATCTTCGTCGATCTGTTGGCAGAGCACGTCTGTTCAGAGTTAAACAAGAGCGGATGATTTCACCTCCTTCTGATATTGTCTCTTCTCATTTTATTTCCTCTCCATTTCACCCCCCCTCTCCCTCTCTCCCTCCATGTCCTCTCTGTGCCTCTGGCTGCTGCCTCTGCTGCCCATACTGTAAATCTGAGTGAATCATTACGTTTCTGTTACAATGGGACTGTATATCCTTCCTTGTCCTGTCGTGGTTCGAGTGCAGCCACTGTCCTTCTATCCCCCCTTTACACATCAGTTTTAACGCCGGGGTTGCCCGATGACCCCCAGTCGACCTTTTTGTGATTCTATTAGGTCTGACTGGACAGTGGCCAGACATGAGCTATAAATCAAATCAGAAGCTTAGAGGAGAGGACGTCAGAATGGGTCATACATATCCACAGTGTCCTCATCAAGGTCCTTCAGCTCCTTTATTGACCGATAGGGATACGGTTTGTCCTCTGAAATCTGACTCTTAAAAACAATCCATCATATTGTCAACATGGGATTGAATAGATGGTTAAGGGCAAAAGAATTGTTTCATAAGTGTTGCACAAAAAGAGCAACTTAGAATACATAACAGTGGCTGTGAACCCGTTTCCTGTCAGGGGCCATATCGATTTCTTCTGATGTCAGATGGTTGTGATGATGATGCTATTTCAGAACTGACTTTTTTCTGACTGACTGTCCACTTTCTCCCACTGAAATGAAGACAAAATATCACAGATACAAACGCAACCATCTTGCACATTTGGAGCCAGATTGTGAAAAGTGCCTATTGGAGCAGGGAGCTGTGGTATCAAGGTCAACACACACTCAACCAATCACGAGTCAGTCTCAGCTGTCAATCATGAAGTTTCAGGCCGTTTATATAGCATTGAATAACTAATTGAAACCTATCTTACTGGAGAAATAATGATGTTTTTCCAATAATCAATAATCTGATGGCTCTTCAAGACAAACTGATACTTGGCCAGTTTGAGAAGCTCCAGAGAGGCAACAAGGCTCCTTCTCGAATCCGATTTTCCTTGTGAATGAGAATTTCAGTTTCTCAGTCATGATCCTTCTCAATGCAAAACATGTCTGTGTAACACGGCCTCTGTCAGAACGTGGTCTTGTTAAAAAGCTGCTTGTCGGGCTCCAAACTTCACCAAAGAGCGTTGACGTCATCCAAAACTTTGTCCTTGCAACTCATCCTCTTTATCTGCATGTTTCCAGCTGTAATGAGGCTCCAGATCAGCCTCTTCCAACTCTGTGAGTGTGTCCCCGCAAGGACAGTCATACGTCACTGTGATGCTTGTCAGCAATGACATGTGTTTTCTTCAAATACTTGTATTTAAAATAGGCCATATACGGACCCATAAGCAAGAGGTTCCTATACTTGCTTAGAGTATTATGTATAAAAGTATGATTTTGTCGTTATATTCCTCTTTGTAACAGCTTTTCATGCTGTTATATTGAACTGAAAAGATATTTAAATGTACCTTCTCATGACAGTCCTCCCCCTGTAAGATCCTTTTGATATTTAAAGCAAAGTGGATGCTCCTGTGTTCCAGTCGGTCTGTCCTGATAATGACGTGTCATTTCTCCAACACAATAATTCTCCAGAGCCAGACTTCTGCTGACAAACTTGTTATTGTCACTACAGTAATATAGTTTCAAGAGCTCTTTTCACTGTTGCCTTTTCCCTCGTGTCTTTCAAACGATGTCCTTCGCGAGGATGTGGGAAGCAGGAGAGAAAAAAGCTCGTTCTGTACCCAGAGTAATCTGTGTGAGGCAGGTGAAAGGGACGGGGCAGCTCGGTGTAATTAGTCTTTGTCTGCGGGTTTCACTCCCAAGGCGTCGCAGGCTGACGGGAGAGTTCCTCTAAAGCAGGTCAGCCTTGAGTTTGAAGACTTGACTGGCAACGGGAGGAGGGGGCAGTAATGAGAGGCTGCCCTCTTGTGAGATGGGGTCCTGTCCACATCCCCAAACACTGCGTGCTGTCGCAGGGAAAATAAACCGGAGCATTTTCTTCTCAGGTGGTGAAAATAACCGAAGAAAGAAACTTGCCACCAAAACACTACACCGTGCATATAATAATAAATACATTATAATTCCTGCAGTGAGAGTTATCATAGAGAAACGTGATGATTAGTAACAGAAACAAACTGATTTCCTTGTCCACAATTTGATAATGACGCACAGGCTCATAATAACCTTGTGTTTCATGCTACAGCTGATATCACTGCAGTAAAAGATGAGATTCAATACCTGACATATATCAAGAGCTGATATGCAAACAAGACTTCAAGACACTGAACTCCACAACACCAGAGTGGAGTCTGTGAGACCGCTGACTGAAGAAGACAGGAAATCAACAAAGCCAGCAGGGGTCATCCAAGGGGGATAATGAATGTGTGCACAGAGTTTTATAGCATCCAGCCAATTGTTGTTGGGATATTTATAGAACCTTTATATTTATAGAGCCACAGATTTATCGGATCGACAAATACACAGACACATCAGCATGTGTTCATGTTTGCTGATAATAAAACTTTGAATAAACAATGCAGAAAAGATGTGCATGTTCCAATTTTGTATACAGGCTTATATATATGTATCAGAAACATTTTACTCCCCTAAATAGATATGGGAAGGGCTTTAGATATTTTTAATAGCGACTTAAGTGATGGACTGACCCACAGACTGATTGACAGACTGCTGGTGTAATCCCTATAGCAGCTACAGGGTTAGTGTTGATGTGGATCAAATTGCAGGTGACACAACCATTTGCTGCCACTGAATTTACAGGAAGGTGATTAAGTTCAGCACAAACAGATTATTCTACGGAGAAGCTGTCCAAACATCCAGACTCCCTCCAGGTGATAAACCCTCAAGAGCAGCAACAGCTCTTCATATGTGCGTCTTAAGGGCTGAGACGCTATTGCATAGTTAGAGTCTACCTCCACCCCCTGTGGGAACAGCAAAGCGGGACACAGACGCATTAAATATTTACCAGCTGTGCGCACAACTACACCCGTGACAAGATCGCAAGGACAACAGGCTCCGACTCAGTGGCCCGAAGTGCCCACGACCATGTCTCTATTTGCTTTTTGTCCGACTTTCCGTAGTCAGGGTTTCATGCAAGAATGGGGAAAAAACAGAAAAGAGGAAGGTAAGTGCAGAGGAAGGCTAAAGACTCATTGAGTTGTCCTGGAGCAACACCACCTCGCCCGAGAAACTACTTTTCACCCTCTCCAGCTGCCGGTGTCTCAGGGGGCCGTCTGAGAGCTACGTGTGACACGTACAACTTTGAATTTTAAGCAGAAAGAGTCCACCGCGCTTCAAGCAACAGTGTGTACTGCCTATGATGAGATTCACAACAGAGCGAGAAATAAAAAGAGAGAGAGAGAGTGCTAACACCTGCGAATACAGTATAGAGTTTAGTTTTTTATCAGTTTATCTTCAAGACAGTCCCCTTATTCCATCTCAGGTTGGGCACACGTTGCTGGGCAGCAGGGTTGGGTTTTCAAATCAGATACAAGTACCGACACGAACGATACAGAATAACAATGCAGATTTCGGTGCCTGAGCTCTATACTGACATAGCTGCCCAACACTGTACGTGCCTATTTAACATTACCTCTAACTCTGGTCGCAATATACTCTACGTGGCTCTGGCAGCACGTAACGTTAGCTAAACGCTACCGAAATCTTGAAGCGACATGACGACAAAATGCCCAAAGCTGAAAAGTTCTTCAAAAGTTTGGTCAAAACTTCAGCTGCTCTTAGACCCACACTTAACTCCGGATAATCTCCTAACATTCCCTGGAGAAGTTGTATTTGGGAATATAAATATAAATATTCTCTGGAATTTTCCTGCCAACCTCCAAATAAAAACTGCAGAAAATGTCTGAATAAGTCCTGAGAGCACAGCAGGATATAATCTGGAGGATTCACCATGGGCAAGTCGGTGTATTGATGAAGTTTCTAACACAGAACAGATACAAACTGAAAGAGAGAAAAAAAAAAAGGATGCAAATATCTCAGGATGAAAAGAGGCGTCATACACAACTTGGAAAGTCAACAAGATATGAGAGCTTTTATTGATAAGGGCAGATGAGCTGTAAACAAAAACCTGTGATCTCCACAAGAAGATTTATACATGAGGCTACATTCTGACTTTAATGCTGCGCCAACCCCCCCCCCCCGCCTGAACGCTCTGGAGATGTGTGTTGTTGTTGGTAACGCGTCTCACCGGACAATCTCCTTCATCTGTGGAAGGCAAAGTGTAGTAAAACAGTTGTGGAGCAGAAACAGGAAGTGCAGAGGAAGCCACTGTTCCATAACCAAATGCAACAAATGAGATTCTCTCTCTCTCTGTCTCACACACACTGCAAGAGCGAGCTTATCGGGGGGGGGGATGCTGAAATGTTATAACTCGCTCATCAAAGACAGACAGATTCTGCAGGAGCACGAGAGACTATTCTCGTCCTACATCACCCGGCCCCTTTCCAGATCTGGATGTCATGAATTTCACAGCTCCTCTCCGGGCCATGATAACAGAGGAGGAGGAGAAGAGGGGGGAGGGAGGGAGGGAGGGGTGTCAGGGGAAAACCACATTTAGGGAGATAGAAGAACGAGGGATATATAAAGCATGATTAGCCACGACGAGACCCGGTTGCCCTCACTCCTACTTTATCTTCATACGCCCCATTTACAGTCATGAGTAGCGTGTCGGAGCGGAGACAAGGAAGAAATACGAGGTCACAAATCACACCAATGGAGTGGGAGAGTCTGTCAATGTGCCCTGAGGGCAATACAGAGTGAGGACACAGCAATTCATATAGCTGCAACACACACCCACACACACTGCTACTGAAAACCCCCAGCAGGACACGTAACTCTTCCTCTCGGGGGTGAAAACTAGGATCAGACGCCCATTAGAACAAATAAAAGAGAGATGTGCAGAGTGGAGCCGAGGCAGGGGAGAGGGAAACCAACTATTGAGTCAAGCAGGAGGAGAATAACCCCTGCGGGCCACATCCTTGGATTAATGACTTTGCAGACAGTGCAGCAACAGAGACTCAGTTCGGGGGCCGACTATGATTTATACACTTTGAGAGGGTTGGACAGGCAGAGACTTCGTAATCGTGCCTCCTCATCAGAGTAATCATCAAATTCAGACCTGCAGGGCCCGTCCACCTATACGACAACCTCATCACTGTTCTGCAGCTTCACCTCCTTCCCTGTCGGATTTTGAAGTTCTTACCCTTCAAATACCCGATCAGACATCTGCAGGAGCAGACGCTCACAGTTCAACAGTATGTGGATATGAAGAGGAGGTTGTTAAAGCGATCAGATAAATGGGTTTGTTTGTTTCCTCTACTCGTGGCAGCTGTAACACTTAATCGGAGGCTGCTCTGCAAAATGACCTGTCATGTTTCATCATAATAACTTTAACGTATCGAGGGGAATAACACAGACTGTCAGAGGAAATTGAAAATATTGTTATCTCTGTGAAATAAAAGTTATTTTTTCCTTTGTAGAAGAGTCAGAGTATAAATATTGTATTATACACTGTTTATGAAGTCATAAAGGATTAAATGACAGGGTGCATTTTGAAGGGGTATTTCAGTACAATATTCACTCCTCACGTTGAAATGCAGTGTATTGCATATTGTATACACAGTATTGACTAGTGTACCTATATTGGTAATATCCATATCTATCACCAAATCACATCGTATAGAGCAGAGGTCTTCAACAGGGGGTTGATTGGACAATTTTTTAATTAGTAATTTTGTTTTCTAACCAATTTTTTTTTCACAAATTTAAATGTCTTTAAATACACATTAACATGGTCAAGACTGCAGGCTGAGGCTGATATGACCCTCTGCCTGACAACCTCCATCCGTCCAAGGTTAGATAAGTTGCGTGCTGCTCATCAGGGTCAGACATCTCACTAATGTGGGAGTATGTGTGCCCTCCACAGATGGCTTGAGGATTCACTGTCCCTTCTACGTGTATGTTTATAATAAAAACATGAATCTGTGAATTATTTGAATAGCTCTGTGTTGTATGCGAGATGTATGTTTATAAATGGCAGTGGCACGGCCACCCTGTACCTTGCACATGTTTAAAATAAAAACATGAATATATGAACCTGTGTATTATTTGAATAGCTTAGTATTGAATGCACAATAAGAGGGTAGCTATGTTTATACATGGCACTAGGCCCAGTTTAATATAAAACACAATTTTATACAATATATATAGTAGGGGGTCCCTGCTCCATCTCTCCATCAGTTTGGGGGACCTTGGCCTGAAAAACGTTGAAGACCCCTGGGTTAGAGAATCATTGTTCAAACCTACTCAGTGTTATTTAAAAACAAGGCTGCTAAAGACATCATACAGTTTGAGCCATAATGAAGTAAAGATCTAAGTTTTGCATATTTGATGTAATGTTGAAGCCACAATTAGATTTTTTTGGGGGCGAAACCTACAATAAGGAGTAAAAAAATTCAAATACCAGTATATCAGCTAATATGTATATTAATAAAGTGTCAATGATTCCTAATGTTTCTTTATCAAACCCTTGTAACAAAACTGTTCTTATTTGAGGCTTGAATTGTACAGTAAAACCATGAGCATTATTATAAGGAATGAAAGAAAAACACAAATACAACCAAATATAAAGAAATTAAGTTAATAAAATAGGAATTTATCATGTAAAATGAATGTTTTACTTGATGCATATCAGCAAACAATAATGCGAATACATCTGTGAAAGTGTCGACCTGTTTTTAGCAGCCAACCGATAAATTGTTCGAGCTTGAATAGTAATTTCAGTTGGAATTTTGTGAAAACTGCAACCCAAGAAAAGAAAATTCTGTTTTAGAAATCACTTCAGAAAGAAGAAGAAGAAGGAAACTATATCAGCTCATTTAATTAACATCAACTAGACTTGAGTGGTTGAACTGAAGCCTCCTGCAGTCAATAGCAACTCATTCTTCTCATGCATTCATGTTAAACCGGCAATAAAACCAGGGAACGGATGTAATTACAGAAACTTGGAATGTAACATACCTAAATCCAATTCCATATTTTTTCTCAGCAAATAATCTTTATGCAAATGTTCACCACTATGAAAACATAACTCGTACACAGACGTACTCTGCAGGAAGAGATAATGATGTGTGCGAGCGTTTTTCCACACATTACCAGCAGGAGATGTGCCGGAGCAGCTGCTGCCTGTGAGTGTCAGCGTGCAGCCTGATCTCCGTGTTCATCCTCCTCTTTGCCTCCTGGCGGTCGCCCTCGACTTCAGCTCGGGCATCAAAGGGCAAAACAGCTCTTTCATTTGCCTTTGTTGCCACTGTGGCATTTTACCAAATCTGATGGTGCTGGCACCGTCCAGCTCCTGCTGTGGCCCTGACCCTTTGGGCCGCACCCCCACAGACACCAGCTGAGAATCACTGAACTGGTTCCTATGAGGAGACGCCTCAGACTCCCCATGACAACGGTTATCAACCGAAGGCTCGTAAGTCAAACCAGTGCCTCAGGACTCTTCTGAAATGTGTTTCCACAAGACGTCTGATTATTGATTAAATTATAAATGCATAGTGAGTGAGGGAAAACTAGAAACAGCATTGTGGTATATGAACCATAGACTGTATATAGAAATGAAGCCATACTTCATGTAGTCCATCTTTTTATCCAGTCGTTTGGTCCGGACACACATTTTTTATTTAAAGCATTAAGTGCGTGTTCACAGTGACCATGACCTTTGACCTGTGATGAACAAAATCTAATCACGTCATCCTCGAGTCCACGTGAGCGTTTGTGTCAGATGTAATGAAATTCTCTCCTGGCATTCCTGATACATCATGTTCACACCGACAGGAGGTCACAGTGACCTTGACTTCCACCAACAAAATCTAATAAATTCTTCCTTGAGTCTACATGAATGCTTAAACCACATTTGAAGAAATTTCCTCCAGGCATCACTGAAATATCTCGGTTACGAGAGTGGGCTGGACGGCGGTCAACTTAAATACATAGTGCCTCCGGCCACAGCATAAAAATACCCTTATCAAATTTCTACACACACACACGAGGAATCAGAGCTCACACATATGCAAGAATAGCCATCGTGGTGCCAGCTGTTATAAACAACTCACAGATGTGGACCATGTATGATAAAGCAACACACACTGCACAGTTTTCAGCCCATAACAACACCCCCAACAACACCTTATCAATTTCTGTTCAGTGCCTCCATTCAAACTCTGCTGCTCTGCTGGTGGCAATGCTGAGGGAGTGATGAAGAGGAGTGTCGGAGGCCTGGGTCATTTTTCATTTCCTTTAAATAGTATTCGACTGAGGGATGAAAAACCACCTCGGTTCCACCTTTCAGACCGGAACCGAAGCCTATCCAGGATGTCTGTGTTTTGGGATGATGGATGACGGGCGATGCAAGGTCACATCAAAGGCAGAGGGAGGGAAAAAACGCAGGATTAAATTGAATTTAAATTCAATGCATCCTTGGGGACTAGGACAATAGACAGAGAATCGCCCTTTCGAACAAAAGGGAGCTTCATGCAAATTTGCGTAATTCCATGAGCCTGAAATGCATCCCTGCAACTAGATAAATGTTGGAGCAGGAAACGAACATGCTGCCGAGGTCTGCAGAGGTGTGTTATGACCCTCAGAGCAGCAATATGCACGGGAGCTCAGATTAATAGCTGTGGCAGTTTGCCGTTAGAAGTCAAATCCTGCTGGAGAGCTGCTGGATTTTATGGCAGGACACACTCTGTTACAACTTGGTCTCTGACTGCCAGGTTCTAGAAGTGTGTGGTTCTCCAAAGTTCTCTCCTACAGCACAGCTCTTTTTTTATTGGATACTGGGCTCCATTAGAATGCGTTGGAGGTTTCAACAGAAATGAGACTCATTCACTTTGAATGGGGTGACGTTATGCTTTGGCGAACTGCATTGTGTTTCCTGTTAGGCCCGGTCTATAGGGACACCTGAGCCTTACATAAAAAATTACTTCTCCCTTTCCACACTCCCACAGGAAGTCCAGGATTATATTTCTTGTACTTCCCGTATACTTCTCTTTGGCAGTGCATTAATAGTGATGAAATGTTAGTATGAAAGCTGTGGATGATGCGTGTCCCAAGCATGAAACTGTGAAAGTTGATATGACTTCAAATCAATATCACGATTATTTAAAACTTTTTAATCGATTAATGAACGATTATTTTATGCCCCCCCAACAATTCAATGTGCTTAAATATGTGTCTCATAAACTCAAGTAAACTTCAACACTGTTTCTCCTTCTCTTACGATTGAATTGTATGATTTACAACCTTGATCTGTATTTACAGCCACAATAATGTTGGGTAAACATGTGTTCTTTCGCTTTTAAATTCAATATCATCATCTATTTCTGTTAATGTTTTCTTTTTGTAAGATAAATTGAGACTTTACACAAAATAACTATGACTAATGACTTCCGTCACTACCATTTCTTCTTGCCCTCCCGTCTCCCGTTCAGAAACCTTGTCTCATTCCATGTTTTAACTGTACTCATCAAATTCACCTTGGCACTGACCCTGCAGTGGGTCCACGCTCTGTTATTGAGATTCTAATACGTTTCTCAATCAACTTGAGTAAACACTCCGAGATAGAGAATTGAGAGCGAGCAGGTCAAGGATTTGCAGACACACATCTTACCCAGAATACATTGTGATTATTTGGGAATCTCCTCGCATTACATTGAATCCTTGAGGCTGACTTAAGCGGAGCTCAGACAACAGGATTTGGGGCCGAATTGGGTCGAGAATCTGGTCTGGAACCTTGGACGGTAACAAATATCGGATTTCAGATTATCTGGTGGAGTGAGGGGGTTACAGAGCCATTCGTGTTCCTCGTTAACTGCTCTGAGAATCATCGAGGCCGTCCCGATATCAAATCAACTCTCCATTTAGACCAGAGCCTGAGCAGTGTAATTAGCCACTTGTTGAAAGTACAGAACGATGCTACACGTCAGCAGGGATCTTCAGAAGAGCCCGTAGGCGACTCATTTGCTGATCAAGAGGAGCCTGTAGGTGACTAATTAAAAGACATCCAGAGTCTTGTTGCTGGGACACCTCAGCGGGAGGGAAACATCCTCCTACAACCACTGGAAGGACTTCCTTCAAGGCCACCTTCCTCAGCTGAAGGATTTCTGTTATTACCTTCCTCTGAATAACTCCGTACATTTCTTTCCCTCTTGATGATGCAAGGTTCAGCAACCTGCCGATCAGGACGCCGCTCAAAGATGTCGATCCGCGCCACGAGAAATGAGCGGATCAGTTTTTTTTCCGGCAGGCGAGAATTCCTCTGAGAATCCGGAGCGTATGCATATCTGAACCTGAAATGAGTTGGGCTCAGAGTCATGACGGGGCCCCTGTGGGCTGTCGGAAACGCTGTTAAATTATCAGGGATCCTGTTTCGCCACCACAAGGCTTCATTAACACTGTCTGGGAGATGTGGGGTTTTATTGTCATGGGCACAATGGAGACATTGTGGTTCGAATAAGAAATCTTACGGCTGAATAAAGAATTTCCAAATTACAACATATTCCCAGAGATGTTTTGTAATTGGCTTTTTACATAAAAAAATAACACCTGATCTTAGTGTTTGAACATTTTTTATTATAGATCAGACAATGTTATTATTTAACGGCCGACGTATTAACTGATCATAGAGACTATTGCTCATGTTTAATTTAGAGCGAGTAGGTGCTGTGCAGTGTAGATGTGGACAAAAAAAAAAGGTCCTTTTGAGTGATTAAGATGTCTGTGTGATCACGGAGATAAAATCAATAGTAAAGATAAGGTAAGAGTCAAGCACGGGGCAGTTCACCTTGAGTGAATCAGCCGCTGCTAATTTCTCACAGCCAGGTCATTATGCAGCTATTTCTCCGCTCGCGTCAGACACGTCAAGTAAACAACCACATGAGTTATCGTATAGAGAGCCCTGTTTTCTAGATGGGACAAATAATGACTTCTTCCCCGAGCGTACGGAGGAAATGTATCCAGCAGGTAACACACAAACAAATGATTCCAGCACATTAGTAGAAAACTTGACAACGCTTTTATCCTTTACAGTAGATTTGACTTCTACTCGCCCGATTTGGTATTTTATAAGCAGTATTGTCTTGTCCCTCCTCCCTCTATCGGGAGCACCCCCTATGTTGGTGTGCCGTCAAAACGTCCACAAAGTTTTTACTGTCCTCACAGGCAGTGAGACCTCGTCATGGCTCCGCATCTTATCTGTCACTCGGGCTGTGTTGTGCATGGGAGTGAACTGCGTGCTCTTGTGTTTGCACTGTTGGGTTTTGTGGTTTCTGCGAGTTTGGTTTCTATTTTAATTCTCACAATATTCCACCACATTAGCATATGAGCAGTGATAAAGAAATGCACCTGCTGTTGTCCTGGTCATTAATATTCATGAAACGAGGACTCTGCTGTGCATATTTCCTTATATATTCTTACATCAGGCCCATGTATTGTCTGTTTGTTGAATATCTCTTTGCCCGGTGAGGCCTTGTTTTCCCTTTGTAGCTGCAGTTCACAAACACATTCTATTTTAAACCATTTAGTTGTGTGTTGTCTGTTGTTACTGATGCCAGAGGACATGAAAAGTACTGACTGTGCAATGAGAAGTGCAGCTCAGAATGTACACAACACCCTGTTTGACAGGCCATCTGTCATGTCATGGGGTTAGGGTTAGCTAGACTCTCAGCTCCCACTGCTTCTTGGCCCAAGATTCAAAGAAACTTGACTTCCTCACAGCGGAGGTCAGAGCAAACTGGCACAAAACTGAGGAGGAAGGACATGAAAAAACCACTGTTGGAGTGAGTCATGACTGCCTGTACACAGGAGCTCTTCCTCGGCAGAGCAAACGTTCACTGAAGGAAATTATTCAACAGTCAAGTCAGTTTGTCAAATGTGTCAATGATAATTTGATGGAATACAGGATCATTACCAAAACTCGTTCACCTGACTCAAGCCTCACTTCTGGAGGAGTTCTTCATCAAAAAGGAGAGAAAACCATTCGAAAACCCAAATGTCTGCTTATATTCTGTTTTGGGGTGTTTCATATTTTAATTCTTATCACCTCACAGAACAATGAAGACACATCATTTATTTCTTGTTCTCCTGAAGTAGCTTGTTCTACTGTGAGAGGCTCATATGTAACACTGGAAACAATGTGGAATGAAATAATGTTTTTTTTTTTCATCATAATAGCTATTTCACAAATGATCTAGTCACAGGATCATCAGGGAAAAAGGTTTATAAAACTAAAAAATGCAGAGAGAACGAGGCGAAGCAGCAAATAAGATGCTACATTTAATGAAGGGGATCACAGGTTCAGCTACACTCTAAATAACTACTGCCACTTAATGAAAAAACACAATAGAGGCAGGAAAGGAGCTTTTAACGCCCTTCACTGAACGCTTTATAAATATCTTGGCAATAATACTGGTTCAGTGTGTTTAAACCTAGATGAAAAAGCTACTTCATAAAGAAATGAGACAGCGCATGTGAGAAAAAGCTTCAGAAACCCATGCATCTAAAGACAAATGCAGAGCATAAGGGATTAGACCATGTTTCCTCTCTAATTAACCACGGACTGGTCTGTAATTACAAGGTCCTGCACTCGAACCTCTGGAAGTATCACATCTTTGTCAAGGTAATTTCTGCAGTGAAGAATGGCCTCTATAAAGACAGTGTTGCATGCTGCTCACCGCCTCTGTCGCCGACTCCATGCAGAGGCAATAATCTCAACAAATAGCGGTCTCAGCCGTCTCAAACGCCACAGGAAGTGACCCGGGACGCTCCCACCACATTACAGCTCGCCACACATTGGCAATACAACATGTTTTTCCTCTGTAGTTGATATTTCTAACCACCTTCCCGCTGAGTAGGTGACGCTATATAAGCTCTGATTCTTATCTCAAGTTTTGTTGTCAGTAAAATGTTGTGACGTGATCTGGGTGAGATGATAAATGATTGATGACCTATGTGTGAAGCCCCTTTTCCACTAACATCTGGCTTTTGTCAGATTGGCAGTGATGCATGACACCCGGATGAACCCACCAATTTCTTCTTCCTCTTCTTTATTTTGCCAGTGCAGAACACCTTTTGCGGCACAACATTATGATGCGCATTGAATTTCCAGGAGTGGGCAGGTAAATAGCCATGAAGGTTTGTGCACGTAATGTTTTTTTACATCTTGGGAACGTGCAACACTGTGATTATTATCTTTGTATCCAGCAAGATGCAACACAGGCAAGACAGCGAGTTTGTTTCCGGCGCAGAGAATTTTAAATGTGATCAATCCAAATTAAATAAACTTTCTAGTAGCTGTATCCACAGTTGAATGCACATATCCATCACGCAGTGGATTTGTTGGATACAAAAAAAAACCATTTATAGGAATTAATGGTGCTCTCATTTGTCAGTATGATCCAGTATGAATCACGTCTTAATCGGCTATAGTTTGCCTTATTTGACTGGTTTGTTGACTTAAATATGACACACATCCTCAAGCAGATTAAACCTCCCACCCCCCCCGAGTCTGTGTACTCGGAATTCAACTGGCAGCTGCAAAAACACACATCATGAATATCAATTTATTGCTAAAGTGGAGCTGTGAAAATTAGCAGGGCGGTTCTATTGTGTAGGTTAATGGAAAGTCAGACAGGCATTCCACTGTCGGGTTAATGCCAGTACTAAGCCGCCATGACAATTCTGTCCTTGAGCTTGAATAATAAATTGAAAATGTGTGTGGGCCTTTATGATTGGCTGGCAATAGGCATGAAATATTGGATTTATCAAAATGGAGAAAGCAAGCAAATAAGCAAAAGGAAACAAATTATAAAAACATCCAATTTGTGCTTCACGAGGTTTGCTTCTAAATTAGGAATCAAATCATTTAACAAAACCAAAAACATGCTGTGTTTGAATCGTATGAAACATCAAGAAATCTTACGTTTGTATCTTCAGGCAAATTCCCTCTAAATAGGAAGCAGAAACTCTAATTGACACAAATCACCTTGGAGGCGTGAATCTGAACTGAAGCAACAGGATTATGTTCAGTTAGAGCCTTAATCGTAAAAATTAGCAGTATAGTGTTTTTGATCGTATTAATTCAAATAAAAAATAACTCGGGATGTTCTGAAATTCTCCCAGTGATCACGTTAATTAGCATTTTTTTATTAATCTTCATCTGTGTCACTTTAAATCCCAACCAGTTGTCATGATGGGTTTTATTGTCAAGTATCAATAGGAAGTGTTGACTTTTTGTAGCAGCTGAACGTTTCTTTTTGTCAACAAAACCTGTAAATGGATAAAAACGAGCAATATTGATTCTACTCATTTTCCATGACGTTATTCCTCAGTAACAGAGCTCAACCATCGTCCATCAAATATTACAAAACATGTTAATCGTATGTCACATGATCAATGGATTTTGTTTGCTTGTTTTTTCCGTCGACTTAAAGACGGTTCATAATCTGGAGCTGAAAAAGTTTGAAAAAAAGTCACAGAACATTTTATTTGTACATCTTAATAAGGAACCAATGGGATTCTGAATCGGCGTAGAGACACTGGAGTGAAGCATCACAATGTTTGTTTAAGTCTTTCCATGAAATTTGCCACAAAGAAGTAAATACAGGCATAACACTGCTGCTGCTTTATCTTTGAAAGAGAAACTCAAACATGCTGTTATGTTTCCTTTACGCCCGAGAGATCATTTGAGATGCGAACATTAAAAAACAGTTTTCAGTTCAGCATCTGCAGTTACCTGGAAAATCAAGACTGAGGGTGAAATCCCATCACCTACGGAATGAGCAGTGGGAACACAGTTTACCGACGGCTCTGGGATTAACTGGCGGCTCTGTCAAGAGATGTTTTCTTGACGATTATCCTGCGGGGAAAACTGAGATGCTTTCTGAGTTTATCCTGATACGAGACAACAACGGTAATTGAGAGCGACGCCTACGGCAAACTAATCATTTTAATTGCAGGATTGAATCTCAGAAATACATAATGCATCCCAAGGTTCACATCAATTCACAGCCCATTTAATAATTAACTGCTGCTGCGTTTTTCTTCAGACAACAATGCCTCACACACACCAGACCTAATTTCAGACAGCGGAGCCATTCTCACTATCACCCACCATCAATGATATATCCCGTGTGAGCTCTAATCCTAATTAACAGCAGGAGGTCAGGCTAATCAGCGAGTCCAGTTATTTACATTGACCTACTCTGCAAAGGAGAAAATGGAGAAGGAACAAAAGTAATTAGGTCGAAACCACAACTGTAATCACAGCGTCTTGATGAGAGGAATGAGATAATCATCTGTGACAAAGCCTTCAGGTGCAGGACAAGCACAATAAACCGATTTAAATGTAAATAGTCTGAACATAGAGGAGAAAACAAATTGAGCGATAATGGCAAAGTGAAGCCGGATGATTAGTTCAGAAGAGGAGAGACTCCGGGGCGACTTCAATCCTGATAAAGGAGATTCAGAAAATCATCAGTTTATATTTGCAGTTTGTTCACATACTCTGGTTCTCTGCTGCTTTTTTCTGCCCACACCACAGCATGCACCTGCTGCACCGAGCCCGTTTCCACACGCTGCTCACCTCCTTGATGTGCTGAAATAGCTTGGTTGTATTGGATTTCACCTTAAGGTGTAACATGTGAAAAATCAATGCTTCCACAAGATCTAAGAATGTGTCTGGCTTTGTACAAAAGAGGGGTTTTTTTTTAAATAAGAAAAGAGGATAATATGATTTTTAGATAATGCATGTATATAGACGTCTAAATGCAATGCAGGGAATGCATCGCCCCTTCAATGCTCTTCATTGCATTTGTTTTTCTAGCCTTTTTGGTTCTTAATGGAAAGACGAGTGCACTGAATCAAAATACTGTTTATCAGACATTTCCTTTAATGAATGGATTTGGAATAAAATCTAGGAAGATGTATTGGGTCTCAGAATGATGGAAATTCACACTTGCAGGGAAAAGCTGTGAGCATGAAAACATTTCAGTCTTTTTACTCCTACAACACAGGGATTGATGCAGCGAGTAATTACTCGTGGAAGCGCAGCAGCGTGAGGAATGAGGCGCCATTCAATCTGTGCTACGCTACAATCAGTCAGATGATTGGGACGCGGCGTGTTTGGGGTAATGATCAGTCGTTCACTTTAAGATCTGGTGTCGTATATCGAGAGAAAACACTGAAAACCTTCTGCTTTTAGTTGCTTTTTCGTGACTGGACAACAGGGTCAGTACAGGATGTTGTTTACTAAGTTATGGCACAAACAAGAACTGTTCTCCACAACAGTTCCACCCACACTAAAGCTTTTAGAAAGCACTGCGGATCAAAGTGCGATGGAGGGATGGGGCTCAGGGGAGCATCCTAAACAACTCAACTTCTGCCGAATTACACGGTAAATATACCAAAGCGTGTATAACACCATTATTAATTATTTATTAACTATGAGCTTCAGATCTGACAAAATGAAAACATAGAGCTCACAACATGCAATTTCATAAAATGTGCTGAAGCTGAATTGCTTTATTTGAATAAAAAAAAAAAACAATTACGTTTTTTTAATGAGATTGTGATACTATGCTTTGTCTGACACCGCCTGACGCTACATGCAACAATAAGGGAAACAGAAACTCGTCGAAGCGGTGCCTGGCAGGGGCAGATGTCCCTGAGAGCCGCAGGCGTGGAAAACATTTGGGATGATAAAGAGGGAGAAACAATGAGTTGCCAGAAGGTAGAAAAATGAAAACACGGAACATGACGGAGTAAACAAAGTCTTCAGAATCGAGTGTTCACATTCGCAGGAACACAGGACCCTGGGGGAAACTGTCTGCTCTGTGGAGCAACGATTGAGGGAAAGGGACTGTAGGACATTTTTATAAAGAATTGACACCGGCTTTCTATTCATAGAGTGAAGACGGAGGGTTATATTGACTTTGCATTTTGGTTTCTTTTGTTTTGGTTCTTATAGCTCAAGGTATCATTTTAATCACCTACTTCATGGAAAGGAAAGAGAGACTGACCTCTCATCGTTTCAGCTCATGCTCCAAAATGACAATCTTTTCTTCTTAACTATGATCATTCCATAACCAAGTGTTTATTATTATAGTAAAAGACTGTCACCATGACAACAATGATCCCTTTATCCTCACTCATCACTTAAACCCAAGTTGATGTTCTAAACCTAACCGAACCTAAGGCGATTTCAGAAGCGTTTTTTTCTTACATCTCTTGAAATCCCTTTTACATCCCGCCAGCACTGAATAAATGAAAAGCTCTGACAACAAAAAGAAATAAAAATCCTTCATCTGTGGGGCTGTGAAGAGTTCATTCGTCCTGGATCACATGATCGAAGGCCCGACCTACGTGCACTCTGCTCGTGCATCATCACGCATGACCAGAGGCTTCGTATTCTTTATGATAATGTTTGGGTGCTTTATCAACAGTGAATGAGCCGTGAGTTTACAGTCGGCCATGCTGGGCTCCTCTTTACAACTTGAGGATTCCTCCACCACACAGTCACTGTGATGGACAGTTATTGGTTTTGGAGCACAGGGCTTGGATTATTTTTTTGTTGTTGTATCCTTTCAAAATAAATCTGCTTTGCCTGGGTTCTCTGGGTTCGCCGACTATACATTTAACTACAAGTCTACATCTCAATATGGCGTTTCCTTTTCAGCAAGTTTCAGAAGGAACAGACAAACGACCTTCCTGCAGAAAAACACAGTCAGATCTAAAGAGCACTTTTCTATTCGGAGGATTTCCTCAGGGATTCTTATTTAAACAATGAAAGTAGGAGACAGGTTAAACTGAAGTGTGGAGTTGACAGCGAGTTTGAGGAAGGTAAATAAATAAGAAGAGCACAAAAGTCCTGCAATAAATTCTACATCCACAAAGGTAACAATGTGAAATATTCAGTATTTCTTTAGAGAGGTGTTGATTCAACTTTATGATAATTTGGACAGTGTAGTTTTGAGGTTGCTATTGAACTGTATAGAGTTATACAGACTTTCTGCTTTTTAAACTACCTGTGTGTACTGTGCAGTAAATGTGAGGAAGCATTTTTTCATCACCATAAATTGTGAATAAAGGTGAGAGTCTACCTGTAGTAAGCTTCTTACTCAAGTAAGGAAGTGAAAGCTGGAATAACATCACTACGACAACATGCTGTAGATAATGACTGGGTTACAGAATACTGTATATTTGTGATTGGCATGTTGCAGCCTTGCCTGAGGCGTCTGTCACAGCCCCGAGGCTGGATTAGAGCCACAAACAGTTATTATGGGCTTCCAGTAGACCGTGAAAACTATGAAATAAACTGTGTGGGCACAACTCAGGTCCCTCGAACGCCCCCCCCTTTATGTAAATGCTGTCTGGTGCAGTCAAAGGTAGAGGTGTACACGCTGTTAGGAGGCTGCAGACAGCACTAACTCCTCTTTACTGTAATTGTGTTTTCCTCCTCTCTTTGCACCCTGGGGAGCAGAAGGGCAATGTTGCACAGCTCGCCGATATTTCACAACAGGCTGTGTGTGTGTGTGTGAATGAGCATAAGAAGTGAGTGTATGCATGTCTGCTGAGAGTCGGTGAGGTTGTATGTGAGTTACAACTACTACGATAAACTCTCCAGAACCATGTTAGAGAATAAAAGACCACATGCATGCTACATATTAAAAAACTAAAACAACTAAACAGAATGACCTTGTGTGCTGACACATTTTGATTCAAAGCCTTCAACACTTAATTGTTAGAAATTGATATTAAAGAGACAGACAATGTTTTTTTGTTGTTTTTCCTTTCTCTTCTGTAAAAGTTCTGCAAAGTTAAAAAGCCCGAGGTCTTTGGTAAAGAGACAGAAAACACTGCTCCTGAAGCTCCTCAAACCCCTCGTCAGTAGCCCGGGCTGATAATTAGAAATGGTTGACCAATCACAAGAGTGCGCAGGCTGGCCAATCAGAGCAGGGCGGGCTTTATCAGGAGGGGGTGCCTTAAAGAGACAGGAGCTAAAACCAAGCGTTTCAGACAGAGGCTGAAAGGAGGAGCTGCAGCAACGGACAGTATGTGGAAAGATAAGAGCATGTAAACATTTTCAAGTAATACCCCAAATTAAAATGATGCACCTGACTATGAGCATACATGTCTCCATTTTCAGTTTCTTCATTATGCCAAATCGTATATATATCTGAAGGTTAAGACCTTGACAATACATTATGTACGATACAAGAGGAGAAACCCAACAGTTCCCACTATGCCCCTCGTTTTACCATCGTTTTGTGGAAAACATCAAATAACTTAATAAATTCAGATTCCACTGTCCAACTTGCAAATGATTCGTTGCTAGAACTTTTAAACTTGGTTTTCACAAAGAGTAAATAAAAAAAATATGAAAATCAATATCACAGATTTCTGTCTGGTTGCAAGCTCGCTTCTTTGATAAGGGCTAACCTCCAAACATTATTGATTTGACACAACAGTAAGCACAAGAAAAAACTATAAAACATTATTACTGCCGAAAAAAATTCATCTGGTTTTGTCACAGATTTGAGTCATTGTCAAAAACATGGTCATGAAACAGCGTCACATACTTCAATCAAACAGTGTTGGAAGAAAATAACAGGTCCCAACACTTTTCTCTTCCAGACAAACTCCAAACACAAGAGATGCTCGTTTTTAAGAAAACTGGAAACAACAACAACTGGCTGGAACAAAAAAGGGCAGTTTTAAGCATGCGAGTGCCACAACACAAAATACTGTAAATATTTCAAGATTCCTTTACTGGTGAAACATTTCCACAAAAATGTTGTTTTGAAAATCTCACATCATCACCACATGATCAACATTTCTTTTCCAGATCTGAAAACACTGCAGCGGATTGTACACAACCCACTCCCCTCAGTGTAATCAATACATACTTAGAGGACTGTAAGGCCAGCAGCAAAGATCACCAGATATCCATCTATAGATAGATATATCTATATATAGATATAGATATATAGACCTTTACAAAGAGTTCTGTGACACCCTGAGAAACGCTTGATGCCAACACTGAAAATCTAATTTCAATAAACTTGCCTCAAAGAAGGTGATTTTCTCCCTTTTTTGAACCTTTTATTTTGGAGTACTTCTGCTTTTTTTCCCTGCCTTTGTTCTGTGGATTAAAGACAGTTCTTTCTTTGAGGCAGAGAACCTGGCTGAACTGCAGAGTAAAAAAACGTGCCCCCCTTTCCTCTCATGAATTCATCACAGTTACCTTTGGCACCGTGTGATTTCTAAGAACTGTCCGAGAAATATATTCAGAAAATACTTTCTTAAAAAAAACAATGCATTTACAAACAAATCACAAATAAAACTTCCCTGGGGGCTTGTGTAAATATTTATATGATTGCCTGTTATTCTAGTTGCAATAGAAACCTTGTAGCTTAGATTTTCCTCCGAGGCTGTTTAACTGCTGAACGCTGTAAAGATATCATTAAACTTAACAGACTGAAAAACAAACCTAAATTCTTTATGTCACCTTAATGCTGTGGATCTTGACCTGGGGGTTGTGGGAAGGGTGTGACAGTAAGTCGATATCAAATCAAAGCACACAATATTGTAATTGAGTGCATGGCATAGCGCCATACTTAATAGCACCACCATGGGGCACAAGCTCCTGATTGAACATTATAGTTGGGTTACAGACACATGAACCGATTTCTTATAAGTGTGTGCAGAAAATCCCCAGATGCAAACACTACAAAATGTCCAACAGAGAAAGAAAACCAAGGAATTAAAGCGGTGAAATGTGGCTTCTCAGATGGCGAAGATCCAAAACCGCAGTGTGTGATTTGTTGCAATGTGTTGGCGAACGAGAGCCTTAAACCTTCCAAGATTCTAAGGCTTTTGCAGACTCAACGTTAAGAGCTGCAGACAAAGGCGTTTTACTGTTACTACAAGAGCCACTTGGTCAGAAATCAGTCCTGCAGTGAGCCTGAATGGAATTCTAAAAGTGGGACGCCGCATGACTTGCAGTGAATAGTGTTTTCTTTTTCTAACCACGCAAGAGATGGTGTAAATTATGCGAAACGTGCAGCAGATCAATTAGCATTGATACGAGAATCAAACGATACTGTGGATAGTAAAACTGCACATGGCAACAGATGTGAAAGAGTCCCGAAAATAAATTTGAGTGTGAATAATCACGTTATAATAATCTGCCCTGTAAAGCAGCAGAGGAAAGTGGATCAGAAATCTCTGTTTCAAAGGAGCGACAACAATACGACTCATTAATTGATGCTTTGGGTGATACAGCTCTAAAGCAGAGGTTCGTGGAGAAGCTACTGGCTGAAGGTTGGACATCAGTGCAAAGTGAATACTGAAGAGTGACATTGTCAGAGTGACATTGTCAGAGTGACATTGCTCTAAAACACTTCCCCCCCCATTCGTTTCAACCAGTGTGATCTTCTTATCAATCTCTGAGGTCGGCTCTTCGGTGCTGGTGCTACTGAAAAACAAGCTCAAAGCCCGTTTTGGGTCAATAACGGTCTTCAGCCACGACTGGAACACCTCATCAAGTCATTAAGGAGGCTTTATACCGTCAGACTTTTAAGTTGAACCAAAATGAAAAGGTGGTCTGGAAAGATTTTTTTTGGGATACTCCAATTTCAGACCAATTGCATGAAGTAGACAGAAAAAGAAAAAGAAGCTGAAGCGGCTCTTTTTCTGCTTGACGTCTTCGCCACGGATGATATAATCTTTGAGTAATGAGGACGTTCATTTAGACGTTAGAACGCCCAATACCTTAATGATATTACAGAGGCAACAACATTGACTCAGTGAACCGGTTCATTATTATATATTCAAATGAAAAAGCAATTTTCTTCCATGCACTATATTCAAAACAGTTAGCTAATACAAATGTCACATTGACAACACGCCCACGTCAGATGCACATCTACAAACCAGTCCCAGTCAATAGGCAGATGACAGGACGTACGTACCTATCGTGCAATGTGAAACCACAA